>NC_136058.1:423248790-424503479 GCF_964261635.1 Lissotriton helveticus
CGCTGCATGGTGAAGCTTCAGCATGAAGGGACCCAAGGTGTCAGCTGAAGTGCCTCCCCTGCTGATCTATCAGCCGCTGCATGGTGAAGCTTCAGCATGAAGGGACCCTCGGTGTCAGCTGAAGTGCCTCCCCTGCTAATCTATCAGGCCGCTGCATGGTGAAGCCTCAGCATGAAGGGACCCTCGGTGTCAGCTGAAGTGCCTCCCCTGCTGATCTATCAGGCCGCTGCATGGTGAAGCCTCAGCATGCAGGGACCCTCGGTGTCAGCTGAAGTGCCTCCCCTGCTAATCTATCAGGCCGCTGCATGGTGAAGCCTCAGCATGCAGGGACCCTCGGTGTCAGCTGAAGTGCCTCCCCTGCTAATCTATCAGGCCGCTGCATGGTGAAGCCTCAGCATGAAGGGACCCTCGGTGTCAGCTGAAGTGCCTCCCATACTAATCTATCAGGCCGCTGCATGGTGAAGTCTCAGCATGCAGGGACCCTCGGTGTCAGCTGAAGTGCCTCCCCTGCTAATCTATCAGGCCGCTGCATGGTGAAGCCTCAGCATGAAGGGACCCTCGGTGTCAGCTGAAGTGCCTCCCCTGCTAATCTATCAGGCCGCTGCATGGTGAAGCCTCAGCATGCAGGGACCCTCGGTGTCAGCTGAAGTGCCTCCCCTGCTAATCTATCAGGCCGCTGCATGGTGAAGCCTCAGCATGCAGGGACCCTCGGTGTCAGCTGAAGTGCCTCCCCTGCTAATCTATCAGGCCGCTGCATGGTGAAGCCTCAGCATGCAGGGACCCTCGGTGTCAGCTGAAGTGCCTCCCCTGCTAATCTATCAGGCCGCTGCATGGTGAAGCCTCAGCATGCAGGGACCCTCGGTGTCAGCTGAAGTGCCTCCCCTGCTAATCTATCAGGCCGCTGCATGGTGAAGCCTCAGCATGCAGGGACCCTCGGTGTCAGCTGAAGTGCCTCCCCTGCTAATCTATCAGGCCGCTGCATGGTGAAGCCTCAGCATGCAGGGACCCTCGGTGTCAGCTGAAGTGCCTCCCCTGCTAATCTATCAGGCCGCTGCATGGTGAAGCCTCAGCATGAAGGGACCCTCGGTGTCAGCTGAAGTGCCTCCCCTGCTAATCTATCAGGCCGCTGCATGGTGAAGCCTCAGCATGAAGGGACCCTCGGTGTCAGCTGAAGTGCCTCCCCTGCTAATCTATCAGGCCGCTGCATGGTGAAGCCTCAGCATGAAGGGACCCTCGGTGTCAGCTGAAGTGCCTCCCCTGCTAATCTATCAGGCCGCTGCATGGTGAAGCCTCAGCATGAAGGGACCCTCGGTGTCAGCTGAAGTGCCTCCCCTGCTAATCTATCAGGCCGCTGCATGGTGAAGCCTCAGCATGAAGGGACCCTCGGTGTCAGCTGAAGTGCCTCCCCTGCTAATCTATCAGGCCGCTGCATGGTGAAGCCTCAGCATGCAGGGACCCTCGGTGTCAGCTGAAGTGCCTCCCCTGCTAATCTATCAGGCCGCTGCATGGTGAAGCCTCAGCATGCAGGGAACCTCGGTGTCAGCTGAAGTGCCTCCTGCTAATCTATCAGGCCGCTGCATGGTGAAGCCTCAGCATGCAGGGACCCTCGGTGTCAGCTGAAGTGCCTCATTGCTAATCTATCAGGCCGCTGCATGGTGAAGCCTCAGCATGAAGGGACCCTCGGTGTCAGCTGAAGTGCCTCCCCTGCTAATCTATCAGGCCGCTGCATGGTGAAGCCTCAGCATGCAGGGACCCTCGGTGTCAGCTGAAGTGCCTCCCCTGCTAATCTATCAGGCCGCTGCATGGTGAAGCCTCAGCATGCAGGGACCCTCGGTGTCAGCTGAAGTGCCTCCCCTGCTAATCTATCAGGCCGCTGCATGGTGAAGCCTCAGCATGCAGGGACCCTCGGTGTCAGCTGAAGTGCCTCCCCTGCTAATCTATCAGGCCGCTGCATGGTGAAGCCTCAGCATGAAGGGACCCTCGGTGTCAGCTGAAGTGCTTCCCCTGCTAATCTATCAGGCCGCTGCATGGTGAAGCCTCAGCATGCAGGGACCCTCGGTGTCAGCTGAAGTGCCTCCCCTGCTAATCTATCAGGCCGCTGCATGGTGAAGCCTCAGCATGAAGGGACCCTCGGTGTCAGCTGAAGTGCCTCCCCTGCTAATCTATCAGGCCCCTGCATGGTGAAGCTTCAGCATGAAGGGACCCAAGGTGTCAGCTGAAGTGCCTCCCCTGCTGATCTATCAGGCCGCTGCATGGTGAAGCTTCAGCATGAAGGGACCCTCGGTGTCAGCTGAAGTGCCTCCCCTGCTAATCTATCAGGCCGCTGCATGGTGAAGCCTCAGCATGAAGGGACCCTCGGTGTCAGCTGAAGTGCCTCCCCTGCTGATCTATCAGGCCGCTGCATGGTGAAGCCTCAGCATGCAGGGACCCTCGGTGTCAGCTGAAGTGCCTCCCCTGATAATCTATCAGGCCGCTGCATGGTGAAGCCTCAGCATGCAGGGACCCTCGGTGTCAGCTGAAGTGCCTCCCCTGCTAATCTATCAGGCCGCTGCATGGTGAAGCCTCAGCATGAAGGGACCCTCGGTGTCAGCTGAAGTGCCTCCCATACTAATCTATCAGGCCGCTGCATGGTGAAGTCTCAGCATGCAGGGACCCTCGGTGTCAGCTGAAGTGCCTCCCCTGCTAATCTATCAGGCCGCTGCATGGTGAAGCCTCAGCATGAAGGGACCCTCGGTGTCAGCTGAAGTGCCTCCCCTGCTAATCTATCAGGCCGCTGCATGGTGAAGCCTCAGCATGCAGGGACCCTCGGTGTCAGCTGAAGTGCCTCCCTGCTAATCTATCAGGCCGCTGCATGGTGAAGCCTCAGCATGCAGGGACCCTCGGTGTCAGCTGAAGTGCCTCCCCTGCTAATCTATCAGGCCGCTGCATGGTGAAGCCTCAGCATGCAGGAACCCTCGGTGTCAGCTGAAGTACCTCCCCTGCTAATCTATCAGGCCGCTGCATGGTGAAGCCTCAGCATGAAGGGACCCTCGGTGTCAGCTGAAGTGCCTCCCCTGCTAATCTATCAGGCCGCTGCATGGTGAAGCCTCAGCATGAAGGGACCCTCGGTGTCAGCTGAAGTGCCTCCCCTGCTAATCTATCAGGCCGCTGCATGGTGAAGCCTCAGCATGCAGGGACCCTCGGTGTCAGCTGAAGTGCCTCCCCTGCTAATCTATCAGGCCGCTGCATGGTGAAGCCTCAGCAAGCAGGGACCCTCGGTGTCAGCTGAAGTGCCTCCCCTGCTAATCTATCAGGCCGCTGCATGGTGAAGCCTCAGCAAGCAGGGACCCTCGGTGTCAGCTGAAGTGCCTCCCCTGCTAATCTATCAGGCCGCTGCATGGTGAAGCCTCAGCATGCAGGGACCCTCGGTGTCAGCTGAAGTGCCTCCCCTGCTAATCTATCAGGCCGCTGCATGGTGAAGCCTCAGCATGAAGGGACCCTCGGTGTCAGCTGCAGTGCCTCCCCTGCTAATCTATCAGGCCGCTGCATGGTGAAGCCTCAGCATGCAGGGACCCTCGGTGTCAGCTGAAGTGCCTCCCCTGCTAATCTATCAGGCCGCTGCATGGTGAAGCCTCAGCATGCAGGGACCCTCGGTGTCAGCTGAAGTGCCTCCTCTGCTAATCTATCAGGCCGCTGCATGGTGAAGCCTCAGCATGAAGGGACCCTCGGTGTCAGCTGAAGTGCCTCCCCTGCTAATCTTTCAGGCCGCTGCATGGTGAAGCCTCAGCATGCAGGGACCCTCGGTGTCAGCTGAAGTGCCTCCCCTGCTAATCTATCAGGCCGCTGCATGGTGAAGCCTCAGCATGAAGGGACCCTCGGTGTCAGCTGAAGTGCCTCCCCTGCTAATCTATCAGGCCGCTGCATGGTGAAGCCTCAGCATGAAGGGACCCTCGGTGTCAGCTGAAGTGCCTCCCCTGCTAATCTATCAGGCCGCTGCATGGTGAAGCCTCAGCATGAAGGGACCCTCGGTGTCAGCTGAAGTGCCTCCCCTGCTAATCTATCAGGCCGCTGCATGGTGAAGCCTCAGCATGCAGGGACCCTCGGTGTCAGCTGAAGTGCCTCCCCTGCTAATCTATCGGGCCGCTGCATGGTGAAGCCTCAGCATGCAGGGACCCTCGGTGTCAGCTGAAGTGCCTCCCCTGCTAATCTATCAGGCCGCTGCATGGTGAAGCCTCAGCATGAAGGGACCCTCGGTGTCAGCTGAAGTGCCTCCCATACTAATCTATCAGGCCGCTGCATGGTGAAGTCTCAGCATGCAGGGACCCTCGGTGTCAGCTGAAGTGCCTCCCCTGCTAATCTATCAGGCCGCTGCATGGTGAAGCCTCAGCATGCAGGGACCCTCGGTGTCAGCTGAAGTGCCTCCCCTGCTAATCTATCAGGCCGCTGCATGGTGAAGCCTCAGCATGAAGGGACCCTCGGTGTCAGCTGAAGTGCCTCCCCTGCTAATCTATCAGGCCGCTGCATGGTGAAGCCTCAGCATGAAGGAACCCTCGGTGTCAGCTGAAGTGCCTCCCCTTCTAATCTATCAGGCCGCTGCATGGTGAAGCCTCAGCATGCAGGGACCCTCGGTGTCAGCTGAAGTGCCTCCCCTGCTAATCTATCAGGCCGCTGCATGGTGAAGCCTCAGCATGCAGGGACCCTCGGTGTCAGCTGAAGTGCCTCATTGCTAATCTATCAGGCCGCTGCATGGTGAAGCCTCAGCATGAAGGGACCCTCGGTGTCAGCTGAAGTGCCTCCCCTGCTAATCTATCAGGCCGCTGCATGGTGAAGCCTCAGCATGCAGGGACCCTCGGTGTCAGCTGAAGTGCCTCCCCTGCTAATCTATCAGGCCGCTGCATGGTGAAGCCTCAGCATGCAGGGACCCTCGGTGTCAGCTGAAGTGCCTCCCCTGCTAATCTATCAGGCCGCTGCATGGTGAAGCCTCAGCATGAAGGGACCCTCGGTGTCAGCTGAAGTGCCTCCCCTGCTAATCTATCAGGCCGCTGCATGGTGAAGCCTCAGCATGCAGGGACCCTCGGTGTCAGCTGAAGTGCCTCCCCTGCTAATCTATCAGGCCGCTGCATGGTGAAGCCTCAGCATGCAGGGACCCTCGGTGTCAGCTGAAGTGCCTCATTGCTAATCTATCAGGCCGCTGCATGGTGAAGCCTCAGCATGAAGGGACCCTCGGTGTCAGCTGAAGTGCCTCCCCTGCTAATCTATCAGGCCGCTGCATGGTGAAGCCTCAGCATGCAGGGACCCTCGGTGTCAGCTGAAGTGCCTCCCCTGCTAATCTATCAGGCCGCTGCATGGTGAAGCCTCAGCATGCAGGGACCCTCGGTGTCAGCTGAAGTGCCTCCCCTGCTAATCTATCAGGCCGCTGCATGGTGAAGCCTCAGCATGCAGGGACCCTCGGTGTCAGCTGAAGTGCCTCCCCTGCTAATCTATCAGGCCGCTGCATGGTGAAGCCTCAGCATGCAGGGACCCTCGGTGTCAGCTGAAGTGCCTCCCCTGCTTATCTATCAGGCCGCTGCATGGTGAAGCCTCAGCATGCAGGGACCCTCGGTGTCAGCTGAAGTGCCTCCCCTGCTAATCTATCAGGCCGCTGCATGGTGAAGCCTCAGCATGAAGGGACCCTCGGTGTCAGCTGAAGTGCCTCCCCTGCTAATCTATCAGGCCGCTGCATGGTGAAGCCTCAGCATGCAGGGACCCTCGGTGTCAGCTGAAGTGCCTCCCCTGCTAATCTATCAGGCCGCTGCATGGTGAAGCCTCAGCATGAAGGGACGCTCGGTGTCAGCTGAAGTGCCTCCCCTGCTAATCTATCAGGCCGCTGCATGGTGAAGCCTCAGCATGCAGGGACCCTCGGTGTCAGCTGAAGTGCCTCCCCTGCTAATCTATCAGGCCGCTGCATGGTGAAGCTTCAGCATGAAGGGACCCTCGGTGTCAGCTGAAGTGCCTCCCCTGCTAATCTATCAGGCCGCTGCATGGTGAAGCTTCAGCATGAAGGGACCCTCGGTGTCAGCTGAAGTGCCTCCCCTGCTAATCTATCAGGCCGCTGCATGGTGAAGCCTCAGCATGCAGGGACCCTCGGTGTCAGCTGAAGTGCCTCCCCTGCTAATCTATCAGGCCGCTGCATGGTGAAGCCTCAGCATGCAGGGACCCTCGGTGTCAGCTGAAGTGCCTCTCCTGCTAATCTATCAGGCCGCTGCATGGTGAAGCCTCAGCATGAAGGGACCCTCGGTGTCAGCTGAAGTGCCTCCCCTGCTAATCTATCAGGCCGCTGCATGGTGAAGCCTCAGCATGAAGGGACCCTCGGTGTCAGCTGAAGTGCCTCCCATACTAATCTATCAGGCCGCTGCATGGTGAAGTCTCAGCATGCAGGGACCCTCGGTGTCAGCTGAAGTGCCTCCCCTGCTAATCTATCAGGCCGCTGCATGGTGAAGCCTCAGCATGAAGGGACCCTCGGTGTCAGCTGAAGTGCCTCCCCTGCTAATCTATCAGGCCGCTGCATGGTGAAGCCTCAGCATGCAGGGACCCTCGGTGTCAGCTGAAGTGCCTCCCCTGCTAATCTATCAGGCCGCTGCATGGTGAAGCCTCAGCATGCAGGGACCCTCGGTGTCAGCTGAAGTGCCTCATTGCTAATCTATAAGGCCGCTGCATGGTGAAGCCTCAGCATGAAGGGACCCTCGGTGTCAGCTGAAGTGCCTCCCCTGCTAATCTATCAGGCCGCTGCATGGTGAAGCCTCAGCATTCAGGGACCCTCGGTGTCAGCTGAAGTGCCTCCCCTGCTAATCTATCAGGCCGCTGCATGGTGAAGCCTCAGCATGCAGGGACCCTCGGTGTCAGCTGAAGTGCCTCCCCTGCTAATCTATCAGGCCGCTGCATGGTGAAGCCTCAGCATGCAGGGACCCTCGGTGTCAGCTGAAGTGCCTCCCCTGCTAATCTATCAGGCCGCTGCATGGTGAAGCCTCAGCATGAAGGGACCCTCGGTGTCAGCTGAAGTGCCTCCCCTGCTAATCTATCAGGCCGCTGCATGGTGAAGCCTCAGCATGCAGGGACCCTCGGTGTCAGCTGAAGTGCCTCCCCTGCTAATCTATCAAGCCGCTGCATGGTGAAGCCTCAGCATGCAGGGACCCTCGGTGTCAGCTGAAGTGCCTCATTGCTAATCTATCAGGCCGCTGCATGGTGAAGCCTCAGCATGAAGGGACCCTCGGTGTCAGCTGAAGTGCCTCCCCTGCTAATCTATCAGGCCGCTGCATGGTGAAGCCTCAGCATGCAGGGACCCTCGGTGTCAGCTGAAGTGCCTCCCCTGCTAATCTATCAGGCCGCTGCATGGTGAAGCCTCAGCATGCAGGGACCCTCGGTGTCAGCTGAAGTGCCTCCCCTGCTAATCTATCAGGCCGCTGCATGGTGAAGCCTCAGCATGCAGGGACCCTCGGTGTCAGCTGAAGTGCCTCCCCTGCTAATCTATCAGGCCGCTGCATGGTGAAGCCTCAGCATGAAGGGACCCTCGGTGTCAGCTGAAGTGCCTCCCCTGCTAATCTATCAGGCCGCTGCATGGTGAAGCCTCAGCATGCAGGGACCCTCGGTGTCAGCTGAAGTGCCTCCCCTGCTAATCTATCAGGCCGCTGCATGGTGAAGCCTCAGCATGCAGGGACCCTCGGTGTCAGCTGAAGTGCCTCCCCTGCTAATCTATCAGGCCGCTGCATGGTGAAGCCTCAGCATGCAGGGACCCTCGGTGTCAGCTGAAGTGCCTCCCCTGCTAATCTATCAGGCCGCTGCATGGTGAAGCCTCAGCATGCAGGGACCCTCGGTGTCAGCTGAAGTGCCTTCCCTGCTAATCTATCAGGCCGCTGCATGGTGAAGCCTCAGCATGCAGGGACCCTCGGTGTCAGCTGAAGTGCCTCATTGCTAATCTATCAGGCCGCTGCATGGTGAAGCCTCAGCATGAAGGGACCCTCGGTGTCAGCTGAAGTGCCTCCCCTGCTAATCTATCAGGCCGCTGCATGGTGAAGCCTCAGCATGCAGGGACCCTCGGTGTCAGCTGAAGTGCCTCCCCTGCTAATCTATCAGGCCGCTGCATGGTGAAGCATCAGCATGCAGGGACCCTCGGTGTCAGCTGAAGTGCCTCCCCTGCTAATCTATCAGGCCGCTGCATGGTGAAGCCTCAGCATGCAGGGACCCTCGGTGTCAGCTGAAGTGCCTCCCCTGCTAATCTATCAGGCCGCTGCATGGTGAAGCCTCAGCATGCAGGGACCCTCGGTGTCAGCTGAAGTGCCTCCCCTGCTAATCTATCAGGCCGCTGCATGGTGAAGCCTCAGCATGCAGGGACCCTCGGTGTCAGCTGAAGTGCCTCCCCTGCTAATCTATCAGGCCGCTGCATGGTGAAGCCTCAGCATGCAGGGACCCTCGGTGTCAGCTGAAGTGCCTCCCCTGCTAATCTATCAGGCCGCTGCATGGTGAAGCCTCAGCATGCAGGGACCCTCGGTGTCAGCTGAAGTGCCTCCCCTGCTAATCTATCAGGCCGCTGCATGGTGAAGCCTCAGCATGAAGGGACCCTCGGTGTCAGCTGAAGTGCCTCCCCTGCTAATCTATCAGGCCGCTGCATCGTGAAGCCTCAGCATGCAGGGACCCTCGGTGTCAGCTGAAGTGCCTCCCCTGCTAATCTATCAGGCCGCTGCATGGTGAAGCCTCAGCATGAAGGGACCCTCGGTGTCAGCTGAAGTGCCTCCCCTGCTAATCTATCAGGCCGCTGCATGGTGAAGCTTCAGCATGAAGGGACCCAAGGTGTCAGCTGAAGTGCCTCCCCTGCTGATCTAGCAGGCCG
The DNA here is from genome assembly GCF_964261635.1 of Lissotriton helveticus. Classification (NCBI taxonomy): domain Eukaryota; kingdom Metazoa; phylum Chordata; class Amphibia; order Caudata; family Salamandridae; genus Lissotriton; species Lissotriton helveticus. The sequence goes on from NC_136058.1 coordinate 423,257,633, forward strand.
CTGCATGGTGAAGCTTCAGCATGAAGGGACCCTCGGTGTCAGCTGAAGTGCCTCCCCTGCTAATCTATCAGGCCGCTGCATGGTGAAGCCTCAGCATGAAGGGACCCTCGGTGTCAGCTGAAGTGCCTCCCCTGCTGATCTATCAGGCCGCTGCATGGTGAAGCCTCAGCATGCAGGGACCCTCGGTGTCAGCTGAAGTGCCTCCCCTGCTAATCTATCATGCCGCTGCATGGTGAAGCCTCAGCATGCAGGGACCCTCGGTGTCAGCTGAAGTGCCTCCCCTGCTAATCTATCAGGCCGCTGCATGGTGAAGCCTCAGCATGAAGGGACCCTCGGTGTCAGCTGAAGTGCCTCCCATACTAATCTATCAGGCCGCTGCATGGTGAAGTCTCAGCATGCAGGGACCCTCGGTGTCAGCTGAAGTGCCTCCCCTGCTAATCTATCAGGCCGCTGCATGGTGAAGCCTCAGCATGAAGGGACCCTCGGTGTCAGCTGAAGTGCCTCCCCTGCTAATCTATCAGGCCGCTGCATGGTGAAGCCTCAGCATGCAGGGACCCTCGGTGTCAGCTGAAGTGCCTCCCCTGCTAATCTATCAGGCCGCTGCATGGTGAAGCCTCAGCATGCAGGGACCCTCGGTGTCAGCTGAAGTGCCTCCCCTGCTAATCTATCAGGCCGCTGCATGGTGAAGCCTCAGCATGCAGGGACCCTCGGTGTCAGCTGAAGTGCCTCCCCTGCTAATCTATCAGGCCGCTGCATGGTGAAGCCTCAGCATGAAGGGACCCTCGGTGTCAGCTGAAGTGCCTCCCCTGCTAATCTATCAGGCCGCTGCATGGTGAAGCCTCAGCATGCAGGGACCCTCGGTGTCAGCTGAAGTGCCTCCCCTGCTAATCTATCAGGCCGCTGCATGGTGAAGCCTCAGCATGAAGGGACCCTCAGTGTCAGCTGAAGTGCCTCCCCTGCTAATCTATCAGGCCGCTGCATGGTGAAGCCTCAGCATGAAGGGACCCTCGGTGTCAGCTGAAGTGCCTCCCCTGCTAATCTATCAGGCCGCTGCATGGTGAAGCCTCAGCATGAAGGGACCCTCGGTGTCAGCTGAAGTGCCTCCCCTGCTAATCTATCAGGCCGCTGCATGGTGAAGCCTCAGCATGAAGGGACCCTCGGTGTCAGCTGAAATGCCTCCCCTGCTAATCTATCAGGCCGCTGCATGGTGAAGCCTCAGCATGAAGGGACCCTCGGTGTCAGCTGAAGTGCCTCCCCTGCTAATCTATCAGGCCGCTGCATGGTGAAGCCTCAGCATGAAGGGACCCTCGGTGTCAGCTGAAGTGCCTCCCATACTAATCTATCAGGCCGCTGCATGGTGAAGCCTCAGCATGCAGGGACCCTCGGTGTCAGCTGAAGTGCCTCCCCTGCTAATCTATCAGGCCGCTGCATGGTGAAGCCTCAGCATGCAGGAAACCTCGGTGTCAGCTGAAGTGCCTCATTGCTAATCTATCAGGCCGCTGCATGGTGAAGCCTCAGCATGCAGGGACCCTCGGTGTCAGCTGAAGTGCCTCATTGCTAATCTATCAGGCCGCTGCATGGTGAAGCCTCAGCATGAAGGGACCCTCGGTGTCAGCTGAAGTGCCTCCCCTGCTAATCTATCAGGCCGCTGCATGGTGAAGCCTCAGCATGCAGGGACCCTCGGTGTCAGCTGAAGTGCCTCCCCTGCTATTCTATCAGGCCGCTGCATGGTGAAGCCTCAGCATGCAGGGACCCTCGGTGTCAGCTGAAGTGCCTCCCCTGCTAATCTATCAGGCCGCTGCATGGTGAAGCCTCAGCATGCAGGGACCCTCGGTGTCAGCTGAAGTGCCTCCCCTGCTAATCTATCAGGCCGCTGCATGGTGAAGCCTCAGCATGCAGGGACCCTCGGTGTCAGCTGAAGTGCTTCCCCTGCTAATCTATCAGGCCGCTGCATGGTGAAGCCTCAGCATGCAGGGACCCTCGGTGTCAGCTGAAGTGCCTCCCCTGCTAATCTATCAGGCCGCTGCATGGTGAAGCCTCAGCATGAAGGGACCCTCGGTGTCAGCTGAAGTGCCTCCCCTGCTAATCTATCAGGCCCCTGCATGGTGAAGCTTCAGCATGAAGGGACCCAAGGTGTCAGCTGAAGTGCCTCCCCTGCTGATCTATCAGGCCGCTGCATGGTGAAGCTTCAGCATGAAGGGACCCTCGGTGTCAGCTGAAGTGCCTCCCCTGCTAATCTATCAGGCCGCTGCATGGTGAAGCCTCAGCATGAAGGGACCCTCGGTGTCAGCTGAAGTGCCTCCCCTGCTGATCTATCAGGCCGCTGCATGGTGAAGCCTCAGCATGCAGGGACCCTCGGTGTCAGCTGAAGTGCCTCCCCTGATAATCTATCAGGCCGCTGCATGGTGAAGCCTCAGCATGCAGGGACCCTCGGTGTCAGCTGAAGTGCCTCCCCTGCTAATCTATCAGGCCGCTGCATGGTGAAGCCTCAGCATGAAGGGACCCTCGGTGTCAGCTGAAGTGCCTCCCATACTAATCTATCAGGCCGCTGCATGGTGAAGTCTCAGCATGCAGGGACCCTCGGTGTCAGCTGAAGTGCCTCCCCTGCTAATCTATCAGGCCGCTGCATGGTGAAGCCTCAGCATGAAGGGACCCTCGGTGTCAGCTGAAGTGCCTCCCCTGCTAATCTATCAGGCCGCTGCATGGTGAAGCCTCAGCATGCAGGGACCCTCGGTGTCAGCTGAAGTGCCTCCCCTGCTAATCTATCAGGCCGCTGCATGGTGAAGCCTCAGCATGCAGGGACCCTCGGTGTCAGCTGAAGTGCCTCCCCTGCTAATCTATCAGGCCGCTGCATGGTGAAGCCTCAGCATGCAGGGACCCTCGGTGTCAGCTGAAGTACCTCCCCTGCTAATCTATCAGGCCGCTGCATGGTGAAGCCTCAGCATGAAGGGACCCTCGGTGTCAGCTGAAGTGCCTCCCCTGCTAATCTATCAGGCCGCTGCATGGTGAAGCCTCAGCATGAAGGGACCCTCGGTGTCAGCTGAAGTGCCTCCCCTGCTAATCTATCAGGCCGCTGCATGGTGAAGCCTCAGCATGCAGGGACCCTCGGTGTCAGCTGAAGTGCCTCCCCTGCTAATCTATCAGGCCGCTGCATGGTGAAGCCTCAGCAAGCAGGGACCCTCGGTGTCAGCTGAAGTGCCTCCCCTGCTAATCTATCAGGCCGCTGCATGGTGAAGCCTCAGCAAGCAGGGACCCTCGGTGTCAGCTGAAGTGCCTCCCCTGCTAATCTATCAGGCCGCTGCATGGTGAAGCCTCAGCAAGCAGGGACCCTCGGTGTCAGCTGAAGTGCCTCCCCTGCTAATCTATCAGGCCGCTGCATGGTGAAGCCTCAGCATGCAGGGACCCTCGGTGTCAGCTGAAGTGCCTCCCCTGCTAATCTATCAGGCCGCTGCATGGTGAAGCCTCAGCATGAAGGGACCCTCGGTGTCAGCTGCAGTGCCTCCCCTGCTAATCTATCAGGCCGCTGCATGGTGAAGCCTCAGCATGCAGGGACCCTCGGTGTCAGCTGAAGTGCCTCCCCTGCTAATCTATCAGGCCGCTGCATGGTGAAGCCTCAGCATGCAGGGACCCTCGGTGTCAGCTGAAGTGCCTCCTCTGCTAATCTATCAGGCCGCTGCATGGTGAAGCCTCAGCATGAAGGGACCCTCGGTGTCAGCTGAAGTGCCTCCCCTGCTAATCTTTCAGGCCGCTGCATGGTGAAGCCTCAGCATGCAGGGACCCTCGGTGTCAGCTGAAGTGCCTCCCCTGCTAATCTATCAGGCCGCTGCATGGTGAAGCCTCAGCATGCAGGGACCCTCGGTGTCAGCTGAAGTGCCTCCCCTGCTAATCTATCAGGCCGCTGCATGGTGAAGCCTCAGCATGCAGGGACCCTCGGTGTCAGCTGAAGTGCCTCCCCTGCTAATCTATCAGGCCGCTGCATGGTGAAGCCTCAGCATGAAGGGACCCTCGGTGTCAGCTGAAGTGCCTCCCCTGCTAATCTATCAGGCCGCTGCATGGTGAAGCCTCAGCATGAAGGGACCCTCGGTGTCAGCTGAAGTGCCTCCCCTGCTAATCTATCAGGCCGCTGCATGGTGAAGCCTCAGCATGCAGGGACCCTCGGTGTCAGCTGAAGTGCCTCCCCTGCTAATCTATCAGGCCGCTGCATGGTGAAGCCTCAGCAAGCAGGGACCCTCGGTGTCAGCTGAAGTGCCTCCCCTGCTAATCTATCAGGCCGCTGCATGGTGAAGCCTCAGCAAGCAGGGACCCTCGGTGTCAGCTGAAGTGCCTCCCCTGCTAATCTATCAGGCCGCTGCATGGTGAAGCCTCAGCATGCAGGGACCCTCGGTGTCAGCTGAAGTGCCTCCCCTGCTAATCTATCAGGCCGCTGCATGGTGAAGCCTCAGCATGAAGGGACCCTCGGTGTCAGCTGCAGTGCCTCCCCTGCTAATCTATCGGGCCGCTGCATGGTGAAGCCTCAGCATGAAGGGACCCTCGGTGTCAGCTGAAGTGCCTCCCCTGCTAATCTATCAGGCCGCTGCATGGTGAAGCCTCAGCATGCAGGGACCCTCGGTGTCAGCTGAAGTGCCTCCCCTGCTAATCTATCGGGCCGCTGCATGGTGAAGCCTCAGCATGCAGGGACCCTCGGTGTCAGCTGAAGTGCCTCCCCTGCTAATCTATCAGGCCGCTGCATGGTGAAGCCTCAGCATGAAGGGACCCTCGGTGTCAGCTGAAGTGCCTCCCATGCTAATCTATCAGGCCGCTGCATGGTGAAGTCTCAGCATGCAGGGACCCTCGGTGTCAGCTGAAGTGCCTCCCCTGCTAATCTATCAGGCCGCTGCATGGTGAAGCCTCAGCATGAAGGGACCCTCGGTGTCAGCTGAAGTGCCTCCCCTGCTAATCTATCAGGCCGCTGCATGGTGAAGCCTCAGCATGAAGGGACCCTCGGTGTCAGCTGAAGTGCCTCCCCTGCTAATCTATCAGGCCGCTGCAGGGTGAAGCCTCAGCATGCAGGGACCCTCGGTGTCAGCTGAAGTGCCTCCCCTGCTAATCTATCAGGCCGCTGCATGGTGAAGCCTCAGCATGCAGGGACCCTCGGTGTCAGCTGAAGTGCCTCCCCTGCTAATCTATCAGGCCGCTGCATGGTGAAGCCTCAGCATGCAGGGACCCTCGGTGTCAGCTGAAGTGCCTCCCCTGCTAATCTATCAGGCCGCTGCATGGTGAAGCCTCAGCATGAAGGGACCCTCGGTGTCAGCTGAAGTGCCTCCCCTGCTAATCTATCAGGCCGCTGCATGGTGAAGCCTCAGCATGCAGGGACCCTCGGTGTCAGCTGAAGTGCCTCCCCTGCTAATCTATCAGGCCGCTGCAGGGTGAAGCCTCAGCATGCAGGGACCCTCGGTGTCAGCTGAAGTGCCTCCCCTGCTAATCTATCAGGCCGCTGCGTGGTGAAGCCTCAGCATGCAGGGACCCTCGGTGTCAGCTGAAGTGCCTCCCCTGCTAATCTATCAGGCCGCTGCAAGGTGAAGCCTCAGCATGAAGGGACCCTCGGTGTCAGCTGAAGTGCCTCCCCTGCTAATCTATCAGGCCGCTGCGTGGTGAAGCCTCAGCATGCAGGGACCCTCGGTGTCAGCTGAAGTGCCTCCCCTGCTAATCTATCAGGCCGCTGCATGGTGAAGCCTCAGCATGCAGGGACCCTCGGTGTCAGCTGAAGTGCCTCCCCTGCTAATCTATCAGGCCGCTGCATGGTGAAGCCTCAGCATGCAGGGACCCTCGGTGTCAGCTGAAGTGCCTCCCCTGCTAATCTATCAGGCCGCTGCATGGTGAAGCCTCAGCATGCAGGGACCCTCGGTGTCAGCTGAAGTGCCTCCCCTGCTAATCTATCAGGCCGCTGCATGGAGAAGCCTCAGCATGCAGGGACCCTCGGTGTCAGCTGAAGTGCCTCCCCTGCTAATCTATCAGGCCGCTGCATGGTGAAGCCTCAGCATGCAGGGACCCTCGGTGTCAGCTGAAGTGCCTCCCCTGCTAATCTATCAGGCCGCTGCATGGTGAAGCCTCAGCATGCAGGGACCCTCGGTGTCAGCTGAAGTGCCTCCCCTGCTTATCTATCAGGCCGCTGCATGGTGAAGCCTCAGCATGCAGGGACCCTCGGTGTCAGCTGAAGTGCCTCCCCTGCTAATCTATCAGGCCGCTGCATGGTGAAGCCTCAGCATGCAGGGACCCTCGGTGTCAGCTGAAGTGCCTCCCCTGCTAATCTATCAGGCCGCTGCATGGTGAAGCCTCAGCATGCAGGGACCCTCGGTGTCAGCTGAAGTGCCTCCCCTGCTAATCTATCAGGCCGCTGCATGGTGAAGCCTCAGCATGCAGGGACCCTCGATGTCAGCTGAAGTGCCTCCCATACTAATCTATCAGGCCGCTGCATGGTGAAGCCTCAGCATGCAGGGACCCTCGGTGTCAGCTGAAGTGCCTCCCCTGCTAATCTATCAGGCCGCTGCATGGTGAAGCCTCAGCATGAAGGGACCCTCGGTGTCAGCTGAAGTGCCTCCCCTGCTAATCTATCAGGCCGCTGCATGGTGAAGCCTCAGCATGAAGGGACCCTCGGTGTCAGCTGAAGTGCCTCCCCTGCTAATCTATCAGGCCGCTGCATGGTGAAGCCTCAGCATGCAGGGACCCTCGGTGTCAGCTGAAGTGCCTCCCCTGCTAATCTATCAGGCCGCTGCATGGTGAAGCCTCAGCATGCAGGGACCCTCGGTGTCAGCTGAAGTGCCTCCCCTGCTAATCTATCAGGCCGCTGCATGGTAAAGCCTCAGCATGCAGGGACCCTCGGTGTCAGCTGAAGTGCCTCCCCTGCTAATCTATCAGGCCGCTGCATGGTGAAGCCTCAGCATGCAGGGACCCTCGGTGTCAGCTGAAGTGCCTCCCCTGCTAATCTATCAGGCCGCTGCATGGTGAAGCCTCAGCATGCAGGGACCCTCGGTGTCAGCTGAAGTGCCTCCCCTGCTAATCTATCAGGCCGCTGCATGGTGAAGCCTCAGCATGCAGGGACCCTCGGTGTCAGCTGAAGTGCCTCCCCTGCTAATCTATCAGGCCGCTGCATGGTGAAGCCTCAGCATGCAGGGACCCTCGGTGTCAGCTGCAGTGCCTCCCCTGCTAATCTATCAGGCCGCTGCATGGTGAAGCCTCAGCATGCAGGGACCCTCGGTGTCAGCTGAAGTGCCTCCCCTGCTAATCTATCAGGCCGCTGCATGGTGAAGCCTCAGCATGAAGGGACCCTCTGTGTCAGCTGAAGTGCCTCCCCTGCTAATCTATCAGGCCGCTGCATGGTGAAGCCTCAGCATGCAGGGACCCTCGGTGTCAGCTGAAGTGCCTCCCCTGCTAATCTATCAGGCCGCTGCATGGTGAAGCCTCAGCATGAAGGGACCCTCGGTGTCAGCTGAAGTGCCTCCCCTGCTAATCTATCAGGCCGCTGCATGGTGAAGTCTCAGCATGCAGGGACCCTCGGTGTCAGCTGAAGTGCCTCCCCTGCTAATCTATCAGGCCGCTGCATGGTGAAGCCTCAGCATGCAGGGACCCTCGGTGTCAGCTGAAGTGCCTCCCCTGCTAATCTATCAGGCCGCTGCATGGTGAAGCCTCAGCATGCAGGGACCCTCGGTGTCAGCTGAAGTGCCTCCCCTGCTAATCTATCAGGCCGCTGCATGGTGAAGCCTCAGCATGCAGGGACCCTCGGTGTCAGCTGAAGTGCCTCCCCTGCTAATCTATCAGGCCGCTGCATGGTGAAGCCTCAGCATGCAGGGACCCTCGGTGTCAGCTGAAGTGCCTCCCCTGCTAATCTATCAGGCCGCTGCATGGTGAAGCCTCAGCATGAAGGGACCCTCGGTGTCAGCTGAAGTGCCTCCCCTGCTAATCTATCAGGCCGCTGCAGGGTGAAGCCTCAGCATGCAGGGACCCTCGGTGTCAGCTGAAGTGCCTCCCCTGCTAATCTATCAGGCCGCTGCGTGGTGAAGCCTCAGCATGCAGGGACCCTCGGTGTCAGCTGAAGTGCCTCCCCTGCTAATCTATCAGGCCGCTGCATGGTGAAGCCTCAGCATGAAGGGACCCCCGGTGTCAGCTGAAGTGCCTCCCCTGCTAATCTATCAGGCCGCTGCGTGGTGAAGTCTCAGCATGCAGGGACCCCCGGTGTCAGCTGAAGTGCCTCCCCTGCTAATCTATCAGGCCGCTGCATGGTGAAGCCTCAGCATGCAGGGACCCTCGGTGTCAGCTGAAGTGCCTCCCCTGCTAATCTATCAGGCCGCTGCATGGTGAAGCCTCAGCATGCAGGGACCCTCGGTGTCAGCTGAAGTGCCTCCCCTGCTAATCTATCAGGCCGCTGCATGGTGAAGCCTCAGCATGAAGGGACCCTCGGTGTCAGCTGAAGTCCCTCCCCTGCTAATCTATCAGGCCGCTGCATGGTGAAGCCTCAGCATGCAGGGACCCTCGGTGTCAGCTGCAGTGCCTCCCCTGCTAATCTATCAGGCCGCTGCATGGTGAAGCCTCAGCATGCAGGGACCCTCGGTGTCAGCTGAAGTGCCTCCCCTGCTAATCTATCAGGCCGCTGCATGGTGAAGCCTCAGCATGCAGGGACCCTCGGTGTCAGCTGAAGTGCCTCCCCTGCTAATCTATCAGGCCGCTGCATGGTGAAGCCTCAGCATGCAGGGACCCTCGGTGTCAGCTGCAGTGCCTCCCCTGCTAATCTATCAGGCCGCTGCATGGTGAAGCCTCAGCATGCAGGGACCCTCAGTGTCAGCTGAAGTGCCTCCCCTGCTAATCTATCAGGCCGCTGCATGGTGAAGCCTCAGCATGAAGGGACCCTCGGTGTCAGCTGAAGTGCCTCCCCTGCTAATCTATCAGGCCGCTGCATGGTGAAGTCTCAGCATGCAGGGACCCTCGGTGTCAGCTGAAGTGCCTCCCCTGCTAATCTATCAGGCCGCTGCATGGTGAAGCCTCAGCATGAAGGGACCCTCGGTGTCAGCTGAAGTGCCTCCCCTGCTAATCTATCAGGCCGCTGCATGGTGAAGTCTCAGCATGCAGGGACCCTCGGTGTCAGCTGAAGTGCCTCCCCTGCTAATCTATCAGGCCGCTGCATGGTGAAGCATCAGCATGCAGTGACCCTCGGTGTCAGCTGAAGTGCCTCCCCTGCTAATCTATCAGGCCGCTGCATGGTGAAGCATCAGCATGCAGTGACCCTCGGTGTCAGCTGAAGTGCCTCCCCTGCTAATCTATCAGGCCGCTGCATGGTGAAGCCTCAGCATGCAGGGACCCTCGGTGTCAGCTGAAGTGCCTCCCCTGCTAATCTATCAGGCCGCTGCATGGTGAAGCCTCAGCATGAAGGGACCCTCGGTGTCAGCTGAAGTGCCTCCCCTGCTAATCTATCAGGCCGCTGCATGGTGAAGCCTCAGCATGCAGGGACCCTCGGTGTCAGCTGAAGTGCCTCCCCTGCTAATCTATCAGGCCGCTGCATGGTGAAGCCTCAGCATGCAGGGACCCTCGGTGTCAGCTGAAGTGCCTCCCCTGCTAATCTATCAGGCCGCTGCATGGTGAAGCCTCAGCATGCAGGGACCCTCGGTGTCAGCTGCAGTGCCTCCCCTGCTAATCTATCAGGCCGCTGCATGGTGAAGCATCAGCATGCAGTGACCCTCGGTGTCAGCTGAAGTGCCTCCCCTGCTAATCTATCAGGCCGCTGCATGGTGAAGCATCAGCATGCAGTGACCCTCAGTGTCAGCTGAAGTGCCTCCCCTGCTAATCTATCAGGCCGCTGCATGGTGAAGCCTCAGCATGCAGGGACCCTCGGTGTCAGCTGAAGTGCCTCCCCTGCTAATCTATCAGGCCGCTGCATGGTGAAGCCTCAGCATGCAGGGACCCTCGGTGTCAGCTGAAGTGCCTCCCCTGCTAATCTATCAGGCCGCTGCATGGTGAAGCCTCAGCATGCAGGGACCCTCGATGTCAGCTGAAGTGCCTCCCATACTAATCTATCAGGCCGCTGCATGGTGAAGCCTCAGCATGCAGGGACCCTCGGTGTCAGCTGAAGTGCCTCCCCTGCTAATCTATCAGGCCGCTGCATGGTGAAGCCTCAGCATGAAGGGACCCTCGGTGTCAGCTGAAGTGCCTCCCCTGCTAATCTATCAGGCCGCTGCATGGTGAAGCCTCAGCATGAAGGGACCCTCGGTGTCAGCTGAAGTGCCTCCCCTGCTAATCTATCAGGCCGCTGCATGGTGAAGCCTCAGCATGCAGGGACCCTCGGTGTCAGCTGAAGTGCCTCCCCTGCTAATCTATCAGGCCGCTGCATGGTGAAGCCTCAGCATGCAGGGACCCTCGGTGTCAGCTGAAGTGCCTCCCCTGCTAATCTATCAGGCCGCTGCATGGTGAAGCATCAGCATGCAGTGACCCTCGGTGTCAGCTGAAGTGCCTCCCCTGCTAATCTATCAGGCCGCTGCATGGTGAAGCATCAGCATGCAGTGACCCTCGGTGTCAGCTGAAGTGCCTCCCCTGCTAATCTATCAGGCCGCTGCATGGTGAAGCCTCAGCATGCAGGGACCCTCGGTGTCAGCTGAAGTGCCTCCCCTGCTAATCTATCAGGCCGCTGCATGGTGAAGCCTCAGCATGAAGGGACCCTCGGTGTCAGCTGAAGTGCCTCCCCTGCTAATCTATCAGGCCGCTGCATGGTGAAGCCTCAGCATGCAGGGACCCTCGGTGTCAGCTGAAGTGCCTCCCCTGCTAATCTATCAGGCCGCTGCATGGTGAAGCCTCAGCATGCAGGGACCCTCGGTGTCAGCTGAAGTGCCTCCCCTGCTAATCTATCAGGCCGCTGCATGGTGAAGCCTCAGCATGCAGGGACCCTCGGTGTCAGCTGAAGTGCCTCCCCTGCTAATCTATCAGGCTGCTGCATGGTGAAGCCTCAGCATGCAGGGACCCTCGGTGTCAGCTGCAGTGCCTCCCCTGCTAATCTATCAGGCCGCTGCATGGTGAAGCATCAGCATGCAGTGACCCTCGGTGTCAGCTGAAGTGCCTCCCCTGCTAATCTATCAGGCCGCTGCATGGTGAAGCATCAGCATGCAGTGACCCTCAGTGTCAGCTGAAGTGCCTCCCCTGCTAATCTATCAGGCCGCTGCATGGTGAAGCCTCAGCATGCAGGGACCCTCGGTGTCAGCTGAAGTGCCTCCCCTGTTTATCTATCGGGATGCTAAGTATTTATAATAGAAATCAGCCTTGCTATGTATGTTGTAGATTAACGATGTTATGAATTTGTAGATAGCTCTGTCGCCCCGTGGATGAAGATAGAACGACATTTGTACATAATGCGTAAAGAGGCCTTGTACATGATGTACGAGGCATCGGGATAATGTTGTGCAAAGCAAGATGTGTGAAAAAATAGTTTCCGAGAAACTAATCCAACATTGTTGTGTATGCAAATATTTGCAAAAGTTCATGATAGAAATGTTATTGTGAAAAAGACCACAATGTAAGAAATGAGCAGCTTTGCTACATGGGCCGAACGCAGGAACGTAACATAAGGTGTCCTTCTATTTATTGCTGCCTTTACTCCTGTATCGTGTGAGGGACAGACTAGATACAACTTGCACTCCCTCATAAGGTGTCATTCTATTTATTGCTCCCTTTACTCCTGTATCGGGTGGGGATCAGACTAGATACAACTTGCACTCCCTCATAAGGTGGCAATACCCTGTTGTGTCACATACACTACTATGAGGTGAGGGTGAGAGTAGACACGACTTGTTACCTCTTAAGGTGGCAATACTCTTGTTGTGCTACTTACTCCTATACGGGTTGAGGCTCAGACTGGACACACCACGTGCCCCCCCAATACTGGACGAGCTTCACAATGGAGCTATCACACCAGAAGTCACCCCCGTTTGCAGTGACAAACAGTCGGAGACAGGCTCCAGAAGTAGTGCCGAAAAATGCCTTAATTCATGCCCTGTTTATCATACCCAGGCAAAGGTGTGATAGAGAATAGCCAAACACAGAGCGAAGGTGATTACAAGCACCAAAATAGTAAATATTAGGTACAGCTCTACCATGGTGCTAAAACAGTGTATATATGCAGGCGAATAAATAGGGCTCCTGCTTTTATGGTATTTATGTTTTTAACATTTCCGTATATATTTACCCATATTTATTTTTGGTCCATTTTAGCTATTTATCCATATTTATTTTGTGTTTTGCGTATAAATGAAGTTGCAATACTGTACATTTCCATATTTATTTAACTGATAGACACGCAATCATACTTTGATGTCTGTCAGATTTTACCTATTTAAGCTGGCAAATATTACATAGCAAGTACATGGGAAGTAACGAGTGCACACCTTCTCTTCTTGAGTTTAAATTATTAGCTTTAACTGACAATTATGTGCCTGGATTACAGCGCTGTGCACGTCCTACACAGCAAGTCTAAGATAGCGCCAAAAACGGGTGTCCTCTGCACACCGTGCTGCTGCACTGCGATAGATGAGGATACTGACCTCACAAATTAAACCTGATTCACATTTTTTTCAAGTAGTGCAGAGGACACCCGTTTTTGGCGCTATCTTAGACCTGAGGCCAGGGCCAGTCGGCAGTGGTAGAGGGGGAGATATCGCAGAGACGGGCCTGGAGGGCTGCTGGTTTAGAGAACACTGGTTAGCACCCCCAGCAGGAGATGCCCACCAAGAGACAGACATGGGCAAGAGTCGCTAGCCCTCTGATTGATCTGCAGGCTGCGGGCCTGGGCTACATGCCGAGCAGCACCTCCCCAGCCACTACAACAGGGTGGACCACCCTCCCTTGGCCCTCAGGGGCTACTATGCCAAACAGAGAACCCTGATTATTGGGACAGGCACAGAAGGCTGGGCATGATGCTCCCCCATAGCATAGCTGTTGATAGCATCATAGCATCTTTCTCAGTGCAGACTAACACCTTGGGTTGCGCTGAGAACACCTTAAGCGAGCCCGATGCCCTAATCCGGCGGGCCCGAGAAGGATATGAAGCATTCAGACCGACGTGAAGGGACCCATATGGGCTGACCTTTCCCCTTACTAGAAGGCAGGGAACCAATCACCACCCCAGCACGTAGACAGTGCCCTAGCTGGGCACATCAACATTGGACACTTCATCGCACTGGTGAGGAACAAAGGGTGAAGAGGGGGCACCAGAGGGTTCCTTACACCTACCTGGCAGCAGTGATGCTGGGGCGAACGTGTCCTATTGATTAGAGGGGTGAAGAGCGGGCACCAGAGGGGAGATTCCTTACACCTACCTGGCAGCAGTGATTGCTGGGACAGACGTGTCCTATTGATAAGAGGGGTGAAGAGCAGGCGCCGGAGGGGAGATTGCTTACACCTACCTGGCAGCAGTGATTGCAGGGGCGGACACATCCTATTGATTAGAGGGTTGAAGAGCGGGACCATGGGGAGATTCCTTACACCTACCTGGCAGCAGTGATTGCTGGGGCAGACGTGTCCTATTGATAAGAGGGGTGAAGAGCAGGCGCCGGAGGGGAGATTCCTTACACCTACCTGGTAGCAGTGATTGCTGGGGTGATGTGTCCTATTGATTAGAGGGGTAAAGAGCGGGAGCCAGAGGGGAGATTCCTTACACCTACCTGGCCGCAGTGATTTCTGGGGTGGACGTGTCCTATTGAATAGAGGTTTACGCACTAAGCCCTCGCATTACTTCAGATGCGGACCCCTCTCAACTCACTCCGGCACAAGGATGGTCAAGAAACGGGAGCACAAGGGGGACACGGACAGTGGGGGGAAGGAACCTCACCATCCTCTCATCCATCAAGAGGCACTACGGACCACTGCCCCACAGAGTCCACAGGCCCAGGGAGGGCACTTTGACAAACATTTGCGAGCAATCAAAGATGTGAAGGCCACACTCAGACCTAAACTGGACGCTCTGGAAATGGAGGTGGTGCTGCCTCGGGCTGACCAGGTCAACCTTACAGTCAGGCTGGAGACGCATGAGTGTGCCTTGGTAGGAATGCACCCCACACTGACCGAGATGCAGTCACACTTCAAGGCCCTGCAAGTGAAGGTCGCAAAGCTGTGAGACAGGGTGGGAGATGCGGAGAGCCATGCAGAAACAACATAAGATTGGTGGGACCCCCAGAGGGGGCCGAGCGGCCTAATATGGAGCTCTTCTTAAAACAATGGCTCCTTGACACAGTACTTGGCAGTAAGAGATCGACCTTCCACTCAAAAGAAAGGTTGCATAGGGTCCAAGATAGAGCCTAGTCCCCAGACTCCCTGCCGCGGCCAGTAGTGGCACAACTCTTCAACTACTGGGATTGAAACCACATCCTAAAAGTGGTGAGTACCAATTGCTAATGGAAAATTGATAATAGCACTGGGAATATATATCCGGACTATTCGGCTGCAGTGGAATGCTTCTGGGGTTCCGTCATGTCACGCAAGCAGAAGCTTATTCAACTGGGGCTAAAATACTCTCTAATTTTCCCAGACAAACTGCAAGTAGTAGATGCAGATGCAGCACTAATCTTCGAAACACTGTGGAGGCCTGGGAATGGCTGAAGACGAAAAGGATGCCCCAGGACCCAAGCTGTACCCACCCACGACAAGACTGGCAAAACCCCTGTTAGAAGAGAGGGCTGCGTAGGTCTTCCTATAGCAAGCCTACAAATGGGCAAGCAGCACGCAAACAAGCCAGGGTCATGGTGGAACTGGAATCTTCAGGAGGGGAGCCTTGCTGCACGGAGAGTTGGCCCTCGCCTTGGAGAACATTCCAGCAGAGCTGTGAACGGGCCCTGCTCTTGCCCTGATGACAGAGGACAAGCTGATATGACCCCAGAAACACCACTAGGTCCCTGCGTTGACAGCCTTAGACTGAACATAATTAAGGAAAGCAAAGGTGCTCTTGATGTACAGAAGGGAGGGTGAGAAATGGGGTTACATGATGGCTTGAACTTCGATAGAACTAACGCCCTACAAAGCCAGTGTCGGAGTTGTCATCAAGGCTGCCACCCACAGGAGATGAGAGGAGCTTGTGTTGGGAAACTGTTGAGCTGCAGCGATTCCAATGGCGTCCTCTGCTGTTGGCTCAGCAGATCTGAGAGGTGTCTGCGAGGGAGAGGGAAGCTGATCAAAGCTGTCTGGTCAGTTGGTGGAAGGTCAGACGTTTGTTGATGTATGCTGGTCCTTCGTTGTGCAAGGCCATGTAGGCATGACTCATCAACTTGAACTGGCATCTCTTCCGAATCGGGAGTCAGTATAGTTTCTTGAGATGGGGTGTGACGTGGGTCCTTTTGTGAGGTTGAGTATGAGTCTTGCCACTGAGTTCAGTATTGTCTGGAGTCTCATCTGGAGGCGTGCAGAGATTCTTACGCAGATTGTGTTTCCAGTGTCCAGTCTGCTAGTGATGAGGGCTTGCATGATGGTCCTTCTGGTGTTTGCCGGGAGCCACCTGAAGCTCTTGTGGAGCATGCAAAGGGTGGGGCAGCAGGTGGATGAGACTGCATTAACTTGTTTCTTCATGGATCGCTTGCTATCCAGAATGATGCAGCTGTTGCGGGCATGGGATGTTGATGCGGGGGGTATGCCGTGCTCCATAGGACACCGTGTGCCATTCCATGGTGAGGTGTTGTTCCCAAAAATGAGGACTTTCATCTTGTCTGTGTTGAGTTTGAGACAGGTGTATTTCATCCAAGCCCTTGATACAAGCCCTGGCAATGCCGAGTATATGGGGTGGGGACTTTAATTCTGCCCATGACACCTCCCTAGATAGTTCCTTCTCCCACCACAAGCCGGGAATGCAATCAGAATGACCCATGCATTGTGGACTGGCTTATGCTTACCCAGATGTGAAACATCTGGTGACAGATGCATCCTCGCACACAAGAATACTCGTTGTTCTCACCAGCACACTAACTGCACACCAGAATAGGCTTGGTCCTATGCAATCCTTCTGTGGCTTCCTTGGTCTTGTGACTTGAATGTCTAGGCCACACACTTTCGAAACCATAACCACCTCAAAGTGAATATTCAGTGGGGCAGACGACATGCAACTAGGAGGCTGTATGCCCCGGCCCTACAGGACAGAGTCTTCATTGATACTAAAGGTACAGATATCGCCATCTTTAAGGAGAATGAATGAAGGGACTACCTCTACAACAGTGATAGAGTGGGATACCTTTAAGGGTGTCACATAAGGCCTGTGCATCAAGATGTAGCATGGTGTAAAACAAGCCTTGCAAGCCCAGAACCTCTCTTCAACAAAAATATAAAACAACGGAAATATATCTGGGGTAGCTGCATGAAACTAGAACACAATCAACCCTCTCTTGAGAGAAGTAAGGAGAGGCGATGGTCAGACTAGGAACACTACACTATCAGATACTAGCAGGGCTCCTAAGGTCGTTGACCTCAAAGACCCCCAGAAAAGCCAGCAAAAAATTGAATGTTCAAGCAGATATAAAGCCGGTTTTCCTGTAGTACCAGACGTCTGTATACCAGGCTGTGCTGGGATTGCGAGCTCCCCAATTAGATGAGTATTTGAATAGACTGTCGACCCCCAGACTTAACCCCCTTCAGGGACATAAACCAGACAAAACCCTGACCACTGAGGGAATTGGCTTCATGATTGACTAGATCGTGTGAAACAAAACTCCTGGGATGGACGGGTTCCCGGTGGACTTTTACTTCACCTACAGAGCAACCCTCTCTCCAAAGCTACTCCAAATGTACCAACAGGCAAGGCAGGAGGGCACATTGCCGGGATCCCTATGGGAGGCCATGATATTTGTCCTGCCTAACCCCAACATGGACCCCCCTGGAGCTACGCCCCTACTGGCCACTGTACACCAACCACAAGATTCGTAGGAAGGTCCTTGCAAACAGGTTGCTCCCCTGCCTCTCTACATTGGCACCAAGACCAGAATGGTTTCGTACCTGGGAGAAAAACATGTCTAAACCTATGGCGCCTCTGCAGCTGATGGAAAAGAATCTTCAAGAATTTGCCTCCATAAACAACACTTTCACTAGATATAGACACCCTGGAGTAGTTTTATTTAATGAAAGTGCTGATGTGCATGAAACCAGGAGCATAAATACTGCACTGGATAAATCTCCTCTACACCAACCCGCTGGCCCGCATTCGGACAGGCAGAGATCTCAGTTTCTTTTGAAGCATGCAGCAAAGATGCCCGCTGTTGATTACTTTTGCCCTATCCATGGCCTGTTTCGTTCGCAGGACCCAGCAGTCGGTATACCGAGTGAGCCAAATTGGGAGGCCATATCACTGTAAACTGATGATGCATTTGTGTACCTCAGGAAAGTGCATGCGTATCTACCGCAGGTGATGGAGGTTCCAGGCGATTTTTGTAGAGCTTCGGAACTGAGGCTAAATTGGACCATATCCAGATTATATCCCATGCGCAAATTCACAACTTAGAACAGGAAGTGCTGCCCCAATTAGCACTGGGGTGGCACCATGACATTTTCAGGTATTTAGGGGTGAATTTACCACACCAACAAAGAACGTATACAGGGCAACTTAGGTGATGTCGAATATTTACAGCTCCCTGTCGTTTTGGGGCTCCCTGCCACTATCGACCCATGGGTAGAGTGGCAGTTGCAAAAACGCTGTTAATACATTTATACTGCTTCTCGACCCCCCCAGGTTACCCGGCCGCTTCTTCTTCAGGAAATTGGACTCTTTTTCTGTTCTTATGGAGTTAATCTGTGGAGCGGGCCACAAGAGAGTTGTGCTTTGCAAACTATACTCTACCTTGGAATGGGATGGGGGATGTACATATAAAAGACTAATAAAGAACTACAAACTACTGTGTTACTTGGAAGACGATTTTTTTCTCAATACAGTTCTTGTTTGTGATCTCATTACAGTTCTCACATTATCATCCGCACTAGAAGAAATGGGAGCCTGGGGTATCTGATCACAGAAACTCATTTACATACAAAGGGGGGTGAAAGCCTGATCACACAGCACAACACAACTTGTTTATGTAAAAGATTGTACATTGCACAGGGAGTGTGATTCTGGTAACAGTGCGAGTGTTGTATGACAGGAGCGAGAAGTCTTAGTTTCTGAGACATGAATATCTGAAGGGTGCATCTTCAGCTCTTGCAACTGTTTGAGAGAGGGTGGCAGTCTCAAATTCTTGGGGCGCAGATACCAACAGCTTCCCTCATAATCTTTACTTTTTGCATCTACAGGTGGTGCAGATGCCACCTAAGAGAGAAACCTTTCCAGCTAGGCAGTGTGTTTCCTGGAGTCAGTTTGCTTTGCTTTTTCCAATCTTTGGTCAGCAAAGGTAAACGTGACTTCTACTAAAGTGTTCTTAGCTCGCTTTCGGTAATGTGCCTTAGCAGTATGGCCAAAGGCGCGCTCGAAGTTAAAGCAAAACATTGAAAGTCACAAATTTCAATACAGTTTATTACAAATAGAAGAGGTACTTTAAGATTCAAACCAACTTTAGATAAAAAATAATATTTAATAGTGATTCAGAAGCAAGATCTAAAGGAGGGCTGTGATTTAAGGATTATTAATTAGAAAAAACAACTCTCTGGTACTTTATTGTTGTCCAGTCTCTTGTACTTTCCAGAATTGACTAAGGCAATGCCACCCTTGTTGGCACCCCTAAAGTCCACCTTTTCCCTATTAAATCCGTCCTCAACCTGGCCGCCAGACTAATCTCTGATTGCAAACTTTTTGACCACATTTCTCCTATCCTCAAAAACCTTAACTGGCTCCCTATCGAAGGTAGATCTACCTTCAAGATGGCTTGTATTACTCGCAAAGCCCTTCACCAAAACACCCCCTCTTACCTCTCTGACAAACTACAAAAAGCTGGTTGCTCCAGGTCACTGAGAAGCACCAATGCCCTGGTCCTCATCCACCCGAGACTCAAATGTAAAACACAATCACGTGCTTTCTCTGGGAATGCCCCTACGATCTGGAACTCCCTCCCCAAAGATCTTCGCTGCAACCCATCCTTCTCTCTCTTCAAAAAAAGACTCAAGGTGCTTCTTCTCAACAAATATTGGGGTACTTAACTTCTCTATAATGATGTAGTCCTCTGTTTTTACTCTCCTCAATCCACCCCTTTTCTCTCACTTTCCTTTTCTCCCCCTCTCCCTCTACCCCTCTCTCTCCTATCTTTCACCCGTCCCCTTCTCCCTCAATCCATATCTAATCACTCTCTTTCCTAAATTCCCTCCTCTAACTGAAAAACAGCTTCCCATTCGAATTACTTTTGCTTCATGATGTTTATCTGTCTGTAAAGCGCTCTGATACTCCCGGGTACAGTAGCGCTATATAAAACCTTTGAAATAAATAAATAAAATAAATAAACAAAAAGGTACATGAATTTTTTTTAAAAGCTGATCCACTGAGTCAATCATGAAGTCACATACAAAATTGTAGCTGACTTCGCTAGCTGTGCCCGAGGGGACAAAGGTAAGTTTAGTCTCTGGTAATGATCAAGACTTAAATTTGATGCAAGGTTTTTGGCTGAATCAGTCTCAGAAGGTGACGAGCTGCACAGAAATGTCATGAAGTGCAACATCCCCACAGAGTCGAGTTGGGTCATCAAGTTGAACCTGAATTCAGAGCAATCAAAATCTATGAAACTTCAGGCAGTTACAACAGCGGCGAAGTCTTCTGAGGTTCCAAGTTATGGAGATGGTTCAAGGTTGATGATACGAGCCAAAGCATGGAGCGTGGTGTGAGACAAGCAGCGTAGTGGAGCTCACGCTGGCGGTTCAAACATGGATACACAAGGTGTAACACAGCAGGTTCAAAGGTTGTTCAGTGATTCAAACCCATATCTCACTTATCCAAGTGGAAAGGTAGAATACCAATAAAGGAAGTGCAAGGTGCAGGGATCTCAGGGTTTGGGCTCTCTGTTCTTACACTGTGGCCGTACAGTGAGGGTAAAAACTGTTCATCGTATGAAAATGTACACAAGACCTCAGAACCAATTAACAGCAAAGTACATTTCTGTGCCAATGTGGTGGTAAAAGGAAGAAGAGGAGGGAAAAACAAAAGCAAATCATGATAACATGGCTAACAACACAGAGAAATTACCTGATCCTACAACGGAAATGATAAATCAATATATTTGTTGCCGCTTCCCAGCCAAACAGACACATTGGACGAGTGCTCTGGTGTTCAACCGGATCATCCCATTTGCTCTATTAACAGCCCAAGTGCTGCCTCCACTTTAGAGTTACCACAAAAATTAAACACCCAGGCCGAGTAGGACCCCTCGAAGGCTATTCACAAAGGGACCTTATACCTGTAAGTATTCTATACATGCAAGGATGCTCGTAGAGTAACTTTGCTATTTTTAGCTATTCACTATTACGATAACGTTACTCAAAAGTGTGGACTTGCACGTCGGCACACTCTTAAATAGATGTGGAGCAAAATGTACAAATGTAACTTACTGAGGCATAAATGGAGCATTAGAAAGTGCAGCATAACCGACCACTGGTAATGCCTTTTAAAACTGCATATACATTCAAAAGAATGTTACAAAATTACCTATATTTTAAAAATAATTATTGCATGATAAAATATGTTAACCTTTTAATTAAAACTTTTTTTATAACTATTAAATAAATAATTTCAATTAATTCTATCCATAACTTTTTGTAAGGCAGTTCCGCCTCTGAACAGAGTTGCGAAAGGAAATTTAGTAATTATGAGTACATAAAAAAAAATAATGATTTTACTTTAGGTGGGATTTTTCATACAAACCTTTGAAAAACATGTTTAACATGAATTAAATTTCATGTTAATAGTGTTGAATCATTTTTATTTGTTATAAAGTAAATTACATTCATGATTAACATACAAATATTTCATTTCTTTCAAGTTTGTAAAATGTTCCCTAGTTCACCCAAATTGAATATATATAAAATTTTATTTTTTCTAAAGCCTAAATTAAAAGTTAAGTAACATTTTTATTATGTATTCATAATTAGTCATTGTGAGGTATAGAATTAATTGTAACAAATCTAATTATACCTTACTAAAAATTAATGTTATATCAGTGTTTAAATTAAAAAACACATTTTTATTAAAATAATCAAAAGTTTTCTTTTGAGATATTTTTTGCCATTGAATGTTTTCTTTTTTATTTTTAACTAGTTGCAATTCCGGTGGATGGCTATGTGTGATGTTGGACTTACTCCTGCTCGGAGGAGGAGTACATTTACGACTCTTTTATTTACATTATGGCTTAGTGACTTTATAAGTGTGGTTCGTAAATAGAAATGGGCATACTCCTTTTTTTTTTTATTTAATTTTTGATTCACAGGGCAGCAGTACAGAAAAGGACATCATCTACTGAGTTACATACACATCTTCTGGTATCATTATACAAGAATCATTTTCATAGCGTAATATTCGATCAGTACAGTATTTCTTCACATTATTATAACCAACACAGAAAATACAGCATTAAAGCAAAGCTTTCTCTTACAGCTCGGTGAGTGACATGTGTAAAATCATTATAAGCACCATACTATTCCATTAAGTATTAGTTTCCCCCTGGTCTCTAGCACTACTTTCAGGTTCCAGGCCCTATACATTCCCTTTCTTCGCCTACCTCCCCAACAGTTCCTGGCGATTGGTCTTCTGCGTTTTGTTGCAAGTAGTCCATAAGAGGTTGCCAAAAGTCTTTCGGTCTAGAGGCCTGAGGCAGTTCCTCCTCGTACGTTCCCAGGGTCTCTTACAGTATACCATGTCCGACAACCAGTTCTTAAACCGGGGGGTGGGGGGGCGTTTACTTCCCCACTTGATGGCTATGCCCCGTTTTGCTAGTAGCAGCGCCACAGCCAGCAATTTGCACCGTCTAACCGGTTTGAGCCTATAAGCTCCTAATAAACATGTCAATGGTATGTTAGGAATTGACTCTGATAACATATGCGTTAGCGCTCCCACCACCGGCCGCCAGTATGTTTCTAATGCGGGGCAAGCCCATGCCATATGGAGGAAGTCGGCCTTAGGGGTATCGCACCTTTTGCACTTATCGTCTGGTCTAAGCCCATTTTGTCTGGGGTGCAATTCGGTGTCAGTAAATGTAGCTGTGCACAGCTGTATTACCATTCTTCTTCAGAGATAGGGGACCCGATAGCCTCCTACTAACGCGTTCGCGCTCTGTCTGGGTTTGTGTGTTGTTCACTATGGGATGTCTTATATAATCTTGTTACTAGTGCCACTCGTGTTGGCGCAGTCAGCAGAACTTGTAATGCCTGTAATGTTGTTGGCTCGTTCGGGAAGTCTTCGAATAGGTCTTTCATTGGTGCCCTCAGTCTAAAGTATGCAAATCTTTTCATCGGTGTTTGATGCGCGCACAGGGATGGGTTCTAGTATGAAATGAATGTGTTCTGCGGGAATAATGACCCTAGTGTCGTAAAGCCCATCTCCCCTATGACCTTCCTCATATTTTGTTCTTGTGTGACCGACAGTTTGGGATGATGCGCCAATGGTAGCGCTGGTGCATAAATTGGTAATTTCCGTGCTCTCATTGCTAGCATATGCCAAGCTCGCGAGGTACACTTGATGGGGTGTATAGCGTCATTTGAGTACGCCCCCACTGGATATGACAAATATTGTGCCAGTTTATTCGGATGGACCCTATCTGTTTCCACTGCTATATGCGGGATGTGTGCGTGAGGTTGCGTCCAATAATGCGCATGGTGTGCTTGTGCACAATAGTAGTACAATTGCATATCAGGAGCGGCGAAGCCCCCCTGGTGATACGGTTGTGTGAGGACCTTCCAGCTCACTCTGGGCTGTTTCCCGGCCCACGTGAGTCTTTGTAGCATTGTGCGCAATTTAGTGAAAAACACCCGTGGGAGCCAAATAGGTATATTCCAGAACAAATATAGCAGGCGGGGTAATACTACAATTTTTTGAAGGGCGATGCGGTCTGCCATCGACAGTGGCAATTTGCTCCATTTTTCAATTTGGTCCTCCAATTTGCTAATGACCACTCCGTAGTTTGCTCTGATCACCGTCTCCGGGTCACGGTGCACCCAGACTCCCAGATACTTTACCGGTTCAGTGCTCCACTTCAGTGGGTAATCCATATGTGACTTTGGGGTCTGTGGCGTTAAGGGAATCACTACAGATTTGTCCCAGTTTATGCTGATGCCCGAGTATTGTTCAAATTTTATATATTCTATAATTAGCGGGTTTAGACTCACGTCCGGATATCTAGTGTACAGGACCATGTCATCCGCATATGATATGCTCACAGGTCTAAGACTAAACTGCAGCGCAGTTTCTGGATAGCTCTGTCGAATTTTACAAGCTAGTGGTTCTAGCATGAGTGCAAACAATATGGGCGACAGTGGGCACCCCTGTCTTGTACCGCAACTTATTAATTCGCACTCTAGCTCTGGGGTCGTCATATAACAATGCAATCCACTTCAAAAAGGCGGGCAGGAAACCCATCATAGTGAGGACAGTCATCATGAAGTCCCATTCTATCGAATCGAAGGCTTTCGCTGCATCAAGCAGTGCGGCTGCTGCCGGCAGCTCGGGGTTTAGGCTGTGATACATCGTGAATATAGTGCGAATATTGTGAGTTGTGGATCTTGTGGGTATAAAGCCCACCTGGTCTGGGACCACAAGGAGCTTTAATAGTGGTTGTATTCTGTTTGCTATTATTTTTGCCAGTATTTTCGCATCTATATTGATGAGTGATAGGGGGCGGTACGAGTCACAATATGTGGGGTCTTTTTCTGGTTTTGGGAGTGCTATCAACAGCGCCTCACGCAGTGTTGGCGGGAGGGCTCCCTCCTCGTAAGCCTCTCCAAACATCTGCGCTAGCTGCGGAATCAACAGGTCCTTGTACTCTTTATAAAATTCCCCCGGCAGCCCATCCAGACCCGGGGCTTTGTTATTAGGTAGTGAGTTGATTGCTTCCCTGAACTCGTCTTCTGTAATGTGGTGTCCCAAAAACTCTCTATGAGTGCCAGATAGCCAGGCCAGCCCTACGTCATCAAGGTATTCATGAATTTCAGTTTGTGGAAGCTTTACCTTTGTGGTATACAGTGTTGAGTAATATGAGCGGAATTCCTCCATAATGGACGGGGTGTCGTGTATGTGCACATCTTGAGCATTCATAATTTGTGTTATTAAAGAGGCGCCCATCATTGGTTTAAGTTTTTGCATCAGCGCTCTACCCGGACGGCCTCCCTCTCCATATGCCCTAGCTCTGTATTTTTTGGATAGGTATTTTATTTCTGTGTCGGCATACTCATGGTACGTATTTATTTTATTCTGAATATCCACTAGAAGGGATTCCTGCAGGGTGTTAGCATATTCTGTTTCCAGGGACTGAATATCCTGTTCCACCATTTGTAGCTGTTGCCTAATATCCCTGAGGATTCCAGCGTGTTTACTTATGCAGTGTCCCCTTATTGTGTTGTGTGTTTATCTAGGAACCAGAATCAATATTACCGTTTTATGCCCTTACATGCCTATAATCGATAATATCCATATAATGGCATAAGAATCAGATCCATATTTTAGTAAATCGCCCTTGCAGTCCAAAGCACAGCAAAAACCACTTCCTTAGATTCCTAGAAAGCACAACGAGTTCTTTAAACAAACCAAACCTCCAGCAACCTGGGAAATCCCTGTTAGCTTTGTTTTGATTTGTAATAGAACTCCTGCGAAGCACTGTAAGAACGGCCAGTTCTTGGTGACATCGTTATTGACGTCTTATGTCCAACCTTACGTCAAACCCGGCACCTTTCAGGTATAAATATGCCAACGCTGCCTTAAGCAAACACACAGTGGTAAATTTTGGAGCCGAGCAGCTATCTACTTTCCGAGAGCCCAGCAGATGCGAGAGCCCACGGACGCTGCCCCTCCTCTTTGACGCGCTGAGAAAGACGCTGTCTTTTCTCCTGCCGAGAAAATCCAGCCTCCGGCGTTTCCAGCCTACCCTTGCGGGTGACTGGATATCGATTCCTGAGAGAGAGATACCAGACCTCCTACATTCTATTCCCAAGGTACAGTGCTGACTAAATCCTTAGAGAGAATTCTTGAATCAGATTCTTGGCAAAACCTACTTAACTTAAACTGCTACTTACTTACTCCTTCCAAGTATTAGGCTTAGGTCAGGTACACCGGGGTAGGCGTATTTAGAAGCACCAGTTGAGCACGTTAGCTGATGTATATATGTATGTATATATTTTATCCATTTTAAAGTATCTTATGGCTAAGTAACCATATCAATGCTTTTACAGTATTATTTCATAATACTCCTGTTACTGTACGCACTTTACTTTATAATAAGTATTGCAATTGTGGCAATTCATTTCTCTTGTATGAGAAGGAAGACTGCTCAATACATAATATCCTTTATTGAAAACGCCCGTCTCTCCATTCTCTGCACCCTGGTGAAACTAAGAACGCACGTCTGACTGAGTGAAATAATTGTCTATTGTTTTCAAACGACTCTAGAGATTTACTCTTATTCCGAGGGAACAAAGTTGTCATGTTTATGCGGTTGTCGGAAGCTGAATCCCTTCTTGTCTGAGCCAGGGAAGCTGATCACTTCCTATTCAGTCAAGAAAGTTTCCAGTGACCTCTGAGCTAGCTGGCGCAAACCTAAATGGAGTCTAACATAGTCAGTAGAGACCTAGAAGACTTCAGTCCTACGTCTACACTGCTGTTTATGTTATTCCAATGCGCAGGGCCTATAGGGAAAATAGGAACTACACTACATGGTGCTCAACGTTTGGTAAGGCGATAAAACTATCCCAAGACGTTAGAGTAACTCAGACGTGCTTTTTCACACAGACTCTTTTTCCCGTAAATACTCCAATAGACGTCTGGAGTGGGTGAAAGGTTAAAATCCGCCGGAACTTAGTAGGAAGAGATTCCTATGTAAAGTTTTTGGTTTAGTCAACGTTGAAGGATACAGTGTTCCAAAATATTGTGCACCTAATCTTTTGTCTCCTTGAGAACTAGATCTACAACAAAAAACACTTCTGACAGTAAAATGCCAGACAGTGATGACGAAAGAGAAGCAGCTAAATTAGCAGCTCAACGAATAGAGGAAGACACAAGTCTCCTACAGACTGACCGGAATGCTATCATCATTCCGGTCAACATAAGAAAAACTATAACTTTAAAACTTATAGAAAACGGACTGACAACACGAGGTGGTACAGTCATTTTCGTGATAGAGGCACACGAATATCGGCAGACAGAGGTATTCTATTCATGGATAAACTTTCCAGCGGCAAACGCTACAACACACGAATTCCACTATTACAAAATAGAGGAACCTCCGGATGAATACACTCCTTTCGTGGAGATTGAAATCCCATTAAAATACCAAGAGCACCTGCTCTGGTTTAAAGGCGCCCTAAAACATAATGATCACATTACCAGGCTCGGTCAACTAGGTAGACCGGGAGCAACGTGGCCGGTTCTAGCCAGCTACACACCACATCCAGACATTGAAAAAATGTCAGATGAGGAACTTTTAGCCCAGCTAAAATTTCTAATTAAAATTCACAGACAGTTAGTCCAATATGTAATGAGGACTGCAACAGTCCAACCAGCAGTTAACATTCAACAGCTGACCCCTCATCAGGGGAACACAAATACAATTACACCACAGAACATACAATCATGTCTTGGTAAAACACCCGCAAAACGGGAACAAATTCTATTCTGGCTAGCACAAAAAATAACTCAGATAGAGGCAGTATTCCCAAGTACTACCCCTAGTGAGAAACACAGAATTCTGACTATCTGCCTTCCAATGGGGGTCGCACCACATGTGGAAGACTGTGACACTTGGGGTACAGTCTTTGCTTCCATTTACACAAAAACACATGGTGTTCCGTCTCTGGCGGTAATACCAGATGTACTAAGACAGATTCAAAATGAATATGGTCCAGAACCTGCTTTAACTCTTGGTATGAAATTACTGAAAGACTTCAAGCAGTTCTCGGCTATATTATTAGCCAACATAAAAGGAGAAGCAGCATCTGTGGCGATCCGCCAAAAATTGAAGGAAACAGATATAACAGGACAACCAATTGAACTTGCCAGAATCATAGAAAAATCCTATGAAGAACTAGGTAGAGATAGTTTGGGTGGGAAACCGGTAAAACCCCAAATACTTGAAAATCATGAAAAGATATTTATTAAAAATAATCTAAATACTCCAAAAAAGAGCTGGGATGGAAATAAACAATCCACTCCCAAAGAAAAAAGATTTCAGTCCAGAGGAAGGTCTCCTCAGCGGAGGGAAAGAACTCCGAACAGAGAACACGAGTCTCCCCAAAGGGAGCACTCTGAGAAAAGATACAACCTTATAAATAGGGATAATTTGAAAAAACCTGATATATATCAAGATATTGATACACGTCCCTCTCGATCTTTTTCGCAGAAAAGAAGAGGACGGTCAGAACAAAGGGAAGAGCACGCCAAGTCCAAAGACAAGGAACCTGCTCAAAGTAAAAAATTACAATTTCCAAGAAAGAAGGTAGCCAGTTTTAAAATAATCGAACATGCCGAGAATACTGAGGACACAGCAGAAAAACGGAGAGTGGGCACAGACAATGCTAGACAGCGCAGCAGAAATCAGCATAGCTCGCAAGATCCTGATGAATCATCTGGAGACAGTGGACACGAATGAATACATTCAAGTGGAAACTGCAGATACCAGAGTTAGCGAACCTCATAAAATATACGAAATAACACTACGTATAGAGGGAGATAAGACTAGGAAAATAAGGGGTCTGTTTTGGGATAATCTCTCAAAAGGCTATGACATCCTATTAGCTGAAAAAGACTGGCCACCAGAGTTTGTCAGGGAGTGCCCTCATGGCGAAGAAATGATTATGCCTGCCTTCTCAAATCATATTCCAATTCATAGAAAATATATATATGCAAGAAAATGGGCAGTAGCTCAAGCTCCTCCATTATATAAAAAATCATGTAGGATGGGATGAAGACTCCCCTCCTCACAAAATCCAGTTAAAATGTCAACCAGCTGCACAAAGGCAGTACCCAATTAAGCAAGAAGCTAAAAAACAGGTCAGGGAGATTTTAGATCAACTTGAATACCAAGGGGTGATTGAAACATGCACCTCTCAAATGAACAATCCTTTGTTTCCTGTCTCCAAACCAGACAATTCGTATCGCCTAGTCTTGGACTACAGACACCTTAACTCATGTTGCAAAACATTTGCGGTACAAAATTCGCACAGTGCGGCACTAATGAATAACATAGTTCGCAAAAAATACAAAACAACATTAGACATTTCCAATGGGTTCTTTTGTCAGAATATCGCACCTGAAAGCAGGTATTTGACCGCTTTCTCAATAATGGGGTCACAGAAAATTTTCTGCCGACTACCACAAGGATTCAAGAATAGCCCAGGATTATTCTCAGCCAGAGTAACAGAGTTACTACAAATGTATGACGATGAGGCATTATCTTATGTCGATGACATCTATCTCACAGACGACGACTTGGATACTCACTTGAAAAGAGTGAACACCATAATACTTGGGTTCGCAGCAGAGGGTTACAAATTCAACTTTAAAAAGTCACGAATTGCCCATCTAACGGTCCTGTTTTTAGGATACGAATTATCAAGTGAAGGCAAAAGCCTAGCAGACAACTTTTTAGAGAAGTGTGCTGTACTCCAAGCACCGAAAACGCGGAAGAATCTACAATCGATACTAGGCTTCCTAAATTTCGGAAGAACTTATATTCTCAATTACGCAGAGAGGGTTAAACCTCTCTAAGAATTAATAAAACCTGATTTTAAACCAATCAACTGGACTCAGAAACACACAGAAATTGTGAGATCACTGCAAACAGACATGTTAGCTAAAACAAAATTAGAAACACGTGACAATATATGCAATCTTGTAATCCGAGTCATCCCAGGAAGATGCAGATTCACGTACCTGACCTCTAATGAGGGAGAAACGGTACCTATAGCATACAAATCACATTTGTACACACAAACGGAAAAAACTTTCAGTCTTTAAGAAAATACTGTGAAGGCAGTACAGACTGCTATAGCAAAAGAAAGAGCCCTAGCCCAAGGCAAAAGGATAACTGTATTTACAGCAGAATCAGCCTTTGAGGCGTTATTCAGCCCAGTGAATCTACAAACTGTGGCACTAGATCCTAAATGTATACAGTGGGAAAATTCTCTTTCTACAGAAAAGGTGACATACTACTATGTTTCGAACATGAAAAAACTGAATGAGCTAAAATATGAAGAAGAATATCCTCTGCCAATCGAAATTCTACCTCTACAACAGTACTCTTGTATAATCTATACGGACAGATTTGTTCAACAATACAATGTAGAAGATAAATCGTACAATGCAGCCTGCGTGATTGTTAAAGGTCGCTGGCTCTGCGGTAAATTCAGACCGAAAATAACAAAAACTGAATCACTACGAAACTGTTTGGCTTAGCGAGCTGAAATCAGATCTTTAAAGATGGCGCTTGAATGTGTAATGAATTGTTATGATTAATTGTTTTATTCTACTTTTTTTCAAAGGTTGTTCTTTGAAATTTTAACTTGTTATTCTGTGTAAAAAAAAATTGTTTTATGTACATGTTTTTTATTAGAATAAGATTGTGAACGTTCCAACTTTGGTGTGGAAATTAACATTCTGCGAATATAGTGTACTAAACTAGTCTTCCCTGTTTGAGTCTGAATGTTTTGACAAAAGGGTATGAAAGTATAGTAAACCCATATGTGAGTGTGGACCCAGGGATCTCCCTTTGACTAATTCCAAACATGAACAGGAGAGTCTTATTAATAGCAGACGCACACATGGGTGAGGGTCCAAGGCACAAACAGATTAAAGAATTCCTGACAGAATTACAATCAGAATACTGGTGGCCGGGGATGAGCGTGCAACATCATAAGTTTGCAAAAAACTGCCAAGACTGCAGCAGAGATCGCAGTGGAGAACTTCCGTGCCCCTTGGTATAGTTAACATAAGCCTATCTACACGCGAAGACCCAAAATCACAGTAATCCCATTTTCAGACTAATATTCACTTAAAGGATATGGCCACAGCGCTCGGCTGACGCCAGAACTGTTATAAAAGATTTGCGAGTCCTTTGGACAAAATTCCTAATCACTAACCTCACCTTGGATTGCTGGTGGGTTTTGCTCCCTGCTGCCGCTGTTTGCCGCTGTCTGCCGCTGCGACTTGCCGGACCCGCTTCTCGGGTCCCGCTGCGCGGCTGACAGCCTTGCTACCGTCACCTATCTGAGGGGATTTGGGCGTTCCTGGCAACCGGCAGGGCTGCGAGCTTCTAGCGGGGGACTCCGAGGACCAGGAGTCCCCGCGCGCCCGTCACCACCTGGGCTGCTCTCCCTGCCGGCTCCACCCCCATCCTTCCTTTAAATCCGGCGGCTCAACCCTGGTGAAGCGGACTCCTTTGGACAAAATTCCTAATCACTAACCTCACCTTGGATTGCTGGTGGGTTTTGCTCCCTGCTGCCGCTGTTTGCCGCTGTCTGCCGCTGCGACTTGCCGGACCCGCTTCTCGGGTCCCGCTGCGCGGCTGACAGCCTTGCTACCGTCACCTATCTGAGGGGATTTGGGCGTTCCTGGCAACCGGCAGGGCTGCGAGCTTCTAGCGGGGGACTCCGAGGACCAGGAGTTCCCGCGCGCCCGTCACCACCTGGGCTGCTCTCCCTGCCGGCTCCACCCCCATCCTTCCTTAAAATCCGGCGGCTCAACCCTGGTGAAGCGGACTCCTTTGGACAAAATTCCTAATCACTAACCTCACCTTGGATTGCTGGTGGGTTTTGCTCCCTGCTGCCGCTGTTTGCCGCTGTCTGCCGCTGCGACTTGCCGGACCCGCTTCGCGGGTCCCGCTGCGCGGCTGACAGCCTTGCTACCGTCACCTATCTGAGGGGATTTGGGCGTTCCTGGCAACCGGCAGGGCTGCGAGCTTCTAGCGGGGGACTCCGAGGACCAGGAGTCCCCGCGCGCCCGTCACCACCTGGGCTGCTCTCCCTGCCGGCTCCACCCCCATCCTTCCTTTAAATCCGGCGGCTCAACCCTGGTGAAGCGGACTCCTTTGGACAAAATTCCTAATCACTAACCTCACCTTGGATTGCTGGTGGGTTTTGCTCCCTGCTGCCGCTGTTTGCCGCTGTCTGCCGCTGCGACTTGCCGGACCCGCTTCTCGGGTCCCGCTGCGCGGCTGACAGCCTTGCTACCGTCACCTATCTGAGGGGATTTGGGCGTTCCTGGCAACCGGCAGGGCTGCGAGCTTCTAGCGGGGGACTCCGAGGACCAGGAGTCCCCACGCGCCCGTCACCACCTGGGCTGCTCTCCCTGCCGGCTCCACCCCCTTATCCATTAGCCTCATAGACATAAAAGCACAGTAACACCCCCGCTGCGCGGGAGCGCGCGGGAGGGCGCCGGGAGAAGCCCGGGACAAGGGCGGGACCGTTTGAGGCCGTTCGAGGACAGAGAGGACTGGCCTGGCCCACCCCCCTTGGCTCTTCGCAAGGTGATCGTCCCTGGGCATTGACTCTAGTGAGTACCATATAGAAAACTGCCACTAGCATGTGTACCCGGGGGAGTCGCAGCAAGACCGCGCTGGGTCTAACCAAGCCAAAAGGCACCTTGGACACTTTCCTCGTAAAAACAAACTTGGCAATAGATGCCGAAATCTTAAAAATGCAGAAGAGGGTCTCCATTGAGTTAGATGCTGCACGCAGACTTTCCCAAACATTTGCTAATTCTAAAAAATCCTCCTTGGGAAATATCGCGTCTGCTGCATCTCCCCAACGGGTGGAACGTCCGCCTCCTTTATTGATCCCTGTCGATGTCCATCATTCCCCCTTTCCTTCCTCTCCTCCAGCATTAGATTCTTCATTTATTTTCTCCCCCATGACTGTCCAACCTAGAGAAAGTGATCCATCTACTGATCAGGGAAATCCCTCCACCCTCCCGGTTATAACTGCTCCCTCTTTTTCTGTACCAAAAAGTACAAACCCAGGTCGCCAAGCATCGAGAAAGAAAAACAATGTAAAATCTGCCTATGCTCGTAAAAAAGCTAAAGTTGCAAGGCAGCAGTTTTTCAACCATAGAAGACCATTACCCAATGTAGGGGACCATAAACCAACATTACCCCCAGCTATCCATCAAATAGGGGGGAATAGTAACCTCACTATGGCTCCTGTGGTAGAAAATCCCATTACCCCAGCAGAAAATCCAACACTGGGAGGGTTAAACGAGACAGCCAGGAACGAGGATAAAGCGGGTGATGATGAAGATTTTCTTCAGACAGTCTGGGTCACCTTAAAACAACTACTGACACCGTTTGAACTCAGACTGTCACGCATTGAGAGTCACTTACTCGAGATGGATAAAACGTTAGTATCCCTGGCCACGCTCAGCTTAAAACAGCTGGAAGCCGCACATCCCCATATTAACGATAGCCAACCCCTGGTTAGAAAGTCCAACATCCAACCTGTTCCAGCCTCTAACACTGGCACTAAAACAGCTACAGCGCCTAAGGAGGTTTCTTCAGCCCCCTTGACTCTTCCTGCACCCGTACTACCCCCGTCATCCAAGCCGACCCCGATCCCCAAACCGAGGACGCTGGCAAATGTTGCGGCCAACCTCCCAAAAACTGAGGAAAAACCCCCTAAAAAACTTCTCCAGCCCAAACCCCCTCCCAGAGCTGAGCAGAAGGCGAATAATCCCATCACTCCCCTCCTAGAGTGCACACCAAATTTACACCCAAATTACCAGAACTTCCGTGGAGGCTACATTGATCTTCCCCCTGAGGCTGGGCCCTATGTGGTCATCCTGGCAGGGGTACCACCACTTGCCCCGGATATTGTAGAAACCCAGTGGTCCTTAAAAAACAAAGTGATCCACTGGTTAAATACTAATAGGCAGATTCCTTACCCTAATAGGAGCAGGGTACTAATGGTCAGGAGAGTCCCTTGGGTGGGCCGTACCCACAAATCAATATCAGGAGACTGTATCGTGGTGTCTTTTGCAGACCCTCATACAGCCCACCTCATCTCCACATGGGACCAATATGTGACTGAACAGATCATTGTCACCAAACCCCTAACCTTTTTCTACCCTCCAAAACAGCTAGTAGAGTATCCTGGGACTTGGACCACTATCCACAATCACAGACGGAAGGGCCAGATGCAGGGATGGCAAAATGCCAATGATGGGTGGGAAGGTATACACACCATGAATAGGTTTGGATGCTTAGATCAGGTGGACTGACTGGGAACAGTAGATCAAACACCCCGATCAAGCGATCAGAACCACGTAATGATTACCACTAATAGCCACTCACCGCCACCCATAGCCAAGCACCTGACCCATTCGATGGTGGTTCCACCCACCCCTGTCCATTACCCGTCCCCTGTGCAAGCTATTCAACACCTAGACAGGGCACATTCTCAAGATCAGGTAGAGTTAATAGAGAGCCAGGGCCACATACATCAGGTAGATAGTGAACCGAAACATTCACTTTTGTCCTGGAATGTAGCAGGACTAGGCAATAAGATCAAGCAGCCACTCTGGTTGGAGACGGTTCACAAGCATGACATACTTTGCCTGCAAGAAACCTGGCTGGTGGAACAAAGGCATATCCTGGGGTACCGTACGTTCCATACACCTGCTGTTCCTGCCACTCAGGGCCGTAATAAAGGGGGTCTGTGTATATACGTTTCGAATGTGGGGGACATAAAAGTGTATAACTTCCACTCAAACCAATACTTTCAAATTCTTTCTTTTAAATGGGGCACTACACAAAAGGTTTTACTGGTGAATTTCTATAACAATATGCCACTTAACGAGATGGAATTTATCTTAAACAAAATGCTTAGTCGCATCCATAAAGCGAGAGATCAAAATGCGGGAGACCATACAATCATCTGGGTGGGAGATTTTAATTGTGCAGTCTGCCCACTTTCTGAGATAGGTTTGTGCGGCCTTGCAGATCGTGAGGAGGACGGTCCTTTTCACTTCTCACACACCAAATTGGGGTGTCTCCTGAACAGTATTATGTTTTCTTTTGACCTCACTTTCGTTAATCAGGCATGCTCTCCCCCAGTTCCCTTTGCCCCAACATATAATGGAAGAGGTTGTGAATCCACAATCGACTTTGCACTGATATCCCCCACCGCGCCCAACTTTATAACCTCTTGGGAGATAGGGGAAGATCCAATGAGTGATCATTACCCTATTACCTTTGGGGTTAGGCTCTCAGTAGAGAAACTAAAGGAACCTAGTGGCCCACAATATCCATGCGAGGTTTCCTTAGCAAAGATAAATGGATATGTGGTAAAGTGGGAGAATTTAAACCCCAGCATTTTCTTCCACAAATTAATTTCATCCTGCCTTGAAGACATATTCGTATGCTTAGAAGTAGATGCGGAACCTAAGGCGATTATGGCAGCTTTCGCCAATATACAGGAATACATAAAAGGGGTTTTAACCAAGAGCCATAATAAGAAGGGGAGACGTGCATCCAGGTGGTTTGATTCTAGGTGCACAGCCGCCCTAAAGAACTTGAAGAAAGTTTTAAACACCGTCCCGAAAAATAGGGCCCAAATCACTGAGGCTAGACGAGAATACAAGAGAGAAATTAACCTCAGGAAAGCAACCATAAAAAAGGAGGCCTGGGAAGCACTAGGAGAAGCTGCCAGGAATAAAGACACCAACCTTTTCTGGAAAGTGATTAGATCAGTATACAACCCAAAACATATTGATAACTGCATAGATGTAGCAATTACAGCAGAGCTTTGGGTTGAACATTACGGGAAACTCTACACTGATAGACAGGGGAACAGCACGAATCAAGAAAAGGCACTTTTAACACCGAAAAAACCCATGCGGGACTTCCAGCAAAGCGATCCCCTAGCTTCGCCATACCCAATTGACTTGGTCTTCACTATCCTAGAGGTTGATAATGCAATCAGGGAATGTCCTTCAGGGAAAGCTCCTGGTCCGGATCACACACCAGTGGATGCCTACAAAACAAACTTGGAATTTTGGGCCCCGCTTTTAACGAACGTTTTGAACATGGGAAATAAATGTGGCTTAATTAAGACCTGGTCAGATGCCATTGTAGTTCCCATCTTCAAAAAGGGAAACAGTGACGATCCGGCTTGCTACCGTCCCATATCCTTATTAGACGGCCTTATGAAAATTGCAGGAAGGATCGTTCTAAAGAGGATCCAGCACTGGGAGGTAGAACATAAGGTTATTTCGGAACTCCAATATGGATTCCGAAAGGGACTGGGAACCCAAGAGCAATGCCTAAATCTGTCCTTACTAATGTCCAAATACACTGAGGCTAAAAAAGGGGATCTTTTTGTTACATTTGTTGACCTTAGCTCAGCTTTTGATTGCGTGGATCATCTGCAGCTTTGGTCAACTTTGGAGAACATTGGGGTGGATCCCACAATAGTGGTTTTTATCAAAGAACTTTATAGAGAGGCTGGTGCAAGGGTTAGGTTTGGGACCCAGGGGCAGTGCACACAGAAATTCCCTATAAATAGAGGGGTTAGGCAAGGGTGCATACTCGCGCCCCTTCTATTTAGTTTTTATATTAACTCAGTTGTAGAAGACCTAACAAATCTCCAGAATGACTACCCAGCTATCAATGGTAGGCCTGTTCCCATCCTATTATATGCCGATGACGCGGCTATTATGTCTAGGACTAGGGTAGGGTTGCAGAGAGCGGTAACAGAATTTTCGTCCTACATGGGGAAAAGAAATCTGAAAGTGAACATCTCAAAAACTTTCTCCATGCCGTGCACCCTAAAGAGTATAAGGCCACAATGCTCGATATACCTTGACGAGCAAAAAATCGAGACTACAGACACTTTTTGCTATCTGGGTGTCGTTTTTGAGAGAAAAGGAGCCTGGAAACATGCAGTAACGGCTAGGAGGCTTGCCTTCACCCGTGCTATTGGTGCCCTGAGAACTTTTGCAGCGAAAATTGGGGGCAAACCGACTGCCGAGATGATACAGATTTACCAAGCAAAGTGTATAGCGACAGTCACCTATGGAGCAGGCTTATGGGGCTTTGAAGATGTGTCCTCCCTCCAAATTTGCGAAAATCATTTCATCCGCTACTTATTGGGGGTGAGCAAATCTACTTCAATCTTCATTACTCACATTGAGACTGGCCTCAAATACCTTAGCGACCTCATAAAGCTGTCACCATGCTTGCTCTGGCACAAAATTTGGTCTACTAGGGAATGCCAACTTAACAGAGAACTAATCAGGGACTGCATGAGCTTGGATGCCGCAGCCAAAATTAAATGGTTGCGACACGTCCGGTTGATGTTTGCCCAGGCTGGCTGTCCGGAATATTATGATGACCCAGAGTCCCTTGAAAATCTGTCCAGGTCGTCTCTTAAAAAACTTTTACTTGCCCACTTGGAGGGACTTAGATGGGATGCAGTGCGATTCAAAAATACTATCCTGAGCTACCAAAGAATTACTCCCACCGAAGGTTTGCAATTGTATCTCAGGACGGAAACGGCACCTTACCCTCGTATGCTTCTCACCAGGCTGCGCCTAGGTACCTTCTTTCGTATGGTCACCCTCCCTAAACAAAACGATTGGACTGCCCCAAACCTCATTTGCCCATGCGACGATCACTCATCACAAAGTAATATTCATATTATGTTCTTTTGCAACCTGTATTCTGCCCCAAGGAAATTGTATTTATTACCTCTTTTAAAACAATGGGGCTTAAGAACATGCAAAGACGCTTACCTTAAATTACTTTTGTTAGATGAGGTGTATGTCATTTTTGTTGTTTCACGTTTTTTAATCTCAGTAATGAAATATAGAAATTCCATGATGTAACTTGTACATGTTTTAACCTTTTTCTTATGTTTTTACATGAGGTTAATTGCTGCAATTTCATTATTGAATCTATTTGATTTGGAAAACTGTTTTATAGAATTTCACAAAAACTTCGTTGGGGTAATCTTTTTAAATTTGTTGTATGAAATGTACCTGTATGCTTTTATGATTTTTTCATCAAACAAATCGAATAAAGCTAAATTTGAATTTGATTTGCGAGTCTTTATCGGCACATACGCAATAGCCATGCTACATTCTGACCAGGGTCCTGCTTTTAGCTCTCGAGCTTATAAGGAGGCCATGACCAGCATGGGCATTGGGTTGCAGTACTCTTGTCCCTTCCATCCTGAGGGAAAAGGGATTGTGGAAAGAAAAAACCGAGACATAAAGCAATCTATAACGGCAAAGGTATTAGGTTCGGGTGATGGGTGGGTCTAGCATGTAATAAGTGTCCAACGTAGTCTTAACAATCTGCCAAGAAATTCTCTAAAAGGTTTCAGCCCGTACGAACTATTGTTCGGAACTAGAATGTATATTCAGGACTTAGATAGTCATGCTTCAGTGGTGGAATATAAGAAAAAATGCTTTGACATTATTATTATTATTATTATTATTATTATTTATTTTTATAAAGCGCGTAGTCACCCGGAGGTATCCCAGCGCTAAAGACCCTAATTCTACAGACCTGTGGACCAGGAGCAGAGAGCAGAAAGAGAGGGGGGATGAGGATTCAGAGGAGGGGGGGGCCAAGCAAAAACTAGGGGAAGAGGTGCGTCTTTAGCTGCTTCCTGAAACGCAGATATTGTGGTTCAAGACGCAGGTGGCGAGGGAGTGAATTCCAAAGGCGAGCAGCTTGAACCGAAAAGCGTCTTCCTCCTGATCGGACTTTCCTGAATCTTGGGGTATTGATGAGGTTTTCTGCGTTAGAACGGAGGGATCTAGTGGTTTTATAAGGGGTGATAAAATTGCTGAGGACTGGGGGGCCTTGGTTGTGCAATGTTTTGTAGACGAGGCACAAGGCCTTAAATTTGACTCGCTCCCTTATGGGGAGCCAATGAAGGAATTTGAGAGCAGGTTTTGCAGATGATCTAGCCGGGGTGTTTGTGATAATCCGGGCAGCGGTGTTCTGGATTCTCTGAAGATTATTAAGGGTCGCTTCAGGAGCGCCCAGATAAATCACATTGCTGTAATCCAGTCTCGATATTATGAGACCTTGGATTAGCAATTTTTGGGACTTGGGGGGGAGAAGGGGCAGGACTTTTCTCAGAGATTTTAAGAGACCAAAGCAGGTCCCTGCTACCTTCTTTGCTTGCGTAGCAAATGAGAGATCAGAGTCAATCCACACACCCAGACTTTTTACCTCTGTTTTAGGATCAGGGGGAGGACCTAGACAGGCTGGCCAGATGTCCATGGGGAGTGAGGTTCCTTTCGGGCCAAGTATGAGGACCTCGGTTTTCGTCCCATTTAGCTTTAAGGCTGATCTATTCATCCATCGGTAGACCTGCGTAAGGCAGTTGAATAGATCGGCTTTCTGTTGTTTGGGGTGGGACAAAGACACCACTAGTTGTGTGTCGTCAGCATACCTGACGACGCTCACTCCGAATGGGGTGATAACCTCCTCCAATGTGGACAAAGATCGTTTGGCTGTTTTACAGGACTTAAATGAAACAAGAAAAGCCCTGAGCAACGTAAAGATAAACCACGAGCCAACAACCACTGAAGAAACACCACCTGTCCCAGCAAGACCTGTCTGGATTCCAAAGATTGGGGATCTGGTCAGAGAAAAGATCGCAGTGAAGAAGGAATTTGGGCCTTCTTACAGAAAAGCAGTACCTGTCTTAGCAATCAACGGAACAAGATCAGTTGTACTACCGCCCCTTGCTGGTAAAAAGGAGAACCGAGTTGTATCCATCAACCTGGTAAAACCACAGTCATGTGGCCAATAATAAGTAGTAGGCCCAGTGGACTCCCAAGAAGTAGCAGAATACCTAAATTTTCTACAATCCAAGAGGTTCAAACTGAGAGACTAATCACATTCGATAAACCTGCAGTAAATAAAAAAGGACTATGCAACAATGCCATGGAACTTGTACCTCTTGAAACCCAAATTGAAACAGTTCGTCAAGAAACACCAGTCTACAACGATGTAGCTTCAGAATGTGCTGATGAAAGAAAAATTGAAAAAACAATTCCAACAATTGACAGAACTGCCTCTGGCTACTTCATCAACTTCGATAACTTTTCGGAAGATCAAAACGACCCTGAAGTGACGCCAGAAACAAAGACTTTTAAAGAAAAAGCAACAGAACTCTTTTATCACCTCAAGGAAATTTATCTTGTTTCTCCATGGTTAGAGTTCTGGTTTGGACTAGGTGTATTCTTCCTCCTGCTTTGGCTCATCATGGTACTTTGTTTGGGAAAATTCATTGAGGGAAAATACAGTTCAATGGACACAGCAAGTCAGAACATCAACTTAGACTTGAAACCACACAAATCATCTCACGTCGAGAAAAGAGAACTATCATCAGTGAGTGTCACAGCCATTCTAATACCCGGCGGGGTAGTATGGGACAAAACTGACTATGAAGTATATGGCCCAGTTGAAATCTTGAAATATCCTCACCAGTTCAAGGTTTCACTAAGTGACTTTGTAAAACCAAGTACTTTTTCCGATGATTGGGATTTTGAAAGTATAACTAATATGATGTCAGATTTAGTAATGTCAGCTAGATTCACAGAACATGATTATTTACAGGGTTCGTCTAATTATGAACAGATGTACTGCTTCACACATTATGGTGACCACTACTTGCATAAATCTGCACAACCTAGAAATGTTTTAAAGTATAACCAATGGGAACATTGTGCTACTCCACCAAAAAGTACTTCGAAAACATTCTATGAGAGATTCTAATACTTCTCAGGGTTTAACACCAGTGATGCAGAAACGTTTTATTATAAACTGTTAGATAAAACAGGGTTGAAAGCAAGGCTGACAAATACTAAATTGATATATTCAGAAGCATTTTTTGAATGATGACATTTGGTTTTGATTTTTGGAAAAACAACATAGAAACAAAAACCATCTGGGGTACAAAGGATTGGCAGGTACAAGGCCTAGAAGCATTATTTCGAGCCTGCATGATCCCAGAACAAATATTGTTCTTAAATGACATAATTCACCAAACAACCTGTCTTGGCCTAGCTAAGATTAAAGAACTTAACAAACCGTCTATTCCAAAGCCAATACCTGATAATGTAACCACGGATATTGAAATAGACATATCACAAATTTTACATCTAAACAGAACACATCCTGATTGGAAAAAGTGGTTACTCTGGCCAACAGACACGAATAACTGTCAAGATAGATTCCTGAATAAAACACAGGGGTTAGCAATGACCAGACCAGACCCAAGATACTCCCAGAGACAACATCCAGGGATAGTAACAACATACAGTGTAGGGAAGCTGTGCCTCGAATGGCTAGAATCATCCACACTGGCAGAAATTAAGCAACACTTATTTTTACTTAAAGTTGGTGCTGATTTGCGCGATTTCATTTTGGGACCACGCAAACAGCGTCAAAAACGTTTCATAGCGACAAGTGTATATGCGGCTTACAACGAGGCATGGAAAATTATGCAAATTGAAACAGCTGAAAATATACGAGAAATTGATCGTATTAATTTGGAAAAATCTCTTTCTGTTGTGGACAATGGGTTAATGACTCAGTCCTCCAGAATATATTCACTGGACAGCATTGTATCATCTGCCATAGATATAATAGACAAAGACTTGCTAATGTTACAGCATGGCCAGTCACAATTACGTTCTATTGTACAGTTAGGCTGGACGCTGCAAAATCTTCGTTCAGGCTATGTGCCTTGGCGTTTAATCAATACAACGTCATTGTTTTCCATCTTTAACCTTACTGATAAACAAATCAGCTTGGCACAGAAAGGAGCAGACGATACAATCCTGAGCATCGAAAAACTTGAGAGAATACCATTGACAATGTCAGAAAGTCCTGTCATTGAATGGATAATACACGGGATTATCACAATTCCGATAACAACTTTCAGATTTAAAAATTGCCTTGAGTATATACAGACTGGCCAGTATGAACGATTAGGTAAAGGATACATTAAGTCAGCATGGAAATTACCATATACACACACACATGCAACAGTGACAGCAACAAAAATGTATTTCTTAGTGGTGAAAATTGCAAACATTCACTAAGCGGTATACTTTTGTGCCAGGGTATTAATTTACACGGAGCCTGTGAAGGAACTTCAAACAACCTTTCATGCCACCAACATGTCACACCTGCAACGCAGATAGAGCCTTTCTTTAAGCAGCTCTCAAACAGGAGTTTCATTCTAATAACGGATCACAGCTGTTGTGACCTAGTGCCAGGGAAAGCATATCTCGTACAAGTAACTTCCATGGTCACTTGCTGTATGCAAGCATTGTTTCCAAACGGCCCCGGAGACTCCGAGACTCCCATATGGCCTCGTTTGAATGTCTCTTCTATACGAATTGATACCTTAAGCAGAATGAAGTCTGTGCTTTTGCAGACAACAGTGCCCATCATGTCATCAAAAGAGACGTATGATCTCCAAGTTGCAAGGACAGCCTCGGAGATACATGACCTTTTATCAACAAATTGCCCCGTGCATTTCACAGAAATGCTTAGCCAAATTCTTAACATGTCTAGTGCCGTAGGTATCCCAGGCATATTTAAGACCATTTTTACGGGACTGTTAACACCATTCAAAGCAGTCTTGGGCTTAATTCCAAATTTTGTCCATTCCGTTTTTGGCGTCATCCCCCTAATTTTGGGACTTGTAGCAGGAATTTTATTTTTGACCCTCCTGCTCCAATATGGCAAGCCAAATCGCAGACATGACTCCGGCAGGAATGGAAGAAACGATCCTAGCACTACGCTACCGGGACCGAATAACTAGAGTCCTTGGATTGGCCGGGCTGAGAGATCTGAACACAACCTGGTTTCTTTCATTCAGACCTATATGGCAGACCTGCATCTTACCTGTGCTTCGATGTATGCTATGCGGAGAGGAATGCGTGTTAGACACCTGTCTTGCACTTCCATCAGCAGTACTAATGGATATCGATAGTTTGCTAAGTCCTGTAACGGCTCACGCATTGTGTTGTCCCCAGCGGCTACCAATCCTGATGACGGCATTCGTTGAGACTCCTGTACTACAACTAGGTGGTGACGGTGGAGCGAGACATAAAAGCAACATCACCCAGGTACGACCTTCTGTGAGCATTGCTGATCCAGACTTTGATGACAGCAATCATTCTCACACCTGCCAAGTTACAGCGTTATCGAACTTGGT
This sequence comes from Lissotriton helveticus, assembly GCF_964261635.1. NCBI lineage: Eukaryota > Metazoa > Chordata > Amphibia > Caudata > Salamandridae > Lissotriton > Lissotriton helveticus. Next base: position 423,299,957 of record NC_136058.1, read on the forward strand.
CGAACTGTCACCTGGTTTTGTAGACCAATTTTTTGAGAGCCTGTCTGATATGATGTTCTCCCCTGAACAGAAACAATAATTTTTGAAAAGCATCCCGACACACAGCATTCTCATGAACTCTGAATTCGGCCTTCAGTTTTGAACAACAAAAACTGCTAGAAAGCGTAGGAACTCTATTCCCCCGTTCACCAAGTTTTTTTGAATTGAACTATTTTTCAAAATATTGATTTTCTTTTTCTGGCACAAATACTTTGCTTAAAGTAGAACTATTCATAAAGAACAGAACTTCTATTTTTAGTAAATCTAGAGACAAAATAACTTACATCAGCCTCTAGCAAATTTACAGCAATGCATTTATATGTGATGAAATTATCTCGCCCTTCTTTTCTGTTTAAAGAGATATTTCATGTGTAAATTTTTGCAAAATCGTTCAACTGATTGCATATGCTATAATTTTTGAATGATTCCTATGCTTAAAGACGTACAGTACCTATATTTTTATGTACTTCACAAACGCCTGTTTCAAATGCGAATATGTATTTTGGGGGGGGCAATGTTACACATGCATCTTATTGCTTTCGTTTTTAGTAATTTGATGTACATAAAATCGAGGAGTGGGTGTCGCGTTCTAATCTAGGACCCCGATCAATACTGTGACCTTATGCCCCTATTCGGCTATAATCTATTCATACCCCTATAATGGCATAAACGATCAGAGCCATATTTCAGCCATGTTTCAGAAACATATTTCAGAAGCATATTTCAGAAGCATATTTCCGAAACACATTTCCTCTGCAGCTCATTAACGTACATGACACAGCAGAAGCCACTATCTAAGATTCCTAGGTTACACTTCGAGTTCTTCAACAAGATAAAACTCAGCATCCTGGGAAAGCCCCGCTTGCTATGTTTTGATTAGTAATAGAACTCTAATGAGCACTTCCTAGTGACATCTTTATTGACGTCTTATGTCCAAAAACCTACGTCAAACAAGGCACCTTTCAGGTATAAATAATACCATCATTGCCTTAAGCAAGCGCTGCTAACGAGCGAACGATGGTGTGCTGAACACAGGAGCAGTGTGAAGTTATGATGGGTTGTGGTACCCACCTAATCGCGCACTGTTCACTTGGTGCTCCGCACCTTGTATTTTTAAACTGTGAATCAACTCGCTTTCATTTGTCAACAATTATTTATTTAATCATATTTTTTCATTGTTAACTTTTCATATTGTTATTCATTTTTTCATAACATCTTCTGTTCAGAACTCAATTTTTGATTCGTAAACATTTACATTCCACTTCATTTCCACATAATTCAAACAAAATTATTCATATGAACATTTCAACAATTTTCACGTTGAAGCCCAATGCATTTCGGCTCAGGGGCAGTTCTGTAAGAGTAAAGATACATGGTGTAAGTGTCTGATTTTGCAATATGACTGGGGGTTCTCTAATGTTTCTTTAAAAAATGTGTTAATTCACATACCTTAGTATTTCTGTTAAATGACGTGCGTGTTCAAACAATCGCCACTATCGACCTAAGTCTGCTAGAAAAGAAACATGAAGTCTACTTTTAGCCCGCTAGTACCTTAGTGGATTCACTCTGATCAGTCTCTCATGAATTAGCTACGTACCTCGTGTTCTTTGTCGTTGCACTCTGTAACAACAAATGTAAACAATCTTACAACCTGCCCTATTTTTCAAAAGTCTCAATGTTGAATAAAACAACCTATGTAATCAATAGTGGAAATCACCACTCCATACCTTATCTTCTCTGTAACTGGCGTCTAAAAAAACCGAAAAGACAATTATGGTATGTTACCAACTGCTAGTTTGGTTCTGTTCACTACGGCTTGAATAGATATATTCTCTGTTCCTACCTGTGAGTTCTACTTTGTCTCCTTGTACAATCACCGTCCCGCAAATACTCTCATGTCCGCTCAATGTGGGTTCTCTAGTTATATTAACTTCACGAACTCCGCGAGGGTCGCGTAGTTGATAAAAAATGAAAAACGGACTACGCTCGATATTCATGATCTAAAGAAATTCAAGTCCAGCGCCATCTTGTAATGGCTAAACTTCCCAATGGTAAACCGTTGCGCTATTAAAGTACTACTCAAAAACGGACTGTGCTAAGTGTTCAAGATCTAAACCAATTCTAAACTCACTCTCACCATAGTGAGCCTTATTGTTGCCTAATCGCCAAACCGAGTAATTTTCCAATGTTCATGTTAAAACGTAATGTGTGTGATTGGTTACTTAAACACGGAAATGTGTATGTTTAACTCTAACTTGGGGTGATGTTTGACAAACGTGTGCAGCCATGTTGAATAATTACTGTGTTACATTGATCATGTTTACATTCCATTATTTGGGTATTTCAAATTGGATACAATAAGACCTAAGTAGATACATTTACACATTCAGTTGTATGGGCTGTTGTTTTGCAGTACTTAATAGACATTATTGTACATTTATAATACATAAGTATAATCTCAACTAATATAGTTGAAACAATTGACTAAAGATAACACGCTAAATCATACTTATCATTGAGACCTGTGGGAACCATGGTATTAAGGTATTTTATCCAAAACAACTCTCGTTGTAGCAATTTCTGATGGTTGTTAATCCCTGGCTTAATTGGAACTTGTTCTAACACTTGAAATCTTATTTGCGAGATACTATGTTTCTCTAAGTTCCAATGTTGTACTAACGGTGAGGTTAAGTTTACATTGCGGATTCGGCTTTTATGTTCTGTGATCCTGACTTTTATTTTCCTCTCCGTTTTCCCGATATACATTTTTCCACACGGGCATTTGATACCGTACACAACATTCCGTGCATTACAGTCACTGGTGTGTTTTAATTGGATCTGTTTCCCTGAGGTTGGGTGTGTACAAACATTGCCAGGTATTACATTATTGCAATTGGTGCAGTTGAGGCATCTTATCGTTCCTTTGTGTGTTGTTGTCAATTGTGGTTGATGTTTGTGTTTTAATTTCTCTTTCAAGTTCAATCCTCTGGTATACGCATGTAGTGGAGGTTCTTTAAACAATCCATTAAAATCTCGCTCCATGGCCAATAGTTCCCATCTTTTATTGATTATGTTTCTGATGTTGTTCGATTGAGTTGTGTATTTGGTTACAAATACCATCCTGTTTTTTTGGGTCCTTTCCCGGGATTTCAATAATTCAGCTCTGTCCATCAGTGCGACCTTCTGTATTTGTTCTTGCAATGTTTCTGCCGGATAACCTCTCTCCTCATATTTTTGTGCTTGTCTTGTCAATGTGTTTTCACAGGTCAATGGATTTGAACAAATGCGTTTTATCTGAATGAACTGAGATAATGGTAAGTTTCTGATTAAACTTTTCGGGTGAAAACTTGTGTACATCAGTGCGTTGTTCCGGTCTGTTGGTTTAGTATAAAGTTCGGTTTGAAACCCACTCTCTGTTTTCGTGATCCTTACATCCAAGAAATCAATGACATCCTTTTTTATCTTGTATGTAAATTGAATTCTTTCATCCACTCGATTCATTCCCATGATCACATGTTCCAATAGTTCCTCATTATCGTCCCAGATTAGAAAAATATCGTCGATGAATCGACAATATAATTTCACATGTGGCCATTCATTTGTGCTCATTATGTTCTGTGCTTCGAATTGGCCCATGAATGTATTCGCATATGCTGGGGCTCCAGAAAAGCCCATGGAAGTTCCGTTGAGTTGAGCATGATAGTCATTTTTCCATATAAAGTAGCTATTGTGTAAGCAAAATTTTAACAATTGTAGCACAAAGATCTTTTTATCAATTGACACATCTTCCAATTTGAGCAATGCCCATTCTGCGGCTTCCAGTCCTGCTGCGTGCGGTATGGAGGTATAAAGTGACACCACGTCTATGGTGCACATTATCCAATGTTCTTGGAACCCTTCCTGTATCCATGTCAGTTTGTTTAAGAAGTCCGTTGTGTCCTTTATATAAGATCCCCATTGTTGTACAAATTTCTGTAGGTAGTAGTCAATGTATTGTCCGAGGGGGTCAAAAATTGACCCACACCCCGAAACAATGGGTCTGAACGGTGGGTTCGTTGGATGTTTATGGATCTTAGGGATCATGTACAGTTGTGGTCGCCTGGGATTTTTTTCCGTGAGAAATTGTATGGTTTGGTCATCAACACTTTCATTCAATTTAGCTGTTTGTAATAATCCGTTTAGCATGGTTTGTAGCATGGTGGTGGGGTCTAATGGTAATGATAAGTAAGTTTCTTGGTTCGATACATGTTCATTTACTTTATGTGCATAATAATGCGTGTCCATTATTACAAGCGCTCCACCCTTGTCTGCCGGTTGAATTGTTATTGTCTCATCATTTGCAAAATTATTTATGATATTTTGTTCAGACTTGGTCAAGTTTTGGTATCGTGTTTTGTTGTAATTCAAAGATTTGAGGTCATTTTTCACCATGATTTCAAATGTGTCGAGCATTTTGTGTGACACAGGGGCCTGATATGTGCTTTTTGGTTTGAATTGTATCTCCGTTTGTTCGATAAGATTGTTAGATGGTTCCATCACGTTCTCAAAATAATGTCTCAATCTTAACGTTCGCATGAACTTAAAAAAGGCTCCTTCGGTTTCCAATTCATTGGTTATTGTAGTTGGTACAAAAGAGAGTCCCTTGTTTAAAGTCCTGATTTGTTGTTGTGATAGTGTTATGGAGGAAATGTTTATAATTAGACTACTGTCCGTCCACTTCTTAGTGCTTTGCCTGCCACTTCCTCTCCTTGTTTTCCGCTTGGTGCTAGTATTGGTGTTTGCGGTGCTGGAGGTTGGCCTTGATCCTGTTCCTGTGCTAAAAAAGCTGTATCTCTGCTTGTTGTCGCTTGTTGGCTGTTGTCTGTGGACAGTATCTCTCCGGACTCCGTTGCTCTAATTGGTCCTCTTCTTATGGATGTTTCCTTATCCGTTACCAGGCTCTCTTCTGATGAGTGTGTAGTCGGTGTTGCTTTTTTTGGAACGAACTGTCGTCGGGCATAGATGTCAGCCCATGTATAAACTTTGTTGAGTTTATAGTCTATAGTGTCGCGTTTATATTTACGCAACTTTCCTTCTTGCAATTCCTTCTCGTATTTCTCAAGTTTCATGTTAATGCCCTCCAAACTCATCTTCCAGGTATCTACTTCCATTCTTGTTTCCAGTTCCGTTTTGAGGGTATATATCTCATCCTCCAGATCTCGTATCGTTTTCGCTAACGCTTCAATTATTAGTAGTATTAGATCTAACGAGCATTTGTTTAGTATGCTATATCACTTATCCATGAACTTGGAATTGAGATTGAACCGGAATAGCATCGGTTTTATCGATAATCGTAAACCTCTGGGAATACGTTTCGCTCTATGATATTGGATTAACGTTGAAGCGTGCATCCTTTGATTGACTTGACGTCGAGTTAAGTATTCCAACTGCTTGAGTTGTTGACTGATGGAACCCCCATGTGCATCCATGTTTCTCACTTCTTTTATTAATGAATAGATTTGGTCTGCCTGTTCATTGGTGTAGGCCATTGTGTTGGCCCTGTTGTCCGTTATTGCTGTTATTGTTTCGAACTGCATCTTGCTTTGTTTGTTGGGTGCCTCCTCAGTTTTTCGACTTTTATTTGAATCAGTAAATTGGGGTTGTGAGGAGCACTCCGTTTTCAACCTTATTAATATAGTTCTTAAATGGTGCCGCGATAGTTAAGGATAGTCACTCCTCAGATAAGTGTGAAGTTATGATGGGTTGTGGTACCCACCTAATCGCGCACTGTTCACTTGGTGCTCCGCACCTTGTATTTTTAAACTGTGAATCAACTCGCTTTCATTTGTCAACAATTATTTATTTAATCATATTTTTTCATTGTTAACTTTTCATATTGTTATTCATTTTTTCATAACATCTTCTGTTCAGAACTCAATTTTTGATTCGTAAACATTTACATTCCACTTCATTTCCACATAATTCAAACAAAATTATTCATATGAACATTTCAACAATTTTCACGTTGAAGCCCAATGCATTTCGGCACCAGTGTGGTGCCTTCATCAGGGGAAGTTCTGTAAGAGTAAAGATACATGGTGTAAGTGTCTGATTTTGCAATATGACTGGGGGTTCTCTAATGTTTCTTTAAAAAATGTGTTAATTCACATACCTTAGTATTTCTGTTAAATGACGTGCGTGTTCAAACAATCGCCACTATCGACCTAAGTCTGCTAGAAAAGAAACATGAAGTCTACTTTTAGCCCGCTAGTACCTTAGTGGATTCACTCTGATCAGTCTCTCATGAATTAGCTACATACCTCGTGTTCTTTGTCGTTGCACTCTGTAACAACAAATGTAAACAATCTTACAACCTGCCCTATTTTTCAAAAGTCTCAATGTTGAATAAAACAACCTATGTAATCAATAGTGGAAATCACCACTCCATACCTTATCTTCTCTGTAACTGGCGTCTAAAAAACCCGAAAAGACAATGATGGTATGTTATAAACTGCTAGTTTGGTTCTGTTCACTACGGCTTGAATAGATATATTCTCTGTTCCTACCTGTGAGTTCTACTTTGTCTTATTATTATTATTATTATTATAAAGTTTTGTATAGCGCGAACAAGACCCGTGGGTATCAGAGCGCTTAACATAGAAGGCATATGAGAAAGACATATATATACGAACAGTTATACGGACAACAAATATGAGGTAGATGATAAATATACAATATCATGTGTGCAGTTAGCGTTGATAGTCAATGGTGAGTGTATTTCTCTCTTAAGTAAAATGAATAAGCAAGTCTGACAGTTAGGTCATTATCAGATCGTGAATGTTCCATTCTAGGTAGTGTATTTCTTCAGCAGAAAGCTCTTCACTTCTCGCTTAAATGATGACACATTTTGGATCTTCCTGATGTTAGGAGGGAGTGAGTTCCATATTCTGGGGGCAGATCCTGAGAACGCTCTGTCATAGGTTTTTTTCTTGTGGAAAAGGGCTGGCCGTAGTAGGAATTTCTCAGTACTCCTCGCTGGTCGATTACCCCCCGATAGTTGGATTTTCTTCGCTAGGTATCTTGGGGTGTTGTGGTGTAGCGCTTTATGGGTGATACATGCCATCTTCATTTGGATTCTCGCTTCATAGGGTAACCAGCTTAAAGGTTTCAAGTGTGGCGATATATGATCGTATTTTCTTGATCCGGTGATAATTCTTGCCGCAGCATTTAGGCATGCTTTCAATGGCGCTGTGGACAATTTTGGTAGTCCCGCTAAGGTGGTGCAGCCATATTCAATCCTCGAGATAACTAAGGATTGGATTGCTAATTTGAGATTGGCTTCTGAGATGAATGGTTTCAATTTTCTTAAGTAGTTCAGGTGGAACCGGGCATTTTTAGCCATTGAGTTGATATGGGCTTTCATGTCCAGATTCTCGTCGAGAGTGATTCCAAGCGATTTCGCTGACTTGATTAGTGTTGGGGTGCAGTTTAGCGCAGTCACTACTTTCGTCCATTCCTTTATTTCCGTATGGCTCCTAGCTGGTGCGATTAGTAGAAACTCTGTTTTGTGAACGTTCAACTTCAGCTGGTTGGTGGTTAGCCATTGTAGAGCCATTTTTAGAGTCTCGTTCATTAGCTCCATGTCTTTTAGGGAAGATATCTTTAAGTATATTTGCGTGTCGTCTGCATACATGTGATAGGATATCTGTGATTTTTGGAGAATTTCTGTGAGCGGTTCGACGTAAAGGTTAAACAGATCTGGGGATAATGATGATCCTTGAGGGACTCCAATTGAAATAGGGCATGGAGGTGAGATAGACTGGTTGACCAGGAATCGCTGTGTCCTGTTCTGTAGAAAAGAGATAAACCATTCCAGCACGGTTCCTGACAGACCCATCCTGTCCTGTAACCTGGTCAATAGAGCTTCGTGATTTACCGTGTCGAAGGCCGAGGACAGATCTAGGAGAATCAGTAGACATGCTTTGTTTTGGTCAAGTGCCTGTAGAGCATCATCGACAATATGGAGGATCGCTGTTTCAGTGCTGTGCCCTGCTCTGAATCCTGATTGGCATTCATCGAGCAATGAGAACTTGGTGATGTGTCGGCTTAGTTGGTTCTGAACGCATTTCTCAATTAGTTTGGCCAGTAGCGGGATGTTGGTCACTGGGCGAAAGTTGTTTGGGTCTGATCTATCTGCTGAGGGTTTTTTGATTATGGGAGCAACTTGACCTGTTTTCAGGCAGTCTGGGAGGACCCCTTGTGATAGTGAAGCATTTATAATTTCAGTCCATATTGGAACCAAAACGTGATTGATTTCTTTTACACATTTTGCAGGTAATGGGTCTTGGTAGTGGTTGTTTGGCTTTATTTCGGAAAGCGTTTTGGCGATACTGTGCTGGTCATATAGTTCGAACGTATCCCACCTTGCCTCGTTTTTTGTCATGATACTCTCCGTTGTCGTAGCAGTATCTCTCGTAGGCATTGGATCTATGGGAAGGTTTGCCACGGCGTTTTTGAGCTCTACTTCTAGCAATTTCGCCTTCTCTGTGAAAAATGTAGAGAATTCTTCACAATTTAGCGGTGTTTTGGAGTTCTCATGGACTGATTTGGCTAGTTTGTTTGATTGTTGCTTTAGGATTTCAAAGAATTTCCGTGGTCTGTTTTTGGCACTGTCCAGTTCTGACCGTATGAATTCTTGTTTTGAGTTAATGATCTTTTTGTTATATTGGCCTCTAATTTTTCTGAGTGCTTTCAGCTCTGGGGATGAAGGGTGTTGTCTCCATTTTCTTTCGGCCATTCTCAATTTGCGCCTTTCTTCATTTAGTGATTCATTAAACCATGGATTTTTTGTCTTCTCCGAGATATTTTTCAGTTTTAGGGGCATGGTGTTGTTGACAATATTTTCGACCGTTGTTATGTAGTGGTCGGTCAGCTCGTTCACATTATGCAGGTTGTTATGCGGTTTTAGGTCTCTTTCACAGCTTTCAACTAGTAGCTTTAAGTTTGCATCTCTTGTGTCTCTAACCCATTTTTTGGTCTTGAGGGGTTGTCTGGTCATGCCTTTTACCATTATAGGTATCACGAATGTTATGGCATGATGATCCGACCAGTCACATGGTGTTATAGAGAGGATTGATGTCTCTTTGTTTCGTGAGATAATCCAGTCTAACGTCGCTCCTTTCGAGTGAGTGGGTTGTGTGCATAGTTGAGTAAGGTTCAGTTCATCAAGGAAGTCTTTCAGCGATTTGACCAGTTTGTCGTTGTGGTCCTCCCAATGTAATTTGAAATCACCAAGAAATATGTTGTTAGCGCCGTCGTTGGAGTTGGTCGTTATGATCTCCATTAGCTCCTCTGTAAACTTTGCGCTGTCTCCTGGTGGATGGTAGAAAGAGTGCAGGTTGCATCTTTGGTTGTTAGTTGTTCTTATATTAAGACCTAGGTATTCGCTGGATTCTAGAGGGTCGGTTAGGATTTGTTTGACCTCAATATCAGATCTGTGAATGCAGGCTATACCTCCTCCTAACTTTATGGGTCTATCAAGTCTCAAAATGTTGTATTGGTGTGGTACTAGGAGATCCATGGAAGGGGATGAGGATTCCGTAGGCCATGTTTCAGTAAGGACTGCTATATCAATGTCCTTGTTAATGATGAGGTCAGCTATGTCAGAGGAATGTTTGGTTGCCGACCGACAGTTGAGTAGTAGACATGTCAGAGGTTTTTCTTTGTTGCTAAGGTCGCCAATCTTATTCTCTGTTGCTGTGAACTGTATCTGTTGTAGATTGTGGGGGTTAGATGTTCTATCATTCTTTCTCGATGTTCTGTTAGGGTCGAGTGGTACTGTTTTGATTCTTTCCTCTCTCTCGTGGTCCAGTATTTCATACGATCGGGTTAAGGCCAGAGTTCCTCTTTTGATAATGGTTTTGTCGGTTGTCATTATGTTTCAGCTGCCAGACCGTTTCGTTATTCTTTTTTTGTGAACAATTTGCAACGTTTTGGATGTGCGTGACCTTGGCGTGAATGCTCGTCGTCAACGCAAATACTCTCATGTCCGCTCAATGTGGGTTCTCTAGTTATATTAACTTCACGAACTCCGCGAGGGTCGCGTAGTTGATAAAAAATGAAAAACGGACTACGCTCGATATTCATGATCTAAAGAAATTCAAGTCCAGCGCTATCTTGTAATGGCTAAACTTCCCAATGGTAAACCGTTGCGCTATTAAAGTACTACTCAAAAATGGACTGTGCTAAGTGTTCAAGATCTAAACCAATTCTAAACTCACTCTCACCATAGTGAGCCTTATCGTTGCCTAATCGCCAAACCGAGTAATTTTCCAATGTTCATGTTAAAACGTAATGTGTGTGATTGGTTACTTAAACACGGAAATGTGTATGTTTAACTCTAACTTGGGGTGATGTTTGACAAACGTGTGCAGCCATGTTGAATAATTACTGTGTTACATTGATCATGTTTACATTCCATTATTTGGGTATTTCAAATTGGATACAATAAGACCTAAGTAGATACATTTACACATTCAGTTGTATGGGCTGTTGTTTTGCAGTACTTAATAGACATTATTGTACATTTATAATACATAAGTATAATCTCAACTAATATAGTTGAAACAATTGACTAAAGATAACACGCTAAATCATACTTATCATTGAGACCTGTGGGAACCATGGTATTAAGGTATTTTATCCAAAACAACTCTCGTTGTAGCAATTTCTGATGGTTGTTAATCCCTGGCTTAATTGGAACTTGTTCTAACACTTGAAATTTTATTTGCGAGATACTATGTTTCTCTAAGTTCCAATGTTGTACTAACGGTGAGGTTAAGCTACAGTGGTCCCTTGCAGAGCCCAGCAGATGCAACCAGCCCACGGACGCTGCCCACCTCCTCCTCTTTGACGCACTGAGAAAGACGCTGTCTTTTCTTCTGCCGAGAAAATCCAGCTCCGGCGTTTCCAGCCTACACTTGCGGGTGACTGGGATATCGAGTCCTGAGAGGAGATACAAGACCTACAACATTCTATTCCAGAGGTATGGTGTTGACTAAACCCTTAGAGAGAATTCTTGAAGCAAACCTTGGCAAAACCAACTTATCTTAAACTGCTACTTACTCCCTTCCACGTGTTAGGCTTAGGTCAGGTACACTGGGGTAGGCGTAGTTAGAAGCACCAGTTGAGTACGTTAGCCTAATGTATATATGACTGTATATATTTTATTCATTTTAACTATTATATGGCTAAGAAACCATATCAATGCTTTTACAGTATTATTTCGCAATACTCACTTTACTGTACGCACTTTATATAATAACTAGTATTGCAATTGTGGCAATTCATTTCTCTTGTATGAGAAGAAAGACTGTTCAATAAATAATACCTTTTTATTGAAAACACCCGTCTCTCTATTCTCTGCATATTAGTGAAAGTAAGCTGCACAACTGACTGAGTAAAATAACTGTCTATAATTTCACACAACTCTAGAGATTGACTCTTATCTGAGGAGCAAAGTTGTCATGTTAATGCGGTTGTTGGAAAACTGAATCCCTTCTTGGCTGTGCCAGGGAAGCTGATCACTTCCTATTCAGTCAAGAAAGTTTCCAGTGACATCTGAGCTAGTTGGTAACAAACCCAATTAAGTTTAGCATAGTCAGTAGAGATCTGGAAGACCGCACTTCTACGTCTATACTGCTGTTTATGTTATTCCAGTGCGCAGGGCCTATAGGGAAAATAGGAACTACACTACACAGGAGGAGGTGTAATCCCATTGGATGGAAAATGAAGAGTGCTGCAGGAGGAGGGGTAATCATACTGGATGGAGAGGTAAGAAGTGCCGGAGGAGGAGGTGTAATCCCACAGGTATGGAAAGGGAAGAAGTGCTGCAGGGAAAGGTGTAATCATACTGGTCGGAAAGGTTAGAAGTGCTGGAGGAGGAGGTGTAATCCCACTAGATAGAAAGAGAAGAACTGCTGCAGGAAGAGGTGTAATCACACTAGATGAAGGAGATGTAAATTTTTAGAGAAGTGTGCTGTACTCCAAGCACCGAAAACGCTGAAGAATCTACAATCGATACTAGGCTTCCTGAATTTCGGAAGAACTTATATTCTCAATTACGCAGACAGGGTTAAACCTCTCTATGAATTAATAAAACCTGATTTTAAACCAATCAACTGGACTCAGAAACACACGGAAATTTTGAGATCACTGCAAACAGACATGTTAGCTAAAACAAAATTAGAAACACGTGACAATACATGCAATCTTGTAATCCGAGTCATCCCAGGAAGATGCGGATTCACGTACCTGACCTCTAATGAGGGAGACACGGTACCTATAGCATACAAATCACATTTGTACACACAAACGGAAAAAACATTCAGTCTTTAAGAAAATACTGTGAAGGCGGTACAGACTGCTATAACAAAAGAAAGAGCCCTAGCCCAAGGCAAAAGGATAACTGTATTTACAGCAGAATCAGCCTTTGAGGCGTTATTCAGCCCAGTGAATCTACAAACTGTGGCACTAGATCCTAAATGTATACAGTGGGAAAATTCTCTTTCTACAGAAAAGGTGACATACTACTATGTTTCGAACATGAAAAAACTGAATGAGCTAAAATATGAAGAAGAATATCCTCTGCCAATCGAAATTCTACCTCTACAACAGTACTCTTGTATAATCTATACGGACAGATTTGTTCAACAATACAATGTAGAAGATAAATCGTACAATGCAGCCTGCGTGATTGTTAAAGGTCGCTGGCTCTGCGGTAAATTCAGACCGAAAATAACAAAAACTGAATCACTACGAAACTGTTCGGCTTAGCGAGCTGAAATCAGATCTTTAAAGATGGCGCTTGAATGTGTAATGAATTGTTATGATTAATTGTTTTATTCTACTTTTTTTCAAAGAGTGTTCTTTGAAATTTTAACTTGTTATTCTGTGTAAAAAAAAATTGTTTTATGTACATGTTTTTTATTAGAATAAGATTGTGAACGTTCCAACTTTGGTGTGGAAATTAACATTCTGCGAATATAGTGTACTAAACTAGTCTTCCCTGTTTTAGTCTGAATGTTTAGACAAAAGGGTATGAAAGTATAGTAAACCCATATGTGAGTGTGGACCCAGGGATCTCCCTTTGACTAATTCCAAACATGAACAGGAGAGTCTTATTAATAGCAGACGCACACATGGGTGAGGGTCCAAGGCACAAACAGATTAAAGAATCCCTGACAGAATTACAATCAGAATACTGGTGGCCGGGGATGAGCGTGCAACATCATAAGTTTGCAAAAAACTGCCAAGACTGCAGCAGAGATCGCAGTGGAGAACTTCCGTGCCCCTTGGTATAGTTAACATAAGCCTATCTACACGCGAAAACCCAAAATCACAGTAATCCCATTTTCAGACTAATATTCACTTAAAGGATATGGCCACAGCGCTCGGCTGACGCCAGAACTGTTATAAAAGATTTGCGAGTCTTTATCGGCACATACGCAATAGCCATGCTACATTCTGACCAGGGTCCTGCTTTTAGCTCTCGAGCTTATAAGGAGGCCATGACCAGCATGGGCATTGGGTTGCAGTACTCTTGTCCCTTCCATCCTGAGGGAAAAGGGATTGTGGAAAGAAAAAACCAAGACATAAAGCAATCTATAACGGCAAAGGTATTAGGTTCGGGTGATGGGTGGGTCCAGCATTTATTAAGTGTCCAACGTAGTCTTAACAATCTGCCAAGAAATTCTCTAAAAGGTTTCAGCCCGTACGAACTATTGTTCAGAACTAGAATGTATATTCAGGACTTAGATAGTCAGGTTTCAGTGGTGGAATATAAGAAAAAATGCTTTGACATCAAAGATCGTTTGGCTGTTTTACAGGACTTAAATGAAACAAGAAAAGCCCTGAGCAACGTAAAGATAAACCACCAGCAAACAACCACTGAAGAAACACCACCTGTCCCAGCAAGACCTGTCTGGATTCCAAAGATTGGGGATCTGGTCAGAGAAAAGATTGCGGCGAAGAAGGAATTTGGGCCTTCTTACAGAAAAGCAGTACCTGTCTTAGCAATCAACGGAACAAGATCAGTTGTACTACCGCCCCTTGCTGGTCAATCAATCAATCAATCAATCAAAGACATTTATAGAGCGCACTACCTACCCGTAGGGTCTCGAGGTGCTTGGGGGGGGGGTGCCGCTACTGCTCGAACAGCCAGGTCTTGAGCTTCTTCCTGAAGGAGAGGTGGTCTTGGGTCAGGCGCAGGTCGGCCGGGAGGGAGTTCCAGGTCTTGGCGGCCAGGTAGGAGAAGGACCTTCCTCCTGTAGTGGCTCTGCGGATGCGTGGGACGGTGGCGAGGGCGTGGCTGGCGGATCGGAGGTGGCGTTTGGGAGCGTAGAAGTTGATACGGTTGTTGAGGTAGCTCGGGCCTTGGTCGTGGAGAGCTTTGTGTGCGTGGGTAAGGAGGCGGAAGGTGATTCTCTTGTTGACCGGGAGCCAGTGCAGGTTTCTTAGGTGTCCGGAGATGTGGCTGTGTCGTGGGATGTCGAGGATGAGTCTGGCTGAGGCGTTCTGGATGCGCTGGAGTCTCTTCTGGATCCCGGCGGTGGTTCCGGCGTAGAGTGCGTTGCCGTAGTCCAGTCGGCTGGTGACGAGGGCCTGGGTGACGGTCCTCCTGGTTTCTGTGGGGATCCACCAGAAGATCTTCCGAAGCATGTGCAGGATGTTGAAGCACGACGAGGAGACGGCGTTGACTTGCCTGGTCGTGGAGAGGGAGGAGTCCAGGATGAAGCCCAGGTTGCGTGCGTGGTCCGTCGGTTTGGGTGCGGTGCCCAGGGCGGGGGGCCACCAGGAGTCATCCCAGGCAGAGGGTGAGGAGCCCAGGATGAGGACCTCCGTCTTATCTGTGTTCAGCTTCAGGTGGCTCGTCGTCATCCACTCGGCTACTTCTCTCATCCCTTCGTGCAGGTTAGCTCTGGCCGCAGAGGGGTCGTTGGTCAGGGAGAGGATCAGCTGGGTGTCGTCGGCGTAGGAGATTATGTTGAGGTTGTGTTGGTGTGCGATGGCCGCGAGGGGGCTCATGTAGACGTTGAAGAGAGTCGGGCTCAGTGAGGATCCTTGAGGGACGCCGCAGATGACTTTGGTGGCCTCTGACTTGTACGGTGGTAGGCGGACTCTTTGTGTTCTACCGTCGAGAAAGGATACGATCCATTCCAGCGCCTTCTCCTGGATTCCGACGTTGCTGAGGCGCTGCACTCGGGTGCGGTGGCAGACCGTGTCGAAAGCCGCGGAGAGGTCTAGGAGGATGAGGGCCGCTGTTTCCCCGTTGTCCATCAGGGCTCGGATGTCGTCAGTGGCGGCGATGAGGGCGGTCTCGGTGCTGTGGTTGGCACGGAATCCGGACTGCGATGGGTCGAGGGATCCATTCGTCTCGAGGAAGGTGGCCAGCTGTTTGTTGACGGTCTTCTCGATGACTTTGGCTGGAAACGGGAGTAGAGAGATGGGGCGGTAATTCTTGAGTTCGGTGGGGTCTGCTGTAGGTTTCTTTAGTAGAGCGCTGAGTTCGGCGTGCTTCCAGCTCTCGGGGAAGGTGGCGGTGTCGAATGAAGTGTTGATGATGTCCCGCAGGTGGGGTGCGATGACAGCGTTGGCTTTGTTGAAGACGTGGTGAGGGCAGGGGTCGGTCGGAGATCCGGAGTGGACGGAGTTCATCGTGTGGGCGGTGTCTTCGGTGTTGACCGGGGTCCAGGCGCGGAGGGTGGTGGTGGGTGGCGTTGCTGCGGTCGTGGCGTGCGTCGGTAGAGTGCTGAAGCTGTAGTGTATGTCCGCGATCTTGTTGTGGAAGTAGGAGGCGAGGGAGTTGCAGAGGTCTTGCGAAGGGGTGATGTCGTTGTTTCCGGCGTTGGGGTTGGAGAGCTCTTTCACGATGTTGAAGAGTTCCTTGCAGTTGTGTGCGTTGTTGTCCAGTCGGTTTTTGAAAGCCGTTTTCTTGGCGATGCGAATCAGCTGGTGGTGTTTCCGGGTGGCGAGCTTGAGGGTGGTCCTGTTGTCCGGCGTGGGTTCCCTTCTCCAGGCTTTCTCGAGGGCTCGGCAGTTCTTCTTGGAGCTCTTGAGTTCGTCGGAAAAAGGAGAACCGAGTTGTATCCATCGACCTGGTAAAACCACAGTCATGTGGCCAATAAGAAGTAGTAGGCCCAGTGGACTCCCAAGAAATAGCAGAATACCTAAATTTGCTACGATCCAAGAGGTTCAAACTGAGAGACTAGTCACATTTGATAAACCTGCAGTAAATAAAAATTGACTATGCAACAATGCCATGGAACTTGTACCTCTTGAAACCCAAATTGAAACAGTTCGTCAAGAAACACCAGTCTGCAACGATGTAGCTTCAGAATGTGCTGATGAAAGAAAAATTGAAAATACAATTCCAACAATTGACAGAACTGCATCTGGCTACTTTATCAATATCGATAACTTTTATGTAGATCCAAGCGAACCAGAAGAAAGGCCAGCAACAAAAACTTTTAAAGACAAAGCAAAAGAACTCTTTCAGCAACTCAAAGAAACCTATCTGATTTCTCCATGGATTGAATTCTGGAATGTGTTAGGTGTACTTTTCCTCCTGCTTTGGCTCATCATGGTACTTTGTTTGGGAAAATTCATTGAGGGAAAATACAGTACAATGGACACAGCAAGTCAGAACATCAACTTGGTCCTAAAACCACACAAGTCATCTCACATCGAGAAAAGAGAGCTATCATCAGTGAATTTGACAGTCATTCCTATACCCAGCGGGGTAGTTTAGGACAAAACGGATTACGAAATATATGGCCCGGTCGAACTCTTGAAATATCCACATCAATTTAAGGTTTCATTAAGTGACTTTGTAAATCCAAGTACATTTTCTAATGATTGGGACTTTGAGAGCATTAATAATATGATGTCAGATTTAGTAATGTCAGCAAAATTTACAGAACATGATTATTTACAGGGTTCATCGAACTATGAACAGTTGTATTGCTACAACCATTACGCACACCACTATTTGCATAAATCTGCTCAACCTAGAAATGTTTTTAAATATAATCAATTGGAACATTGTGCAACACCACCCAAAAGCAGTTCAAAAACATTTTATGAGAAATTTCCATACTTCTCAGGGTTTAACACAAGTGATGCAGAAACATTTTATTATAAACTGTTAGATAAAACAGGGACAAAAAACATGCTGACAAATACTAAACTGATTTATTCAGAAATGTTTTATGAAAAAATGATTACTTTTGGGTTTGATTTCTGGAAAAATAACATTGAAACCAAAACCATCTGGGGAACAAAAGAATGGCAGGTCCAAGGATTAGAAGCATTATTTCGAGCCTGCATGATCCCAGAACTAATAATGTTTTTGAATGACACAATTCAACAGACTACCTGTCTTGGCCTAGCAAAGATAAAAGACTTAAACAAACCGTCTATTCCTAAGCCAATACCTGATAACACAACCACAGATATTGAGATAGACGTATCCAAAAATTTTACATCAAAACAGAACACCTCCTGAATGGAAAAAGTGGGTGATCTGGCCAATAGACACAAATAAATGTCAAGATAGATTCCTGAACAAAATACAGGGGTTAAAAATGACCAGACCAGACCCTAGATATTCCCAGAGACAACATCCAGGGATAGTAACAACATACAGTGTAGGGAAATTATGCCTTGAATGGCTACTCACCTCCACACTGGCAGAAATTAAGCAACACTTGACTTTACTTAAAGACGGTGCTGACTTGCGTGATTTCATTATGGGACCACGCAAACAGCGTCAAAAACGTTTCATAGCGGCTAGTATATATGTGGCGTACAACGAGGCACGGAAAGTAATGCAGATTGAAACAGCAGAGAAAATACGAGAAATTGATCGTATTAATTTGGAAAAATCACTTTCTGTTGTGGACAATGGGTTAATGACTCTGTCCTCCAGAATATATTCACTGGACAGTATTGTATCATCTGCTATTGATATAATAGATCAGGACTTGCTAATGTTACAACATGGTCAGCCCCAATTACGTTCTATTGTACAGCTAGGCTGGACGTTGCAAAACCTGCGTTCTGGCTCTGTGCCATGGCGTTTAATCAACACAACGTCATTGTTTTCTATCTTTAACCTTACTGATAAACAAATCAGTTTGGCACAAAAAGGAGCAGACTATATGATTCTGAGCATTGAAAAACTCGAGAGATTACCATTGACAATGTCAGAAAGACCGGTCATTGAATGGATAATACATGGAATAATCACAATTCCGATAACAACTTTCCAATTTAAAAAATGCCAGGAGTATATACCAGTAGGCCAGTATGAAAGGTTGGGTAAAGGGTACATTAAGTCATCATGGAAATTACCTTATACACATACATGTTATAGTGACAAGGACAAAAATGTATTTCTTAGTGGTAATAATTGCAAACAGTCACTAAGCGGTATACTTTTGTGCCAAGGTATTAATTTACATGGGGTCTGTGAGGGGACTTCAAATAACCTTTCATGCCACCAGCACGGCACACCTGCAACACAGATAGAGCCATTCTTTAGACAACTTTCTAACGGGAGTTACATTCTAATAACGGACAACAGCTGTTGTGGCATGGTGCCAGGGAAAGCATATCTCGTAAGAGTTAGTTCCATGGTCACTTGCTGTATGCAAGTATTGTATCCAAATGGCCCTGGAGACTCAGAGGTGACGATTTGGCCTCCCTTGAATATCTCTTCTATACGAATTGATACTTTAAGCAGAATGAAGTCTGTGCTTTTACAGACAACAGTGCCTATGACATCATCAAAAGAAACGTATGATCTGCAAGTTGCAAGGACGAAAGCAGAGATACATACCCTTTTATCAACAAATTGCCCCGTGCATTTCGTAGAAATGCTAAGCCAAATCCTAAACATGTCAGATGCCAGTGGTATCGCACATGTATTTAAGACAATTTTTTCGGGACTGTTAACACCCTTCAAAGCAGTCCTGGGCATCTTCCCGAATTTTGTCCATTCTGTCTTTGGTGGCCTACCACTACTTTTGGGACTTGTGGCAGGAATTTTATTTTTATTTCTTCTGCTCCGAAATGGCAAGCTAAGTCGCAGACAAGACTCCAGCAACAATGGAAGAAACGATCCTAGCTATACGCTATCGGGAACGCATAACTAAAGTCCTTGGATTAGCCCGGCTAAGAGATCTGAATATGACCTGGTTTCTTTCATTCAGACCTATATGGCAGAACTGCATCCTACCTGTGCTTCGATGTATGCTATGCAGAGAAGAATGCGTGTTAGTCACCTGTCTTACACTACAATCAGCAGTACCAATGGATATTGATACCTTGCTAAGTCCTGTAACGGCTCATGCATCGTGTTGTCCCCAGCGGTTACCAATCCTGATGACGGCATTCGTTGAAACTTCACCACTATGATTAGGTGGGAGTGAAGCAAGAAATGAGAGCAACATCACCCAGGTACGACCTTCTGTGAGCATTGCTGATCCAGACATCGATGATAGCAATCATTATCACTTTTGCAGCATTTTCGAACTTGGTCGAACTGTCACCTGAATATGTAGACCAATTTTTGCGAGTCTATCTGAAATAATGTTCTCCCCTGAACCGAAAGAATAAGCAACAAGCACACAGCGTTCCCATGAACTCTGAATTCGGCCTTCGAATTTGATAACACCAAAGCTACTGAAAACATTTGGAACTATTTTTTCCCCTGACAAAAATTTCTTTTTTACGAATCTCAAAATATTTACCTTTTTTCTTTGGCACTTATAATCTGCTTACAGTAGAACTATTCATAAAGAACAGAGCTTCTATTTTTAGGAACTTTAGAGACAATATTACCCCAGCCTCTAGCACATTTACAGCAATTGTATTTAGATGTGATGAAATAGTCTTGCCTTTTTTTTCTGTATTAAGAGACTTTTCATGTGTAAATTTTTGCAAATCGTTCAGCTAAATGTATATGCAGTTTTAGTGAATGATTATACTGCTTAAAAAACGTAAAGTACCTATGATCTTTTCATGTATTCCGCATACACCATTTCAAATGCAAAATGTATTTTGGGGTGGGTTGAAATACACATGCACCTTTATTGCTTAGTTTTAGTAATTGATGGACATTAAATCGTGGAGTGGGTTTTTGTGTGTTTATCTAGGAACCAGAATCAATATTACCGTTTTATGCCCTTACATGCCTATAATCGATAATATCCATATAATGGCATAAGAATCAGATCCATATTTTAGTAAATCGCCCTTGCAGTCCAAAGCACGGCAAAAGCCACTTCCTTAGATTCCTAGAAAGCACAGCGAGTTCTTTCAACAAACCAAACCTCCAGCAACCTGGGAAATCCCCGTTAGCTTTGTTTTGATTTGTAATAGAACTCCTGCGAAGCACTGTAAGAACGTACAGTTCTTGGTGACATCGTTATTGACGTCTTATGTCCAACCTTACGTCAAACCCGGCACCTTTCAGGTACAAATATGCCAACGCAGCCTTAAGCAAACACACAGTGGTGAATTTTGGAGCCGAGCAGCTATCTACTTTCCGAGAGCCCAGCAGATGCGAGAAGCCCACGGACGCTGCCCCTCCTTTTTGACGCGCTGAGAAAGACGCTGTCTTTTCTCCTGCTGAAAAAATCCAGCCTCCGGCGTTTCCAGCCTACCCTTGCGGGTGACCGGATATCGAGTCCTGAGAGAGAGATACCAGACCTCCTACATTCTATTCCCAAGGTACAGTGCTGACTAAACCCTTAGAGAGAATTCTTGAATCAGATTCTTGGCAAAACCAACTTAACTTAAACTGCTACTTACTTACTCCTTCCCAGTATTAGGCTTAGGTCAGGTACACCGGGGTAGGCGTATTTAGAAGCACCAGTTGAGCACGTTAGCTGATGTATATATGTATGTATATATTTTATCCATTTTAAAGTATCTTATGGCTCAGAAACCATATCAATGCTTTTACAGTATTATTTCATAATACTCCTGTTACTGTACGCACTTTACTTTATAATAAGTATTGCAATTGTGGCAATTCATTTCTCTTGTATGAGAAGGAAGACTGCTCAATAAATAATATCTTTTATTGAAAACGCCCGTCTCTCCATTCTCTGCACCCTGGTGAAACTAAGAACGCACGTCTGACTGAGTGAAATAATTGTCTATTGTTTTCACACAACTCTAGAGATTTACTCTTATTCCGAGGGAACAAAGTTGTCATGTTTATGCGGTTGTCAGAAGCTGAATCCCTTCTTGTCTGAGCCAGGGAACTGATCCCTTCCTATTCAGTCAAGAAAGTTTCCAGTGACCTCTGAGCTAGCTGGCGTAAACCTAAATTAAGTCTAACATAGTCAGCAGAGACCTAGAAGACTTCAGTCCTACGTCTACACTGCTGTTTATGTTATTCCAATGCGCAGGGCCAATAGGGAAAACAGGAACTACACTACAATTGTAACTTTGAATGCCTCCCACATTGTCCTATAGCTCTCTATTGATCCAGCGTTCCTCTGAAAAAAGTCCTCAATGGTGTGTCTCAATTCCTCACGGAACACCTGATCTTTTAGTACATCTGGCCTGAGTCTCCACGTGAAGTATCTCGGGGTGTGTGTAGGCACTTCCAGTACAAGTCGGACTGGGGAGTGATCCGATAGAGTCTTAGGTAGGTGTTCCACTGCTGTGGTCCACATGCTCACTTCTTGTGTGTTCAACCAGTAATCAAGTCTTGACCATGTGTTATGAGTGAGTGAGGTGCAGGTGCCCTCCGTCTTCCCGGGGTGCCTCCTTCGCCACACATCTATCATCGCCCAGTTGTTCATTCCGTCTATGATTGCGCGGGCTACACGTCGCCCGTGCCTATCAGCTCCAGAAGCCCTGTCTAGTAGTGGATCCAGGCATGTATTAAAGTCCCCGCCCCATATCATCGCTTTTTGGCTGCACCTCCCGCAGCTTTGCCCAGAAAGTTTCGTAAAAGAGTGGGTCATCTGTGTTTGGGCCGTATGTCGCGATAATGGTAGGATCTGTGCCTCCAAAATCCCCTCTGAGTATTATATATCTCCCCTGGTCGTCCTTGATCGTACTGTGCAAGGTAAATGGGATGTTGTGTTTAATTAATATTAACACTCCTCTGGCATAATTGGAATAAGAAGATACCACTCGAATTTGTGCCCATCTATATCCAATTCGACACTCACCCCGGGGTGCCATATGTGTTTCCTGAAAGCATGCGATGTCTACTCTGTGTCTATCCAAATATGCAAGTACTTTCCTTATTTTCCTCGGGTCCTGTAAGCCCCTCACGTTCCAGGACATGAGGGTTAGTGTCCTAACCGTTTGCGTCATAGCTTTCATGTTGTAACTCAATGTAGTGGTGCAGCCGTGTATGATTCAAACTTCTCAGCAGTGTAGTAATCTGTAATGTATGTGTGATGTCTGCTGCTTCCGCCCTGTGATTTTCTACCTTACCCCCTCCCACTCCGCTAAAAACAGAGACATTCCCGAGCTTGGCTCCCCATATCCAGTGTCCCTCGCTCCCCCCATCCCTCCAGACATTTTGATCAAAACAGCCCCAACCAACATAACAGTAAATACATTAACACGGTGCACGCCTAGGGGCAGGAGCTGCCAGCCCATTTCCTGTGGATACCAACCACATAGGCTAACGCCCTTTAAACAGAATTTATCTAGGAATCATAAACTCTCTGTTCGTATATATAAGTGCTTGAGCGGAACTATACTTTGTACCGGAACTGATAACAGTAAACATTAATAGTAACTTTTACAGTCTGACTTCGGCCCTTCGGTCACTAAACGTCGGGGCAGCCCGTCAACAGCTATTATGGCACTTATCTGTAGGCGATCATCTGCAGCTGAGTACATCTGTGCATACGTCTTTGAGGATATTTCTCTACATGCAGCAGTGGAGGCAATTGATCCTTCTCAGCGTAGTTTCCTTTGCACAGGACTTTGACCAGTCCCTACGGTACAACCGTTGTCCAGTGTGATCCATGTTGCCTCCAGTAACTTTTGTTATCTCATACATGCATTCATACATGTTCACGGTGTATGTCCAAATTATAGATCCAGTTCTACAGGGTTACATCCGTCATTCTGCCGTGTCTGATCCCGCAGCTTGTTCGTCTTGTTCATGCCTCGGGGATTTCTGTCTTGGGCCTCGTCCATGTCTTTGTTGAATGAACTTCATCACATCTTTAGGCTCGTTGAAGATTTTTGTTTTCCCATCCTCTGTGACCTTGAGCCTTGCTGGGTAGAGCATAGCGTACGGCACGTTCATCTCCCTTAATTTCTGTTTGGATGCTCGGAATTTCTTTCAGGCCTCTTGTACTGCTACAGTGAAGTCCGGGTACAGGGAGATGTCCATTCCCTGATGAGTTAGCTTCCCCAGTTCTCGGGCCTTTCGGAGAGCGGCGTCTCTGTCCCTATAATTGAGTATGCGGGCTATAATCGGTCTCGGACGCGAACTAGTTGGGGGTTTCGGCGCAAGGGATCTATGCGCTCTTTCCACTATGCAGACCTCCGAGAATGTGTCTCTTCCAAGCAGCGATACAAGCAGTTGTTCAACGTATCTTTCCATGGGTCCTGTATTGGTTCACTCGGCAATTCTCAACAGGCGTATGTTGTTTCTTCGTGAGCGCGCTTCCAAATCCTCTGCTTTCGCCGTGAGGTCTGCCATCTGTTTATCCATTCGCGTTAGTTTGGAGTCTGTTTGTACGTTCATGTCCTCTGCTTCGGAGATGCGGCATTCCGCCATGTCCAGTCTCTCAGTGTGTCTGTCCATATGATACTTACAAAAGTATATATTTTGTTAAGAGTGATATGTTAAGTACTAACATTTTGGGACAAATTTGGTTCAGCATATTAAACGATTGAGTGAAATTGATGTGAACGATTAGTTCAATAGGCACAGTGCAAACTAGAGCAGGGTAACTTCTGTTCAAGTATTAGAGAATCAATCTTCCCATCTATGTTCGTCAGCGCTGATTGTATTGTGGCAAACATTGCCTGCACGTCTCCAGTCGGAACTCCGCCTGCCGCACCTGTGCCCCCCTATGCTGATTGTTGGTCTTCCGCGTTCTGTACTGTTTTATTTTTATTTGCGTCAAAGTTGAGTTTGGGTTGGTTCCTGTCCGGCTTCCCCATGGTCTACTGTTGTCCTGGCTGATACGTTCTTGTCCTGTGGGGAGCGTGTGTAGCGCCACCTGTTCCGATATAAGGCTGGTTGCGTGACGGAGGGTGTCCGGTTTCACAGGGTTCTCCGGTTCCTGTGGATGATCCTTCTAATCTACCCTGGTTTAGGGCCTTACGCAGGTGCAGCTTGGAGTAGTGGCGATCACTCACGCTTCGTGTCGGGGTCCCTCTATTTCTGCCCCTTCAATGGGCCAGCAGCACGGTAATAGCGCCGTCACTTGGCGCCAGTGTGCCCAATTTCTTGAGATGTGTGCCTCCAGTACTCCCAACTCGCACGCAGCAGCCGGGACAGGTTTTCTTCCCTTGCGGAATGATCTAGGTGTGGGCTTCAGGGATGGTGTTATGCCATTTATCTCCTCCAGGCCCTCTAATGCTCTTTCCACATCGAGGTTGGGCCCAAGTGTTTTCTATCAGCGTGTCTCAGACTGGCCTTGTAGGGCCCCCAGCGCTGTCTTGGGGCCTAGGAATGATGTAAAGGGGAGCCCCCACCTCTACTCGCTATGGGGGGGGGGGGGGTCTAATCTGGCCCTCCTCTCCTGTGCCAGTTGCTTTTCCGCTATTCTTCTGCCATCTGTGTTCCAGGGCCTCTTCCCCACCTTCCCAGCAGAGCGTCGCCACTTTTGCCTGGTCTTTGCGGCTCCCACTAAGGCCGCAGTCGGCGCTCGGCACCCTGGGGGCCGCTATGCCGCCCAATGAAAGGTCTTCCTCCTGCCCCCACCTCTTCTCACCTCCGCTGGAGTTCTCGTCGCCTCTGCACCGGCTCGACCGCGGCACGGGTCTCAAGTCCTGGAGAGGTCCGAGATGCTTGCCCTACGTCACGGCTCCGGCGATTACCGCAGGTCCCAGGCTTTACGTTTTGCTTACGCTCTACTAGGCCTCAGATGGAACGATGCGGGCGCTCGCTTTTCTCAGCTTACATCGCCGTCAGTTGTTCAGTTTCTGGTATCGGACATGAGCCCGAGATGTTCTGCTCTCCGTAAAGTGAGTTTTGGTCCTAGTTGTAGGATTTTAATGTATTATTATGGGCTGATTGCGAGGAGCTCTTCTAATCGGCCACCATCATGCAGCGTGGCAAGCTCTGCCCTAGAAATGGGCATACTCCTTAGTGAGTGCCTCTCCTTCCCTAAACCCCTCCCTATGCTCCTCTTTACTCCTGCCTTACCCGACCCCTTTATTCATACGTATTTCACATTTTACAGCCACTTCCCTCTATCACTCCTACATTTACTACTAAAACTATACTAACTTGTGCGGAATCTCTGCAGTCGGGGCAGACAACTCCTCAAAGAAATAGATAGGAGAGGCAGAATGACTGCACGTAGTTTGTGAATCTCACTTTGTTGTACTTTAGTCGTTCTATAGTAGTTTATGAATAGGCCTGATTATCTGTGAAACTCTCTTGGGTGTATCTGACGCAATTGTAAAGCTGGTGGAACTGTCCTCAGCAGATGAGAAGCCGGTTCCATCTGTAACAAAAAGGATATGGAAAGAGGCCGCTAAATGCCGATCTTTGTAATACGAGGTTGTGTCCCATTGGAACAGAAGCCATTAGAACTATTAAGGGTGGGACCAAGAATGGTTTGCATATGGTTGGCCTTGTCTTTAGTAGCATGGAGACCAGAGATTGATGTGGCAGGACGTTGCCAAGATTAATGACCAGTCCATCGATCACCTTTAGTTTTTCTCAATGATCAGCCCTACGTGGTACAGACATGAACAGACGTTGGTCCCATAGAGACCTACGACAAAGGGACTCCTGCTGCAGCCCCCTGGTGAGGCTCATGAAGGCTGGAAACAGTTTGAGGTTACATGCATTCCTGATCCTTGGGGGCGTGGCCTCAAAGTTCAGGATCGCATGGCCTTTGTGGGTCAGAGCCATGGCTTATAAACACTCAGGGAGCAAAACACACTGAATGGAATCAGGCCACAAATAGTTACGAAGGAATGATGTTAATTGAAGCATTTCCATCCCTCGCCGTGCGCTTTTCTCATGAGAACGGTTTGTAGGACAATCAATAGAGTGGAGTCTGTGTGGCTGCTTCATGTAAATGTCTTCTGAGCTAAATACTTAAAACGCTCTTGGAGCAGGCTTTTAATTGAAGCACCTTACAAGCAAACTTTTTAAAAATGTTACCTGCACGAGCACCTTGTCATTGTACTCTCTGCCTGTTTCCCACCTCGGTCCTCGCAGCCTTAGCTGCTTGAGTGGAGGGTGTGTTCTTGGCAGACAGACCTCTCGCTGTGCACATCCGGTCAAAGGGGGCGGAGTAGTTCTTCCACTGGGATCCCTACAAACACAGATGTGCCAACGTGCGCTGAAGGGATTGCAGTGAGTAGGCGGCTGCCTGACCTCACTCGTGGTCACACTGTGTTATTTGTGTCTTCTGCGCTAAATACTTGAAACGCTCTTGGAGCAGGCTTTTAATTGAAGCACCTTACCTGCACGAGCACCTTGTCATTGTACTCTCTGCCTGTTTCCCACCTCGGTCCTCGCAGCCTTAGCTGTTTGAGTGGAGGGCATGTTCTTGGCAGACAGACCTCTCGCTGTGCACATCCGGTCAAAGGGGGCGGAGTAGTTCTTCCGCTGGGATCCCTACAAAGACCGATGTGCCAACGTGCGCGCAGCGGACGTGCGCTTTGGCGCGCCCGTCTGCGCCCGACCAGGGCCAGGGACCAGGAACTCTAGTCTACGTCTGGTTTACTCAGCAAATGAACTACAATCCCTTGACTCTAAAAACTACGCCATTAGCAGACTCACACTTTCCAAACTAAAGGAGGTAAACATCATAAAAGGGAATGGAGGAAACAGCAGTCTTCCACCTTTCTCAGCCCCACATATGTCTAAAACAAGCCTAGCTGCCAAAACCCAGCCCAAGCTGAAAGTAACAACTCTGAATACACGATCCCTACAAAAACATCACCTTGAAGTTTTCTCACTTCTCCAGGATGGGAACACCGACATCCTGGCACTCACCGAAATCTGGTTGGGAGAGACTTCTGTCCCAGATATCATCGCCTCCCTACCAGGAGATTATGACGTCTTGTGGCACAATCGTACTGGAAACTCCAGAGGTGGGGGGTTGGCAATCTTCTTTAAAAAACAGCTTACTGTCACCAAAATAGTGTCAGAGAATATTGACCTGGCAGATATACTTGGGGTAAAAATCTCCTTTAAAAACTCCTGCCTCGCCCTCCTGACAGTATATCACCCCCAAGGTCAACCCCGCGCTTTACCAATCTCTTTTTAGAAATAATCTCTGACCTCTGCACACGGTACCAAAGATCACTGGTAGTTGGAGACTTCAATCACCACTGGGATAAAACACCTAAATACCTGGTAACCCTCCATCTTGAGACACTCATGAACACACTAGGTGTCTAAAAACTAGTTGATGGCCCCACACACACTAAAGGGCACACCTTGGACCTTGTCTGGACCTCCCAACCATGAGCCAAGCTCACCGACATCGCCCTGTGTGTGTGGTCAGACCACTCCTTAATCAGATGCGGGGTCCCAATAGATAACCACCTAACCAAACCTCCCTAAATATGGAAAACGGTGTGAAACTGGAAAAAAATCGAGCCCTCAATCCTAGTAGAATCCCTCCTCTCCCCCCCCACCTTTGAAAAGGGAAACTTAGAGCAGGAATGTGAAGCACTTACGAATAGCCTACGCTTAGCGATAGACCACGTAGCACCCTAGCAAAGGCAAAGGATCAAAGATAAGGGAAAAGGAGCCCTCTGGCTTAACCACTCATTAAGAGAAACCAAGAGAAAGCTTCGCCACATGGAAAGACGATGGCGTAAAACTAGTGACCCAGCCGAGCAAGAAAAATACAAGTCACTACTCAACTCCTACAAAAAAGACATCACGACTACTAAAGCTGAATATTATGAGACCAGAATTAGTACAGCAGCAAATAGACAGAAAGAGGCCTTCAGAATTCTGAAGAAACTCAGCCAAAAATCGGAGCAGAAACCAGCTGTTGATTCAATCGACTGCAACGCGTTTCAATCTTTCTTCTTGCAGAAAGTGAGGGACATTTTCTCAGACATAGACAATACCGCTATCAATCATAACCTGCTATCCCTATCCCAAGCTCCACCCCCTGACCAGGTACTTACCTGCTTTCTCAAACTGGATACAACCACCCTTACGCTACTCATGAATCAGATTAAAACAGGATCCCCCGCAGACCCCTGCCCCCTAGAATCTTTCAAATGGCCTTTCCTGGTCTAGAAAGACAAGCTATTACCATGCTAAACAACTCATTGGAGACCAGGTATCTGCCATCATGCCTAAAGGAAGCGAGAGTCACACCCCTCCTAAAGATGCCAGGTGCAGACGCGGCCGACCCCAAAAACTATAGGCCTATCTCCCAGCTACCCCTCTTGGCTAAGGTCCTAGAACAACATGTTCTGAAAACACTCTCACCCTTCCTGGAAGACCACCACCTCCTCCAGGGATGCCAATCTGGGTTTAGAGCACATCATAGCACCAAGCTGGTCATGCTATCAGTGCTTGATGAGCTTAGAGCTATGGCTGACAGTAAAAGACCCTGTGCCCTGATTCTATTAGATCTATCAGCGGCATTCAATACTGTCAGCCATGCTCAACTACTGGATAGACCCGCCACCTCGGGTATCGGGGGTGTGGCATACATGTGGCTTGAATCATTTCTATCTGGCAGATCCCAAAGGTTCTGATAAAGGCATGCTCAGCTATGGAGTCCCCCAGGGCTCAGCCCTAGCCCCACTCCTCTTTAATGTCTACCTGCAACCTCTGGTAGCAGCCTTAGCCAACATGGGCTGTAAAATATACATATATGCGGATGACACCCAACTGCTCCTCAGCATTGATAACACCTCACTTGCTCAGGCCCAGGCACAAAACATCCTTAGATTCGCCGTGAGCTGGATGGCAGCTAACTCACTAAAAAACAACCCTGACAAGACAGAGGTCTTGGTCATCCCCACTACAGTTTCCCCCTGGGGTGACCATTTCTGGCCCCAAGAACTAGGCCCAACCCCCGACCTATGCCAGTCGTGAAGAGCCTTGGCATAAAAATTGACGCTGAGCTCTCCATGGCCAACCAAATCTCCTCGGTGGTTGGTACCTCCACCAGCCATTAGGCAATTGCAGAAACTGGTCCCTCTTCTCGCCACCTCCACTCTCCAGATGATCGTCTCTGCCACTATCGTCTCGAGGTTAGACTACAGCAACACCCTTTACATTGGCCTACCTCAGAAACTGTCAAACAGATTACAGATGGTCCTAAATGATGCAGCCAGATTGATCCTCAGACTCTCTAGAAGGTCCCATGCCCATGCCGCCCGTTACTGCACAAAATCCACTGGCTCCCTATAAGACAAAGAGCAAAATTTAAGGGCCTTTGCATCGCACACAAAGCGGTATACAGCCTAGCACCTACCTACATAAACAAACGCCTTAAGGCTTACATCCCAGGACGCTCACTACGATCCTCTGAGGCTCGTCTTCTGTCCTGTCCACGGTACAAGCTCACCTCAAAAGGGGGCAGAGCCTTCTCAGTCTCAGTCGCCCAGCTCTGGAACCAGCTACCTGAACAACTCCTAAAGGAACCCTACCTACTCCAGTTCAGGAAACAGCTTAAGACATTCTTGTTTAGGAAAGCCCTTAGCACAGCTTAACCATTTCCACGCCTGACACGACTGTCGTCTATGCAGCTACATCTGCCCAGAGCGCTAAGAGACCTAACGTTGATTTAGCGCTATATAAATACCAATTAACAATAACAATAACAAATGTTTTGCGATGCTGAAAGCTCCTCCTCAGGGTTTACAGTGAGCACCTTTTATTCTCCCACATTGTCTCTCTTACGAAGAAAGGTTACATTTACAACTGAAGTTTTTGTCACATTGAGAGCACGGGTCATTTTTCTTTCTCATTGTGGGTTCTCTCTTGTTGAATGAAACTGAATCTCCAGCTGTCGCTTCCCTGGCATTTAGAACAAAGACAAGTTTTTTTCCAGGTAAGTTCTCCCAAATTGAGTGAGACCACATTTCCGACTGAAACTTTTCCAGCATTCAGAGAGCTAATAAGGTCTTTCCCCAGTGTGAGTTCTTTCATGTCTAGTGAGAGTCTTTTTCAGTCTGAAGCTTTTCCAGCATTCTGAGCACTAATACGGTTTATGCCCTGTGTGGGTTCTTTCATGTATAGTAAGGTTGGATTTCTGACTGAAGCTTTTCTGACATTCAGAGCACTGATAAGGTTTTTGTCAAGTGTGAGTTCTCTCATGTTCAATTAAACTGGATCTCTGACTGAATCCTATCTGGCATTCAGAGCACTGATACGGTTTATACCCAGTATGGGTTCTCTCAAAAGCAAGATGCAATCAACTAGCTGACTTTTTTATATGAACATTTTAGACAGTCTCCCGCATAGTGGTCCATCCTCTTACTCTGCTGACCTCTGCCCCTGTACACCTGGCCCATCGTTGGATTCCTTCCCCCCCCCCCCACCTAGGGAAGATTTTTGTAAAATCTTGTCTTCTCTGAAAAGCGGTTCCCCGTCTGACCCCGCGCCTATGCACATCCTCATACTCATCTCAGACACCATTGCCCCTGCAGCCACGGAACTGATAAATGCCTCCTTTACCTGTGGTACTGTTCCACCCAGCTGGAAGCAAGCTAGGGTGAAGGCTCTTCTTAAAAAGCCAAGTCTTGATCCTGCAGATTTGGGAAACTTCCGCCCAATATCATTATTACCTGGGCTTAGCAAAATCGCGGAAAGAATGGTTAACCAGCAGCTCTCTTCCTTTCTGGAAAACAACATGCTGCTGTGTAACTCACAAACAGGCTTTCGCCCGGGTCAGGGAACTGAATCCGCCCTGGTAGCGGTAGCGGAAGAGGCAAGATGCATTATAGATTCAGGGGGATCCGCAGTTGCGATCCTCCTGGATCTTAGTGCAGCTTTTGGCACGGTGGACCATGGTATCCTAATCCAGCGACTTGCGGGACTGGGAATTTCTGGCATGGCATTACAATGGTTGTCATCCTTTCTGAGCTGTCGATCCTTCCAGATTTGCGAAGGCATTGCAACCTCGAAATCCATCCCTCTCCAGTGTGGAGTACCTCAGGGCTCTTCATTGAGCCCCACCCTTTTCAACGTTTTTAAGTCCCCACTGGAGGAGGTGGTTAATCCTTCTGGGATAAAAATAGTCACCTACGCTGGCGACACCCATCTAGTCGTCTCGTTATCCGAACAAGAGAGTTGCTGTGAAAACATTTCTGCTTGCCTCTCGGGAATTTATGCCTGGATGTCCAGCTCTCGGCTCAAATTAAATGGAGCCAAACCAGAGATCATGCTCCTGGGTCACCAATCAACAGTGCTGCCCAAGTCCATCTGGACTCCCTGCCTGGGTGATGCCCCCGCCCCTAAAGATGAAATCAAAAGTTTAGGGGTTTGGTTTGAGCGGGACCTTACCTTCAAGACCCAAGCAAAGAAAACAGCAGGCATATGCTATGGGTTGCTTCGGTCTGTTCGAAAGGTTCTTCCAATTCTGCCTTTCCAGTCCAGGAAGCTGTTAGTCCAAGGTCTAATAATATCTAGACTGGACTACAGCAATGCCCTGTTTCTGGCGGCACCCGAAGCAACCATTAACACCCTCCAGCGTGTCCAGAACTCAGCAGCTAGACTGCTTACTGGCTCCTCATTAAGAACCTCGGCTAAGCCAGCACTAAAATCTCTCCACTGGCTCCCGATTCGGGAAAGAATAAAATTCAAATCTCTCTGTCTAACACATAAGTACCTTCAGGATAAGGGACCCCCCATCCTGAGGAGTTTGATTCGCCCTTACAAGCCGACCCGGACTTTTCGCTCTGACCGGGGAAACCTGGCTATTGTCCCCAGAGTGAGGAGGGCACGCTCGGGGGGGCGTCGCTTTTCGGTCAACGCGGCATCGCTGTGGAACACCCTTCCTGTGACGATTCGAACTGAACCCAATTACGGGAAGTTTCGGAAGCTTCTCAAAACTTTTCTTTTTCCCAACGACCTTTAACTATCGGCCCCCACTTTAGGTTTCTTTTTGTTCTTTCAGCGTTGGGACGCTTTCGGGCAGCCATGCGCTTTATAAATCAAATTTCATTTCATTCATTCATTTCATTTCATTTCATGTACGGTAAGGCTGGATTTATGAGTGAAGCTTTTCAAGCATTCAGAGCACTGATAAGGTTTTTGTCAGTGTGAGTTCCCTGATGTTGAATCAGACTGCCACTAAAACTGAAGCTTTTTTGGCACGCGGAGCACTGACACGGTTTTTCGCCCAGTGTGGGTTCTTTCGTGTACTGTATGGTTGGATTTGCGAGTGAAGCCTTTCTGGCATTCAGGAGACTGATAAGGTTTTTGTCCAGCACTGATTATCTCATGTTTAGTGAGGTGGGATTGATAACTAAAGCTGTTCTCACAGTCATTGCTCTTATTCGAGTTGTTTGTTTCT
Source organism: Lissotriton helveticus (assembly GCF_964261635.1). Lineage (NCBI taxonomy): Eukaryota > Metazoa > Chordata > Amphibia > Caudata > Salamandridae > Lissotriton > Lissotriton helveticus. The sequence goes on from NC_136058.1 coordinate 423,332,719, forward strand.
CCAAGTTGGGTTTGTTCCTGGATACATGCCATCTTAAGACTGAATCTGATTCCAGAGTCTGTTCTTGTTTGTTACACTCAGCATTAACTTCTAAACTACATTTCAGATGCTCTTCTTCACATTTGTATTCAACTAATGATAGTTTGTACCTGGAGATCATTTTCCTACCTTTAAAGGCACCGATCTAACTTGTCCTATTAACTTTCACTGATGAGCCCCTTGTATTGATTAAGAGGCCTCTCATGGATTCATTTTCTCCAAGTTATGTCCGGGTAAATTCTCTCTAGTTTAATTAGTCTCATTTAGTGATTCTAGTTTATCACCTTTGATTTAGGAGTTTTAAAAGCACTGATAAGGTCCTTGGGGTTTAGTGTTTGCCTGTAAGGTATGTTCGTTCATACAAGTAATGACAGATGATTAGGGCATGCCAGGGTGGTTTATGAATTATCAATAGCGTAACACTGCCCTCTTTTATACTCTCTGTGCCAGTATATGCTTTTTTGCTCAGTGGTTAAGACAGGTACATGGTCCACTTTGGAGGTACAGAACACTTTGAAACCACTTGGATCAACCCAAGAGACAGAGCTGGTGGGGGAAAATCTTCCTATATTGGAAACGATAATCCAGCAACTTTGCTGTAACGACATCTGAGAAAGTGTATTTACAATGACTTTCTTTTAAATAATCTTTTCTCTCCTCTGAATCACAGGAGACGGAGACAAAAGCTTGCACTTGTAAACCAAGGATATTAGTCTTTTTGGCGGTTCTTTCACGTCACAACACGTCTACGGATACTTATCTGTTGAGCAGGGTTTGGGTCTCCAAAGCATTTCTCATAAACCATCAAACAGAATTTAAAGCACTGAGTTTTCTCAAGTGCACTGTGTAGGGATCAATTGTGGCCAATGTTCTCCTTAATCTCAGTTACTGACACTTTTTTTTAAAATTCTTTTTATTGATTTTCTCAACTCAACTCGGTACACATGTAATCATATATATGACTCTGTTCTCCAACTTTTTCATAACATCAGTTAGCAATTGGTGGTATAACAATAGAAATTCACATGTGTTGAAAAGCAGAAGGCGACGATAAGTTACATATTAAGGAAGGAGATACATTGACACTCGAAATTCAGACTACTGTAAGGCAACAGCATCAACAAGTCTTCTTGAATGTATATACAGGACAAAGTTTGTTAGCAAAACATCACTATATGAGGACAGATATAGGAAAGATTACAGCATTATACACAGTGCAATATAGGGCAATCACGACCTTTCGGCACCCTGATATAGCATCCCAGAATGCTCTCCATTAGCCCGTTGCGTCCTCGACTCTCTCCATACTGTATGTGGTCCTGGAAGTGTAAGCATGTACCCAAATGCGCTAGTCTACAGAGTCAACCCTGCCGGCTCCAGGAGGGTCAGTTGAAAGCAAGTAACATTTTAGTGGGGCCCATATATCACTCGGTTTGGATGTCACTGGTAACAGCTCAGCATAAGTCGCAAGCTGCTCTTGACAATAAATTAGATCATCTAACCATGTCTTGAATTTAGGCGCTCTCCCCCACCTGCAGGCCACTTGTCTCTTAGCCAGCAGCAGTGCTAGGGCAACACATTTTGCGGTGTTGCGCTTGCAGTGGTTCCACATATCTTAAGAGAGCCATTTCTGGCGAGGGCTCCACATGGATGTTTATCATGTTAGACAGGGCAGAGAAAATGTGTTCCCAATATTCCTGTATCGCAGCACATCCCCATGCCAGGTGTAAGAAGTCAGCTCCTGGGGCATTACATCTATCACAAGTGTCCGAATCCCTAAGTTTGTATCTGTGGAGGCAAGTGGGTGTGTGGTACATCCTATGTAAGAACTTATAATGAATTATCCTGAGCCTACTGTTAGCCGAAATCCGCTCCGTCTGCTGCGAGCAGAAGTCCCATTGCCTATCTGTCAAGGTTACCTCCAGCTCCTGGTCCCATCTAGTCCTCGCGGGTACTGCAGGCCATTCCCTCTTCGCGTGCACCGTCTTATATATCACTGATACCAAGTTTTTGGCTTTTTCACTTTGCAGTATCCTCTGTAATGGCGTAAGGGGAGGGGGATCATTGAGGAAATCTGGGTAACCGATCGAAGCCCTTGACGGAGACGGATATATAGAAAGGTGTCTATAGGCGTTTGCGGGACACCTTGGAAGATGTGTTCCAGCATGCGAAATAGTCCTCCATGATATAGGTCCCTCCAAGTTTTAATATGTGTGCGTTTTGTAAATTTGTGAAAAAAATACCTTCTTTAAGGAGGGGCATGTCTGGATGATAAACCAACGGAAGAAGTGGGGAATAGAGCATTGGAGCATCAAGCATCCTGCCGAGCTGCGACCAGGCATTGACTGTGCTCAACACCGTTGTCGGAGTCTTGTCTCTGCCAGGGGGTGGGGCATAAAATGCACCATCAATAGGAACCGGTAGGGCAAGCCAGTGTTCCGCCGCAACTTGAGGCATGTATCGTGGTTGGTGTACCCAAAAGAAGGCATAATGCGCCTGAGCACTATAATAATATAATTCAAAATCAGGAATTCCAAATCCTTCCTGGGAATACGGCCTAGTGAGAATATTCCATTGAAGCCTCGGGTTCTTACCTCCCCACATCAATCGCACCAGCTCAGCCCGTAACTGCTTAAAAAAATACGTTCCTGGGGAAAATGGAATATTCATAAACAGGTAAAGTAGTTGAGGTAGTATCACCATCTTAATCAAAGATGCCCTACCAGCCATAGAGAAGGGTAAAGTGATCCATCTAGATATATTATCGGAGATCCGGACCATAGTGGTCCCATAGTCAAGGCGCATCAGCTCATCCCTATCCCTCGACAAATGTATTCCCAGATATTTCAACTCATCTTCGCACCATGCTATGGGATAATCCAGTGGGAATTTAGTTGTTGCATCAGTAATGGGAAAGAGGTATGACTTGCTCCAATTCATTTGTACACCGGAAAGTCTTCCAAAAGTTATAAATTCCCGAAGGATGGGATTCAGGTTGTTCTGGGGATCACGAATATAGAGCGTGATATCATCAGCATATAATGATATCAAAATTTGCCTCATATTGCATTTCAACGCCCTGTCTCTATGATGTTGTCGCAGCTTTGCCGCTAGGGGTTCCACTGCAATCGAGAAGAGCAGAGGCGAAAGGGGGCAGCCCTGCCTTGTGCCTCTCTTAACCGAAAAGTTCTGAGACACTCTACCATTAATAGTGACTTTAGCTACTGGTGAACAATATAATAATTTTATCCAGGAGAGAAAGATCGGGGGAACCCCATAAGTTTCATCACACCGAACACATAATCCCATTCAATGGAATCGAATGCTTTTGTGGCATCCAGAAATACCGCTCGGATGACACATTATTCATGATAGTGAACAAGGTTCTAAGATTGTGAGATGTTGCTCTACCCGGCACAAACCCTGATTGGTCAGGTAAAATTAAGTTTTCCATAAGGAGGCTAAGTTGCGTGGCTATGAGCTTAGCAAGTATTTTAACATCGCAATTCAGCAATGATAATGGCCTATAAGAGTCACATTGTTGCAGTGGTTTTCCTGGTTTAAGAAGTGAGGTGATGAGGGCTTCTCTCATAGAGGGGGGAGGTGTCCCACTTCTAACGCATCTTCATACACTTCCCGCAATATCGGGGCCATCAAATCTATGTAGGTTTTATAAAAATCTATCGGGATGCCATCCATCCCTGTGGCCTTCCCAGATTGCATGTGCATAATTGCATCTCGTACCTTGTCCAATTCGAACGGGGTATCTAAAAATTGTCTCTGCATGTCACTCAACCATCCCAGAGAAACATCTCCCAACCTAGCACCTCTGAAAAAACGTCAAATTAAACGAGACTGCAAAAACGCATTCTGGTTCAACGATGATCTTAAGAAATCCAAGAAACTCTGTCGCTCCCTTGAGAAGGCCTGGAAAAAAGACCCAATCACCAGCACCAAGGACGCCTTCAAAAACGCCACCCGCACACACCACCAACGTATCCGGACTACCAAGAAAGCTGCACTTAAAGAACGACTAGACAACAACGCCCACAACAGCAAGGAATTATTCAACATCGTCAAAGAGTTTACCAACCCCTCAGCCAACTCCAACGACATCACTCCCTCTCAAACCCTTCGCAACTCCCTAGCTTCGTTCTTCCACAACAAAATCGCAGACATCCACAACAGCTTCGACAACCAACCCGGAGACCAACCCTCCCAACCTTCTGCCATACCCTCAGCCCCCTTGAACATCCTCAATGACTGGAACCCTATCTCCACTGAGGACACCATCCGCCTGATGAATTCCATTCACTCAGGATCCCCCACAGACCCATGCCCTCACCATATCTTCAACAAAGCAGACTCCATCATAGCACCACACCTCCGAGACATCATCAACTGCTCCCTTAACTCCGCCACCTTCCCGGAAAGCTGGAAACACGCCGAACTCAGCGCCCTTCTGAAAAAACCCACAGCTGACCCCACCGAACTCAAAAACTACCGCCCCATTTCGCTCCTACCATTCCCACCCAAAGTCATTGAGAAAGCTATCAACAACCAGCTCGCCGCCTTCCTCGAAACCAACAAATCCCTCGATTCCTCACAGTCCGGCTTCCGAGCCAAACACAGCACTGAAACCGCACTCATCGCAGCAACAGACGACATTCGAACTTTACTGGACAATGGAGACTCAGTCACCCTCATCCTCCTTGACCTCTCCGCAGCCTTCGACACAGTCTGTCATAGCACCCTCCTACAACGCCTCAGAAACATAGGAATACAAGGAAAAGCACTGGAATGGATCACCTCGTTCCTTACTGGAAGAACTCAGAGAGTCCGCCTTCCACCATTCAAGTCAGAGGCCACTAAAGTCATCTGCGGCGTGCCACAAGGATCCTCACTCAGCCCCACCCTCTTCAACGTATACATGAGCCCCCTCGCAACCATCGCACACCAACACAACCTCAACATCATCTCCTACGCTGACGACACTCAACTGATCCTGTCACTCACCAAAGACCCGAACACCGCCAAAACCAACCTACATGAAGGGATGAAAGAAGTAGCCGAATGGATGAAGCACAGCCGTCTGAAACTGAACTCTGACAAAACAGAAGTCCTTATCTTAGGTACCTCCCCCTCCGCCTGGGATGACTCTTGGTGGCCTGAGGCCCTTGGAAAAGCACCCATCCCGACGGACCACGCACGGAACCTAGGCGTCATCCTGGACTCCACACTCTCGATGAACAGACAAGTCAACGCCGTCTCATCATCTTGCTTCAACATTCTCCGCATGCTCAAAAAAACATTTCGCTGGATCCCCACCGAAACTAGAAAAACGGTCACCCACGCACTGGTCACGAGCCGCCTGGACTACGGCAACACCCTATACGCCGGTACCACCGCAAAACTTCAGAAAAAACTGCAACGCATCCAGAACGCATCAGCCAGACTCATACTAGACATCCCGCGTAAAGACCACATTTCTAGTCACCTGAGAGACCTCCACTGGCTCCCCGTCAATAAGAGAATAACATTCCGCCTCCTAACCCACGCACACAAAGCTCTCTACGAACTCGGACCCGAATGCCTCAACACACAACATTCCTTCTACACCCCCTCCCGCCAGCTACGCTCCTTCAACCAAGCCCTTGCTGCTGTACCTTGCATCAACAAAACCACCATGGGAGGAAGATCCTTCTCCTACCTGGCAGCTAAAACCTGGAACTCACTTCCCACTCACCTTCGCCTCACTCAAAACCACCTAGCATTCAGAAAGCAACTTAAAACTTGGATATTCGACAAGTAATTCCCCACCCTTCCTCAAGCGCCTTGAGACCCTCTGGGTATGTAGCGCGCTATATAAATTATTTGACTTGACTTGACTTGAATAGTCGTCCAAATTGAGCTCGTCCGTCCTTGTGGTGGTGTATAGTTGAGTATAGTGCGTAGTGAAGGCATTAAGAATGTTGGCAGTGTCTCTATACATCAGCCCATCCAAACCCTCCAATTCGAGCACCACTTTAGTGCTTCTGGTTTTCCTAATCGTGTCGGCCAGTGCCTTACCCGGTCTTTCACATTTGCCATATTGACGAGCTGTCCAATATTTCCTGCGAAAGTGAGATTCCCTTCTAGCAGCGTCCGTATATTCTGTGAGTTTCTCCCTAATCTGTGACTGAAGAACCTTATGGGGCAGAGGGCGAGCGCCCTCTCAAGTGATCGGAGGTCGGCCTCAAGTGATTGCAGACTATGCAGTATGTCTTTAAGCACCCCCGCACCTTTTGCTATACAAAAGCCCCTTAATGTAACTTTATAATGCTTCCCATATGATCTCAACACTGTCAACAGTGTCTTTATTACGCGCAAAAAAATCTTGCATTTCTTCCCTAAGCTCCTCTTGAAACACAACATCAAGCAGCATATTGGGTTGTAGCCTCCAACTATTTTGCGGCGGGCCAAAGTCCGCCGATGACAAGGTAAGTTTCACAGGTGCATGATCCGAATACGTTCTAGCTAAGTGTTGTTCGCCTGTGATCGCAGGGCAAAGTCCCACAGATAGAAAGATGTAGTCTAACCTCGCCCATGACGCCGCTTGCGTGGTGAAGTGGGTACCCTCTCGCAGAGTGGGATGCCAGTGTCTCCAGGAGTCAATTAAGGCATATTTCTTTATCATGGCGTGCAGTATCTTACGTGCTTTGGGATAATGATGAGGGGCAGGGTGCGACCTATCTACATCTGGACTATATGTAACATTGAAATCACCACCCCATATTATATGATTGGAACCTATTCAGTTACTGACACTTGGTAAACATTTATGCTCCTTTTACTTTATGTATTTGACAACTTTCACATTCACCAGTTTCTTCCGCTACTACATCCTCACCATTCCTGGCACATAAATTGGGTTGCTTGTCTAGAGCTCGAGAATGTTTTAACTTTCCTTGAAATAATCCTTTTCGTTGTGTTTCACAAAATGTAAACCTTCTTTTTTCTGTTCATGCTTCAGTCACCTGTAGAAATGGAGTCAGAGATTGTAAATGAACACAAAGAACAAATATTTATGACCGTATACTTTGCACAAAGAAAGTTTTGACAAAAACAAGATAGTAAATCAGTTGAGTTGCATTTCTGATAGTGGTGAAACAGCTCTGGGTCACTGTGTAGATCAGGACCTTCGGATCACTGGAGCTCATGGATGTGAGTGCACACGTAATTAATATTTAAGAAAGAAACACAAGTTGCACATATATTGTGACACAGATTCTCAGAAGCAGCCAACACTATCAATTTACAGTTTCTGTGGCAAAGGCTGGCATCACAATGAGATATTTCTAATTCTTTTAATGAATTATCAGATGTTATTTACTCCCCTGCCCACCTAGACTGTTCATCTATTCCTTTTTCCAGTAATCTAGGAAGGGAAATTTTATTGAACGAAGGAATTGGCCTTGTTGCACTCAGCTCTTCAAATGCCACCATAGACTGACGCTGTGTCCAGTTCACTCAGTGGAATTCACAATTTCAAATTGTGCGGATGATAAGGACTTACATGTTGACTCCGGACTCATCACACTCCTCCCACAAGAACGGGGCACTGTAAAACCTGAAAAAGAGAAAAAAACAGAACAACAGTAAAGGAAACCAAAAAGGGTCAAGAAAAGAAAAACACAAAACAGGGGAAAGAGAAAAAAAGGCTACCTTCCACTCTCACCACATGTTCCAGCACAGAAAACTGTGCAGCAGATGCTTGTGAACCCATAAGCTACTTCTAAACACTGGCCCCCAAGGTCAGCACCAGGTGCAGCTCCACCGGTCGCACCACCCTAAAGCAAGTCCTGTGTGCATGTGTGTCCACGCACATGTACTGTGTCTTTTGCTTGTAGTTGACAAGACAGAAAAGGGCAGGATGGGAGGACGCAAAGAGATGGAAGTCAGATCCAGAGATGAAAGACGCCGAAAGAATGGACAGAGGGAGGATGGTATCACGTGGTGTAGAGGAGGGGACAAATGTGAAAATAGTTAAAGAACTGGTGGGCAAAACTGACCTAAAAAGGAACTGGACCTGCACTACACCCCCCAACATGTTCCAGGAGGAATGTGGCTCCATCAGGTGATTATCAGAAGTTTGATAACAACAAGAATAGTGCACAGAGGGAGTCAAATGTTGAAGTTGAAGAGACAAAAAAAACAGAGATCAAGAAAGGGAATAGACGGCGACTTAAGGACTAGAATTCGGAATCGAACCTTCACAAGACAAAACTTAGATAATTGGAATGTTAAGATCTGTTGAAGACAACGGAGCAGCAGCAGCATCCACAACCTGATATTGACACGCTGCTCTCAACATTACAATGTCCTAATACACAGCCTCTGCCTCTCCAAAATATATGGATTGGGCAGGAGAAGGCAGAAGATAGAGCCTGCAGCAGGGTACACAGGAGCCTCCCCCTTCCTCCTCCCGTAGCTCGCAGTGTCACTGGTGTCTCAGAGGGAAGAGGGGGGTACTGCTCATCCACTGCATCTCCCCGGCTCAACTGAATGATTAAAAGAGGTTTAGCGGAGCCCAGGGAGAACCAGGGGCTGACTTCAGCCTCCTTTCACAGCTATTGCTGTGAATGTTCAACAATTAACCACCGTGGTCCCGCATGCGGCTGTTAACTGTTTAACATTCACAGCAACAGCTTTGAAACAAAGGCTTCGGAGTACCGGAGGTGTTTCAACCCTCTCGGTCTCTGGGACACTGTTGTTTTATTAATTAACACATTCTGCCCTCATGGGGCAAACAGTGTAAAGACCTTATAGTCAGCCGTAGCAGGCAATACTGCCCATTAAAGGACCGCTCCCTTGGTAAAGGCCCTTGCCTTTGGAGCTACAACAAGCTTCAAAGCTATATTAAAGGTTTCAAATAATTACTGAAGACATAAACATGGTTACTCTGTCAGAGAAATAATTATCATAATATTTGCAGGAGAATCACATAAAGGTAACCTATAAAGTATATCAAAAGCCAGAATCAGAAATAACTCTAACTAAAAAGTCAATAGACAGACCAACACAACAAATGTGTGCTAAGAAATAAGAAAACCTTTTTCTATATTATCAAATAGCAAACTGACATAGAATCTGCTTAGTTAAAAATCCACAAAAACTTCTTAAGTACAAAATCAGTAAGAGGACTGACATGTAGTCTGCCTTTTTTTAGACATAGAGAACACATTATTGACATTGTTCATGATGTGATAAAAGTGACAGCAATCAATGAATGTTCATGAAAACATGGCACAACAAAATGTAGTTTAATAAACCACACCTACAAAATGAATAATTAATTGTGACTCTTCCCCAAAAAGCCACAAGTCATTTTACAAGATTATTCCCTAACATAATACCTGGATCTTAATCACAGTTTAAGTTTGGGGCCATTCAATTCAATTTCAATTTGTTTACTTTATTCGGTTTCACTGATTAGAAAACCATAAAAGCATTTACATATCAAAATTAGTACATTCTTCATAAAAACATGAGATTAATTCTTTAAAACAGAGTAGATTAAGTACGTCATAGGAATAGCATTCAAAGATTTGGATTTAAAAAGAATACTTCAAAATATAAAATTCATCAATCTTCGGTTATAAGTTGGTTTTGTGACGAATACAACATTTTTAAAACCTAGCTATATTTAAAGCTAGAAAGTCAGACTCCAGGAATTGGAGAACCATGAAGGCTGGGCGGCATTGGCGTAGCCCCAAGCTTTTTAGAATTGGCGCTAGCCAACGCCGTCTAGGTTCAGTATAAAATTTACAAAAAAGAGTCAGATGTAGAAGGGACTGAGGGGATATACCATCGCAGGGACATGGGGATAGCAGCTTTGACCAATCATTGACAGTTGGGAATATAACAAATCGATGGAAAATATTAAGTCTAATTCGGGTCAGCAAGTGTCTATCATAAGTGCTTAAATTCCAGGTTCAATATGGCTGAATCTCCAATGAGATTTGAATCGACAGAGAGTGCTGAGCCGAGATTTTGTTGGCTTCAGACGCTAAACGGAGATCAGCCAGATGATCTAAACATTGTTTTTTTAGCAATTTCCTTGGAATCTGTACCAATTCTGCTGGGTTATGAAAGTATTTCTCCAGCCAAGCTCATAAAGAAACTTCCTGACATATTGAAGCCAGCCAATCTTGGTAACATTTTCAAGTAAGAGACAGTCCATAATGATAGTTTTCGTAAGGACTAGCTCATTTGACGTCCAAAGACGTTGCCATAAAAGAATTGGCTGTAGCTTTATAATGTTGGTGATGTAAAGGACTGGAGGCTTAGTTCTAAATGGCAACTGAATGTAGAGGTGCTCTGTGGGACAGCAAGGAGAAACCTTAAAAAGCTATTCTCCACCTTTTGGAGGGATTCCGCCTGCACATATCCCCACACCCCCACCCCATAGATGGCAGTACCAATGCATTTGGCCTGATATATACAGATCATTTCCCCAGGGGGTCATTTACCTAGTCTCTGGGTAAAATTTACTAGGGCCATAGTTAATTTTAAAAACAGCAGTTTTCTAGCCTCTATAGCTCTTCTCCAGGTGCCTTTTTCATCAATTACAACTCCAAGATAGGGATAGGTATGGGTGTTCTCCACCCTAGTGTTAATTATATAAATGTCTCTCCCTTTACTTAGTTTTCTGCCTGAATTCAGGACAAAGGTTTTCTTGATATACATTTTTAGGTCTAAATTTGACATGAATAAGTTGTATTGATTTACTGAGCGTTGAAGTTCAAGGGGAGTACGAGCTTTAATCACCGCATCATCCGCGTAAAGGAGAGCGGGGATCGGGCGATTTTTAATTAAGGGTAGGTCCTGGGACCCCACCAACATGGCAAATTCCAGGCCATTTGTGTATAACGTAAAAAGGAAGAGGGCCAGGATGCAACCCTGTCTGACTCCCCGCTCAACTCTAAATGGTGCTGTTAATTTGGCCCCCAGGCCAAACCTAACTCTAGCAGTAGCATTAGAGTAAATTTCACGAAGGAAGTTGACTAGGAGAGGATCAAGACCCATTCTTGTTAAAAAAAAAACAGAGCCTCGAGTGACTTACACAGTCAAACGCTGCGGTGAGGTCTACATAGGCCATATGAAGTCTCCCACCCTTAGCTTCCACGTATTTGCCCCTAATTAAGGTCAAATTTAAAACCTGCTCTATGGTCCCCAGACCTTCCCTAAATCCATACTGTATGTCAGATATGATCTTGGTGTCTTCCGTCCACTGCTGTAATCGTTCTAAAATGATGCGTCCCACGACTTTCCCTAGGAAGTTGAGCAACGAAATAGATCGGTAACAAGTTGGACTCAGACGATCGCCCTTTTTCAAAATTGGAACCAGAATGGATTTTGACCAGGAGTCTAATAGTCCAACTTTACCAGTTGCTTCCTGTAGGACTTGGCCCTTTTCCCAGAAATTTTTCGCTTTTTATTCCTAATTTAGGATGTCCCCCATTGTAATAAAAGGGTATAGGCCTTGTGTAATGGAGAAAGCCCTGTGTAATGTTAAACTAATGTTAAGGTGCAGGTGCTTTCTTCCCCTAACATGGCTGCCACTGACCTCTGCTACTGCAGCACGGTCTTTGTGGGCGCATTCTAGTGGCCAGGAGCTGGCTGGAACCCTCAAACAATGTATCAGTACTAGCCTGCCAGCCTGCCCATACCCAGAATGGTGGAACCTCCTAGAACCTCCTGGAACCTTCTGGAACAGATGAGGTGACACCAACTGCCACTGCCAACTGTCAACTGGCACTATATAAGGAAAGGGAGGGAAACTTTCCTGTCAGATTGAGGGAGTACAGACCTGGGGTAGAACCTACACAGGAGTTCTAGGCAGTGGGGCCTAGACAGGGACCTATGACACTGGGAGTGACAGGGCCTAGGTGCTGCCTTCCAAGTGTTGAGGGATCCTGAACTTGCCCCCTGATCTGGCCCGGCGGAAGGGAAACCCAGGGACCACTTGAAGGGAACTGGCTGAGGAGATTTGATATCAGCCAACAACTCAAACCCCCCGCCCCTTCAAGGAATCCAGAGACTGCTATTTACAAGGGCACAAGAAACATAAAGCGCCAAGAAGAAAGCAAACCACCACAGGACTATTGAGAAATCAACCAGGTATTGGCGCTGTGTCGCTCCCCGCGCTCCCTGACGCCACCTGGGACCACTGTTCCCTCTAGGCCGCGCGCGCGGGCGCGCACCTTTCCTGACGTCAGCGCGCACCACCTAGCGTGCACCACAAGAGATTCGCGCCGCCCGCCGCTTTTACAAAGCAAGCGGCGCGAACATGACATGAGGCACTTTTTACAGTGGCGACGGCGGTGCGGGCGTGAGGAGTTGCAGGTAAGGAGCGGGAGGCAGGAGGCGGGAGGCAGGAGGCGGGAGGCGGGGGGCGGGGGGCGGGGGGAACTGGTGGTTATTGGGAGGCAGGAAGCGGGAGGCGGGGGGCGGGAGGAGTGTGTAGGAGATTGTTCAACATTACCTGCTAGTTGAGAACTATATGATGGTGAGTCTTGCATAGGTAAAATGTGCATTTGTGGCTGGGGATTGCTAATTCCTAGCACTAATTTTGGAAGACTGCTGCCTGGCCATGAAGAGTCCTTTATAGGGATGTTTTATGTCGGAGCAAAAATGTCTTCCTCTTCGGACAAATTCCGCCAGCTCCTCCTCTACCAGCATCAGCTCCTCCTTCTTCAGCGCCTTACTACACAGCCTGGGTGGGAGACGTGGGTGGGAAGAATCGTCTCCTCTTTCTCTGCTGTTCTTCAGAGACCTTCGGAATGAACGGGAAAGTCACTTCAGATTAAAATCCACGGCGTTAGGGTTGTCTTTTGGAATGCAGGCTTTTCTACCCTTTTTTGCTATTTAAAGGTCCTTCAGTTCTAGGCACAGCAGACACAAAAAACGCGTGGGACATAGGACAGAAAGGCACAAAAAACAAGTGAGACACAGGACAGAAAGGCACAAAAAACAAGTGAGACACAGAACAGAAAGGCACAAAAAAAGAGTGAGACACCGAACAGAAAGGCACAAAGTATGCGCTGTACCTAGGACAATGCATTATAGCACTGCTGCACTTACAACACTGCTCGCATGTGTGCATGCACTGTTGCATGTAGGTCATTTACTGCAGGAAGAGAGTGAATACTGTCGCTATTTCGTGTGATGATAAACAATTCCCATTTATGCTTGTGAACACCTACAGATTGAATAGTTGCCCTGGTTATGCATGGTAGGCTTCTCCTCAGAGTCCAGCTACCTGCAGTGAAACTGACTAATCAGATATGTGTGCCCACCAAAATCCTTTTCCAACTCCTGCCTCACTCACAAATAACCCTCAGTTTTAACTATGTGAGTTTGATCATTTGTGTTCGTGAACATTAGAGCTACATTTATAAAGACTGTATTAGCCGGTTTATTGAACAAATAACTTTCTTCAAAAGCTGTCCGGGTTTAAAGAGAAATCATTTTACAGTGAGATTTGAGAGTCCTTTCAAGCAGTTTTTTAGGAAGGTAAGTTGTAAATATGCCTCTTAAAGCACCATTATTACTAACAACAGTTTGATTTAATGACAGGCAGAAAGGCACTAAAAACGATTGAGCCACAGGACAGAAAGGCACAAAAAAACGAGTGGGGCAGAGGCCAGAAGGGCAGAAAAAATGAGTGAGACACAGAACAGAAGGGCACAAAAAACGAGTGAGATACAGGGCATAAAGGCACAAAAAACGAGTGGGGCACAGGACAGAAAGGCACAAAAAAACGAGTGGGGCAGAAGGGCACCAAAAACGAGTTGGACACAGGACAGAAAGGCACAACAAGCATTGGAAATGCAATAGGTCTCGCATTAGAAAAGTTGGAGCTATTGGTCTTGTAAATGACAAATATTTTATTTATGTGTTGGTTTTTAAAATAGCTAAATGGATAGCTTTGTCATTTCCAATGCCAATAGCTATAACTTTCGCGAATGTGACACCTATAGCATTTGGAATGCAACATGTTTTGTATTTACGTGACTTAGATGGCAGCTCTGGTCGTTAGGCCACATCTCTAGAGAGCACAAGAGTGCAGCAGGGGAGAGAAGCACAGAGAGGTAGCAGAGAGGGCAGCAAGGAAGAGAAGCACGGAGAGGGAGCCCAAGAGTGAAGCAAGGGTGAGATGCACGGACAGGGAGCCTGAGAGTGCAGCAGGGGACAGAAACATGGAGAGGGAGACAGAGTGTATCAGGGGCGAGAAGTACGGACAGGGAGCCCAAGAGCGAAGCAAGAGAGAGAAGCAGGAGAGGGAGTCTGAGATTATAGAAAGGGAGAGAGTTGAGCATAGAAAGGGAGAAGATGAGTTTGGGAGAGAGGCATGAGAGGTGGAAGGCAGAGCAATGGAGATAGACCTGGGAAAGGAGTATCCATGGGGCAGACGGAGATGAGAGCAACAGGGAAAAACTAGTGGTGTTGACTAATGCCGAAATGGTATAAATGATGCTGTGTTGGTGCTCATTGACAATCGTGTGTACCTTGCGGAGAGATGGGAGAGGGGAGGAGAAAGAAGGGAGATTGAGGAAAGAGGGGAGAAAGGGAGGAGAGTGTGGGGATAGAGGGTAGAGGAGAGAGAAGGAAGAGTGTGGTGGGAGATGGTAGAGGGGAGGGGAGAGTGCTTATCCAATTTTGCAAACTGCCCTTAAGACCCTTATTGTGGCGCTGTATGTATGAAAATGCACTATCTTTTCACTTTTTAAAGTAAAATTTTGGAGTGCCATTTGGCGCCGCAGACACGCGTGGTTTGGTTCCTGGCGCACATAGCCATGGTTGCAGCGCACAGAGACCCTCCATTGCCGCACACAGAGGAAAAAAATTAGAGGGAACATTGCCTGGGACCCCTTTTGCTGGTTTGCCACTGTTGTGTGGCCTGTCCTGTTGGTTCTGCTGATCTGATTCCAACTTAAATGAACTGTCTGCTGGCTAAGCGCCCCTATTCCCTAGCGCTAGCATCCTGGACTACCTGTCCTGCCGATGCTGACTGAACTGGCTTATCTATGGGAAGGGCCCCTGCGAAGCGCTGTACCAGAGAAGCGCTATCTCCAGGACTGCCATATTCCCTTCCCCTACAACTGATACCAGAAATCCATTACCAGCGCTGTGAATGGGTCGCACTGTGTACCTGATCCCTGAAACCCACTACCAGCGCTGTGACTGTGAAGCGTTGTGAACCTGTGCACTCTGCTGCTGCCTGGGGACCCTTGAGGTACTGTGAAGCGCTGTACATCCAGCATCTGTCATTAATTTCAAGCGCTGCATCAGCGAGACGCTGAGGGCCCAGGACCTGAATTCGCTGACTGGCGCTGTGTCAGAAAGCGCCCTGTGCCCAAGATCATTGCCGCTAGTGTGAGCGCTGAGACTGTGGAGAGCACTGTGAGGAAGAGCGCTGCTATGCCCCAGAACACCTCAGCCAGTGCGAGCGCTGTGGAAGTGTAGAGTGCTATGAGGAGAAACTGTAGTTGGGCCCTGTTGGCCCTGATCAGGCCCATAAAAGCATCTGAACTGGGCCTGGTCCCATTTAAGAATTAACCCCCGGTTAGGGGTCTATTATGGCCCTGGTGATTCTTGCCACTGAGAAGGGTTAACAAGGTAAGGGGCTGCTGGGACACTAAGGTTAACCCCGGCCTGGGAGTAAAGTTAAGTGCTCATTTTGGCCTTACACCTGGTTAGTGCTGGCTAATGCAATGGTTATCTTTGATGCCAGGTTTATTCGTGATGCAATATCTCCTTGCTGTTGAGGAAATATAAATTTTATGGTCAAGTTGTGTTCCCTAGCGTGTACCCCACCGACTCCATGTACCAGCTTAAAGTGCATGTAACTTCCCTCCTGTGCCAGCTATGAAGGCGCAAATACATTTGCGTCCAACGTTAACCTGTCCTCTTTCAGACCCACCCTGAATGGGTTGAATAGTCCGTTCCTAAGTATGCTATGCCAACGTCTTTTTGTAGTGTACTTTACACGTTTTTCAGCTCTGGCAAAGTAGGCCCTGAATTTCTGCCATCGAGCCTTTTTCTCCTGGCTTCTGACTCTGAAAGCCTCAGCCCAGGCTGTCTCTGTACCCGTGAACTCTGACTTACTTCCAGCGCGGCCCACCGCGCTTAGCTCAGCCTGCTGCCTGCCAAGACTGACTACAACCTTCAAATTATCTGTTCCGCTCCTTGAAAATACATTCCTGCCTACTAGTTTCAGTAAACATCCCCCCAGCTGCAGAGCCGAAGGGCCGGCCTGTCTCCGTGCAAGTAATTCATAGCCTCTGTTACCATGCTCCCATGGAAGGCCCAAGCCCCCACGCTTCTCATGCAGACACTTAGGCGCTTATACACGCACTCACAGTCAGTATAGAATAGCTTCTGCCCCAGAGACCTTTTCCGTTTAGATAATATGGTTCCCAAACATCAGATATCAGATATGATAGAAGTACGAGTTGATCTGACATGCCAGACTTCTGTCTCTTTCCGCTAGTGTAAATGTCATGCCCCCTGCACCCTCCAGTCTCACGTCAATCACACGTCATGCAGCTGCGCGCGCATCCAAGCCTCTGATTTCTGCTGACATTGCAACATTCTGCTTTGTGCCACCCCCATGTGACACCTACCTGTGACGTTTCTAGCGCACACCTCTAGTTCACGCCTAGTCCACGCCTTCTGATTACGTATCCTTACCACGTGGATGCTGTTATCTTGTCTTCTCTCAGCTGTTACGCCTACTATATTGCTTTCTATGATGTAAATTAAGTATATAAGCTATGTATTGTCAATAAAATATTGCTCTATCCCTTCCTGAACCCTTTGTGGTTGCAGGAACATGATATCCCGTTTCGGAACGATTCCTTTTTAAGGAATAAAACCCCTAAGAACTCTAACACCACGGACTCTGTTTCTTTCTTTCCGATTGAGTTATTATTGATTAAGTACTTACCTGCATAGAAATTAAGATGGTAAATTAAATATTTACGACATTTTGGCGCCCGAACAGGGACCCCTCCCCCACCCCACGCGCCGGTTGGTGCGTTGCAAGCTCTGTCCCCTGCCATCAGTTAGACGGAAACTACGCGTACCGGCAGGATTTCCTGTATCTCCCTCTGGCCCACGGAGGTGACGAAGACTGCGATCAGCACCCAGACGAGGCGGTGAGGAGTGCGGAGGATCCCGACCAGAGCCTAGCCGAAAGAAGCAAGGTCCGAGGTGTCAAGAGGCCCACCAGTTTTCCGAAGTATCCACGTGTCGAGTCGAGTCGAGTCCGGTCCAGTCCAGTCGAGTTTTCCGAGGCCTTCTGTTTTCCGTGCTTCCCGGTGAGTACCATTGCTGGGACGTATCTAGACGGGTTTGGGTACACAAGTCCGGTCTGCACTGTTTTAGACAGTGTATCTGTACTGTTTAGCAGTACATCAGTTATTCAAGTTTTTGCATTGTCTTTGACAGTGTATCTGTGCTGTTTAGCAGTACATCCGGTATAGGGGGTAGTAATATATGTCTCAAATGTCTTTTCATGTGATTAATGTCGTGGTATGAGTGTGACTGTTTTAATGTGCATTATTGTGTTCTTGTACAACTAGCTGTATTCAGTATTAAGTAGTTAGGATTGAGCATTCAGTACTAAGTAAAACAAGATGCCGTTTTTCAACAAGTTAAAGCAGATAGGAACTAGGAAAGGGATACTAGAGGAAGAAATTCCTATCCCCCCTAGGGACACTCCTGGAAATTTTATGTACCATAAGCATGGCTTAGATGCCATATTGTATCTAGATTTATGGGCCGATTATACTAAACATCTAGACGAGAGACACAGATGGCCTGTTACCAGAACATGGGATGCCGAGTGCATCATGAAGGTAGAGGAAGCACTATGGAAAAAGAAAGCCAGACAATCTCAGAAAGACGCCATAGAGTTTTGGCGTAAGGAATCACATAAGCGTGCTGAAAAGGCACTCCGTAGAGAAGACAGACTTAAAGAATCAGATAAAGCCCAAGAAAACGAATTAGTTACTGAAGGGATCCGAGTAAAATCAGAGCAAATAGACCGCGCACGAAACAATCTCGTAAACGGTATGTATCTCGCGGCCGAGGGTTCGCCTGAGGCCATTTCAGAAATACCGAAAAATCTGCCGCCACCATTGGTTCCAACTAAAGCAACTCACAGGACCACTAAAGACATATTCCTGAATTCCTATCTAGAGGATGTAGCACCCGCTTACACCAATCTGCCTGTTCGCGTCCCGCCTACTGACGGTGACGGGGGTGTCAACCCGCCTCCAGACCAAATTCCGCCACAACTGCAACCAGGTTTCCCCGTTCGACCCACCATTCCTCCACCTCCACCACTTCCCGTACCTAAAGTTGATCTACCGAAATCGTTTCCACCTGACCCTACTAAAAGACAAATTCAAGTACAGATACAGACTCCACAGAGAAATAATGTCCAAGTTTCCGCCTCAGGAGGTGCGATGGGGGGTCTTCGGACCCCGCCCGCAACACACAGATTACACCTTAGGGATATGCAGAATCCTTTTATACTACAATCACCCCGTCTCGACATACTCAAAGAACCGCTCCAAGTTTGCAGATACGATCCAGTACCCGGTAAAGATGATAGGATGTTTTTAGCATCACTACGCTTACGACATGCTGCAGATTACCTATTGTTATTATCAGGAATGAAAGAGCACCTAGATAGAATATATCACTTTGTCCAGACTGGGCAAGACCCTGAAAGTATTAAGGATGCCATGGCGCATCAGAAAGTTGACATTCAAGCATATATATTACGTTTTTTCATAAATTGCCTAATCAGAGAACGAGACAGGCCTGAAACAGAACAGGATGAATTAAATGGACTCAACAGGTGGGGCCAAAATATATCTGAAGGAAAACATGATAAGGGGACTTGCATAGCCAGTATGTACAAGAAAATAAGAAAAGCAGTGATAGAAATACACGAAAAAGAGAAAGAAAAGGCCTCCTCCGAGGAGGAGGAAGAACTTGAAGAACCAGAAAAGTCTACAGATACGATAGCGTATGTAGGTAAGGGAACTTACCTTAGGAAAGGTATTCGTCCAGAAAGCAAGAGAGTTTTTCTCTCTGGCTTAACAAACCCGAATTCTCTTGAACATCAGTTCCAGGAGACTGATAAAAGGCTTCGAGACCGAATAGGGTACCATGTACTCAATTCTATGGATGAACAAGAACTAGCCCGGTCAGCAATATTATGGGCTGACAATCCAGACATGTACAATGATGACACCGTAGCGCAGACATTCCTGAACCTTTCCCCAGACGAGCAGAAATTAGCAGGTGTATACATGATGCAGCACCTCCTCACGAAATACAGAAATCAACATTCTGATCCAGGTCCCTTACATGAAACATTAGAAGCACTACTCATGGATAGATGGAGAGGTCTAAGTACCAAGTTAATACAAATAATTCTAGAACAACGACATAGATATAACACTTTCGTAAGCTCCGAATATGTTCCCGCTCCGCCCCCAGAAAGAAAAATGTATCATATGGAGCGTCTGCATGGCATTGAAAGTCAGAACCCCTTACGAGAAGTACATCCAGTTATGGGTACCGATCATACCTTGAAACGTGTGTATGTACACACGCCTCTGACCAAGTTAGAACTGTTAGAAATGAAGAAACTAGTCCCGTGCCATGATAAAGACCCTGCAGGTTTTCACAGAGAGCTTAAAGACATGTTACTGATGGGGGATTACACATATGAAGATATCATGAAAATGTTAAAGGTACTGCTGCCTACGGGCATCTACGAGAAACTCAAGGAAAAGGAATGGGAGGTGGGAGAGAAAAAGATTGTATGGGCAGAAATAGAAGACGAAGAGAACAAACGTGTCCCAGGGGTAGGCCTTGGGGAGAAAACTAAAGCATTACCAGGTTTGATAGTACAGGTTCTGCCAAGATTATTGACAACAAGAAAGGAAGACTGGGACGCAATCTCAGCATGTAAACAGAAACCCGACGAAGATACTAGTGACTTCTATTCAAGATTCGAGAAATGTTTCATTATTAATAGTGGTCTTAAACCAAGTAGCGAGTCGTACCCGCATCTTTTTGTATCAAAGTTAGTCGAGAATTCCCTGTTAGCAGTTAAAAACCGTGTATACAAGGTTGAGAGTACATGGCAAGCAAATACGCCATCACAGATGTTACAAATGTTACAATACCATCAGAACAGAATTAGAGAAGAACAAGATCATGAACAGAAACGTATGAAAGACACAAAAATGAAAATGTTAGTAGCCCAGTCCGTTCCAGCCGACGGCCAAAGAAAGGGTACGACCCAGACAGGTCACACCGCAGCTCCAGTAAAAGGGACATGCAACTACTGTAAGCAGCCAGGTCACTACGTACATGAATGTCCAGTTCTGAAACATAACATAGCAACAGGTAAAACTAAAGAAAGACCGCATCCACCAAGACAAGATCAGGCCCAGCAACAGACCTCACAGAACGTACAGCCCATGCAGAATGCGCAGCCTATGCATGCTTCATCTCATACAGCACAGACAGTAGCAGTATCACAGCCACAGCCCATTGCCGCGACTCAACAAGTTTCTCAGCAGATGTACCAGTATGCCCAATCCGCTTACCCCGATTACCAACGATACGCATGAAACAGCCTAGAGAGGGAATTGGGCTTGCCTCTTATTGAAATTCCTGTAGATCAAGAGGGTCCTTATGTGCACAGTCAAGTATTGGGAAAAGACAGAAAGTTTTTAATTGACACAGGGGCAAGCCGCACCACAATAAGTCATGACGAAGTCCCAGGGGCACCCCTCTCAGGCTCACAGAATGTTTCCCTTGGTTTTTCAGGACAGCCCATTGTAAATGAGGTATCAGAACCTGTCCCCCTGGCTGTGGGTCCGTTATCACGTGTTACAGACTTGTTACTTACGAAATCATGTCCAGAAAATCTGTTAGGAATAAAGACATTGAAGGCTCTAGGAGCCATAATATGCTGTTCCCCGGAAGGAGTTAGACTCTTTCTGCGGGATTTCAAGGGTCATTATGTATTACGAGAGTTTGATGTCAGATTGAAAAATGTACCAGATCACTTGTGGGCAAAAGGCGCAACTGATGTAGGTTGTATGCATATCACACCGTACCGTGTTACACTCAAGACAGGGGTTGTTTTACCCCGGATCAGACAATACAAGTTACCACCTGATGCTGTAGTGGCTTTACTGGAAATCATTGAAGAGCTCATTGCCCAAGGAGTGGTCGTAGAGACCGACTCCAATATCTGTAATTCACCCATCATTCCGATCCTTAAACGTACTGATCCCAATGCACCGCCAGTATAACGGCTGGTGATTGATCTGCGAGAGCTGAATAAATGCATTGTACCACAGTACCCTGTGGTCCCCGATATCTCTTC
This sequence comes from Lissotriton helveticus, assembly GCF_964261635.1. Classification (NCBI taxonomy): domain Eukaryota; kingdom Metazoa; phylum Chordata; class Amphibia; order Caudata; family Salamandridae; genus Lissotriton; species Lissotriton helveticus. The sequence continues at coordinate 423,354,230 of NC_136058.1, forward strand.
CCTATTAACTGCTATTGATTCTGAAGCAACGTTCTTCACTGTAATTGACCTCAAGAACGCTTTCTTTAGTGTACCCATTGATCCAGAGAGCCAATACCTCTTCGGATTCAGTTTAAATGGACGAAGTTTCAAATTTTCCCGCGCACCTCAAGGATTCACAGAAAGCCCCAGCATCTATAGTCAAGCACTGAAAAGACAACTAGATTGTATTCAAATGCCAGTTAACACCGCTTTACTGCAATACGTCGATGATCTGCTGATCACCGCACGAAGTGAGCCCGAATGTAAACAAGCATCACTGACAGTATTACATTTTCTGGCCGACAAGGGACACAAGGTGTCTCCTTCGAAGCTACAATTCTGTGTTCAGCAAGTTGTGTACTTGGGTCACTTGCTGTCCAAAGTGGGGAGACAGCTCACTCCCGATCGCATTCAGTTAATTGTAAATATGCCACAACCCCAGACACAAAAGGAAGTGCGGGCCTTCATAGGCCTCACCTCGTACTGCAGACAATGGATTCCTCAATATGCATTTCTAGCTAAACCACTCATTCAGTTAACAACACAAGAGGCAGCGACTTCGACTGTCCTCCCTTGGACTCAGGAACACACACAAGCCTTTGAAGAATTAAAGAAAGCTTTATGCCAAGCACCAGTTTTAGCGACACCATGTTACAGCAAACCTTTTACACTTTTCGTTACAGAACGTGATGGTACAGCATTGTCTGTCCTCACCCAAGATCAAGCAGGTTCACATAAGCCTTGCGCTTATTTTTCAAGTACATTGGATTCAGTAGCCCAGGCACTCCCTGCATGCTTAAAGTCAGTAGCAGCGACAGCATTAGCAATCAGACAAAGCGATTCAATTGTTTTAGGCCATCAGTTAACAGTACAAGTTCCACATTCTGTAGAGGTTCTTTTAAACAGAACCCAGACTCAGCACTTGACTATAGCACGACTGACAGGTTATGAATTAACGCTATTCCAACCACACATAGAAATCAGACGCTGCAGCATTCTGAACCCCGCAACACTGTTACCTACAAGTATGACAGATCTAGCTCCGCATGATTGTATAGAGATCATTAATGCAGTAACAAAACCTCGACGAGACTTAACAGATGTTCCACTGACAAATCCAGACCTGACACTTTATGTGGATGGTTCATGTATGAGAGCAAGTACAGGAGCATTAGTGGCCGCGTATGCAGTGACCACTGAAACTGAAGTTAAAGAAACATATCGTATTGACACACTGTCCGCTCAAGCGGCAGAGCTTATTGCTCTGACCCGAGCCTGTATACTAGCCAAGAACAGAAATGTTAACATATACACTGATTCCCGTTATGCGTTCGGAGTTGTACACGACTTCGGAATGTTATGGCAAGAAAGAGGTTTCTTGACCTCTCATGGTGCCAAGATCCAACATGGTCCCCTCATTCAAGCACTGTTAGAAGCAATACATCTGCCTTCAGGCATATCCGTCATGAAGTGTAAAGCACATACTAAAGTTACAGATTCTGTTTCCCAGGGTAATGACCTGGCAGACCAGACAGCAAAACATACAGCATTGACTCACACTCAGACAACTGACGTGACAAAGACAATAGTACCGACACATTGTATGACAGTTAGGGATCCCGCACTAGATGTAATTGATATTCAGACACATGCTACCCCAGATGAAATAAAGAAATGGACTGAACTAGGAGGGATCCAGACAGATCAAGGTTGGATGACGAAGGGAAAATCTACATGGTTTCTCCCTGACTCTATGGTTCAAGTCATAATCAATACAGCACATAGTCCAGCACATCTAGGAGAAAAAGCGATGTTAGACAGTTTACAAAATCTTTGGAGCAATAAACACTTACGAGCAGCAGCAAAACAGAAAGTGCGTACTTGCATGATCTGTTGTCAGTTCAATCCAGGTAAAAGCGTCCCTGTAGAGCAAGGTGGATTTCATCCTCCCGATCACCCTTTTGAAGTCCTCCAGATGGATTATATCCAGATGGACCGTTGTCGAGGATTCAAATATGTCCTCGTAATTGTTTGTGCACTTTCCCGTTGGACCGAAGCATATCCAGTCCCAGATTACACTGCTCCGACCACTGCCAGGCAGCTGGTTCGTGAATTCTTCCCACGGTACGGCATGCCTCGTGTCGTATACTCAGATAACGGACAGCCATTCTCATCCGAATTAATGAAACAAGTTTCCTTGCTGCTAGGATATCAGTGGAAATTCCATTGTGTCCGACATCCCGAAGCCGCAGGCCTTGTAGAAAGACATAATCAGACACTAAAGACCCGCCTTGCTAAAATATGTCAAGAGAAAGGGGTCGACTGGATAGTCGCCCTGCCAGTTGCATTGTTCTATATGAGGATGGTCGCCCACTCGAGATCAGGACTATCCCCGTATGAAGTGGTTTTTGGCAGACCACCGAATATGTGGGGGACGCCCATTCCTAAGAAAATTACTGATGTTGATTGCAATATGTTGACAGATTACCTTGCCTCCTTGATGTCTGCACTCCAATCATGTCGTTCACAGGTTGCCGCAGCTTTCCCTGACAACACTGATGTAAAGCCACATGATGTCCGTCCTGGGGACCTGGTCTTAATTAGGAACTTTGACAGGAAAAGTCCGCTGGAGCCCCGCTGGAAAGCACCGAAGACCGTCCTTCTTACCACGAGGACCGCAGTGAAGGTGGAGGGCAGAAAGGGGTGGATCCACACGAGCCATATTAAACTATGCAATGAACTGAAACCAGACCCAGGCTCGTCCACCCCTTCCAAAGACTGTATCAAGCCTAGTGACTTTAAAGTTTCAGAACGAGAAAAAACTCCCCAAGAAGAGTATAAGTTAAAGCTCCGATCTAGCAAGTCAGACAGTTTAATTGTTTGAGTCCTCCCCTAGGTGAATCGGTTAAATAGTTTCTGACATATATCCCCTAGATCGAGATAGAGAGAGAGAGAGACAACTCAAGAAACGTACATATTGCAAATCACTCCGCAGTCACTGTATAGTGACATTATTAATTATGTTTTTCCTAAGTCTTCTGATTATTGTTGCAAGTATACTGCTTCCTATCTATTACCCTATTTTCAAGCGTGAACGATCTGCTTACAATGTTTCTGCTGAACATTCTTTTAGTGAGTTACCTCCACATGAACTTTCTTACAGACTTGCGCTGCGCAATAACACATTCATTAGTATGTTACACCATTCCCATCAGACTAATAAGGCTACAAACTGCTGGATATGTGGCCGACTCCCTCCCTACCAGAAATACAAGGGAGCTCTGCCCCTCTTTCCATACCCGTTCACTCACAATGGCTCCTGTGGTGCATGGTTTAAAATAATTAATTCCCTAGATCCTGATATTGCTGTTTACAAAGGGAGCTGGGTTTGGGGAAACTTGAACTTAGTTCTGCTTAACGTCTGTTACCCTGACAAGAAGGGACTTCCCATTAGAATAGGAACTGATCTAGAAAATGAAGTATACGGATTAGGTAATTATACAATTAACCTTATGATTCTTACTGTAGAATCCGAAGCTGCACCAATTCTCCCTGCTATGTCAGTATTACCAGTCACTGGTGAAATATGTGTCAGTAAGAAAGGTTCAGTACACTTAGGTCATAGTAAATGTACTACTGTGGTCGAATTCAGTGATCAAGGCAAGTCTTCTTTTAGAGCTACCCGTCATTCCTACTTTGTTTGTGGACATACCGCATACACACGCTTACCTCCAGATTGGGATGGTACCTGTTATATTGCATTCCTTCTGCCACCTGTTTTTCTAGCTCCTCCTGATTATCACAGAAATACAAATCTAGTAAAGAATAGACTCCGAAGAGATCTCCCGATTGTCGACTACACTGAAACGGCATGGGAGCAATACACAGATTTCAATAAAGGGCTCTTTTTCTTCTTAGGCCCCGCCCAAAACAGTAAACTCATACGCAGATTAACTAGAACACTTGAAGCAGTAGTAAATGAAACTGCCTCCGCCTTAGGTAACTTAACAGAAGAGCAATCCGCCATGCGGGTTGTTGTCCTTCAGAATCGTCTTGTTATTGACGTCATCTTGGCAGATAGAGGTGGAGCTTGTAAGGTCATCGGGTCAAGTTGCTGTGTTTTCATTCCAGAAAACGCGCCATCTGTATACAAAGCCATTACACGTCTTCATAAAATTGCAAATCTGATACATCAGAATCCAGGCATCCTGGACTTGGTCCGGTTGGTTCTGGACAACGTTAACCGCTTGGGGATGGAAGATCCTATCCTTCCTAGGCATTGGCCTAGTCCTAGTATTCAGTTGCTGCCTGTGCTTACAGTGTGGGCCAGCGATTTGTGGACTGTGTGCCACATCATGCATTGAACATTCCAGTTTCCTTTCAAGACTTGAAAGAAAGAAAGATGAGCAAATGATGTTACAAGAACAAACTGATAGATTCATGAGGATTGATATATCATGAAGGGTCCGTAGGGAACAAGGAGGGAATGAGGAAATATAAATTTTATGGTCAAGTTGTGTTCCCTAGCGTGTACCCCACCGACTCCATGTACCAGCTTAAAGTGCATGTAACTTCCCTCCTGTGCCAGCTATGAAGGCGCAAATACATTTGCGTCCAACGTTAACCTGTCCTCTTTCAGACCCACCCTGAATGGGTTGAATAGTCCGTTCCTAAGTATGCTATGCCAACGTCTTTTTGTAGTGTACTTTACACGTTTTTCAGCTCTGGCAAAGTAGGCCCTGAATTTCTGCCATCGAGCCTTTTTCTCCTGGCTTCTGACTCTGAAAGCCTCAGCCCAGGCTGTCTCTGTACCCGTGAACTCTGACTCACTTCCAGCGCGGCCCACCGCGCTTAGCTCAGCCTGCTGCCTGCCAAGACTGACTACAACCTTCGAATTATCTGTTCCGCTCCTTGAAAATACATTCCTGCCTACTAGTTTCAGTAAACATCCCCCCAGCTGCAGAGCCGAAGGGCCGGCCTGTCTCCGTGCAAGTAATTCATAGCCTCTGCTACCATGCTCCCATGGAAGGCCCAAGCCCCCACGCTTCTCATGCAGACACTTAGGCGCTTATACACGCACTCACAGTCAGTATAGAATAGCTTCTGCCCCAGAGACCTTTTCCGTTTAGATAATATGGTTCCCAAACATCAGATATCAGATATGATAGAAGTACGAGTTGATCTGACATGCCAGACTTCTGTCTCTTTCCGCTAGTGTAAATGTCATGCCCCCTGCACCCTCCAGTCTCACGTCAATCACACGTCATGCAGCTGCGCGCGCATCCAAGCCTCTGATTTCTGCTGACATTGCAACATTCTGCTTTGTGCCACCCCCATGTGACACCTACCTGTGACGTTTCTAGCGCACACCTCTAGTTCACGCCTAGTCCACGCCTTCTGATTACGTATCCTTACCACGTGGATGCTGTTATCTTGTCTTCTCTCAGCTGTTACGCCTACTATATTGCTTTCTATGATGTAAATTAAGTATATAAGCTATGTATTGTCAATAAAATATTGCTCTATCCCTTCCTGAACCCTTTGTGGTTGCAGGAACATGATATCCCGCTTCGGAACGATTCCTTTTTAAGGAATAAAACCCCTAAGAACTCTAACACCACGGACTCTGTTTCTTTCTTTCCGATTGAGTTATTATTGATTAAGTACTTACCTGCATAGAAATTAAGATGGTAAATTAAATATTTACGACACTGTAATGTTTATTCCTGATGAATTGGTTATTGATGCTACAGGGATTAATAACTTGCTCCCTTTGCTCACATAATGAAATATTGACCCCCAGTTAAATGCAAAGGTTATCCTGGCCTAAAGAAATGTGGGTTTTTGCATAATGACATGTTGCCTGATCTTTCAGGAAGTGTTTTCTACTCCTGCCTGATGCCAGGGTCTCTGAAACACCTACATTTATATAATGAAATGTGTCTGCATAGGGAAGGGTTATATGCCAAGTGCAATGTTCCTTAAGTACAACTCCAGGAAATGTTTAATGCTGGGTAATGTAACGTTGTAACCTTTATTGAAATAAGTTACTGCTAATGAGAATATGAATGGCTCTACATGAAATGTTGTTCTCACCTGCGAACAGGATACTTCCTAATGAAAGGTCCCTACTAGATTAAGGGGGTGTTTACCCTGGTATTGGACTGTTTTAGAAGTCCCAAGGCCCACAGTTTATAGGCCTCAATTCATAAAGCCGAGTGTCCTGCTCAGCAAAGGCCTTATGCATTGTTTACCTGTTATTAAATGTTTACTTCTGCTCAGAGAAGTGGTTACCTCCTGGATGAAATGCTGATGCATAACTAATGAAAACTTCTACTCCTGCTGTTGAACTGCTTAATGCCCTAAATTAGGAAATGCTCATTCCTGCTGGGAGTGGTTCTTAAGATGGTTAATCCTGCACCAGGGGAAGTTATTCTTAATGAAAGGTTTTTTCTCCCACCTAGTGCTGCATTTACTGGAAGCCTACAGTTATTTATTTACGTTTACTGCTGTAAAACGCTCACCCTAGCTTGGTGAGAAGTGGGTAAAAATGCCTGCAGAACCAATGAGATGCAATGTCATTTGGTTGTCTCATTAATGTATTTCTTACAGGTGCTGACAAGAAGCAAGGCTAAGGTCAGGCCTGTTTTTATCTATACTTAATATTATCTAATATTCAATATTTATCTGATATTTAATATTTATTCCTCTGAGTATTTATTACAAAGTGTTGAAACATATGTATTCTGAAGGAAAACTAATAAGTAATAGATACTGTAATTTTTGATTACCCTGACTCTGCTCTATATAAAAGTTATCTAATTTTTATACAACCTAACTGGAGTGGTGTCACTCATTGCGTGCCCATTTTACTGTCTCAGTGGATGCGTGTGCTGTATGGCCGCTTTACACATAAGCTTTTGGATGCCTACCCCCTTGTGCCATGCTACCCTCGGGGAGCTGGAACCCCCAGTTCCAACATATTGGTGTCGAGCGGTGGGATCCAGGACCTGTGACCATGCAGCACCCTCCAGTGGGAGAGGGTGCACGGCAATTAGGCTACACACCTATTGTGTGTGCATGCCTAAGTAATTGACCCCTCCACTGTCTAGCCTGTAGAGTGTATCAAGACCTGTTTGACCTAATCCTGTCACCCACGTCATGGTATCTTTTCCCAGATTTATCTGAGTCCCCACCTGGCATAATGGAGTTTTGTCAGGGGATGGGGTGCCTGTTGGGCGGAGAACAGGGAAGAAGGAACTCCGTACCGCTTTGAGGGCATGGGTAGGAGCCCACCCAAAGGGGAGAGGGGATGGGGAACAGGAGGGGCAGGTCACACCCAGGGAGGCGGGCGCACCAGAAGACCCAGGCCTACTCAACCTTGTTGAGACTGACAATGTGCTACCGGGAAGATGTTCCGGGTCAGAGAGTAGAGTATCTGGGGGGTGTGCGTCGTCGAAGATGCTAGAGCACGAGAGGGGGAGTGAGAGTCTTGCAATGGAAGAAAGGAAGCTGGTGCACAAGCTTCAGCTAAAGGAGTTAGATCTGGAAGCCTTGGAATCATGTGTGCCAGGTACTCCTAATGGTGGCAGCGTACCCGAGGTTCGGGGTTCAGACCAGTCACAGAGTGTAGAATCTGGACTGGGGTTTCAGGTTCAGGGGTTGCCTGACCTGGAGGGTGGGGTACCGGTAACTAAGGACCCTATCGGAGTGACTGCCAGGGGTACCTTTCTGGGTAGGAGGGTGCGGAACTCTGGGAGGGGATGCCGAGGGAGGAAGGACTCTCCTCTGGCACCGGACCAGCCACAGGGTGCAGATCCCGGGTTGGGTGGCCAGGTACAGGGGTTGCCTGACCTGGCGGGAGGGATCTCTGTAATCAGAGTCCCCGGTTGTGACTCTTAGGGGTACTACTCCAGTTGGGAGGGTGCAGAACTCTGAGAGGGGGTGCAGGGAGAGGGAGGACTCGCCCCTGTCACCAGATCAACCCAAGGGTTTAGACTCTGGGTTGAGAAGGAGAGTGGTCCAAAGGTACCACGGGCCTGGGGCTACTGCCCCCCACTCTGAGAGAAAGCAAGGGCCAGAGGCTTCTGGATTGTCTAGAGGTCAGTCCTGGCTGCATCCCACTAGGGAACACCAGTGGGGTGGTTTGATTGATGAAGAACTGGCGGATGCCATTGAAGTAACGGGCCTGCGTCCACCTTTTTCTGCCCCAAGCAGGGAAGCCCATCAAGGTGATGATCGGTCTACCCTGGCTTTTGGCTGGGGGGAGACGTGTAGGACTTGGCCCTTTTCCCAGAAATGTTTTGCTTTTTATTCCTAATTTAGGATGTCCCCCATTGTAATAAAAGGGTATAGGCCTTGTGTAATGGAGAAAGCCCTGTGTAATGTTAAACTAATGTTAAGGTGCAGGTGCTTTCTTCCTCTAACATGGCTGTCACTGACCCCTGCTACTGCAGCGCGGTCTTTGTGGGCGCATTCTAGTAGCCAGGAGCTGGCTAGAACCCTCAAACAATGTATCAGTACTAGCCTGCCAGCCTGCCCATAGCCAGAATGGTGGAACCTCCTAGAACCTCCTGGAACCTTCTGGAACAGGTGACGTGACACCAACTGCCACTGCCAACTGTCAACTGGCACTATACAAGGAAAGGGAGGGAAACTTTCCTGTCAGATTGAGGGAGCACAGACCTGGGGGAGAACCTACGCAGGAGTTCTAGGCAGTGGGGCCTAGACAGGGACCTATGACACTGGGAGTGACAGGGCCTAGGTGCTGCCTACCAAATGTTGAGGGATCCTGAACTTGCCCCCTGATCTGGCCCGGCGGAAGGGGAACCCAGGGACCACTTGAAGGGAACTGGCTGAGGAGATTTGATATCAGCCAATAACTCAAACCCCCCTCCCCCTTCAAGGAATCCAGAGACTGCTATTTACAAGGGCACAAGAAACACAAAGTGCCAAGAAGAAAGCAAACCACCACAGGACTATTGAGAAATCAACCAGGTATTGGCGCTGTGTCGCTCCCCGCGCTCCCTGACGCCACCTGGGACCCCTTTTGCTGGTTTGCCACTGTTGTGTGGCCTGTCCTGTTGGTTCTGCTGATCTGATTCCAACTTAAATGAACTGTCTGCTGGCTAAGCGGCCCTATTCCCTAGCGCTAGGATCATGGACTACCTGTCCTGCCGGTGCTGACTGAACTGGCTTATCTATGGGAAGGGCCCCTGCGAAGCGCTGTACCAGAGAAGCGCTATCTCCAGGACTGCCATATTCCCTTCCCCTACAACTGACACCAGAAATCCATTACCAGCGCTGTGAATGGGTCGCACTGTGTACCTGATCCCTGAAACCCACTACCAGCGCTGTGACTGCGAAGCGTTGTGAACCTGTGCACTCTGCTGCTGCCTGGGGACCCTTGAGGTAATGTGAAGCGCTGTACATCCAGCATCTGTCATTAATTTCAAGCGCTGCATCAGCGAGGCGCTGTGGGCCCAGGACCTGAATTTGCTGACTGGCGCTGTGTCAGAAAGCGCTCTGTGCCCAAGATCATTGCCGCTAGTATGAGCGCTGAGACTGTGGAGAGCACTGTGAGGAAGAGCGCTGCTATGCCCCAGAACACCTCAGCCAGTGCGAGCGCTGTGGAAGTGTAGAGTGCTATGAGGAGAAACTGTAGTTGGGCCCTGTTGGCCCTGATCAGGCCCATAAAAGCATCTGAACTGGGCCTGGTCCCATTTAAGAATTAACACCCGGTTAGGGGTCTATTATGGCCCTGGTGATTCTTGCCACTGAGAAGGGTTAACAAGGTAAGGGGCTGCTGGGACACTAAGGTTAACCCCGGCCTGGGAGTAAAGTTAAGTGCTCATTTTGGCCTTACACCTGGTTAGTGCTGGCTAATGCAATGGTTATCTTTGATGCCAGGTTTATTCGTGATGCAATATCTCCTTGCTGTAATGTTTATTCCTGATGAATTGGTTATTGATGCTACAGGGATTAATAACTTGCTCCCTTTGCTCACATAATGAAATATTGACCCCCAGTTAAATGCAAAGGTTATCCTGGCCTAATGAAATGTGGGTTTTTGCATAATGACATGTTGCCTGATCTTTAAGGAAGTGTTTTCTACTCCTGCCTGATGCCAGGGTCTCTGAAACACCTACATTTATATAATGAAATGTGTCTGCATAGTGAAGGGTTATATGCCAAGTGCAATGTTCCTTAAGTACAACTCCAGGAAATGTTTAATGCTGGGTAATGTAACGTTTTAACCTTTATTGAAATAAGTTACTGCTAATGAGAATATGAATGGCTCTACATGAAATGTTGTTCTCACCTGCGAACAGGATACTTCTTAATGAAAGGTCCCTACTAGATTAAGGGGGTGTTTACCCTGGTATTGGACTGTTTTAGAAGTCCCAAGGCCCACAGTTTATAGGCCTCAATTCATAAAGCCCAGTGTCCTGCTCAGCAAAGGCCTTATGCATTGTTTACCTGTTATTAAATGTTTACTTCTGCTCAGAGAAGTGGTTACCTCCTGGATGAAATGTTGATGCATAACTAATGAAAACTTCTACTCCTGCTGTTGAACTGCTTAATGCCCTAATTTAGGAAATGCTCATTCCTGCTGGGAGTGGTTCTTAAGATGGTTAATCCTGCACCAGGGGAAGTTATTCTTAATGAAATGTTTTCCTCCCACCTAGTTCTGCATTTACTGGAAGCCTACAGTTATTTATTTACATGTTTACTGCTGTAAAACGCTCACCCTAACTTGGTGAGAAGTGGGTAAAAATGCTGCAGAACCAATGAGATGCAATGTCATTTGGTTGTCTCCTTAATGTATTTCTTACAGGTGCTGACAAGAAGCAAGGCTAAGGTCAGGCCTGTGGTTATCTATACCTAATATTATCTAATATTCAATATTTTTCTGATATTTAATATTTATTCCTCTGAGTATTTATTACAAAGTGTTGAAACATATGTATTCTGAAGGAAAACTAATAAGTAATTGATACTGTAATTTTTGATTACCCTGACTCTGCTCTATATTAAAGTGATCTAATTTTTATACAAACTAACTGGAGTGGTGTCACTCATTGCATGCCCATTTTACTGTCTCAGTGGATGCGTGTGCTGTATGGTCGCTTTACACATAAGCTTTTGGATGCCTACCCGCTCGTGCCATGCTACCCTCGGGGAGCTGGAGACCCCAGTTCCAACACTTCCAATACCCTGAGAAGAATTGGGGCCCAAAGATCCGTTTTACATTTGTATAGGTCGACTGGGACCCCGTCGGGCCTGGAGCCTTGCCCCCTTTGCTGGCATTTAGGGCTTGCTCGACTTCCGCTAAAGTGAAGTCTAGGTCGAGTGGGATAGTACGGGACCTATCGCCATCGCTGCTCATCCCTGGATAACCCTGAGCTGCAGACAAACTTGGAAGTACTCCAAATATTTGAGAAAAATGAGCTATCAAACACGCTTTGTTAATTGCAACTTCTATTTTGCTGATGACCCTAGGACCAGACAAAAATTGGGTGTTTATAACCTCCCAGAAAGCAGCACTATCATTTATTACACAGCTTTTATGCAATTCTGCCCAAAGTTCGTCTTTAAATTCTTATTTCCTTTGTCTTAGGGCCTTAAGATAGGTCATCCTAAGTTGAGTTATCTGTTCCCTATCTCTTGGGGTTTTATTAAGAGCGTTTTCGAGATTTGAATATGCTTTGTTACAGGGGGAATTAAACCATCCAGCCTTGTTTTTTCTTACCCCTTTGGGTTTAACATTTAGGGCTTCATTAACAGATTTGGTTATCACATAAAGTTGGCAAGAATCTCCTGCGGGGAAAAGGAATTGGCCAAACAGACACTTATTGCCGTCATGGAGTTCTTTACAACCTTTTCGGTAATCTTTTCTGGATCGACCCTGACCCACTTAAGGTTGTAACCATTTAATCTGTTCATGGCCAAACATTCATCCCCATAAATGGTCAACCGTTTGTCCTCTCCACGGGCCATGGGAAGAGAGAGGGTAATTGGGATAGGGAAATGGTCGCTGAATGCGCAGCCATGAGTTTTAAAATCCGATAAAAGGAATGAGGCCCTGCTTACCAAAAAAATGAAATCAATGCAGCTAGAGGCACCTCTGCCATTAAATGTTGGAGTTAAGGGGACAATGGGCGATAGCAATTCGTTTGCACTGTCAATTGGAGGATCGAAAACATCTCGTTCAAGCAGACCCCAGTCTGAGAATAGATAAAGTGAGTCATGTTGTTATCTTGCTCATCTAGGAGGCCACATGTGATGCTATCATTACGTTCACATAGGGGTATATTAAAGTCGCCACCCCAGATAATGATAGCATTTTTCCCTTGATGGTTATTATTAAAATCTAAGAGTAAATAATGGATTTCCTTCAAGATGGCAATTAGCTGGGACTGCTGTAAATTATTATAGAAATTAACTAGCACTAAAAAATCCTGTTTGTTAATTTCTAATGCGATTATCTGGTACTTTTCCTTTCCCTCACTTTTATTAAGTGAGAAATATAGACCACTAAGCCACTTTTTGCACGCCCTGATGGAGATGGCGTTGCAGGAGATAAAAAGGTGTTATACCATTTAGGTCGATGGGTAAAACAGCCCACGTCTCTTGTAAACAGAGAATGCCACAAGTTGTCACGAAGGTGAGCCACTCACGTTGGTCGATCTTAAAGCGGAGACCCGCAATGTTCCAAAAAATGATACTAAGTGGGACGCCTCTCGTGGGACTTGCGGCAAGGAGGAAAGGTGTTGCCGGAGGTCCTAGTCCCTTTGGACAGGTTCTATCATTTAAAGTACCCATACCTTATTCCAGGCCAATTGTTATGTGCATGCTCTGTTGGTTAGATCCATTACAAGAATTCACTATCATGGGTTCTTGCTCCTGTTCCAAAGGAGTCAAAGTGGAGTTGAGAATGAGAGGTGCAGAGTTTTCTGCCTGATCTACTGCAAAGGAAGGTGTGAAAAGGAGACTTATTGGCTGACCCACTGTGTTTCCTTCATTTGAGCAGGAAGTGGTTGGAAATACAGGAGTTGGTTGTCAATCCACTTCCTCTAGGAGTGATAGCAGCTCAAACCTATTAGAGGTTATAACCAAACTCTTACCTTCTCCTCTGGACCCTTGAACAGGTTTATAAAAGAAGCCCAAGGGGAGGGCCATGATACTGGTGCATAAAGCAGGAGGTACATCTTTTTGGTTTAACAGAAAGTGAACCAGTCGGGGCGTCCTAAAATGTATGACTATGCAATCTCCCTGGAAATACTTTGGTGAGTAACCTACCTACCCCACACTGCGAGCCATCAGAATTTCATTAGTGTGCTGAGGGTTAAATAATTTTGTCTGCCAATCCACAACTTTATTATGAAGGGAGGGCCAAGATTCGGTTTGTGACTGTTTTAGTGCTGGGACACCCGTTAAAGTTAGTACGTAGGGGCAGGATGCAGGTGATAAATGTAAATTATCTGTGCTGGGTTGGACCAGAGACTCGCTAATAGTGTCCCTTTTATCCACCCTGGCAGTCACCTTTAATGTGGGATTCTCTGCTACGTGTCTTGGTGCAATTTCTGTTTGAGGATCCCTTAAGGAACCAAACATAGCCTCTTGAGTGGATTGCCTATGACCATCCTTTTCGGTAATAGTAGATTCCTTATTAGTGTAAGTAGTTTTTACTAATTGAACACTGATTGAGTCTACAGTCTCTTTCAGTTGCTCAATCTTCCTCTCTATGTGGCCAAATCGTTCATCAATAAATGCACTCATCTGGGTCATCATAGCCCTAGTATGTGTTTCTAAAAGCCCTCCAACGAGATCTTCAATAGGAGCCTTCGAGCCTTGTAAAACCTCTTTGGAGTTTGAGATGGGTACTTCTAACTGTGATTCTGGGTGATTGGGAGTTGCCTCTGTTTGAGTTGCTACTGAGGCAGTTCCTGAAGAGCTAGTCCCTTGGTGGTCTTTTTTCCTTCCATCCTTACCCCCCTCATCTCCATTCTGTTTCGTGCTCGTTGTAGGCCCTTTCATTAATTTAGTTTGTTTCCGGGTTTGGGGCCCTGTCCCTACAGATGTAATATTGTCAATTTCCCTGTCCTGCCTAGATAGGCCTCACCTCCTCTGCACCCCTAGACAGGCCTAACCTCCTCTGCACCCCTCTGGATAGGCCTCACATCCTCTGCAGCCCCCTGGACAAGCCTCACCTCCTCTTCCCTCTGGACAGGCCTTCCAGGGACTCCCTGTACAGGTTCCACCTCTCCTGCATCCCCGTAGACAGGCCTTGTGAGAAGTTGACCTGGCATATGCTGTCCACTATTCCAGTGCACCCCTTATTGATGGTAGGTTAAAGATAAGCTTTATAGAAAGCTATCCTAGTGGTAACTACGGAGAGCAGCCTTCGAGCTAAGTCTTGGAGGAATGTAAAGCAACTTGTTTTACCAGTCTATAATCTCGTGAATGACTAAATGAAAGGAAAACCACACCAGGTATATATATATATAATATATGTATTTATTCTAAACACATCCCACTAGACTCTTTATGAGGCTAGAGGTAAAAGCACATATGTTACACTTAATATATCACTGAAAAATTAGCACAATATACGTTGAGCCCTAGGGGCATACCAAACCATATATTAAGACAGTGGTATAAGAACCACAACTTGACTAGACACAAGGCCTAGAGCCTGTAGAATCGCTGGGGTCACAAGAAACCACCCAAGGTAGTGACACAGTGGAACCCACGGGGGACGCATGCAGTGTGAGAAATTAGCCGCGAGACACCGTCAGCTTCAATGGGGAAAGTCACACTTGAAAATTTAAAGATAAAGGATACTTAGAGGAGGACTTTGAGAAAACCCCTTTGGACTTAAGGGGTTCTAGGGCCAACACCAACGGGAGTACTCGAGTTACCTCACCCAGGTAAGCCGGGTACATAGGTGTCTTTTGGTGTCGGGAATTGTCATAGTTTTCAATGGTAATCTGCTGCAAAGTGCTGCTGCCGTCAAAGAGGAAAGTGTCCGGTGTGATTCAAGCCTGGATCGAAGATGAGAAGAACCTGAAAGCAGAGGGGACAGTATCTGGGTCACTTGCCAGTGACCAGGGGCACGATAGACAAATGCCCACTGATGTTGGGTGATTTCAGGTGAAGAAGGTGAAGCTTGACTCTGCAGCCACGAGGACCAGAAGCCGTCAACGATGACCAGGATCTGGATTCGAGCTGTCACACAAAGGATGTTGAGTGCTGCAGTGTCGGTGCCCGGATTAGACCCACAAAGCCTTGGCAACAACAACCCACGCAGAAATCAAAGAAATGCTTTGGTGCCGATCAGAAAGGTCTGAGAGACTCACCACGTGGTGGGGAGTCAGGGCACATCTGGAGCAACCACAGAAGCCCAAGGAAAATCAGAGTTGCTTTCACAGGGACCCACCAGTCGTCGAATCATGGAGCGCGAAGGAGCCTCGAGTGGAAATGCAAGAAGCGGGCTCATGGAACACTCGTGGAGTTTAGGCCCACAATCTTCAGTGCAGATGGTGCTCGTGTCTTGGGCTACAAGTAACCCAAAGCACAACTTCAAGAGATGTCGAAAAGTCAATGCACTTGCAAATGTGCAAGGTGTCCAGGAGTTCCGGTTCCACATCACTCGTGAGGGCTGTGGGTCTCAGCTTTGCTGGGGACTCGGGTAGGAATTTTTCTTCCTGGGCTGCAAATACTTCGAATTTCGGAGGGGAGCTTCGGAGATGCAGACTGGCAAATGCTTCATTGGTGCCTGTCAAGCGGGGCAGTCACTCCTTGACCCCAAGGGAGATTCTTCCATCCTCTAGTCTGTAGTAGAGCAACAAAGTTCCAAGATTTAGTTTCAGAGTTTTGTCCAGGTGTAATCTAAAGTCCTGTTGTCAGGGGTTCCTTACTTTTACCTAAGAAAGGGGTTGGACATATATTTCGGGGACCCACCTATGGGAGGCTTTGGAAAGAGTGGTGGCTACACCAATTTCCTTTGTCCAGTTTTGCGGCAGAGCTGGGGCTGGTTTAAACTGGGCTATGCAGAGGGACATCAAATGTGCCCCCCCGTGCAGACTTCAAATCACTCTCAGAGTGCACCCACCCAGCCCCAATACACTAAAGCCTGTCTGGGAGGTGGTTACACCTCCCTGTGACAGGAAACCGATTGTCAAGGCCTCCCCTGCCGGAGTTTCAGTCAGCAGCAGGAGGCCAAACTTGTGTCTGTGGCTGCAGCATCCATTTTGTGATGCCAGGTGTTGGACTTGGGCCATTTTCCCGAAATTGTTCGCTTTTCACCCCCCCTCCATATCTCCCCCATGGTAGAGAGTTGTATAGGCCATGTGTGGTGTGAGATGCCATGTTAAATGTAATGCAATGGTGTGCGCACCTGTAATCCCCCCATTGCAAGAATGCACCCTGGTGAAATGTTGCTTTTAAAATGAATGCCATTGCTATGTGCTTTGTGCCGCCTGCCTGCAGTGGGTTGGCAGTCTAGTGTTCGTTTACCATTGCAGAAATGTCACTTTTAATATGGACGCCATTTCTGTCTGCTTGTGCCGCTTGGCTGGTCCTGACCTTCATCATTCAATTGTGATAGCACAGCCCCTACCTCAAACTCAGATGCATCTGTTTGGACAATGAATTTTTGGGAGTAGTTAGGACTTTGCAGAATTGGTGCAGTGCACATGGCCTGCTTCAGTTCATCTAATGCCTTTTGACAGCCGACTGTCCACTGAACTTTCTTTGGCATTTTCTTGGAAGTTAAGTAATTCAGGGGTGTCGCAATGGATCCATACCCCTTGACAAATCTCCTGTAGTAGCCAGTAAGGCCCAAGAACACTCTGAACTGAGTCTGGGTAGTTTGAGCAACCCAGACCATGATGGACTGGATTTTGCTCTGCCATGGTTGAACCTGGCCTCCACCTACAGGGTGGCACAGGTACACAACCTGACTCTGCCCTATCTGGCACTTAGTAGCCATGATAATTAGGCCTGCAGGGCCTCCAACTAAGTATGGGCGTAAAATCCGCTCCGCTCGCGGATTTTGCGGATTTCCCGCAAAATCCGCAAAATTCGCACGCAGCGGATTTTTTTTCTGGGTGATACAATTTTTGCGGCGCGCGGCGTTCACTTACCGTCATTCAGCATTTGCCGAGTTGTTTTTCTCGATATTTTGCGAGTGCTGCGCCATTTTAGATCTTGCTGCGGGATCCCGCGAGAATTTGGCGAGCGCGATTACGTCATCGCGGCTTGCCGCAAGAGTTTGTCAACGCGAGTACGCCGTGTTCACGTATCGCGGCAATTCGCAATTGCGACTTTATAGATGCGGCGCGCAGGAATAATCTCGCAATCGCGAAAATATAAAATTTCCAATTCTGCACAAGAAATCCACCAGCAAGCAGCATAAACCTTCTGGAAATGATGATTTTTCTCTGAATAACTCCTCAGGTTGACATTTGCCTGCACTTGTTTTGCGGGGAGTCCATTTTGGGGAGGGGGGGTGGGAGGAAGGAAGTGCCCCACAGTCTCCAACTTCCTGTTCCTGTCCAGCAGGCTCCTCCCAGTGCTTTGTCCATCTCCTTGTCACTTTTCATTTGGATCTGGAGCTGGAAGGATTACTTTTTGTGGATGCTGCTGGATATTTGGATTTGAGGCCTTTTTGACTTTCTTTGGATCACTTTTGGATTAGAAATTTCACAAGTAAGTTTGTTTGGGGCATTACAGTTGCTGCAACTACAATTTTGGAATTTTCGATTTTTGGGCTGTTTTGGGGCCTTTTTGCCCAGGGGTACTCAGTGGTGGGTGGACTGAGTCTTTCTGTGGGGTGTCTTGAATTTAAACATCATGGAGGGCATGGATGGAATGGGATTGTGCTGATTTTTCAGTGATTTTCGTTTTTTGGGGCTGTACTTGTGGCCTTTTCACCAGGGGTATTGAGTCTTGCATGGGCCTAGTCTTTCTGTGGGGTCTCTTGAACTTAAACATCATGGAGGGCATGGATGGAATGGGATTGTGCTGATTTTTCTGTGTTTTTCGATTTTTGGGGGTGTTCATGGGGACAGGCCACGTGGGTGGGGGCCATTTTGAGTGCTGCTACAGGCCCTGGCCATGTGCTGGTAGGCAAGTGGCCATTTTGAATCCAGGCAGTGTTGTTAGGCCTGCAACCATTTTGGCTACTTTTCAACCTTTATGCCCAGGGGTAGTGAGTCTTGCATGGGCCTAGTCTTTCTGTGGGGTGTCTTGAATTGAAACATCATGGAGGGCATGGATGGAATGGGATTGTGCTGATTTTTTGGTGATTTTCGTTTTTTGGGGCTGTACTTGTGGCCTTGTCACCAGGGGTATTGAGTCTTGCATGGGCCTAGTCTTTCTGTAGGGTGCCTTGAATTGAAACATCATGAAGGGCATGGATGGAATGGGATTGTGCTGATTTCTCTGTGTTTTTCGATTTTTGTGGGTGTTCATGGGGACAGGCCATGTGGGTGGGGGCCATTTTGAGTGCTGCTACAGGCCCTGGTCATGTGCTGGGAGGCAAGTGGCCATTTTGAATCCAGGCAGTGTTGTTAGGCCTGCAACCATTTTGGCTACTTTTCAACCTTTATGCCCAGGGGTATTGAGTCTTGCATGGGCCTAGTCTTTCTGTAGGGTGTCTTGAACTTAAACATCATGGAGGGCATGGATGGAATGGGATTGTGCTGATTTTTCAGTGATTTTCGTTTTTTGGGGCTGTACTTGTGGCCTTGTCACCAGGGGTATTGAGTCTTGCATGGGCCTAGTCTTTCTGTGGGGTGTCTTGAACTTAAACATCATGGAGGGCATGGATGGAATGGGATTGTGCTGATTTTTCAGTGATTTGATTTTCGTTTTTTGGGGCTGTACTTGTGGCCTTGTCACCAGGGGTATTGAGTCTTGCATGGGCCTAGTCTTTCTGTAGGGTGTCTTGAACTTAAACATCATGGAGGGCATGGATGGAATGGGATTGTGCTGATTTTTCAGTGATTTTCGTTTTTTGGGGCTGTACTTGTGGCCTTGTCACCAGGGGTATTGAGTCTTGCATGGCCTAGTCTTTCTGTGGGGTGTCTTGAACTTAAACATCATGGAGGGCATGGATGGAATGGGATTGTGCTGATTTTTCAGTGATTTGATTTTCGTTTTTTGGGGCTGTACTTGTGGCCTTGTCACCAGGGGTATTGAGTCTTGCATGGGCCTAGTCTTTCTGTGGGGTGTCTTGAATTGAAACATCATGAAGGGCATGGATGGAATGGGATTGTGCTGATTTTTCTGTGTTTTTCGATTTTTGGGGGTGTTCATGGGGACAGGCCATGTGGGTGGGGGCCATTTTGAGTGCTGTTACAGGCCCTGGCCATGTGCTGGGAGGCAAGTGGCCATTTTGAATCCAGGCAGTGTTGTTAGGCCTGCAACCATTTTGGCTACTTTTCAACCTTTATGCCCAGGGGTATTGAGTCTTGCATGGGCCTAGTCTTTCTGTAGGGTGTCTTGAACTTAAACATCATGGAGGGCATGGATGGAATGGGATTGTGCTGATTTTTCAGTGATTTTCGTTTTTTGGGGCTGTACTAGTGGCCTTGTCACCAGGGGTATTGAGTCTTGCATGGGCCTAGTCTTTCTGTGGGGTGTCTTGAATTGAAACATCATGAAGGGCATGGATGGAATGGGATTGTGCTGATTTTTCTGTGTTTTTCGATTTTTGGTGGTGTTCATGGGGACAGGCCATGTGGGTGGGGGCCATTTTGAGTGCTGCTACAGGCCCTGGCCATGTGCTGGGAGGCAAGTGGCCATTTTGAATCCAGGCAGTGTTGTTAGGCCTGCAACCATTTTGCCTACTTTTCAACCTTTATGCCCAGGGGTAGTGAGTCTTGCATGGGCCTAGTCTTTCTGTGGGGTCTCTTGAACTTAAACATCATGGAGGGCATGGGATTGTGCAGATTTTTCTGCTATTTTTCGATTTTTTTTGGGGTGTATAACTGAACTGATGTTCCTCTGTCTTCCATTGCTTTTAGGTGCACAAGACTCAAGAGAACCACCAGTGCAAGGAAGAAGTCCTGCAGCGGTGTGTGCGCAGCATAACGTCACGCGACGTCACGTCTGGCCTCAGACAACTAACTCGTGCAACTGCGGCCTGCTGTTCTGACCTGCTCTGAAGAAGATGGCCCCAAAAAAAGGTCTCCGTAGCTCCTCTAGCAAGAAAATTGCTAGTAAGGAGCAGAAGAAGCAAGTTACCAAGGAGGCTGGTGTGCCGGTCGCCGCGTTTTTTGGGAGTAAAAAAAAAGTACGCCTGCAGCAGCAGCGGGATCTGCTGGGGACCAAGCTGGGAGCAGCACCCCCGCTCCATTGGGGTCAGTGCCTCCACCACCACGCCAACTTAAGTCAAAGCCCTTGACTGCTTCAGAGGCAGTCAGTGTACTTCTTCAATCACCATCGACCAGTGATGTTGGCTCATCGCAAGAAAGTAGCAGCAATGTCCCTGAATCAACACAGGTTATTGTAACTCATCTGACAAGTGTTGAACAACCACAGCCGCAACAACAACAACATGTGCAAGTACAAGCCCAAGTACATGTGGAAGGAGAGGCAGCGCAAGGAGATGCACAAGCAGAGGTGCATGGAGGGTCACAAGTGCCCACAATAGTTGTTCCTCCCGAAGTAGGGGCACATCAGGAAATTGACAATCAAACCGAGGTATCATTTGAGGAAGCCACTCCTCCTGATGATCATTCATTGTCTTCCACATCCCTAGCAAGGAAAAGATCAAGGGGGGTGTCTACATCTTCTTCAAGCCCACCTCCTTCTGATGATCCCGTTCTGGATGAAGATTGGGAACCATTATCACGGCAGTGAGTGAGGCAGACCATGATCTGACAAAGATACCTAAGCGTAAAAGGAAGGTCATCGAAAAACTCATAGCTATGGAGTGTGGTGAGGCTCAACAAGAAGTGACGGATACTCCTGCTGATGAAGCCTCTCACGATGACGAGGCAGTCATCATAAAGGTCACTGCAGCCCCAGCGGGCATGCAGCAAAGAGACATTTTGACCCTATCCCGAGAAGCTGCTGAGCGTGATGATGATGTCGACGAGGAGGCAATGGAAACACAACAATCATTGGATTTGGAGTTAACTAGTACACCAACACCTACCGCTTCCATATTTCTTTCTCGCAAGAAGGGACCTCCATCCACCTCGACCTCAATTAGTGGTGGTGAAAGTGCAAAACGTACTGAAGTTCGGCAATCCACATCCTCCACTTCATCTGGCATTAGCAGCAGGACCACCACCACCAGTATCTCTGTCTCCTCCGGCCCCCAAAGACATTTCAAGTCTGCAGTTTGGGACTTCTTTAGTGTTTGCCCCAAAAATGAAAACGTAGCCATTTGTAGCATGTGTAAGCTTCGAGTTAGTCGTGGTAAGTTTGGTTCCAACTATGGTACCGGAGGCCGGAGAGGTCATCTTGAAAGAAAGCACGCTGTCAAATGGTTTGCGCACCTACAGGCGATCAAGGAAGCCCGAATTGCACGTAATGCTGTTTCATCTGATGATGACGAGGAGGAAGAAGACGTGTCAAATGCTTCACTTACACCCAGTACCCCTGTCAGCAGCACACCCCATGTGAGCCACACTAAGAGTGTGGGAGAGAGTGAGACACCAATGCGCAAAAGTTCATCAGCGAGCGTAACTGGGTCGAAGATATCATCATCATCCCGTAAATCCTTGGTCCAGGGCAACATTAAAAAGATGTTGCTTACAGAAGCGCAATATGAACGCAACCACCCACTGACGCGTCTGTATAACACTAAGATGGCTAAAATGCTAGCTCTGGACCTTCTCCCTTTTTCTTTTGTAGAAGGGGTTGGTTTTCTAGAATTAGTGGCAGCGCTCTGCCCTAAATGGAAGGTTCCTAGCCGGTTCTATTTTGCCCGAGTTGCGGTTCCAGCACTACATGAAGATGTTCTGAAGGTGATTGGGGCAGCTTTGCAGAAGAGTGCTGTTCAAACTATACATCTGACAACAGACATGTGGACCAGTGGCGCAGGCGCTGATTACATGTGCATCACTGCACACTGGGTCTCTTTTTCAGGGGCTAAAGCAAAGCTAAACTCAGGTGTTGACGCGGACATTGTTTTTAAAGCTGCTCGGAAACATGCAACACTAGCCATGTTTGGTTTGGAGAAACGTCACACAGCAGAAAAATTTTTGGAGGTCTTTAACACAAAGGTCCTTAACTGGCTGACCCCAAAAAAACTGCAGGTTGGTTATGTTTCCACGGACAATGGCGCCAATATAGTTAAGGCCATGAAGCAGGGTTACTATTTCAGAGTGCCGTGTTTGGCGCACTGTATAAACCTGGTCGTCCAAAAATTCTTGGGTAATAAAGCCAGTGCAGCGTACAGAGTATTGGACACCTGCCGAAAAATGTGCAACCATTTCAGCCATTCTTTTAAGGCCCGGAAGCAGCTGAGGATCCTGCTATATCAACGTCAATTGCCAGTGAAAGCACTCATCCAGGAGGTGGTAACACGTTGGAACTCAACCTTCTACATGCTTGAGCGTCTGTATGAGCAGTATACGGTACTCGATCACTATTTCTTAACACAGGAGGGTACAGCTCAGAAGGAGGACCTGAGAATGGGTGTGGCGCAATGGAACATAGTTAAAAGCCTGATACGCATGCTTCGTCCTTTTGAGTTCTTCACGCGTGCAGTCAGCAAGGAGGACTGTAATTTGGGAAAAGCTATCCCATTGTTGTACATGCTGGAGCACCAACTGAAGGAGGTGTGTTCTGTGTTTGAAAAAGATCCAAAAAACCAAGACTCTTCTGTTCTGGCTGAGAAATTATTGGAGCACCTACAAGGTGATGAACGTCTTAAAAGTATCCACTCAGAGCAGCATTACATTTGTGCTACTATTCTGGATCCACACTACAAAAAGGCGCTGGCAGGCCAAGCATTCTTTCCTTTTGCTGATGAAGATGTTACAAGTTACAAATGGTGGATAGCCTCCTCAGCCAAGAGGTTTGAAAGAGAACGGCAGAAAATTGAAGGAGAAGGCATTACATCAGCATCAGCAGGCCATCCCCAGTCACAACAATCCTCTTCTGCACCTGTGGCTGCGGCACAAGTGACCTCTCAGCCGTTAAAGAGACCGGCAACCGGATCATCTGCACCACAACCAGACGCAACAGTAACATTGGAGGCTGAAGAGGATTGGCTAGCTCGGCTTGGGTTTGGTTCTCAAAAGGTCACAGCAACAGCTAAGCAAAGAGGAGGAACCTTGAACGAGAACATTGAGTCGATGGTGAAGGACTATCTGAATGACTCAACAGATGTCTATGTTAATGCTGACCCATTGGCGTATTGGCATGGGAAAAAAGAATTGTGGCCACAGCTCACCAACCTGGCTTTAAACTACTTGTCTTGCCCACTCTCAAGTGTGTCTTCTGAACGTGTTTTCAGTGCTGCTGGTGTCATTGTAACTTCCAAACGGAGCCGCCTCTCGCCCAAAAATGTGGAGAGGTTAACAATGATCAAGATGAATCAGCACCTCATACCACCAGATTTCAGAGTACGAGAAAGCGCGCCGGATGAAGACGAGGTGGCCAGCAACATAGATGAGGGAATTTCTACTCTGTCAGGTGACACTGAGCTCACCCTGTCTGAATTCGCACAGTATGATGACGAAGCCTTATTCTTATTCCTGGACCGTGATACCGAGCCCTGAAAATGAGACAACGAATCAATAACTTTCTTTTTCGTCCTTATTCACTTTTATTCCTGTGTGTCTGTCTTTCTTTGTTGTGCACAGTTAATATAATTCAAACTTTAATCAGATAATCACAAAAACAAGCCCATCAGCAGAACTGTCTTCACTTGTTTGCTAATTGATTTGGAGGTGCCGCAGTCTGCATTCCTCAGGTTCACAAGTTCAGAAGAACATGCTGCTCTATATCCTCCTCCTCCAGACTCCTATTTCCATCAAAGCAGAGGGCTGGTTTACGCCCAATGAAGAAAGACTCAGCACTTGTGGGGGTGTTGTTCTACCTCTTTGCAGGTGAGTTGACGGCTCTGGGGCCATTGCTGGGAAGCTCTAAAAGTGGTTTGGACCAAATCAGAGGCACACATTTTGTAGTGTTTTTGCTGACTTGCTTGCCTTTGAGGTGCTCTTAGGGGGGGTTCCGTCTGTTTGTGGGTGAGTTTCGGGGTCTGTCAGCACTGCTGGGACACTCTAATCTTGATTGCATTTGCTTTTCAGGAAATCCGTGGTGGCAAACCGGACCTTTGGCCTAGCTACGCAGCGCGTTTGGACCGAAGGCCGAGAAATATTGCAAGTATGAGATTTTGCTTTTGGCCTGTTTGGGGGTGTTATGCTTTTTGGCGGGTGGGTTGGCGGGTCTTGGGGCAATCCTGGGAAGGTCTAATACCGGGTAGAAGTGGTTGGGACAAAATCCAGGCCGATTTTTTTTTGTTGCTATTTCCGACATTTTGCTCAATGTAGCGTTTTCGGGGGCCTGTTTGGGGGGCTTCCTGGTGTTTTTGGGTGGGTTTCGGGGTCTGGGCACACTGCTGGCTATATATACTTTACTTTGCAAGAGGTTTGAAGCAAATCCATGGTGGCAGAGAGAGTTAGGGCCTAGCTGCAGAGCGCGCGCGGAGTGATTTGGGAAATTTGGAAAAAATTACAGAGTCCCCATTTTTGTACTTTTGCTCTTTGGCTGTTTAGGGGTCTTCTACTCATTTTCTCTTGGGTTGACGGCTCTGGGGCCATTGCTGGGAAGCTCTAATACCGGATAAAAGTGGTTTGGGCAAAATCCACGGCGATTTTTATTTTGCTATTTCTGACATTTTGCTCAATGTAGCGTTTTCTGGGGCCTGTTTGGGGGGCTTCCTGGTGTTTGTGGGTGAGTTTCGGGGTCTGGGAGCACTGCTGGGACACTCTAATCTTGATTGCATTTGCTTTTCAGGAAATCCGTGGTGGCAAACCGGACCTATGGCCTAGCTACGCAGCGCGTTTGGACCGAAGGCCGAGAAATATTGCAAGTATGAGATTTTGCTTTTGGCCTGTTTGGGGGTGTTATGCTTTTTGGCGGGTGGGTTGGCGGGTCTTGGGGCATTCCTGGGAAGGTCTAATACCGGGTAGAAGTGGTTGGGACAAAATCCTCGCGGAAAAGCCTTTTGGCACTTTTTGTAACTTAGGGTTCGTTAGGGTTAGCCCTAGCAGCAGGATTGCATGTGTTTCGGGGTGTTCTAGATTTTTGCAACTGAGTTCTGGGGTCTTAGAGCACTCGTGAGAATGTGTAATTTTGGTTGCAAGTCATTTGAAGAAAATCCATGGTGGGAAAGGGGGGATTTGGCATAGTTAAAGAAAGCCTTTGCCACTATTCTTAACTTAGGGTTCGTTAGGGTTAGCAGTATTTCTATTGCATGTGTTTGGGTGGGGGGGTTTTCGAGTCTTGGAGCGATGCTGGCTATGGATACTTTTGCTTGGTTGCTTGCAAGTGGTTTGAATGCAATCCACGGTGGGTAAGGGGGTACTTGGGCCTACTTTTACTTTCAAAGTACGTTTTGTCACCAGTTTTCTGCTAGGCCTCGTTTTTTGAGATTTGATTGGGGGTCTTCTACATTTTTGCGACTGGCTTTAGTAAGGGTCTGGGTGGGAGCACTGCTGGGAAGATCTAATTTTGTTCTAAAACACAGTTTACAGTACACCTAGCTTGAGGGGAAAGATCCGCTACATTAATTTGCCCATACTTATTTATCCTTCAAAAGTTGACTCAGACAGAGTATGCACTTTCAAAAATATTGAACTGTCTACTAGGAAAATCAAAGTGTGACTTTTTGCACTCCACAGCCTACATACCTTATATTTATTTATCAGTGGTGTTGTAATATTATATCACTTCCTGTTTTTCGTTGAATAATTACAGGCCGGGTTTCAGTCTGTGCAATGGGGAAAAAAGGATGGAGTCAGGCTTCACATTAGCGAGCCACAATTCAGCATCAGGAAGGCAGTGGAAAGGGTGTCTTCTGGTCACCAACATTGATGGACGAAGCGTCAGCTGCAATGGAGGAGTGCCGCTAATGAGAGGAATTTTTTTCTGCATGCAACTTACTTACCAAATTCAACAGGACAACTACAACAACATACAGATACAGTATCCTTTGTCTTTTTCTCTGACTGTGACTGCATTTCTTGGATCTCTCTCTGCTTCTAAATTGATCCCTTAACACATCACTTAGTCCACTCTACTATCACATCTGCACCACACATAGTCATTTGTAAGTGCTCCTACGTAATTCGCAAGTCGCAGCACGCCCCAGCCCGTAGAGGACTGGGATGGCCCCAATGATGAAGCATGTCACCAAGGGGCAACCCTGGTGAGTGAGGGGACACCTAGAAAAAGAGCAATTTCTCCTTTTCTATCTACTATACCTTCCAGACCAACCCCATTGAGTGTTGTGAATGGATTTATAGTGACCAGCAAGGCTCTCAGGTATCTGGCAACAGAGACCTTATGTTGAATATAGTTATCAATAATTCCACACACGCCCTGTACTGTCGCATTCTTTCTTCCACAGTTGTCGAAAGTACTACTTACTTTTCACTGACATGCATGCAGTAGTGCATGCACTTTCAAAGATTGATGGATAGGTTTGTACCCAAAGATTTGTTTATGTTCACAATTGTTTGTCCATGCTGTGCTATTTTTTCTTGTCTCCCAAAACCTTTCCCAAAACCCCCCGTACCCATCCATTTTTCAAACCCTAACCCTCTTCCCCCGGGCTGTGTGGTTTTGATTGATGTGTGACTAAATTACAGCAATAAATCCACACACTTGCTGGGGAGGATAAGGTGATAGCAACAGGCTGGTGAAGAAATCCGAGGATATATTCTTACTCTGCTTGACAAAGACCCATGGCTAATGTCAAAGAACTTCAACCGAATTAGTAGTTATACTTTACCATTTGTTAGTTAGGCTACAATGTGGCACTGTTCTAGTGTACTTCTGTCACCTGCTATATTCTCTATTGTACCGTTGAATTGCTCAGGAGGACAAACCAGATTTAATTTTCTTTTTTTTCATAGGCATGCAACTGCCACTGTGTCACACCACTAGTACCACCGCTATGAGGAAATTTTATCCGACCAGGATTGCCAACCTTATTCGCTGTTTCCCGTGGAGCCAGCCCTGGGTCTAGCCCTACTTTCAAACACAAATTATAGGTAAGATAAGCGTTTGGTGGTTTGGGGGTATAATGGAGTATTAGGAGGAGAGACGAGAGACTGACGGTAGTACTACTAAAGTCCTAGGACTCTTGAATTCACTTCACTTACTCTTTGAGAGGCACTTAGTGTTGAAAACATTTGGGCATTTACACTTAAAGGAAGAAAATGGAACTAAACTTTCAGGAAAACAAAGTCACTGTTAAACCCCCACCCACCAGGCAAGCAGTAAAAAACAGGTATGCTCAGATAAAGTTTGAAAAAGTATATTTATATCCCTAACAAAATAATCTCCCGCAAGACCCTCCCTAACCCCAACGATTGTCCTTCAAAAGTCCCCAAAAACCCAACTCCCAATTCCCACCCCCCAAAAGTCTCTAAAAAAGGGGCAAGGGACACTATGGGTGGATGCTGTCTACTTTTTGGGCCAGGGCATCATGCTCCTGGCGGAGCAAGGCGTGCTCTATGCGGAGCCCCTCCAACACGTTTGTAAAGTGGTGGAGCTACTGCTGAAGGCGGGACACCATCAGGGTACTGCAGCGCAGGCGTGCCTTCACTGCCTTGCAGGTGCAACGGCTGTGAGAGGAAGCTGTTGTCCTTGCTGCTCGGCGGTGGCGTTTGGCTTTGGCAGCCCGGCTCAGTCTGGGTGGACCACTGTGCTGGGTGGCAGTCCGTGGGGGCACGGAGGCCGATGCAGACGACGTTGTTGTTGTGGTCGACTGCACACTTTCTTCGTCCTCCAGGGCCACCAGCCGCCGATATTCTGCCACAGTGGCATCGATCCTCCGTTGCCGGGCCGCTCTAGCCAGCTCCTTCCTCCTTGTTTGTTTGGAAGGAGCATCTATATGAAGAAAGAAAGACATAGTCTGTAACCAATGCTCTTTAAGATTAACTCAATCATTCAGCAGAAATTTGTGTTGCAGTACAACTAGCAACTTGCAAGCGCATTACATAACTATTGAGGCCAGTATCTATCTAACCTCACACTTCTTCATCCTTGCTCTAACATTAGTGGGAGTTTAAGGAACAAATTCTACGAGCACTATGGACTTCCATTGGAGTCGACTATGAAAGTACACCAGTCTTATTCTTCTTCTTGTCTCTTGTTTAGGAAAATTGGTACGTTATCTTCTGCAAGCCGGCATAATGCCAGCACAGTAAACTTGCACCCGAGAAAAAGAGACGCACGCCATGATGAGTGACCTAGACTTGCGTTGCGTTACTGTACCCGTCCAGTACATGCAGGTGGTGAAGCTCTTACTTTTCTATTACGGGTGGCACTGAGAATACTCTGTTACAAGGGCTACTGCTTAATTAATTTAACTTTCACCCTACAGTGCAAATGAGTACTAGAAATGGAAAATTGAAGAAGATAATAATCTGATTATCTATCACTTCACATGGGATGTTATTGCTTATATATGGGATGACTTTAGGTGCTTTGCTTTTTATTGAGTGACCAGTGATACATCCACACATGAATGACTGAGTACTACTAAACTTATTAAGAGAGGTAGGGAGTGGCCACCGTAATAACCGGATCTATGCTGTGATTGCAATACAAACTACTGCTACTATTGATGGTAGTATTTGGACAAAATTAAAACTTCTTTTCCTTGCCTTTCCTACACTGGAACGGACGTGCGGGTGCAGTGTTACATGCTCTTCAAAGTTACACTTAGTTCATCCACTGACCGTCTACTCTCTCTAGATCATGGGTACTCACAAACTTTCTCTCAGGGGCTAAATTTACAGTGTAGTTTGTGGCCGAGGGCCGCACTGGTGGGGGCGGAGTCAGAGGGGGCGGGGCTAAAGCAACACGAAAACTTGTGACCATGAGGTTGCACACAGGTCCCTGCAGCAGATGCCTTCATCCACTGAGCCACCAGACCCAGCATTTACATACATCTCTCTCCCTCATGCTCTCCCTCCTGCCCTCCCTCTCCATCTCTCTCTTCCTCCTGCCCTTCCTCTCCCTCCCCCTCTGTCATCTCACTGTGTGTGTGTCTGTCTGTGTCAGCCTTCAGCCCGGGCTGAGACAGCTTCCTCAACGCGCACACACAGACAGCCACACCAAAGTACTTAACAGGTCTTTAAAAGACCATTAACATATTATTGAGGCTTTGTTTGTTGTAGCGCCCCTGCATCTCCACCCTGACAATCACTGCTTGCCCGGCCCCACAGAGCAGAGGCTTTGTTCTATTTCACCTCTTTGTGGCCCTGCATCTCTACTCTGCTCTGTGGGGGCCGGGGGAGCAGTGATTGTCAGAGTGGAGATGCAGGGGCGCTAACAGGTGAAATACAACAAAGCCTCTGCTCTGTGGGGGCCGGGGGAGCAGTGATTGTCTGCAAGGTATGCGCACCGCAAAGGAAGGCTTGCCGGGCCGCCACCGGCCCGCGGGCCGTACTATGAGTACCCCTGCTCTCGATACACATATGCTATCTAAGAGTCAGATAGTAGCATGATCCAGGTATATTATGGACACATACAGTTTCTGTGTCACCCACCCAGGCTGTTGTCCTTCCACCAATCATTGCATCATCATTCACCCAGCCATGCATCTCATATTCTTTCCTTCCCAGCCACGTCTTCAATCTCAATAAGTAAGGAATATATAAGAGCTTACCTCTGCCCGCCACCACCACCGTCTGAACTCTCACAGCCGGCACTGGAACCACCGCATCCTCCCCTGAGGAATTGCCCTCCGCCTCCGTGTCAAGCACCACAACCTCCGCGTTGGCCCCGCCACCAGATGTTCCACCTACAAAGTACATTTAAGAATGTTAGAATAAACCACTCACTAGTATTTGGTCTAGGAATGAAGACATGTGAAAACAATGTAATTTGTGACTGTGTACTCTAAATTAAAAAAAAATGTCCCTTTTTCCAGGGAAGGGTGTTGTCTTGCTGCACTTTTTGGCACAACTGATGAAGGCTGGCTTTTTAACACGCACCATTTTTCTCCACACAGACAGAAGATGGACTTCTAACAACAAGATCAAGTTGAAACAAGGTGAGAGCTCGGCTCGACCACAAGAAATGTCTTCAATTAATCGTCAGCACTAACCACTTTTCCAGTCTCAGTTAAACGTTTAGTTTTTTTATTATGACTTCATTTTAATAAATGTGTTTACTTTTAATAAAGCTTTTAAACTTAAATAGACTCTGTGTTTTTTGGTCCAGACTGGGGATCAATCATGGATGAATTCGGGAGGTAAATGACTGTGCCACACTATGTAGTCACTCAGTAAGGACATTGGGGGTTCAAAGTCTGTTATCACAGAGGTATGTGGAAACTCTAACAGCGCCTATTATAATTGATAAGCAATGCACTATTTATTGTCCATAGTTGTTTCTGCAGAAGAATTGTCCCCTCAACAGTAGTGGTATGGATTGTCCTATCCAAACCAAAAGGTAGTATCTTATTCTTTCTTGGTGGTCATTCACATTTTATAGTTGGGAATTTTCAAAGCAGATAGAACACTTCAAAAGACATTATGGACAATCCCAGAGGACTGCACTGCACTAAGTTGATAGAGCTATTGCTGACTAGAATGGGAGTTTCGCCAACCGTGCAATCTTAGTTAGCTACACAGACAGACTAATAAGAATAATCTAGTAATACCACAGGGAGTCATAGTAGAGGCAGGATAAGAATTTAGATACAGTCTACAAGAAGATCAAAGACGATTTTGAAAAAATCAAATGAGGAACGCTAGGAAAAATAGGTACTAGTCTAAAATGAAAACTTACTGGGGCCAGCAAAGGAGCCCTCGCCTGCCCGATCCTGGCCCTGTTCAACAGCATCCGCCGCCTGCTGCTCCTGTGTCCTCCCCTCGCCCCTGGAGGGAGCTGACGTACAACATGAAAGAAAGAACAGAAAACATGGATGATTGTTGCTTGTCAATGTCAACCAAATCAAACATTTCAAAAAAACAATAACAAAATATTTCCGCGAAATTATATTGATTAGGGTTAGTTTTCATTGATTTGCGGACCTGCGACTTCGAAAGTCACGTAACTCACTAAACAAAGTACTGAAAGGTTCACCTAGGACTGGCAGGCAGCAGTCCGCAGGCAAGACGCAAAGTGACAGACAAACTCCATTGTGATTTCAGTCAGATCAGTGACAACACTAACAGTTGCCAGCTACAAAACCAGTCATTTAAATAGTCAAATTGTTGTGTCTTGTAAATTGTTGTGTCTTGTAAAGCGCACTGCTACCCGGAGGCCTCGTAGCGCTATAGACCGCTGGGGAACCCGTCCTGGCTTTCCCTGTGAGATAGTCCCTCCTGGGGGTCTCCAAGGTGAAACCAGGCATCCCCGGCGTTTGTGTGGGGCCGTTGTGGAGATGAGGCAAGCTAATGCCCAGAGTTGCCGAGTGTGCTCCCTGGTCGGAGTAGGCACCGATGCGAGAATTATCAGTCCGCTGATCCTGGTCCAAGACCCTGCCGCGTCGGGAATCGAACCCTGGTCCCGGGCCGTTCTCTGCACTCGGGTCTGCCGCCTCTAACCAGTGAGCCACACCTCTCCACCAAATAGTCAAACTATCAATCCACCGCCACTATTTTTCTTATTGTCAGGGGTACAAAGGAAGGGGCAGATTTAAGCCCCTTGCGGCTCTTTTGCTCCGTTCTTGCGTGACTTTTGTGACGCAGCAGCTGAACAAAAGAGGCGCCATGGTGCGGCGTATAATATTATAACAACGTGACGCATTTGGGAGATGCATCCCGTTATAAAGCCCTGCGCCATCAGGGGGTGTTCCGGCGCAAGGAAGGGCATTCCTGCGCTGGAACACATCCTAAAAGTGGCTGAGGGAAATCTACAAAATTTCAATCAGTCACCTTTAGGACAATGATGCGTCACACAAACCCTGCACCTGCTTGAAGCAGACGTACGGCTTGAACCAGCATTGGGGAGATAGGGTACCCCAGAGCATTGCTGGAGCTGCGCCATCGTTGCGACGCAACTCCAGCAGTAAAGCTTCTGTGACGTTTTGGGCCCATGGTGCGCCGCATTGCAAATACGGCACACCATGTTTGGTGGTGGTAGCGGGCCGCACAATTAATGGCGCATCCCTGCTACTTTGCAGGGATGCGACGGTAATTGCAATTCTGCCCCTTAGGGGCATACTTACTTACG
Organism: Lissotriton helveticus; assembly: GCF_964261635.1. Taxonomy (NCBI): domain Eukaryota; kingdom Metazoa; phylum Chordata; class Amphibia; order Caudata; family Salamandridae; genus Lissotriton; species Lissotriton helveticus. The sequence goes on from NC_136058.1 coordinate 423,386,645, forward strand.
CATTCTGGCGCATCTCCAGAGATGCGCCAGATCAAATGCGTCACGCAAAACTACCCTTGCGACACAGCAGATGCGCCTCATTTACAATGCGGCGCGCCCTGGCGCAAGGGTAGGCACTTGCGTGACGCATCTCGTCACGTAAGAGCGGCGCATCGCTGGAGTCACGTCGCCAACACAATGCAACTCCAGTAATGCTCAGGGCCACCCAATACTTAACATGCTGTGTCAGTCCTTACGCCTGCTTCAAGCAGGCATAAGGAATTGAATTGACGTAGCAGCGTCGCAGAAGTGCCTGCGTTAAATCTTGTAGATTTCACTCAGGCACTTTTGCGAGGCGCACAGCCGCCGGACCGCCCACCCTGCGTACTAGGAACGCACCCATTGTGGTGCAGGCCCATGGCTTTATAACGTGACGCATCTCCCTAGATGCGTCACGCTGTAAATGACTCGCAGGGATGCGCCACGTTTACGCCGCTGTTGCGTCACGCAAGGCAACGTAAACTTGGCACAAGGGGCTTGTAAATGTAATCTGCCCCCTAGTGTCTAGCATTACGCAGTTCTGTAAAGTACACTCATACATAATAGTTACTCAGGCCAATGAGACCACAAAATAGAAAACAAATAAGCATAGTAGCAACGCCACTGAGAAGGAGAGCAGTGCACCTGAAATGCACAGAAGATTTTGAAATATAATTTAACTACAATGTATTCGTCATCAGCGGCATTATTGGCTTGCTCCATGTAAAAAACAAATATTTGCAATACAACAACACAGAGCAGGAGAAAACATAGTAGTGAGTGATGAAATAGCTACTACTACTCACCAAGCCCGGGGATCTCCAAGCCGAGCTGGTCCAGCAGGTCGCGCTCCCGGTCCAGGAGGTCAGTCCAGCGGTGGGTGGCCTGGCTGTAGGTGCGCTGGACCCCGTAGAGTTGGGACATGGCCCAGCACACCTTCGCTCCCGGATGTTGTAGCCACCGGCCGCGATCCTGCCGCCTCCCGCGATGGTCCTGAGCAGGCGGCGCTGGACAAAGTAGACCAGCACGCCCACTTCCTCCGAGCTGAAGATCTCCCGTCTATTCACCTGCTCCCCCCTCAATCGACCGCATGCTGTCCTGGCACGGGGTCCAGGACTCCTTCTCCCCGCCGCCGCTGCGGCCCTCAAGTGCCTGGGCAGCTTCACGGCGCCTGGCTTCACCATGGTCTGGGCAGGTAAGGTAGGAAGTAGAAAATTAAGAAGGAATAGGATAGGGAAGAAGAAAAGAAAAGAGTTTAAAAAAGTAGTTTAAAAGTAGAGAAAAATTGCAGAAAAGACAAAAATATACAGCTAGGAAAAGAGAGGGATAGATAAGAAGCAAAATCGTTCAAAAAAAACTGAAAACAAGCAAAGGATGGCAAAGATAGCAAGAGGATTAAACACCATGCCCAGACACAGGAAATGAATGAAAAACAAGATGGCCGGCGCCCGTTCACGAGCGCGAAAGTAAGTTCGCACGAGATTTTCCTCGCGATCTTGTGCGAACTTGTACTCGCAATGCGCTTACGGCGCGAGATTATACATAGCGGGCGGAAACGGAAAGACGTCACGCAAACAAAATGGCCGCGCCCGTACTCGACCTTGGGGTAAATTCGCGTGTTGCGCTGCAATACTGCAAAAAAACTCGCGAAACAACAAGCCGCAAAAAAATATAAAGCTCATTCGCACGAATTGGCGGCTTCCGCGGTCGGTTTCGCACGCCGCCGCGCCTCGTGAATAGCGCAAAAAACCGAAAAACGATTTTTGCAAAAGCAAAAGCAATGAGCAGGTGCAAAAGGTCAACCTCATGATTTGTAACGATTCCCTGTAGTGCTTCCGGAGGGGGCCCTCCAGAATTCGGTTGCCTGCTTGCAACTATTGTGTGACCCTGCTCTGACCTTAACTGTATGCCACAAAGGTCCTGATTTACAGCTATGGGAGCAGACAAGCAGGTGCCAGGCTGGAACTTCAAATTCAGTGACACATTAATTAGCCCCTAATTCATTATTGTCAGTTGGGGCAGGGCAGGTGTTGTTAATAAACTAACCCCAAATTGATTCATGTCAGTTCAAGCAGGGCAGGTGGGCTTGCTTTCCCCCCCCCATCTTCTACAGTGATGATGAACCAGAGGGTGGCATTGATGTAACAGAGGGTGGCATGGGTCAAAGAGAGGGTGGCAGTGGTGAAACAGAGGGTGCTGGGAGGCTGTGATGATGAACCAGACGTAGAAACAACATAGTCACGACCGTTGCGAGCCGACAAGTAAGTTCGCAATTGCGAACTAGTACCAAATCCTCGCGAACTGGCAGAAACACTTGCGAACACAAAAACAAAATCCGCAAATTCGCGGGAATGCGCAGATTTTGCGGATTGCGAGTTCGCAAATCCGCAAAATTCGTGAACGCCAGATTCGCAAAATTCGCCCATACTTACCTCCAACACATTTCTCAGGTGGACCAGGTGATCCTCCCAGATAGAGTTAAAGACAGTAATATCATCTAGATATGCTGCACTATAGACTTCCAGGCCTATTAATACTTTGTTCACCAACCTTTGAAATGTGGCAGGTGCTTTCTTCAGACCAAAGGGCATTACCACAAATTGATAATGTTCACTAGGGGCTGAGAATGCTGTCTTTGCATCATCAGCTAATCTGATCTGCCAGTAGCCAGCTGTTAGATCAAATGTGCTCAGAAATTTGGCTGAGGCCAAAGTATCTATAAGCTCATCTGCTCTTGAGATTGGATGAGCATCAGTCCTAGTGACTGCATTGAGACCCCTGTAGTCTACACAAAAACTCATCTCTCTCTTACCACTACTGCTTGATGAAAGGGTTTCAATGGTATTGCATTTGACTCGTGAGGGACATCTAGTAACGACTAGGTGAACTGCAGCTCTTTGTAGAATTATTTTGATATTGGATACTATAATATTCACTGCCCACTGCTAATCTCATCCCATAATGCTTTGCAGGGTCTTTGGTTGGGATTGTTTTTTTGCCAATAACTGTGCTTGGGGTGGTCCTAAGAGGATGGGACCACCACTAATGTAGCAGGGTTTCCGTTCTCTCACAGAACTGTGCATAGAGATCTAGAACCTCAGTGAGTTAGGATGATCCAAAACTCATCTCAGTATCAGAAATCCCCTTACCTAGCTAGCTACAGTGTCTCATGGCTCATTATGGAATGATCCATGTCTTAGACAAACCAGAACATGAACTTTAGAATACCTCAGGAATCGTGGAACACATGAACACTCTTTCGTTATATAATCATTTCAAACCAAAACTGAGAGTCAAAGAACACAAGTGCAAGTTTGAAATATTTATTATTCAATGCAAAGTTCTCAAACGCAGTATCTTGTATAATACCAAAATGCAGATTATAAAAATCAGAGTCAGCAGCATAGTCACTAATCCATAGTAAGCAAATGGTGATAGCATGTTATAATGCAAAATCTATAGAAATCTATATCACCCATATTTCGCGCACCCTATTTATCATATTATTTTATATATTTGAAGGTCTCATTCGGGCTTTAGCAGGGCGGCCCCATACCTCTAAATGTCAGTAGGAGTAGATCACATCAACAGCTACCAGCTCTCTTCATGCGCAGCACCAAGTGTCCACGTTCATTCCGTGTAACTCTATCTTAAACCCGCGTAGAGCCCAAAATGTTGGCATCAACATTATTTGTGTTATGTCTAATGTGGTGCGAGGATCAGGCCTCCCAGCAACCTTGTGTTAGGTTAATTTTAGAGTGTGCAGCTCTCAGTGTGCAGACAGTTGTACCAAGTGTACCAGGCAAAGCTGATAGCATAGAAATAACATATTATTCTCAAATAAACCACCTCACCGCTTCTAGGGTGAAAGCGACAACAACAAGTATGTGTCGTGTGCAAAACTGAAGCCGAAGGAAAAAAGGCTGTTTAAACATGTAATGCACTCATGCTAACTTAACGCAATATATGTAACGAAGTATCCATATGACACCCCCCCATTGGTCCGAGCACCGTCAAACATAAGGGAAAAGGCAATACTAAATCAGATACAAAAATTGAAAGCAAAGTTCAATAATCTTGAGCTAAAATAAGCTAAAAATATGTATGAATGAATATGTATGAATGCCTACAGTGGCCTCAAGTCTAAAAAATAAAAACAAAACCTTCGAACCAAAAGTTATCCGCCAGGTCTCAAAAATATGAAATGTAGGACCAGGCCGCATCAATTCAAATGTCTGTAAGAGAAAAAACAAGGCACTTATCCGATATCCAAAGTCATGTGCCACATTGACGTTATCCTCAGCGACATCACGTGATTGAACTCTCCATCAGCTGAACACAATCCATCCCTCCAATTCAGCGAGGGGAAAGTCATATTTCACAACAAAGCACTCCTCCCAGGCATGTCATGATTGGAAAGTATATGCAAAGAAAGTTGCAACAGCCTCCAGTATGAAATCACTGCCATCATCCGAAAATAGTTCAGCAATCCAATTCAGCAATGGGAAAGAACATACGTGCTCCTCCAGCATCGGATCCTCCTGTAACGTCAGAGGACAACTCGGTGGGTTCACCAGATCGCTGTGTGTCAGAAAGGCATCCGCCGCTGCAGAGATCTCCCATTGGCCCAGAACTCCATTTATCGCTGCCAAGGCCATAACTCTTTCGCCAGAACAGATCAGCTCGTGAGCCACCACGGGACGCATTAGCTGATCAAAATCGACGTCAGGAGCAGTCCTCAAGCATAGGCACAAATCAATGGCCCAATCGAACTCGCAGCTCAGGCAGTGAAACACAGGTTGGACACACGTGAAGTCGGTGAACCGAAATGACAATCTATAGGCCGTGCTTAATGCTGCAAGCGGCAAAGTTCCATAGTAATTGAGCATCCGATTACGGCACAGTGTCAGGAGGCGTTGAACGGCTTCTTGCGCAGGATGGGCATCCATGTTTTATGAAGAAAAACACCAACAAAATGCCAGCGGCTACAGCCAGCAACACAGGTAGTCCGCCAAACAAACTCGAAAAAATAGAGTGGAAAAACGTGGGAATGATACCAAAAACTTTTTCAAACGTAGTCACGAGGCCACTGCTTACCAATTTAAAAAAATGTGCGAGCCCAGTCGTCGAAGAAGCATTAAAAATCTGGTGCACTAGCTCACAGAAATGAAACGGCAAATCAGTATTTAAAAGCGCCTGCACCACTGTGCGGGTGTTAGCTATGTGAAGGACATAAGTTTCCCGGGCCGAACTCAGGGTCACTTGTTTTTGAGACAAAAGGGCCCTTATTCTGCTTAAACCATTGAACTTCGCTTCCAAGGTTGGAATCCGTGGCCAGATGGAGACATCTGAAGACCCATGCGTGGGTGGGTATAGAACATTCTTGCAACACACCACACGCTCTGATACAGTTACCACATAAGCCACACCAATTAATAACCCACAACATAACTCGTTGTTTAAAAGCAAATAACTACCATTAGCCAATAATGTAAATGTGGGAACCACTGCTGGAACTGGCGTGCCTTTTAAAACACATGCTAAATTTGGGCGGTCCTGATTACAAGAACCGTGTAACTGAATGTGTCTGCATATTAATGAATGGTCAGGTGACTGTGTGCATTCCTCACCATTAAGATTCACTTCTTTTCCATCCTTCAGACATCTGTATGTGTATGGTAAGGACCATGCCTCATGTAGGAATGCATTGCCTAGTGGTTCATACCGTCCTATAGCAATATACCGCATACAGTTAGTAAATTTATATAAGGGAAATGGTAATGTAATCAATCCATGAATAAGCCACGTGGCAGTAGTGGTTTCAGCAACAGAGAAAGGTAAGGATTCTAGCTTCTCAATATGTAACATAGAAAATGAAGCATCACGCATTGAAAGCATGCGTTGCTTTTCAGTCAGATTAAAAGGGGCGAAAAGGGATGAAACGTTCAATGAGGTCCAGGGAACTCGACCAGCCTTAAGTGTCTGTAGTGTCCAGGCAAACTGCATTACAGAACGCAATTGATTCTGACCATGGTATAACGTGGACACTTCATCATGTACAATATCAACAACAGAAGAAACAATATTATCCAATGTGTAAATTCTGGAAGAAAGCATGTTAATACTATTATCGACCACTGCAAGCACTTTTTCCAAATTTGCTTGATCAATAGCCCTCAGGCGTTTAGCTGCCTCAACTTGTGAAAATTTCCAAATTTCATTGTAAACAGCATAAATAAAGCGTTTAGATCTACCCCTAGCCGGGCCTTTTATAAAATCATTCAGGTCTATATTCTCATTCAAACGTGACAGATGCAGTTTCACTGCAGCCAAAGTGGAATGTTGCAACCAGGTCTGACACAATTTGCCTACTGAATAAGTAGTAACTGTGTGATCTGTTTCAAAACGGGGATCCGGCCTGATGTGTTTAAAACCTTCAGACAAACCCAAAAAACGACTTTGGCAAGAATCAGAGCTTCTTTGCCACAAAAGCCACCCCTCTGGATCAAAACTGGAAATATTAAAGGAGGAATTGTGCAATAGGTCTCGCATCTCACTTATGGACAATGTAGTGAAATTATTCCAACCTGAATATTCTTCCAAATCAGGGATGGTTGGCGCATTTAATTTTTTAGAAGTAGCCAATCCAAAACATGTTGTCTGGGAAATAGTAGAATTTAAAAACAACATGTGATTCGGGATGAGACATGCACGATGCAAAGCCTCAGTGCCTTGTACCTGCCAATCTTTGGTACCCCAAACCGATTTAAGGTCAATAGCTTCCTTCCATAACTCATAGCCCTCTACAGCTAACCTGTCAAGAAAGGACTTTGAATACAGCAATTTTGTATCGGTACGTCTGACCTTGGACATGAATTTCTGTTTCACTTTAAAATAAAACGACTCAGGATTTGATTGATTAAAATCTGTAAAATATAAGTATTTTCCTAGAAATGTACTCGAGCTCCCTTGCAAAGGCGCAGGACAATGTTCCCACTGTGTGTAGTTTACCGGAACCCTCACGGAACTCGTTTTGTGTAAGAAATGATTCCCATAATGTTGATAGCAAAACAAATCACCATAATTAACAGAATCCAAGTACAAATCCTCAGCATCAAAGGCCGCATAATATTTCAAATCAGAGAACAATGCTTCTACGGCCTGAAGATCCCAATCATCAGAACGAATATTTTGCTTAATCACATCTCCCATGTTTACTCTAAGCACATTAGGAACATTAATAACTTCTGTGGGGCCATGTATCTGAAACCTAACCGCATCCCACACAATCCCATCAAGGACAGGCCAAGCAGTAATCTCTACTGAATGTAAGTCTCTCTTTAGTCTGTGTGCTGAATGTGAGGAGGAAAGAGGGGCCAATGTTCCATTAAGGTACCGAATTCCTGTTCTTTCTTTCACATAATGCCCATCGATCAGGCGGAAAAAATAAAACACAAAACCAATTGACATAAAAAGATAAAACGAAAATAGTATCAGCCAAATGTATGTCCAAGGTGGAATTAGAAAATGTTTTTTAAACAACGTGGCATATTTTGCAATAGTCGATGGTTTCTTTGAAAGTTCCGAATCAGAGTCAAAAGAGAATCTGGACTGGTTAGCCAAACGAGCTTGTAAATCGGACATAGATAAATCTGCAGGATCTGCATAGGTCACCTCATCAATGTTAGTAACAGGAATAGTATTTAATAAAGGACTGGATATAGCAGGCATCTCGAGCGACACCCCCTGATCTGCACCAGATGTAATAGCCAGCACAGAGTGCCTCACCATGGAAGGACAGGATACAGCCGGTGTCATGCTATGAAGAATCGGCCACCCTGTGTGTCTTGACATTGTCAATAGAAATAAATCTGTTTTCTTTACGACCTGGAAGTGGTGGTAAAATGACTGTTCTTGTGCCCTTCACTCCAAGGACTCGAACCGGCGCTCGATATGAGGGACCAAACTCTTTCTTGTTATCGATCTTCTCTCGAACCAGTTCTCCAACTTGGGGTAGCCAGCCAACTACCGGGATCTGCAACGCATCATCCGACGTGGAGGGCAAGTGTTCCTTTGCAAGACTGTCTCTGGTCTTTTGTAGATCCTGTAAAACATTGCAATGTTCATCTACGTCAAAGGCCGCGGCCTGGGCCTGGCAGTCTGCACCATCGAGGTCAGGGGCGTACATCTTGATACCAAAGAGCATTTCGTATGGGGTCCGCCCACCCAGAGACCTTCTAGGGAGATTATTAAGCGCACGCTGCACGCCATAGAGGTGGGTCAGCCAGTTTCTACCAGTGCCTATAACACGGGCTGTCAAAGATTGCTTTAAGTCGTGGTTAATTCTTTCTACTACAGAATTGCCCTCAGGCCTGTAGGGACTTGAAAACTTCACCTGTACTCCCAACGAAACCATAGCATCCTTATACGCCTTAGAGGCGAAAGCCGGACCCTGGTCCGAATGGAAAGCACCACAAGCAAAGATTCCCACAAAGACACGCAAATCCTTAATGACAGTTCGCGAATCAGCGCTTCGATGCGGCCATACCCATACAAAGCGTGTGCATGAGTCAACTGCTACTAAGATGTATTTATACGCAGTATCAGAAGAAAAAGGACCGCAGTGATCCAAATAAACACAACCAAGTGGTTTATTAGAGATGTACAACTGTGTCTGAGGCGGACGCGCAGCAGTAGAAGGCTTGATCTGCTGACAAATGTCACACATAAGGACATAATCGCGCGTCTGTTTGTACAGTCCCCGCCACCAGAACCTCTGTTGTAGCTGAGATACAGTGGCTGAGACGCCCGCATGCGCAGACGCCACACCTTCATGAGCCGCTGTAATCAGAGAAGCTCTGCGATACGAGTTGGGAACTAGACGCTCTCCAACTTCAGGAATTTTCACATAAGGAACCTTATCGGGACTTAAGTGGTATGTGTACTTCGAAGGGAACCCCGCAGGATATTTACCTCCCTTCTCTGTGGCAGCAACAGCCGCCAAGATGTCATCATCTATTTTGCTTTTAGACCTTGTGACTGCTGCAACTAAGTATTTTGATACCGCTGACTTCGCTGCTTCATCAGCAAGCGAGTTGCCAACAGCGTGGACCCCCACGCGCTGGTGGCCAAGAGTATGAATCACAAACACGAGCGGCAGTTTCTCTTTAAGTTCCGCCACTCGGACCCAGATCATTTTATGTTTTATTGTGCTACCCTTGGAATCACGAAAATCATTCTGAATCCAAAAGAACAAGTTCTCATTGTAAGACTGGACACAGTAGTAAGAATCACTTACGATTAAAGTCGTCACACAAGGATCAGCGTACTCCAATGCGAGCATAAGAGCACGAAGCTCAGCTAATTGTGCGGTGCAGTCCCCTAGTGTTTGCGTGTGCACAACACTGGACTTGAACACATCGTTCACCATGGCACCGACTACAATGGCGCAAGCGGAAACGTAGGCATGTTTAGAGCCATGCGCAACCTGCGCCGAACCATCCGTGTAAATGATACAATGGAAATCCTCCAACGGCCGCATTGCTAAAGGAGCAGGATGAACAAATTCATACTGTAAATACTCCTGCGACCGTAAAGCGGCGTCAAAAATAAACGTGACATCCTGAGATGTCAAGGATGTAGCCCACTGAATCCACCGAGGGTGCAAAGCTTTAGAATTCGGTACACTGGCTTTCGTGACCGCCTCCAAGGCAGGACACGGGGTAACCACCAACATGCGCTTTCCCTGCGACAGGGCACGTTCCTTAAGAATTGCCATCTGCACAGCCGTTAAAACTTTCTCCACAGTGGAAAAACGCAGTTCAGCCGAAGTGTACAAGTGTGACTTGTAAGCAATAGGTACAGTATCCCCTTCATTAAAAGTCAGGTACGTGAAACCCACCGTCCCAGGGATAATTCTTATCACCAGGTTGGTCTGGTTATCACGAGTCTGTAAGTAGTCAGAAGCGAGCAAATCAGCCTGCAAAGACTGCAGAATGGCTGAATGCTCAGGCAGCCAGCATGATTTGGAAAAAGATGGTTGTACCAAGGCATATAAAGGCTTGATACGCTGGGCATATTCTGGAATGTATGTCCTTCCGAAATTTAAAAAACCCAGTAAAGACTGTAATTTTTTCAGCGTTGTCAGAGAGCGCAACTGCGCGCATTTCTCCAGGAATTGAGGAGCCAACCCCTTTCCTTCGTGGTTAAGTTCATAACCCAGAAACAACACTGTGTACTCCGCAATGTGTGATTTTGCAAAGTTAAACTTGTAACCCATGTCTGCAAAGTTACAAATTATGCTGTTCACTCGACACAGATGCACCCAAAGTTCGTCGTCTGTGAGATAAATGTCATCCACATACGAACAAGCAACTGGATCGAAGCTCTCCAAAAGAGAGACTATGCGGGCGGAAAACACTCCAGGACTATTTTTATATCCCATTGGGAGTCGTTTAAACATTTTTTGTACGCCGCCGCACGTAAAACTGGTCCATTGGGAACTTAGACCATCTAATCTATGTGCATAAAAACCATTGGAAATGTCAAGCGTGGTTTTGAACCGTTTACGCTCAAGACTATTTACTAGGGCAGAGCCGTGAGTATTCTGTACTGCACAGTTACGGCAATGCGAGTTCAAATGCCGGTAATCCAAAACCAGACGATCTGAGCCGTCCGGTTTGTTAACAGTAAAAAGGGGATTATTCATTGGTGACACACACGTTTCAATTACACCTTGATATTCCAATTGTTCAAGGATAGCCGCGACCGAAGCTTTAGCTTCACGCCGTATGGGATACTGGGGTTGTGGCTGCGGCTGTGACCGCAAAGGAATCTCATGGCTAGGGGACAATTTATCCCAGCCACACTGATTTCGGTACACAGCCGGCGCAAGCGCCAGAGCCCACTCTTCTGCAAAATGCAGCGCTTCCACTCTCGATACAGTGTGCGCGAAACTGGGGAGGATCACCTCCTCCCCTCGCGGAGCTGCGAGAACAAAAGGTGGGGGCCAGTCAGCCTCCGAAAGCAAAATGTCATACGTATCCGAAAGATTTTCCCAAAATACCCCTTTTACAGTTCGCTGCATGTCACCTTCAATTAACAGGACAATTTCAAAAAGTCTTTCAGGGGGAGCAACATGTGTATCAGCCGTTTCAATCACAATAAAAGTTTCAGTCGCTGTCACCTTCAACAGTGGACGGAGGGCCTCTCTCACTATGGTAATCTCCGCCGCGCTGTCCAGCAAGGTCAGAGCCCACGTCAGATTCCGAAGCCGCGTTCTCACTATCTGGGGCATATCGATGCGCCGTTAAGGCTGCGACTTTCTTCTTGGCAAACTGCGGTCTCTTTGGCGTAGAGTCGTCCCGCTGATCCCCTTCACTTCGCGTGCGGGGCTGGCCACGTCCTTGCTGGCCACCCCTGCCCCTGCCGCCCCCTCCACCACCGGTTGACGGAGCCGATGAGTCCTGAAAGGAACGAGGAGAGCGTTGGTCAGAAGCCTGAAATCTCTCAGGCGATTTAATCGTCGCGCGATCGCGCAAATCATAAACTCGATCTGACTTCGCAGGCTGCGAAGGCGTAGGACTAGAAACCTGTGTCTGCTGTTGTTGTTGCTTACCCTGATTCTGCTTTTTAGGCCAATTTTGTTTTTTGGACTTGGGTTGTCCACCCGTTTCCGAAGACTGTCCCTGGGGCTGCTTCTTCTCTTTTTCAGAAAAAGCCTTTAAACCCTTAGAAGTGCGGCCAACCATTTTATAAGCCGCCACAATAATTCTTGCCAGCTGACGGGGTTTCTCGGCATCGGGAATTAACGCCAGAGCATTGGCGACCTGAAAGTTCACTGCATCCCCCTTGACATTTGCAAGGATAAGACCGCAAACCGTCTCAAACGAGCCGCTCAGGCGCATACCCAATTCAACCGCCGACTCTGGTCCGTGGTCATCCTGAACACGTTTAAGGACCGCAGAAAGGTTTGACACAGACGGGGTGCCATAGCACCTCGAGTAAACCGCTGCAAAAGTCTTACCCCATGTTTCACAGTCAGCAAGTTCAGGGGCTAAATCTTTCGGCAAACTAAGCGTAAGAATCCGGTGTTTTTCACCCGGAGTCGTATTAGGAAACACAGCCTCCAGCTGGTCAAATTTCTCGGCAAGCCAGTAAGGAAAATCATCCTTATTCTCTGGCTTTCTGCCCATAACGGAATTCACCAAGACAGGACTGATTTTCAAACCAGCCTGTTCTGCCCGAAGCTGCGCACCTGCGGGTGCTGCGCCATGAATATTACGACCAATGTAATGAACAAGCGCTCTAATCACTCCAACCGCGACATCATGAAGACGCCGCAGGTCACCCACATTACAAGTGGCGCGATTAGGATGAGGAGTAAATCCACCCAAAGCGGGCCAATTTGTGCCCGGAATGGACAAAGGACCTAACCTCGGAGCCGTTAAAGAATGGGGTAGGGCGCCACCAAACCAAACTCCGTGCTGCCAAGCGTCGATAGGTACTTCCAGTGCCCTGTACGGAGCATAAGCCGCCGGTACAGCCGAGGCAGTGTATGAATGGAAGACACCCGAATTAGCGTCCACTGCCGGAAATGTCACCCAGGAATAAAACAATTCGTACGGGTACGCATGTTCCGCACTCACCACCAGAACCACAGCCAAGCCTTCCGCCGGGACATTATATGCCCGCAAGTGGTCGCGAACCGCGACTCGGCTATGCTGCGCTATGTCCACGGCCATGTTAGCACAGGAAGTGAAAATAGACAAAGAGCAGTTCGTAGCACAACTGGGTAGTAATTCAAAGAAACCGTTTTTAGAAGAATTCAAGCTTGAAAAGACCTATTTAAAAAATAGGTAGGTTTTTCCGACACCACCGTTTACGGAAACGGGAATGAAGGTGTCAAGGTTTGAATGATATACTACTCGAGTGTCATGATTAAGGCCAACAACGTACGGGCGCCATGTAGCAGGGTTTCCGTTCTCTCACAGAACTGTGCATAGAGATCTAGAACCTCAGTGAGTTAGGATGATCCAAAACTCATCTCAGTATCAGAAATCCCCTTACCTAGCTAGCTACAGTGTCTCATGGCTCATTATGGAATGATCCATGTCTTAGACAAACCAGAACATGAACTTTAGAATACCTCAGGAATCGTGGAACACATGAACACTCTTTCGTTATATAATCATTTCAAACCAAAACTGAGAGTCAAAGAACACAAGTGCAAGTTTGAAATATTTATTATTCAATGCAAAGTTCTCAAACGCAGTATCTTGTATAATACCAAAATGCAGATTATAAAAATCAGAGTCAGCAGCATAGTCACTAATCCATAGTAAGCAAATGGTGATAGCATGTTATAATGCAAAATCTATAGAAATCTATATCACCCATATTTCGCGCACCCTATTTATCATATTATTTTATATATATGAAGGTCTCATTCGGGCTTTAGCAGGGCGGCCCCATACCTCTAAATGTCAGTAGGAGTAGATCACATCAACAGCTACCAGCTCTCTTCATGCGCAGCACCAAGTGTCCACGTTCATTCCGTGTAACTCTATCTTAAACCCGCGTAGAGCCCAAAATGTTGGCATCAACATTATTTGTGTTATGTCTAATGTGGTGCGAGGATCAGGCCTCCCAGCAACCTTGTGTTAGGTTAATTTTAGAGTGTGCAGCTCTCAGTGTGCAGACAGTTGTACCAAGTGTACCAGGCAAAGCTGATAGCATAGAAATAACATATTATTCTCAAATAAACCACCTCACCGCTTCTAGGGTGAAAGCGACAACAACAAGTATATGTCGTGTGCAAAACTGAAGCCGAAGGAAAAAAGGCTGTTTAAACATGTAATGCACTCATGCTAACTTAACGCAATATATGTAACGAAGTATCCATATGACACTAAAGTTCAACAAAATGTGCTTTTTGTTCATGCTCTTTGTGTTCAACGCATCTGCTTGGTCCTCCCCCTGGGTTAGGGAGGGCCCAAAATCATCAGCTCTCTCATTGTCTAATATTTTCATTGTAAAAGTTCATTTTTGTGAATTGGTTATATGCTTTTAAGCATGAAAAATTGCTTTTTCCAAGCATCTGAGGATGTTGTTGTACTACGTGCAATTTGTGAAGTGCGAATTAGCACAAACTTTGCATGCTCCATTAGTGTAGTGTAGTATTATGCCCAGGGTTACTTAAAACTCCAGAAATATGTCCCTAACTTGACATCCTATGTTAGGGACAGTAAAGACATCCTGATAAAATTTAGAGACTCTGATTGGTCAGATGACTTAATGTTTGTTACTCTTGATGTAGAAAGTCCCTACACCTGTATTGATAAAGAATACGGCATCAGGGAAGGGCAATCATTTCTGGATAAAGACGATGCAGGACTCTATGATTACAATGAGATGATAGTCTCCATGATTGACATCATTCTGACTAACACATTTTTCCGCTTTGATAATCGCTCGTTCCAACAAACACATGGAACTGCAATGGGCTCCAAGTTTGCTCCTTCTTACGCCTGCCTCTTTATGGGGTGGTTCGAGCGGGAGCATGCTTGGGGCAGAGGTGCCTCCCCCTGGACCAATAACATTGTGTACTGGGGGAGGTACATTGATGATGTGATCTGTCTCTGGTCTTGGTCAGATGAACAATTGGATCAATATGTGGCCTTTCTCAAAGCAAACACCTACAATGTTAAATTTTCCATGACGCATCACAAGGAACATATCAATTTCCTAAACATCCAGTTTTACACAAAGCAGGGTCAGATACACAGCACTCTCTTTAGAAAAGAAACCTCGTTCAATGCGGTATTACACGCAACGAGAGCACACCCCTGTTAGGTGAAAAACAACATCCGTTTCGGCGAAATGGTAGAATTACACGTAACTGTAGTGAGGAGGAAACATTCGGTACTCACATTAGGGACACCATTAGGAGATTCACAAAACGGGGATACGAGCAAGAGGTGTTGAATAGAGCGGAACACAGGATCAACAATGTAACCAGGAATGCCACATTTCAAGAGAAACCTACCAGGGAGGGTACCAACTCCAAAGCAAGGTTCATAACCCAATACACATCATACAGCGGTGCCATCTTCAATATTTTCCGCAAACATTGGGACCTTTTGACAGAGATTTCAGGCTTAAAAGAGTCAATTGAAAATAGACCTTCAACTACCTATAGGAGGGGTAGGCCTCAGAGAAATATCCTATGCCCAAGTTATGTAGCAACACCAAGAGCAACACAGACTTGGTTACCTGCAAAACCAAAGGGTTTCTTTACTTGCGGAATGTGTAACGTCTGTCCCTGGGGTAAGAACAAGAATCTAGACTTCTGTTATAATACCAGTAAGAAGTATGTGATTGGCCATTTTCTGAACTGCAACACTACGCATGTGGTTTATGTTCTAGGTTGCAGATGTGGAATTATTTACATAAGCAGCACTATCCGAAGCCTTAAAATAAGAATACAGGAACATTGGTCTGCCATTAAAGCTAAGGATACTAGGTATCCGATAACTAATCACTATGTCAGGGAGCATCCAGACGACTCCTCCTTCTGGTTTGATGCTATTGACCATGTCCCGATGCCATTAAGAGGTGGCAATAGGGAATTACTGTTACGGCAGAAGGAGTCAAGATGGATATGCAATTTGAGGGCGATCAGCTTGGGACAAAATACGGATGGGGAAATGCATTATTTTCTCTAAACATAAATCAGGAGGACTTTTATTGTATGCTTGGCTCAGCATTACTAATCAATGCATGTGAAGATCTTCAGATGTGATTGGAACTTTTTGTGATGCACTTAATTGTGCCCTATATTTATACATTTACATATGTACTCTTTTCTTTTCAAATGTTCTCTTACTCTATTTTTGGGTTTTTTTTTCCACCCTTTTTTCTTTTCTTTTTTCTAGCTAAAGTACTATCACTATCTCTTCCTCTTTGCAATGAGCATTCCGCCATGTGACTACGAGTACCATACGGCTCGTAAATGATATTTGTCACAACGGGCATTTGTCTGCCGGTTGTCTCTATAACTTTTGGTTCGACTACATTAGCGATTTATTATGATCCACTATGGTATTTAGGACTTAGGATGGCCTCATTGTACCATTGTTTTGTAAACACTTATGCTCGTTTAAACCATCATTTGTTTGTGCCCCTAATTGGTTGCATTTTATCCGGATGGTCAACTCAATCTGGCCTGAGCCTGAGGAATATATATCAAAAGGTCCCGGACTCAGGGCCCTATTAAGTAGTATCGTGATGGCCGCTAACCTAACTCACATGGGGTCATTCGATATGTTTCTATTAATATGCCCCTTTACAAACGGACCGACAATGGTGCTTTCAGCCACACAGTGCATTCCCCCTTATTCCCAGTTATTATTCGGCACATCTACACCTCTTTATGATTTTTTTTTTTTTTTTTCATTTATTGTTTCTTCATTTGTGGATTTCTTTTGTTTGTATTTGTTGAATATTTAAAGTCTTTAGTATTTTGTGTTGAGGTATATATTTACAATATTACCAAGGGGCAGAAGACGATTCTTATATACGTGCAAAACACTACAATATGGCGCTGCTTTTGGGTATGGTTTACCCTGACACAATTTGGAACACACACGTGACAGGGGCTGTGCATGGCGGGCCCAACACTAGCTACTAGAGTCCTGAGATCAACATGGCGTGTGTTTTGAGTTCTCCGAGGCATAGACAGTTGGATCGACTATAAGGTAACGGGGGGACGTCTCCTTCTCTGATGTTTATCCGCACTCGGCATATACAGGTGATGAGGGGACGGGGGCATTGCGCTAATTTTTCAACGTTATTCGCTTCTATGTCGGACACATTTTAATTTTAATTAGTGGCGTATGTTATAAGAGGATATTTGTATTTTACTCTGTGGCAGTATGTATTAAGACATTGTGTGCGCCCGTCGCGCGGTCCACTTTACAATGGGGGGTTGAAATAGGGCAGGTTACTCACTCTAAATGTGTATATTATGTATGATAAAAGAAGGTAACTATTATTACTGTTCCCTGCCTCTTATTGTTTCTTCTATAGGAAAGACGAATGTAGATGGGTGGGTTGTCCGGTCGGTCCTTACTGGGGGCTATCCATGCCCCATTGTTTTTGAGGAAAGCGGATGGGCATTCTACATACGACTGATCTATTTCTCCCATTGAATTCCCTTTCGTATAATTTATGCCAGGTCTCTGTTTCTGTTTTTACTTTTACAGGACGGACGGCCGTCAAATCGGTTGCCGTCATTTCTATTTTAGATAGAGGGTGATATATGCCCTATGAATATGAAGGTAAGCATATGTGCTGTGTGCTAGCCTTGATGGATATTTCGTATATTGGGTTCTATGTTACGTTAAAAAATATTTGTACCGCGCACGTTCACCAACGGTTTCATGGCGCTCAATTATCGTGATTGCTCAATGGTCTTGTTTCTGTGTTCTATATACAAGGACTACGGACTGAACTATACTTATTAGTTGTTTTAGATGGTCGAGCTCAAATCAAATTACTCTGCTAAGTTTCCCTTTGAACGTAGAGGTAGGAAATTGTTGATAGTACCCAATGGAGGGTGGCTTTACCTACAATTATGTTAATGGTTAAAACCCTTGTCATGCCGAATTGTTCTTCTTTTCATTGTAATATCTTTGTATAGGTACGTGTGCCAAGACTATGGGCCACGAGGACCTCCTCGGATCTCTGAGAAATAAGTTTGCCTGTTTACTTATCGAAAGACTGTTCAAGAGGTGAGATTTGTTTCTGCCGGAACTTGGTTTCTCGTAAGGGGGTTTGATTTATGGTACTTCCTGGGCTACGATGAACTGCATTATATAGACAGTTTACTCTGCGAGTTATAATAAATACTTCCATGGTTGTGTCATGCTAAGGGAACCTCACATGTATTATGTGTTGACATGGGTTAAATCATTGATATGTTGAATTTTACCTTTCTGATTATAAATTCTCAATTTAGGTACGTGTGCCAGGACTCTGGGCCGCTAGAACCGCCTCTGATTTTTGGAGAATAAATTTTCCTCGCCTATTTCCATAAAAGAATATTTATGAGGTGAGACTTGCCTACATGGGAACTCTTCTACGTTCGAGGAGGCCTGATGTATGGTCCCTTCTGGGACTCGGTGTAAACCAATACATACATAGCCATTCTTGAAAGTAATAATAAACACTCCCATTTTTTGTGTCATGCTATGGGAACCTAACATATATAGATCTCCACTCTCCTGCCATGTTATGATTAGAAGGTACCCCTGATGGCACTGCAACTTTGTTACTGATTACTTGGAAACACATGTTAGCATTGCATTTTTGACCCCCTTTTCTCTAATTGGATATATAATATCCTTACTTTGTTTAGAACGAGGCCTGAAAACGGTTGGAATACCTGGGTTAGGACCTCTTTTCTGGAACCACAAGAGATTACCGAGGTGAGATCCATGGTTGGTTTGGGCCTATTGTTTGTCTGCATCCCTAAGGCCTCTATATATACAGAGATATTCTTTATCCTGTTTCCGTTCAGTGGATACTATCTTGATCCTACAGAGTCTATATCTCTCCCTTTGATGATTCCCCTGCACTATATACTATACACTATATACTATATGTAGAAGCCTTGTAGTTTTGATTCTATTTACTGGTTCTACCAGGTTACAGATTGTTAAGTTTCTCTTTCTTCTTTCTACGTCTTCCCCTTCACCACTCTCTACCTTTTACCTTTTATCCTTTGTTATTAATCTGAAGCACATTGTTGTATTATTGTTATGTGCTTTATATATATGTCTAAAGAATATAGTGTGTTGACTTTTGTATGTAACACAGACTTTTGCTTTGTTTTAACTCTGTTGGTATAATGTAGTCCAAATGTTTTGTGGTGTTTATATATGTGTGTCCTTTTTGTTCCCTTTTTTAGGTCGAGGACCGTCGAACTGCGTAGCAGTGGGCGGAGCTGAAGATTTTATGTTTCTTAGAGGGGGCTTGGAACCCGCCCCTCTTCTCCATTGGCTGGCCTAGTAAATGCTGGCCAGCCATTGGAGGAGAGGGGCGTCACTCCCTTTAAGCCCCGTCTTTTTACGATTTGGGGGAGTGTTTTTTGTGTTCTTTCTATCTGTGACGTCATCCGTCACTCAACAAAAAACACACCCCCGAATCGAAAAATTTCGGAGCTTTGCGGCAGCCATTTTTTACTCGTCTATTTCCGGGTGGACGACAGACCCTCATCTCCCCCGGCTCAATCTGAATTTACTTTCGTTCACCTAAAGCCTCTTCTCCCCGTGTGTCCATTCTGACTCGTCTCTACATATTGCTTCATATGTTTATAAACAAACATTGACCGAATGGCCCCTCTGCGGCACTGCATGAGGCGCCGAGAGCCAGAAACAAGGCCTTGGCCGGAATTCAAATGCCATTAACCAGAAATTCAAATGTGAATAAAGGCGCCTCGCCTCGTCTTGCAACCTTTAATGTTTGGGTGCCTTGGAGTTTAATCACGCACTGCCTGCCCTGTGACCCACTCTGTTAATATTTTATGGTTCCTGGTTATTACTGTACGGAAATAAAGGCTGTTGGTGTTGGTGGTTCCGCCCTGGCCTGGATTGCTAATTTTCTTTCTGAGAGCACGTTCCAAGTTTTCTCTTCCACATCTGTTTCATCCATACTCCCCTCCACTCACGGTGTTGCCCAAGGGTCTATCCTTAGTCCCCTTTTCTTTAACCTGTATGTGAGACCTCTTGCTTTTTTGGCGGAACAGGCTGGTCTCACAATTTACTCCTATGCTGATGACACTCAAGTCATCTACTCACTTTCTACCAATAAAAACCTCCCCTCCTCCTCTCTTCAATCCGGGCTGAAACAAATATCTGATTGGATGCTGAAGCACAAATTAAAATTAAACGGGAACAAAACAGAACTGCTCCTGTTTGGCTCAGACACCTCGCTCTGGGGCCCACAACATTGGCCACCAGAGATGGGCCCTCTACCTACTCCCACCGTGTCAGCTCGTAATCTTGGGGTTCTCCTCGATAACCAACTATCCTTCAAGCAACACGTGGTGAAAGTCTCAGCCACCTGTACCACCATCATCAGGTGGCTGAGGAAAATCACGTGGATGCTGCCTGCTGACACCCTGAGGACTGTAGTCCAGGCTCTTGTCACCTCACGCCTGGACTATGGGAACATCCTACTCCTGGGTGCCTGCAAGGAAGTAACCAGGAAATATCAGGTGGTACAGAATATGGCAGTTCGCCTTATCTGTCACCTGCCTGCCAGATCCTCGATCACACAGCATATGCGTAAACTGCACTGGTTATACATCGAGAGTAGAATTAAATTTAAAGCACTTTGCTACATGCACAAGATTATGACTGGAAGAGCCCCTCACTACCTTTCTGCTTTGGTCCAGCAATACATTCCCCCCCGCACACTTAGGTCTTCCACTCAGAACAAATTCAGGACTCCACACGTCAACAGAGCCAAAATGGGAGGACGTTCGTTTTCCCTGTTGGCACCCTCTTTATGGAACTCGCTACCCCAATCTTTGCGCTCTGAACTGTGCTTTTTGACATTCCGTAAAGGAATTAAAACCTGGCTTTTTGACACCTAATCTCCTAGTTTGACATTCCTCCCACTCTTTACACCGCTCAGCTTGCTTTAGCGCCGGGAAACCTCCGGGTAGCTGCGCGCTTAACAAATGTAATTATAAATAAATAAATAAAATATAAATAAAGGTCGAGGTGTGCTTTCCTGTAGGTCTGCAACGGGTGAGATGGACACGCAGCATGTGGTGTGTTTATTCGTGTGATCGAGCGCACACATACAAACATGCGTACATGAGTGTTCAACCTTCACAGAAACACTGTGTAATGTTAATCTTATGTCTAGGCCCTGGAATATGGTTTCTGTTGTTATTGTTTGGTAAAGATGGGAGAGAGATTTTACTTACAGCTCCCCGCACGGGGGGCAACGATGAAGAGAGGGAGACATTGTACATGTGTGCAGTCACCTCCTGTACCCCAAGGGCTCACTCTTCCGTGGCCGTGGGAGTTGACAAATACAACACTCTGATGTAAGCCCTATCAAGCGCTTTAAGCGCTAGGAACCAGATGTTTTCTTTCTACACACAGGGTATCCTTTGACGCAGTGTTTACCATTATTTACTGGTGAAAGGTGGAGTCCGTTTCATTCTGCGCTAACACGTCCAGTGTTAGGTAAACACGGCAGACTATGACACGACGTACGTATGTTAAATGCACGGATCTGTACCCTGGCCCGCAGTGTACCTGCTCTGCACACGCATGTAATGTCTCTGGGGCTCCCACTGACCTAAGTCCCTGCTGGCGCCGGGACTGCACATTACAGGCTGTCCCTGGCCCCTTCACTCGCCCCCCATCCATCCGAGCGTAGGGGCCCCTCTTACAGATTGGCTTCTGGTCTCGCTGTTGTTGCGGCTAGACTCATGCCCTGCGCCCCGCATCCTGGGAGAAGGGACGGGTACTCTCAGATGTCCTGCCCCTGGAAACCCTCAGGTATAAGAGGCGCTGCCTAGCTTTCCTGGCCCACCGGTCGGAAGTGGCTGTAACAAGCGGCGGTGGGAGCATCGGTAAAATCAATCTATGCCTAGTAATGAGAAGCATCGGTAAGAGCCAGGTGTAATAAGCGGCGTAAGAACAGGCCGTAAGGAGCGTTTCGAAGGGGCACCAATAGGATTAGTCAGTAAGGTGCAGTGTAACAGAACCAGTGGCAAGGAACAGCGCTAGCAGTGGCGTTAAAAGCACAGTATGTAGAAGCGGTAAAATGTTCTGGTGAGCAGCAGTGAGAAGTGGCACAGTGAGCACTGTAAGCCGCTGTACTAAGAAGCGGCGGTGATGAGCAGTGTAAGGCGCTGTACTAAGAAGCGGTGGCATGGAGCAGTGTCAGGAGCTGTACTAAGAAGCGAAGCAGTGTAAGGAGCTGTACTAAGAAACGGTGGCAGAGAGCAGTGTAAGGAGCTGTACTAAGAAGCGGCGGTGATGAGCAGTGTAAGGCGCTGTACTAAGAAGCGGTGGCACGGAGCAGTGTAAGGAGCTGTGCTAAGAACGGAGTCACCACGGTAAAGTGTGTATTTGTATTAGGTGGCACTTGCCTTAAACAATGAAGTCATTTGTGCCTTTCAGCCACTCCTAGCTTTCAGCCCAAAGCGCTCTGCATGTTGGGACATGTAGTTCCACACGTGTAATGGAAATAGTGGCGCTACCACCCCCAGAGTGCTGTTGCCTGCCTAAGAGTGAATTGGTGATTCCCTTGTGGGTAGAAGCACAAGGGTAGAAGCATTTTTAAGAATTAAAATCTCTTTGAACAGCACAGTGCGCCGTGCTCCAGGTTGTCTATAATTGGGCACACAGAGTTTGTTTCTCCCTTGCTACGTTCCTACGGTAAAGCGCTCTGATACCTGCGGGTCTAGCCAGCGCTATACAAGGGTGAATGCCAATGTCAAGGAGCCCCCTCGCTGTGCTTGCTCCCCTGCCCCCTGGCTGTGCTTGCTCCCCTACCCCCTGGCTGTGCTTGCTCCCCTGCCCCCTGGCTGTGCTTGCTTCCCTGCCCCCTGGCTGTACTTGCTTCCCTGCCCCCTGGCTATGCTTGCTCCCCTGGCTGTGCTTGCTACCCTGCCCCCTGGCTGTGCTTGCTCTCCTGGCATTGCTTGCTCCCCTGCTCCCTCGCTGTGCTTGCTCTCCTGTATGTGTATGCGGCTCTGGGTGTGTGTGTGGCTCTGGGTGTGTGTGGGGGCTCTGTGTGTGTGGGGGCTGTGTGTGTGTGTGGGGGCTCTGTGTGTGTGGGGGGGCTCTGTGTGTGTGGGGGCTCTGTGTGTGTGGGGGCTCTGTATGTGTGTGTGGGGCTCTGTGTGTGTGGGGGGCTCTGTGTGTGTGGGGGCCTCTGTGTGTGTGTGTGGGGCTGTGTGTGTGTGTGGGGGCTCTGTGTGTGTGTGGAGCTGTGTGTGTGTGGGGCTCTGGGTGTGTGTGTGGCTCTGTGTGTGCGTGTGTGAGGTTCTGTGTGTGTGTGTGTGAGGCTCTGTGTGTGTGTGTGGGTGTGGGGGCTTTGTGTGTGTGTGAGGCTCTGTGTGCGTGTGTGGGGCTCTGTGTGTGTGTGGGGCTCTGTGTGTGTGTGTGGGGCTCTGTGTGTGTGTGGGGGGGCTCTGTGTGTGTGTGTGTGGGGGGGGCTCTGTGTGTGTGTGGTGTTCTGTGTGCGTGTGTGTGGCTCTGTGTGTGTGTGTGAGGCTCTGTGTGTGTGTGGGGGGCTCTGTGTGTGTGTGTGGGGGGGGCTCTGTGTGTGTGTGGGGGGGGCTCTGTGTGTGTGTGGTGCTCTGTGTGTGTGTAGGGCTCTGTGTGCGTGTCTGTGTGGGGCTCTGTGTGTGTGTGGCTCTGTGTGTGTGTGTGTGTGGGGCTCTGTGTGTGTGTGGGGGGCTCTGTGTGTGTGTAGGGCTCTGTGTGTGTGTGTGTGGTGCTCTGTGTGTGTGCAGGGGTCTGTATGTGGGGGGGCTCTGTGTGTGTGGGGCTCTGTGTGTGTGGGGGGCTCTGTGTATGTGTGTGGGGCTCTGTGTGTGTGTCTGTGTGTGTGTGTGTCTGTGTGTGTGTGTCTGTGTGTGTCTGTGTCTGTGTGTGTGTGTGTCTCGGTGTGTGTGTCTGTCTCTGTGTGTGTGTGTATCTGTGTGTGTGTGTGTGTGTCTGTTGTGTGTCTCTGCGTGTCTGTGTGTGTGTGGCTCTGTGTGTGTGTCTGTGGCTCTGTGTGAGTGGCTCTGTATGTGTGTGGGGGTGGCTTTGTGTGTGTGGCTCTGTGTGGGTGTAAATGCAATAGGTCATGCATTTGCAAGCAATTAAGCTAATGGCATTGTAAATGACAATGCCATTTATTTAACGATTAAGCTCTTGGCAATGTAAATGACAAAGCCATTTATTTATGTTTTAAAAAAAATAAAATGTCATGAGCAATGCCGGGAAGATTAAAATAAATCATGGAACAAGGCAGGGCTGCCTGTTGTCCCCCTTGCTTTTTACTTTTTTTTATTGAACTTCTAGTAACAAGAATTAGGGACAATGGGGCTATTTTGCCCCCCATCATCGGTATGTCTAAATTAAAATTATTTGCCGATGATATTATTCTCTATCTGGCACCTGAAAAAGAGAATATTGAGAGCCTCATGTGGGAGCTCAAGGATTATGAGAAGATAGGGAGGTATAAGATTAATGAAAAAAAAACGGAGGTTCTTGCTTTAAACACCAGTCTTGATTTTCTTCCTATTTATTTACAAAGTCATAATCAAAAGATCTTTATTCGGATTGTAAAAACATCCATAAAAGTACATGACAAACACAGCAGAAGTATTATTAACATGGTTTTAAAGGGTAAATGTACATAAATAAATAATCGCTGGCAAAATTATAAGTTTATAGCAAGAATTAGATTTATCGTATGCAAATAAGCATACGCTAGTGCAAAAAAATACAGTGTGCAAAAGTGCATAGTGCGAATGTCTCAATCAATAAGTAGAGAAGCACGAGAACGGACGACTGCTTTAAGGAAGCTGCTTACTCTAAAAATTGCTTCATCCGTCTTTAGCATCAACAAATCATTAAAAGCTAGTTTAAAATCCATCAAAGCATTTTTTCTACAGTACGGTATTAAAAAGGGCTTAGTGTGCATTCTATAAAAACCACAAAAAAAGGTGAAATGAAGCAAACTTTGTTTTCCCCCAATGTTACAGGGACAGCTTAAATTTTCCACGTGTTTATTATAGCCTAATGGGAAGCAAAGTAGATTTATAATGCTTCCATCCCTGAACCTAAATAACAAACTCCTATTCCGCCTACCTAATTTTATACGGAGATAACCCTGAGGCAAGGCATGAGGTTTGTCGCACAGCTCCATAAGGGAGCTATACCTTAGTGTGGACGGCTTTCCCAGGTCACACCTTTCCCTCTCTTTACGATAAGAAACTTGCTCATTTGCACATTAGAATTGATTTTAAAACTCGATCTTTGTTGTTTGTAAAACGCACTAAAACAGCGCCTGAAAGGGGAAGACCTCTGTCCCTTTCAGCGTCGCTGCATCACGTGACACGGGGCCACGCCCACCCTCGTTAGCCACGCCCACTCCAGGAAGCTTTAAAGCGCTGTGCTTGCCAGAAGCCGGTGTTGACCAGCTAGGACCCTGAGGCGGAAGCCGGGGTGACTAGTCTGCTACTAAAACTCTGCTGTTTTTAAAAAACTTGCTCATTTGCACATTAGAATTGATTTTAAAACTCGATCTTTGTTGTTTGTAAAACGCACTAAAACAGCGCCTGAAAGGGGAAGACCTCTGTCCCTTTCAGCGTCGCTGCATCACGTGACACGGGGCCACGCCCACCCTCGTTAGCCACGCCCACTCCAGGAAGCTTTAAAGCGCTGTGCTTGCCAGAAGCCGGTGTTGACCAGCTAGGACCCTGAGGCGGAAGCCGGGGTGACTAGTCTGCTACTAAAACTCTGCTGTTTTTAAAAAACTTGCTCATTTGCACATTAGAATTGATTTTAAAACTCGATCTTTGTTGTTTGTAAAACGCACTAAAACAGCGCCTGAAAGGGGAAGACCTCTGTCCCTTTCAGCGTCGCTGCATCACGTGACACGGGGCCACGCCCACCCTCGTTAGCCACGCCCACTCCAGGAAGCTTTAAAGCGCTGTGCTTGCCAGAAGCCGGTGTTGACCAGCTAGGACCCTGAGGCGGAAGCCGGGGTGACTAGTCTGCTACTAAAACTCTGCTGTTTTTAAAAAACTTGCTCATTTGCACATTAGAATTGATTTTAAAACTCGATCTTTGTTGTTTGTAAAACGCACTAAAACAGCGCCTGAAAGGGGAAGACCTCTGTCCCTTTCAACGTCGCTGCATCACGTGACACGGGGCCACGCCCACCCTCGTTAGCCACGCCCACTCCAGGAAGCTTTAAAGCGCTGTGCTTGCCAGAAGCCGGTGTTGACCAGCTAGGACCCTGAGGCGGAAGCCGGGGTGACTAGTCTGCTACTAAAACTCTGCTGTTTTTAAAAAACTTGCTCATTTGCACATTAGAATTGATTTTAAAACTCGATCTTTGTTGTTTGTAAAACGCACTAAAACAGCGCCTGAAAGGGGAAGACCTCTGTCCCTTTCAGCGTCGCTGCATCACGTGACACGGGGCCACGCCCACCCTCGTTAGCCACGCCCACTCCAGGAAGCTTTAAAGCGCTGTGCTTGCCAGAAGCCGGTGTTGACCAGCTAGGACCCTGAGGCGGAAGCCGGGGTGACTAGTCTGCTACTAAAACTCTGCTGTTTTTAAAAAACTTGCTCATTTGCACATTAGAATTGATTTTAAAACTCGATCTTTGTTGTTTGTAAAACGCACTAAAACAGCGCCTGAAAGGGGAAGACCTCTGTCCCTTTCAGCGTCGCTGCATCACGTGACACGGGGCCACGCCCACCCTCGTTAGCCACGCCCACTCCTCTCTTCTCCTTTTACTATGCTCAGGACTCGACAGCGCAGCGGTCGAGCGCAGCGGGCACACCTTCAGCACGCCGAAGACACGCCAAAGACTAGCCCGTCTGTGCCCGTCCGTGTCAGGACGGGGCACGAGGTCGAGGCTCTCTCTCCAACTGCACCCCCCAGATTGGTAAGAACGTCCTCCGCTTTGAGAGCGCTGCGCCCTACCCCTAAACCGAACTGCTCTCTGTCCAACCTTCACATAGTCGGAACCCATGTTTGCTCCGAGTGTAAACTATCCACTGACGTCCGCAAACCCTACTCTGACCCACCTAGGAGACGCAGGAAATGTAAAATTCCACGTAATAATGTACAGCCAACATACGTATTTTACAGTACAAACTGCAGATCATTGCCCAAGCACAAGCATGACATTTTTAATCTCCTCACTGAAGAATGTCCTAGCGCCATCTTCCTAACCGAGACATGGTTACATGACAGCGCTGGCCCAGACGTTGCTATTGCCCTCCCTGAAAATTACGCCATTGCCAGACTCGATAGGGAAAAACAGGTTGGGGGCGGGGTAGCCATCATTTTTAACAGAGAACACAAATGTACTTTGGAATCTGTTCTAATTCCAGACTGTGAAGCGGGTCTGTTTAAAATTACCTTGAACCCCAATTTCACTATGTCAGGCCTTCTGATCTATCGTCCACCAGGTAACCCC
The DNA here is from genome assembly GCF_964261635.1 of Lissotriton helveticus. Lineage (NCBI taxonomy): Eukaryota > Metazoa > Chordata > Amphibia > Caudata > Salamandridae > Lissotriton > Lissotriton helveticus. Next base: position 423,413,904 of record NC_136058.1, read on the forward strand.
TCTCAATGGGTATCAAACTTCGCAAATCTTATTACCCCCTACTATATGTCATCTAGCAATTTCTCTCTGCTAGGTGATCTAAATCTACACCTGGAAGATCCCACCATCCCCTCATGCTATAATTTTCTGGAAGATCTAGCTGCACTGAATTTATCTATTATCAACTCCAGCCCTACTCATACAGCTGGCCACTTGTTGGACCCCATAATAACTAACGTCAGTGAACTCACGTACATCGCCACCGTACCTTCTGGCTGGTCCGACCATCACCTCATCAGCTTTAGCATCTCTTTTCCACCCTCCCCTAGAGCGAAACAAAATACTATTGCCACTAATCGAAGGAATTGGAAGTCAGTCGACATAGATGCCTTAAATGCGGCACTCAAACAAAACCCTCCTAGCCCAAACTCCAACATGGACCACGTAGCAATTGAGACTCAAAATTGGCTAACAAATGCCGCTAATAGCTGTCTGCCTTCTACTCACACCAAAGGGAGTAGACATCGTCCCCCGGCTCCATGGTTTAACGACAGCCTTAAAACCGAAAAGTCAAGATGCAAAGTATTAGAACGTAAATGGCGCAAAAAGTACGACCCTTATGCCAAAAAATGCTATCATGAAGCCAGAAACCATTATCACGCGGCGTGTACAAAGGCAAGAGCGGCCTTCGTCTCAAAAACAATCACCGAAGCAACTAACATGCCCAAAACCCTTTTTGCTAAAGTTAAGGAATTGGCGGGCGCACATACTACAGCCACTGCACCCCCCTTAAGCGCTAAACAATGTCAGGCATTAGCTTGCTTCTTTACTGAGAAAATCGACAAAATTATCTCAGACATCAATACTAAAATATCTAACGCTGATCCTCCCCCTCCTTCTAACCCCAGCCTACCTCAACCCACTGCTGTTGACAAAAACCTGCTGGAAGCCTGGCCGAATCTCTCATTAGAGAATCTCAAAGGAATCCTAAAAACTGTCAAATCCGGTTCCCCTAGGGACCCCATCCCTATTAAAATTATAAAACAATTGGATGACCAGTCCCTGAATATCATTACCAACCTCTTAAACTTGTCCCTCGACCTCGCCACTGTCCCGGCCTTATGGAAGCACGCCATGGTGACACCCCTCTTGAAAAAGCCAAATGCTAACCCTGAAATACTGGCCAACTATAGGCCTATATCTCTGCTTCCTGCTTTTTCTAAGTGCCTCGAGAGACACGTACACTCCACGCTAGCCACTTTTGCAGAAGAAAACCTCTTACTCCACCCTTTGCAATCTGGTTTCAGGGCTGGATTCTCGACGGAGACCGCCCTGTTAGGTGTCACTGAAAATATCCGACAACGTCTTGACCAAGGCCAAACGGTAGCACTTGTGCTGTTGGATCTAAGTGCGGCGTTCGATACCATCTCCCACGAAACGCTCCTTAGAGAACTACACACAAATGGCATAAGAGGAAAGGCTCTGGAATGGATCAAATCCTTTCTGGCAAACAGAACCTTTCAGATCGCATCAGAACAGGCCGAGTCAGATACCTTACCCGCAGCTCATGGAGTGCCACAGGGGTCCATCCTGAGCCCTCTGTTTTTTAATATCTATCTCAAACCGCTGGTAGAACTTGTTGAGAAGCTAGGGCTCACGCTCATGAACTACGCTGACGACACCCAAATCATTTTTTCCCTGTCTAATTCTTGTCCCCACTCCCCGTCACTACTCAAGGAAGGATTACTAAAAATACTGAACTGGATGACAGCAAACCAGTTAAAACTGAACGGGGACAAGACGGAAATTCTGATTTTGGGGAAAGACAAAGATCTCTGGAACCCCGCGCATTGGCCAGAACAGATGGGCATCCTTCCTACCCCGGTGTCCCATGCTCGAAATCTGGGTTTTGTACTAGACAACGCCTTATCCATGGATAAGCAGGCCAGTAAAGTTACTGGATTGTGTCTCACCATAACCAGATGGTTGAGGAAAATCCTGTGGATGTTGCCTATGTCAACTCAGAAGACCGTAGTCAATGCCCTTATCACATCAAGGCTTGACTACGGCAACATCCTATATTTAGGCGCAAATAAATCTGTCATTGGACGACTACAAGTGGCGCAAAACGCTGCGGTCAGACTCCTGTGTAAGATTCCTAGGAACGCTGGAGTCTCGAACCATCGCCGGGACCTTCACTGGCTCAGGATAGAGAACAGAGTTCGCTTCAAGGCCTTGAACTACATGTTCAAAATAAAAACAGGAGGAGCCCCAAAATACCTCCAATCCCTTGCTTGCCTCTACACACCTAAGAGAAACCTCCGGTCCCAGACAGCAGCATGGTTCTGTATACCAAGGTTCAAACGTGCAAGATCAGGGGGCAGATCTTTTGCCTATCTTGGACCCTCCCTGTGGAACACGCTTCCTCTAAGCATTCGGAAGGAAGATAACTACCATAGCTTCAGAAAGCTTGTAAAGACCTGGTTGTACGAACAGTAATCCCTCATAAATCTCCCTCCGTTTTTGTCTTTTCGTCTCTAGCTGTATCTAGGCGCCGGGAAACCCTTCTTGGGTAGCTGTTGCGCCCTATAAATTGACAAAATAAAAAAAAAATAATATAATACAAAGCCCTTTTTATTAGATTCTTATGCGAGCAGTTAATCAGTTGAGGGGAGGTAAAAAGATGTCCCTGCCCTACGCTCGCTAGGATTTTTTCCACAGCCTTAAGCCAAGGTATAAGGTTAGCCCTCTCACAGCTTAGGCAGTCCAGGATGATGTCACGAGTCAGAGAGGCAGCGGAATTAATCAAATTTTTTATCCAAAAGAGGACGGGTCTTGATCTTATAAAATCCTCTATATAAGGGAGATTTAATTCCCTATGACACACATAAATCGGAGCTATAAAAATTCCCCCCAGGACCTTCCGACAGAATCTATTTTCTTCAATCTGTAATTGTGAACAGTCGAATAACCCCACACCTCTGCGCCATAAGTTCCTACAGGTAGGCATTGTGTTCTGTAAATTTGTAATAATGATATAATCACATCAGCCTGGAGAGGTTGACGGAGGGAAGTTAAAGAATGTATAGCTTTACTTAATTTATTCCTTCCCTGGGCGACATGAGGCTGCCAAGATCCAGTATTACAGAACAACAAACCAAGATAGGGAAAAGTGCAAGTGCTTTTTAAAATGTTGTCCCCTGATAAAATCTGGATTATTTTGTAACTTTTAGGGCCACATGAAATAATAAATGACTTCTTAAAATTGGTACACAGGCCCAAATCAGCCATACATGTTACAAAGCCAGAAATGAAAATACGCAAAGCATTCGGTGTGCGGCCCATCAGGACCGCGTCATCCGCGTAGAGGAGTGCGGGAACAGGTTTGCCATTAGTTAGTTAGTTTGCTTACTGAAAGAATCACTCAATTCATTAATATATAAGATAAAAAGCAGGGGGGCCAAAACACAGCCCTGTCTGACCCCCCTGCTGATTAAAATATCGTTAGACACTTCGCCCTCATTGTTAATGCGGACGCGAGCTTTCAACTTACTATGAAGATGTGCCAGAAAATAAACTAAGGATTCGTCTAAACCATAATTTATCAAGACTGACCATAAACGAGAGCGATTAACAAAATCAAAAGCGGAACTTAAATCCATAAACCCAAAATATAAAGGGGATTTTTTAGCAATAGTGTATTTGGCCATGAGTAAGTTTAGATTTAAACATTGCTCCACTTACTTTACTTCTGAAACCTAGCTGGCACGGGTGTAGAATGGTTTTTTCCTCCACCCAGGTTCTGATTCTGTTAAAAAGGACCCTGCCTAAAACCTTTAACGTGTATTCAATTAAGGATATAGGGCGGTAACAGCCAGGGTCAAGTCTATCACCTTTTTTGAATATTGGCACAATAGTGCTGCTAGACCATGTTTCAGGAACAGGGGTACAAGATAAATTGTTAAAAACATTACATAGCAGGGGTGCCCAAAAGTCAGGTTCAGATTTAATTTGGCCGATGGATAAGCCATCGGGTCCGGGGGCTTTATTCCCAGCACTTTCAGCGATGGCATCCTCCACCTCCAACAGCGTGATAATCGGAGGCCTGGCCAATGGGACAATTTCTGTGGGGTTGCCGGGAGCATCATAGATCTTGGAGAAATGTTCAACCCACACATCCCCTGTTACATTGCAATTAATAGGTGAGATGTTGGAGCCCAATGATCTTAGGTTTTTAACCTCCCTCCAGAACCCAGCAACATCTTTTAAGGCTGCAGTGTGAACAAGAGAGCCCCAATGGTCTTTTAATAACTCTTCAGATCTGATTTTTGAGGTGTGTTTATATCTAGATCTCAGAGTCCTAACCAGGGACAGATCACGCAGTTCAGCAATAAGGGCAGCCTTAAGTTCCCGGTTGGCTTTGGAGCATGAGTTATCAAACCACCTGGGATTAGTATTGTTATGCGCTGGGACGGGTTTATAAATTTCCTTCTTTATGGCCTTACAAAGTTCACAAAATGAATTGACGATGTCTGGCCCTGGGGCTGTCGGTTGATAAGCAAACCAGGGCTTATGTAGGATGTTTTTTAATGATTGGAGTCAAAACGCCCTGGTTGTCTATCCCCTTCCAAACCACCCTCAGCCTGTCTGTTGATGCTGTCAAATTTTTTGCTACAATTTCTACTATATTCCCCGTTTTTTTTACTGATTTAAGACAAATTAAAATTGGGTAATGGTCGCTATATGTGGTCCTGATTACCTCTGATTTCAATAAAAGACCTCTAAGGATCGAAGAGATAAATACATAGTCTATGGTGGTTGAGCTCCCATGCCCAATATAGGTGGGAACGGGCACATTATCCACACCAATAGCTGTTTTCTCCATTACGTCGACTAGATCACATGTGGCTAACAGATCGAGTAATTTGTCCCCTCTCTTACAGGGTGGAATTCTAGGGTGAATATGTGCATTGAAATCACCACCTATGCAAATGCCATCAAACCTACCATAGTTTTGTCCCTCCACGACTTCATCAATAAAATTAAAGAGTTTTAGGAAATTGGGATCGGGTTGGGTTGTAAAATCGTTGTTATAGAAGTTGATAAGGCATAACCTTATCCTACCAATATATCTCAACGCCATGAAGTTTTTATTGTTTGTCTGTAATGGTTCAGTTTTAGCGGCAGCCGTAATTTTAACCCAGATAGACAAGCCCCCGCTAGGACGCCCGATGGGAGGGGCGGGTACAATCTGGTTATGGCAACTGTATCCTTCATGGAGTATGGGACTCATACACCAAGTTTCCTGCAACATTAAAACATCAAAGCTGGATATCCAATCAACCCAGGGCTTAATTTTAATTTTGGCATTAAGGCCTGCAATGTTCCAACTCAAGATGGACAGATCGTCGGGCACTGGGATGTAAATATGGCTCAGTGCGCCAATTGTAGGAACAAGTGACGCCCTGGGCATACCAGATGAATTGGGCAATATAGCATTTGAAGAGGTAGATGGACTTCCTACAGGAACATACATGTTAATATGGTCGCTAACTACGTTATCAGAAGGAATGTCTGATGGTCAGTCCAGGCTGCATGTTTCAGCTAATGCGGTGTATCTGTTAAAAAGTGGAAAGGGCGGGGGGCCTGGACAAAAATGTCTAGGTGGGGGCCTATAAAAGTATCCCAAAGGCAAGGTGGTCACAACAGTAGATGGACCCAGATGGTTGTTGTTATGAGTGAGTATATATTTAACAGTGCCAGGGTGCCTAAAGTGCACAACAATACAATCCCCGTTGATGTTTTTGCGTGAGGGGCCAACCCAACTAACTCGACGTGCAGACAAAATTTCATTTGAAATGTCATAGCCCACCCCCTTATGTTTGGTCAACCAGTCGATACACTTATTGTTCAGCTGGACCCAAGACTCACCCAGTCCATCCTTTAGGGGTGGCACGCCTGCCAGTACTAAAACGTATGGGCAGGCGCCAGGTGGTAAATGGAGGGTGGGTTCCTGATATTTAATAGGTCTGCTGGCAACCGGTTGTCCCTTGCCACCATTGCTTATACTTGGAGCCACAGTTTTTAGGGTAGATGTAATAGGGGCCTCATTCCGTGTACTACTAGCTGTACTACCAGCTGTCGTAGTAGTATGAGAAGGACCAGCTACTGTGGGAGGAGTGGGCTTGGGCTTGGGCTTAGCTGTTGGGGCGGATTGAGTTTGCTCTATAGTATTGCCACTGGGTGTAGTGTTAGTGTTTGGAGTGCTACTAACAGTTTTAGGCCCGCCCTTTGAGCTGCTACTGATAATGGGTCCACCACACAGGATAGCCTTACTGGCAGACTCTAAATCTTTCAGAAGACGGTCACCCCTCATCTGATCAAGGCTGATCACCCCTTTCCTTTTTACCTCTTCCTTTTTCACTAAATTTTCAAGTTTATCTAGTCTTTTAAAAACAGTATTAAATTGTTTGATGAATTGACTTTCCAGTTGTTTAAAAATAGTATCGACGATAGTCTCGATAAAGTTCCCATTGGGCTTAGTTTGAATGATGCTTTCAGTTAAAAACTCAGTCTGTGTGCCCAATGAGTTATGATCTGCTAAAAAGTGATTTAGGAAAACACCCCCCTCGGCAGGTTGCGGGTTTTCTAAATTAGCAGTAAGCCCCCCTGGCTGATGCCTTTGCTGCTTCCCTCTGGTCCACATACTCTGGAGGGTTGGTTGATTTTTGCTGCGGGTAGGTTGCTTCCTCTTATTTGTTGTAGATTTCGACGGCCCCCTTTTCCTTTTTCCATCGACAGTCTTATTACTCGGGGACGAGGAAGCAATGTCAATCTGTGCAGCGGGATCAGGCTGGGAGTCGATAATTATGACTGGGCTACCACCCCCGGGCAATGTTTCCAGCGAAGTCACCTGAGTGGTAGGTTTCAAGATGGTAATTGCTGGGGAAAGCGGTACAGAATTGGGTGGGCTTGCATTAGAGGGCTGTGAATGACTATTACTGCAGCCCAAAGACATCCTCCTTTCGGTGTTAGCAATTTCCTCCTGGACCATGTTAAGAGCGTTCTCCAAAAGGCAGTCAAAGGAGGGAGGCAGAGCTGGGGGATCTATAGAGTCAGGCATTATAGAAGTGATATTACGTTTGCCCATAGTCACTTTCCCAAACTCACGTCTTAATACAAGACTTTACAAGAGTTTAGGGGGGGGCCCACCCGACCTCTGATGTCCTCTGAGGGCCACAGAGGGCCAGCCCTTTGCCCGGGCTTCGCCCGGCGCGTCCCGCGCGTGTCCTCGCGGACGAGGAAGCAGGCAGAGTTTTATGCACCTCCTGGCGCTGGAAAGTGAGGGGGGCGGTGTCCTGGCATCGAGGCTGCTGGGAGTAGTATTTCCTGACCGGCGGAGCCAAGCCCGGCCAGTCAGGGCGTGCAGGACAGCGTAGCGGAGCAAAGCCCGGCCACCACACAAGTACAGGGAACCATGAAGACGCCTCAGCGGAGCAGGGTAAGCTCGGCCGGCGTGCAGAGCCCTTCAAAAACTGCCACCAGGTCCTCGGCAGCAGGTAGAGTTTTATGCGCCCCCTGGCGCTGGAAAGTGAGGGGGGTGGTGTCCTGGCGTCGAGGCTGCTGGGAGTAGTAGTTGCTGACCGGCGGAGCCAAGCCCGGCCAGTCAGGGCGTGCAGGACAGCGTAGTGGAGCAAAGCCCGGTCACCACACAAGAACAGGGAACCGTGAAGATGCCTCAGCGGAGCAGGGTAAGCTCGGCCGGCGTGCAGAGCCCTTCAAAAACTGGCTCAAGCTGCGAAAGGGGGACCCAATTCGATACTTGGGTATCTTCGTGACCTGTGACTATGATAAGCTTTTTGCCCTGAGCTATATTAAAATGAAGAGCAAAATAAGGAATCTTTTAGATCAATGGCGTTTACTTCCTTTGTCATTGATAGGTAGGGTTTCACTGGTTAAAATGTCAGTTTTGCCGCTGCTTATATTTTTGTTTAGCAACGTCCCAATCAAAATCAATTTAGTTTATTTTAAAGAACTCGAAACTATGTTGAGAGGATTTATCTGGAACAAAAAGGCCTTAAGAGTCAAGCTCCCGGTGGTTCAACTATCTGTTGATCAGTGAAGGAGTGTGGCTCACTGATTAGAGCGGCAGACCCTGATGCAGAGTTCTGGCCCGGGACCAGGGTTCAATTCCCGATGTGGCAGGGTCCTGAGCCCAATAATGTCCACGGACTCGATAATTCTCGCCTCGGTGCCTACTCTAATCATGGGGTCCCACGCTGCAACTCTGGGCAATAGCTTGCTTAATCTCCACTACGGCGGCCCACCCGCTGCGGGATGCCTGGCTTTCACCTTGGGGATGCCCAGTAGGTCACAGGGAAAAAGCCAGGACTGGTTCCCAAGGCAAGCGCCTTGATGCCTTCGGGTGATACGTGCGCTATATAAGTCGCAATACAAGGTGGCCTGGCTCTTCCCCATTTTAAGACATATTATGAAGCAGCTTTTTTGATTTTGTGTTTAAGAAAAAAAGTGCCAGCAAGGGATTTGTTTACTGCTTGAAGTTTAACAGTGTAGTGAAGTCTGTATTATTTAGACTTATCAGCTGAGTGGAACAGCAACTGTTCAACGTATTTTCAATCTGTTTCAAAATTCTATAGAAGCTACCACACTAGCCCCATACCAGTACAACAACTTGAACAGATTCACAACACATTTTATGGTTATAACCAATAAATGAAATATTGGACACAAGATCAAAGGTAAAGCAACACGGAAAGGTTTGTTCTTCAAAGAAAATTATTATTTATATTTTTCCAAATGCAAATTGTCAAAATATCAAGGGTATACAGTTAATGGTGATTGCATATGTATCTTAAGTAAATGGAGCTGACAAAACAATCCATTAATACAAAAGAAAACAATCCAGTCTATAACAAAATAGATAAAATTGACTTCTTTTAAAAGATAATAAATAGAAAGTCAAGTGCGGACAGTAGACTTGGATTGATGTGTCGACGTTTCGGTCTCAGTGGTGAAATCCAGAGACCATCATCAGGACAGTGAAATTAATGCAATGAAGATGACCCCTACAAAAAAATTAATAAAATTAACAAATAATCCTAACACGTGTTGCTAACATGTATCAACGATTATTACATGTGTTTACACTATTTACATTGCAAAAGTCTAACAAACTAGTCAGTGTGGTGACAGGAGTGTTAACTAACAAGGTTACTTAAACAAAATAAGGTAAATGCACTTACTTATAGTAAATTTAAGAACAAGCTATAGGTGAGCTGAAGTATAAATTCAAGGTTCATAGCCTGTAGGAAATGGAAAAAGCCCAAATGAGCTGACAGATTGCAAGATATATTGCTGAGAGTGTCCCTAGCAATATAATAAGAGACCTATTTAATAATTATTTACCTTAAGGGAACGTCAAGTCTCCCCATGTGGTTGTATCCATATATTCAGGCCAAATAAGTATTAAATCCTTATGGTGAAGAATCCCTGTATCATCAATCTCAGGATCCACGTTAGCTGTGAAACGTATAAAGTTTACAGGTTTGGTAACAGATCTGGAGAGGTTCTTGTCTATTATACCAATGTAACGCGATGTGTCTGTTTTAAAGTAAAGGGCACTAAGGTGAAATTTGTTTCAAACAAGACGGAAGTAATGTGTGAACTCCGCATTACCACTTGTTCAAGGTTCAATGGAGAGGGCGTAACGGTGCCTCTTGTATGTTTACACATGATAAATCTTGCTTAGAGCAATCGTGTAATCAAAACACACTTGCACATATTTAATCGTTTCATCATGTTCTTTTAAGTATGGTGAAGGCACGAAATTACCGTGAGATACTCAAGCACTGCTGTATGTAAGCATTGCAAGACATACTTTGTGCTACGTATGTAGTACTCAATAAAGTTGTCGATTGTAACGCTGCGGCTGAGTACAGTTATTAGCTAAAAGCAGCGATTCAGCATTTGAGTTTAAAATTGCATCGCTGCGGCTGAAATGAATAATAAGATGGTTGCAGCGGTTCAGCATTTAGTTAGCAAAAACGGGGTCTTAGGGCCGCCGATCTCGAGTTTGTACTTACTTAGGCAAATGGCGTAAGGCACGAAGCGTCTCCTCTGCGTCGGGTCAAAGGTGATCAGAGGATTACGGCAGACTAAACCAATATATAGTGATGGGAATTGAAATGGCATGGTCACGTGACACAGAAAGGCCGGAAGGCTGTAAGTTAGTAAACACGGCCGCCATCTTAAGGTGGTCATATCGTCATGTGTCACAACAGGAAACAAAACTCATCATGTGCATTAGTCAAGCACATGATCTGTTTATACTGGTCGAAAAAGAGTTATTTGGGAAATTGCCAATAACGGGGTAGTCTATAACTCAGGTTATATGGTAGTTTACAAAATTGTCTATTTCCTGGTGATGAAAGTAGATTATGCCCAAGGCTCAATTTATAATGAGTATGCGAAAGGAAAAATAAATTGACAGCTGTCGCATAATGAATGCGCGCATATTCTAAAAAAACAATTCTAAAAACAAGACCTAGTGTAGACTTAATGTCATACATAATTGAATACAGATCTTGCAAACATGTACATAGTATCATAGACCACAGTTTTTGATTTGAATACAATTGTTGAATTTGTGACGTATTGTAGTTCACAAAACAAGGTGCATGTAATCCTGTAGATACACATGATGAGATGTTAGTTAAAGAAACATACATATGTCTGTCGCACTACAAAGGCGCTCACAATCTTTGGGGAATCATGTGCTACCTTATCATAGCGTATCAGGTTATGCAGGCTAGTGTATGCCATTCAGTGGACGAGTTTAAACCATGTTTTACACTGTTTGCAAACTCTATCCACTGATTTTCTTTTAAGGTCAGAAGTCTGTCTACATTTGTTTGTCTGATAGTAGGTTTGATGACTTCTATGACCCACCACTTGATCTCCTTCTCACTGTGTTTAAGTTGAACAAAGTGTTCAACTAAAGGTGCATTCTCTGTTTTGCACCTAATTCTAGATTGATGTTGCATGATTCTTTGTTTGATCATTTGTGTGGTTTTACCTATGTATATCATACCGCAAGGGCACTGTATACAGTAGACCCCATTTTGCGTACGGCAGTAAGAGAAGTTTCTAATTTGTATTGTTTTACCATTCAAATTAAATGATTTGATGTTTTCATTGGTTTCGCAGGCAGTGCATTTGTTGCATTTATAATGACCTATCAGGGGGGCCAATTGTCTCATATTTTCGACAAGATTTTGATTGTCTTTTTCGTATGCATGCACCAATCTGTCACGTAGGTTGCGACCACGTTTGAATGAGAATAAGGGTTTGTCTTTAAGTTCTGGTAACTCTGATAATAGTGGCCAGTGTTTTAATATGACCTTTTTCAGTTGGTTGCTGAGGGTGCCGAAAGGCGTGACACACACTAAAGGATTACTCTCATTCTGTGTACGATTGATAAGTAACAGATCTCGGTTGTTATACCACGCTCTCTTTAGTGATTGTTTGAGAAGTTTATTTGGATAACCCCTAGCTAAAAGTTTGTTTTTCAAAATCTTTGCCTCCTGAAAGTAATCTGTTTTTTTGGTGCAGTTTCTTCTTAAGCGAAGAAATTGCCCAAAAGGTAGGCCATCCCGCAGGGCCTTAGGATGATGGCTATTGTATTTGAGGAGGGTATTTCTAGACGTGGGCTTGGTGTAAAGTGTGGTGAACAACATATTTTCTTCACTCACTTTAATAGTGATGTCGAGAAAGTTCATCTGGAGATTGTTACTTTCAAGGGTAAATGACAGGTTGGAATTTCTCTCGTTCAGCCAAGCATGAAAACTGGAAAGAAGGTATTTGCTGACTCTCCAGATCATAAAGACATCGTCTATATACCTGAGCCAGCAGGATATGTTGGCCAGGTAAGGATTTAATGGATGATAATTGAATTTCCTTTCAAAATCGGCGACATAGATATTGGCGATGTCTGGAGCAAAAATTGCCCCCATGGCCACCCCTTTGAGTTGTTGGTAATAGGTTTTCTCATATAGAATTTTTTTTTCACATAGGGGAATTCTGATACATTCCAGTATGAAGTTGGTTGGTACCTCATGAGGTCTATTACGACTATCTAACAAGTCTTCAAGAATAGCCAGTACCTCAGATTGGGGGATGTTGGTATAAAGGCTTTCTATGTCCATGGTTACCAAATATTCTTCATCAGGGTTGAAGTGATGGTTTTCTAGTTTATTGATGACAGATGTTGTGTCCTTAATATAAGTATCAGAACCTATGGCAAAAGGTCGTATGAAGTGATCTGCATATTCGGCAAGGGGTTTTAGTATCGAATTGCAACCCGACACTATGGGTCTCCCTGGTGGTTCAGTGGTGTTTTTATGCACCTTGGGAAGGATGTATAGTGCCGGTACTGTGGGCGCTTTGTTGACTAGGAACATTGCTTCTTTTTCACAAAGCCAACCTCCTTTTAGGCCGTGTTGACTTAAAAATGAAATTTCTTTTTGAAGTCTTGAGGCAGTTTTATCCCAAAGGACAATGCCTCCCCTTTGAAAAGATTTTCAAACAAATGCCCTTTGCTAGAAACAACCTTAGCAAGAATGAACTGACAGCTCTTAGAACTCTAGAATCATTACCAGATTCCCTGAGTAAGCCAGCGGACAAAGGGGGATGCATTGTCCTTTGGGATAAAACTGCCTACAGAACAGAAGTCCTGAAACAACTTTCAGTTACTGAGAACTATAAACGACTCTCTGGTAATCCAACTTCAAGACTTCAAAAAGAAATTTAATTTTTAAGTCAACACGGCCTAAAAGGAGGTTGGCTTTGCGAAAAAGAAGCAATGTTCCTAGTCATAAAAACACCACTGAACCACCAGGGAGACCCATAGTGTCGGGTTGCAATTCGATACTAAAACCCCTTTTCTATATGAGAAAACCTATTACCAACAACTCAAAGGGGTGGCCATGGGGGCAATTTTTGCTCCAGACATCGCCAATATCTATGTCGCTGATTTTGAAAGGAAATTCATTTATCATCCATTAAATCCTTACCTGGCCAACATATCCTGCTGGCTCAGGTATATAGACGATGTCTTTATGATCTGGAGAGGCAGCAAAGACCTTCTTTCCAGTTTTCATGCTTGGCTGAACGAGAGAAATTCCAACCTGTCATTTACCCTTGAAAGCAACAATCTCCAGATGAACTTTCTCGACATCACTATTAAAGTGAGTGAAGAAAATATGTTGTTCACCACACTTTACACCAAGCCCACGTCTAGAAATACCCTCCTCAAATACAATAGCCATCATCCTAAGGCCCTGCGGGATGGCCTACCTTTTGGGCAATTTCTTCGCTTAAGAAGAAACTGCACCAAAAAAACAGATTACTTTCAGGAGGCAAAGATTTTGAAAAACAAACTTTTAGCTAGGGGTTATCCAAATAAACTTCTCAAACAATCACTAAAGAGAGCGTGGTATAACAACCGAGATCTGTTACTTATCAATCGTACACAGAATGAGAGTAATCCTTTAGTGTGTGTCACGACTTTCGGCACCCTCAGCAACCAACTGAAAAAGGTCATATTAAAACACTGGCCACTATTATCAGAGTTACCAGAACTTAAAGACAAACCCTTATTCTCATTCAAACGTGGTCGCAACCTACGTGACAGATTGGTGCATGCATACGAAAAAGACAATCAAAATCTTGTCGAAAATATGAGACAATTGGCCCCCCTGATAGGTCATTATAAATGCAACAAATGCACTGCCTGCGAAACCAATGAAAACATCAAATCATTTAATTTGAATGGTAAAACAATACAAATTAGAAACTTCTCTAACTGCCGTACGCAATATGTGGTCTACTGTATACAGTGCCCTTGCGGTATGATATACATAGGTAAAACCACACAAATGATCAAACAAAGAATCATGCAACATCAATCTAGAATTAGGTGCAAAACAGAGAATGCACCTTTAGTTGAACACTTTGTTCAACTTAAACACAGTGAGAAGGAGATCAAGTGGTGGGTCATAGAAGTCATCAAACCTACTATCAGACAAACAAATGTAGACAGACTTCTGACCTTAAAAGAAAATCAGTGGATAGAGTTTGCAAACAGTGTGAAACATGGTTTAAACTCGTCCACTGAATGGCATACACTAGCGTGCATAACATGATACGCTATGATAAGGTAGCACATGATTCCCCAAAGATTGTGAGCGCCTTTGTAGTGCGACAGACATATGTATGTTTCTTTAACTAACATCTCATCATGTGTATCTACAGGATTACATGCACCTTGTTTTGTGAACTACAATACGTCACAAATTCAACAATTGTATTCAAATCAAAAACTGTGGTCTATGATACTATGTACATGTTTGCAAGATCTGTATTCAATTATGTATGACATTAAGTCTACACTAGGTCTTGTTTTTAGAATTGTTTTTTTAGAATGTGCGCGCATTCATTATGTGACAGCTGTCAATTTATTTTTCCTTTCGCATACTCATTATAAATTGAGCCTTGGGCATAATCTACTTTCATCACCAGGAAATAGACAATTTCGTAAACTACCATATAACCTGAGTTATAGACTACCCCGTTATTGGCAATTTCCCAAATAACTCTTTTTCGACCAGTATAAACAGATCATGTGCTTGACTAATGCACATGATGAGTTTTGTTTCCTGTTGTGACACATGACGATATGACCACCTTAAGATGGCGGCCGTGTTTACTAACTTACAGCCTTCCGGCCTTTCCGTGTCACGTGACCATGCCGTTTCAATTCCCATCACTATATATTGGTTTAGTCTGCCGTAATCCTCTGATCACCTTTGACCCGACGCAGAGGAGACGCTTCGTGCCTTACGCCATTTGCCTAAGTAAGTACAAACTCGAGATCGGTGGCCCTAAGACCCCGTTTTTGCTAACTAAATGCCGAACCGCTGCGACCATCTTATTATTCATTTCAGCCGCAGCGATGCAATTTTAAACTCAAATGCTGAATTGCTGCTTTTAGCTAATAACTGTACTCAGCCGCAGCGTTACAATCGAAAACTTTATTGAGTACTACATACGTAGCACAAACTATGTCTTGCAATGCTTACATACAGCAGTGCTCGAGTATCTCAAGGTAATTTCGTGCCTTCACCATACTTAAAAGAACATGATAAAACGATTAAATATGTGCAAGTGTGTTTTGCTTACACGATTGCTCTAAGCATGATTTATCATGTGTAAACATACAAGAGGCACCGCTACGCCCTCTCCATTGAACCTTGAACAAGTGGTAATGCGGAGTTCACACATTACTTCCGTCTTGTTTGAAACAAATTTCACCTTAGTGCCCTTTACTTTAAAACAGACACATCGCGTTACATTGGTATAATAGACAAGAACCTCTCCAGATCTGGTACCAAACCTGTAAACTTTATACGTTTCACAGCTAACGTGGATCCTGAGATTGATGATACAGGGATTCTTCACCATAAGGATTTAATACTTATTTGGCCTGAATATATGGATACAACCACATGGGGAGACTTGACGTTCCCTGAAGGTAAATAATTATTAAATAGGTCTCTATTATATTGCTAGGGACACTCTCAGCAATATATCTTGCGATCTGTCAGCTCATTTGGGCTTTTTCCATTTCCTACAGGCTATGAACCTTGAATTTATACTTCAACTCACCTATAGCTTGTTCTTAAATTTACTATAAGTAAGTGCATTTACCTTATTTTGTTTAAGTAACCTTGTTAGTTAACACTCCTGTCACCACACTGACTAGTTTGTTAGACTTTTGCAATGTAAATAGTGTAAACACATGTAAAAATCGTTGATACATGTTAGCAACACGTGTTAGGATTATTTGTTAATTTTATTAATTTTTTTGTAGGGGTCATCTTCATTGCATTAATTTCACTGTCCTGATGATGGTCTCTGGATTTCACCACTGAGACCGAAACGTCGACACATCAATCCAAGTCTACTGTCCGCACTTGACTTTCTATTTATTATCTTTTAAAAGAAGTCAATTTTATCTATTTTGTTATAGACTGGATTGTTTTCTTTTGTATTAATGGATTGTTTTGTCAGCTCCATTTACTTAAGATACATATGCAATCACCATTAACTGTATACCCTTGATATTTTGACAATTTGCATTTGGAAAAATATAAATAATAATTTTCTTTGAAGAACAAACCTTTCCGTGTTGCTTCACCTTTGATCTTGTGTCCAATATTTCATTTATTGGTTATAACCATAAAAGGTGTTGTGAATCTGTTCAAGTTGTTGTACTGGTATGGGGCTAGTGTGGTAGCTTCTATAGAATTTTGAAACAGATTGAAAATACGTTGAACAGTTTCTGTTCCACTCAGCTGATAAGTCTAAATAATATAGACTTCACTACACTGTTAAACTTCAAGCAGTAAACAAATCCCTTGCTGGCACTTTTTTTCTTAAACACTTTGACTGCCCAAGCCCGCAAGGGTTTATTGGGTTACCCACCCCTATAACAAGTTTTTGATATTGTGGCAGGATTATTAAGGACTAGACAGACGAGGGAACAATTTTTTCCTTGAATTGATGGTACAGGAGGCAGGCTCTCAAATTCCAATCTTTCTGAAAACAGCAAAACTCCCCAAGAAAGCAAGATATAAGACGCTGAAAAGGTATACATCAAGATTGCTGCTCCTTTTTAAAAAACATGCCTCTGATGGTTCTAATTACTTGAACTTAATCGAATGCTCTAAAATGGGTCTTCAAATAAGCTTGAACCATATAAAGAACTGGGAACTTTGAGGGTTCTGCGAACTGAGACATCTGATAGTTCAAAATAGGGTAATCAGCTGGCATGAGGTTTTAGCTAGAACGAATAAACCTAGGCGTCCCACATTTTTTGAATATATACAGATGGTCTATTTTATTAGAAAGGAAATAAGTGGTTTGCTTAATACTCCCACTGCCCTGATAACAGTCCTGTATGGAGGAAAAAACAAAGGTGTAGGACACTGGTATAAAATGCTCTACTTCGCCAGATCATCCTCAGTAGTAGATAAACATTTAGATAAAATACGCCTCTCGACACAGTGCACTCTTTCTGTTAAGGACTGGGAGGTATTGTGCCACCTGGTAAATAAATCACTTCGGGCAGCTAACTATAAGAGAATGTCCTTTCTATCACGTTGGCTGGCGTACTATACACCGGAGGCCCTGGAGAGAATGTACCCTGATGTTGAGAACAGGTGTTTTAGATGCAAAGCTATGGGCCAGGGAGGATTGCATCTTTTTTTTTTTTGCTTGCCCAAAGTTAGAATATTTTTGGAGGGGTATATTTGCAGACATTGAGCTGGCAATTGGGAAAACATTCTTGCCAGTAGCTGAGGTGGCCTTGTTTGGCATATGCAAAGACAGGAGCAGGTTTAGAAAAACTGAATAAGTATTTATTTTTATATCTTTTGCAGTTGCTCGGTCTTTGATACTTCAAAATTGGAAATCCAGGGAGATTCCATCACAGCTAAAATGGTTTAATAAAATGAGGAGAACATGTAATTTTGAAAAAGCATATGCAGGTAGGGTGGGAGCTATTGTAAGATTTGAAAGAAATTGGAAATATTTTGAGAATCTGGAATTATTGAAGGGAGGATGATCGGGAAAGAGAAAAGAAAGATAGTCGAGATTGGTTAAGAAAAGTTACGAAAATGAGCCGGCTCATTAATGAATGTAATAGGGTCTTTGTCGGAATATTTGCACTTTATTTGTATGATTGCAGATTTGTACTAGCTGTTTTTGCACTATTTTGCACTAGCACTTTAAGACTGCACTTTATTGGATCGCATCACACTTTGCAGTTGCACTTTATTGCAGTTTTGCACTTTGCAGTGGTATTGTTTACTTAAAAATTGCGGATTTTGCACAGGGCTTTCGAAAGTCCTAATAATGGAACCGGCTGTGTTTTCTCTTTTTAATCTTGATGAATTTCTCGTTCTCCTTTTACTCCTCTTTTATCTCTTGTTAATTGTCTAAAAGTTGTTTAAATGTTAAAATTTGAAGGGAAAGATGTATTTTTTTTTTTATTAAAACTTTATTGTTAGGAAGGAATAGTGGTTAAACAATTGCATACATCCAATCGGCAATTATGCATTTCGTACAAGTTATCTGTGCAGTAATGCACTGGCTACATTTTCGTAATTAATACATAGTTTCTGCTGTATCATGGGTCTCTCATAGGCTTTCAACATATGATATTCGGTCGTATAGCGCGTTCCCTCAGTAGCCCTTCCCTCAAGCTTCAGTGATGGTTACATTTCCTTCCAAGTTACCCGTAAGAACAAACTTCCCAACATACCCCCCCAACCATGTGTCATCGCATCCCTTGGACGTGTCCCACAGTACGTAATACCCTGCGCTGCTATCCGTAGTGCATTAAATGGCCAGTTCATTGCCGCCCATTCAGCCGTGTCAAATGTCCGAGGCCTTCTCCCCGCAACTGACCAGTTACTCCTCCTCCCCTTCGGAGTCTGATTCCTCTCCCTCTGGCAAGGGCTCACAAAGTTCCCCTCTGTACATGTTCCATGCCGCCCATACCTTGTTCCATTTCCGGGGCGCCGCTCGAAGCACATACACCGCTCTCTCTGTCACCATTATGATGTCCATGTTCTTGGCCCATCTACTGGCGGTGGGCACTTCCGGCGCCCCCCATTTTTGTGCTATATCCCGTTTAGCCACTGTTAATGCCAGTGACGCCCAAATCAGTTCATATCTACCCAGGTCATTTGGGTCCCAGATGTTCAGAAGGCATTTACGTGGTTCGGGTAGAATGGAGAGTTTGAGGGCCTGGGAGATGGATCGGAGTACCTGCCTCCAGAATTCGCGTATTTGCGGGCATTCCCATAGCGTGTGGAATAGTGTCCCTTCCTCCCCGCAGCCTCGCAAACAGAAGGGGTGTGGTGCTCTTTGTATTTTGTGCAGCAGTGTCCTGGTGTAATAGATACGGTGTAAGATTTTAAGCTGTACCAGTCGGAGCTTACTAGAGATTCCCACCTCTTTCGGGGAGGCCAGGGCCTCATTCCATTCAAATTCGTCTGTCTCACCTAGTTCCTCCTCCCATTTCCCTTTGAGCTTTAGTGTCGGGTCTTTGAGATTGTTGATCAACTTTTTGTATGTAAGGGAGGTGGCGCTTTGGAGCATGTAGTCGGTTAGTAATCTATCTTCCAAAGGAGAGGAATCTGGTAATGTGGTGCCGGCAGGGATTGCCTGTAGTAATGCATGCCTAATCTGGACATACCTAAATGTTTCTGTGGGTCCGAGGTTGTATTGCTGTTGTAAGTGTGGAAATGGTAATACTGAGTCACTGTCCCAGAGGTCCCCTATCGTAGATATGCCTATTGAGTCCCACCGCTCAAACCCCTTACAGTCTCTTAGGTTCCCCAACGCTTTCGTGTCCCACAAGGGCGTCATTTTAGTGAGTCGGCCTGCCCACCCCAGACGGGCCTGCGCCATGTGCCACAGCGCCGCCGTGTGCTTGGTCGGACCGATCAGGTCCTTTAGTTGCGACTTGTTGTACAGTACGGACAGCATACAGACCGTCCCAAGTTGCGACCAGTCTGCCCGGTATGCCGGGTCGTCCTTCGGGGCGTGGATCCAGTAGTTTATAATCTTGAGTTGGGCCGCCCAGTAATATAGCTGGATGTTGGGGAGTGCTATGCCACCTTCGTACCAGCTCTTTACCAGCTTGTCGTATGCTCTGCGCGCCGGGCCTGTGTCCCAGAGCAGGACCGTGACCAGCGCCACAATCTGTTGGAAGTAACGCTGTGGTACCAGGTGAGGAGTATTTTCCAGCACGTATAGGAGTCTAGGGAGGGCCATCATCTTGTACAATGCCGCTCTGCCCAGTAGGGTCAGGGGGAGGGCCGCCCAGTGCCTAACATCTGCTCGCAGGCGATCCATGGGTGGTTTCAGGTTGTTCACGAAAAAGTCTGCTTCCCCGCTCGCGACAACAATGCCTAGGTACTTGAAAGAGGCCGATGTCTTAAGCATTGGACAGTTCCCCTGCAGTCTTGGCTCCGGGCCTTTTAAAGTGTATATGGTGGATTTCGACCAATTGAGTGTGTAACCCGATGTGCGCCCATGTGTGTCACAAAGGTCTAGTAGGGCTGGGATGCCGGTCTCGGGCGCGGTCATGTATATGAGCATGTCGTCCGCGTACAGCGAGACTTTGTCCTCCCACCCCTCCTCCCACATGATGCCCGCGAACAGAGGTGTCGATCTGATTTGGATGGCCAAGGGCTCAAGTACAAGCGCGAAGAGCAGGGGGGACAGGGGGCAGCCTTGTCTGGTCCCCCTGCCCAGTGGGAATCTCGGCGACGTGTGGCCGTTGGCCACCACTTGTGCCACGGGGTTTGTGTAGATACAAAAATACATAAATAGTTTGAGAGATACATGTGCGCTCGCGCCAATCACTCAATGCTAAAAAGCGACTTGGCTAGAGGGTCATCATATTTGTACGCTAAGATGACATGGAAATGCGAAGTAATTGTCTTCAAATGTCATTGAGGGTGGGAAGTGGAACAAAAGAGGTCGGCAGGGTGGGGGGACACACACAGTTGGGTTAGGTGAACTTACAAGGTGCGAATAACCAATGATTCCACCTACGTTCTAGGACCCGCAACTGAAAAGTTGCTCAAATACTAACAAAAACAAAAATGTGTGTGGAGGGTCATGGGGCATATTTACCGACCTGTCTGTTAACACCCCTGTTAAGACTGTGAAACATACAAAGAAACAGACCAGGTCCGACGTTGGTGTGTAACTGTACCAGTGACTGAGAGCCAGATAGCTAATAACGATTAGCTATCGCGGCGCCCCTCTACTGTCTGCGCATGCTCGAGGGAGCATTGTCTTCCAGCGCGTTTTTTTCACCGATACACGTTTACCGCCTGGAAGTCTATTTAAATGTTCGTGGCTTCCAGACCCACACCTCCCCCTTCCGCTTGGCTCACACACCGGGGCACCGACGGACAGGTGAGTTTTTGAACGCTGTGTCTCTCTGGCTAATGTAGATCACACAGCTGCTCCAAATTATTACAGTTCTTATGGAGTTTAGATGGTTCCAGCCCGGGGTATTGGTGGTTAGTTTCAGGGACCTGTATGACCCACATCCCCCCACATCTAAGAAGCCAATGCTTCTAGGTAGTTTATTCAATTAACACTGAATTACCTCTTGACTTCTCCTATTTTTGGCAACTGTTTGGGACATATTAGTTATATGTTCATACTACTGTATCAACAAATTGCTCATAGACACCCCCTAGGGTCTTCTGGTAGTCTCGCAATATGAGACATTTCGCAACATTTGCGATTTCCAATATGTCAGTAGAGATGGGCTGCGGGGACTTTTTGGTATGGCAGGGTGGTATACACCACATGTGAGTTAGGTTCAGTGTGTAGAGCGATTGGCTTAGGCACCGTAAAGTTTTACTTACTGTGCTCTTTTTCTACACCATAGAGCGGGGCCTCCTTCTCCCGAGCGGTCGCCGGGTGAGGCGAGGTCTTCACCCACACAAGGCTGGGTGAGTACCACTTGGAGGAAATGCCTCCAAGTGATTTAGCTATTATGCTTTTTCCTTATATATGCGGAATATAATGTATTCACGCAGGTGTGTTCTTGTATTTGGTCTCTCTGTATCCAGGTGGTTGTGTGGGTGTAATTCAATGTTGTAGTACAATCATCTTTTGTTTATTGACAGGAAGAAGACAATCTTCTCCCACCAGTGGACGCCCTAAACGTTTGAAACTCTGGTAGATATGTATCAGGTTTCTACCCAACACATTGTTTGTGGTTGTAATTGCAGTAGCTTCCTTATGTCTAAGGTCCTGAAGAAAGCCGGGACAATGTCCCATAGGCTGAAACATGTCGACCGTCCTGCATAGCGCCATAGGGTAGATTTTTCACCAGGCGTTTTTAATTTTTAATTGTTGACACCGTAGTTTCTGTATGTACGATTTGTCAGAACTAAAGTAGTCAATTTTATTTCACTATTATCACCTGAGCACTGCACTTTATTATGTCCACTTAATGGCAAACATTATGGCTGGATTGTTGACATCCATTCCCACTATGGCACTATTTGGCCACATGTGGTATGGTGTGATCAACGACTCCCACGTGACGTTAACTCCACCAACAAGGGTGGTCTGATGGGATTCTTTCCAGTTGTATGTTGCCAATAACTACCTACGGTAATGATGCACACATACATTCTATCTGGCTCTCAGTCACTGGTACAGTTACACACCAACGTCGGACCTGGTCTGTTTCTTTGTATGTTTCACTTCCGTAAAGTCTGACAGTGGTGTAGCACCTCGTGGTCTGGCTCTGGTGGGGAAAGTGTCCTTAAGTGGATCCATGACTGCGTTAAAGTCCCCCCCAACAATCATGTCGCCATCAGGGAGACCAAGAAGGAATTTGCCTAGTGCTGGTAAGGCCACCGAGTGTAGGGCTGGGGGAATATACACTGAGATCACATTCAGGGCCCTGCCCTCCCACTGGCCGTGTATTGCGGCGTAGCGACCCTGGTCGTCTGCCACGTGGCTGGATACCATAAGGGGGGAAGATCTTCTCACCAGTATGCCTGTACCCCTGGAGCCAGTAGTGAAGTCGGCGCGGACTACCATTGTGTACCCCCGTCTGTCTAGGGCTTTGCAGGTGGATCCCGTGAGGTGGGTTTCCTGTAGGAGGACCACATCCGGGTTTTGCCGCTTCACGGCTTGAAGGACCAAGCCTCTCTTGATTTTGTCACCCAGGCCCCAGACATTCCATGTCAGTATGCGCAGTGGGGGAATCTTCCCGGCCGCGGAGGGGCCCTCGGCGGGTGTGTGATTAGGTGGCCTGGCCATTAGGCTGTTGAAGGAGTCTTGCACACAACGTGTGCTGCGGCATAGCCCATGCGTCGACTAGCGTCGCGCTGTGTAGGAGACGTGCTAACTTCAGGGTGATATTGCTGTGTAGGTGGTGAACGATGACTACAAACAAGAGTAAACATTTCAACAAATAAACTTCAAACCCATCCCCCCTCCCTGCTACCCTGCTCCACGGACAAACTCCCGCCCGCTTCCCCAACTGTGCAGAGTGCTTCAGCCCCCCCCTAAACATCTTACTTGCTCGTAGGGTTGGTGAGTCCCCTCCGGGCACTGCCCGTGCCCACCCTACTCAGCTACGTCCGAGCCACGGTCCCGCGGCCCACACAGTCATGAAAAAGTAAAGCAGTGAAATGTCACACCGGAGCCACTTGTCCAGAGTCCAGTGGATCTCTCTCAAGGTCCGATTCTACTTCCGTTTCGCCTCCCTGGTGTGGTCGGTGGGAGGACTGACTGGACGGTGTCTGGTCAGTACGGTGTCGCTGCCGGTCCTGTTGTGAGCGTTGCCGTCGCCCCGCTGGTCGCCAGCCCTCCAGCCATTCTTGAGCCACCTCTGGCGTGTCAAAAAACCAGGTCTTCCCCTCGGCCACTATCCGCAGTTTAGCTGGGAACATCATGGAATACGGCAGTTCTCTGTCGCGCAGTGCTTTCTTAACCTCCGTGAAGGACTTGCGTCGCCTGGCCACCTCTGCCGTGTAGTCCGGGAAGAACGCCAAGGTTGCGTTTTGAATCCGTACTGGTGGTGAATTCCTCGCCGCCTGCAATATTGCGTCCCTGTCCCTGAAGTTGAAGAGCCGGGCTAACACCGGTCTCGGAGCCGCCCCTGTCCTGGGTGGGCCCCCCGGGACTCTGTGCGCCCTCTCCACCGAAAAGAAGTGCGATAAGCCCTTGGGCTGGAGCTTGTTCTTGATGAGGTCTTCAACATAGAGGTCCATGGCCCCCTTCCCCTCCGTCTCTGGAAGCCCAAGGATACGGACGTTGTTGCGGCGCGAACGCCCTTCCTGGTCGTCCAGCCTGTCATGCAGGAGTTTGGTAACTTTCTGCATCTTTTCCATGGCCAATAGGAGCTCTGAGGTGTCTTCTACGAGCGATTTAGTGACCACTTCCACCTGCGACACCCTCTCCGCCATTTTGTGAAAGTCCGCTCGTAGCAGAGATACTTCTGAGGAGATGGCGCCCACTGTGGTTTTAACTTCTGAGAGCGTTTTCATGATGTCCTCTAGCGTAATTTTCGTCGTCTTTTCTGCTTCTTGGGCATGGCTTGTGGAGGGTCTCCCTGTAGTTTGCTGTTGGCCTTGGTGTCCGTATGCGAATTTATCCAGTTTGGCTTGCGTGGATCCGCTCCTAAGGCCTTTTCCCGCCATGGTGCTGGGCCCTGCGAGTGCCAGAGAAATGCCCCAGGTGACCGCTGCCTGTGGGTCAATTGAAGTTTCTGATAGGCGGAATCAGCCAGGTAGCAGTGGGTCTCACTGGATGTTGGTGTGAGAGCCTAGGGGGCCGCTGACGTGTATCGTGTTTTTGCTCTCGGTAGCCTCTTTCCGGGACGGAGCGGGCACTGTGTTCCCCCCTCGATGGTCTACACTGCACCGTGTCTCGTGCACTGGACCGGCCGCTGCGTGTTGGGGTACTTCTGCTGTATCGACGCTGCTGGTGGCGGGCCTGGGGGTTCCACCTGTGGTCCCACGTATATGTCCGGCGTTGCGCCGTCCCCCCGGGGCACCGTCCACCTGGCTTCTGTCAAGGCGCACCGTGCGGGCCCACTGCTTCCTCGCTCTTTTGCGGCGACCTCCTCTGCCCCCTGTAGTATTGCTACGTCAGCTATGTTCTCATTTTTTGGGGGGGGGGTTGTATGGTGTTGTCCCCGTGCCGCGCTGCCCAAGTCGGGGTTGCACTGACCGTCGTACTGTTCAGGTCCTGCTTGGAGTTTGTGGCAGCCCGATTACCACCGGAGGACTCCGCCAGTAGCTGTAAGCGTGGTCTGATCTCCCCGAGAGGCACCGGGGTGCGATCACTTTTCCGGCCGGCTCTGCCGCACTTCCGCCGGGGTCCGGATTTCACGCGAGGCCGGTGCTTCACCCTCGGTTGTAGGCCCCAACTCGCCACACGGTGCAGCTCTGGCTCCGGTGCTCCGATTGCTTCGAAACTTGGACCGGTGACACCGCTTGTGTCCCGGACCCGAACGCAGCCGCTTCAGGCGCGCTAGGCGGCGGATAACTGTGACGGATTTATGGAAAGGCTGCAGTGCCCTCGGGAGCTCTCACACTAAGCGGCCGCCATGCTTGGCTGCTAGCCACGCCCCCCGGAAAGATGTATTTTTTGTACCAATGATTTCCTATTGCTATGTTCAATAAAAAAATATTAAAAAAACAAAAGAAATGAGCAATGCCAATAGCTCTACCTTTAATAATGCCTAGACCATTGCATTGTAAATGCTTGTTATATATGTATGCCATCTAATTGGACATGTACGGTATTTTAGAATCATTCTATGTCATTGCTCTTCAGTCCTAGTAGACCTACTAAAGTTATATATATACTTATATGTATATATGATGTAAAATCTGTCTTGTGGAGTAGGACTGTGTTTCTTATACTTGGTACAAATCCCCTTCCCTATATTTGTACTTTTATCCTGCCTGACGTTTTGTTGTTTGTTCTCTAATATTGTATTTTTATATGTAGTATGTATTATATATTTGTGTTGTCTGTTAGTATACTTAGTGTGTCTTTTATATTTGTGCTCTTTTCAGCCCTGACGAAGTTCCAATGAAACAAAACGCTTTGGCTGAGGCTTTTTAAAGATTGAAAAGAATAATGGACTTACTTTTGGCAAAATTGGAAGCTCTCTGAATTTTATTACTTGGTGCACTGTCCCTTTCTTCAAAAACACTGTCATGCACAACTACAAAGCTATACCTCCTAGGCCCGAGTCCATCCATCTGCACCACAACACCCAACACAGGTCACACAGATGTAACGTTCACTCTAGCGGATGCACACCAAAGCCACACAACATTCACAGGGTGGCATGTGTCCAGGCAACCAGCACCACAACTCCCATCAGGCCCCCCAGTCCCACACATCAGCAGGATGGAGCACTCCCTCCTACCCAGAAGCATGTGGCAGCCATTAGATCACTACAAACAAACCAACAGATAGGTAGACAGCTTGCTATGGAGGGCTGGGGGGAGGCCTGTACTACGATTCCCACCAGGCACCCCTGTCACACCCCTCAGCAGGATGGGGCACGCCCTCCTACCCAGGAGTAAGTGGCATCTAATGACCCACCTCAAAAAGAACCAACAGGTAGGTAGACATATCATGCAGTCCTGTGACCCCACTGAGCAGGATGTAATCCTAAACCAAGCACACACAGAAGTGTCTCATAATAAAGCCAAAGTTGAGCACACACCAGATAAGCAGCCAGTACTTGCACCCACCCATTTGGCCCTAAAGAAGTGTTGACATATGACAACACCAGCACTCTCATTGCACAAAAAAGCACACCAACACCATTGCCACGCAGTGTGCACACAGGTAAGGAAAGGAAACTGTCACAGCTACCAAAGTGTGAAACTGCAATGCACCTGTAGGAAAAAAATTGGGCTCAATCATGCACAGCACCCATTGACAAGACCACCCAAAAAATGTGGGTGCATGTTTGGTGGTACAAATCTATGTATGCACACAACAGGATTGAGTGATGCAGGACATGACAATGACTAGTCCATGGCCAGATGTGACGTCTGCCAGGTCAGACATTCCAAATGAATACTCCGCAATGAGATAATTGGTTGTGCCAGTCCATAGATGTCAACAGGTCCCTGTAAACAAAAAATATTCATGTGGCTCATGGCATGTATTAACAACTCTCACCATGGAGATGCAATACGTATACCACTGCATCATGTAAGGACGCACAGTAGTGAACCTAGAAAACAATGTGATTTTTAGTCAACTGTGTAGTGTACAAACATGGAATGACACACAGCTAACACCAAGCTTGCGGGGTGCACTACAATGACCATTTTCCATCTGTCCCACAGGTGACCAAAAACTCACTGCAGATGACGACACAAGCAACCTGCACAGCCAGTCTCCCACCCCGGTACATGGACTCTTGGATGTCGACTCCCAGGAGTCACTGGACAATGAGCTCGAAGTCGGTCCGTCTGGTGTGCCAGGGTGCAACAGGTTCCATGACACTGTTGTCCCCCATCACATCTGCTGCTATACAAACACCTCAGCAGACCCCTACTGTCACAGCCTGTGCATCCTCCTCCACCACCAACACCACTGCCAGCAACACTCGTCCTGTACCAGAGGCTGACCATCCCACACCACCGACAGAGGAGGGCAGCGAGAGGATGTGTGTGCCCACAGTGGTGAGCCAAGCAGTCCGTGGCAGCAGGGCAGTTGGGAGGGGCAGGGACACCCACAGACACCAAGAGCCTGGGACTCCATCCCAGGACCACATCACCAGAGTCCTTGGGGCTTACTAACAGGCCCAGGGACAAACAGGCTGGTCTGATGAACTGTTACGCAGGCTCATCCTGCTGATGAGGTCCAATGACATTTGCATGGGACAAATTGTGAACCTCTTGGCCCAGCAAGTGACAGCACTGATGGACAGGCCTTTGCCAACGTTTATATTTATTCATTATCACTAAAAAACTTGTATTAGCAGCAGCAATAGTAACATTCTTTTGGTCCTGAAGAAAGCCACTTCATACAGAGTATTGATCACTAGGCTGAAACATGTTGACCTGAATTTAGAGTAGTTTTAAATCTATACTACTCTCTGCACTGCTTTTTAACTCTGCCAGTGAGAGCGTTCTAATAAAAATAGTTTTGTGCATCTTCCTAGGCAGTTTTAAAGACACTATTAGTTTTCCTTTTTTGCGCTGAAGGTGAACAAGAGAAAGATCCAGATACTGAGGCTCGACCTGTTCGTCAACATCTGGAAATATCAGTTGCTAGTTCTGCATCTGAAGGAGAAAGTGAAGTTGTTGAAATATCAAATTCTAAAGACCTGAAAGTAGGGATTTGGTAAAGAACTGATACCAGTAAGGACACTGAACAAAGTGAAGATAAAACTGGTAGTCAGGGAAATACTGAAGGACAGTCTGAAATCTCTGAAAGCAGGAACCGGAATCTCGAAACTGGTGAAAAGGAAATAACTCACGATGAGGATGAGCTTCCAAGTACCAGCTATGGAGAAGTTCCTAACAGAGTGAAAGAACTGACCAAAGAGAAAACAAGCTCAGTTAAAGAAACTGACTTTATAAAGTTCACCATAAATGAAACTAATGAGAAATCTGAAACTGAGTCTGATGACAGTGAAGATGAAACTCAACTGAGGAGAAATTCAAGAAAAAGAGCTTGGAGAGTGGAACGTAACACTGCTGGACCTGAAACCAAGAGACCTCTTAATGGAGATAATTGGCCTAAAGAAAATGATTAACTGAAATTTAAACTGGTTAATGAAGCAAAAATACAAGAGTATCAAGTAAATGAAATAACCTGTCAAAGGGAGTCATTGGGTAAAAAGATAGAAATTGTGCAAAGGCCAAAAAGAGTGAGAAGACCAAATTAGAAATACAAGTCACCTGAGTGGACTTATATGATTTTGCCTCCAATAAGTGAAGCGAATAGCAGTCAAGAAATTTGAGTTGTCAAAGCGAAGAAAAAGAAAGTGAGAAAAACTGTAACTCAAAAAAAGAAAAGAAGTACCTACATTTGGAAACTGTAAAAGAAGAAAAGGTGAAGGAACAAGAAGTGTTAAAAAAATGTTGGTGGTAAGAACACTTTATGTGCAAAGAGAGATTTAAAAGAGACAATATAAGGACAGAAAAGAGTGTGGAAAGTGCTGTGTAAAAAAAATGGCTACTAGTGATGTAACAAAATCGAAATGCACAATCTTTAGAAAATGGTGTAGAATGTGGTAAATATGTACAGGATTATTAATGTTGGTATGGTTGATTTTAGCTATTATAATTCCTTTCAGGCCCAATTTTGAAATAGCAAAAGCAAATGAGAGTATGAAAGAAAAGACCCATGAGTCAAAGGGTGAAAAGTTACATGTGTATAGACCTGAAATACATCAAGATAACTCGATCAGTGACGTCTCTCAAAATACGGTTTCAAAGTTATTGTCTGAGTATGTAAGAACGATGGATGTGAATTATTGTTATGTCTGTGTGAAACTACCAGCATCTGTATCAGAGGGTGTGACGTACCATCATCTTCCATTAACATATGGGGTTACCTGAGTGTATTAGCTAGTTTGTTTTATAGAACAGGTAAATTAGTGTATTATTATTATAATTCTGATCATGTTTTTACAAAATTGAAAATTTTAGCTGAATTTAATCAAATCAAACCTTCAAAAGTGTTTGGTGAATATTTTTTAGAAACACAAGAATTGACCCATGATTATGCGTTCAAACGTTATTTGACTTGTAAAATGAGAAATGAGGAAAAAGCCTTTTTGGATATGGTAGAAGAAAGAAGGAATCAGTACAAAAGAAGGGAACAAGCAAAACACTCTAAATCTACAATGTGGACATTTGAAGATGATAATATAGAAGGACATAATGTGAATGTGGCTATAAATATAGATACACCCTTATTAGGGAAATCATGTATTCGAAGAGATAACACTGTGTATGATAATTATTTTGTGGGAGCAACTCAATGTGAAGATACATACATTATAAAAGGGGGTTTGGGATTTGAAGGAGGTAATGATCCAGTTTTTCCTGGGATCTATTTCTTATGATGGAACAAAGCTTATTATAAATTGCCTGATCACTGGTATGGGTCCTGTTATGTAGGCCTGGTCTTTCCTGAAATTTTCCATTTAGATAGAGGAACTAATGGAATTCATGAGATAGGTTAACCTTTAAGTCGTAGAAAAAGAGAAAGTGTAATAGAAATAATAGGTGATGTTTTTGGCGCATTGATACCAGCAGTGGGTATATTCTTTAATGCAAACAGAATTCGAAAATTGTCAACGATAGTAGATCATTTGTCAACAAATACGTCAGGAGGATTTTTAATGGTAAATACAGAAATGGTTGCTATGTGAGCTATGGTGATGCAAAATCGACTTGCTCTTGATATAATTTTGGCAAAAAAAGGAGGAGTCGGTGGAATTTTAAAGGTACAACATTGTTGTACATACATACCTGATATAAGTCAAAACATTGAAAGATATATTACAAATCTTACGGGGTTGCATAAGGAGATTGAACCACTGGAGGTTGATGGTGTTCTTGAGAAACTTAGTAGAAGTTTTTCAGCAGTTAGAAATTGGTTTTATGAAATAGGTAGATCAATAATATGGAAGGTATTAATTCCAGTAAACCTATTAATAGTAGTATTAATAATTTTAAGATTAGATTGTAAACTTAGAAAAAGAAGAAATCTTAAAAAGTCTATAAAGAAGGAATTTGAAGAAAGACAAGAAAGAGAACGTGAAAAGGGTGACATTGAAATGGAAAAGTTCAAGGAGAAACTTTATCACGATAGAAAGAAACTGGAAGAAACTAGAGTATAACTCATAGTAATTAAAAGAATTTGAAACATGTTATGATAAAATGTACAACATTTGTGGGTGTTATTTGGTGATAAATCACCAAAGGGGGCAGTTGATGGAGCGAGGGCGAAAACAAACATTTTTGTATACCCCTCTCAAAGTCTCTTTCCCATAACAGTAAAATGTATTAATCATGTGGTTTTGAAATTAACCAACATAGAATAGAATGCACACACACAAATACACGTGGGATACTAATTTGCTTATGTTGTGAATCTTAACCTACTAATTAAGTGAAATTGTTATACTAATCCGGTACGCAAAAGTCATAATCTAATGAAAATCTATGTGTATATGCTTTTTGTATGTATTATTGTGGCATAAATGATGGAGAATGGTAAGTAAATCATGCTTAATTGTGGCTAAACTGCTAGGTAATAACTAACAGGGTTACCTTCGAATGGGGGAGGTGAACAGAAGGGCTATACTACAAAAATGAATGTTTAATTGTGTTTGTTTCCATAATAGTTCCCATTATGGACCATGAGGCCTGTTTTAAAAGGAAATTTGCGAGACTCCGAAACTGTGATGATCTACGCATGCGCGACTATGCTCGGGAGATGTGCAAGCAGACTGTGCCTGTACAGCGTGGGTCAAGGTCAGCGTAGCCCGGGATATTGACGAGTGCCAAACATTTGTATGACTGCGTCGTGAGCATGGGAACCAAACCCGAAGTGACAATTTAAAGGACACAAGTGAAAAAACTGTTAAAGAACAATCAAAACCTTATTTTTTTATTATAACAATGACTTGGCGGAAATATGGACAATGAGGAGATGAGGTTATGCTTATCCGCCCTTACATGGACCAATGGGAGTAAGCGAAGACCCTAAACGTTTCAAATCTTAGATAGATAAATTAGGGAAAAAGGGGTATAAAAGACAAAGTTTGGATGTAAGAAAAAAGCTTGCTTTGGATTTTATTTTCGCACCACAACATGCTGTCGAACTGACGAACTTTCCTACGGTACAAAGACTTTGACATTTTTCTTGACTTTAACTTTTGATGGGTGCGGAGTCCGGATGAGAGGTGACCACCTAGAAAGAATAGAGAGGTGGTTTTTGGGAACATCACTGTCTTAACCCTGATGTCCATTTACCGAAATCTTGGTAGTATTGTCTCAACTTATTTTTCCTGAACTATTCTGCTAATAAATTTGACTATTTGAATTTAACTTTCTTTTCCAGGTTATTACATGTTATATTGATTATTGAGGTAAAAGCTAAAAAAATTAAGGTCATGCTAGGGGAACTAGTCTCTAAATAAAAATTGAATAAATGGAGAATTAAGCTGGTCTTGTTGTCCATTAGTTGACTTTTACTAGCTGATCCATTGGCCAAATGTTGGGGTGTTTTAATGTTTCTTAAGAATAAAACCACGGTAATATTGATAAACTGCAGATGTATATAGTGTATACACTTTTAGAATGAAATAAGACACTCCGCTAAAATCCAGCAGCTCTCCTCTAGTCTTTACTAATCCTGGGAGCAGTGGGATTGTGTGTGTATGAATGAATCGCGATGTTATGGGCCCCATATGTGTGAATAGCTCCTAGGAAGTATAGTGATGGTTTTGAGGTTTGGTTGGGAGCCGCGCTGGATCAACGACATCAAGTGATGATTGGGCAAAATTGCTAGTGCTGAATTGCTCACATTCTCAAACACATACATGGAGCTATCATGACCGAGTATTTTAGAGCCAATTGCGCACCGTCTGGTCTGATAGTGAAATGCACCTAGACTGTTCTTAGAGGACAAATCTTTTCTTAAAGATTGGTCGCTAATTGCATGGAGGTGTCCCAGAGACTGGTTAATTTTGATCATTACCACAGCTAAACATCTCGCTGATACCATACTAGTGGAAATACAAACTCTAAAAGCATATATTAAATCAGTGTTGGTGATGTCAGTTTATAAAAAACAGGCAGATGAAACCAACAAGAATAATAAAGAGTTCAAGGAGTCAGTACTTGCTACCAAAATTGTCAAGTTCAAGAAAGATGTAGAGAAATTCTCCTTAGAAAAGGTGTATCCTTACACCAGTGATCAATATATTCCACCTCAATTCAATCAGAGAGGAGGAAGATATGGTTCTAACTATTCTACATCGGCCAGTGACGAAGGCTCAAGTGATTCTGACTCTTCATCCTATGGAGGAAGAGGTGGATGAAAAGCAAATAGAAGGGGTAAAATGTAAATGTAAATGTTGTATTACTTGTATAGGGCCCGAATCACCCCACATCGGGTCTCTCCGGCGCTTGTACGAATACCGCTGTGGAATCCTTCCTGGCTTTTTCCCTGTGAGGCGCCCACTCCTGGGCACCCCCAAAGTGCAGCCAGGCATCCTAGCGTTGTTGGGGCTGTTGTGGAGATTAAGCAAGCTATTGCCCAGAGTTGCAGAGTGGGGCCAAGGCGGGTATTGAACCCTGGTCCCTGGACAGACCTCTCCATCAGGGTCTGCCGCTCTAACCACTGAGCCACACTTCTCCACAGGTAGAGGAAGAGGACAAAGGAGAGGGGATTATTTTGACCAGGGTCACAATCCATGGTGGCTGTCTGCCCCATTTGGATATCCACCACCACACCCACAACAACAGTTCTTCCCGTTCCAACCCTTCAACAACATGATGCCGAACCAGCCTTTTTAGGGTATGGTCCAGGCCGTCCACGAGGGCGACGAAGAAATTCACAGACTGGGGTACAGTGGAACACACCGCTAGCACCAACAACGACATGCAGTATGATGAAACCACCAGTACAACCGGGGAACAGTCACAAACACAACTGATTGTGAATTTAAGTGCACATACACTTACTGAGACAGAAACGTCAGCGTTACAAAAAGGTCTTGGACCCACTTATAAAGGAGATGCATTCCAGATCCGACAGGAACTTGAAGGTTTCTTCCGAAAGATTTGCCTGAACACTTTTTTTTATAAATAAAGGGTACCACTAACATCGGAGAAGAAACTAAAAATACAGGACTATGTCCACGTTCCACTTAAAATCCTCCAGCACATCTGGTTCCGGCCCAGGTCATAGCGTTAGATGAAGCCGTACTGCATGATGTGAATGGCTTAATGGACCAGAATATCTCACAATATCAGAATCTGTTTTATCCACAGAAGTTGGCAATACAATACCTGACTCAGGATGAGACTATTATACTAAAACCTGCAGGAAAGGTGGGGTGCCATAGTTATCATGGATATTACGGCATATAGATCTGAGTGCCTACGACAAATTGAAGATAGGAGATCATATAGGATTTTGAAAATGGACCCGACAAAACGCCTCTATAAAGAAATCAAGAAACAATTGGATTACGGACCATGAAGCATCCTATCTGGTGACATCATTTCCCACCATCCCGTATTTTTATGTATTGCCAAAAATACATAAAGAGAAACGTCCTCCACCCGGAAGGCCTATAATCTCAGGGATTAGGTCAATACTTGAACCTTTGTCTACATTCGTGGATTTTTTCTTGAGACCAATTGTATCTGCAATGCCCACTTTCTTGTAGGATACAAAAGTTTTACTGCGCCATCTAACAGAGACTCCGTTTGATAGAGACCAAGATTTCTTGGTCTCCTTCGATGTTGAGTCTCTGTATACGTGTATACCACAGGATGAGACTTTTGCGACTATACAACTGATGCTGGAAGAACACTCGACAGAAAGTATAACACCAGTGCAATTTATCATTTCCTGTGCTCATGAAGTCATGAAAGAAAACGTTTTTAAGTTTGAAGATACCCTGTACCTACAAATCTCGGGCATATCAAAGGGCAGTGTTTGTGCCCCAAGCTTGCAGAACCTGTATGTCCATCATTTTTAGCAGACACTGGTATTACAAGAATGCAACCCCTTCTACAGACACATTTGTGTCTGGAAGCACTATATAGATGATATCTTTGTCGTATGGTGGGGTAAGCTTGAGCCAATAAAGGCCTTTCATTCATGGCTCAACGAGAGGTATGAATACTTACGATTCACACTGGAATTTTCAAAAGAAAGCCTCTCCTTTCTTGATGTTTGTATATTTCCGAAGGATGATGGACTGGGTACAAAGTTATACAAGAAGCCGATGGCTTGCAATTGTTTGTTACCATACCAGAGTTACCACCCTAACTCCCTCCATGACAATTTGCCCTTCATGCAATTTCTCAGGATAAGGCGAAATTGTTCATCAATGGAGAAATACAATGAACATGCAAAAATCCTGGCAAATGATTTGAGGGTGAAGAACTATCCGACATCTATAATATGAAAATCACACAAAAGAGCAGCCAATAACAACAGGGAAGCATTGATAGAAGTCCAACCACCCAAGGAAAAGAACTCAAGACTTACCTTTGTTAATACTTTCTACGGCTATTCAAATCAAATAAAAAAATGCATCATTCACCATTGGAGGATACTTAACACAGGCAATGAGAAACTTCCTGTCCCCATGTTTGCTTACAAGAGAAGCACCAATATCAGAGACAGGTTGGTCCATACTCGCTCGAAAGAAACAAAGTCAAATGATGGGCCCACAGCTTTGTGGAACCTACCACCTGTTAGGGGCCACTTCCCATGTGGCATGTGTGTCGGGTGCCCCAAACAGGAAACAGCACAAATTGACATAGGTACGGAGAGACCATGGACACTCACAAAACACACAAATTGTAATAGTGAGAAACTAATCTACTTGATTTGGTGTCTGTGTAAGCTCCGTTATGTCAGGATGACTTACCGAAAAATTAAAACAAGAATCTCTGAACACAAAAGCACCATTCGGTGCAAAAAGAGATCAACGGAATTAACCAACCATTTCCTTGATAAACAACATGTAGAAACCGTCTACGCTGGGTGGTTCTGGTTCAACCATGGATACCGACACATGTAACAGATATTTCCAAATTCCTTTTTCAACGCGAACAGCGTTGGGTGTTCAGATTGAAAAGTGACATCAATGGGTGAAATGATGAGATACCTAGGTTATCCTTACAATAAAGAGTCCATTGACCTTGATTAGAACAGCCATTCTGATCACATAACTGAATCCTGATTATATCCACCTGGTCCCCTTTGAAGAGTATATATCACGTGAGATGATAATACATACATATAGTACCTCTAGAGTAAAAACATGGCCACTCTGTACCGTTATTCATTGAATCACTTTGGACACTGTAGGAAGGAACTTTCCATATCTGAAGAATGGGAGATGATACACTACCTGATTCCTCTTTGTATTTACAATATATATTCAAAATTAATAATCAATATCTTCCTTTGGGGCTAACACCATTACCACCTCCTATTTAAAACAACACAATAAATAAGATATGTTTTATCATATATGATTAGCCGGGGTTAGCTGACCAAAATGATTGATGTTATATGCAAAAAAACTGGTTATAATGACATAATATCATGCACACTGGAGAGGGAATAGCATTACTCTCTGGCGCATGCGCGATGATACAAGCTTCTCGCTATGCGCATTATACATAGTGCGCCAATACTACATGTCGGTCCGTAAAGTCTAATGTCAAACAGTAGGCCCATCTTTAGTCTTAATATGGATTTGTACAAGGTAGCGCTTTTGCCTAACTTGGATTTCGAATGAATATACAAGGCGCAGTGGAGGGGAACTAGCATTCTCTTCCCGTTCATGCGCAGTGGAGAATATTCAGTCCTAAATGCAGTGTCTCCACATACACATGGTTGTTATGCGGAATGGTTTGTTTACAGGCACTGGAATAGATGCTCCTTGGTCCTGCAAGGAGCGAGTGTTTGGAAATTGAGACACTATATATAGCGAGCGTACCTGCCCGTCCATTACCTCCGGTGGCAGTTCTGTACCGTTCCGAGGTACCGACGGACAGGTAAAGCGGTTTGGGCTCATTTCTTTCCCCTTTTTAAAGACCTTACTAGAACCTTTGTTCTACATTTCCTTCCTACATACTAATTTCTTTAGGCAAATTGTTTGTCCTTTTGACTTTAGAGCTTAGAAGGCTCTGAAGTCCAAGACCTTGTGATGGTCGCACTGAGAGACATATTAGCACAAGTACTACTATAGGTCCCTAGTAGCTAAAGCTATTCTGCAGACAGAGTCCTCCACTCTCATCGCACATTATCGTTTTTTTAATGGTAAAATTCAGATACCTTCAGAGATTGTAGCCTCTATTAGGGTTGACACAGCATTCAAGTTTGGACACACTAGAGCATGATTTTAATGTAATGTCCACCTAGAGAGTTGGTCAGGTGTGAAATTTGATTTTGTTCCCCACACAGCGGGGCCTCCTTCCCTGAGCTGTTGCCAGGTAGAGGTGAGCGTTTTTTTTCCTACCTTTGAGGAAAAGTTTGATAACATTAAATATGATATGTATGGCTATTGACAATAGGATGAACAAGAATATGTCAAAAGCATAACACTGTAACTGACTTTGTGCAATGTTTGTTTTGTTTTCTCTCTCATGTTCACAGATATTCCCAGTAATACCTGACAGCGCTACGCAGGATTACTGGTGTTGTATCATTTACATTTATATTTATTCATTATCACTAACAAACTTGTATTAGCAGCGGCAATAGTAACATTCTTTTGGTCCTGAAGAAAGCCACTGATACATAGTATTGATCACTAGGCTGAAACATGTCTACCTGAATTTAGAGTAGTTATAAATCCATACTACTCTCTGCACTGCTTTTTAACTCTGCCAGTGGGAGCAATCTAATAAAAATAGTTTTTTGCATCTTCCTAGGCAGTTTTAAAGTCACTATTAGTTTTCCTTTTTTGTGCTGCACTCTCACTACACTATCATTTTCACATATGGAATTTTAGCATCCTAGATTCATTAGTGCACCTCTTTGAAAACATCCCTGAGCACCTTCCTCACAGTGAGGAAGTTGTTGCCCCCAGTAGGACTAGGATTTCCTACTGGGAGGAGGAACCCATATGATGAAGCATGTCAACTTCGGGTAAGTGAGGGTTCTAGTCCTTAAGGGATAATTCCCACCCCCCCTTTTTGGGTTGTATTTATTCACAAAATTCTGAGAGAGTCCATACATTCATCACATTTCCCCCTTTTACCACATGTTTTATGTGCTAATATTTAGATCTGAGGTAGGTAGTATTGTGTTGCTGATTAAGTTTAGGGGAAGCTCTCCTCTTGGTCTTTAAACTATATTCTCAGGACCCCACCCCACCTTTCTTGTTGCTACAAGCATCTTCTCCTCCCACGTGGTGAATGTTTTAAGTGGAATGGGAGGGCAACCGCCAGTCCCATCAGCCAGCTCATGGTTCTTGGCCCTCTTTTTCTTGAGCATGATCTTCAGGTCATGCCACCTCTTCATTATTTTGTTCTTATTGCGCGGTGTGGTCCCTACTGCATTGACCTTCTGGACTATCCTCGCCCACATTTGGGGCTAATGGTGTCTTTTGGACCTGGTTACCAAACACATGTGGTTCAACTCTGATTATCCCATCAACCATGACCTTCAACTCACTCTGAGTGAATTTTGGCATTTTCTGTGGTGCCATGGTGTATGATGTAGTAAGTGATTGTGGGTGCTGAAGTCTGAGTGGTGGGTGTGGTAGTGATGTGTATGGTGTGTGATGTGCAAGGGGGTTAGTAGTGCAGGTGTGGTAGGGATGGTGGTGTTGGTGGTGATGTGTGTGTGCTGTGTTTTGTTGATTTGCCTCTCCTCTCTGGTGTTTGCCCTTCTCTTCTGAAGTGTTGTAAAGGATTGTGGTCAGGGAAGGGGCTGGTTTTATACTCAGCTTTGTGGGTGTGTCCAAATGGCTTATTGGTGTCAGTTGTGTTGTGTGTGTTGTCCTGGGACTTGTCTTTTACTTTTTGCCATGTGGTGGTGTTATTTGGGTGTGTTTTGTGATTGGGTTGGGGCATGACTAGTTTGCTGTGTGCACTTTTTTGCCTTATTGTGGCTTTTTTCGTTCATCCGCCATTTTAATCACGGATCGTCCACAGGGGTGGCTGTGCTGCAGCTCTTCCGCTGGCTCTCCCATTAATCCCTGTGTGCAATCGCAGCGGTCAGAAGTCGTCGAACATACCGCGGGACCATCAGGGATATCCTAATTTCCCACGCGGGTCTCCGCTATAATGACGGCTGTTTGGTGTTTTTCCGCTGCAAATCCTACCACCGCTGACAGGTTTTGGCCATCTCTGCCCACTACGGGGGGTGGGGGGTTCTTGGCCCCGGTGTTTTTTGGCAGGTGATCCAAATTTGGCCGCCGGTTTTTCCCCGGTGCCGGCGGACGGTTATTTTCCGCTTCCATGGCGGTCTGAGTGGTTTTTCCGACCGCCATCCTAATAGACCCCAAAGTTTGGTTAAGATTTCCGGTTTTCTGGACTTATAGCCTTTTATGCACAACAAACATAAAATCAAAATCTAGTGGAGAAAATAAGTGAATTTGGACCAAACATTACTAAAAGGCAATAGAACAGATGGCGACCTATAAAAACATGATGTCTGCTGGCTAAGACTAGGGGGTTCAGTAGGGGTGTCAATTTTGGATGCTCCGATGATACCGTAATCACTTTAGAAAGATTCGTAGGTGCTCTGCAGGGACGTGGGAAAGGAGACAAGCAAACCTTGTGGTGTAAAGGTGAAAGACTGGAAAGGGGCTGCCTTGGAAACAATGACTTTTGATGATGATCAGTCTGGAGCCTGGTGAGCCACTGATCCTCCCAGTGTGATGAGGCCACCGGAGAAACACAGACTTTTTATGGCTATCGGCCTGGGGCCAGGCCAGCAGCCCTTGATCCTCCCAGAGGGATGAGGCCACCGGAGAAACACAGACTTTTAATGGCTATCAGTCTGGAGCCAGGCGAGCAGCCCTTGATCCTACCAGAGGGATGAGGCCACCAAAGAAACACATACTTTTAATGATGATCAGTCTGGAGCCAGGCGAGCAGCCCTTGATCCTCCCAGAGGGATGAGGCCACTGGAGAAACACAGACTTTTAATGATGATCAGTCTGGAGCCAGGCAAGCAGCCCTTGATCCTCGCAGAGGGATGAGGCCACCAGAGAAACACAGACTTTTTATGTCTATCAGTCTGGAGCCAGGCGAGCAGCCCTTGATCCTCCCAGAGGGATGAGGCCACTGGAGAAACACAGACTTTTAATGATGATCAGTCTGGAGCCAGGTGAGCAGCCCTTGATCCTCGCAGAGGGATGAGGGCACCGGAGAAACACAGACTTTTTATGGCTATCAGTCTATAGCCAGGCAAGCAGCCCTTGATCCTCGCAGAGGGATGAGGCCACCGGAGAAACACAGACTTTTAATGATGATCAGCCTGGAGCCAGGCGAGCAGCCCTTGATCCTCGCAGAGGGATGAGGCCACCGGAGAAACACTAACTTTTAATGATGATCAGTCTGGAGCCAGGCGAGCAGCCCTTGATCCTCCCAGAGGGATGAGGCCACTGGAGAAACACAGACTTTTAATGATGATTAGTCTGGAGCCTGGTGAGCCCTTGATCCTCGCATTGGGATGAGGCCACTGGAGAAACACAGACTTTTTATGGCTATCAGTCTATAGCCAGGCAAGCAGCCCTTGATCCTCGCAGAGGGATGAGGCCACCGGAGAAACACAGACTTTTAATGATGATCAGTCTGGAGCCAGGCGAGCAGCTCTTGATCCTCGCAGAGGGATGAGGCCACCGGAGAAACACTAACTTTTAATGATGATCAGTCTGGAGCCAGGCGAGCAGCCCTTGATCCTCGCAGAGGGATGAGGCCACCGGAGAAACACAGACTTTTTATGGCTATCAGTCTGGAGCCAGGCGAGCAGCCCTTGATCCTAGATGAGGAGTGGGCTTCCTTGGAAAACAAATGCTATTGGATGGTGGGTGGTTGGAGAGTCGCATCAGTAGCTTCATGCCTGAGGGAGTTGGTAACACTCAGACTCCTTCTCAGACGGTGAGTTAAACAACAGTGCCCACACTCTCTTATGCAGTTTTACATGGCTGTTGAATAAGTCTGACGTCTTGGGCCGAGAGCGATGACTATGTTCCCGCTATCATTAAGAGTGATGACAATGTCCATTGCGGTGTAGAGTTTGATGACCATGCTCCCCACATCATTGATCAGTGGCCAGATTTTTCTGTCCCTTATCAGGGACATACATGATTTGGGAATTAGTGGGTCACTTTCTTCATTCCTGATCTGTCTGCAGTGCTCCAACCATCTCTCGTCCCCTCGTCTTCAGGCTCATCCATCTTTTTGAAAGGGGCCTTTTCATCATGGTTTTTGGTTCGGCTGCAGCTGACGCCTCTTTCGAGGAGGTCCTGCTGAAGAGTGGAGTCAGCCGAGGAATGGACGGATGCTCAACAGTTAAAGCCCGGGAGGCTATGCGAATTGTGATCCTCGGAAGCATCTTTCCCAGTGACCCCCGTGGTATTGTGGTGATTACAGGGAAGATGTATTTTATTTCAATCTTGAGAGGTTGATTGCGTGAGCCTTGTCTGGTTGGCTTTTGCTTTCATTGCTATCTTTCGTGTTTTAGTTGGTTTTGTCCTCACTTTTAATGCCTTTCATTTCTCAATCTGTGTCTCGTGGTTATCAATAGCCAACCTTTGGGATTCTAGCAAGGATATCAGATATACTTGCGGCTGCTCAGACCTCCAGATCTTTAATCGGCATCTATCGCACCCACACTCTGAACTGGGAACTTTTTCAGCAGTGCTACACTCCCTGTTGCTCTCACTCCATCATGTACTATTCGTGTATCACCCCCTGGGGCTGTCAGTCCCTAAGGACAGCCTTGGAGATCACTAGAGTGTGTTACAACCACAGTGGGTTTTGCCACCTTTCTTGAGAATTACCTGCCACAGATGTCTAATCTTTGGATATCTTAGTATTATAACAATGTTTATTTGAGATAAAATCCATAAACACAGCCAGAGTACATCATGTAAATAATCAAACATGCATTTCATTGAACAAAAAACTATAAAATCAAAATTCATCAACACTCATCATAGTCCAAGGCACAGCAGGACTAGGTCATGAAACCATTTTAAAACCAATAAACTCAGCAAAAAATGAAAATACTTTGGAATTGCTCAAATCTTGCTACTTGTGGGCAAAATGTCTTCCATATGATCCACACTAAGGGTGGGCGTAAAATCCGTTTCGCGGGCAAATTTGCGGATTTTCCGCGATTTCGCGATCGGCGAATCTCGCGAAATCGCGGTAAAATCCATGAATCAGCGGGGACGAATTTTCAGCCAAGCAAGGGTTACAGCAGCAGGTGCAAAAGTTGAACCTAATTTCTTCGTAACCTTTTACAAAAGGGTTACAAACAAATTAACTTCAACTTGGACACCTGCTGCTAATTGCTTCCTGGCGCCTCGTTGCCTACTTGCAACTATTCTCTGACCCTGCTCTGACCCTTGAAGCAGGGTCAGAGAATAGTTACAAGTAGGCAACGAGGCACCTGTCCAAGGAATTAAACCTCATCAGGAAGCACTTACAGATATAAAAAACAGGAAGAAGGGAGAGGATGGCAAATACACCCATTTTGAGTTGTCAGGAGGGGTTAAACTAAAAGAGACCTTTACAGCACAATTTTCATATGCATTTTGCTAAAAATAAAAAACTGTATGTTCTGTAGGGGCAACTCAGGAATCTGGCCCTTCAGAGATCTGGCCTCTCTTTCTTTCTCTCGTTCTCTCGTTCTCTCTCTTTCCCTCTCTTTCTCTCTCTATCTATCTATCTATTTATCTATCTATCTATCTATCTATCTATATATCTATCTATCTATCTCTCTCTCCCTCTCCCATAAACGACTGCATGGGTAACTTCGCTATGCAAGCGGCTCGCGAAGACGCAAAAATCCCCGCGAACACGTAAAAAACCCCGCGAACACGCAAAAAACCCCGCAAACACGCAAAAAACAAAAATCCGCAAATTCGCGCGAAATTTGCGGATCGCGAATTCGTAAATCTGCAAATTCGCAGATCACGAATTCGCAAAATTCGCCCATGCTTAATCCACACAGAGGTGAAAGATTTGTCCAGACTACGAGGATGAGACCGTCTGTACATGCCACTCTCTGAGGCTCCTCAGGGCTCCTAAGTGTTGCCCAACCCCCCAGCTGGAGGCAAATCTGTAATATTATCAGTATCTGAAATCCAGACAGGACCGCAGACTCGTCTGCTGCCCCCCTCTGTACTACAGGCATGTTCTAAGCATCCTTCGCAGCCTCAAATCTCAGCGTCAAACATGTTTGTGTTCATATGGAGCAGCCGTCATTGAAAGCTTCTTCCAAATTGTAACTTTACTGGACACTTGTAGGAAGTGTTCTTCGAGCAGAGAATTAATAACTTTACAAGAAGATAAATAAATACAGCTCTGCTTGACTGTGTGATGCCGAAATGATAACAAAGGACATGTGCAGTGGGAGACGTCCATTTCAAACAAGATGGATGACAACCCCTGACTGAGGCCCAGTGAACACGAGCCAGGAAGCACACTCTAGTGAATGCTGATGCTCCTAGGCTGATGTCACTGAAGTCTGCACGCCCTGATGAGAGCTCTGAGCACCAACCTACACGGGGAACAGAGAGTGTACTGCCTATGCAGGCCCCAGAGTGGGGGCCCTCTCACCCAACTGCATGTGCACCACCCCCCGCTAGATGCCTTTTGTTCATGTTCATGGATGCAGCAATCACATGACAAGAGCCAACAATCTGCTACAAGGTCCAGGTAGGACCACATCCCACATCCAACATCCCACATCCCACATCCCACATCCCACATCCAACATCCAACATCCCACATCTGAAATCCAACATCCAACA
Source organism: Lissotriton helveticus (assembly GCF_964261635.1). Taxonomy (NCBI): domain Eukaryota; kingdom Metazoa; phylum Chordata; class Amphibia; order Caudata; family Salamandridae; genus Lissotriton; species Lissotriton helveticus. The sequence continues at coordinate 423,457,279 of NC_136058.1, forward strand.
TCCCACGTCCAACATCCCACATCCAACATCCCACATCCCACATCCAACATCCCACATCCCACATCCCACATCCAACATCCCACATCCCACATCCAACATCCCACATCCCACATCCAACATCCAACATCCCACATCCCACATCCCACATCCCACATCCCACATCCAACATCACACATCCCACATCCAACATCCCACATCCAACATCCCACATCCCACATCCCACATCCAACATCCCACATCCCACAGCCGTTTTGTTGAGGCTCATTGCAAAGTCGCCCTAATGGGTTTTACACCACATAAAAGTGGTTTGTTTTGATTTGTACTCTTTATTTTACTTGGACGAGAAAGTGATCAATTGCTACACACTTGCAAATACTGAAGTGGACAAGATGTCCTACAACCACTACTGAACACGAGGCAATGCACAGTCAAGTATGAAAAATAAAAAACATTTTCAGAGCCTGCGGACGATTTCTTTCCATGCAAAGTATTCAATGATATTAGTGAACTATCACACAAAGTACTTTGTGAGAATGTCTGTGGGGAAGGGGACTTCAGAAGTGCGCGAATCATTTCTGAGAAATTGTTTTAATTGAAAAGGGGATTCTTAGGAACTTAGTGTTGGGTGATGGAAGACAGCTGTATTGACAGAGAACTGGGGTCAAGTATGAAAGAATGGCTTTGTAGAGACCTCAAGCGAAGGGTCTGTTTGAGAGTAGACCCAAATGAGAAGGGAAAGTTCAGCGATCACGAGCGAAAAGGAATCTTGAGAAGACGATTTAGGCAAACACAGTGACCCCTCACTCTGTAACAGGATGGACCCCTTTGGTGTCACTGAAGAGCAGAGAGCCGGTCCCTAAGGAATCACTGATAGGATGAGCCTGTGGTGTCAAGGTTCAAAGCATCATCAAGGAATGACTCAGACATGCATCCTTTGGGAACATTCTTCTGTTCCATGCTTGGGGTGCTGGTACTACAAATCCTCCTGCAAGACAAACATGTGGAGGGCAGAGGCTGTGCTCGTAGTAGATAAATATAGAGGAAAACAGAAAATGCAGATGGTACAGAAAATCCCTCCTCCCCTCCCCCCTGTTCCTTACAGGATCTCCTGCAGCCGGGTGTCCGGGTGCTTCAGGGCGTCACAGATCAGGGTCACACCAGCCTCACCCAGGTCATTGCAACCCAAGTTCAGATACAGCAAAGAGCGGTTGGAGGGAAGGACGGCGGCCAGAGCTGCACAGGAAGCACCGGTTATCCCACAGTCATAGAGGCTAAGAAGGGGCGAGAGAGAGAGGGGATTAAAATATTACCAATTCTAAGGATTTATTACTCTAAGTATTCAAAACAAGATAAAAAGAACCATAAAAGCAGCTCTCATGGTCCAGTACCCTCAGATCCGAGGTGCACAAGAAACACTTTAACTCCTCCCACTGTCACATGGCTGGTCAGTCAGGGGCTGACAAACGTTCTCCTCTAGTAGAGAGAATAGAAGGAGAATCAGGTCCATTGCAAAGACAACCTCCTCGTTACACCCCCGGGTACAGTACGGATGCTTGGTGTTATAGTACTGGATCACAGAGGGCAGCCCACCCAGGTACAGTATGGATGCTTGGTGTTATAGTACTGGGTCACAGAGGGCAGCCCACCCAGGTACAGTACGGATGCTTGGTGTTATAGTACTGGGTCTCAGAGGGCAGTCCACCCTGGTACAGTACGGATGCTTGGTGTTATAGTACTGGGTGTCAGAGGGCAGCCCACCCTGGTACAGTACGGATGCTTGGTGTTATAGTACTGGGTCACAGAGGGCAGCCCACCCAGGTACAGTACGGATGCTTGGTGTTACAGTACTGGGTCTCAGAGGGCAGCCCACCCAGGTACAGTATGGATGCTTGGTGTTATAGTACTGGGTCACAGAGGGCAGCCCACCCAGGTACAGTACAGATGCTTGGTGTTATAGTACTGGGTCTCACAGATGGCAGCCCACCCAGGTACAGTATGGATGCTTGGTGTTATAGTTCTGGGTCTCAGAGGGTGGCCCATCCAGGTACAGTATGGATGCTTGGTGTTATAGTACTGGGTCACAGAGGGCAGCCCACCCAGGTACAGTATGGATGCTTGGTGTTATAGTACTGGGTCTCAGAGGGCAGCCCACCCAGGTACAGTATGGATGCTTGGTGTTATAGTACTGGGTCTCACAGAGGGCAGCCCACCCAGGTACAGTACGGATGCTTGGTGTTATAGTACTGGGTCTCAGAGGGTGGCCCATCCAGGTACAGTATGGATGCTTGGTGTTATAGTACTGGGTCACAGAGGGCAGCCCACCCAGGTACAGTACGGATGCTTGGTGTTATAGTACTGGGTCACAGAGGGCAGCCCACCCAAGTACAGTACGGATGCTTGGTGTTATAGTACTGGGTCTCAGAGGGCAGCCCACCCAGGTACAGTACGGATGCTTGGTGTTATAGTACTGGGACTCAGAGGGCAGCCCACCCAGGTACAGTACAGATGGTTGGTGTTATAGTACTGGGTCTCAGAGGGCAGCCCACCAAGGTACAGTATGGATGCTTGGTGTTATAGTACTGGGTCTCAGAGGGTAGTCCACCCAGGTACAGTACGGATGCTTGGTGTTATAGTACTGGGACTCAGAGGGCAGCCCACCCAGGTACAGTACAGATGGTTGGTGTTATAGTACTGGGTCTCAGAGGGCAGCCCACCCAGGTACAGTATGGATGCTTGGTGTTATAGTACTGGCTCTCATAGAGGGCAGCCCACCCAGGTACAGTACGGGTGCTTTGTGTTATAGTACTGGGTCTCACATAGGGTAGCCCACCAAGGTACAGTACAGATGGTTGGTGTTATAGTACTGGGTCTCGGAGGGCAGCCCACCAAGGTACAGTACGTATGCTTGGTGTTATAGTAAGGTACAGCATGGATGATTGGTGTACACACACAGGGTCTCACAGAGTGCGGCCCACCCAGGGACACGCAAACATAACGAACCACAAGACACATGACAAAAATCAATAAATAAAGGGTTTCTTATCCCAGAGCTTCAACCAGCACATGGCTATCGACGCTGCTAGAAACACAAGGTCAACCATGGGCTCAACCCCTAAGCCCAGCTCTATGTACATCATGTGGGGCTGTGCACATTACTGTTTCATTGTAAAGCCCTGTGTGTGGGTGAACACAATTGTAGTTTAAAGTTCTACAAACTTTGACCACACAAGATTGCCATGTGTGAGAGCTGTGAGTGAAGGATGGAAGCAGGAACTCAGTCAGCACATCTTCCTTGGTGGGAGGGGCTAAGAAAGATTAAAGGTGATCACATTTCATCAGTAATGTTAATCACATGTATGTGGGTGATATGTACATAGCTGCAGCTACAATCATGGGCAGCTTCTGGACACACCTTACGCCTGTCGCTATATTTCATGAAGCGTAGTCACTTTTAGTCTTGCATTTGTGCAGGAATGTGATGAGTACTTATGTAACATATGCTCAGCAGCCTTTGATCCTCATGGAGTCAGTACATACAGTGCCATCATTAAGGATCCCTTCACCCCGTGGTGGCATCAAGGGTCACTGTTCTTACCTCATTGGGCAGTTTTACTTCCAATCTAGATCTCAGCTCCTTAGAAAATATGTCCATGTAAAGGTCACCTGTCATTCCATCATAAACCGACACAACTTCTCTAAAGTCTGTGTACGTTGCAGGACGCATGCTACGGGTGAGACTGTCCACCTCCTCTGAGCAGCATGTATTGTGAGGGTTATGTCTGACCTTATCGTAAAAGTTAAATAAGATACAAATGGTGAAAACTGGTTTTCTTTCAATAATCGCTAATGTACATATATGTACATACGTAACATCACATTCCCCCTGAGTAGGGGTCTCACAACCCTTCAGCTTTCAAATGTTTCATAATAGAGGCTTTAAATAAAATGTAATATGGGTCCATCTAATGCTCTCTCTCCCATGTGCTGCCTTCCCCCTCAGTCCCACCCTCCTGCCCCTCGGTGTTCAGGCTCCATGTCCCTCCACAGTGCTCGTCCATTGCTCAGCACTCTAGATGTTTTATGTTCTTCCCCTCCTCTACCCCCGCTCCTCCATTGCTGCCCCACCAAGGCTGGTTCTAGGACTTGTGGGGCACTTTGCCTGGACAGAGAAGGAACATGTGTGGCCCCTCTAATATGTAACCATGCAGGAAGTGAAACCACAGGAAACGGGCCTTAATTAACCAATAATACTCTAGCATTTGTGAAACAGCACATTTCACCACTTGCCTTCTCTTCACTCTGCTTATTGCAGAAACAGCCTCTCGGATATCAAAGCCTCTTGTTGAGACGAAAAAGTCCTCGCATGATGAAAAGGTGTACCCATGTCGTAGGTGCGCAACTGTACTGTTGTATGGATCCTTAATGCTGATTCTTGTAATCGGTGAACAGAGATCATGCGTGTATACCATGACATAGGCATGTATCATGACTGGTGGTCTTGTTGGACCAGGAGGGGTGCCCAAATTGCTACCCTCACAGAGATGGAAGGCTACAGCCTTCACCAGGAGTTAAGCAGCACGAGTGGGGTGGTGGCAGCATACAGTGTAGTGATTAGTAGTGACAGGACCTTTCAATCCTACTTCACTGGAGTGAGGCCTACAGGCTCAGTCACCTTTTAAAAGTTCTGCAGTTGTTTGCTTAACTCACCCATGGCCTACATCAGGTAGATGTGGAGTGCTCCGCAGCGCAGGAGCTGTTGTGTAGTTCCTGTACAGAATCTACACGTTTGGATAACATAAACTGAGGTTTGGTGGCAGACTGGTTTTGAGCACCCCCACCGGGAATGTTAGCCTGTTTGCATTAGCTAGCTCAAGGTGCCATTAGAATCTCCACTTATTGGGGAGAGAATAGTTTTTGGCAACCGTAGAACATGACAACCCTGATCACCCAGGATCATGGAAGCAGTTTACTACCTTTCGCTCAGTCACTCGTGCTCACTTATTCAGTCTCAGAGAGTTACAAAGAAGAAACAGTCGGGCGGGTTACAATAAGAATTTTTTGCACAGTTGTTCTTCTAGTGTAAAATATATGTGCTGCAACAACCGTTAGACAGTAGCAGATATATATGATTAGCAGTACAGTGAATTTAAAAGGTTAGTACAGTTGTACCATCTTACAATAATCATGAATTCACATACATGAATATAAAATGCATGATAAAAGAAAGCATGCATACTCCTACGATGCCTATCTAGATGTACCTAAGTGTATCTAGAATGTGAGTAGGTGTAAAGCCAATAACCCCTCTAGCTTTATTTCAACCCCATTACCAGAAGCGATATGTTAGACCACTGTCAGCTGGAGCATCTGCAGGAGCCTCAGCGACTCTGGTCAGTGTGTTGGCCTGGAAGTCTAGGTTCCCTCTAGCTAACACTAGCAAGAGATGCTGTACTTATACAGAAAGTCACTAGGGGTCATTTGCCCCTTGTTTCTTGTATTAGCAATTGTTGGATATGAGGATGACATATGGAATGAACCTTGTACGTAGATATTATGCAGGTGGTTTCAGCCCCTACCTGGTTTCCAAAAACCTGTATGAATATTCATTCATACTGTGTGAGTCTATTGATGAAGTTATTGTACACTATTGTCAGGGAAAACCCTCCTTCTGCGCCCAGCACTAGAACTAGGTAAAGGTTCAATCCTAAAAGGTTTGTTACTGTGTAATGTGGGGGGGTAATGTAGGTGAAGGAGAACGATGTTACCAGGGCCTATATTAGGGTACCAATTTGGAACATAACACCCACTCCTCTTCCGACTAGTCAACAATAATAAAATGCTACCGAACTACTCACTTTGCTAGGTAGCAGCGCATAAAATGATCAGTGAGCCTCGTAAAAACATTCTTTTAAATCATTTAAAAAATAGTTTGAGGGGAGAAAAATATATATATTTTTGAAAGTCAGTATTTGAATTGTCATTCAAGCCAAAGTCCTAGTTGAGTTTGTTTATATACCTCGAACAACTACAAGTGTCAGAAAGCCATGGTTTTCTAGCAAGAATGTAAATTTTAAGAAATGTTCCAAATTTAGCTGAGTTTTGAAATGAATAGGAAAAATCTGAATTCTTTCCCAGCACACGATGAACCAATTAAAGATTAAGTGTCCTGGCTGGGAGATGCAACATTGTCGTTGCTCGCTGACTCAGTGGACGGTCCCTGAAACACCTTGCAGAGTACGTCAATGGAGCATAGATGAAGGATGCGGTCAGTGATGCAAGATGGCCGACTGGTAGAAGCCCCGTGAAGGAGCTCCAAGCGCTAGGGATACTTTCTTATGGATTATCCCGGATAGCGACTACCACGGAGGAAAATGAAACCCACAGAAAATTCTCAAGAGTAACTGGATTGATATGATACTTTTTCGTGCTAACTCGACTTGCTTTAAGACTTTTTCTTTCCTACCCGGATTTCGGAGGACCATCGGAGACGCAGCAGACTGGCCAGCGGAGATTTACCTCCCACAAGCTCGACCGAGCAGCCACTAAGCTGGGCGCAGGATCTGGAGCCGGAACGATGTGGTGGAGGATCCTGATGGGCAGCGAGGACGCTGGGAGCTGCCTCCGCGGTGAGTGGACCGCACTGCTCGCATCTGCCCATCTCTCTCGCTACACTCTCTCGAGCCAGTCCTCCTAGATTGCATCGATCTCATGTATATGGACGCTGTGAGCTGCCTCCGCGGGGAGTTAGCCGCACGGCTCATGTCTGCCCCTCTCCTGTCTCGCTCTCTTACATCAGTCCTCCTTGCCGAATGAGGTGGAGTGACTCTGGTGCGCAACGAAGGACTGCGAGCACAGCGGCTGTTGGGAGCCAAAGGGTAAACAACGGGAAGCATGATCGGGAGAGGCTCTTTTATGACGGTCGTTTGGCCCCTCCCCCCGGCCCGCTGCTGTTCAGCACGAAGAGCGCTAACATTATAGAGTGGCACAGCCTGCATCTTATATCCTGAAATTGCCTCATTACTGCCTCAACCTGTCTGCATTACTTTGTTCCAATGACCCATTGAAAAGTTTTATCAAAATGGCGGCAGTTACACAGGCGAAGCAATAGAGTACTACAACAACGAGGGTGAGAGACGCCCCCCCCTGCTGGAAAAACACAGACTACATCCCTTCATTGCCAAACAACATCCACTGAAACTAAAATAGGACTAGTACTAGAGAGAAAAAGAAGACTACAACCAGCAGCCCTCGATCAATGGAAATAGCTAAAGGACCACGCTCATGAACAGGAGTCTTGGTACAAATATGGCAGCCATACTGGCTCAAATACGACTTGTAGCATTTGATCAATGGAAACAGTAATAGGACCACATGGATGGACAAGATATTTGATCAATGGAAACAGTAATAGGACCACATGGATGGACAAAATGACTGGTACAAATAAGGTGGCCATATTGAAGTAGAACTAATTTCACACCCCCTTCGCTTGCTGATCACAATATCCAGTGAAAACAGGTCAGTTTGTTCATACCTTGCAGCTTACTTCACACCATTAGACATTAGCATCTACTATTATTTATATTTCAATTGTCACATCAGTAGTTGCACAATAGACACCACATAATAGTTGCCAGTCTGCTATTTATCCACCAATAGACCTCTTTATCTATTACTGTATCTTAATAATCTCTGCAATAGACACATAATAGTCTGCAACAGGCATCGATCTCCTATTTCTCACTGCCCACACTATTCTTCAACCGTCAGTTCCCTTTCTCCCTAATCCCCTCTCCATACTTTATAACACTGATCGCCTACAGAAAGTCACTAGGGCAACATCTCACTAAATCCCCCCACTCTTATGATGGAGCTCACAGGCAATCACACTTATACCATCACCTACCCCCCCAGACTCTCTAAAAGTGCAGCTAAACGTTTCAAATACAATCTTATAAAACAACATCCAGAAACACCCATAGCGAATCCCTATTACTCAATACACAATGGTCACACAACTAATGATATCATCTTCCATACGAAGCGTAGAGCGCAATGGAGAAATGCTTTTCTTACTCTATTCACACGCTCAGCCAGCAGGAACATCCCACATGGTCTAGTTATCTATATTGCCCCCTCCCAACTTTTCCAAGCGACGGCAACCGTTACTATTTATAATAATGGAACCATACTCATGCAATCCACAGATCGTAATTTAAACCTACTAGACAACATCTTCCCAATCATCAAGGAACATGTGTCTAAAACCCGTAAGTCCACTCAAGCCTCCCCTTCAGCTATTTCTCCACATACCACACGTCCTATCCGTACCAACAACAACAACGTCACTCTTCCTCCTTTACCCTCCAACACATGCCAAGCCATCTCAGCGAACCCTCAACCCAACACAGTTGAAATCACCTACGCACCCCCAGGTAACACTGCCCTTACTCTAGCACCCATAGCTCGACCCACATCTCCTGACCAGCCATACTCCCACACTACCCACCTAATTCACACACACATTACTACATCACCTCTATCTTACCCGCAAACACTCGTCCCTTCACAGCACACGTTAGCCCCATACCACACTCCAGGACAGCGCCCAGCTCCTACATCTACATCGCTACTATCAACACAGAAGCACTCACCACTCATAGCTACCCCTATAGCCCACACATCATACACTCCCTCTCCAGCAGCTTCCCTCCCACCCACACTAACACACACAAATACTCACACACCAGACCAGACCCCACCTGTATCCATCCTCACAGACACCCTTACTACCCACCTTACAGACACACCCACACCCTCAGCACCCCTCTCACCCACATCCACACACTCAACAATCACTACACCAAGCCAGACCACAACTCAGGCATCCAAACCTGTCTCCAAACTCACACACATAGCACAACCACATAACACATGCACACCTGCACATAATCCCAGACTCGACGAGATCATATCCTCACTGTACCAAATCAAAGAGGAACTCCAAGCTCTCAATGATCGTCTAACGAATCACCTATGGAGTGACAGAACAACTAGCCATCCCAAAATCTACCAACCTAGAAACCAAATCACCATTAACAGGATTCCCATCTGTACCAGCTGGTCATCAGTCCCTTCCTCCAATAATGCATCACAACCAATTAGATGCACCAACCTGCTCTCAGAGAGTGATCTATTATCCTTGATGAGCTCTTACGAACCCGTTTCTATTAAGCCTTTCACACCTCCTACGTCACCAACTCCTGGGCCACAAAAGCCTAACACACCTGCAGCGTCATTAATTCCTACTATCCCCTTAAACCCCCGTAGAACCATTAAACCTAACAGCAGAGGCATCACAAACAAAAACCTCAGAAGAATCCCTATCAGTCAGGAACCCTCTTCATCCACCAGCACGCCCACGTTCAAATGTATTCTCCTAAATTGCAGATCGGCCGGTCGACATGCAGCAGACATAGCTGATCTCATCGTCACACATGAACCAGACTTGTTATTTCTTACTGAAACTTGGTTAAAAGAATCCTCTACACCAATCATTGACAGTCTAGTTCCACCCTGCTACAACATCATCAGATTAGACAGAGCTAGAGCAGACAAGTCAGGGGGTGGCATAGCCTGCATACATCGTAACAACATCTCGGTAAGCAGAGCCATCTCCCCCTCTTTACAGTCATGTGAATACATGTGCCTTAATATTTCCAGCAAGGGAACACCGGTATGTTCTTTGCATATCATTTATCACCCACCAGGTGAGAACCTCACCTTCACCGAACACTTCATGGACATGGTGTCAACATACATGGGTCGACAAGATACCCAAATATTCCTCGGAGACTTCAATCTCCATTGGAATGATCCTAATGTCTCAGCAGTGAACAGTCTTAAGAATTTCCTAGCGGACCTACACCTAATAGAGTTCTGCAACATCCCAACACATCTCTAAAACAGGTCCCATCCAGCTTGATTCGATCCTACCCTGCGACTGGTCTGACCATCACATCATCACCTTCACCATTAAGGAAAAGGTAAAAACGAACTCAGCCCAACCCACGAGACCAAAAGTGTGGAAAAGAGACCTAAAAAATCTTAAACTCAACTCCTTACCGTCCTCCTGTACTAACTTATTGCTGCCCCCTGTACAGTACACGACCTCACCAACCACTACATCTCGACCATGACATCAATAGTTGATGAGGTAGCACCTCTACAGCTAAAAAGAGTCTCTCTGAAAGACTCTAAATCCTGGTATAATGGTTTACTCAACGAGGAGAGGCGCTCCCTCAGAACTGCAGAACGGATCTGGAGGTCAACCCTGTCTTCCAACCACCTTATGATCCTTAGGTCAAAGAGAAATGCATATTTACGCAAGATCAAACGCACCAAAGCTGATTACTTTAGCCTCCAACTTGACCAGGCAAGAAACCGTCCAACAAAAACTCTTTGAGTTGATCAAATCTCAATCTAAGGAGGCACCTCAATGCCCTCAAGACTCTGAATGCTCGATGCCAAATTGTGAAGAATTCTCCACCTTCTTCTCCCTCAAGACCGACACCATCAAGAAAGACCTCCTAAAGGACCTAACATTATACGCAAGAACGAACACACTAACTTCTCCTACTCCCATGTCCACGCCAGGTTAAACCGTATCAAAGTATAATTTTAAAAATAATGCAAGCTGGTCATCATTTTCCCCCTACACCGAAGTGGCCCTATGCAAAATTCTCAGTGCTCTGAACCCAGCCAACCACTCCGCCGACCCGCTTCCGGCAAACGCAGTCAAAGACCTCACCCCATTGCTTCTACCTCTCTGGTTGAGGATCATAAACAGTTCCCTCCAACAAGGTTGCATCCCAGACATCCTCAAAATAGGCCAGGTCTCACCCATTCTAAAGAAGCCTACAGCAGACCCCACGGACCTAAGCAACTATCGCCCAATCTCCAATATCCCCACCCTAGCAAAGCTGCTGAAAAAATGTGTACATCTACAGCTAACGAAACACATTGATCATTTTGACCTACTCAACCAAGACCAATCAGGCTTCCGTGCTGGCCACGGCACAGAATCAGCCATGACACACATCATTGATGATGCGCTGCAAATACTTGACCAAAATGGATCTTGTTTACTCATCCTACTTGACCTATCTTCAGCCTTTGATACGGCTAAACACGAGAACCTGTTAGACCTCCTGAAACACAGAATGGGCGTATCTGGGGCAGTGCTAAATTGGTTCACCTCATTTCTCCAAAACCGGACACAACAATTCAAAATCAAGAACACCCTATACAAGCCAGTCCCAGTGACCTTGGGGGTACCGCAAGGATCAGCACTATCTCAAACACTGTTTAATCTCTTCCTGGAACCTCTAACGGAAATTCTACAAACCTCTAATGTGCAATATCACATGTATGCAGACGATACACAGCTATACCTCAAAATATACTCCTTAAAGGATATCAAACTACTCAACACAGCTCTTAGAAACACACAAACGTGGCTGGCAGAAAATCATCTGAAATTGAATGACCTAAAAACTGAATTTCTTCTAATAGCCCCACCGGCCCAAATCCCGAAATTGCAAGACTGGATCAAACATATTACGGCATTCAATGTACAACCGATCATTGTGGATTCAGCGAAGTCACTTGGAATAACTTTGGACAGTAACCTCAACATGCAAAAAAAATCAGTAATGTTACAAAGGGAGCCAACCTTCAGATAAACACATTGAGGAAACTAAAACCCTTCCTTCCACACAATGACTTTAAGCAGGCAGTACAAGCTCTGGTTATACCCAGAGTGGAATTCGGTTGCGTCACCCTTTGTGGATTGCCCAAAGCATCAACTGCACCCTTTAGAGCCTCAATCAACGCTGCAGCAAGACTCATAACTGGTTCTAAATGTTTTTCCCACATATACCCGGACCTTCAATCCCTGAACTGGTTACCTCTAGATGCAAGAATTCAACTGAAAATTGCATGCATGACGCACAGAGCCTTACATCAAAAGACCCCCAGTTACCTGGCACAGAAACTGACGATCTCTGGGGGCACTAGACCTTCAAGAAATGCGGAAAAATGACTCCTGAAACCACAAAAGTTCCATAAGAAAAAAACCTATAATAGATCATTCTCCGGGATGGCACCCAGAATTTGGAATGCCTTACCCCCTGAAATCAGACTTAACCCGTCCACTATTGTTTTTAAAAAGGAAGTTAAATCCATCCTCATGGCCAAGTACACATGAGTTTGGTATGCTGAATCAATAGGACGAAAGACAGATAAGCTCTAAACCACAAATCACTTAATGATGCCAAAATAACTATATTGTTTTTCTTTCTATTTTCTTTGTATTGCTGTGTTGATTTATGGCTTGTATATGTAACATTTACTGTCTGTATAGCGCTCTGATATCCGCCAGGATCTCGTTCGTGCTTTATAAAACTCTTCAAATAAATAAATAAATAAATACTGAGAACTACCAAACGCTGGTGCAGAGGCAGCTAGTGCTATAGTCGATACATGGGTGCTAGTGGTGCTAGTGGAAGAGCTGATGCTCAATCCAGTTATCAAGATAGGAATACGCTGGGGACAGTGCTGAGGATGTGATCTTAAGTGTTCCAGCCTGGTATTTTTTAGTCTGCAGGCATGTCTGATGCAAGTGTCAGACAAAGATCCAACCCAAATTCTTCTCTGCAAAACAGGCATGGAAGAGCAGGTAAGATGAAGTCCATCCAGACCGGTCTAAACGATAGGAACCAAGAGGCGCTCAGTTCCCGTAGGCAAGGTTGTAGTGTAGTTCCTATATTCCCAATAGGCTCTGCACATTGGAATAGTGTCTCTTGTAGTTTAGACGTAGGACTGAAGTCAACTCAATAAAAATGACATTAAGTTGGCTGACAAGTAATCACTTGAAGCTCAATGCACAAAAAACGGAATTCCTTTTAATTTTATCTCCAAAGAAGTATTCAGAGGCGGAAGAATGGATCAGAATGATCACAGCGTTAAACTGCACCCCTACGTTAGTTGACACAGCAAAATCATTAGGAATCACTTTAGACAAGAACCTAGACATGAAAGCTCACATCAACTCAATGGCGAAGAATGCCCGCTTTCATTTGAACTACCTAAGGAAAGTGAAACCATTCATCGCACCGGCAGACCTAAAACTAGCAATACAATCATTAGTAATCCCAAGCAGGCCTACCAAAAATCTCCACGGCTCCGCTGAAAGCATGCCTCAATGCGGCAGCAAGACTCATTACTGGATAGAGGAAATTCGACCATATCTCCCCGCATCTAAAAGCATTAAATTGGCTACCATACGAAGCCAGAATCCAATTCAAAATGGCATGTGTCACCCACAAATCTATTCATTACAAAACTCCGAGATACCTGGCCCAGAAAATTGAGCTGTCAGGAGGAGGCAGACCAGTAAGGAACGCCAATCTGCTGATGCTAAAACCACCCATATTCAGGAAAAAGAAAACATACAACAGAGCTTTCAGAATATGGAACTCGCTCCCTCCAACTATCAGAAAAATTACCAATACGATAACATTCAAAAGGGAAACTAAGATCTTCCCAATGAGTAAGTTCCTGACTTAAGAAAGATATGATCTCGCCGTCACCACGAAAACTGGAGGAGATTGACTTCCCTGAATCGGGATGAAGAATACTTAAATAATGGGCGATGCTGAACATTATGTACGGGAATATTGACTATACCATACAAATCTTGGCACAGATGCCAGGAGTTTCCTGTTGACTTATGCCGATCGTACCTCATCTCAGCGGGAAATGTTTATTATATAGCTTGACACTTATCTATCTCACTGAATATATTATTTTGAAAATGTTGTTATGCGACACTTATCTACCTCACTCAATATATTATAGATAATGCTATCTTATAGAATTAAGCCACTCTACACTTATCTACCTCACTCATTTATTATTCTACACTTATCTACCTCATTCATATGTTATTGTGTAAGGATATGTTATGTTGAAACAGCTCTACTGAATGTATACTGTATGTGAAGCGCTCTGATACCCAAGGGTCATGTTCGCGCTCTATAAAACTCTCTAAATAAATAAATAAACTAGGTCTCTACCGAATATACTAAACTTAATTGTGTGTGTGCGCAAGCTAGCTCAGAGGTCGCGAGAAACTTTCTCGAATAAACAAGAAGGGATTAGTTTCTGACAACCGCATAAACATGACAACTTTGTTCCCCAAGAATAAGAAATATATCACTAGAGTTGCGGAAACAATAGATAGTTATTTCACTCAGTCAATCGTGCATGCTTCGTTTCCTCAGAGGTGCAGAGAAAAAGAGAGACGGGCGTTTTCAATAAAAGGGTATTTATTGAACAGTCTTCTTTCTCAAGCATAAGAAATGAACTGCTGCAATTGTAATACTTGCGGTAATGTACAAAGCGTACAGTACGAAGGTATTATAAAATAATATTGTAAAAGCATGATATGGTTTCTAAGCAATAAAATACCTAAAATGAATGAAATTCATACAGTGATAAATAATGAATAAAAGTACTCAACTGGTGCTTCTAAAATACGCCCACCCCGGTGTACCTAACCTAGGTCTAGTACAAGGGAAGAAATAAGTAAGGTGTAGCCTAGTTTTTAGTCTTCTTTGCCAAGAATCTAATCCAAGAATTCTCTTAGGGTCTAATCAGCTCAGTACCTTGGTTTTGGAATGTAGGAGGTTTTGTATCTCTCTCTCTCTCAGGACTCGATTTCCCAGCAACCCGCAAGGGTAGCCTGGAAACACTGGAGCTGGATTTCTCGGCAGGAGAAAGTACAGAGTCTCTCAGTACGTCAGCTGGAGGGTCGGCTTCCTTCGGCACTTGCTGCAGCAGGGCGCGTCGGGCAAGTAGATAGTCAAGCTGCTCCAAACCACTGTGTGTTTGTTTGGACAAGTGTGGGGATATTTATACCTTGAAGGTGCCGAGTTTGATGTAAGATTGGACATAATAACGTCATCAGAGACTTAATTCTCTGAAAACTCCATGATTTCTTGGTTAACTTAATATTCATGCAGGGGGAAGTCCCTGACTGCTGGAGGCAGGTTTTCAAAGAAATCCTTATAGATTTTCAGAACTAGCGGAAGCAGCCAAGCCGTATTAGGACTACTTGAGCTATGTCTTAATATGGTTATGATTTTGATGCCTATGTAAGGATACGGTATTTTATACCTATATAAGGGCATACATCGGGAAAATTACACTATGGTCCTAAAATGCTATACAACAAGGTGTGCCCAGATGTACCATCCGCTCACTTTATTTCTGCTCCAGAAGCGCTTTTTCCATCTTGATGGTGATTGGGCCGTCCATTACGTAGCAGATATATGACAATCAGAATTCCAGCTATTGAGAGCAGGATCAGAGGTAGACCTCCAAAATTGCTTCCAAATACGGAGTGTATAACATTTGGAATAACTCCGAGGATCGTCTGAATGGTGCTTAGAAATCCTGACCCTATGGTCTTTATTAGGTGTACAATACCACTCGTATCAAACATGTTAAAGATATGACCCACTATTTCTGCGAAATAAAAGGGACAGTTTGTATGTATAAGTGCCTGTATCTCATTCAAGGTCCTTGCGATTTGAAGATCAAAGGTCTCCCGGGGTTTGCTGTAAAATCATGGCTTTCAGTCTGCCTAAAGTATCAAACTGTATAAAGGAAACATTCAACAAAGGCCATAACGGTGCCTCCCTGACTGTATTCATTGGGGGAAACAATACTTACATACAACAAGTAACCCTGGAGTTCACAGTGACCAGATAGGCAATGCCCAGAAGCATCCCACAACAACCTTGACTGTTCAGCATCAAGTAACTGCCATTCAAGAGCAGCCTGAATACCGGAGGAATCACGGCTGCTGTATTCCTGTTCATGAGGCAAGACAAATTCGTTACCGAAACATTACATGCTCCGTTCAGTGAAATGTCCTGGCACATGGGAGAACCGCTTGAAGCGTTCTTGTAGTTTGTACCACTTAGAAACACTTCTCGATCCCCACTCCAGCATCAAAATCTGTATGGTAATTCCCAGGATTCCATAATGCATTCCTTACCCATTTTTTATATTTGCCTTCCTGCCTTTGCTCGAGGCAATATTGAAACTGAAAAGTCGTGACCAGTAGAGTTATGTGGCAATAGATAAGCCATTCTGTTGATGGTGATTGTGCCACTGTAAATGGTAATCTATCCAGTTTTTCAATACTCAGCATTGTATATTTAGCTTTCCTTTGTGCCATTTCAACCTGTTTATCTGTCAGATTATATTCAGAAAACAGAGACGTACTATCGATAAAACGCCAAGACACATAGCCTGCACGCAAAGATTGCAGCGTCCAGCTTAATAACATAATAGAACGTAACTGAGATGGCCCATGTTGTAATATGGCCAAATCTTGTTCTAGTACGTCTATCGCAGAAGACACAATGTTGCCTAAAGAATACATACTGGAAGTTAAAGTTGTTAACCCATTGTCTTACACAGCTAACGCTTTTTCTAAGTTAATACGGTTTATTTCACATATTCTCTCTGCGGCCTCTTGTTGGGATATTTTCCAAATTTCATTGTAGGCAGTGTATATACCAGCATATATGAAACCAACGGTGTTTCCTGGGACCTAGTAAAAAATCCCTAATATCCATGTCCTGTGTGAGTATAAATAAGTGTTCTTTCACTTCTGTGAGTGTTGAGGTTTTTAGCCAATCAAGAAACAACTTCCCAACACTATAGGATGTCATTACCCCTGGGTGTTCTTTTTGTACATGGTATTGGTCTGGCTTATGGAAACACAAATCTTTTATGACATCTGTTTGTGTCTAAGGGTCAAATCAACCATTTTTTCCAATTGGGGTCTGATCTATTGTACTGCAAAATGTCATCTACTGTTGCCCCTTCCTGTGATGTCGAATTTTGCCACCCCTCCATCTGCAATGGTGTTGGAAACCGAGGTGTGTTCAGTTCCTTGTTCTTGGCTAATCCAAGACAGGATGTCTGTTGCACAGTGTCATTTAGAAATATCATCTGCTGCGGAATGAGGCATGCTTTAAATAGGCTTCAGTTCCCTGGACATGCCAGTCTCGAACCCTAGACTGATTTTAAGTCTATTGTGTTCTTCCTTTAGGTCAAAACCCTGTACCGA
Source organism: Lissotriton helveticus (assembly GCF_964261635.1). Taxonomy (NCBI): domain Eukaryota; kingdom Metazoa; phylum Chordata; class Amphibia; order Caudata; family Salamandridae; genus Lissotriton; species Lissotriton helveticus. The sequence continues at coordinate 423,474,488 of NC_136058.1, forward strand.
CAATTGGGCAATAAAGGTAGCAGAGTAAATCTGTCTGGTAGTGGTCAACATAATTTTCAGTGCCGATGTTGGTGTAACTTTATAATAAAGTGACGTTGGGTCAGTGGTGTTAAGCCCTGAAAAATATGAAAATTTCTGTGCAAATGTTTGCAAACTACTTTTTGGTGGTGTAGGGCAATGTTCCCACTGGTGGCACTCAAAAAACGTTTCTAGGTATTATAGATTTGTGCAAGAAATGATGACCATAACGTTTGTAACAGTACAAAATGTCATAGTCAGTGTTCAGAAATGCTTCAGTTTTCTCTAAATCAGACAAAATGTTATCAACAGTTTCAGAGACCCAATCATCAGAAAATGTACTGGAGGTAATGATATCACTTAATGAAATTTTAAATACATGAGAAATTTTTAAAAGTTTGGTCGGGCTGTATGTACCGAAATCAACCTTGTCCCAAACTATACCGTCCAGTATAGGAACTGCTGTAATGTTCCCTGATGACAAGTCTCTATGTTCACGGTGTGAGGACAGATGTGGCTTCAGAATCAAATTACATTTTGGGCTGTAGAGCTTTGTTGAAGGTATCGTCCATTATAAAGCATGCTAAAAGTTATAACTAAGCCTAGCCAGAAAAGAAAGTATCCCAGTAATTACCCAGAGTTCTACCCAAGGCAATACCAGGTAAGTCTTTTTGAGAAAGTGCAGAAAGTTCTTGACTTGTTGCTTGCGAATTAGTTGGGCTGGTGTCGTTTCTGGTTCATTTGAATCCAAGGAAAACGTATCAAAGTTCATGAAGGAGCCAGAAGCAGTTAGATCAATTGTTGGAATTGCCTCAGGATTTGTTGAAATCGCATTTTGCTCTCATCAAGGCATGTTGACTTAGACATCTGATTTTGGTCTAATTGCAACCTGGTTATTATTTTGAGCTTGATTTTGAAGTTAAACTTCAGGTTTAAGAGGAACGAGTTCCATTGCATTGTTGCTTAGTCCTTCATTCCGTACAGGAGGCTCTTCAAACGTGATGAGACTTTCTGTTTGAACTTTCTGAATGGTAGTGAGAGGAGGGCATCTGCTACTTTGGAGTCCACGTGGCCTACTGCTTAGTATTGGCCACATAGTGTGGTTTCATTAGGTCAATCGAGACAAACCTTTTCTCCTTTTTCCCAGCAAGAGCCTGCAAAAGTGCAGTTCTTGTTCCTTGAATTGCTAGGACAGGTTTTCTGTATGATGGTCTAAATTCTTTTTTGTCCGCTATTTTCTCTCTGACCCGATCCCCGACTTTTGGGATCCAGACAGGTCTTGCCGTGACTGCCTTGACTTCCCCAGTGGCGGTCAGTTTCATGTGGACGTTGCTTTGTTGTGTCCAGTAATCATTTAGATCCTGTAAAACAGCCAAATGATCTTGTATATTAAATGGTTTCTCATCCACCACTGTGCCTTCACAATAAAGATCAGGCACCCAGATTAATTTCTCAAATAGGACCTCATAAGTAGTGCCACCCACTAGAGAACTTCTTGGCTGGTTGTTGAGGGCTCTGTGTACCCCATATAAGTGATTGACCCAACAACCGCCCTTGCCTAATACCCTAACTGTTAAAGATTGCTTTAAGGCCCAGGTTTTCCTCTCCACAACTGAATTTCCCTCAGAATGGTACAGAGAGGAGTACCGCAATGCTATGCCCATACTTTCCATGGCCTCTTTGTAAGCCTGAGAGCTAAACGCTGGGCCGCGGTCAGAATGTAACCTGCCAACTGCGTATGTCCCCATAAAGACTTGCAAATCTTTGATAACAGTCTGAGCGTCAGCCGAGCGCTGAGGCCAAACCCATAGAAATCTTGAGCATGCATTCACTGCCATCAAGAGATACTTGTAAGTCCCATCAGATTGTAAGGGGCCGCAGTAGTCCTGATACACACAAGCAAGAGGTTTGTCTGATTTTAATAATGGTGGAACCTTTCATCTGCTGGCAGATGTCGCATTTCAATACATAGTCTTTAGTTTGTTTTGTTAGACCTGGCCAGCAATAGCGCTGTTTCAATAATGAAATAGTTGCTGTAACCCCTGAAATGCGCAGAGCTCAAACCCTTGTGTGCTGCAAAAATTGTCCTTGTCTACGATCCATATTTGGTATTACTCTTCCCCGCACTCCAGGAATCTCAGCATAAGGAATGTTGTTCGCATCGAATTTGAAGGAGTACTTGAGTGGAAATTTCTTTGGTAATGCTGAGCTGCCTTTGCGTGGAGCAATGATAGGAACCATAATATCACCGTCTATCCTCATTTTAGAATGAGTGATTGCAGCTACAGAAGCCGTATTTACAGCCCCCTTTGCAGCTTCATCAGCCAATGAATCCCCTTCAACCTGAACGCCATAAAGTTGATTACTCAGTGTATGAATCCCATGAGCCCTTGGTAGTTCGTTTTTCAACTCAACTACCTGTTCCCATAGTATTGTATGCTTCATTGTGCCACCTTTTGTGTCTTTCAACCTGTTTTGTTCCCAATGATGTAAATAATCATTGTATGGCTGACACAATTAGTGTGGGGAATTTGTGATCCATATTCATCAGTGCCAGTAGTAATGCTTTTAACTCTGCCAACTGAGCTGTGCAGTCTCCTAGAAATTGCGTCTTGGTTCAACCTGGATGGAATGTTCCATCTCGCATGCGACCTTTAACGATAGCTCTTGCTGCGCTGTATTGTCGCTTACTCCCTATGGCCGGTTTTGCAGATCCGCCAGTGTAAATTATATATTCATACTGATCTAGAGGCAAGATTTCATTTGGTAGAGGATATTCTTGTTCGTATTTCAGAAATGCTTGTGTTTTTAGACTTGGATCAAATCTGTATTAAAAGTCTGTTGCAGTAAGAGAATTAGCCTATTGTATCCATCTCGGATGTAAGGCTTTTGCATTTGGAATGCTAGCCTTTGTAACAGCTTCTGTAGATGACAAAATTGTCCCTGGCACCTTAACGCTGAGAATGCAGTCAAATACCTGCTTCTAAGTGCTATATTTTGGCAGAAAAATATATTTGAAATATCTAGTGTAGTTATGTATTTTTATGCACAATGTTATTCATTAGTGTGGCACTGTGTGCATTTCGGACAGCGAATGTCTTTGTGTATGTGTTTAAATGAAAATTATGTCTTCTCCCCTAGGGCACTCCATAACGAATGCTGGCGGCCAAACTTGTACAGCTATGGATGTCATAACCAGATGACAGGTTCTCCAAAAAGAGACCTTTAACTTTCCCAGGCTTGTCCCCCTCCATTTGGAGTGTTATTTCATCTAACTTATATGGGATGCTCACCCTCATATTTGGTGTTTCCACCGTGATGTAAACATTCAAGTCCGCTGTCACCAGAAATTCCATCAGGTTCTGGCAAGCTACTGTTACTTCTGTTGCACTGTCTAGTATCGTCTGAGCCCATTCCCCGTTCAGAAGGGTGTCCTCAGAATTCTGGGCATGTCTTATCTTCAGGCCTGCAACTTTCTTCTTTTTAAACTGAGGTTTTGATTTTGGCTTTTTCTTTTTTTTTTTAAGTATAGTCTTGAGCGTGCAGTTTATCTCTCAACTTGGTACTTTCTTCTTTGTGTTCTGACCGTCCTTCTCTCTCTGGGTTTGTCGTCAAGCCCTGAAAGGAACGAGAGGAACATGTATCAGTATCCTGATTCCTGTCAGGTTTCCTAATATTATCCCTATTGCTAAGGTTTTACCTCTTTTCAGAGTGCTCCTGTGGAGGAGCTCTACCTCGGGATTGAGATCTTTTTTCTGTAAAGTTTTGTTGTTTTTTATTATCCCACTTCTTTTAGAAGAAGCAGGTGCCTGCTTTGAAGTGTCCTTTTCAGGACTGCCCATCAGTTGTGGTTTTAAAGCTTTCCCACCCAAACTGCCTCTGCCTAATTCTGCATACGCAGTTTTAATTATTTTGGGCAGTTTGTTTTGTTGACCAACAGACTGAGCTCCCTTAGGCATTAGCAAATTGCCACTGACGCTGCTTCCCCTTTAATATTAGCTAGTATTATGGCTGATACCTGATCATAGTTATTTAGTCACTAAGCTCAGAGCAGGCTCTTCTCCGTACTTGTTCTGTATTTGTCTTAACACATCCGGTATTACAGCTAATGATGGAATACCATGAGTCCTGGTCTAAATGGCAGCAAAGACTGTTCCCCAAGTGGTACAATCCTCTAATTGTGGTGTTATCCCCATGGGCAAGCAGATTTTTAGCATTCAGTGTTTTTCAAATGGGGTAGTATTAGGGAATAATGCCTCTAAATGTGTTATTTTCGAAGGGGGCGTGGCTAGCAGCCGATGATGGCGGCAGCAACCTAGAGAGGCTCCCGTAGCAAGGCGGCTTCCCGCAACAATCCGCATGCCAATCCGCGCACTACTCAGTCCGAAGAGGGTGTACTGGGTGCGGTGACCGAGCGGCACCGGCGCAGAAAATTTGGGAGTGCCCGGACCCCGATTTCGGGGCGAAACTTCATCTCCGTCCCTTGGGCGAGACGGGCCTGGTGACACGAGGCGAGCATCGGTGTCAAGTGAATCCTGAGGCCGGGCGGAAGTTCATCCTCCCCGGCGCAACCATCCGGAAGTAGCCGACGACGCCATCGCCCGACACCTTTGGCTGGCGATCCTTCCCCACCGGCTGCTCTACCCCTCCCGTGGAATACACGGTGACGCTGGGCATCTGTGCCCCTTGGCTGCGCTCGACGCGGACCGGAGGTCCTGCACGGCACCAGACGCCATTTTGCTGAGCTGGCCGAGGCCGCCAAAGCTCCGCGGCGGCTGGCGACACTTGCATAGTACCAGCGGACGTTGGCATCCCACCAGTACTGAACCCCCCCTGCATTCCCTTTTTCCCCCCCGTGGACAGCGACGGACCTCCGGCCCGTTCCAGCTTGGACTTTGTCTCACTGGACAGCAATGGCGGGGAAGGGACAGCGGCAGAATGCTGCTCAAGCGAAGCTCGGGAAATATGCCTATGAGGGCCAGTCGGCCACACAATCTGAGCAGCGCAAATCATTGGGGAAGGGTTCTGACAATGACGGCGCAAAAAAGGCCACGCTGGACGACGTGCTACGGACACTGGAGCAGGTGCAGGCCACGGTGGGTTCGACCGCGGCGGAGGTTACCCTGATCAGAGCCGACCTCCAGAAAATGAGCGAAAGGGTGAAGCAGGTAGAGGTAGTGACCAAATCTTTCATAGAAGACGTTTCGGACCTGCAGGTGGCAATGGAGAGGCTGCAGGCGGACAATAAACTTTTGAAAAGTAAGCTGGACGACCAGGAGGGGCGTTCCAGACGCAACAACGTCCGTATTTTGGGGGTCCCGGAGTCTGAAACAAAGGGGGCCATGGACCTATATGTTGAAGACCTTATAAAGACCAAACTGGCCCCGAAGGGACTATCAAACTTCTTCACAGTAGAACGGGCCCATCGGGTCCCGGGCGGGACGCCCACCCCGGGTGCAGCTCCGCGCCCCATCCTGGCGAGACTCTTCAACTTTCGAGACCGCGATGCAGTCCTCCAGGCCGCTAGGGTGGCACCGCCCATCCAAATCCAGAATTCAAGGATTTCATTTTTCCCCGACTACACGGCGGAGGTCACCCGCAAGAGAAGGACTTTCCTCGAAGTTAAAAAGTCGCTTCGCGACCAAGAACTGCCGTACTCCATGCTGTTTCCGGCCCGGCTACGAGTGGTAGCGGATAAGAAGGTCTGGTTTTTCGATTCAGCAGAGAATGCCAGGGAATGGCTGGATGGCTGGCGCACAGTGGACCGCACCTCTAACCGTCGACGCAACAGATCGGGGGGGACGAGCCGGCGGGGCTCCCGCTCCCCATCCAGGACCAGCGAGAATGGATCACCACCACAAGACCAATTGGGAGCGGCTGGCGGCAAATGAAGATACCACAAGGGACTATCGAGTTACTCCTGAACTCTACTCCCACTGATTCTCTACTGAGCCGTTAATGGACACTGGCCCGGACGCCCGAGGGCTGCAAAGGGACCGCCTGCTTTGGGGGACACTCTCCCCCGACGTGCAAGTACTCTGTTTCAGCTATGGGTTAAGCGCTCTGCTGAGTTGGGGTGGCGGGCAGTTTTGAGTCCGTTTGGCAGGGAGGCAGGGTGGGGGGTGTTGGGGGGGGGACTTGTTTGGTTTTACGGGAAATTCATGCTATCGTCTGAACAATGTAGAATGTACTGTGCTGTTTACTGGAACGATGTTGGGAGGGTGGGCCATGTGCTGCGGGTCCAGGCCCCTGAGTTTCGATGGTGGTGGGTGAGCGGCGTAGCGTGATGCAGGCGGGTGAGACGCGATTGGGCGGCTCCTCCCTCAAGCTTCTGGCATGGAACGTGCGTGGATTGGGTGATAAAGTGAAGCGAGGCCTTGTTCTGTCCGAGGTCAAGCGACATAAACCTGACCTCATACTCCTTCAAGAGACCCATCTAATGGGTACTGCCACCAAGGCCCTGGACAGACGGGGGTACTCAATGTTGGCCCACTCCGAATTCTCCACTGGGTCCCGGGGCACGGGTATCCTGCTTAGAAAATCCTCAACTTTTATCACCATTTGCACAAAAACCGACTCACAGGGCTGTTTTGCGGCAGTGAGTGGTCAATGGGAGGGGCGCCCCCTGACAATAGTATCAGTGTACATCCCGCCGTCCTTACACTCTGTGATGCTGCCTGCCCTGGGCGATTTCCTACTGTCCCTCCCCGAGGGTGACACCTTGTTGGGCGGGGACTTTAATTCCCCTGCCGACCCACTACTCGACAGGTTCCCCGCACCCGCTCTCCCCGGGGGTCCCTCCAGATTCCAAAGGTTCCTTGAGGCGTTGGGGCTGGTAGACATATGGCGGCACGTCCACCCTACATTACGACAGTACACCTTCCATTCCACCGTCCACAATAGCCTGTCCCGCATTGACCACTTTCTGGCGCTTGGGGATGGTTTGCAGCGCGTAGAAGAGGTGCTCATTCACCCAAGGGGCATTTCGGATCACTCCCCACTAACTCTCACCATTACTTCACAAACACGCTCACGCCACCGCGTCTTCCCGATGCATGCCTCATATCTTAAGGTGCCGAAGGTCCGGAAAGCACTGCAGACCGCCACAACACATTACTTTATGGAGAACGAGCCTACCGCAGCCTCGGCTGAGGTGCTATGGGAGGCCTATAAGACTGTCCTGAGGGGGCAAGCCATTAGCTCCATAACCTCGTATAGGCGAGAACAGGCGGCGGACCACTCGGCGCTCGAGATACGACTGCGTGACGCAACCGCAGCCCATGAAACGGACCCCACTGACGACACACTGCATGCGCTCACGCTGGCCCAGCGTCTCTATACAGACCATGCTCGACACATTGCCCAAGGTCACATCACTGACACACAAAACCGAGTGTATGATTTGGGGGACAAAGCAGGGAAAATGCTGGCCTGGCTAGACAAAAGAGGCGGGAGTGCCAAGGGGATCCAACAGGTCAGGGATGTCCTGGGGAACATTCACACGGACCCAGCTCGGATAGTAGAAGAGCTGGCTGCCCACTTCGAGAAAGTCTACACCCCGGAGCGGGACGTCACGGCCATTGCGGCCCAAAGCGCACTGTATGATCTGCCCATCCCGGCGCTGTTGCCCGAGGCGGCGGCTGAGCTTGAGACGCCTTTCACTGCTGACGAACTGCGGATCGCCATTGGGGCCCTGCATACGGGCAAGGCGCTCGGACCAAACGGCATTCCAATTGAATGGTTCCAAGACCGCACTGCTGTTATTAGCCCATACCTGCTTCGAATGTATGAGGAGTGCCGTACGGCGGGGGTACTCCCGTTAGACCAACGAACGGCCACGATAGTGGCTATCCCTAAGCCTGGCAAACCTCCGGAGGACTGCTCCTCATACCGCCCTATATCCTTACTCAACGCAGAAAGTAAAATCCTGGCGAAACTGCTGGCAAATCGTCTCCTGCCCCACCTCTCTGATCTAATTCACCCAGACCAGTCCGGGTTCATGCCCCACAGGAACACCTCACTCAATCTACGACGGGTGCATGGGGTGTTGGCCAAAACGGATGAACTCGACGAACCAGCGGCCATCTTGGCCCTAGATGCCAAGATGGCCTTTGACATGGTTGAATGGGCTTATCTCTTCGAGGTTCTCCAGTACATGGGTTTCGGCCCTGTTTTCATATCCTGGATTAAACTGCTGTACACTATGCCGGTAGCGCATGTGGTGGCGAATGGCCACATTTCGCGCTCCTTTCCGCTCAAACGCGGCACTCGGCAGGGCTGCCCTCTTTCCCCCCTACTATTTGCACTGTCGCTAGAGCCCTTGGCAATCCGCATTAGGACCACCCCCTTGCTCAAGGGGATTCAATGGAGGGAGGGCTGGGAGGACCGCATTTCGCTCTACGCGGATGATATGCTAGTATACCTGACGGACCCTGACCATGGCATCCCGGCTCTTTTAAGTATCTGCAATGCCCACGGGGAGGTGTCGGGCTACACAATTAATTGGACTAAATCTGAACTATACACCCTGGCGGGCGGCCCACCCGCGGTTGGCTCTGACTGCCCCTTGCGGTTGGCCGGCACGTCCTTTAGATATCTTGGTGTTCATGTTACGAGTGACCCGACGGAATTTGAAAAGTTGAACTTGGAGCCGCCGCTGGACCGCCTCAGGCGAGATGCGAGCTTCTGGGCAGGATTACCGCTAACGATGCTGGGAAAAGCAGCCCTCTTTAAGATGAAATCCCTGCCCCGCTTTCTGTATATTCTGGACAATACCCCCTTTGCAGTACCCTCCAGGTACTTCAAAAGGGTGGCGGCAGTGGTCACTAGTCTACTATGGCACAATCGCCCGGCACGGATAGCTCACGCCAAGCTCTGTAAAGGTTGGTACGAGGGTGGCATCACACTCCCTAACCTTCAACTTTATTATTGGGCGGCTCAGCTTAGACCGATTAATCAATGGCTGCATGCATCACAATCGGACCCTGCATTCCAGGCGGATCGGGCCCAGCTAGGGGTGGGTACCCTGCTGGCCCCGCTCTATGACAAGCGTAAACTCAGGTTGTTGAGGGGGCCCACTAAGATCACAGTTTCCGTCTGGCACGCAGCCACCGCTGCGCTAGGCTGGAAAGATACTATCACTAAGCTCACCCCGCTTTGGGATTCACGTGCTCTGGGCAACCTTCGGACCAGCAAGGGGTTCTCCCGCTGGGATGACATAGGCATCTCAACAGTGGGAGACATGTGGGACCATGGGGTTGTCATCACGTTCGACCGCCTGAAGGAACTCTACGAGATGGGACCACATGAAACCTATCGGTATGTTCAAGTGCGTCATGCTCTGCTGGCGGTTATTCCGGTGGGGTCAACTCTCCCAGAGTCGTCCCCGCTAGAGGATCGCCTCCTAACTGACTATATGGTGGAGAAGGCCACCTCCCTCACCTACCGGAAACTCCTGAATAATTCCCCAGACCCGCTAGTGCCTCTTAAGGGAAAATGGGAGCAGGACGTGGGGGAGATGGATGAACACGAATGAAACGAGGCACTGGCATCCCCTAAAGAGGCGGGCATATCCTCTAGAATGAGACTCATCCAACTCAAGGTTCTGCACAGGACATACTACACCAGGACATTGCTTCATCACATACAGCGAGCCCCTGACCCCTTCTGCTTGCGCGGCTGCGGGGAGGAGGGCACACTACTCCATACACTCTGGGACTGCTCCCTCATACAAACATATTGGTGTCAGGTCATGCGCACCGTCTCACAAGTCCTAGAGGTCTCCGTGCTTCCAGAACCACGTCGCTGTCTTCTTAATGTGTGGGAACCAACTGACCTGTCCCGACATGGTCGCCTCTGGGTGACGATTGGTATGATGATGGCGAAGAGGGACATCGCGCAGCGTTGGGGGGTGGCAGATCTGCCGAAGGCCTCCCAATGGTGTGTGAATATGGATAGGACCATGGTCACGGAGCGGGCGGTTTATTTATCCAGGGGGTGCCCGGCCAAGTGGAACAAAGTTTGGTCCCCGTGGAATGTTTACCGGGGAGAGATTTGTGAGCCACTCCCTGAAGGGGACTCACTGGAGTCGGATGAGGACGAGTGAATGAGAGGGGAGGGCATGATGGTGGGAGGAGGGGCTGCACTGGGTGGGGGCGATATAACGGAATGGGGCAATTGCTACGGTATTTACCAAACTGTGAAAAGCGCAATTTGAATGGACTCAGAGGCACATTTCCACCTGAATGGCATTCAGTTTCCTGTGTCGATGGCAACGTGATTTCCCGAAGTTTGAATGTTTTTCTTTTTTTAGGTATTAAACAAAAAACGAAAACCTCATAATTTGGCAAGGACCATTCGCAACTCCTTCTTCACAATTTCCTTTTGGTGCTTTATCCTCAAGTCCTCACGACAGCATGTACTGTGTTACTGCATATTTATTGCTTATACGCTATGTTAGCGGCCGGCCCGGTTGGGTTGTAGGCGACGTGCTGTGTACTGATCTGTGAAGACTCAATAAAGGTTTTCAAAAAAATAAAAAAAATAAAAAAATGTGTTATTTTCTGAGCTACACAGATTGGCATTTGTTCGCATTTCATGGGCATTTTGCCCATTACTGCGTGTAATGTCTGTGGGGTAATTTTATTTGCTGTACCCTGAGATGGAGTTCCATTTGTTGCAACTGTTGCTGGTAGGAATGTGAAAGTCCTTACAACGAATTGCGTCAGGTTTCTGTAAATTTTAATTAAATCTTTGTGTTGGATAAGTAAGTCACCTTGTGACATTGTATCAATGTCAGGATGAGGTGTGTAGGCTGCTAATATCGGCCATGTTGCTCCTGGTCTTCCTAATGGATCGAGCCTTACTCTTCCTCTTAGGTGGTGTAGGGCGCCTTTAAACCAGTATTGGTGTTCCTGGTACGCGAGTGGAATCTCTATGTCCTCAATTGGACCATATTCCTCTGGTGCATCTCCATCTGTGTAAGAGTGAAATGTTTGTGTTCTTGCATCTGCTGCTGGGAATGTAACCCACAAATAAAATGCCTCTGTTTTGTTTGATTCATCTGCCTCACTCACAAAAGCTACTAAGCTACCCCTGACTGATAAACCATTTTCCTAGAGTTTCAGGGTGATTGTATGTCTGAATCTAGGTGCAATTTAAATTGCGTTTGTATCTTCTTCTCCTCTAGTGGGTTATTTTTGCCCTCCGTCATTTTGTAACAGAGAAGAAGTTTGTTCAAGGGAACTAAGATTAGGTTTTATTGTACACATTTAGGAACACTGTGTCCTTCAAGTTTCATTAACTGGCAGTCAAAAAATAGGATATTTCGCCTACTCAGCTTCAGCGGAGTTTGTGCCCATCCACTTCAGACGTCTCTGGCGTTTTGTGAGTAGGGGTCTCTGAGAATAAGCATGACTGAACTACTCAGATTCTACTGTTAAATAAGTACCAACCCAACATTGGTGGCACCATGTCATGTAGTTTCTATATATTCCCATTCAGAATCTGCACATTCGGATAACAAACTGTGGGTTTGGTGGTAGACTAGTTCCCAGCACCCATACCGAGAATGTTAGCCTGTTTGCATTAGCTAGCTCAGGGTTCCACTAGAATCTCCTCATATTGGGGAGACAATCATTTCTGGCAACCTTAATACAAGGCAACCCTGAACCCCAAGGATTGTGGAAACAATGTACTACCTTTCGCTTAGTCACTTGTGCTCACTTATTTGGTCTCAGAAAGTTACACAGAAGTAAACGTTAGGCGTGCTACAATAAGAATTTTTTGCACAGTTGTTCTTCTAGTGTAAAATAGATGTGCTGCAACAACCGTTAGACAGTAGCAGATATATATGATTAGCAGTACAGTGAATTTAAAAGGATAGTATTGTTCTACCATCTTGCAATAATCATGAATACATACATGAATATAAAATGCATGATAAAAGAAAGCCTACGATGCCCATCTAGATGTACCTAAGTGTACCTAGCATGGGAGTAGGTGTAAATCCAAGAATCCCTATAAGTTTAGTCCAACCCCATTACTTGAAGCAAGAGAGTGTGGGACAACATCCCAGTCTCTGGTTGGACACCACGCAAGGGATGTGTTAGACCACTGTCAGCCGGAGCGTCTGCAGTTACCTCAGTGTCTCTGGTCAGTGTGTTGGCATGGAAGAAATGCATTACTTACCTGTAACTGCAGTTATCCAGTATTGGTATCTTTCATAGATTCACATGCCTGAATCATTCCCCGTCGTCGGGGTGGGAGTCCACGGTACATAATAACAGTAATGTCATATAGACATATACATACTAATAGGCCAGAGGTATTAATATTATTATGAATAATAATAAATAATAATATTAATATAATACGTAACATCACATTCCCCCTGAGTAGGGGTCTCACAACCCTTCAGCTTTCAAATGTTTCATAATAGAGGCTTTAAATAAAATGTAATATGGGTCCATCTAATGCTCTCTCTCCCATGTGCTGCCTTCCCCCTCAGTCCCACCCTCCTGCCCCTCGGTGTTCAGGCTCCATGTCCCTCCACAGTGCTCGTCCATTGCTCAGCACTCTAGATGTTTTATGTTCTTCCCCTCCTCTACCCCCGCTCCTCCATTGCTGCCCCACCAAGGCTGGTTCTAGGACTTGTGGGGCACTTTGCCTGGACAGAGAAGGAACATGTGTGGCCCCTCTAATATGTAACCATGCAGGAAGTGAAACCACAGGAAACGGGCCTTAATTAACCAATAATACTCTAGCATTTGTGAAACAGCACATTTCACCACTTGCCTTCTCTTCACTCTGCTTATTGCAGAAACAGCCTCTCGGATATCAAAGCCTCTTGTTGAGACGAAAAAGTCCTCGCATGATGAAAAGGTGTACCCATGTCGTAGGTGCGCAACTGTACTGTTGTATGGATCCTTAATGCTGATTCTTGTAATCGGTGAACAGAGATCATGCGTGTATACCATGACATAGGCATGTATCATGACTGGTGGTCTTGTTGGACCAGGAGGGGTGCCCAAATTGCTACCCTCACAGAGATGGAAGGCTACAGCCTTCACCAGGAGTTAAGCAGCACAAGTGGGGTGGTGGCAGCATACAGTGTAGTGATTAGTAGTGACAGGACCTTTCAATCCTACTTCACTGGAGTGAGGCCTACAGGCTCAGTCACCTTTTAAAAGTTCTGCAGTTGTTTGCTTAACTCACCCATGGCCTACATCAGGTAGATGTGGAGTGCTCCGCAGCGCAGGAGCTGTTGTGTAGTTCCTGTACAGAATCTACACGTTTGGATAACATAAACTGAGGTTTGGTGGCAGACTGGTTTTGAGCACCCCCACCGGGAATGTTAGCCTGTTTGCATTAGCTAGCTCAAGGTGCCATTAGAATCTCCACTTATTGGGGAGAGAATAGTTTTTGGCAACCGTAGAACATGACAACCCTGATCACCCAGGATCATGGAAGCAGTTTACTACCTTTCGCTCAGTCACTCGTGCTCACTTATTCAGTCTCAGAGAGTTACAAAGAAGAAACAGTCGGGCGGGTTACAATAAGAATTTTTTGCACAGTTGTTCTTCTAGTGTAAAATATATGTGCTGCAACAACCGTTAGACAGTAGCAGATATATATGATTAGCAGTACAGTGAATTTAAAAGGTTAGTACAGTTGTACCATCTTACAATAATCATGAATTCACATACATGAATATAAAATGCATGATAAAAGAAAGCATGCATACTCCTACGATGCCTATCTAGATGTACCTAAGTGTATCTAGAATGTGAGTAGGTGTAAAGCCAATAACCCCTCTAGCTTTATTTCAACCCCATTACCAGAAGCGATATGTTAGACCACTGTCAGCTGGAGCATCTGCAGGAGCCTCAGCGACTCTGGTCAGTGTGTTGGCCTGGAAGTCTAGGTTCCCTCTAGCTAACACTAGCAAGAGATGCTGTACTTATACAGAAAGTCACTAGGGGTCATTTGCCCCTTGTTTCTTGTATTAGCAATTGTTGGATATGAGGATGACATATGGAATGAACCTTGTACGTAGATATTATGCAGGTGGTTTCAGCCCCTACCTGGTTTCCAAAAACCTGTATGAATATTCATTCATACTGTGTGAGTCTATTGATGAAGTTATTGTACACTATTGTCAGGGAAAACCCTCCTTCTGCGCCCAGCACTAGAACTAGGTAAAGGTTCAATCCTAAAAGGTTTGTTACTGTGTAATGTGGGGGGGTAATGTAGGTGAAGGAGAACGATGTTACCAGGGCCTATATTAGGGTACCAATTTGGAACATAACACCCACTCCTCTTCCGACTAGTCAACAATAATAAAATGCTACCGAACTACTCACTTTGCTAGGTAGCAGCGCATAAAATGATCAGTGAGCCTCGTAAAAACATTCTTTTAAATCATTTAAAAAATAGTTTGAGGGGAGAAAAATATATATATTTTTGAAAGTCAGTATTTGAATTGTCATTCAAGCCAAAGTCCTAGTTGAGTTTGTTTATATACCTCGAACAACTACAAGTGTCAGAAAGCCATGGTTTTCTAGCAAGAATGTAAATTTTAAGAAATGTTCCAAATTTAGCTGAGTTTTGAAATGAATAGGAAAAATCTGAATTCTTTCCCAGCACACGATGAACCAATTAAAGATTAAGTGTCCTGGCTGGGAGATGCAACATTGTCGTTGCTCGCTGACTCAGTGGACGGTCCCTGAAACACCTTGCAGAGTACGTCAATGGAGCATAGATGAAGGATGCGGTCAGTGATGCAAGATGGCCGACTGGTAGAAGCCCCGTGAAGGAGCTCCAAGCGCTAGGGATACTTTCTTATGGATTATCCCGGATAGCGACTACCACGGAGGAAAATGAAACCCACAGAAAATTCTCAAGAGTAACTGGATTGATATGATACTTTTTCGTGCTAACTCGACTTGCTTTAAGACTTTTTCTTTCCTACCCGGATTTCGGAGGACCATCGGAGACGCAGCAGACTGGCCAGCGGAGATTTACCTCCCACAAGCTCGACCGAGCAGCCACTAAGCTGGGCGCAGGATCTGGAGCCGGAACGATGTGGTGGAGGATCCTGATGGGCAGCGAGGACGCTGGGAGCTGCCTCCGCGGTGAGTGGACCGCACTGCTCGCATCTGCCCATCTCTCTCGCTACACTCTCTCGAGCCAGTCCTCCTAGATTGCATCGATCTCATGTATATGGACGCTGTGAGCTGCCTCCGCGGGGAGTTAGCCGCACGGCTCATGTCTGCCCCTCTCCTGTCTCGCTCTCTTACATCAGTCCTCCTTGCCGAATGAGGTGGAGTGACTCTGGTGCGCAACGAAGGACTGCGAGCACAGCGGCTGTTGGGAGCCAAAGGGTAAACAACGGGAAGCATGATCGGGAGAGGCTCTTTTATGACGGTCGTTTGGCCCCTCCCCCCGGCCCGCTGCTGTTCAGCACGAAGAGCGCTAACATTATAGAGTGGCACAGCCTGCATCTTATATCCTGAAATTGCCTCATTACTGCCTCAACCTGTCTGCATTACTTTGTTCCAATGACCCATTGAAAAGTTTTATCAAAATGGCGGCAGTTACACAGGCGAAGCAATAGAGTACTACAACAACGAGGGTGAGAGACGCCCCCCCCTGCTGGAAAAACACAGACTACATCCCTTCATTGCCAAACAACATCCACTGAAACTAAAATAGGACTAGTACTAGAGAGAAAAAGAAGACTACAACCAGCAGCCCTCGATCAATGGAAATAGCTAAAGGACCACGCTCATGAACAGGAGTCTTGGTACAAATATGGCAGCCATACTGGCTCAAATACGACTTGTAGCATTTGATCAATGGAAACAGTAATAGGACCACATGGATGGACAAGATATTTGATCAATGGAAACAGTAATAGGACCACATGGATGGACAAAATGACTGGTACAAATAAGGTGGCCATATTGAAGTAGAACTAATTTCACACCCCCTTCGCTTGCTGATCACAATATCCAGTGAAAACAGGTCAGTTTGTTCATACCTTGCAGCTTACTTCACACCATTAGACATTAGCATCTACTATTATTTATATTTCAATTGTCACATCAGTAGTTGCACAATAGACACCACATAATAGTTGCCAGTCTGCTATTTATCCACCAATAGACCTCTTTATCTATTACTGTATCTTAATAATCTCTGCAATAGACACATAATAGTCTGCAACAGGCATCGATCTCCTATTTCTCACTGCCCACACTATTCTTCAACCGTCAGTTCCCTTTCTCCCTAATCCCCTCTCCATACTTTATAACACTGATCGCCTACAGAAAGTCACTAGGGCAACATCTCACTAAATCCCCCCACTCTTATGATGGAGCTCACAGGCAATCACACTTATACCATCACCTACCCCCCAGACTCTCTAAAAGTGCAGCTAAACGTTTCAAATACAATCTTATAAAACAACATCCAGAAACACCCATAGCGAATCCCTATTACTCAATACACAATGGTCACACAACTAATGATATCATCTTCCATACGAAGCGTAGAGCGCAATGGAGAAATGCTTTTCTTACTCTATTCACACGCTCAGCCAGCAGGAACATCCCACATGGTCTAGTTATCTATATTGCCCCCTCCCAACTTTTCCAAGCGACGGCAACCGTTACTATTTATAATAATGGAACCATACTCATGCAATCCACAGATCGTAATTTAAACCTACTAGACAACATCTTCCCAATCATCAAGGAACATGTGTCTAAAACCCGTAAGTCCACTCAAGCCTCCCCTTCAGCTATTTCTCCACATACCACACGTCCTATCCGTACCAACAACAACAACGTCACTCTTCCTCCTTTACCCTCCAACACATGCCAAGCCATCTCAGCGAACCCTCAACCCAACACAGTTGAAATCACCTACGCACCCCCAGGTAACACTGCCCTTACTCTAGCACCCATAGCTCGACCCACATCTCCTGACCAGCCATACTCCCACACTACCCACCTAATTCACACACACATTACTACATCACCTCTATCTTACCCGCAAACACTCGTCCCTTCACAGCACACGTTAGCCCCATACCACACTCCAGGACAGCGCCCAGCTCCTACATCTACATCGCTACTATCAACACAGAAGCACTCACCACTCATAGCTACCCCTATAGCCCACACATCATACACTCCCTCTCCAGCAGCTTCCCTCCCACCCACACTAACACACACAAATACTCACACACCAGACCAGACCCCACCTGTATCCATCCTCACAGACACCCTTACTACCCACCTTACAGACACACCCACACCCTCAGCACCCCTCTCACCCACATCCACACACTCAACAATCACTACACCAAGCCAGACCACAACTCAGGCATCCAAACCTGTCTCCAAACTCACACACATAGCACAACCACATAACACATGCACACCTGCACATAATCCCAGACTCGACGAGATCATATCCTCACTGTACCAAATCAAAGAGGAACTCCAAGCTCTCAATGATCGTCTAACGAATCACCTATGGAGTGACAGAACAACTAGCCATCCCAAAATCTACCAACCTAGAAACCAAATCACCATTAACAGGATTCCCATCTGTACCAGCTGGTCATCAGTCCCTTCCTCCAATAATGCATCACAACCAATTAGATGCACCAACCTGCTCTCAGAGAGTGATCTATTATCCTTGATGAGCTCTTACGAACCCGTTTCTATTAAGCCTTTCACACCTCCTACGTCACCAACTCCTGGGCCACAAAAGCCTAACACACCTGCAGCGTCATTAATTCCTACTATCCCCTTAAACCCCCGTAGAACCATTAAACCTAACAGCAGAGGCATCACAAACAAAAACCTCAGAAGAATCCCTATCAGTCAGGAACCCTCTTCATCCACCAGCACGCCCACGTTCAAATGTATTCTCCTAAATTGCAGATCGGCCGGTCGACATGCAGCAGACATAGCTGATCTCATCGTCACACATGAACCAGACTTGTTATTTCTTACTGAAACTTGGTTAAAAGAATCCTCTACACCAATCATTGACAGTCTAGTTCCACCCTGCTACAACATCATCAGATTAGACAGAGCTAGAGCAGACAAGTCAGGGGGTGGCATAGCCTGCATACATCGTAACAACATCTCGGTAAGCAGAGCCATCTCCCCCTCTTTACAGTCATGTGAATACATGTGCCTTAATATTTCCAGCAAGGGAACACCGGTATGTTCTTTGCATATCATTTATCACCCACCAGGTGAGAACCTCACCTTCACCGAACACTTCATGGACATGGTGTCAACATACATGGGTCGACAAGATACCCAAATATTCCTCGGAGACTTCAATCTCCATTGGAATGATCCTAATGTCTCAGCAGTGAACAGTCTTAAGAATTTCCTAGCGGACCTACACCTAATAGAGTTCTGCAACATCCCAACACATCTCTAAAACAGGTCCCATCCAGCTTGATTCGATCCTACCCTGCGACTGGTCTGACCATCACATCATCACCTTCACCATTAAGGAAAAGGTAAAAACGAACTCAGCCCAACCCACGAGACCAAAAGTGTGGAAAAGAGACCTAAAAAATCTTAAACTCAACTCCTTACCGTCCTCCTGTACTAACTTATTGCTGCCCCCTGTACAGTACACGACCTCACCAACCACTACATCTCGACCATGACATCAATAGTTGATGAGGTAGCACCTCTACAGCTAAAAAGAGTCTCTCTGAAAGACTCTAAATCCTGGTATAATGGTTTACTCAACGAGGAGAGGCGCTCCCTCAGAACTGCAGAACGGATCTGGAGGTCAACCCTGTCTTCCAACCACCTTATGATCCTTAGGTCAAAGAGAAATGCATATTTACGCAAGATCAAACGCACCAAAGCTGATTACTTTAGCCTCCAACTTGACCAGGCAAGAAACCGTCCAACAAAAACTCTTTGAGTTGATCAAATCTCAATCTAAGGAGGCACCTCAATGCCCTCAAGACTCTGAATGCTCGATGCCAAATTGTGAAGAATTCTCCACCTTCTTCTCCCTCAAGACCGACACCATCAAGAAAGACCTCCTAAAGGACCTAACATTATACGCAAGAACGAACACACTAACTTCTCCTACTCCCATGTCCACGCCAGGTTAAACCGTATCAAAGTATAATTTTAAAAATAATGCAAGCTGGTCATCATTTTCCCCCTACACCGAAGTGGCCCTATGCAAAATTCTCAGTGCTCTGAACCCAGCCAACCACTCCGCCGACCCGCTTCCGGCAAACGCAGTCAAAGACCTCACCCCATTGCTTCTACCTCTCTGGTTGAGGATCATAAACAGTTCCCTCCAACAAGGTTGCATCCCAGACATCCTCAAAATAGGCCAGGTCTCACCCATTCTAAAGAAGCCTACAGCAGACCCCACGGACCTAAGCAACTATCGCCCAATCTCCAATATCCCCACCCTAGCAAAGCTGCTGAAAAAATGTGTACATCTACAGCTAACGAAACACATTGATCATTTTGACCTACTCAACCAAGACCAATCAGGCTTCCGTGCTGGCCACGGCACAGAATCAGCCATGACACACATCATTGATGATGCGCTGCAAATACTTGACCAAAATGGATCTTGTTTACTCATCCTACTTGACCTATCTTCAGCCTTTGATACGGCTAAACACGAGAACCTGTTAGACCTCCTGAAACACAGAATGGGCGTATCTGGGGCAGTGCTAAATTGGTTCACCTCATTTCTCCAAAACCGGACACAACAATTCAAAATCAAGAACACCCTATACAAGCCAGTCCCAGTGACCTTGGGGGTACCGCAAGGATCAGCACTATCTCAAACACTGTTTAATCTCTTCCTGGAACCTCTAACGGAAATTCTACAAACCTCTAATGTGCAATATCACATGTATGCAGACGATACACAGCTATACCTCAAAATATACTCCTTAAAGGATATCAAACTACTCAACACAGCTCTTAGAAACACACAAACGTGGCTGGCAGAAAATCATCTGAAATTGAATGACCTAAAAACTGAATTTCTTCTAATAGCCCCACCGGCCCAAATCCCGAAATTGCAAGACTGGATCAAACATATTACGGCATTCAATGTACAACCGATCATTGTGGATTCAGCGAAGTCACTTGGAATAACTTTGGACAGTAACCTCAACATGCAAAAAAAATCAGTAATGTTACAAAGGGAGCCAACCTTCAGATAAACACATTGAGGAAACTAAAACCCTTCCTTCCACACAATGACTTTAAGCAGGCAGTACAAGCTCTGGTTATACCCAGAGTGGAATTCGGTTGCGTCACCCTTTGTGGATTGCCCAAAGCATCAACTGCACCCTTTAGAGCCTCAATCAACGCTGCAGCAAGACTCATAACTGGTTCTAAATGTTTTTCCCACATATACCCGGACCTTCAATCCCTGAACTGGTTACCTCTAGATGCAAGAATTCAACTGAAAATTGCATGCATGACGCACAGAGCCTTACATCAAAAGACCCCCAGTTACCTGGCACAGAAACTGACGATCTCTGGGGGCACTAGACCTTCAAGAAATGCGGAAAAATGACTCCTGAAACCACAAAAGTTCCATAAGAAAAAAACCTATAATAGATCATTCTCCGGGATGGCACCCAGAATTTGGAATGCCTTACCCCCTGAAATCAGACTTAACCCGTCCACTATTGTTTTTAAAAAGGAAGTTAAATCCATCCTCATGGCCAAGTACACATGAGTTTGGTATGCTGAATCAATAGGACGAAAGACAGATAAGCTCTAAACCACAAATCACTTAATGATGCCAAAATAACTATATTGTTTTTCTTTCTATTTTCTTTGTATTGCTGTGTTGATTTATGGCTTGTATATGTAACATTTACTGTCTGTATAGCGCTCTGATATCCGCCAGGATCTCGTTCGTGCTTTATAAAACTCTTCAAATAAATAAATAAATAAATACTGAGAACTACCAAACGCTGGTGCAGAGGCAGCTAGTGCTATAGTCGATACATGGGTGCTAGTGGTGCTAGTGGAAGAGCTGATGCTCAATCCAGTTATCAAGATAGGAATACGCTGGGGACAGTGCTGAGGATGTGATCTTAAGTGTTCCAGCCTGGTATTTTTTAGTCTGCAGGCATGTCTGATGCAAGTGTCAGACAAAGATCCAACCCAAATTCTTCTCTGCAAAACAGGCATGGAAGAGCAGGTAAGATGAAGTCCATCCAGACCGGTCTAAACGATAGGAACCAAGAGGCGCTCAGTTCCCGTAGGCAAGGTTGTAGTGTAGTTCCTATATTCCCAATAGGCTCTGCACATTGGAATAGTGTCTCTTGTAGTTTAGACGTAGGACTGAAGTCAACTCAATAAAAATGACATTAAGTTGGCTGACAAGTAATCACTTGAAGCTCAATGCACAAAAAACGGAATTCCTTTTAATTTTATCTCCAAAGAAGTATTCAGAGGCGGAAGAATGGATCAGAATGATCACAGCGTTAAACTGCACCCCTACGTTAGTTGACACAGCAAAATCATTAGGAATCACTTTAGACAAGAACCTAGACATGAAAGCTCACATCAACTCAATGGCGAAGAATGCCCGCTTTCATTTGAACTACCTAAGGAAAGTGAAACCATTCATCGCACCGGCAGACCTAAAACTAGCAATACAATCATTAGTAATCCCAAGCAGGCCTACCAAAAATCTCCACGGCTCCGCTGAAAGCATGCCTCAATGCGGCAGCAAGACTCATTACTGGATAGAGGAAATTCGACCATATCTCCCCGCATCTAAAAGCATTAAATTGGCTACCATACGAAGCCAGAATCCAATTCAAAATGGCATGTGTCACCCACAAATCTATTCATTACAAAACTCCGAGATACCTGGCCCAGAAAATTGAGCTGTCAGGAGGAGGCAGACCAGTAAGGAACGCCAATCTGCTGATGCTAAAACCACCCATATTCAGGAAAAAGAAAACATACAACAGAGCTTTCAGAATATGGAACTCGCTCCCTCCAACTATCAGAAAAATTACCAATACGATAACATTCAAAAGGGAAACTAAGATCTTCCCAATGAGTAAGTTCCTGACTTAAGAAAGATATGATCTCGCCGTCACCACGAAAACTGGAGGAGATTGACTTCCCTGAATCGGGATGAAGAATACTTAAATAATGGGCGATGCTGAACATTATGTACGGGAATATTGACTATACCATACAAATCTTGGCACAGATGCCAGGAGTTTCCTGTTGACTTATGCCGATCGTACCTCATCTCAGCGGGAAATGTTTATTATATAGCTTGACACTTATCTATCTCACTGAATATATTATTTTGAAAATGTTGTTATGCGACACTTATCTACCTCACTCAATATATTATAGATAATGCTATCTTATAGAATTAAGCCACTCTACACTTATCTACCTCACTCATTTATTATTCTACACTTATCTACCTCATTCATATGTTATTGTGTAAGGATATGTTATGTTGAAACAGCTCTACTGAATGTATACTGTATGTGAAGCGCTCTGATACCCAAGGGTCATGTTCGCGCTCTATAAAACTCTCTAAATAAATAAATAAACTAGGTCTCTACCGAATATACTAAACTTAATTGTGTGTGTGCGCAAGCTAGCTCAGAGGTCGCGAGAAACTTTCTCGAATAAACAAGAAGGGATTAGTTTCTGACAACCGCATAAACATGACAACTTTGTTCCCCAAGAATAAGAAATATATCACTAGAGTTGCGGAAACAATAGATAGTTATTTCACTCAGTCAATCGTGCATGCTTCGTTTCCTCAGAGGTGCAGAGAAAAAGAGAGACGGGCGTTTTCAATAAAAGGGTATTTATTGAACAGTCTTCTTTCTCAAGCATAAGAAATGAACTGCTGCAATTGTAATACTTGCGGTAATGTACAAAGCGTACAGTACGAAGGTATTATAAAATAATATTGTAAAAGCATGATATGGTTTCTAAGCAATAAAATACCTAAAATGAATGAAATTCATACAGTGATAAATAATGAATAAAAGTACTCAACTGGTGCTTCTAAAATACGCCCACCCCGGTGTACCTAACCTAGGTCTAGTACAAGGGAAGAAATAAGTAAGGTGTAGCCTAGTTTTTAGTCTTCTTTGCCAAGAATCTAATCCAAGAATTCTCTTAGGGTCTAATCAGCTCAGTACCTTGGTTTTGGAATGTAGGAGGTTTTGTATCTCTCTCTCTCTCAGGACTCGATTTCCCAGCAACCCGCAAGGGTAGCCTGGAAACACTGGAGCTGGATTTCTCGGCAGGAGAAAGTACAGAGTCTCTCAGTACGTCAGCTGGAGGGTCGGCTTCCTTCGGCACTTGCTGCAGCAGGGCGCGTCGGGCAAGTAGATAGTCAAGCTGCTCCAAACCACTGTGTGTTTGTTTGGACAAGTGTGGGGATATTTATACCTTGAAGGTGCCGAGTTTGATGTAAGATTGGACATAATAACGTCATCAGAGACTTAATTCTCTGAAAACTCCATGATTTCTTGGTTAACTTAATATTCATGCAGGGGGAAGTCCCTGACTGCTGGAGGCAGGTTTTCAAAGAAATCCTTATAGATTTTCAGAACTAGCGGAAGCAGCCAAGCCGTATTAGGACTACTTGAGCTATGTCTTAATATGGTTATGATTTTGATGCCTATGTAAGGATACGGTATTTTATACCTATATAAGGGCATACATCGGGAAAATTACACTATGGTCCTAAAATGCTATACAACAAGGTGTGCCCAGATGTACCATCCGCTCACTTTATTTCTGCTCCAGAAGCGCTTTTTCCATCTTGATGGTGATTGGGCCGTCCATTACGTAGCAGATATATGACAATCAGAATTCCAGCTATTGAGAGCAGGATCAGAGGTAGACCTCCAAAATTGCTTCCAAATACGGAGTGTATAACATTTGGAATAACTCCGAGGATCGTCTGAATGGTGCTTAGAAATCCTGACCCTATGGTCTTTATTAGGTGTACAATACCACTCGTATCAAACATGTTAAAGATATGACCCACTATTTCTGCGAAATAAAAGGGACAGTTTGTATGTATAAGTGCCTGTATCTCATTCAAGGTCCTTGCGATTTGAAGATCAAAGGTCTCCCGGGGTTTGCTGTAAAATCATGGCTTTCAGTCTGCCTAAAGTATCAAACTGTATAAAGGAAACATTCAACAAAGGCCATAACGGTGCCTCCCTGACTGTATTCATTGGGGGAAACAATACTTACATACAACAAGTAACCCTGGAGTTCACAGTGACCAGATAGGCAATGCCCAGAAGCATCCCACAACAACCTTGACTGTTCAGCATCAAGTAACTGCCATTCAAGAGCAGCCTGAATACCGGAGGAATCACGGCTGCTGTATTCCTGTTCATGAGGCAAGACAAATTCGTTACCGAAACATTACATGCTCCGTTCAGTGAAATGTCCTGGCACATGGGAGAACCGCTTGAAGCGTTCTTGTAGTTTGTACCACTTAGAAACACTTCTCGATCCCCACTCCAGCATCAAAATCTGTATGGTAATTCCCAGGATTCCATAATGCATTCCTTACCCATTTTTTATATTTGCCTTCCTGCCTTTGCTCGAGGCAATATTGAAACTGAAAAGTCGTGACCAGTAGAGTTATGTGGCAATAGATAAGCCATTCTGTTGATGGTGATTGTGCCACTGTAAATGGTAATCTATCCAGTTTTTCAATACTCAGCATTGTATATTTAGCTTTCCTTTGTGCCATTTCAACCTGTTTATCTGTCAGATTATATTCAGAAAACAGAGACGTACTATCGATAAAACGCCAAGACACATAGCCTGCACGCAAAGATTGCAGCGTCCAGCTTAATAACATAATAGAACGTAACTGAGATGGCCCATGTTGTAATATGGCCAAATCTTGTTCTAGTACGTCTATCGCAGAAGACACAATGTTGCCTAAAGAATACATACTGGAAGTTAAAGTTGTTAACCCATTGTCTTACACAGCTAACGCTTTTTCTAAGTTAATACGGTTTATTTCACATATTCTCTCTGCGGCCTCTTGTTGGGATATTTTCCAAATTTCATTGTAGGCAGTGTATATACCAGCATATATGAAACCAACGGTGTTTCCTGGGACCTAGTAAAAAATCCCTAATATCCATGTCCTGTGTGAGTATAAATAAGTGTTCTTTCACTTCTGTGAGTGTTGAGGTTTTTAGCCAATCAAGAAACAACTTCCCAACACTATAGGATGTCATTACCCCTGGGTGTTCTTTTTGTACATGGTATTGGTCTGGCTTATGGAAACACAAATCTTTTATGA
Source organism: Lissotriton helveticus (assembly GCF_964261635.1). Taxonomy (NCBI): domain Eukaryota; kingdom Metazoa; phylum Chordata; class Amphibia; order Caudata; family Salamandridae; genus Lissotriton; species Lissotriton helveticus. The sequence goes on from NC_136058.1 coordinate 423,499,886, forward strand.
CATCTGTTTGTGTCTAAGGGTCAAATCAACCATTTTTTCCAATTGGGGTCTGATCTATTGTACTGCAAAATGTCATCTACTGTTGCCCCTTCCTGTGATGTCGAATTTTGCCACCCCTCCATCTGCAATGGTGTTGGAAACCGAGGTGTGTTCAGTTCCTTGTTCTTGGCTAATCCAAGACAGGATGTCTGTTGCACAGTGTCATTTAGAAATATCATCTGCTGCGGAATGAGGCATGCTTTAAATAGGCTTCAGTTCCCTGGACATGCCAGTCTCGAACCCTAGACTGATTTTAAGTCTATTGTGTTCTTCCTTTAGGTCAAAACCCTGTACCGACAATTGGGCAATAAAGGTAGCAGAGTAAATCTGTCTGGTAGTGGTCAACATAATTTTCAGTGCCGATGTTGGTGTAACTTTATAATAAAGTGACGTTGGGTCAGTGGTGTTAAGCCCTGAAAAATATGAAAATTTCTGTGCAAATGTTTGCAAACTACTTTTTGGTGGTGTAGGGCAATGTTCCCACTGGTGGCACTCAAAAAACGTTTCTAGGTATTATAGATTTGTGCAAGAAATGATGACCATAACGTTTGTAACAGTACAAAATGTCATAGTCAGTGTTCAGAAATGCTTCAGTTTTCTCTAAATCAGACAAAATGTTATCAACAGTTTCAGAGACCCAATCATCAGAAAATGTACTGGAGGTAATGATATCACTTAATGAAATTTTAAATACATGAGAAATTTTTAAAAGTTTGGTCGGGCTGTATGTACCGAAATCAACCTTGTCCCAAACTATACCGTCCAGTATAGGAACTGCTGTAATGTTCCCTGATGACAAGTCTCTATGTTCACGGTGTGAGGACAGATGTGGCTTCAGAATCAAATTACATTTTGGGCTGTAGAGCTTTGTTGAAGGTATCGTCCATTATAAAGCATGCTAAAAGTTATAACTAAGCCTAGCCAGAAAAGAAAGTATCCCAGTAATTACCCAGAGTTCTACCCAAGGCAATACCAGGTAAGTCTTTTTGAGAAAGTGCAGAAAGTTCTTGACTTGTTGCTTGCGAATTAGTTGGGCTGGTGTCGTTTCTGGTTCATTTGAATCCAAGGAAAACGTATCAAAGTTCATGAAGGAGCCAGAAGCAGTTAGATCAATTGTTGGAATTGCCTCAGGATTTGTTGAAATCGCATTTTGCTCTCATCAAGGCATGTTGACTTAGACATCTGATTTTGGTCTAATTGCAACCTGGTTATTATTTTGAGCTTGATTTTGAAGTTAAACTTCAGGTTTAAGAGGAACGAGTTCCATTGCATTGTTGCTTAGTCCTTCATTCCGTACAGGAGGCTCTTCAAACGTGATGAGACTTTCTGTTTGAACTTTCTGAATGGTAGTGAGAGGAGGGCATCTGCTACTTTGGAGTCCACGTGGCCTACTGCTTAGTATTGGCCACATAGTGTGGTTTCATTAGGTCAATCGAGACAAACCTTTTCTCCTTTTTCCCAGCAAGAGCCTGCAAAAGTGCAGTTCTTGTTCCTTGAATTGCTAGGACAGGTTTTCTGTATGATGGTCTAAATTCTTTTTTGTCCGCTATTTTCTCTCTGACCCGATCCCCGACTTTTGGGATCCAGACAGGTCTTGCCGTGACTGCCTTGACTTCCCCAGTGGCGGTCAGTTTCATGTGGACGTTGCTTTGTTGTGTCCAGTAATCATTTAGATCCTGTAAAACAGCCAAATGATCTTGTATATTAAATGGTTTCTCATCCACCACTGTGCCTTCACAATAAAGATCAGGCACCCAGATTAATTTCTCAAATAGGACCTCATAAGTAGTGCCACCCACTAGAGAACTTCTTGGCTGGTTGTTGAGGGCTCTGTGTACCCCATATAAGTGATTGACCCAACAACCGCCCTTGCCTAATACCCTAACTGTTAAAGATTGCTTTAAGGCCCAGGTTTTCCTCTCCACAACTGAATTTCCCTCAGAATGGTACAGAGAGGAGTACCGCAATGCTATGCCCATACTTTCCATGGCCTCTTTGTAAGCCTGAGAGCTAAACGCTGGGCCGCGGTCAGAATGTAACCTGCCAACTGCGTATGTCCCCATAAAGACTTGCAAATCTTTGATAACAGTCTGAGCGTCAGCCGAGCGCTGAGGCCAAACCCATAGAAATCTTGAGCATGCATTCACTGCCATCAAGAGATACTTGTAAGTCCCATCAGATTGTAAGGGGCCGCAGTAGTCCTGATACACACAAGCAAGAGGTTTGTCTGATTTTAATAATGGTGGAACCTTTCATCTGCTGGCAGATGTCGCATTTCAATACATAGTCTTTAGTTTGTTTTGTTAGACCTGGCCAGCAATAGCGCTGTTTCAATAATGAAATAGTTGCTGTAACCCCTGAAATGCGCAGAGCTCAAACCCTTGTGTGCTGCAAAAATTGTCCTTGTCTACGATCCATATTTGGTATTACTCTTCCCCGCACTCCAGGAATCTCAGCATAAGGAATGTTGTTCGCATCGAATTTGAAGGAGTACTTGAGTGGAAATTTCTTTGGTAATGCTGAGCTGCCTTTGCGTGGAGCAATGATAGGAACCATAATATCACCGTCTATCCTCATTTTAGAATGAGTGATTGCAGCTACAGAAGCCGTATTTACAGCCCCCTTTGCAGCTTCATCAGCCAATGAATCCCCTTCAACCTGAACGCCATAAAGTTGATTACTCAGTGTATGAATCCCATGAGCCCTTGGTAGTTCGTTTTTCAACTCAACTACCTGTTCCCATAGTATTGTATGCTTCATTGTGCCACCTTTTGTGTCTTTCAACCTGTTTTGTTCCCAATGATGTAAATAATCATTGTATGGCTGACACAATTAGTGTGGGGAATTTGTGATCCATATTCATCAGTGCCAGTAGTAATGCTTTTAACTCTGCCAACTGAGCTGTGCAGTCTCCTAGAAATTGCGTCTTGGTTCAACCTGGATGGAATGTTCCATCTCGCATGCGACCTTTAACGATAGCTCTTGCTGCGCTGTATTGTCGCTTACTCCCTATGGCCGGTTTTGCAGATCCGCCAGTGTAAATTATATATTCATACTGATCTAGAGGCAAGATTTCATTTGGTAGAGGATATTCTTGTTCGTATTTCAGAAATGCTTGTGTTTTTAGACTTGGATCAAATCTGTATTAAAAGTCTGTTGCAGTAAGAGAATTAGCCTATTGTATCCATCTCGGATGTAAGGCTTTTGCATTTGGAATGCTAGCCTTTGTAACAGCTTCTGTAGATGACAAAATTGTCCCTGGCACCTTAACGCTGAGAATGCAGTCAAATACCTGCTTCTAAGTGCTATATTTTGGCAGAAAAATATATTTGAAATATCTAGTGTAGTTATGTATTTTTATGCACAATGTTATTCATTAGTGTGGCACTGTGTGCATTTCGGACAGCGAATGTCTTTGTGTATGTGTTTAAATGAAAATTATGTCTTCTCCCCTAGGGCACTCCATAACGAATGCTGGCGGCCAAACTTGTACAGCTATGGATGTCATAACCAGATGACAGGTTCTCCAAAAAGAGACCTTTAACTTTCCCAGGCTTGTCCCCCTCCATTTGGAGTGTTATTTCATCTAACTTATATGGGATGCTCACCCTCATATTTGGTGTTTCCACCGTGATGTAAACATTCAAGTCCGCTGTCACCAGAAATTCCATCAGGTTCTGGCAAGCTACTGTTACTTCTGTTGCACTGTCTAGTATCGTCTGAGCCCATTCCCCGTTCAGAAGGGTGTCCTCAGAATTCTGGGCATGTCTTATCTTCAGGCCTGCAACTTTCTTCTTTTTAAACTGAGGTTTTGATTTTGGCTTTTTCTTTTTTTTTTTAAGTATAGTCTTGAGCGTGCAGTTTATCTCTCAACTTGGTACTTTCTTCTTTGTGTTCTGACCGTCCTTCTCTCTCTGGGTTTGTCGTCAAGCCCTGAAAGGAACGAGAGGAACATGTATCAGTATCCTGATTCCTGTCAGGTTTCCTAATATTATCCCTATTGCTAAGGTTTTACCTCTTTTCAGAGTGCTCCTGTGGAGGAGCTCTACCTCGGGATTGAGATCTTTTTTCTGTAAAGTTTTGTTGTTTTTTATTATCCCACTTCTTTTAGAAGAAGCAGGTGCCTGCTTTGAAGTGTCCTTTTCAGGACTGCCCATCAGTTGTGGTTTTAAAGCTTTCCCACCCAAACTGCCTCTGCCTAATTCTGCATACGCAGTTTTAATTATTTTGGGCAGTTTGTTTTGTTGACCAACAGACTGAGCTCCCTTAGGCATTAGCAAATTGCCACTGACGCTGCTTCCCCTTTAATATTAGCTAGTATTATGGCTGATACCTGATCATAGTTATTTAGTCACTAAGCTCAGAGCAGGCTCTTCTCCGTACTTGTTCTGTATTTGTCTTAACACATCCGGTATTACAGCTAATGATGGAATACCATGAGTCCTGGTCTAAATGGCAGCAAAGACTGTTCCCCAAGTGGTACAATCCTCTAATTGTGGTGTTATCCCCATGGGCAAGCAGATTTTTAGCATTCAGTGTTTTTCAAATGGGGTAGTATTAGGGAATAATGCCTCTAAATGTGTTATTTTCGAAGGGGGCGTGGCTAGCAGCCGATGATGGCGGCAGCAACCTAGAGAGGCTCCCGTAGCAAGGCGGCTTCCCGCAACAATCCGCATGCCAATCCGCGCACTACTCAGTCCGAAGAGGGTGTACTGGGTGCGGTGACCGAGCGGCACCGGCGCAGAAAATTTGGGAGTGCCCGGACCCCGATTTCGGGGCGAAACTTCATCTCCGTCCCTTGGGCGAGACGGGCCTGGTGACACGAGGCGAGCATCGGTGTCAAGTGAATCCTGAGGCCGGGCGGAAGTTCATCCTCCCCGGCGCAACCATCCGGAAGTAGCCGACGACGCCATCGCCCGACACCTTTGGCTGGCGATCCTTCCCCACCGGCTGCTCTACCCCTCCCGTGGAATACACGGTGACGCTGGGCATCTGTGCCCCTTGGCTGCGCTCGACGCGGACCGGAGGTCCTGCACGGCACCAGACGCCATTTTGCTGAGCTGGCCGAGGCCGCCAAAGCTCCGCGGCGGCTGGCGACACTTGCATAGTACCAGCGGACGTTGGCATCCCACCAGTACTGAACCCCCCCTGCATTCCCTTTTTCCCCCCCGTGGACAGCGACGGACCTCCGGCCCGTTCCAGCTTGGACTTTGTCTCACTGGACAGCAATGGCGGGGAAGGGACAGCGGCAGAATGCTGCTCAAGCGAAGCTCGGGAAATATGCCTATGAGGGCCAGTCGGCCACACAATCTGAGCAGCGCAAATCATTGGGGAAGGGTTCTGACAATGACGGCGCAAAAAAGGCCACGCTGGACGACGTGCTACGGACACTGGAGCAGGTGCAGGCCACGGTGGGTTCGACCGCGGCGGAGGTTACCCTGATCAGAGCCGACCTCCAGAAAATGAGCGAAAGGGTGAAGCAGGTAGAGGTAGTGACCAAATCTTTGATAGAAGACGTTTCGGACCTGCAGGTGGCAATGGAGAGGCTGCAGGCGGACAATAAACTTTTGAAAAGTAAGCTGGACGACCAGGAGGGGCGTTCCAGACGCAACAACGTCCGTATTTTGGGGGTCCCGGAGTCTGAAACAAAGGGGGCCATGGACCTATATGTTGAAGACCTTATAAAGACCAAACTGGCCCCGAAGGGACTATCAAACTTCTTCACAGTAGAACGGGCCCATCGGGTCCCGGGCGGGACGCCCACCCCGGGTGCAGCTCCGCGCCCCATCCTGGCGAGACTCTTCAACTTTCGAGACCGCGATGCAGTCCTCCAGGCCGCTAGGGTGGCACCGCCCATCCAAATCCAGAATTCAAGGATTTCATTTTTCCCCGACTACACGGCGGAGGTCACCCGCAAGAGAAGGACTTTCCTCGAAGTTAAAAAGTCGCTTCGCGACCAAGAACTGCCGTACTCCATGCTGTTTCCGGCCCGGCTACGAGTGGTAGCGGATAAGAAGGTCTGGTTTTTCGATTCAGCAGAGAATGCCAGGGAATGGCTGGATGGCTGGCGCACAGTGGACCGCACCTCTAACCGTCGACGCAACAGATCGGGGGGGACGAGCCGGCGGGGCTCCCGCTCCCCATCCAGGACCAGCGAGAATGGATCACCACCACAAGACCAATTGGGAGCGGCTGGCGGCAAATGAAGATACCACAAGGGACTATCGAGTTACTCCTGAACTCTACTCCCACTGATTCTCTACTGAGCCGTTAATGGACACTGGCCCGGACGCCCGAGGGCTGCAAAGGGACCGCCTGCTTTGGGGGACACTCTCCCCCGACGTGCAAGTACTCTGTTTCAGCTATGGGTTAAGCGCTCTGCTGAGTTGGGGTGGCGGGCAGTTTTGAGTCCGTTTGGCAGGGAGGCAGGGTGGGGGGTGTTGGGGGGGGGACTTGTTTGGTTTTACGGGAAATTCATGCTATCGTCTGAACAATGTAGAATGTACTGTGCTGTTTACTGGAACGATGTTGGGAGGGTGGGCCATGTGCTGCGGGTCCAGGCCCCTGAGTTTCGATGGTGGTGGGTGAGCGGCGTAGCGTGATGCAGGCGGGTGAGACGCGATTGGGCGGCTCCTCCCTCAAGCTTCTGGCATGGAACGTGCGTGGATTGGGTGATAAAGTGAAGCGAGGCCTTGTTCTGTCCGAGGTCAAGCGACATAAACCTGACCTCATACTCCTTCAAGAGACCCATCTAATGGGTACTGCCACCAAGGCCCTGGACAGACGGGGGTACTCAATGTTGGCCCACTCCGAATTCTCCACTGGGTCCCGGGGCACGGGTATCCTGCTTAGAAAATCCTCAACTTTTATCACCATTTGCACAAAAACCGACTCACAGGGCTGTTTTGCGGCAGTGAGTGGTCAATGGGAGGGGCGCCCCCTGACAATAGTATCAGTGTACATCCCGCCGTCCTTACACTCTGTGATGCTGCCTGCCCTGGGCGATTTCCTACTGTCCCTCCCCGAGGGTGACACCTTGTTGGGCGGGGACTTTAATTCCCCTGCCGACCCACTACTCGACAGGTTCCCCGCACCCGCTCTCCCCGGGGGTCCCTCCAGATTCCAAAGGTTCCTTGAGGCGTTGGGGCTGGTAGACATATGGCGGCACGTCCACCCTACATTACGACAGTACACCTTCCATTCCACCGTCCACAATAGCCTGTCCCGCATTGACCACTTTCTGGCGCTTGGGGATGGTTTGCAGCGCGTAGAAGAGGTGCTCATTCACCCAAGGGGCATTTCGGATCACTCCCCACTAACTCTCACCATTACTTCACAAACACGCTCACGCCACCGCGTCTTCCCGATGCATGCCTCATATCTTAAGGTGCCGAAGGTCCGGAAAGCACTGCAGACCGCCACAACACATTACTTTATGGAGAACGAGCCTACCGCAGCCTCGGCTGAGGTGCTATGGGAGGCCTATAAGACTGTCCTGAGGGGGCAAGCCATTAGCTCCATAACCTCGTATAGGCGAGAACAGGCGGCGGACCACTCGGCGCTCGAGATACGACTGCGTGACGCAACCGCAGCCCATGAAACGGACCCCACTGACGACACACTGCATGCGCTCACGCTGGCCCAGCGTCTCTATACAGACCATGCTCGACACATTGCCCAAGGTCACATCACTGACACACAAAACCGAGTGTATGATTTGGGGGACAAAGCAGGGAAAATGCTGGCCTGGCTAGACAAAAGAGGCGGGAGTGCCAAGGGGATCCAACAGGTCAGGGATGTCCTGGGGAACATTCACACGGACCCAGCTCGGATAGTAGAAGAGCTGGCTGCCCACTTCGAGAAAGTCTACACCCCGGAGCGGGACGTCACGGCCATTGCGGCCCAAAGCGCACTGTATGATCTGCCCATCCCGGCGCTGTTGCCCGAGGCGGCGGCTGAGCTTGAGACGCCTTTCACTGCTGACGAACTGCGGATCGCCATTGGGGCCCTGCATACGGGCAAGGCGCTCGGACCAAACGGCATTCCAATTGAATGGTTCCAAGACCGCACTGCTGTTATTAGCCCATACCTGCTTCGAATGTATGAGGAGTGCCGTACGGCGGGGGTACTCCCGTTAGACCAACGAACGGCCACGATAGTGGCTATCCCTAAGCCTGGCAAACCTCCGGAGGACTGCTCCTCATACCGCCCTATATCCTTACTCAACGCAGAAAGTAAAATCCTGGCGAAACTGCTGGCAAATCGTCTCCTGCCCCACCTCTCTGATCTAATTCACCCAGACCAGTCCGGGTTCATGCCCCACAGGAACACCTCACTCAATCTACGACGGGTGCATGGGGTGTTGGCCAAAACGGATGAACTCGACGAACCAGCGGCCATCTTGGCCCTAGATGCCAAGATGGCCTTTGACATGGTTGAATGGGCTTATCTCTTCGAGGTTCTCCAGTACATGGGTTTCGGCCCTGTTTTCATATCCTGGATTAAACTGCTGTACACTATGCCGGTAGCGCATGTGGTGGCGAATGGCCACATTTCGCGCTCCTTTCCGCTCAAACGCGGCACTCGGCAGGGCTGCCCTCTTTCCCCCCTACTATTTGCACTGTCGCTAGAGCCCTTGGCAATCCGCATTAGGACCACCCCCTTGCTCAAGGGGATTCAATGGAGGGAGGGCTGGGAGGACCGCATTTCGCTCTACGCGGATGATATGCTAGTATACCTGACGGACCCTGACCATGGCATCCCGGCTCTTTTAAGTATCTGCAATGCCCACGGGGAGGTGTCGGGCTACACAATTAATTGGACTAAATCTGAACTATACACCCTGGCGGGCGGCCCACCCGCGGTTGGCTCTGACTGCCCCTTGCGGTTGGCCGGCACGTCCTTTAGATATCTTGGTGTTCATGTTACGAGTGACCCGACGGAATTTGAAAAGTTGAACTTGGAGCCGCCGCTGGACCGCCTCAGGCGAGATGCGAGCTTCTGGGCAGGATTACCGCTAACGATGCTGGGAAAAGCAGCCCTCTTTAAGATGAAATCCCTGCCCCGCTTTCTGTATATTCTGGACAATACCCCCTTTGCAGTACCCTCCAGGTACTTCAAAAGGGTGGCGGCAGTGGTCACTAGTCTACTATGGCACAATCGCCCGGCACGGATAGCTCACGCCAAGCTCTGTAAAGGTTGGTACGAGGGTGGCATCACACTCCCTAACCTTCAACTTTATTATTGGGCGGCTCAGCTTAGACCGATTAATCAATGGCTGCATGCATCACAATCGGACCCTGCATTCCAGGCGGATCGGGCCCAGCTAGGGGTGGGTACCCTGCTGGCCCCGCTCTATGACAAGCGTAAACTCAGGTTGTTGAGGGGGCCCACTAAGATCACAGTTTCCGTCTGGCACGCAGCCACCGCTGCGCTAGGCTGGAAAGATACTATCACTAAGCTCACCCCGCTTTGGGATTCACGTGCTCTGGGCAACCTTCGGACCAGCAAGGGGTTCTCCCGCTGGGATGACATAGGCATCTCAACAGTGGGAGACATGTGGGACCATGGGGTTGTCATCACGTTCGACCGCCTGAAGGAACTCTACGAGATGGGACCACATGAAACCTATCGGTATGTTCAAGTGCGTCATGCTCTGCTGGCGGTTATTCCGGTGGGGTCAACTCTCCCAGAGTCGTCCCCGCTAGAGGATCGCCTCCTAACTGACTATATGGTGGAGAAGGCCACCTCCCTCACCTACCGGAAACTCCTGAATAATTCCCCAGACCCGCTAGTGCCTCTTAAGGGAAAATGGGAGCAGGACGTGGGGGAGATGGATGAACACGAATGAAACGAGGCACTGGCATCCCCTAAAGAGGCGGGCATATCCTCTAGAATGAGACTCATCCAACTCAAGGTTCTGCACAGGACATACTACACCAGGACATTGCTTCATCACATACAGCGAGCCCCTGACCCCTTCTGCTTGCGCGGCTGCGGGGAGGAGGGCACACTACTCCATACACTCTGGGACTGCTCCCTCATACAAACATATTGGTGTCAGGTCATGCGCACCGTCTCACAAGTCCTAGAGGTCTCCGTGCTTCCAGAACCACGTCGCTGTCTTCTTAATGTGTGGGAACCAACTGACCTGTCCCGACATGGTCGCCTCTGGGTGACGATTGGTATGATGATGGCGAAGAGGGACATCGCGCAGCGTTGGGGGGTGGCAGATCTGCCGAAGGCCTCCCAATGGTGTGTGAATATGGATAGGACCATGGTCACGGAGCGGGCGGTTTATTTATCCAGGGGGTGCCCGGCCAAGTGGAACAAAGTTTGGTCCCCGTGGAATGTTTACCGGGGAGAGATTTGTGAGCCACTCCCTGAAGGGGACTCACTGGAGTCGGATGAGGACGAGTGAATGAGAGGGGAGGGCATGATGGTGGGAGGAGGGGCTGCACTGGGTGGGGGCGATATAACGGAATGGGGCAATTGCTACGGTATTTACCAAACTGTGAAAAGCGCAATTTGAATGGACTCAGAGGCACATTTCCACCTGAATGGCATTCAGTTTCCTGTGTCGATGGCAACGTGATTTCCCGAAGTTTGAATGTTTTTCTTTTTTTAGGTATTAAACAAAAAACGAAAACCTCATAATTTGGCAAGGACCATTCGCAACTCCTTCTTCACAATTTCCTTTTGGTGCTTTATCCTCAAGTCCTCACGACAGCATGTACTGTGTTACTGCATATTTATTGCTTATACGCTATGTTAGCGGCCGGCCCGGTTGGGTTGTAGGCGACGTGCTGTGTACTGATCTGTGAAGACTCAATAAAGGTTTTCAAAAAAATAAAAAAAATAAAAAAATGTGTTATTTTCTGAGCTACACAGATTGGCATTTGTTCGCATTTCATGGGCATTTTGCCCATTACTGCGTGTAATGTCTGTGGGGTAATTTTATTTGCTGTACCCTGAGATGGAGTTCCATTTGTTGCAACTGTTGCTGGTAGGAATGTGAAAGTCCTTACAACGAATTGCGTCAGGTTTCTGTAAATTTTAATTAAATCTTTGTGTTGGATAAGTAAGTCACCTTGTGACATTGTATCAATGTCAGGATGAGGTGTGTAGGCTGCTAATATCGGCCATGTTGCTCCTGGTCTTCCTAATGGATCGAGCCTTACTCTTCCTCTTAGGTGGTGTAGGGCGCCTTTAAACCAGTATTGGTGTTCCTGGTACGCGAGTGGAATCTCTATGTCCTCAATTGGACCATATTCCTCTGGTGCATCTCCATCTGTGTAAGAGTGAAATGTTTGTGTTCTTGCATCTGCTGCTGGGAATGTAACCCACAAATAAAATGCCTCTGTTTTGTTTGATTCATCTGCCTCACTCACAAAAGCTACTAAGCTACCCCTGACTGATAAACCATTTTCCTAGAGTTTCAGGGTGATTGTATGTCTGAATCTAGGTGCAATTTAAATTGCGTTTGTATCTTCTTCTCCTCTAGTGGGTTATTTTTGCCCTCCGTCATTTTGTAACAGAGAAGAAGTTTGTTCAAGGGAACTAAGATTAGGTTTTATTGTACACATTTAGGAACACTGTGTCCTTCAAGTTTCATTAACTGGCAGTCAAAAAATAGGATATTTCGCCTACTCAGCTTCAGCGGAGTTTGTGCCCATCCACTTCAGACGTCTCTGGCGTTTTGTGAGTAGGGGTCTCTGAGAATAAGCATGACTGAACTACTCAGATTCTACTGTTAAATAAGTACCAACCCAACATTGGTGGCACCATGTCATGTAGTTTCTATATATTCCCATTCAGAATCTGCACATTCGGATAACAAACTGTGGGTTTGGTGGTAGACTAGTTCCCAGCACCCATACCGAGAATGTTAGCCTGTTTGCATTAGCTAGCTCAGGGTTCCACTAGAATCTCCTCATATTGGGGAGACAATCATTTCTGGCAACCTTAATACAAGGCAACCCTGAACCCCAAGGATTGTGGAAACAATGTACTACCTTTCGCTTAGTCACTTGTGCTCACTTATTTGGTCTCAGAAAGTTACACAGAAGTAAACGTTAGGCGTGCTACAATAAGAATTTTTTGCACAGTTGTTCTTCTAGTGTAAAATAGATGTGCTGCAACAACCGTTAGACAGTAGCAGATATATATGATTAGCAGTACAGTGAATTTAAAAGGATAGTATTGTTCTACCATCTTGCAATAATCATGAATACATACATGAATATAAAATGCATGATAAAAGAAAGCCTACGATGCCCATCTAGATGTACCTAAGTGTACCTAGCATGGGAGTAGGTGTAAATCCAAGAATCCCTATAAGTTTAGTCCAACCCCATTACTTGAAGCAAGAGAGTGTGGGACAACATCCCAGTCTCTGGTTGGACACCACGCAAGGGATGTGTTAGACCACTGTCAGCCGGAGCGTCTGCAGTTACCTCAGTGTCTCTGGTCAGTGTGTTGGCATGGAAGAAATGCATTACTTACCTGTAACTGCAGTTATCCAGTATTGGTATCTTTCATAGATTCACATGCCTGAATCATTCCCCGTCGTCGGGGTGGGAGTCCACGGTACATAATAACAGTAATGTCATATAGACATATACATACTAATAGGCCAGAGGCCTCACATTAGTAACCTATCCAAGTCCTTGGCCAGGAGCCAATCAGCTACTACCACCCTCTACGAACCTTCCTGGAAGGAGCCCTAGTCCCTCATAGTGCTAAGTAGAACCTACTGAGAGAACCAAGGTGAGCCCTTCCAGGGGAGGCGGGTGGGTTGCATGTGAATCTATGAAAGATACCAATACTGGATAACTAAAACATTTCTTATCCAGTATTATGGGTATCTTTCATAGATTCACATGCCTGAATCAGAGTAGCAAGCAATAGGCAGCACATTTGGCATAATATAGCATGTAAGACACCTGATAATCACTTATCAATAGTGCAACACAATAAACTGCAAACAGTAGCAGGATAAGAAATGTGCAATTAGGTAATAGGAAAGGTGGGATGAAAGGAAGAAGGCTCACCTTTAATGAAATAGATGACGGAGCACCGCCTGTGCCACTGCTGCATCCTTCATAAGTTCCGAATCCAAGCAGTAGTGCTTGGTGAACGTATGTGGTGTCTTCCATGTCGCCGCTCTGCAAATGTCGGCAATGGGTACCCCAGAAAAGAGCGCCATGGAGGTGGAAACCGCTCTAGTGGAATGAGCCCGAACCTTGGAGGGCAGAGGATGTCCCGCCTGCTGGTGGCAGAAGGCGATGGCCGCAGAGATCCATCTTGAAATGCTCTGCTTTGTCAATGATAGGCCCTTCCTGGGCCTGCTGAAGGCAATAAATAATTGGTTGGACTTGCGAAATTGTTTCGTTCTATGAATGTAGAATTTTAGACATCTTTTCAAGTCTAAGGAATGTAGAGATCTCTCTGCTGCTGAAGATGGATTCGGGAAGAAAGATCTCAGGACAATAGGTTCGTTTCGATGAAAAGCGGACGGAACCTTTGGTATGAATTTGGGGTTAGTCCGTAGAATGACTCTGTCCTGTTTGAACTGAAGGAACGGGTCTTGAATAGAGAAAGCCTGCAGTTCACTCACCATCCTTGCTGACGTGAGACCCAGTAAAAGAGCTGTTTTCCATGACAAGTATTTGAGATCTGCTTTATGCATTGGCTCAAAGGGGTGTTTCATCAGCTGAGCCAAGACAACATTGAGTTGCCATGTAAGTGGTAAAGGTCTCACTGGATGATAAGTCCTGAATAAGCCTTTCAGAAACTGCTTGACCAGTCTATTGGACCATAGGGAAATACCAGACGAAGAGCGCCTGAACCGAGATATGGCTGCCAGGTGGACTTTGATTGAGGCGTGGGCCAACCCCGAGTTGGCCAGGTGAAGCAGGTAAGGCAGAAGTTGTGCCGGAGATGACGAGAACGGGTGCAGTTTGTTAGCTTTGCACCACAAACAGAATCTCTTCCACTTAAGGGAATACGTCTTGTAGGTACTGTCAGCCCGGGCCCAGGCTAAGATGACCCTGCAGTCCTAAGGAATATCTAAGTCCTGGAACTCCCTGAACTCAGGAGCCAAGCCGATAATCTGAGAGATGTCGGATCTGGATGCTGGACTTGCCCCTGGTTCATAGTGAGGAGATGCGGGTAAGGCCTGAATGGAATCGGAAGCTCCAGCGACAGAATGTGGAGGTCTGTAAACCAGTGTTGGCGTGGCCACGCTGGGGCTACCAGTATCAGGGTGCAATGCTCTGCTTTCAGTTTCCGGAGGACCCTGGGGATCAGGGGAAATGGAGGAAAAGCATAAGCAAAGACGTTGCACCATGCGATCGAAAATGCATCCCGAGAGATCTTTTCTGGGGAAGCCAGCTTGCATAATGTTGGCATTTTGCGTTGATCTCCGTCGCAAATAGATCCAGGTGAGGTCTGCCCCATCGGGAGAATACTGCGTCGAGAGCATGTTGGTCAAGCTCCCACTCGTGGCAAATGGAGCGTTGCCTGCTTAGTGAGTCCGCCAGGGTGTTGTCTGCTCCTGGGACATACTCCGCTCTCAGCAAAATGTTGTGTTGGAGTAGCCACTTCCAAATTCGCTGTGATTCTTGAGACAACGTCATGGATAGAGTTCCCCCTTGCTTGTTTAGATAGTGCATTGTGGTGGTGTTGTCCGTCCTCACAAGCACTGGGGAGTTCCTGATCCGGGGCAGGAATGCTCGAAGTGCCAGGTATACCCCCCTCAACTCTAGCAGGTTGATGTGGAGCTGTTTTTCTGCCAGCGACCACTGACCGTGTATCTGAAGTTCCTGCAGGAACGCACCCCATCCTTCCAATGATGCATCTGTTGTTATCACGTGTGGGGAGATTGGAAGCAGGAATGGAAGGCCCTGGTTCAGGTTTTTTGTTTGAAGCCACCAGTGCAGGGCCTTCACCATGGACGGAGTGATCGTGATAAGATCATCGAAGGATCCCGTACACTGGATCCACTGAGACGATAACGTCTCCTATAAGGGTCGTATACGGAGGCGGCAGTGTGGTATTAGGAGGATATTGGAGGACATCATTCCTAGCAACGACTTGAAGAGTCGCACCTTGATGGTCTTTTTGACCTGAATGTGGGCTGCCAGAGACCTCAGTTTGACCTGACGCTCCTGTGATGGGAAAGCCTTCTCCTGATGCGTGTCTAGAGTTGCTCCCAGGAAAGTGAGGCGTTGAGAGGGCTGCAGTACTAACTTTTCCTGGTTGATCGTAAGCCCCAGGCTCTCAAAGAGCTGAAGACAGGTGTTGGAAGATTTGTTCACGCCTTTTAGAGTAGGAGACTTGATGAGCCAGTCGTCCAAGTAGGGGAATACCTGGTGATGGTGCTGGCGAAGGTACGCTGCCACTGGAGATAGGCATTTCGTAAAGATGCGTGGCGCCGACTTCAGGCCGAATGGCAACACTCTGAATTGGTAATGTCTGCCCGCCACTGCAAACCTTAGGTATTGGCGGTGACTTTTGTGGATGAGTATGTGAAAATAGGCGTCCTGGAGGTCTAAGGACACCATGAAATCTTTGGTATTGAGTAGCTGTAACGCCTCCTGAATGGATACCATACGGAACAATCGTTTTTTGAGGTATCTGTTGAGGTTCCTTAGATCCAATATAGGTCTCCATTTCTTCTCCTTTTTTCGTATTACAAAGAACCGGGAATAGAATCCTTTCCCCCTCTGACCTCTGGGAACTCTTTCTACGGCTCTTTTCTGGAGCATTAGTGATAGTTCCGCTTGAAGGAGATGCAGATTCTTGTGCTGCATGGGACATGGGGGGTTCGAAGGAGGAGTTTCCACAAACTCCAGAGTATGGCCGAACCAAACTAGCTGGAGAACCCAACGATCCGTCGTTATTCTTTGCCAATTGTGGAGGAAGTTGGAAATTTTCCCTCCAACTACGTAATGTGGAGAAGAAGTGGAGGCCTGTTGGAGAAAGAAGTCATTGCCTTCTAGCGGACTCTTTCTTTCCTCCTCTTCCTCGAAAGGAAGACTTATTGTATGAGGACTGGCCTTGTTGCTGCCTCTGTTGGTATTGAGGCTTGTATTGCTGGGACGAGCCGTAGGAGGATTTGTATCCCTGATAGCCACCTCTTGTCTGCTGGCCTCTTCCTCTGGAGCCCCGAAAGGAAGTATTCTTGTACTGGAGGGTACCCAGGGCTTTTGCGGTCTCAGTATCTTTTTTGATACCCTGCAGCATCTCATCAATGTGCTCTCCAAAGAGCAGCTCTCCGTCAAACGGCATGTCCAGTACTTTGGTCTGTATCCCCGGCCGGAACGATGTAGCTTTCAGCCAGCCCTGGCGCCTAAGGACCGCTGCCCCCGCCAGCTGCCGAAATCCTGTAGAGGCGATATCCATCGCCAGGTCAATCATTTACGAGGCGGACCGCTCTCCCTCAAGGAGGATTTTCTTTACCTCTTCTTTCTGCTCCTCTGGCAGTGTGCCTAGATATGGGGCCACATCCGCCCACATCTGGCGATTGTAACGCCCTAAGAGCGCTAGTGAATTTGCCGCCCTGACAGTAAGGGCCGACATCGACGAGAATCTCTTCCCGATGTTATCCAGTTTATGGCCTTCTTTATCCGGAGGCGCAGACAGCGCAGCGGATGGGTTGTTGGAGTCCGGTTTGGTATGGCCTGTAAGGCATGCCGGAGCCATGTCGGGGGCCTTATACTTCTTATCAAGTCCGGTCGGCACTGATAGTAAAGATGAGGGGTTTTTCATTATTTTTACCCCCTGGTCCCAGATGTATTCAATAATAGGGATTGACCGAACCGCCTTCTTGAATGCCTCTTTAAAGTCATATAGGAAGCAATCCTGAGGTTGCGTGGTCATCTCTATTTTGAACCTTGCTGCTGCTCTCTCTACAACGTTATGAAACCCCCGATATCTTCTGGGGGTGAATCCGCCTGTGGCTGGTCTGTGGATGCCGGATCTGGAATGACATAGTTATTCCACTCATCATCCCCTATTTCTCCCACCTCCTGTTGACGTTCTTCATCTTCTTCTACTGCTTCCTCTTCTTCATCATCAGAAGACGGTAGAGGAGGCAAAGTCCCAGGATCCGGACGAATGACCAGCGGTGGTGGTCTTTGGCGAGGAGGAGGAGCTGGTGTCACAAGATGTGGTGGCACTACCGAAGGAGGCGGAGTAGGCGGAAACCGCTGCTTGTAGTCCGCTATGAGGAATTGGAGGTCCGTGACTATTGAGGCCGGAAGGCACACCATAGTTTGTGAAGGAGGAGGCGGTTGATATTCCTCCTGGTATGGCATTTCTGCCTGACCCAGGTCCTCGCAATCCGAACTCTCATGGACCTTGACATTGAGCTGTGATGGACTTGTTGCAGTGTGGAACATGGCCCTATCATCAGAATCCTCAGTCCCCAGTAAGTGGACCGGTGGCAGTGGCTGGACTTTGCTAGGAGACGTAGTCTCTGGCGTCAGCGTACGCGTTGACAGCCTGAAGTGTGTATAAGAATACTTCAGCTTAGGAGAGTCTTCCGTCAACGGGCCCATCGACGAGGTGGTCGTCGACGGTGGGATGCTGTCAGCCACAGCAGACATCTTTGTCATCTTCGTTGACGACGGCGTCGTCGACGATGGGTTCTTCGTCGATGACGGCATCGACTCTGGAGCTGTCGTCGATGGCTTCGTTGACGATCTCGTTGTCGATGGCCTCATCGACGCTGGTGTCGACGTTGATGGCTTCGTCGATGGCTTCATCGACGATGACATCATCGACGAGGTTGTCGTCGACGTCGATGGGATCTTAGTCGACAACGATGGCTTCGACTTCGTCGACGTGGAAGCTGTCGTCGACGGAGGCGTCGTCAACGCTTTTTTGACAGGAATTATAGATGTAATAGACCTACCCGTCGACGACGATGCTGAGGTAGTTGTCGACAAGGTTGTGAAGGCTGATGCTGTCGACGTAGAGATGGTTACTGTCGACGCTGTCACAGGCATGGCAGAAGACACCAGCACAGGCTTATTGAAGGTAGCTTCCTGAAGAGAAGTCTTAACTGCCATGGCTTTTGGATGACCCTCTGAAGACTTTGGCGTCTTCTTTTGAGGTGGCATATCAGACGGACCTGGAGATGTCTGTCTTGGCCTTTTGGCAGAGGAGTGTGAGCTCCTGAAGGAACACTCGCTCTCACCTGAAGAGACTGTTTGATCCTTGTCTTTTAGTCTCTGAAGCCACAGGACCAGGCATCCCTCTCTGTCTTTTAAAGTCTTGACAGAGAAAGTGCGGCAGACCTTACAATCCTTGGCAGAATGATCAGGGTAGAGACAGTAGAGGCAGTCTTCATGTTTGTCATCTACATGCAGTCTCAGTTTACTAAACGAGGCCTAGGGCCTAAAGAGCCCTTTTTTAGGGGTGGTAGACATAGTTGACTCTAGCACTCCTCCACAAGAGTAATATTAAAGAGAAAAATATGGAATAAATATGGAATAAATATGGAATAAATCCATTAATACCAGAAAGCTGAGCAGAGCTCAGTTTAGACTCCCTTAGCACGACGTGCGGTAGAAAATCTGAGGGACTAGGGCTCCTTCCAGACTGAGTTTGTGCGTTGACAGCATGTGTGCATGTAAATGTACAATGCATAGCGATATTAGTCCTGAACAGTAAGTGTACTGTGGGTGGGCCCTGAGTAAACTGCCTGCATGGGTACCTTGTATGGAGGACTCCTTCCAGGAATGTTCTAGAGGGTGGTAGTAGCTGATTGGCTTCTGGCCAAAGTTTGGTTCTTTTTTACAAAAGGACTTGGATAGGTTACTAATGTGAGGCCTCTGGCCTATTAGTATGTATATGTATATGTCTATATGACATTACTGTTATTATGTACCGGGGACTCCCACCCCGACGAAAGGGAATGATTCAGGCATGTGAATCTATGAAAGATACCCATAATACTGGAAACGTCTCAGTTCCCTCTAGCTAACACTAGCAATACAGAAAGTAACTAGGGTTTCGTCCCATGTTTCTTGTATTAGCCATTGTTGGATAGGAGGATGACGTATGTGATGAACCTTGTACGAAGATATTATGCAGGTGGATGTAGCCCCAGCCTGGTTTCCAAGAACCCTTATGAATATTC
This sequence comes from Lissotriton helveticus, assembly GCF_964261635.1. Classification (NCBI taxonomy): domain Eukaryota; kingdom Metazoa; phylum Chordata; class Amphibia; order Caudata; family Salamandridae; genus Lissotriton; species Lissotriton helveticus. The sequence goes on from NC_136058.1 coordinate 423,519,075, forward strand.
ATTCATACTGTGTGAGTCTATTGGGGAAGTTATAGAACACTATTGTTCAGGGAAAACACTCCTTCTGCGCCCAGAACTAGAACTAGGTAAAGGTTCATGAAGAACCGGGATTTAAACCCAGCGACGCCCAAAGTCTTCAGATTCACCTGTCTTGGCAAACAGAGACACGGGATACTTCTTGGTGACGTCAAAGATCAAATTTATTAGCTGCAACCAGGAACAGAGATCCTAGAAGTACAACACGGTGTATGTTCTCAGGAGACTGCTCAAATTCATAGAGCGAGACATCGTCTTTTATGCCAAAAATCACATTCCTGGCCAGCATCAATTACTTACAAACTGACCAATCAGAGGATGACATTTCAAATGTATCACATAACGACACACCCACTTTCAGTTGTCCAGCCCACCAGAAATGACAAGGCAAAAACCAACATTCTTGCTCGGACAGGTCAAACGAACCCATCATAAAAGACCTCAACCCAAATCAATAATTAAGCCATAAAGGAAGGAGCAGAAACAGATGAGAAACAAGATAGAAGGGTGTGTGCAGTGTACTGTAAACTCAGCAATGTCCTGCTCTTTGATCTCTATCTGACCAGCTGCCTAACAAGGAACTGGTTTAGCAAGTTTAGCCTTAGGCAACAGGGTCAGTTCACTCAGGTCAAACAGAAGTCAGCACAAACTCAAGCTAAGGTGCACGTGTCCCAGAGACTTGTTTGGCCACAGTCATCAGCCTATGTGAGGGCAACCACACAAAATGGCTGCCGCACACAAAATGGAACCTGAAGGTTCAGACGAAATCCCTTAATACGCAGTGTATCCATCAATCGATCATCACGAAAACACTCGTACATACCACACTCATCATTTGCGGTCCGCTGATACCAAAATCGTCACGATACGATGACCTTTATTGAACGGGTTCGGAATTCACACAACCTCATTCAATCCTAAAAGGTTTGTTACTGTGTAGTTAGAGGGGTAATGTAGGTGAAGGTGTATGATGTTACCCGTGCCTATATTAGGGTACCTATATGGAACATAACAGAGTAGTGAGCATGTGTTAGTTGTATGTGTGCCTGGGAAGGGTACAGTGCAACGATGAAGCAGTACTGTGCAATGCATGTGTGGTTAGTACATGTATGGGCTGTATGTGCCTGAGAGGAATACATTACATGAGAGATGTGGTACAGTACTCGTGTGGATAAAACATGTGCTGAACGTATGTGTGCTTGCGTTGCGTACCATACCTGAAGGGTGAAGTGGCATGCAGGCGGACATAGTGAGTGAGTGTGTTGCCAGTGCCTGGGTTTTGAAATAACACAGCCTTGCTAAAGATAGAAAAGCTTCAGTGCTGAATAGTGTGCGCAGACTGAGTTTGTGCGTTGACAGCATGTGTATATGTAAATGTACAATGCATAGCGATATTAGTCCTGAACAGTAAGTGTACTGTGGGTGGGCCCTGAGTAAACTGCCTGCATGGGTATCTTGTATGGAGGACCCTGGGTTTTTGACAGATTTGTGGATTCCTGCATTCCTGTGAGCTGGGTTATGACACACTGGAGGGAAGAGACCCTCTTTACATGTCAAAAACCTGCTCTTTGATTGAGTGATAGGTCACAAGGAAGGAGCCTGCAAACATATCAGGAAGGGAGATGAGGCTGAGTAGAGAATCATAAAGAGTAGGGCTTGTGTCCCCAAAAGTTGTCATCTGCCAAACAGCCAGACAAGTTGTGTGAGAAGGGGAAGCTCCACAAGACTTCTGCCTGTGACCAGGACTGGAGGCCACGGCCTGCTATTGGTTTAAACAAACTTTATTTTTTTCAATATAATCATAAAGTAATAGCTACAAGGACATTACAAATAATGAATAATGCGCTACAGTAGCACATGATGCATAGTTTAAAAACTGTCAAGCATGCAAATACATATAATAAATAAAAATGACAAGCAACCAAGTACAGTTTGACTGCAAAGCATATCCAAACATACCCTCAGCCCACTACAGCTTTCAACTAGTAAACTGCAACAGCTATCCACCCCACCCACAGTTACCTCTTGCCAAGCTGTCATATATAGAGTTCCACAATTGGCAGCATCATCAAAGTTCACCACAGTAGTTCCAAAATCCCCACCGCCCCCAATACAATCAATGTAAGGTCACTTATTTCCACCCTCTTCATCCTTCTGAGAATTCAGGGAGCTATTCGGCATATCCGTGTCAACGCCTAGGGCCAACAAGCAATTCACAAGGTGTTACCATGCTTTAGGCACTTCAGTCATTCCCCATCCTCTCTTAAACTCCTGTAAAAACACAACACTCTACAAACCTGTCCATTTGACCCGTTATTCTTGCCATCCAGTCATTCAAAGGCCCACACGCAGATTTTCAGTGCATTGTCAATTCTCATTTTGCGAGAACCAATGCCAATGATAAATCTGGTAGTGGTTTTGCTCTTTTTGGGCCGAGGGGATCCCCCAAGGAGGCAGACCAAGGGTTTACAAGGGATCGCCTGTGAAGTTATTTCATTAATACAGTTCATTACTTCCTTCCAGAACCCCACTAAGGACGGGCAGGACTATACCATATTGAACATATCTGCCCCCAACTCCCCAAATCTCAGACATTTCACAGCAGCAGTTGCATAGAACTTATTGATCTTCACTGGTGTAAAGAAAAGTCTCAATTTATGTGAAATGTAATTAATTTGAACCTGGAATTTCAAGAGAAAGAGGATATATATGCTATCTGGAGTCCTAGGTCTGTCCCCCATTTTCCTTTCAGATCAGCAAGGGAAGTAAGAACGTTATACGAATCACACAATATAGGCTAGTGACCGCTTTTACACAACCTGTTGTTGTACAGAGTAGCTGGCCCACTTGGTGTGTGATAGACTCAGTGCCTCCATTACCCCAATGATTCCTAATTGTGGCGACCAGTGCCCTGTGCAACCAGAATCAGCCACCAAGAATTCCAATTCTTCAGCAAGGTGCTCAAACATGAGTAATACTCCATTCCGATACAAATCCATTACACGATTAATAGGCCTGGGCAGTAAATTCTGTTCCGCTTTCGGAATTTGCGGAATCTGAGTAATTCCGCTTTCTGCGGAGAACTCAAAATTGCCCAAAATGCTGCATTCCGCGACTTCACGAAATTTTTTGCTTGTTCGCGTTCTCGAGATGCATGTTCGCGAGATATTTTCCCCTGAGCACGCAAACAGCGATTGTGAACAGTAAAAAACCATCGCGAACAAGCAATTCCGCGTGTTCGCGGAATTTCCGCATGTTCGCAGAGATTTTCTACAGTTTTGTATGTATGTATGTATGTATGTATGTGTGTTCTTATATAGCGCTCGACTTACCCTTGGGCATCTCGGCGCTTGCATTGGGAACCCGTCCTGGCTTTTTCCCTGTGAGATAACCCGTACTGGGCATCCCCAAGGTGAAAGCCAGGCATCCCGCCGCGGGGGGACCGTAGTGGAGATTAAGCAAGCTATTGCCCAGAGTTGCAGAGTGTGAACACATGATTCGAGTAGGCACCGAAGTGAGAATTATCGAGTCCGTGGACACTTGGGCTCAGACCCTGCCGCGTCGGGAATTGAACCCTGGTCCCGGCTCTGACCTCTGCTTCAGGGTATGCCTCCTCTAACCAGTGAGCCACACTTCTCCACTGTTTTGCGGAGATTTGCGTAACGCGATTACGCGAATCACGCCCACCCCTAACGATTAACCACGTAGTCAGCCCAACCTTCTATCGCCGCCAAACCTCATACACAACGCACTATCTTTATCTACTTTAGAGGCAGAATGGCCGAAGAGGGCACTTGGACATGGGTTTGCTGTAGGCAACATCACCAGCACAGCAGTATCACTAGGAGCTCCTGAGAGGCCACAGCTAGTCTCCGCTGGGGAACCAAGAGAACCTGCAATTAAATCCCACAAGTCATGCGGCGAGCCAATGACACCTTAGTGTGTATTCATCCTACATTAAACCCACTTCTTTAACCCTTTCAGTGCGCTCATCGGCCAACGGCTGTAACAAGCACTACCTAGCGACGCGGTTAAGGAGTTAACCACTTCAGTTGAGCAGTCAAGTAATAAGGCTCAAGGTCAGGAGCCGCCAGCCCACCCTCCACCACAGGGTTCAGCAATGTTGTTAGCGCAACCTTATGCCTGCATGTCCCCCAAATCAGTTCCAAAACTAGCCATTCCAGGTCCCGGTAAACCTAGCGAGGCACCACCAGTGGCAGCGTGGTGAAGAGTTAAAGCAATCTCGGGAGCAATGCCATCTTAGCCACTGCTATTCTGCCAGCCACAGGTAATGGCAATGTCGCCCTAAACGTTATACTAGTTCGAAGTGCTCTGATGGCTGACCCAATATTATCATCTAATAAATCTGGCTGGTTATGATATATTTTAACACCTAAATATTGATGCAGGTTGGGCTCCAGGCAGGCCCACACAGTTTCTGAGGTGGAGCAGTATTGTCACTGAGTGGAAACAAATGGAACTTCTGTCAATCAATGTTCAGGCGGAGGTGGAGCAGTATCGCCACTGAGTTGAAACAAATGGAACTTCTGTCAATCAATGTTCAGGCGGAGGTGGAGCAGTATCGCCACTGAGTGGAAACAAATGGAACTGCTGTCAATCAATGTGCAGGCGGAGGTGGAGCAGCATCTCCACTGAGTGGAAACAAATGGCATTAAAGACAAATAATGTACAGACGGAGGTGAAGCAGCATCTCCACTGAGTGGAAACAAATGGCATTAAAGCCAAGTAATGTGCAGGCGGAGGTGGAGCAGCATCTCCACTGAGTGGAAACAAATGGCATTAAAGCCAAGTAATGTGCAGGCGGAGGTGGAGCAGCATCTCCACTGAGTGGAAACAAATGGCATTAAAGCCAAGTAATGTGCAGGCGGAGGTGGAGCAGCATCTCCACTGAGTGGAAACAAATGGCATTAAAGCCAAGTAATGTGCAGGCGGAGGTGGAGCAGCATCTCCACTGAGTGGAAACAAATGGCATTAAAGCCAAGTAATGTGCAGGCGGAGGTGGAGCAGCATCTCCACTGAGTGGAAACAAATGGCATTTCTGCCATTTAATGGGCAGGTGGAGGTGGAGCAGCATCTCCTACGAGTGGAAATAAAATGGCACTTCTGCCAATTAATATGCAGGTGGAGGTGGAACAGCAACTCCACTGAGTGGAAACTAAAGGCACTTCTGCCAATTCATGTCCAGGCAGAGGTGGAGCAGCATCTCCACTGAGTGGAAATATATGGCATTACAGCCAATTAATGGGCAAGCGGGAGGTGGAGCAGCATCTCCAGAGAGTGGAAATAAAATGGCACTTCTGCAAATTAATGTCCAGGAAGAGGTGGAGCAGCAGCTCCACTGAGTGGAAACAAATGGCACTTCTGCCAAGTAATGTGCAGACGAAGGTGGAGCAGCATCTCTACTGAATATAAAAAAATGGCATCACAGCCAAGTAATCTGCAGGTGGAGGTGGAGCAGCTTCTCCACTGAGTGGAAACAAATGGCACTTCTGCCAATTAATGTCCAGGAAGAGGTGGAGCAGCAGCTCCACTGAGTGGAAACAAATGGCACTTCTGCAAATTAATGTGCAGGCGGAGGTGGAGCAGTGTTGGACTTGGCCCTTCTGGCGGGTTCACCCCTGAACTTTTTGCCTTTTAAGGTTACATCATTATAGTGATTTCTGGTCTTTGCGCACTTTAGCACTGTGGCGCAGTGTAAAGTGCATGCGCTCTCTGAGTGCGTGGGTGAGATTGGCCCGCCCTCCCATAGGAATGCATGGGGGATATGTGTGTCCATAGTAATTCCTGATGCGTGGGGAGTGAAAGGCTGAGTTTGGTATGTGCGAACTCGTGAGATTGAATGCTGGGCGATGATGTGTGAGGCGTTCATATGTCTAGTGTGGAAGTGCCACTTCTAAAAGCTGGCCTGCCTGTGCAGTAAAGGTGAAATGACTGTCTGGCTTGTGATTGGCTGGAGCTGGCTGGTGTGCCTGGCTCCAGGAGTCAGGATGGGTCTGCCCCGGTGGAGAATGGAGAGATTTGCATGTTGATGTGAGGGAGGGGTGCACCTGGGACCTGAATAGGGCTGGGCTTTCCCTACACAATACTGGCTCCGCCCCCTGTGGTGCAACTGATAACCCTAGCCTGTCCAGTGAATGGGGGGGGGCTGAGCAACAGAGTGCTCCAGAACCAGCTGTGTCTGGTTTTGCCCCCACCCTGCACCCTAGAGACAAAGGGATTTTGTGTATAAAAAAAAGCTGTGACCTCATGTTAAATGCTCTTGTTTCCTGACTTGAATCTACCAGGGGCGTGCTGCTACTGGGGCCCAGGGGAAGGCTTGCCTCCCTGGGCCCTGCCCAGCCCCTGGATTACTGGAGGACTTTCCTTTACTGAGGAGCTGGTTGCTCCATTTCTGTGCCCCAGGACTTTGCTGCCTCTTTTGGCGCCCTGGGAGCCCTTTGCTCATCCTGCTTTTTTGGCCCCTTTAAGAGGGAATCCCCTTGTGATGGATTCCCCCAAAATCTCTCCACTGCGGGTGCCCACCCCGCTTATTTTCCTATTTTTCCTAGCGGGAGCCTACTCCGCCTGATTTTATTTAATTATGGGCGCCCACACCATATGGCCGCTTATTTTGTATGGCGGGTGCCCACCCCGCTCGCTACTTGTTCACTTTAGAGGGAGCCTACCCCTCGAATGCTGCCGCAATCACCGCTGCGTCCGCGGCCCGGCTAGTTGTGTGCGAGGCCACCGAACGGAAGCAGAAGCAACGTTGCAGCATGCCGACGTGGGGCTCCCATGCGGAAGAGAGAGCCCCGCGGTTGCTGCCAGGTTGCGAGGGAGCCCCGGGTCCCAGGAGTGGGCCCGTTGTGAATTGAAGATGGCGGCTGAGGCCGCCGACGGCAGTGCGGGGCTCCCAGGCGCCCCGGGAAGCCCCGCAAGAGAAGAGCCGCCACCTCTACTGAGAGAGAGCCTCCCCCGATAGAGCCGGTGAGTAGGGCTCCGGATGTGGTGCCAGTGAGGGCACTGAGTCAAGAGCGGCCCCAGCCGCTCCTACAATTGGGATTTAAAAAAAGGGGGTGGTGATGAACAGAGTGTCTGATTTAAGCAGACCACTCTTACCCAGTCCAAAGATCAGGGCTTGATCCATCACCGTTATTTATCTCACTGCCCCATCCCAGCTCAGAACCTGGCTATATGCAAATCAGTCTGTCCCTGGCCCAGTGCATCATGGGAACAGGGCAGACTAAACTACCAAGCCAATTCTTCACCAGAAAGGAGACAAGCTACCGGGGACCGGTTTCTGGCATTTCAGCCGTCTTCGGCCCGGCTTGCTTGAATCCTGATGGAGCAGTGAGAAAGGGACTCATGTCTGAGTATACCCTGCCACACCTATAGTGGCCAAAAACGATTTAAAAAAAGGGGGTGGTGATGAACAGAGTGTCTGATTTAAGCAGACCACTCTTACCCAGTCCAAAGATCAGGGCTTGATCCATCACCGTTATTTATCTCACTGCCCCATCCCAGCTCAGAACCTGGCTATATGCAAATCAGTCTGTCCCTGGCCCAGTGCATCATGGGAACAGGGCAGACTAAACTACCAAGCCAATTCTTCACCAGAAAGGAGACAAGCTACCGGGGACCGGTTTCTGGCATTTCAGCCGTCTTCGGCCCGGCTTGCTTGAATCCTGATGGAGCAGTGAGAAAGGGACTCATGTCTGAGTATACCCTGCCACACCTATAGTGGCCAAAAACGATTTAAAAAAAAGGGGGTGGTGATGAACAGAGTGTCTGATTTAAGCAGACCACTCTTACCCAGTCCAAAGATCAGGGCTTGATCCATCACCGTTATTTATCTCACTGCCCCATCCCAGCTCAGAACCTGGCTATATGCAAATCAGTCTGTCCCTGGCCCAGTGCATCATGGGAACAGGGCAGACTAAACTACCAAGCCAATTCTTCACCAGAAAGGAGACAAGCTACCGGGGACCGGTTTCTGGCACTTCAGCCGTCTTCGGCCCGGCTTGCTTGAATCCTGATGGAGCAGTGAGAAAGGGACTCATGTCTGAGTATACCCTGCCACACCTATAGTGGCCAAAAACGATTTAAAAAAAGGGGGTGGTGATGAACAGAGTGTCTGATTTAAGCAGACCACTCTTACCCAGTCCAAAGATCAGGGCTTGATCCATCACCGTTATTTATCTCACTGCCCCATCCCAGCTCAGAACCTGGCTATATGCAAATCAGTCTGTCCCTGGCCCAGTGCATCATGGGAACAGGGCAGACTAAACTACCAAGCCAGTTCTTCACCAGAAAGGAGACAAGCTACCGGGGACCGGTTTCTGGCATTTCAGCCGTCTTCGGCCCGGCTTGCTTGAATCCTGATGGAGCAGTGAGAAAGGGACTCATGTCTGAGTATACCCTGCCACACCTATAGTGGCCAAAAACGATTTAAAAAAAGGGGGTGGTGATGAACAGAGTGTCTGATTTAAGCAGACCACTCTTACCCAGTCCAAAGATCAGGGCTTGATCCATCACCGTTATTTATCTCACTGCCCCATCCCAGCTCAGAACCTGGCTATATGCAAATCAGTCTGTCCCTGGCCCAGTGCATCATGGGAACAGGGCAGACTAAACTACCAAGCCAATTCTTCACCAGAAAGGAGACAAGCTACCGGGGACCGGTTTCTGGCATTTCAGCCGTCTTCGGCCCGGCTTGCTTGAATCCTGATGGAGCAGTGAGAAAGGGACTCATGTCTGAGTATACCCTGCCACACCTATAGTGGCCAAAAACGATTTAAAAAAAGGGGGTGGTGATGAACAGAGTGTCTGATTTAAGCAGACCACTCTTACCCAGTCCAAAGATCAGGGCTTGATCCATCACCGTTATTTATCTCACTGCCCCATCCCAGCTCAGAACCTGGCTATATGCAAATCAGTCTGTCCCTGGCCCAGTGCATCATGGGAACAGGGCAGACTAAACTACCAAGCCAATTCTTCACCAGAAAGGAGACAAGCTACCGGGGACCGGTTTCTGGCATTTCAGCCGTCTTCGGCCCGGCTTGCTTGAATCCTGATGGAGCAGTGAGAAAGGGACTCATGTCTGAGTATACCCTGCCACACCTATAGTGGCCAAAAACGATTTAAAAAAAAAGGGGGTGGTGATGAACAGAGTGTCTGATTTAAGCAGACCACTCTTACCCAGTCCAAAGATCAGGGCTTGATCCATCACCATTATTTATCTCACTGCCCCATCCCAGCTCAGAACCTGGCTATATGCAAATCAGTCTGTCCCTGGCCCAGTGCATCATGGGAACAGGGCAGACTAAACTACCAAGCCAATTCTTCACCAGAAAGGAGACAAGCTACCGGGGACCGGTTTCTGGCATTTCAGCCGTCTTCGGCCCGGCTTGCTTGAATCCTGATGGAGCAGTGAGAAAGGGACTCATGTCTGAGTATACCCTGCCACACCTATAGTGGCCAAAAATGATTTAAAAAAAAAAACGATTTAAAAAAAAAACGATTTAAAAAAAGAAATGATTTAAAAAAAGGGGGTGGTGATGAACAGAGTGTCTGATTTAAGCAGACCACTCTTACCCAGTCCAAAGATCAGGGCTTGATCCATCACCGTTATTTATCTCACTGCCCCATCCCAGCTCAGAACCTGGCTATATGCAAATCAGCCTGTCCCTGGCCCAGTGCATCATGAGAACAGGGCAGACTAAACTACCAAGCCAATTCTTCACCAGAAAGGAGACAAGCTACCGGGGACCGGTTTCTGGCATTTCAGCCGTCTTCGGCCCGGCTTGCTTGAATCCTGATGGAGCAGTGAGAAAGGGACTCATGTCTGAGTATACCCTGCCACACCTATAGTGGCCAAAAACGATTTAAAAAAAGGGGGTGGTGATGAACAGAGTGTCTGATTTAAGCAGACCACTCTTACCCAGTCCAAAGATCAGGGCTTGATCCATCACCGTTATTTATCTCACTGCCCCATCCCAGCTCAGAACCTGGCTATATGCAAATCAGTCTGTCCCTGGCCCAGTGCATCATGGGAACAGGGCAGACTAAACTACCAAACCAATTCTTCACCAGAAAGGAGATAAGCTACCGGGGACCGGTTTCTGGCATTTCAGCCGTCTTCGGCCCGGCTTGCTTGAATCCTGATGGAGCAGTGAGAAAGGGACTCATGTCTGAGTATACCCTGCCACACCTATAGTGGCCAAAAACGATTTTAAAAAAGGGGGTGGTGATGAACAGAGTGTCTGATTTAAGCAGACCACTCTTACCCAGTCCAAAGATCAGGGCTTGATCCATCACCGTTATTTATCTCACTGCCCCATCCCAGCTCAGAACCTGGCTATATGCAAATCAGTCTGTCCCTGGCCCAGTGCATCATGGGAACAGGGCAGACTAAACTACCAAGCCAATTCTTCACCAGAAAGGAGACAAGCTACCGGGGACCGGTTTCTGGCATTTCAGCCGTCTTCGGCCCGGCTTGCTTGAATCCTGATGGAGCAGTGAGAAAGGGACTCATGTCTGAGTATACCCTGCCACACCTATAGTGGCCAAAAACGATTTAAAAAAAGGGGGTGGTGATGAACAGAGTGTCTGATTTAAGCAGACCACTCTTACCCAGTCCAAAGATCAGGGCTTGATCCATCACCGTTATTTATCTCACTGCCCCATCCCAGCTCAGAACCTGGCTATATGCAAATCAGTCTGTCCCTGGCCCAGTGCATCATGGGAACAGGGCAGACTAAACTACCAAGCCAATTCTTCACCAGAAAGGAGACAAGCTACCGGGGACCGGTTTCTGGCATTTCAGCCGTCTTCGGCCCGGCTTGCTTGAATCCTGATGGAGCAGTGAGAAAGGGACTCATGTCTGAGTATACCCTGCCACACCTATAGTGGCCAAAAACGATTTAAAAAAAGGGGGTGGTGATGAACAGAGTGTCTGATTTAAGCAGACCACTCTTACCCAGTCCAAAGATCAGGGCTTGATCCATCACCGTTATTTATCTCACTGCCCCATCCCAGCTCAGAAGCTGGCTATATGCAAATCAGTCTGTCCCTGGCCCCGTGCATCATGGGAACAGGGCAGACTAAACTACCAAGCCAATTCTTCACCAGAAAGGAGACAAGCTACCGGGGACCGGTTTCCGGCATTTCAGCCGTCTTCGGCCCGGCTTGCTTGAATCCTGATGGAGCAGTGAGAAAGGGACTCATGTCTGAGTATACCCTGCCACACCTATAGTGGCCAAAAACGATTTAAAAAAAGGGGGTTGTGATGAACAGAGTGTCTGATTTAAGCAGACCACTCTTACCCAGTCCAAAGATCAGGGCTTGATCCATCACCGTTATTTATCTCACTTCCCCATCCCAGCTCAGAACCTGGCTATATGCAAATCAGTCTGTCCCTGGCCCAGTGCATCATGGGAACAGGGCAGACTAAACTACCAAGCCAATTCTTCACCAGAAAGGAGACAAGCTACCGGGGACCGGTTTCTGGCATTTCAGCCGTCTTCGGCCCGGCTTGCTTGAATCCTGATGGAGCAGTGAGAAAGGGACTCATGTCTGAGTATACCCTGCCACACCTATAGTGGCCAAAAACGATTTAAAAAAAAGGGGGTGGTGATGAACAGAGTGTCTGATTTAAGCAGACCACTCTTACCCAGTCCAAAGATCAGGGCTTGATCCATCACCGTTATTTATCTCACTGCCCCATCCCAGCTCAGAACCTGGCTATATGCAAATCAGTCTGTCCCTGGCCCAGTGCGTCATGGGAACAGGGCAGACTAAACTACCAAGCCAATTCTTCACCAGAAAGGAGACAAGCTACCGGGGACCGGTTTCTGGCATTTCAGCCGTCTTCGGCCCGGCTTGCTTGAATCCTGATGGAGCAGTGAGAAAGGGACTCATGTCTGAGTATACCCTGCCACACCTATAGTGGCCAAAAACGATTTAAAAAAAGGGGGTGGTGATGAACAGAGTGTCTGATTTAAGCAGACCACTCTTACCCAGTCCAAAGATCAGGGCTTGATCCATCACCGTTATTTATCTCACTGCCCCATCCCAGCTCAGAACCTGGCTATATAAAAATCAGTCTGTCCCTGGCCCAGTGCATCATGGGAACAGGGCAGACTAAACTACCAAGCCAATTCTTCACCAGAAAGGAGACAAGCTACCGGGGACCGGTTTCTGGCATTTCAGCCGTCTTCGGCCTGGCTTGCTTGAATCCTGATGGAGCAGTGAGAAAGGGACTCATGTCTGAGTATACCCTGCCACACCTATAGTGGCCAAAAACGATTTAAAAAAAGGGGGTGGTGATGAACAGAGTGTCTGATTTAAGCAGACCACTCTTACCCAGTAAAGATCAGGGCTTGATCCATCACCGTTATTTATCTCACTGCCCCATCCCAGCTCAGAACCTGGCTATATGCAAATCAGTCTGTCCCTGGCCCAGTGCATCATGGGAACAGGGCAGACTAAACTACCAAGCCAATTCTTCACCAGAAAGGAGACAAGCTACCGGGGACCGGTTTCTGGCATTTCAGCCGTCTTCGGCCCGGCTTGCTTGAATCCTGATGGAGCAGTGAGAAAGGGACTCATGTCTGAGTATACCCTGCCACACCTATAGTGGCCAAAAACGATTTAAAAAAAGGGGGTGGTGATGAACAGAGTGTCTGATTTAAGCAGACCACTCTTACCCAGTCCAAAGATCAGGGCTTGATCCATTACCGTTATTTATCTCACTGCCCCATCCCAGCTCAGAACCTAGCTACATGCAAATCAGTCTGTCCCTGGCCCAGTGCATCATGGGAACAGGGCAGACTAAACTACCAAGCCAATTCTTCACCAGAAAGGAGACAAGCTACCGGGGACCGGTTTCTGGCATTTCAGCCGTCTTCGGCCCGGCTTGCTTGAATCCTGATGGAGCAGTGAGAAAGGGACTCATGTCTGAGTATACCCTGCCACACCTATAGTGGCCAAAAACAATTTAAAAAAAAGGGGGTGGTGATGAACAGAGTGTCTGATTTAAGCAGACCACTCTTACCCAGTCCAAAGATCAGGGCTTGATCCATCACCGTTATTTATCTCACTGCCCCATCCCAGCTCAGAACCTGGCTATATGCAAATCAGTCTGTCCCTGGCCCAGTGCATCATGGGAACAGGGCAGACTAAACTACCAAGCCAATTCTTCACCAGAAAGGAGACAAGCTACCGGGGACCGGTTTCTGGCATTTCAGCCGTCTTCGGCCCGGCTTGCTTGAATCCTGATGGAGCAGTGAGAAAGGGACTCATGTCTGAGTATACCCTGCCACACCTATAGTGGCCAAAAACGATTTAAAAAAAGGGGGTGGTGATGAACAGAGTGTCTGATTTAAGCAGACCACTCTTACCCAGTCCAAAGATCAGGGCTTGATCCATCACCGTTATTTATCTCACTGCCCCATCCCAGCTCAGAACCTGGCTATATGCAAATCAGTCTGTCCCTGGCCCAGTGCATCATGGGAACAGGGCAGACTAAACTACCAAGCCAATTCTTCACCAGAAAGGAGACAAGCTACCGGGGACCGGTTTCTGGCATTTCAGCCGTCTTCGGCCCGGCTTGCTTGAATCCTGATGGAGCAGTGAGAAAGGGACTCATGTCTGAGTATACCCTGCCACACCTATAGTGGCCAAAAACGATTTTAAAAAAAAGGGGGTGGTGATGAACAGAGTGTCTGATTTAAGCAGACCACTCTTACCCAGTCCAAAGATCAGGGCTTGATCCATCACCGTTATTTATCTCACTGCCCCATCCCAGCTCAGAACCTGGCTATATGCAAATCAGTCTGTCCCTGGCCCAGTGCATCATGGGAACAGGGCAGACTAAACTACCAAGCCAATTCTTCACCAGAAAGGAGACAAGCTACCGGGGACCGGTTTCTGGCATTTCAGCCGTCTTCGGCCCGGCTTGCTTGAATCCTGATGGAGCAGTGAGAAAGGGACTCATGTCTGAGTATACCCTGCCACACCTATAGTGGCCAAAAACGATTTAAAAAAAAAAAAAGGGGGTGGTGATGAACAGAGTGTCTGATTTAAGCAGACCACTCTTACCCAGTCCAAAGATCAGGGCTTGATCCATCACCGTTATTTATCTCACTGCCCCATCCTAGCTCAGAACCTGGCTATATGCAAATCAGTCTGTCCCTGGCCCAGTGCATCATGGGAACAGGGCAGACTAAACTACCAAGCCAATTCTTCACCAGAAAGGAGACAAGCTACCGGGGACCGGTTTCTGGCATTTCAGCCGTCTTCGGCCCGGCTTGCTTGAATCCTGATGGAGCAGTGAGAAAGGGACTCATGTCTGAGTATACCCTGTCACACCTATAGTGGCCAAAAATGATTTAAAAAAAGGGGGTGGTGATGAACAGAGTGTCTGATTTAAGCAGACCACTCTTACCCAGTCCAAAGATCAGGGCTTGATCCATCACCGTTATTTATCTCACTGCCCCATCCCAGCTCAGAACCTGGCTATATGCAAATCAGTCTGTCCCTGGCCCAGTGCATCATGGGAACAGGGCAGACTAAACTACCAAGCCAATTCTTCACCAGAAAGGAGACAAGCTACCGGGGACCGGTTTCTGGCATTTCAGCCGTCTTCGGCCCGGCTTGCTTGAATCCTGATGGAGCAGTGAGAAAGGGACTCATGTCTGAGTATACCCTGCCACACCTATAGTGGCCAAAAACGATTTAAAAAAAGGGGGTGGTGATGAACAGAGTGTCTGATTTAAGCAGACCACTCTTACCCAGTCCAAAGATCAGGGCTTGATCCATCACCGTTATTTATCTCACTGCCCCATCCCAGCTCAGAACCTGGCTATATGCAAATCAGTCTGTCCCTGGCCCAGTGCATCATGGGAACAGGGCAGACTAAACTACCAAGCCAATTCTTCACCAGAAAGGAGACAAGCTACCGGGGACCGGTTTCTGGCATTTCAGCCGTCTTCGGCCCGGCTTGCTTGAATCCTGATGGAGCAGTGAGAAAGGGACTCATGTCTGAGTATACCCTGCCACACCTATAGTGGCCAAAAACGATTTAAAAAAAGGGGGTGGTGATGAACAGAGTGTCTGATTTAAGCAGACCACTCTTACCCAGTCCAAAGATCAGGGCTTGATCCATCACCGTTATTTATCTCACTGCCCCATCCCAGCTCAGAACCTGGCTATATGCAAATCAGTCTGTCCCTGGCCCAGTGCATCATGGGAACAGGGCAGACTAAACTACCAAGCCAATTCTTCACCAGAAAGGAGACAAGCTACCGGGGACCGGTTTCTGGCATTTCAGCCGTCTTCGGCCCGGCTTGCTTGAATCCTGATGGAGCAGTGAGAAAGGGACTCATGTCTGAGTATACCCTGCCACACCTATAGTGGCCAAAAACGATTTAAAAAAAGGGGGTGGTGATGAACAGAGTGTCTGATTTAAGCAGACCACTCTTACCCAGTCCAAAGATCAGGGCTTGATCCATCACCGTTATTTATCTCACTGCCCCATCCCAGCTCAGAAGCTGGCTATATGCAAATCAGTCTGTCCCTGGCCCCGTGCATCATGGGAACAGGGCAGACTAAACTACCAAGCCAATTCTTCACCAGAAAGGAGACAAGCTACCGGGGACCGGTTTCCGGCATTTCAGCCGTCTTCGGCCCGGCTTGCTCGAATCCTGATGGAGCAGTGAGAAAGGGACTCATGTCTGAGTATACCCTGCCACACCTATAGTGGCCAAAAACGATTTAAAAAAAGGGGGTTGTGATGAACAGAGTGTCTGATTTAAGCAGACCACTCTTACCCAGTCCAAAGATCAGGGCTTGATCCATCACCGTTATTTATCTCACTGCCCCATCCCAGCTCAAAACCTGGCTATATGCAAATCAGTCTGTCCCTGGCCCAGTGCATCATGGGAACAGGGCAGACTAAACTACCAAGCCAATTCTTCACCAGAAAGGAGACAAGCTACCGGGGACCGGTTTCTGGCATTTCAGCCGTCTTCGGCCCGGCTTGCTTGAATCCTGATGGAGCAGTGAGAAAGGGACTCATGTCTGAGTATACCCTGCCACACCTATAGTGGCCAAAAACGATTTAAAAAAAAGGGGGTGGTGATGAACAGAGTGTCTGATTTAAGCAGACCACTCTTACCCAGTCCAAAGATCAGGGCTTGATCCATCACCGTTATTTATCTCACTGCCCCATCCCAGCTCAGAACCTGGCTATATGCAAATCAGTCTGTCCCTGGCCCAGTGCATCATGGGAACAGGGCAGACTAAACTACCAAGCCAATTCTTCACCAGAAAGGAGAGAAGCTACCGGGGACCGGTTTCTGGCATTTCAGCCGTCTTCGGCCCGGCTTGCTTGAATCCTGATGGAGCAGTGAGAAAGGAACTCATGTCTGAGTATACCCTGCCACACCTATAGTGGCCAAAAACGATTTAAAAAAAGGGGGTGGTGATGAACAGAGTGTCTGATTTAAGCAGACCACTCTTACCCAGTCCAAATATCAGGGCTTGATCCATCACCGTTATTTATCTCACTGCCCCATCCCAGCTCAGAACCTGGCTATATGCAAATCAGTCTGTCCCTGGCCCAGTGCATCATGGGAACAGGGCAGGCTAAACTACCAAGCCAATTCTTCACCAGAAAGGAGACAAGCTACCGGGGACCGGTTTCTGGCATTTCAGCCGTCTTCGGCCCGGCTTGCTTGAATCCTGATGGAGCAGTGAGAAAGGGACTCATGTCTGAGTATACCCTGCCACACCTATAGTGGCCAAAAACGATTTAAAAAAAGGGGGTGGTGATGAACAGAGTGTCTGATTTAAGCAGACCACTCTTACCCAGTCCAAAGATCAGGGCTTGATCCATCACCGTTATTTATCTCACTGCCCCATCCCAGCTCAGAACCTGGCTATATGCAAATCAGTCTGTCCCTGGCCCAGTGCATCATGGGAACAGGGCAGACTAAACTACCAAGCCAATTCTTCACCAGAAAGGAGACAAGCTACCGGGGACCGGTTTCTGGCATTTCAGCCGTCTTCGGCCCGGCTTGCTTGAATCCTGATGGAGCAGTGAGAAAGGGACTCATGTCTGAGTATACCCTGCCACACCTATAGTGGCCAAAAACGATTTAAAAAAAGGGGGTGGTGATGAACAGAGTGTCTGATTTAAGCAGACCACTCTTACCCAGTCCAAAGATCAGGGCTTGATCCATCACCGTGATTTATCTCACTGCCCCATCCCAGCTCAGAACCTGGCTATATGCAAATCAGTCTGTCCCTGGCCCAGTGCATCATGGGAACAGGGCAGACTAAACTACCAAGCCAATTCTTCACCAGAAAGGAGACAAGCTACCGGGGACCGGTTTCTGGCATTTCAGCCGTCTTCGGCCCGGCTTGCTTGAATCCTGATGGAGCAGTGAGAAAGGGACTCATGTCTGAGTATACCCTGCCACACCTATAGTGGCCAAAAAACGATTTAAAAAAAGGGGGTGGTAATGAACAGAGTGTCTGATTTAAGCAGACCACTCTTACCCAGTCCAAAGATCAGGGCTTGATCCATCACCCTTATTTATCTCACTGCCCCATCCCAGCTCAGAACCTGGCAATATGCAAATCAGTCTGTCCCTGGCCCAGTGCATCATGGGAACAGGGCAGACTAAACTACCAAGCCAATTCTTCACCAGAAAGGAGACAAGCTACCGGGGACCGGTTTCTGGCATTTCAGCCGTCTTCGGCCTGGCTTGCTTGAATCCTGATGGAGCAGTGAGAAAGGGACTCATGTCTGAGTATACCCTGCCACACCTATAGTGGCCAAAAACTATTTAAAAAAAGGGGGTGGTGATGAACAGAGTGTCTGATTTAAGCAGACCACTCTTACCCAGTAAAGATCAGGGCTTGATCCATCACCGTTATTTATCTCACTGCCCCATCCCAGCTCAGAACCTGGCTATATGCAAATCAGTCTGTCCCTGGCCCAGTGCATCATGGGAACAGGGCAGACTAAACTACCAAGCCAATTCTTCACCAGAAAGGAGACAAGCTACCGGGGACCGGTTTCTGGCATTTCAGCCGTCTTCGGCCCGGCTTGCTTGAATCCTGATGGAGCAGTGAGAAAGAGACTCATGTCTGAGTATACCCTGCCACACCTATAGTGGCCAAAAACGATTTAAAAAAGGGGGTGGTGATGAACAGAGTGTCTGATTTAAGCAGACCACTCTTACCCAGTCCAAAGATCAGGGCTTGATCCATTACCGTTATTTATCTCACTGCCCCATCCCAGCTCAGAACCTGGCTATATGCAAATCAGTCTGTCCCTGGCCCAGTGCATCATGGGAACAGGGCAGACTAAACTACCAAGCCAATTCTTCACCAGAAAGGAGACAAGCTACCGGGGACCGGTTTCTGGCATTTCAGCCGTCTTCGGCCCGGCTTGCTTGAATCCTGATGGAGCAGTGAGAAAGGGACTCATGTCTGAGTATACCCTGCCACACCTATAGTGGCCAAAAACGATTTAAAAAAAAGGGGGTGGTGATGAACAGAGTGTCTGATTTAAGCAGACCACTCTTACCCAGTCCAAAGATCAGGGCTTGATCCATCACCGTTATTTATCTCACTGCCCCATCCCAGCTCAGAACCTGGCTATATGCAAATCAGTCTGTCCCTGGCCCAGTGCATCATGGGAACAGGGCAGACTAAACTACCAAGCCAATTCTTCACCAGAAAGGAGACAAGCTACCGGGGACCGGTTTCTGGCATTTCAGCCGTCTTCGGCCCGGCTTGCTTGAATCCTGATGGAGCAGTGAGAAAGGGACTCATGTCTGAGTATACCCTGCCACACCTATAGTGGCCAAAAACTATTTAAAAAAAGGGGGTGGTGATGAACAGAGTGTCTGATTTAAGCAGACCACTCTTACCCAGTCCAAAGATCAGGGCTTGATCCATCACCGTTATTTATCTCACTGCCCCATCCCAGCTCAGAACCTGGCTATATGCAAATCAGTCTGTCCCTGGCCCAGTGCATCATGGGAACAGGGCAGACTAAACTACCAAGCCAATTCTTCACCAGAAAGGAGACAAGCTACCGGGGACCGGTTTCTGGCATTTCAGCCGTCTTCGGCCCGGCTTGCTTGAATCCTGATGGAGCAGTGAGAAAGGGACTCATGTCTGAGTATACCCTGCCACACCTATAGTGGCCAAAAACGATTTAAAACAAAAGGGGGTGGTGATGAACAGAGTGTCTGATTTAAGCAGACCACTCTTACCCAGTCCAAAGATCAGGGCTTGATCCATCACCGTTATTTATCTCACTGCCCCATCCCAGCTCAGAACCTGGCTATATGCAAATCAGTCTGTCCCTGGCCCAGTGCATCATGGGATCAGGGCAGACTAATCTACCAAGCCAATTCTTCACCAGAAAGGAGACAAGCTACCGGGGACTGGTTTCTGGCATTTCAGCCATCTTCGGCCCGGCTTGCTTGAATTCTGATGGAGCAGTGAGAAAGGGACTCATGTCTGAGTATACCCTGCCACACCTATAGTGGCCAAAAACGATTTAAAAAAAGGGGGTGGTGATGAACAGAGTGTCTGATTTAAGCAGACCACTCTTACCCAGTCCAAAGATCAGGGCTTGATCCATCACCGTTATTTATCTCACTGCCCCATCCCAGCTCAGAACCTGGCTATATAAAAATCAGTCTGTCCCTGGCCCAGTGCATCATGGGAACAGGGCAGACTAAACTACCAAGCCAATTCTTCACCAGAAAGGAGACAAGCTACCGGGGACCGGTTTCTGGCATTTCAGCCGTCTTCGGCCTGGCTTGCTTGAATCCTGATGGAGCAGTGAGAAAGGGACTCATGTCTGAGTATACCCTGCCACACCTATAGTGGCCAAAAACGATTTAAAAAAAGGGGGTGGTGATGAACAGAGTGTCTGATTTAAGCAGACCACTCTTACCCAGTAAAGATCAGGGCTTGATCCATCACCGTTATTTATCTCACTGCCCCATCCCAGCTCAGAACCTGGCTATATGCAAATCAGTCTGTCCCTGGCCCAGTGCATCATGGGAACAGGGCAGACTAAACTACCAAGCCAATTCTTCACCAGAAAGGAGACAAGCTACCGGGGACCGGTTTCTGGCATTTCAGCCGTCTTCGGCCCGGCTTGCTTGAATCCTGATGGAGCAGTGAGAAAGGGACTCATGTCTGAGTATACCCTGCCACACCTATAGTGGCCAAAAACGATTTAAAAAAAGGGGGTGGTGATGAACAGAGTGTCTGATTTAAGCAGACCACTCTTACCCAGTCCAAAGATCAGGGCTTGATCCATTACCGTTATTTATCTCACTGCCCCATCCCAGCTCAGAACCTAGCTACATGCAAATCAGTCTGTCCCTGGCCCAGTGCATCATGGGAACAGGGCAGACTAAACTACCAAGCCAATTCTTCACCAGAAAGGAGACAAGCTACCGGGGACCGGTTTCTGGCATTTCAGCCGTCTTCGGCCCGGCTTGCTTGAATCCTGATGGAGCAGTGAGAAAGGGACTCATGTCTGAGTATACCCTGCCACACCTATAGTGGCCAAAAACAATTTAAAAAAAAGGGGGTGGTGATGAACAGAGTGTCTGATTTAAGCAGACCACTCTTACCCAGTCCAAAGATCAGGGCTTGATCCATCACCGTTATTTATCTCACTGCCCCATCCCAGCTCAGAACCTGGCTATATGCAAATCAGTCTGTCCCTGGCCCAGTGCATCATGGGAACAGGGCAGACTAAACTACCAAGCCAATTCTTCACCAGAAAGGAGACAAGCTACCGGGGACCGGTTTCTGGCATTTCAGCCGTCTTCGGCCCGGCTTGCTTGAATCCTGATGGAGCAGTGAGAAAGGGACTCATGTCTGAGTATACCCTGCCACACCTATAGTGGCCAAAAACGATTTAAAAAAAGGGGGTGGTGATGAACAGAGTGTCTGATTTAAGCAGACCACTCTTACCCAGTCCAAAGATCAGGGCTTGATCCATCACCGTTATTTATCTCACTGCCCCATCCCAGCTCAGAACCTGGCTATATGCAAATCAGTCTGTCCCTGGCCCAGTGCATCATGGGAACAGGGCAGACTAAACTACCAAGCCAATTCTTCACCAGAAAGGAGACAAGCTACCGGGGACCGGTTTCTGGCATTTCAGCCGTCTTCGGCCCGGCTTGCTTGAATCCTGATGGAGCAGTGAGAAAGGGACTCATGTCTGAGTATACCCTGCCACACCTATAGTGGCCAAAAACGATTTTAAAAAAAAGGGGGTGGTGATGAACAGAGTGTCTGATTTAAGCAGACCACTCTTACCCAGTCCAAAGATCAGGGCTTGATCCATCACCGTTATTTATCTCACTGCCCCATCCCAGCTCAGAACCTGGCTATATGCAAATCAGTCTGTCCCTGGCCCAGTGCATCATGGGAACAGGGCAGACTAAACTACCAAGCCAATTCTTCACCAGAAAGGAGACAAGCTACCGGGGACCGGTTTCTGGCATTTCAGCCGTCTTCGGCCCGGCTTGCTTGAATCCTGATGGAGCAGTGAGAAAGGGACTCATGTCTGAGTATACCCTGCCACACCTATAGTGGCCAAAAACGATTTAAAAAAAAAAAAAGGGGGTGGTGATGAACAGAGTGTCTGATTTAAGCAGACCACTCTTACCCAGTCCAAAGATCAGGGCTTGATCCATCACCGTTATTTATCTCACTGCCCCATCCTAGCTCAGAACCTGGCTATATGCAAATCAGTCTGTCCCTGGCCCAGTGCATCATGGGAACAGGGCAGACTAAACTACCAAGCCAATTCTTCACCAGAAAGGAGACAAGCTACCGGGGACCGGTTTCTGGCATTTCAGCCGTCTTCGGCCCGGCTTGCTTGAATCCTGATGGAGCAGTGAGAAAGGGACTCATGTCTGAGTATACCCTGTCACACCTATAGTGGCCAAAAATGATTTAAAAAAAGGGGGTGGTGATGAACAGAGTGTCTGATTTAAGCAGACCACTCTTACCCAGTCCAAAGATCAGGGCTTGATCCATCACCGTTATTTATCTCACTGCCCCATCCCAGCTCAGAACCTGGCTATATGCAAATCAGTCTGTCCCTGGCCCAGTGCATCATGGGAACAGGGCAGACTAAACTACCAAGCCAATTCTTCACCAGAAAGGAGACAAGCTACCGGGGACCGGTTTCTGGCATTTCAGCCGTCTTCGGCCCGGCTTGCTTGAATCCTGATGGAGCAGTGAGAAAGGGACTCATGTCTGAGTATACCCTGCCACACCTATAGTGGCCAAAAACGATTTAAAAAAAGGGGGTGGTGATGAACAGAGTGTCTGATTTAAGCAGACCACTCTTACCCAGTCCAAAGATCAGGGCTTGATCCATCACCGTTATTTATCTCACTGCCCCATCCCAGCTCAGAACCTGGCTATATGCAAATCAGTCTGTCCCTGGCCCAGTGCATCATGGGAACAGGGCAGACTAAACTACCAAGCCAATTCTTCACCAGAAAGGAGACAAGCTACCGGGGACCGGTTTCTGGCATTTCAGCCGTCTTCGGCCCGGCTTGCTTGAATCCTGATGGAGCAGTGAGAAAGGGACTCATGTCTGAGTATACCCTGCCACACCTATAGTGGCCAAAAACGATTTAAAAAAAGGGGGTGGTGATGAACAGAGTGTCTGATTTAAGCAGACCACTCTTACCCAGTCCAAAGATCAGGGCTTGATCCATCACCGTTATTTATCTCACTGCCCCATCCCAGCTCAGAACCTGGCTATATGCAAATCAGTCTGTCCCTGGCCCAGTGCATCATGGGAACAGGGCAGACTAAACTACCAAGCCAATTCTTCACCAGAAAGGAGACAAGCTACCGGGGACCGGTTTCTGGCATTTCAGCCGTCTTCGGCCCGGCTTGCTTGAATCCTGATGGAGCAGTGAGAAAGGGACTCATGTCTGAGTATACCCTGCCACACCTATAGTGGCCAAAAACGATTTAAAAAAAGGGGGTGGTGATGAACAGAGTGTCTGATTTAAGCAGACCACTCTTACCCAGTCCAAAGATCAGGGCTTGATCCATCACCGTTATTTATCTCACTGCCCCATCCCAGCTCAGAAGCTGGCTATATGCAAATCAGTCTGTCCCTGGCCCCGTGCATCATGGGAACAGGGCAGACTAAACTACCAAGCCAATTCTTCACCAGAAAGGAGACAAGCTACCGGGGACCGGTTTCCGGCATTTCAGCCGTCTTCGGCCCGGCTTGCTCGAATCCTGATGGAGCAGTGAGAAAGGGACTCATGTCTGAGTATACCCTGCCACACCTATAGTGGCCAAAAACGATTTAAAAAAAGGGGGTTGTGATGAACAGAGTGTCTGATTTAAGCAGACCACTCTTACCCAGTCCAAAGATCAGGGCTTGATCCATCACCGTTATTTATCTCACTGCCCCATCCCAGCTCAAAACCTGGCTATATGCAAATCAGTCTGTCCCTGGCCCAGTGCATCATGGGAACAGGGCAGACTAAACTACCAAGCCAATTCTTCACCAGAAAGGAGACAAGCTACCGGGGACCGGTTTCTGGCATTTCAGCCGTCTTCGGCCCGGCTTGCTTGAATCCTGATGGAGCAGTGAGAAAGGGACTCATGTCTGAGTATACCCTGCCACACCTATAGTGGCCAAAAACGATTTAAAAAAAAGGGGGTGGTGATGAACAGAGTGTCTGATTTAAGCAGACCACTCTTACCCAGTCCAAAGATCAGGGCTTGATCCATCACCGTTATTTATCTCACTGCCCCATCCCAGCTCAGAACCTGGCTATATGCAAATCAGTCTGTCCCTGGCCCAGTGCATCATGGGAACAGGGCAGACTAAACTACCAAGCCAATTCTTCACCAGAAAGGAGAGAAGCTACCGGGGACCGGTTTCTGGCATTTCAGCCGTCTTCGGCCCGGCTTGCTTGAATCCTGATGGAGCAGTGAGAAAGGAACTCATGTCTGAGTATACCCTGCCACACCTATAGTGGCCAAAAACGATTTAAAAAAAGGGGGTGGTGATGAACAGAGTGTCTGATTTAAGCAGACCACTCTTACCCAGTCCAAAGATCAGGGCTTGATCCATCACCGTTATTTATCTCACTGCCCCATCCCAGCTCAGAACCTGGCTATATGCAAATCAGTCTGTCCCTGGCCCAGTGCATCATGGGAACAGGGCAGGCTAAACTACCAAGCCAATTCTTCACCAGAAAGGAGACAAGCTACCGGGGACCGGTTTCTGGCATTTCAGCCGTCTTCGGCCCGGCTTGCTTGAATCCTGATGGAGCAGTGAGAAAGGGACTCATGTCTGAGTATACCCTGCCACACCTATAGTGGCCAAAAACGATTTTAAAAAAGGGGGTGGTGATGAACAGAGTGTCTGATTTAAGCAGACCACTCTTACCCAGTCCAAAGATCAGGGCTTGATCCATCACCGTTATTTATCTCACTGCCCCATCCCAGCTCAGAACCTGGCTATATGCAAATCAGTCTGTCCCTGGCCCAGTGCATCATGGGAACAGGGCAGACTAAACTACCAAGCCAATTCTTCACCAGAAAGGAGACAAGCTACCGGGGACCGGTTTCTGGCATTTCAGCCGTCTTCGGCCCGGCTTGCTTGAATCCTGATGGAGCAGTGAGAAAGGGACTCATGTCTGAGTATACCCTGCCACACCTATAGTGGCCAAAAACGATTTAAAAAAAGGGGGTGGTGATGAACAGAGTGTCTGATTTAAGCAGACCACTCTTACCCAGTCCAAAGATCAGGGCTTGATCCATCACCGTGATTTATCTCACTGCCCCATCCCAGCTCAGAACCTGGCTATATGCAAATCAGTCTGTCCCTGGCCCAGTGCATCATGGGAACAGGGCAGACTAAACTACCAAGCCAATTCTTCACCAGAAAGGAGACAAGCTACCGGGGACCGGTTTCTGGCATTTCAGCCGTCTTCGGCCCGGCTTGCTTGAATCCTGATGGAGCAGTGAGAAAGGGACTCATGTCTGAGTATACCCTGCCACACCTATAGTGGCCAAAAAACGATTTAAAAAAAGGGGGTGGTGATGAACAGAGTGTCTGATTTAAGCAGACCACTCTTACCCAGTCCAAAGATCAGGGCTTGATCCATCACCCTTATTTATCTCACTGCCCCATCCCAGCTCAGAACCTGGCAATATGCAAATCAGTCTGTCCCTGGCCCAGTGCATCATGGGAACAGGGCAGACTAAACTACCAAGCCAATTCTTCACCAGAAAGGAGACAAGCTACCGGGGACCGGTTTCTGGCATTTCAGCCGTCTTCGGCCTGGCTTGCTTGAATCCTGATGGAGCAGTGAGAAAGGGACTCATGTCTGAGTATACCCTGCCACACCTATAGTGGCCAAAAACTATTTAAAAAAAGGGGGTGGTGATGAACAGAGTGTCTGATTTAAGCAGACCACTCTTACCCAGTAAAGATCAGGGCTTGATCCATCACCGTTATTTATCTCACTGCCCCATCCCAGCTCAGAACCTGGCTATATGCAAATCAGTCTGTCCCTGGCCCAGTGCATCATGGGAACAGGGCAGACTAAACTACCAAGCCAATTCTTCACCAGAAAGGAGACAAGCTACCGGGGACCGGTTTCTGGCATTTCAGCCGTCTTCGGCCCGGCTTGCTTGAATCCTGATGGAGCAGTGAGAAAGAGACTCATGTCTGAGTATACCCTGCCACACCTATAGTGGCCAAAAACGATTTAAAAAAGGGGGTGGTGATGAACAGAGTGTCTGATTTAAGCAGACCACTCTTACCCAGTCCAAAGATCAGGGCTTGATCCATTACCGTTATTTATCTCACTGCCCCATCCCAGCTCAGAACCTGGCTATATGCAAATCAGTCTGTCCCTGGCCCAGTGCATCATGGGAACAGGGCAGACTAAACTACCAAGCCAATTCTTCACCAGAAAGGAGACAAGCTACCGGGGACCGGTTTCTGGCATTTCAGCCGTCTTCGGCCCGGCTTGCTTGAATCCTGATGGAGCAGTGAGAAAGGGACTCATGTCTGAGTATACCCTGCCACACCTATAGTGGCCAAAAACGATTTAAAAAAAAGGGGGTGGTGATGAACAGAGTGTCTGATTTAAGCAGACCACTATTACCCAGTCCAAAGATCAGGGCTTGATCCATCACCGTTATTTATCTCACTGCCCCATCCCAGCTCAGAACCTGGCTATATGCAAATCAGTCTGTCCCTGGCCCAGTGCATCATGGGAACAGGGCAGACTAAACTACCAAGCCAATTCTTCACCAGAAAGGAGACAAGCTACCGGGGACCGGTTTCTGGCATTTCAGCCGTCTTCGGCCCGGCTTGCTTGAATCCTGATGGAGCAGTGAGAAAGGGACTCATGTCTGAGTATACCCTGCCACACCTATAGTGGCCAAAAACTATTTAAAAAAAGGGGGTGGTGATGAACAGAGTGTCTGATTTAAGCAGACCACTCTTACCCAGTCCAAAGATCAGGGCTTGATCCATCACCGTTATTTATCTCACTGCCCCATCCCAGCTCAGAACCTGGCTATATGCAAATCAGTCTGTCCCTGGCCCAGTGCATCATGGGAACAGGGCAGACTAAACTACCAAGCCAATTCTTCACCAGAAAGGAGACAAGCTACCGGGGACCGGTTTCTGGCATTTCAGCCGTCTTCGGCCCGGCTTGCTTGAATCCTGATGGAGCAGTGAGAAAGGGACTCATGTCTGAGTATACCCTGCCACACCTATAGTGGCCAAAAACGATTTAAAACAAAAGGGGGTGGTGATGAACAGAGTGTCTGATTTAAGCAGACCACTCTTACCCAGTCCAAAGATCAGGGCTTGATCCATCACCGTTATTTATCTCACTGCCCCATCCCAGCTCAGAACCTGGCTATATGCAAATCAGTCTGTCCCTGGCCCAGTGCATCATGGGATCAGGGCAGACTAATCTACCAAGCCAATTCTTCACCAGAAAGGAGACAAGCTACCGGGGACCGGTTTCTGGCATTTCAGCCATCTTCGGCCCGGCTTGCTTGAATTCTGATGGAGCAGTGAGAAAGGGACTCATGTCTGAGTATACCCTGCCACACCTATAGTGGCCAAAAACGATTTAAAAAAAGGGGGTGGTGATGAACAGAGTGTCTGATTTAAGCAGACCACTCTTACCCAGTCCAAAGATCAGGGCTTGATCCATCACCGTTATTTATCTCACTGCCCCATCCCAGCTCAGAACCTGGCTATATGCAAATCAGTCTGTCCCTGGCCCAGTGCATCATGGGAACAGGGCAGACTAAACTACCAAGCCAATTCTTCACCAGAAAGGAGACAAGCTACCGGGGACCGGTTTCTGGCATTTCAGCCGTCTTCGGCCCGGCTTGCTTGAATCCTGATGGAGCAGTGAGAAAGGGACTCATGTCTGAGTATACCCTGCCACACCTATAGTGTGCTGTGTGCAGTGAGCTAAAAAAACGGTGTTGGATCTAGCCCTGATCTTTTGACTGGGTGAGAGCTTTCTGCTTAATTCAGAGACTCTGTCCCTCACCACCCCTTTTTGTAAATATTTTTGTCCACCCTAAGCGTGGAAGGGTATTCTCAGATGTGAGACCCTTGCTCATTGCACCATCAGGATTCAAGCAAACCGGGCCGAAGACGGCTGTAATGCCAGAAACCGGTCCCCGGGAGCTTGTTTCCTTCCCAGTGTAAGAATTGGCTTCTGTAGTTTGGTTTGTCCTGTTCCCATCATGCACTGGGACAGGAACAGACTAATTTGCATACAGCCAGGTTCTGAAACTGGGATGGTGCAGTGAGCTAAAAAACGGTGTTGGATCTAGCCCTGATCTTTTGACTGGGTGAGAGCTTTCTGCTTAATTCAGAGACTCTGTCCCTCACCACCCCTTTTTGTAAATATTTTTGTCCACCCTAAGCGTGGAAGGGTATTCTCAGATGTGAGACCCTTGCTCATTGCACCATCAGGATTCAAGCAAACCGGGCCGAAGACGGCTGTAATGCCAGAAACCGGTCCCCGGGAGCTTGTTTCCTTCCCAGTGTAAGAATTGGCTTCTGTAGTTTGGTTTGTCCTGCTCCCATCATGCACTGGGACAGGAACAGACTAATTTGCATACAGCCAGGTTCTGAAACTGGGATGGTGCAGTGAGCTAAAAAACGGTGTTGGATCTAGCCCTGATCTTTTGACTGGGTGAGAGCTTTCTGCTTAATTCAGAGACTCTGTCCCTCACCACCCCTTTTTGTAAATATTTTTGTCCACCCTAAGCGTGGAAGGGTATTCTCAGATGTGAGACCCTTGCTCATTGCACCATCAGGATTCAAGCAAACCGGGCCGAAGACAGCTGTAATGCCAGAAACCAGTCCCCGGGAGCTTGTTTCCTTCCCAGTGTAAGAATTGGCTTCTGTAGTTTGGTTTGTCCTGTTCCCATCATGCACTGGGACAGGAACAGACTAATTTGCATACAGCCAGGTTCTGAAACTGGGATGGTGCAGTGAGCTAAAAAACGGTGTTGGATCTAGCCCTGATCTTTTGACTGGGTGAGAGCTTTCTGCTTAATTCAGAGACTCTGTCCCTCACCACCCCTTTTTGTAAATATTTATGTCCACCCTAAGCGTGGAAGGGTATTCTCAGATGTGAGACCCTTGCTCATTGCACCATCAGGATTCAAGCAAACCGGGCCGAAGACGGCTGTAATGCCAGAAACCGGTCCCCGGGAGCTTGTTTCCTTCCCAGTGTAATAATTGGCTTCTGTAGTTTGGTTTGTCCTGTTCCCATCATGCACTGGGACAGGAACAGACTAATTTGCATACAGCCAGGTTCTGAAACTGGGATGGTGCAGTGAGCTAAAAAACGGTGTTGGATCTAGCCCTGATATTTTGACTGGGTGAGAGCTTTCTGCTTAATTCAGAGACTCTGTCCCTCACCACCCCTTTTTGTAAATATTTTTGTCCACCCTAAGCGTGGAAGGGTATTCTCAGATGTGAGACCCTTGCTCATTGCACCATCAGGATTCAAGCAAACCGGGCCGAAGACGGCTGTAATGCCAGAAACCGGTCCCCGGGAGCTTGTTTCCTTCCCAGTGTAAGAATTGGCTTCTGTAGTTTGGTTTGTCCTGTTCCCATCATGCACTGGGACAGGAACAGACTAATTTGCATACAGCCAGGTTCTGAAACTGGGATGGTGCAGTGAGCTAAAAAACGGTGTTGGATCTAGCCCTGATCTTTTGACTGGGTGAGAGCTTTCTGCTTAATTCAGAGACTCTGTCCCTCACCACCCCTTTTTGTAAATATTTTTGTCCACCCTAAGCGTGGAATGGTATTCTCAGATGTGAGACCCTTGCTCATTGCACCATCAGGATTCAAGCAAACCGGGCCGAAGACGGCTGTAATGCCAGAAACCGGTCCCCGGGAGCTTGTTTCCTTCCCAGTGTAAGAATTGGCTTCTGTAGTTTGGTTTGTCCTGTTCCCATCATGCACTGGGACAGGAACAGACTAATTTGCATACAGCCAGGTTCTGAAACTGGGATGGTGCAGTGAGCTAAAAAACGGTGTTGGATCTAGCCCTGATCTTTTGACTGGGTGAGAGCTTTCTGCTTAATTCAGAGACTCTGTCCCTCACCACCCCTTTTTGTAAATATTTTTGTCCACCCTAAGCGTGGAAGGGTATTCTCAGATGTGAGACCCTTGCTCATTGCACCATCAGGATTCAAGCAAACCGGGCCGAAGACGGCTGTAATGCCAGAAACAGGTCCCCGGGAGCTTGTTTCCTTCCCAGTGTAAGAATTGGCTTCTGTAGTTTGGTTTGTCCTGTTCCCATCATGCACTGGGACAGGAACAGACTAATTTGCATACAGCCAGGTTCTGAAACTGGGATGGTGCAGTGAGCTAAAAAATGGTGTTGGATCTAGCCCTGATCTTTTGACTGGGTGAGAGCTTTCTGCTTAATTCAGAGACTCTGTCCCTCACCACCCCTTTTTGTAAATATTTTTGTCCACCCTAAGCGTGGAAGGGTATTCTCAGATGTGAGACCCTTGCTCATTGCACCATCAGGATTCAAGCAAACCGGGCCGAAGACGGCTGTAATGCCAGAAACCGGTCCCCGGGAGCTTGTTTCCTTCCCAGTGTAAGAATTGGCTTCTGTAGTTTGGTTTGTCCTGTTCCCATCATGCACTGGGACAGGAACAGACTAATTTGCATACAGCCAGGTTCTGAAACTGGGATGGTGCAGTGAGCTAAAAAACGGTGTTGGATCTAGCCCTGATCTTTTGACTGGGTGAGAGCTTTCTGCTTAATTCAGAGACTCTGTCCCTCACCACCCCTTTTTGTAAATATTTTTGTCCACCCTAAGCGTGGAAGGGTATTCTCAGATGTGAGACCCTTGCTCATTGCACCATCAGGATTCAAGCAAACCGGGCCGAAGACGGCTGTAATGCCAGAAACCGGTCCCCGGGAGCTTGTTTCCTTCCCAGTGTAAGAATTGGCTTCTGTAGTTTGGTTTGTCCTGTTCCCATCATGCACTGGGACAGGAACAGACTAATTTGCATACAGCCAGGTTCTGAAACTGGGATGGTGCAGTGAGCTAAAAAACGGTGTTGGATCTAGCCCTGATCTTTTGACTGGGTGAGAGCTTTCTGCTTAATTCAGAGACTCTGTCCCTCACCACCCCTTTTTGCAAATATTTTTGTCCACCCTAAGCGTGGAAGGGTATTCTCAGATGTGAGACCCTTGCTCATTGCACCATCAGGATTCAAGCAAACCGGGCCGAAGACGGCTGTAATGCCAGAAACCGGTCCCCGGGAGCTTGTTTCCTTCCCAGTGTAAGAATTGGCTTCTGTAGTTTGGTTTGTCCTGTTCCCATCATGCACTGGGACAGGAACAGACTAATTTGCATACAGCCAGGTTCTGAAACTGGGATGGTGCAGTGAGCTAAAAAACGGTGTTGGATCTAGCCCTGATCTTTTGACTGGGTGAGAGCTTTCTGCTTAATTCAGAGACTCTGTCCCTCACCACCCCTTTTTGCTCCTACAATTGGGGGCATTTTTAGTCAAGGAGCTAGATGGCTCCCCCGTCCCCTCAAGCAGTGGTTGGTAAGCCCGTGAGGAGCTTGGGGGGCATTTCTGTTTACGCTCCCCGAGGGAGCAGATGGAGTTTGGGGGTGCTGGTGCACGGCACTGAGTTAGAACGGCCCCATCTGTCAGCGGGCCGCTCCACCGATGGAGGCATGTTATTTTCCAGAGTTGTGTGATGGCTCCAACGAGAGGCATGTTCATTTTCAGAGCCTAGAGGGCTCCAATGTGGGCAGCAATTGTTCCAGATCATAGATGGCTCCACCATTTGGTGCAGTCTTTATTCCTGAGGGTCAGTGAGTTTTGAGTCTCCAGCTGGCCTGCAAGTAGTGGGCATCTGCTACATTTAGGTTCTTCTTTGTAGGGACATGTACTTGGCATCTAGGAGTGAGACACACTCCTTCATCCCTACCTTGGCCTTCCCCAGCTGCGCAGCACTTAGTGCCAGCTGCAGCTTTTAGGCCCTGTTTGTGTCCCCCAGCTGCCCAGCAAGTAGTGGGCAGCTGCTACGTTTAGGTTTTGGCGCAGTGGCGCAACCTGGACCCTGATGTGATTTATGCACTCATTTTGATTTATGTACTAAATGTGATTTATGTACTAAATGTGATTCATCAATCAATCAATCAATGCATTTCTAAAGCGCGCTACATACCAGTGAGGGTCTCAAGGCGCTGGGGGAGGTGTAGAGGGGGGGGCTGCTACTGATCGGAGAGCCAGGTCTTGAGAAGTCTTCAGAAGGCTAGCAGGTCCTGGGTCTGTCGTAGGTTGGTAGGGAGAGTGTTCCAGGTCTTGGCGGCGAGGTAGGAGAAGGATCTGCCGCCGGCTGTGGTTTTCCGGATACGAGGAACTGTGGTGTGTGCAAGGTTGGCAGAGCGGAGACTGCGGGTGAGAGTGTAGAAGCTGAGTCGGTCATTGAGGTATGCTGGTCCGGCGTTGTGAAGGGCTTTGTGTGCGTGAAGGAGGAGTTTCAGGGTGATCCTCTTGTTGACGGGGAACCAGTGCAGGCCTCTCAGGTGGGGTGTGATGTGGTTGCGTCGGGGGACGTCTAGGATCAGTCGTGCCGAGGTGTTCTGGATTCGTTGTAGTCGTCTCAGGAGCTTGGTTGTATTTCCTGAGTAGAGGGCGTTCCCGTAGTCGAGTCTGCTGATGATGAGGGCCTGGGTGATGGTTTTTCTTGTGTCGGACGGGATCCATTTGAAGATCCTACGGAGCATTCGGAGGGTGTTGAAGCAGGACACGGAGACGGCGTTGACTTGCTTGGTCATGGAGAGGGCGGAGTCGAGGATGACCCCCAGGTTGCGTGCGTGGTCGGTGGGTTCCGGGGCTGTACCTAGCAATGTGGGCCACCAGGAGTCGTCCCAGGCTGATGGGGTGGGTCCGAGGATGAGGACCTCCGTCTTGTCTGAGTTCAGCCTCAGCCTGCTGTCCTTCATCCAGTTGGCGACGGCCTTCATTCCTCTGTGGAGGTTGGCTTTGACAGTGTGGGGGTCTTCGGTGAGGGATATGATCAGCTGGGTGTCGTCGGCATAGGAGATGATGTTGAGGTTATGTTGTCGTGCGACGTGGACGAGTGGTGCCATGTAGATATTGAACAGCGTCGGGCTGAGGGAAGATCCCTGTGGGACGCCGCAGATGATCTCTGTGGTTTTGGAGCGGAAGGGTCGGAGGCCGACGCTCTGGGTTCTGCCGGAGAGGAAGGATGTGGTCCAGGCCAGGGCCTTCTCTTGGATTCCGGCATCATGGAGGCGTGCTGATAGGGTGCGATGGCAGACCGTGTCGAAGGCTACTAATAGGTCCAGGAGGATGAGGGCGGCTGTTTCTCCTTTGTCCATCAGAATCCTGAAGTCGTCGGTGGCGGCGATGAGGGCGGTCTCGGTGCTGTGGTTGCTGCGGAAACCGGATTGGGAAGGGTGCAGGATGTTGTTGTCTTTGAGGTAGCGGGTTAGCTGTTTGTTGACAATCTTCTCCATGACTTTCGCCGGGAACGGGAGCAGGGAGATGGGCTGGAAGTTCTTGAGGTCCTTGGGGTCCGCCTTGGGTTTCTTCAGTAGGGCGTTGATCTCGGCATGCTTCCAGCTTTTCCGGGAAGGTTGCTGTCTCGAAGGAGATGTTGATTGTTTTTCGGAGGAGGGGCGCGATGGCTGTGCTGGCTTTGTTGAAAATGTGGTGAGAGCAAGGGTCAGATGGGGATCCGGAGTGGATGGAGTTCATTGTTTTGGTGGTGTCTTCGTCGCTGACGTTGGACCAGGCGGTCAGGCGACTGGTGCGGGTGGGGGTCGCAGGGGTGGTGGCCTCGCGGTGGGTGTGGGGGTGTCGGAGTTGAAGCTGTTGCGGATGTCGGTGATCTTGCGGTGAAAGAAGGTGGCCAGTGAGTCGCACAGGTCCTGTGGAATGTTGTTGGTGTTGGAGCTGGGGTTGGAGAGTTATTTCATGATGCTGAAGTGCTCTTTGGTGTTGTGTGCGTTGATGTTTAGGCGGTCCTTGAAGGTGGTCCTCTTGGCGGTCCTGATGAGTTGGTGGTGTCTGTGGGTGTCGTTCTTGTGGGCTGTGTGGCTGTCTGGTGTTCGGTCGCAGAGCCATTTCTTCTTCAGCTTCCGACAGGTGCGCTTGGAGGTCCGGAGGTCTTTGGTGAACCAGGCGGCTTTATTGTTGGTGTGGTTGGTTGTGGAGGTCTTGAGTGGGGCGAGGGTGTTGGCGCAGTCGTTAATCCACTGTTTGAGGTTGGTAGTGGCGGTGTCGGGGTCGATGAGGTCGGCGGGTGATCTCAGGGCGAGGGTGGTGGTCAGTTGGTCCTCGGTGACCTTGCCCCAGCAGCGGCGTGGCAACTGTTGGTTGCGGTGGTGTGTGGTGGTTTTCCTGAAGGTGAAGTGCGCGCATCTGTGGTCGGTCCAGTGGGGTTTGGTGGTGTGGTTAAAGGATACGTGGGGACTTGCGGAGAAGATGGGGTCCAGCATGTGTCCAGCGGCGTGGGTGGGTGTCATCACGAGCTGTTTGAGTCCGAGGTTGACGAGGTTGTCGATCAGGGCGGCGGAGTTGGCATCATTGTTGTTCTCCAGGTGGAAGTTTAGGTCCCTAAGGAGTATGTAGTCCGTGGACACAAGGGGCGTGGGTGCTGACTAGGTCGGCGATGGTGTCGCTGAACTGTGGTCGTGGTCCGGGTGGTCTGTAGACGAGTGTTCCTCTGAGGGTCATGTTGGGGTCGGTGTGGATCTGGAAGTGCATGTGCTCGGCGGTGGTGAGGGTGTCGTCGGTGTTGGTCGAGAGGCTGAGGGTGTCCTTGTGGATGATGCCGATTCCCCCTCCAACTCCGTTGGTGCGGTCTATGCTGGAGATCTTGTAGCCCTGTAGGACGGCTATGGCGATGTCTGGTGCTGAGGTGGCGTTCAGCCAGGTCTCCGTCAGGAAGGTGACGTCAGGGGCCGTAGAGTCTAGGAGGTCCCAGAATTCGATGGCGTGCTTGCGAGCGGAGCGGGTGTTGAGGAGGATGCAACTGAGGTGTTTTGGTTCTGTGGTTGATGGTTTGGCGGACTGGATGCTGGTGAAGCTGCAGGTCCGGCAGGTGAAGGGCCCTTGGGTGTGCTTCGGGATGGCCTGGTAGCAGGGGTGGTCTCGTCCGGTGTTGAGTGCGTGGAGGGTGCTGGAGTCGTAGTGCAGTCTGGTGTTGTGGCGGCCTTGGGGTCCATGGGTTCTGGCACTGGGCGCGGGTCCAGGCGCGGAGGGACACGGACGGGCTTGCCTTTGGCGCGCAATCGGCGCGCCCGATGCTCGTGTCCGCTGCGCGTCCTGGTGGTGGTCGCCATTTGAAGCGGAGAGGGAGGGTGGAGCAGCTGGGAGGCGGGAGCGGGGTGACTAGGGGGCGTGGCCGCAGAAGGCAGCGGCGGGGAACCGGGGGTTGAGGAAGGCAACAAGGGGCGGCGGGGGAGGCAAAGAAATGCAGAACAAGAAATTTACAGGGCACAATTAAAACAAAATACAAGAAATACAGTCAACACAGAAGCAGCAGCAGTGAAAACAGGGCACTTGCGGAATAGATCAGGAGCGGTCCCGGTGGCCTCGAACTCGCGCTGAGGGGCAGCGGCGATGCGAGGTCAGGAGGAGCAAGCAGGGGAGGCGACCTGGCTCACGGGCGGGTCAGGAATCACCCCTAAAGTCGGCTGAAGAGACCTTAAGAGCGGAGAGGGAGGGAGGAGCAGCTGGGAGGTAGGAGCGGGGCGGCAAGGGGGCGAGGCCGCAGAAGGCAGCGGAGGGGAACTGGGGGGTTGAGGAAGGCGACAAGGGGTGGCGGGGGAGGAAAAGAAATGCGAAACAAGAAATGTACAGGGCACAATTAAAACAAACTACAAGAAATACAGTCAACAGAGAAGTGGCAGCAGTGCAAACAGGGCACTTGCGGAATAGATAAGGAGCGGTCCCGGTGGCCTCGAACTCGCACTGAGGGGCAGCGGTGAGGCGAGGTCAGGAGGAGCAAGCAGGGGAGGCGACCTGGCTCGCGGGCAGGTCAGGACTCACCCCTGCAGTTGGCCGAAGAGACCTCAAGAGCGAAGAGGGAGGGAGGAGCAGTTGGGAGGCGGTAGCGGGGAGGAGAGGGGGCGTGGACGCAGAAGGCAGCGGCATATGCTAATGCTTTGGGTGTTAGGAAAAGTACTGTGTGTAGTATGTTTGGCACACCCTGTTTTGATACCTCTAGATATGGTTTATGCATAGGAGGTTGTTTTACCTGTTTAGGTTTGTTTTAGGAAGATTATACCTCCTTGTGTGATTTACGCCCCTAGTGTAAGGTTTAACTTAGGTGGTGAGGGTCTAATGTAGTTAGACTGATGGGATACTGTGTACGATGGATTTCATGGCGCAGACTGTTGAAAAGTACAGTGATTTGCCAGTGGTTACTGGTTGTGATCTACCATGATTATTTGGTGCTACAATTGTTCTATGTTCTAAGTGCTATTTCTACCAAGTGCTTATTCCTGACAGTGGTCCATGTGGCACTGTCCTGTGTATATAATCCCTTGTAAATATTGCCCAGTGCCAGTTGGCACAGTGTACATAATGTGATTGCTATTCTAATGTGCTGTGAGAATATAAAGGCTATTTTATTTTTTTTTTTTTAAATTTTTGAAAACCTTTATTGTGCAATGAAGCAGTACAAATACGGGCCTACAACCAGTCGGCCGGCCACGAGAACAATTGAGCACTAGTGCAACATTACGGCGACGTAATATCACACCTCAGTTAAGCAAGCAATAAAAGTATATAACAGGTACAGCAATACCACGTCCCAGAATCAATGAAGGTTAATTTTAAAAGTTTTCTTAATGCAAGTATTAAGACAAGTCGTACTGTCCAATTGGTGTAAAAGAAAATAAAGAAGGATCCATGCGGGAGGAGCATACCCATAATTGCAAGCATATACACAGGAGTTTCACATCAACCAATATGTTCCCCCCGGGCCGTAAGGCAGCCATCCTCAGAGTCAAGTAGAAGACCCCCTCGCACGCGCCACTCAATTCCCGCCGCTACCTAACCCCCAGTAAACTAGACATGGACCCAGACCAAAGTGAAAATAAAAAATAGGAATAAAAGAAGACTTCCATAGAAATAATGTCGAAGTTCTAACTACTAACCCCCCACCCTACACGCATGCGGAGGCTACGGCCTGCCCCCCCCCCAGCAGTGTGTCTGTCGCCCCATAAACCCGAAATTTAGAAGAAAGAAGAAGGAAGAAGAAGAAAGAAAAACACGCCATATGTTATAGAGAGAGAGAAAAGGACGCCCTAATCTTCACTCCCAAAGACAAGGAAATGGAGAGGAGGAGCATTAATGTCAGGCTACCCGGTCTCCGCCAGCCCTCAATGTATCTTCCACCCCAGATGCAGGATAAACAGCAGATATTAAAACATTGCAGGAGCGAAGCAGTATGGAACAGCGGTCACTGAACTAAACAGGATACAGTCCCAAACCCTAGTCCACCCGTCCAGCCCCCAACCACAGAAAAACAGTCTAGCCCTGGCCCAACCGAGGACACTCCCCCAGACGCGCTCCCCAGAGGCGGCCCGCCCCCCACACAACAAAGGAGTAGAGCAGCGAGAGGAAGGACGACAACATGATGAAAACCCAAAATGGCCCCGATGAGTCAGCAGGGTTCCCGTCCCAAGCCACAGTCTGTTCCACAAGAGCACCAAAAGTACACGATGCACTAAACCAAATAGGCGAACAGCACAGCGCAGGAGGAGAAGGCAGCTGTAGCGTAGCAGACAGATCTCGAGGCAAAAGCAATGTAGAATCCGGCCACAATGTTGCACACAATTTCGGGAGGGGAAACAAAGTGTCTCGAGTAGAGGCGTCTGGCTGGTGATCCTGGGCGTCGATGGGAAAAGCAGCGAGTTCAGGCGTGCAGCAGGCAGGAGAAAGCGCCGGCGCCCCACACAGTGGAGGTTTTGACAGGCAGCAACCGGGTACCAGATCAGGAGTGCCCCACCGCTGCGTAGATGGAATGTGATCTAGACTGTCTCCCAATTCCCGGTGGCAGTTGCGGACTTCTGTACGGAGGTCCCGCAGGGCTCGCAGGACGGCGCCAAGGGAGATAGCAGACTGTAACCCCTGGGCCTCGTGTCCCAGGGGGATCCCTCGAGTTTCGGGCTCTCCTGTAGGCAGGGCAGTACCGGTCACCAGTATGGGCAAGCAAATATCCCCGCCCGACATGGCGGCGCACACAGCCACTGTGACCGGCCAGGCGACGGTCACCAGAGTAGAAAGAGCACCGGCGTAATACCCCGCAGCCGTAAGCTGAGCACCATGCACTGCGCCCAAAAGTTATGCCACCCCTGTGAGGCGCCCTTCGGTGGTATCCGCTGACAAGGCAAAGAGTCATGCGGGAGGTACGACCCAAAATGGCCGGACAGTCTTCTTCCCGTACCTGCAGTCTTGAGCAAAGGCGCCGCCGCGATGGGATCACCAGTGCCACAAGTACAGCCCTGTTCCCACGCCGTCTCTCGTCCTCTCGTGCGGCCGGGCCCGGGACAAGGGTAGCGCCGGTTTTACAGCAACCAGTGCCGGCGGAGCACTCCGGCCGGCAGCCGGTCTCCAAGGCACAACAGGAGGAGCTCTCGCAGGCGGGGTCCGGGACCAAGAGCAGGAGACGGATATCTTCGGTCGCCGGGCGGGTAGGGGTTCCAGAGAAGCACCGCCGGGATCAGCGCCGTTTCGCCTACAATCCACCGCAAGTGCACCAGGATCAAAGTCAGGATAGCTGCACGGCAAACAAGGGCTGGCGGAGCCGGGAATCTATCCGTCCGCTCCGGTCGCCATCTTGGTTCCTCCTCTATAAAGGCTATTTTTGATAAAACCTTGTGTGGAGTTCCTTTTGTGGTGTGCCTGGGATGTTGTTGCTGATGGGTGCGAGCGCAAATACTTTACACACTGCCTCCGGGATAAGCCTGACTGCTCGTGCCAAGCTACCAAGGGGGTGAGCAGCGGTTATTTTGGCGGGTGACTTCCTTGCCCTGACGTAGAATGGTGGTTTCTGCCTGGCTTTGGCACAAGCCTTAGCCAACCAGAAATCGCCATTTCTAACAAGCAGCATCTCCACTGAGTGGAAAAAAAACTGCACTTCTGCCAATTAACGTGGAGGCGGAGGTGGAGCAGCAATTCCAGTGAGTGGAAACAAAAGTCACTAAAAAATTGTGCAGGCCGAGGTGGAGCAGCATCTCCACTGAGTGGAAACAAATGGCATTACTGCAAGTAATGTGCAGGGGAAGGTGGAGCAGCATCTCCACTGAGAAACGACGACGAAACCCGACACGAAAAGACACCTATGCACCTGGCTTCCCTGGGTGAGGTAACTCGAGTACTCCGGTGCTCCCGTAGGTATTGACTCTTCTAGTGTCCTAGTTTAAAAGGGTTCCATCCAAGTCCATCCAGAAGTGTCCTTAATCTTTAACTTTGTAACTTTTATAAACACCATATAAAGTCAAGGGGAACCCGTGCCTGTGTTGAGACACTGCACGAGGCTCCCGTGGGTCTCCTACTTCCTAACAACTGGTTGATTAGTGTAGCCCCAGTGATTCTACAGGCCCCAGGCCTGCTTTCTAACTCTCACGTAGTTCTTATACCACTTTCTTAGTATATGGTTAGTGAGGGCCCTAGGGCATAAAGTATACTGTGCAACCTATTGTGTATTAACTGTGTGACTTGTATTGTATTTTTACCTCTGACCTCATAGAGAGTGCAAAGGGGTTGTGTTTAGAGTAAATACATATATATTTGATATATACCTTGTTTGATGTCCTTTCATTTGGTATTCAAGGGATTATATATGGTAAAACAACTTGCTTAACTCACCTTCTGAAGTCTTAGCCTGAAGACTGCTGGTCCATGCTACCACTAGGATAGCTTGTCTAAAAGGTTTACTTTACAACCACCATCAATAAGGATTGATTAGACTAGTGCAAGGTGCCCACTAAAACTAGTGGACATCATATGCCAGGCTAACTTCTCACAGGTGGTCCTGCTGCATCCTCAATATAAGTGAAAGAGGTGGTCCTCGCTGCATCTTCGATATAAGTGGCGCAGGTTATCCACCTGCATCCTCAATATAAGTGACAGAGGTGGTCCACCTGCATCCTCAATATAAGTGACAGAGGTGGCCCTGCTGCATCCTAAATATAAGTGACAGAGGTGGTCCTGCTGCATCCTCACTATAAGAGACAGAGGTGACCCTGCTGCATCCTCAATATAAGCGACAGAGGTGACCCTGCTGCATCCTCAATATAAGTGACAGAGGTGACACTGCTGCATCCTCAGTATTAGTGACAGAGGTGATCCTGCTGCATCCTCAATATAAGTAACAGAGGTGGCCCTGCTGCATCCTCAATATAAGTGTCAGAGGTGACCCTGCTGCATACTCAATATAAGTGACAGAGGTGGCCCTGCTGCATCCTCAATATAAGAGACAGAGGTGACCCTGCTGCATCCTCAATATAAGCGACAGAGGTGGCCCTGCTGCATCCTCAATATAAGTGACAGAGGTGGCCCTGCTGCATCCTCAATATAAGAGACAGAGGTGACCCTGCTGCATCCTCAATATAAGTGACAGAGGTGGCCCTGCTGCATCCTCAATATAAGCGACAGAGGTGACCCTGCTGCATCCTCAATATAAGTGACAGAGGTGACACTGCTGCATCCTCAATATAAGCGACAGAGGTGACCCTGCTGCATCCTCAATATAAGTGACAGAGGTGACACTGCTGCATCCTCAGTATAAGGGACAGAGGTGATCCTGCTGCATCCTCAATAAAAGAGACAGAGGAGGTCCTGCTGCATCCTCAATATAAGTGTCAGAGGTGACACTGCTGCATCCTCAGTATAAGTGACAGAGGTGATCCTGCTGCATCCTCAATAAAAGTGACAGAGGTGACCCTGCTGCATCCTCAATATAAGTGGCAGAGGTTACCCTGCTGCATCCTCAATATAAGTGACAGAGGTGGTCCTGCTGCATCCTCAATATAAGTGACAGAGGTGATCCTGATGCATCCTCAATATAAGTGACAGAGGTGGTGCTGCGGCATCCTCAATATAAGTGACAGAGGTGGTCCTGCTGCATCCTCAATATAACTGACAGAGGTGGTCCTGCTGCATCCTCAATATAAGTGACAGAGGTGACCCTGCTGCATCCTCAATATAAGTGACAGAGGTGACCCTGCTGCATCCTCAATATAAGTGACAGAGGTGACCCTGCTGCATCCTCAATATAAGTGTCAGAGAAGGTCCTGCTGCATCCTCAATATAAGTAACAGAGGTGGTCCTGCTGCATCCTCAATATAAGTGTCAGAGGTGACCCTGCAGCATCCTCAATATAAGGGACAGAGTTGATCCTGCTGCATCCCCAATATTAGTGACAGAGGTGACCCTGCTGCATCCTCAATATAAGTGACAGAAGTGACCCTGCTGCATCCTCAATATAAGTGGCAGAGGTGGTCCTGCTGCTTCCTCAATATAAGTGTCAGATGTGACCCTGATGCATCCTCAATATAAGTGACAGAGGTGATCCTGCTGCATTCTCAATATAAGTGACAGAGGTGGTCCTGCTGCATCCTCAATATAAGTGACAGAGGTGACCCTGCTGCATAGTGATCCTGCTGCATCCTCAATATAAGTGACAGAGGTGACCCTGCTGCATCCTCAATATAAGTGACAGAGGTGGTCCTGCTGCATCCTCAATATAAGTGTCAGAGGTGACCCTGCTGCATCCTCAATTTATGTGACAGAGGTGACTCTGCTGCATCCTCAGTATACGTGACAGAGCATCCTTAATATAAGTGTCAGAGGTGACCCTGCTGCATCCTCAATATAAGTGACAGAGGTGGTCCGGCTGCATCCTCAATATAAGTGACAGAGGTGGGCCTGCTGCATC
The DNA here is from genome assembly GCF_964261635.1 of Lissotriton helveticus. Lineage (NCBI taxonomy): Eukaryota > Metazoa > Chordata > Amphibia > Caudata > Salamandridae > Lissotriton > Lissotriton helveticus. Next base: position 423,560,683 of record NC_136058.1, read on the forward strand.
CTCAATATAAGTGACAGAGGTGGTCCTGCTGCATGCTCAATATAAGTGACAGAGGTGACCCTGCTGCATCCTGAATATAAGTGACAGAGGTGACCCTGCTGCATCGTCAATATAAGTAACAGAGAAGTCCTGCTGCATCCTCATTTTAAGAGACAGAGGTAACCCTGCTGCATCCTCATTATAAGAGACAGAGGTGGTCCTGCTGCATCCTTAATATAAGTGACAGAGGTGGCCCTGCTGCACCCTCAATATAAGTGACAGAGGTGACCCTGCTGCATCGCCAATATAAGTGACAGAGGTGGCCCTGCTGCATCCTCAATATAAGAGACAGAGGTGGTCCTGCTGCATCCTTAATATAAGTGACAGAGGTGACCCTGCTGCACCCTCAATATAAGTGACAGAGGCGACCCTGCTGCATCCTCAATATAAGTGACAGAGGTAGCCCTGCTGCATCCTCAATATAAGTAACAGAGGTGGCCCTTCTGCATCCTCAAAATAAGTGTCAGAGGTGACCCTGCTGCATACTCAATATAAGTGACAGAGGTGATCCTGATGCATCCTCAGTATTAGTGACAGAGGTGACCCTGCTGCATCCTCAATATAAGTGACAGAGGTGGTCTTGCTGCATCCTCAATATAAGTGACAGAGGTGGTCCTGCTGCATCCTCAATATCAGTGACAGAGGTGGTCCTGCTGCATCCTCAATATAAGGGACAGAGGTGACCCTGCCGCATCCTCAATATAAGTGACGGAGGTGACCCTTCTGCATCCTCAAAATAAGTGTCAGAGGTGGCCCTGCTGCATCCTCAATATAAGTGACAGAGGTGGCCCTGCTGCATCCTCAAAATAAGGGACAGAGGTGACCCTGCCGCATCCTCAATGTAAGTGACAGAGGTGGCCCTGCTGCATCCTCAATGTAAGTGACAGATGTGACCCTGCTGCATCCTCAATATAAGTGACAAAGGTGATCCTGCTGCATCCTCAATATAAGTGACAGAGGTGGTCCTGCTGCATCCTCAATATAAGTGACATAGGTGGTCATCCTACATCCTCAATATAAGTGACAGAGGTGGTCCTGCTGCATCCTCAATATAAGTGACAGAGGTGACTCTGCTGCATCCTCAGTATACGTGACAGAGCATCCTTAATATAAGTGTCAGAGGTGACCCTGCTGCATCCTCAATATAAGTGACAGAGGTGGTCCGGCTGCATCCTCAATATAAGTGACAGAGGTGGGCCTGCTGCATCCTCAATATAAGTGACAGAGGTGGTCCTGCTGCATGCTCAATATAAGTGACAGAGGTGACCCTGCTGCATCCTGAATATAAGTGACAGAGGTGACCCTGCTGCATCGTCAATATAAGTAACAGAGAAGTCCTGCTGCATCCTCATTTTAAGAGACAGAGGTAACCCTGCTGCATCCTCATTATAAGAGACAGAGGTGGTCCTACTGCATCCTTAATATAAGTGACAGAGGTGGCCCTGCTGCACCCTCAATATAAGTGACAGAGGTGACCCTGCTGCATCGCCAATATAAGTGACAGAGGTGGCCCTGCTGCATCCTCAATATAAGAGACAGAGGTGGTCCTGCTGCATCCTTAATATAAGTGACAGAGGTGACCCTGCTGCACCCTCAATATAAGTGACAGAGGCGACCCTGCTGCATCCTCAATATAAGTGACAGAGGTAGCCCTGCTGCATCCTCAATATAAGTAACAGAGGTGGCCCTTCTGCATCCTCAAAATAAGTGTCAGAGGTGACCCTGCTGCATACTCAATATAAGTGACAGAGGTGATCCTGATGCATCCTCAGTATTAGTGACAGAGGTGACCCTGCTGCATCCTCAATATAAGTGACAGAGGTGGTCTTGCTGCATCCTCAATATAAGTGACAGAGGTGGTCCTGCTGCATCCTCAATATAAGTGACAGAGGTGGTCCTGCTGCATCCTCAATATAAGTGACAGAGGTGGTCCTGCTGCATCCTCAATATAAGGGACAGAGGTGACCCTGCCGCATCCTCAATATAAGTGACGGAGGTGACCCTTCTGCATCCTCAAAATAAGTGTCAGAGGTGGCCCTGCTGCATCCTCAATATAAGTGACAGAGGTGGCCCTGCTGCATCCTCAAAATAAGGGACAGAGGTGACCCTGCCGCATCCTCAATGTAAGTGACAGAGGTGGCCCTGCTGCATCCTCAATGTAAGTGACAGATGTGACCCTGCTGCATCCTCAATATAAGTGACAAAGGTGATCCTGCTGCATCCTCAATATAAGTGACAGAGGTGGTCCTGCTGCATCCTCAATATAAGTGACATAGGTGGTCATCCTACATCCTCAATATAAGTGACAGAGGTGGTCCTGCTGCATCCTCAATATAAGTGACAGAGGTGGTCATCCTGCATCCTCAATATAAGTGACAGAGGTGGCCCTGCTGCATCCTCAATATAAGTGACAGAGGTGACCCTGCTGCATCCTCAATATAAGTGACAGAGGTGGTCCTGCTGCATCCTCAATATAAGTGACAGAGGTGGTCCTGCTGCATCCGCAATATAAGTGGCAGAGGTGATCCTGCTGCATCCTCAATATAAGTGACAGAGGTGGTCCTGCTGCATCCTCAATAAAAGTGTCAGAGGTGACCCTGCTGCATCCTCAATGTAAGTGACAAAGGTGGCCCTGCTGCATCCTCAATATAAGTGATGGAGGTGATCCTGCTGCATCCTCAATATAAGTGACAGAGGTGACCCTGCTGCATCCTTAATATAAGTGACAGGGGTGGTCCTACTGCCTCCTCAATATAAGTGACAGGAGTGACCCTGCTGCATCCTCAATATAAGTGTCAGAGGTTGTGAGAAGTTGGCCTGGTATATAATGCTCACTAGTTCTCACATTGGTGAGCAGCGGATTGGGATCTGAGCTTGCTGTTGTTTTACCATTGCAATCTTTGAGATTATCATTTGAAAGATCATACAGGTACCTGCTAGGTACATATAAAACAAGACTAGTATACTTAAGTTCTACTGAACTTAGTTGTTGTAGAGCAAAGGGAGTAGCACACCCTAGCTACAACTACTAGATAGGTTTAGTAGGTAAACACCAGTGTAGGTAGATTGCAACGCATCCACCACACTAGAGCAATGTCTGGAACAGAAGGGTCCAGTGGACTTACTCCTGTTGAGAGTGACCCTCCAAGGGCACCATCCAAATTTGCTATTTTTTCCTTTAAGGAATTAAGACAGCTTTGTGTCTTAAGGGGTCTGAAGACAGGGCCTTCCCCTACTACAGACCACCTAAGAGAGCTCTTAGACCAGTCTGAGACTCTAAAGCCCTCTAAGGCAAACCCCACAGGGGATGCTGAAGGAGGCCATCCTTCAGAGGATGACACTGTAGACACCCCTGCCCCTATCATCCTGGTAGATGAGGAAGCCTCCACCACTGGAGCTCCTCAGGTAGATGTAGAGGAAGAGGAAGAGGAGGAGGAGGTGGAAAGCAGTGAGTCAGATGATGACAGAGATAGTCAGGTGCTGGTCAGTAGACTGAACCAGGCTAACTTAAGTGTGTTTGGGACTGAAGCAAGGCTGACCTTGCCCAGCCACCCAAATGGACTTAACCAGGGGCATAGGAGGAGGAGGAATCACTCAGGTGAATCCAATACCTCCCATGTCTCTAGAGGCTCTCATGGTCACTCCAGAAGGGAGATGACTAGCCCTCAGAGAAGGGAACATGAGGCCAAATTGAGAGAATCTCAAATTAGAGAGGCTGAATTGAGAGTCCAGAGACAAGAGTTAGAGATTGCCCTGGCCCAAGAGAAACTTGCTAGAGCAAGACAGCCTAGAGAGAGTGGGGTAATAGAACCCACTGGTGGCAGCAATATCCACAAGGATAAAGACAGGTCTTTTGATAATAGAAACCTGAGTAAGATTGTGCCCCCCTACAAAGCTGGGGATGACATCCATAAATGGATTACTGCAATGGAGAGAGCCTGCAGAGTACAGCAGATTCCTCAGGAGCAGTGGGCAGCAATCTTGTGGCTCTACTTTGAAGGTAGAGGCCGAGACAGACTCCTCACAGTAAGTGATGGGGATTCTAGAAACTACCTGGTCCTGAAGAGTGCTCTGATTGATGGGTTAGGCTTAACCACTGAACAGTACAGGTTAATGTTCAGAGATACCCAGAAGACACAGACTCAGGACTGGTCTGAATTTGTTGAGTGTGCCACTAAGGCTCTGGAGGGATGGTTGCTGGGAAGCAAGGTTACAGACTATGAAGGATTGTATAATTTGCTGATGAGAGAACAGATTTTAAATAATTGTCAGAACCAGCAGTTGCATCAACATTTGGTTGACTCAGATTTGACCTCTCCCCAAGAATTGGGAAAGAGGGCAGATAAATGGGTAAGAACCAGAGTTAAGCAAAAGAACCAGAACCAGAACCAGAGTGGTGACCAGAAGAAAACAGACCAGAAGGGTGGGGAGCAGAAAGCTAAAGACCAGAAGTCTTCAACAGGGCCCCAAACTGAGACAGAGGGTGGGTCCCAAACTTCCAAGAAGAAGAAGAAAGAAGGTCAGAAGAAACCCTGGTGTAAAACTTGTAAAAACACCTCTCACTGGACAAGTGAGTGTAAAAAGGGTGGAGCCCCCAGCACTGCAGCCCCTAAGGCACCTGCACCCACTAGTACAGTTAGCAGTGCTGGTCCTCAAGCCAAGGGATTAGTGGGTATCACTTTGGGAACTGAGGGAGATTCTGACCTAGTCAGAACCCTTACACAGGCTGTTCTGGTTTGTGAAGGGGACATAGATTTGACCCCTGACATAAGTCCCAGTAACCTGGGCAAATACAGACAGACACCTTTGATCAACAACAAAGTGGCTCAAGCTTACAGGGACACATGTGCCAGTGTCACCATGGTGACACCTAACTTTGTGGACCCTGGACAATACATGCCAGGCGATGATTACCTGGTGAACAATGCCAGCAATGTCACTACTACACATAGTGTGGCCCTTGTTAACTTTTCCTGGGGAGGGGTAACTGGCTTAAAGAAAGTTGTGGTTAGTGCTGATCTCCCAGTAGAATGTTTGTTGGGCAATGACCTGGAGAACTCTCTATGGTCAGAAGTTGAGTACAGGACTCATGCAGAGATGTTAGGGATATCATCACATGTCCTTGCTGTGACCAGGTCACAGGCCAAAAAGTGCCTCTCTGAACCTCAGGTCTTGGATCCTGGAACAATGGACCAAGCACCTCCCAAGAGAAAGAACAGGAGGGTTAAGGCTGTGCCTTCCCAACTGCCTACAAGTGAGGATCCGGCTTCACAGGAAACTGATCTTGAGACCCCTGAAGGAACTGTCTCTGAAGAACTTGAACCTGATCAGGTTGAGTTTCTGGGGACAGGGGGACCTTCTAGGGCAGACTTGGGGCAGGCTCAGTTAACCTGTCCTTCTCTTGAACCCCTCAGACAGCAGGCTGCTGCTGAGGCTGCTGGGAATGCTCAAGGTGCCCATAAAGTATATTGGGACGATGGACTCCTTTATTCAGAGGCTAGAGACCCCAAGCCTGGTGCTACCAGGAGGTTGGTTATACCTCTGCAATTTAGGGGCTTCCTACTCACCTTGGCCCATGATATTCCTTTAGCAGGACACCTAGGCCAGAACAAGACCTGGGACAGGCTTGTCCCTCACTTTCACTGGCCTCACATGTCTGAAGACACCAAGGAGTTTTGTCGCTCCTGTGAAACCTGCCAAGCCAGTGGTAAAGCAGGTGGAACAACAAAGGCCCCCCTGATACCACTACCTGTGGTGGGGGTTCCCTTTGAAAGAGTGGGGATTGATATTGTTGGTCCAATGGATCCCCCTACAGCATCTGGGCACAGATTCATACTGGTGGTAGTGGATCATGCCACCAGGTACCCAGAGGCAATCCCACTTAGGACCACAACAGCTCCTGTTGTGGCCAGGGCCTTACTTGGAGTTTTCTCCAGAGTGGGGTTTCCTAAGGAGGTAATATCAGATAGAGATGCCAACTTCATGTCTGGATATTTGACAGCTATGTGGAAGGAATGTGGTGTCAACTACAAGTTCACCACTCCTTATCACCCACAATGCAATGGGCTTGTTGAGAGATTTAACAAAACCCTAAAGGGCATGATTAAGGATTACCTGAAAAGCTCAGGCGAAGTTGGGACATCCTTCTGCCCTGCCTTTTGTTCGCTTACAGAGAGGTCCCTCAAAAGGGGGTTGGCTTCAGCCCCTTTGAATTGTTGTTTGGGCACCCTGTAAGAGGACCCCTATGTCTGGTGAAGGAAGGATGGGAGTTACCTCTCAAAAAGCCTAAGCAAGACATAGTGGACTATGTACTTGGTCTCCGCTCCAGGATGGCAGAGTACATGGAAAAGGCATCCAAAAACCTTGAGGCTAGCCAAGAATTACAAAAAGCTTGGCATGACCAAAAGGCTGTCCTTGTTGAGTTTCAGCCTGGACAGAAAGTATGGGTGTTGGAGCCAGTGGCCCCAGCAGCACTCCAAGACAAATGGTCTGGACCCCATACAATTCTGGAGAAGAAGGGAGAGGTTACCTACTTGGTGGACCTAGGAACTCCCAGGAGCCCCCACAGGGTGCTCCATGTGAACAGATTGAAGGCATATGTCAGCAGGGCAGACATGGGCTTGCTCATGGCTACGGATGAGGGACAGGAGGAAGAGAGTGACCCTCTCCCAGACCTGCTCACTCAGAACCCTGAGGATGGCTCAGTTGATGGTGTGGCCTTAGGTGGCAGCCTCACTGAACATCAGCAACATGACTGCAGACAAGTTCTACAGGCATACAGGCATATGTTCTCATTGACACCCAGTCAGACTAACTGGTGTACACATGTGGTGGACACTGGTGACAGTCTTCCTGTAAAGAGCAAAATTTACAGGCAACCTGACCACGTCAGGGACTGTATAAAGACTGAGGTGCAAAAGATGCTGGAATTAGGTGTCATTGAGCCTTCAGAGAGCCCCTGGGCTAGCCCAGTGGTTCTGGTCCCCAAACCTCACACCAAAGATGGCAAGAGAGAGATGAGGTTCTGTGTGGATTACAGAGGACTCAATGCTGTCACCAGGACAGATGCACACCCTATTCCAAGGGCAGATGAGCTCATTGACAAGTTGGCTTCTGCCAAATATTTGAGCACATTTGACTTGACAGCTGGCTACTGGCAAATCAGGTTAGCTGAGGAGTCTAAAGCCAAGACAGCATTTACTACCCCTAGTGGGCATTATCAGTTTGTGGTGATGCCCTTTGGTTTGAAAAATGCACCTGCCACCTTCCAAAGGTTGGTGAATCAAGTCCTCACTGGGTTGGATGACTTTTGTGCAGCTTATCTGGACGATATTGCTGTCTTTAGCTCCACCTGGGAGGATCACCTGGTCCACCTGAAGGAAGTGCTTGAGGCTCTGCAGAAGGCAGGCCTCACTATCAAGGCAACAAAGTGCCAGATAGGGCAGAGCAAGGTTGTATACCTGGGCCACCTTGTAGGTGGAGGCCAAGTTCAACCACTGGAGAGTAAGATCCAGACCATCAAGGACTGGTCTAAGCATGAGCGAATTTTGCGGATCTCGCGTTCGCGAATTTTGCGGATTTGCGGATTCGCAATCCGCAAAATCCGCGAATTCCCGCGAATTTGCGGATTTTTTTTTTTTTGTGTTCGCCCGTGTTTCTGCCAGTTCGCGAGGGTTTTTACAATTTCGCAATTTGCGAACTTACCTGTCGGGTCGCAAGTTTTGCGAACTTGTTGTTTCTACGTGTCCAACCTGTTTGGGACACTCTTCTTCATCACTGCCACTCTCTGTCACCACTGCCACTCTCTGACTACTCATGCCACCCTCTGGCCCACCCATGCCACCCTCTGTTTCATCACCACACCCTCTGGTTGTCCAGTGTACATTATTTTCGGCAAAGCAAAGCACACCTTCCCTGCCTCAAGTGACCTGAATTAATTTGGGGCTGATTAATGTGTCACAGAATATTTTTTTAGCTGGCACCTGCTTCCTTAGTGCGCCCTGATTAGTGATCTTTTGCACTTGCTAAGTGCTTTCATTGTTGCAAAATTAGTTACAACACCTGCCCTGCCCCAACTGACAATAATGAATTAGGGGCTGATTAATGGATTTTAACTTCCAGCCTGGCTCCTGCTTGTCTCCCTTAGCTGTAATTCATGACCTTTGTGGCATATGTGTAACTATTCTGAGGTTCAGAGCAGGGTCACATAATAGTTTCAACTGGCAACTGAACTCTGGAGGGGCCCCTCAGGAAGCACTACAGGAAATGGCTACTAATGATGTGCCTGAACTTTTGAACCTGGTAAGTAGTTACTTTCAGTTTTGCTTAGATCGTATTTCTGCAATTTCGCACTTATTCGCGGGGCGCGAACTCACGCGAACAGTGCGAGCAGTGCGAGCAAAATCCGCTGCTCGCGGATTTGCGGATTTTGCAGGAAATTCGCAAATCTCGCGGATTGCGGATTTCCCGAAAATCCGCAAAATCCGCGAGCGGAACGGATTTTCCGCCCATGCCTAGACTGGTCCCCTCCAACTACCCAGACTCAGGTCAGAGCTTTCTTGGGCCTGACTGGGTACTACAGGAAGTTTGTTAAGAACTATGGGTCCATTGTGACTCCTCTTAATGATCTGACATCTAAGAAGATGCCCAAAAAGGTTCAGTGGACAGAAATCTGTCAAAAGGCATTTGATGACCTGAAGAAGGCCATGTGCTCTGCACCTATCCTGAAGAGTCCTGACTACTCAAGAGAGTTCATTGTCCAAACAGATGCTTCTGAGTTGGGAGTGGGAGCAGTGCTTTCACAGCTTAATGTAGATGGCCAGGACCAGCCCATTGCTTTCATTAGCAGAAGGCTGACCCCCAGAGAGAAACGTTGGTCAGCTATAGAGAGGGAGGCCTTTGCTGTGGTGTCGGCCCTGAAGAAGTTGAGGCCATACTTATTTGGTACTCACTTCAAGATTCAGACCGACCATAAGCCCCTCCTATGGCTTAATCAGATGAAGGGTGAAAACCCCAAACTACTCAGGTGGTCCATTTCCCTACAGGGGATGGACTTTACAGTGGAGCACCGCCCAGGGACTGACCATGGCAACGCAGATGGTCTCTCCAGGTACTTCCACTTAGAACATGAAGACACAACTGGTCAAGGTTAGTCTAATGTCCCTGCGTTTGGGGGGGGGTTATGTAGGAGAGTAGGGTCTGCTATCCTATGGTCACCCCAAATTTTTGCTTTTTGCTTCACTGGTTTCTGACTTAATGTGGCTGTGGGCCTGCTAATCAGACCCACAGCCTGCTGTTCTCTCTCTAAATTACTGCCAATGCACTCTAGGTGCATTACGAATTGGAACTGGTTCACCTTATGAGCCCCTGTATAAGTGCACCCTAGGTGCCCAGGGCATAGGTGTATCCAAGGCCTACCAGGGGCTGCAGCATGTATTGTGCCACCCCTGGCCTGGCCTCCATATTTGACACAACTGGCTGATCACTCAGCTGGGGTAAGTCGGTGTAACCACCTCTTACTTAGGTACAGTATGTCTGTGCCTAACCCTAAACTGGACACATATGTTCCTATCAGCCACTCCTATGGAAGGCCTCATCAATCCTGGAGGCAGAGTGCTTGGAAATATGTGAGATGGTGCTCTGGCATGAGCTGAGCCTGTCTGCAGCTGTCGGGAACCACTCCCTAAGCTGTTCCGGGATATTGCCATACCATATACTCTTAAGTGCATTATAATCCTCGCGGTTAAATGCTATCTTTGGTTTGGCTTTATCAAAACATGTCGAGTAAGGTGTCATACGAATTGGAATACTATCCCCTCGCCACTTCTGGCGACGGGGATAGCATTCCACCCTTCTAGAGGGACACGACATGTATGTAGCCTTAACCCCGGTTAAAGTTAAACAGAGCCTCAGCATCACAAAATGGACGCTGCCACCACAGACACAAGTTTGGCCTCCTGCTGCTGACCGAAACTCGGCAGATGGTGGCCTGGACAAAGGGTTTCCTTCCTTGGGAGGTGCGAGCACCACCCCAGACAGGATTTTGTGTATTGGGTAGGACAGGGCTGAATAGAATCAGACATGCCCGGGGCACACAAGGTGTCCCCGTGCATAGGCCAGTCCAAACCGGTCCTGGGACTTTCCAGACCCAGGCCTGGCGCGGAACTGGACAAAGGAAAGGGGGTGTAACTGCCTTTGCGGCCGCCTCCCGCCGGAGACCGAGCCCAGAGCCTGACAAGAACCAGACTCCCAGACTTCTCAGAGCCCGATCCACAGTCCCTGCAAAGAAGGGACCCGTGGAGGCACCGAGTGACGTGGGACCGGACCTCTTGGAAGACACTCGAAAAGCTGACTGCGCAGCTTCTGAGGCATCCTCGACGTTGTGCTTTGGGGACTGAGAACCCCCACCACCGAGCAGCCCATGCACCGAAGATCAGCCCTCCAGCATCTCCACGATCTGCGTGGGGCCCTTTTGCATTGTGCCACTCGACGCGCCATCCCGGCCACTAGCCACGTGGTCAGCGGCCATCTTGGCGACGAACCCGAAGATTTACACAGCAGGTCTGGTTGCTCCAGACCTACCCAAGCTCCTGTAAAAAGGAGCACCCGCTCTGACCTTGCTGGTTCGAGTGAACAGCATCTTTCAACTTCTGCGTGGCTTGCATTTGCCAAGGCCTGTTTGCTCCGATCAGGTCGCCAACACCGCCGACAGCGAGAAGCCTACGTGGGACAGCTCGTGACCGACTCCTGGACGTCCTCGACCCTGGGTATCCACGTGGCTGCAGAAAGAAGCTACCCAACAACGCCTGTTTGCACCCGACATCGCCTGGTTCCGATCTGGTTCCACGGTAGTCACTGGCTAGTGACTTTGAACACTGTCCCCTCTGCTTTCAGGTCTTCACATCTTCAGATCCACCCTTGGATCCACCGGAACTCTTCTCATCGAGCCGCCTGCAGCATCTTCAGCTCCAAGCACCATCGACCAGCGTGACGAAACCCGACACTACTTCGACCCTGTGCACCCGCTTCCTGTGGGTGAGGTAACTCAGCTCCGCCGGTGCTCCTGCACTGGTACACCTCTCAAGGGCCTGTGTCTTAAGTTATAACTCCGTAGGTCACTCGGAAGGTTCCTAACTTTCTAACTTTGTACTTTTTACGCACCATAGACTTTACATTGGAAAGTGCGTGCACTTTGAACACTGCACCCGAGTCCCGTGGGCCTCTCCCGACTTAGTCATTGCTAGTCTCGAATAGCTCCAGCGATTCCCGAGGCCCTAGGCCTGTTCACTTTCCTCCTGGTATCTCTTATACCACTTTCTTAGTATATGGTTTAGGGGGCCCCTAGGGCTCATCCATATTGTGCAACTTTTGTGTATTTTAAACTGTCTTGTGATTTAACGCTTGTGCTTCTGTGCTCATAAAGAGTCCAGGGGATTTTATAGTTAATAAATCAATATATATTTTCAATATATATCTGTGTGGTGTCCCTTTCATTTGGTATTCAAGGGGGTTGTGTATGGTATAACAGCTGGCTTCACATGCCTTTCAGAGTTTAGCCTAAGACTGCTTTGTCCACGTTACCACTAGGATAACTGGTCTACAAGGTTGAATTACAACCATCATCATAAGGGTTGCTTGGCATGGTACAAAGTGATCACTAGAACTAGTGAGCATTATATACCAGGCCAACTTCTCACAGAGGTGACCCAGCTGCATCCTCAATATAAGTGACTTAGGTGACCCTGCTGCATCCTCAATATAAGTGACAGAGGTGGTCCTGCTGCATCCTCAATATAAGTGTCAGAGGTGACAATGCTGCATCCTCAACATAAGTGTCAGAGGTGACCCTGCTGCACCCTCAATATAAGTGACAGAGGTGACCCTGCTGCATCCTCAATATAAGTGACAGAGGTGACCCTGCTGCATACTCAATATAAGTGTCAGAGGTGCCCCTGCAGCATCCTTAATGTAAGTGACAGAGGTGATCCTGCTGCATCCACAATATAAGTGACAGAGGTGGTCCTGCTGAATCCTCAATATAAGTGACAGAGAAGGTCCTGCTGCATCCTCAATATAAGTGACAGAGGTGACCCTGCTGCATCCTCAATATAAGTAACAGAGGTGGCCCTGCTGCATCCTCAATATAAGTGTCAAAGGTGACCCTGCTGCATCCTCAATATAAGTGACCGAGGTGATCCTGCTGCATCCTCATTATAAGTGACAGAGGTGGTCTTGCTGCATCCTCAATATAAGTGACAGAGGTGGTCCTGCTGCATCCTCAATATAAGCGACAGAGGTGGTCCTGCTGCATCCTTAATATAAGGGACAGAGGTGACCCTGCTGCATCCTCAATATAAGAGACGGAGGAGACCCTTCTGCATCCTCAAAATAAGTGTCAGAGGTGGCCCTGCTGCATCCTCAATATAAGTGACAGAGGTGGCCCTGCTGCATCCTCAATATAAGGGACAGAGGTGACCCTGCCGCATCCACAATATAAGTGACAGAGGTGGCCCTGCTGCATCCTCAATGTAAGTGACAGATGTGACCCTGCTGCATCCTCAATATAAGTGACAGAGGTGATCCTGCTGCATCCTCAATGTAAGTGACAGAGGTGATCCTGCTGCATCCACAATATAAGTGACAGAGGTGGTCCTGCTGAATCCTCAATATAAGTGTCAGAGGTGACCCTGCAGCATCCTTAATGTAAGTGACAGAGGTGATCCTGCTGCATCCACAATATAAGTGACAGAGGTGGTCCTGCTGAATCCTCAATATAAGTGACAGAGAAGGTCCTGCTGCATCCTCAATATAAGTGACAGAGGTGACCCTGCTGCATCCTCAATATAAGTGACAGAGAAGGACCTGCTGCATCCTCATTTTAAGAGACAGAGGTAACCCTGCTGCATCCTCATTATAAGAGACAGAGGTGGCCCTGCTGCATCCTCAATATAAGAGACAGAGGTGGTCCTGCTGCATCCTCAATGTAAGTAACAGAGGTGACCCTGCTGCACCCTCAATATAAGTGACAGAGGTGACCCTGCTGCATCCTCAATATAAGTGACAGAGGTGACCCTGCTGCATACTCAATATAAGTGACAGAGCTGGCCCTGCTGCATCCTCAATATAAGTGACGTTGGTGGTACCTGCTGCATCCTCGATATAAGTGACAGAGGTGGTCCTGCTGCATCCTCAATGTAAGTGACAGAGGTGACCCTGCTGCACCCTCAATATAAGTGACAGAGGTGACCCTGCTGCATCCTCAATATAAGTGACAGAGGTGACCCTGCTGCATACTCAATATAAATGACAGAGGTGGTCCTGCTGTATCCTCAATATAAGTGACAGAGTTGACCCTGCTGCATCCTCAATGTAAGTGACAGAGGTGACCCTGCTGCACCCTCAATATAAGTGACAGAGAAGGTCCTGCTGCATCCTAAATATAAGTGACAGAGGAGACCCTGCTGCATCCTCAATATAAGTGACAGAGGTGACCCTGCTGCATCCTCAATATAAGTGACAGAGGTGGCCCTGCTGCATCCTCAATATAAGAGACAGAGGTGGTCCTGCTGCATCCTCAATGTAAGTGACAGATGTGACCCTGCTGCACCCTCAATATAAGTGACAGAGAAGGTCCTGCTGCATCCTCAATATAAGTGACAGAGGTGGCCCTGCTGCATCTTCAATATAAGTTACTGCTGCATCCTCAATATAAGTGACAGATGTGACCCTGCTGCATCCTCAATATAAGTGACGTTGGTGGTACCTGCTGCATCCTCAATATAAGTGACAGAGGTGATCCTGCTGCATCCTTAATATAAGTGACAGAGGTGACCCTGCTGCATCCTCAATATAAGAGACAGAGAAGGACCTGCTGCATCCTCATTATAAGAGACAGAGGTGGCCCTGCTGCATCCTCAATATAAGAGACAGAGGTGGCCCTGCTGCACCCTCAATATGAGTGACAGAGGTGACCCTGCTGCATCGCCAATATAAGTGACAGAGGTGGCCCTGCTGCATCCTCAATATAAGAGACAGAGGTAGTCCTGCTGCATCCTTAATATAAGTGACAGAGGTGACCCTGCTGCACCCTCAATATAAGTGACAGAGGTGACCCTGCTGCATCCTCAATATAAGTGACAGAGGTGACCCTGCTGCACCCTCAATATAAGTGACAGAGAAGGTCCTGCTGCATCCTCAATATAAGTGACAGAGGTGGCCCTGCTGCATCTTCAATATAAGTGACTGCTGCATCCTCAATATAAGTGACAGAGGTGACCCTGCTGCATCCTCAATATAAGTGACGATGGTGGTACCTGCTGCATCCTCAATATAAGTGACAGAGGTGATCCTGCTGCATCCTCATTATAAGAGACAGAGGTGGCTCTGCTGCATCCTCAATATAAGAGACAGAGGTGGCCCTGCTGCACCCTCATTATAAGTGACAGAGGTGACCCTGCTGCATCGCCAATATAAGTGACAGAGGTGGCCCTGCTGCATACGCAATATAAGAGACAGAGGTAGTCCTGCTGCATCCTTAATATAAGTGACAGAGGTGACCCTGCTGCACCCTCAATATAAGTGACAGAGGTGACCCTGCTGCATCCTCAATATAAGTGACAGAGGTGACCCTGCTGCATCCTCAATATAAGTGACAGAGATGACCCTGCTGCATCCTCAATATAAGTAACAGAGGTGGCCCTGCTGCATCCTCAATATAAGTGTCAAAGGTGACCCTGCTGCATCCTCAATATAAGTGACAGAGGTGATCCTGATGCATCCTCAGTATTAGTGACAGAGGTGACCCTGCTGCATCCTCAATATAAGTGACAGAGGTGACCCTGCTGCATCCTCAATATAAGAGACAGAGGTGGTCCTGCTGCATCCTCAATATAAGTGACAGAGGTGATCCTGCTGCATCCTCAATATAAGTGACATTGGTGGTCCTGCTGCATCCTTAATATAAATGACAGAGGTGGCCCAGCTGCATCCTCAATATAAGTGTCAGAGTTGACCCTGCTGCATCCTCAATATAATTGACAGAGGTGACCCTGCTGCATCCTCAATGTAAGTGACAAAGGTGGCCCTGCTGCATCCTCAATATAAGTGATGGAGGTGATCCTGCTGCATCCTCAATATAAGTGACAGAGGTGACCCTGCTGCATCCTTAATATAAGTGATAGGGGTGGTCCTACTGCCTCCTCAATATAAGTGACAGGAGTGACCCTGCTGCATCCTCAATATAAGTGTCAGAGGTGACCCTGCTGCATCCTCAATATAAGTGACAGAGGTGACCCTGCTGCATCCTTAATATAAGTGACAGGGGTGGTCCTACTGCCTCCTCAATATAAGTGACGGAGGTGACCCTGCTGCATCCTCAATATAAGTGACAGAGGTGGTCCTGCTGCATCTTCAATATAAGTGTCAGAGGTGACAATGCTGCATCCTCAACATAAGTGTCAGAGGTGACCCTTCTGCATCCTCAATATAAGTGACAGAGGTGGTCCTGCTGCATACTCAATATAAGTGACAGAGGTGATCCTGCTGCATCCTCAATATAAGTGTCAGAGGGGACCCTGCTACATCCTCAATATAAGTGACGGAGGTGACCCTGCTGCATCCTCAATATAAGTGACATAGGTGGTCCTGCTGCATCCTCAATATAAGTGTCAGAGGTGACCCTGCTGCATCCTCAATATAAGTGACGGAGGTGACCCTGCTGCATCCTCAATATAAGTGACAGAGGTGGTCCTGCTGCATCCTCAACATAAGTGTCAGAGGTGACCCTGCTGCATCCTCAATATAAGTGACATAGGTGGTCCTGCTGCATACTCAATATAAGTGACAGAGGTGATCCTGCTGCATCCTCAATATAAGTGACAAAGGTGGCCCTGCTGCATCCTCAATATAAGTGTCAGAGGTGACCCTGCAGCATCCTTAATGTAAGTGACAGAGGTGATCCTGCTGCATCCACAATATAAGTGACAGAGGTGGTCCTGCTGAATCCTCAATATAAGTGACAGAGAAGGTCCTGCTGCATCCTCAATATAAGTGACAGAGGTGACCCTGCTGCATCCTCAATATAAGTGACAGAGAAGGACCTGCTGCATCCTCATTTTAAGAGACAGAGGTAACCCTGCTGCATCCTCGTTATAAGAGACAGAGGTGGCGCTGCTGCATCCTCAATGTAAGTGACAGAGGTGACCCTGCTGCACCCTCAATATAAGTGACAGAGGTGACCCTGCTGCATCCTCAATATAAGTGACAGAGGTGACCCTGCTGCATACTCATTATAAGTGACAGAGGTGGCCCTGCTGCATCCTCAATATAAGTGACGTTGATGGTACCTGCTGCATCCTCAATATAAGTGACAGAGGGGGTCCTGCTGCATACTCAATATAAGTGACAGAGGTGATCCTGCTGCATCCTCAATATAAGTGTCAGAGGGGACCCTGCTACATCCTCAATATAAGTGACGGAGGTGACCCTGCTGCATCCTCAATATAAGTGACGGAGGTGACCCTGCTGCATCCTCAATATAAGTGACAGAGGTGGTCCTGCTGCATCCTCAATATAAGTGTCAGAGGTGACCCTGCTGCCTCCTCAATATAAGTGACGGAGGTGACCCTGCTGCATCCTCAATATAAGTGACAGAGGTGGTCCTGCTGCATCCTCAACATAAGTGTCAGAGGTGACCCTGCTGCATCCTCAATATAAGTGACAGAGGTGGTCCTGCTGCATACTCAATATAAGTGACAGAGGTGATCCTGCTGCATCCTCAATATAAGTGACAAAGGTGGCCCTGCTGCATCCTCAATATAAGTGTCAGAGGTGACCCTGCAGCATCCTTAATGTAAGTGACAGAGGTTATCCTGCTGCATCCACAATATAAGTGACAGAGGTGGTCCTGCTGAATCCTCAATATAAGTGACAGAGAAGGTCCTGCTGCATCCTCAATATAAGTGGCAGAGGTGACCCTGCTGCATCCTCAATATAAGTGACAGAGAAGGACCTGCTGCATCCTCATTTTAAGAGACAGAGGTAACCCTGCTGCATCCTCGTTATAAGAGACAGAGGTGGCGCTGCTGCATCCTCAATATAAGAGACAGAGGTGGTCCTGCTGCATCCTCAATGTAAGTGACAGAGGTGACCCTGCTGCACCCTCAATATAAGTGACAGAGGTGACCCTGCTGCATCCTCAATATAAGTGACAGAGGTGACCCTGCTGCATACTCAATATAAGTGTCAGAGGTGGCCCTGCTGCATCCTCAATATAAGTGACGTTGGTGGTACCTGCTGCATCCTCAATATAAGTGACAGAAGTGGTCCTGCTGCATCCTCAATGTAAGTGACAGAGGTGACCCTGCTGCACCCTCAATATTAGTGACAGAGAAGGTCCTGCTGCATCCTCAATATAAGTGACAGAGATGACCCTGCTGCATCCTCAATATAAGTGACAGAGGTGACCCTGCTGCACCCTCAATATAAGTGACAGAGAAGGTCCTGCTGCATCCTCAATATAAGTGACAGAGGTGGCCCTGCTGCATCTTCAATATAAGTGACTGCTGCATCCTCAATATAAGTGACAGAGGTGACCCTGCTGCATCCTCAATATAAGTGACGTTGGTGGTACCTGCTGCATCCTCAATATAAGTGACAGAGGTGATCCTGCTGCATCCTCAATATAAGAGACAGAGGTGGCCCTGCTGCATCCTCAATATAAGAGACAGAGGTGGCCCTGCTGCACCCTCATTATAAGTGACAGAGGTGACCCTGCTGCATCGCCAATATAAGTGACAGAGGTGGCCCTGCTGCATCCGCAATATAAGAGACAGAGGTAGTCCTGCTGCATCCTTAATATAAGTGACAGAGGTGACCCTGCTGCACCCTCAATATAAGTGACAGAGGTGACCCTGCTGCATCCTCAATATAAGTGACAGAGGTGACCCTGCTGCATCCTCAATATAAGTGACAGAGATGACCCTGCTGCATCCTCAATATAAGTAACAGAGGTGGCCCTGCTGCATCCTCAATATAAGTGTCAAAGGTGACCCTGCTGCATCCTCAATATAAGTGAAAGAGGTGATCCTGATGCATCCTCAGTATTAGTGACAGAGGTGACCCTGCTGCATCCTCAATATAAGTGACAGAGGTGATCCTGCTGCATCCTCAATATAAGTGACAGAGGTGGTCTTGCTGCATCCTCAATATAAGTGACAGAGGTGGTCCTGCTGCATCCTCAATATAATTGACAGAGGTGGTCCTTCTGCATCCTCAATATAAGTGACAGAGGTGGTCCTGCTGCATCCTCAATATAAGGGACAGAGGTGACCCTGCTGCATCCTCAATATAAGTGACGGAGGTGACCCTTCTGCATCCTCAAAATAAGTGTCAGAGGTGGCCCTGCTGCATCCTCAATATAAGTGACAGAGGTGGCCCTGCGGCATCCTCAATATAAGGGACAGAGGTGACCCTGCAGCATCATCAATATAAGTGACAGAGGTGGCCCTGCTGCATCCTCAATGTAAGTGACAGATGTGACCCTGCTGCATCCTCAATATAAGTGACAGAGGTGATCCTGCTGCATCCTCAATGTAAGTGACAGAGGTGATCCTGCTGCATCCACAATATAAGTGACAGAGGTGGTCCTGCTGAATCCTCAATATAAGTGACAGATGTGACCCTGCTGCATCCTCAATATAAGTGTCAGAGGTGACCCTGCAGCATCCTTAATGTAAGTGACAGAGGTGATCCTGCTGCATCCACAATATAAGTGACAGAGGTGGTCCTGCTGAATCCTCAATATAAGTGACAGAGAAGGTCCTGCTGCATCCTCAATATAAGTGACAGAGGTGACCCTGCTGCATCCTCAATATAAGTGACAGAGAAGGACCTGCTGCATCCTCATTTTAAGAGACAGAGGTAACCCTGCTGCATCCTCATTATAAGAGACAGAGGTGGCCCTGCTGCATCCTCAATATAAGAGACAGAGGTGGTCCTGCTGCATCCTCAATGTAAGTGACAGAGAAGGTCCTGCTGCATCCTCAATATAAGTGACAGAGGTGACCCTGCTGCATCCTCAATATAAGTGACAGAGAAGGACCTGCTGCATCCTCATTTTAAGAGACAGAGGTGGCCCTGCTGCATCCTCAATATAAGAGACACAGGTGGTCCTGCTGCATCCTCAATGTAAGTGACAGAGGTGACCCTGCTGCACCCTCAATATAAGTGACAGAGGTGACCCTGCTGCATCCTCAATATAAGTGACAGAGGTGACCCTGCTGCATACTCAATATAAGTGACAGAGGTGGCCCTGCTGCATCCTCAATATAAGTGACGTTGGTGGTACCTGCTGCATCCTCGATATAAGTGACAGAGGTGGTCCTGCTGCATCCTCAATGTAAGTGACAGAGGTGAGCCTGCTGCACCCTCAATATAAGTGACAGAGGTGACCCTGCTGCATCCTCAATATAAGTGACAGAGGTGACCCTGCTGCATACTCAATATAAATGACAGAGGTGGTCCTGCTGTATCCTCAATATAAGTGACAGAGGTGACCCTGCTGCATCCTCAATGTAAGTGACAGAGGTGACCCTGCTGCACCCTCAATATAAGTGACAGAGAAGGTCCTGCTGCATCCTAAATATAAGTGACAGAGGAGACCCTGCTGCATCCTCCATATAAGTGACAGAGGTGACCCTGCTGCATCCTCAATATAAGTGACAGAGGTGGCCCTGCTGCATCCTCAATATAAGAGACAGAGGTGGTCCTGCTGCATCCTCAATGTAAGTGACAGATGTGACCCTGCTGCACCCTCAATATAAGTGACAGAGAAGGTCCTGCTGCATCCTCAATATAAGTGACAGAGGTGGCCCTGCTGCATCTTCAATATAAGTGACTGCTGCATCCTCAATATAAGTGACAGAGGTGACCCTGCTGCATCCTCAATATAAGTGAAGTTGGTGGTACCTGCTGCATCCTCAATATAAGTGACAGAGGTGATCCTGCTGCATCCTCAATATAAGTGACAGAGGTGACCCTGCTGCATCCTCAATATAAGAGACAGAGAAGGACCTGCTGCATCCTCATTATAAGAGACAGAGGTGGCCCTGCTGCATCCTCAATATAAGAGACAGAGGTGGCCCTGCTGCACCCTCAATATGAGTGACAGAGGTGACCCTGCTGCATCGCCAATATAAGTGACAGAGGTGGCCCTGCTGCATCCTCAATATAAGAGACAGAGGTAGTCCTGCTGCATCCTTAATATAAGTGACAGAGGTGACCCTGCTGCACCCTCAATATAAGTGACAGAGGTGACCCTGCTGCATCCTCAATATAAGTGACAGAGGTGATCCTGCTGCATCCTCACTATAAGTGACAGAGGTGACCCTGCTGCATCCTCAATATAAGTGACAGAGGTGACCCTGCTGCATACTCAATATAAATGACAGAGGTGGTCCTGCTGTATCCTCAATATAAGTGACAGAGGTGACCCTGCTGCATCCTCAATGTAAGTGACAGAGGTGACCCTGCTGCACCCTCAATATAAGTGACAGAGAAGGTCCTGCTGCATCCTAAATATAAGTGACAGAGGAGACCCTGCTGCATCCTCCATATAAGTGACAGAGGTGACCCTGCTGCATCCTCAATATAAGTGACAGAGGTGGCCCTGCTGCATCCTCAATATAAGAGACAGAGGTGGTCCTGCTGCATCCTCAATGTAAGTGACAGATGTGACCCTGCTGCACCCTCAATATAAGTGACAGAGAAGGTCCTGCTGCATCCTCAATATAAGTGACAGAGGTGGCCCTGCTGCATCTTCAATATAAGTGACTGCTGCATCCTCAATATAAGTGACAGAGGTGACCCTGCTGCATCCTCAATATAAGTGAAGTTGGTGGTACCTGCTGCATCCTCAATATAAGTGACAGAGGTGATCCTGCTGCATCCTCAATATAAGTGACAGAGGTGACCCTGCTGCATCCTCAATATAAGAGACAGAGAAGGACCTGCTGCATCCTCATTATAAGAGACAGAGGTGGCCCTGCTGCATCCTCAATATAAGAGACAGAGGTGGCCCTGCTGCACCCTCAATATGAGTGACAGAGGTGACCCTGCTGCATCGCCAATATAAGTGACAGAGGTGGCCCTGCTGCATCCTCAATATAAGAGACAGAGGTAGTCATGCTGCATCCTTAATATAAGTGACAGAGGTGACCCTGCTGCACCCTCAATATAAGTGACAGAGGTGACCCTGCTGCATCCTCAATATAAGTGACAGAGGTGATCCTGCTGCATCCTCACTATAAGTGACAGAGGTGGTCCTGCTGCATCCTCAATATAAGTGACAGAGGTGGTCATCCTGCATCCTTAATATAAGTGACAGAGGCGGTCCTGCTGCATCCTCAATATAAGTGACAGAGGTGGTCATCCTGCATCCTCAATATAAGTGACAGAGGTTGTCCTGCTGCATCCTCAATATAAGTGACAGAGGTGACCCTGCTGCATCCTCAATATAAGTGGCAGAGGTGGTCCTGCTGCTTCCTCAATATAAGTGTCAGATGTGACCCTGATGCATCCTCAATATAAGTGACAGAGGTGATCCTGCTGCATCCTCAATATAAGTGACAGAGGTGGTCCTGCTGCATCCTCAATATAAGTGACAGAGGTGACCCTGCTGCATGGTGATCCTGCTGCATCCTCAATATAAGTGACAGAGGTGACCCTGCTGCATCTTCAATATAAGTGACAGAGGTGGTCCTGCTGCACCCTCAATATAAGTGTTAGAGGTGACCCTGCTGCATCCTCAATATAAGTGACAGAGGTGGTCCGGCTGCATCTTCAATATAAGTGACAGAGGTGGTCCTGCTGCATCCTCAATATAAGTGACAGAGGTGGTCCTGCTGCATGCTCAATATAAGTGACAGAGATGACCCTGCTGCATCCTCAATGTAAGTGACAGAGGTGACCCTGCTGCATCGTCAATATAAGTAACAGAGAAGTCCTGCTGCATCCTCATTTTAAGAGACAGAGGTAACCCTGCTGCATCCTCATTATAAGAGACAGAGGTGGTCCTGCTGCATCCTTAATATAAGTGACAGAGGTGACCCTGCTGCACCCTCAATATAAGTGACAGAGGCGACCCTGCTGCATCCTCAATATAAGTGACAGAGGTAGCCCTGCTGCATCCTCAATATAAGTAACAGAGGTGGCCCTGCTGCATCCTCAATATAAGTGTCAGAGGTGACCCTACTGCATACTCAAAATAAGAGACAGGGGTGATCCTGATGCATCCTCAGTATTAGTGACAGAGGTGACCCTGCTGCATCCTCAATATAAGTGACAGAGGTGGTCTTGCTGCATCCTCAATATAAGTGACAGAGGTGGTCCTGCTGCATCCTCAATATAAGTGACAGTGGTGGTCCTGCTGCATCCTCAATATAAGTGACAGAGGTGGTCCTGCTGCATCCTCAATATAAGGGACAGAGGTGACCCTGCCGCATCCTCAATATAAGTGATGGAGGTGACCCTTCTGCATCCTCAAAATAAGTGTCAGAGGTGGCCCTGCTGCATCCTCAATATATGTGACAGAGGTGGCCCTGCTGCATCCTCAATATAAGGGACAGAGGTGACCCTGCCGCATCCTCAATGTAAGTGACAGATGTGACCCTGCTGCATCCTCAATATAAGTGACAAAGGTGATCCTGCTGCATCCTCAATATAAGTGACAGAGATGGCCCTGTTGCATCCTCAATATAAATGACATAGGTGGTCATCCTGCATCCTCAATATAAGTGACAGAGGTGGTCCTGGTGCATTCCTCAATATAAGTGACAGAGGTGGTCATCTTGCATCCTCAATATAAGTGACAGTGGTGGTCCTGCTGCATCCTCAATATAAGTGACAGAGGTGACCCTGCTGCATCCTCAATATAAGTGACAGAGGTGGTCCTGCTGCATCCTCAATATAAGTGACAGAGGTGGTCCTGCTGCATCCGCAATATAAGTGGCAGAGGTGATCCTGCTGCATCCTCAATATAAGTGACAGAGGTGGTCCTGCTGCATCCTCAATATAAGTGACAGAGGTAGCCCTGCTGCATCCTCAATATAAGTAACAGAGGTGGCCCTGCTGCATCCTTAATATAAATGACAGAGGTGGCCCAGCTGCATCCTCAATATAAGTGTCAGAGGTGACCCTGCAGCATCCTTAATATAAATGACAGAGGTGGCCCAGCTGCATCCTCAATATAAGTGTCAGAGTTGACCCTGCTGCATCCTCAATATAATTGACAGAGGTGACCCTGCTGCATCCTCAATGTAAGTGACAAAGGTGGCCCTGCTGCATCCTCAATATAAGTGACGGAGGTGATCCTGCTGCATCCTCAATATAAGTGACAGAGGTGACCCTGCTGCATCCTTAATATAAGTGACAGGGGTGGTCCTACTGCCTCCTCAATATAAGTGACAGGAGTGACCCTGCAGCATCCTCAATATAAGTGTCAGAGGTGACCCTGCTGCATCCTCAATATAAGTGACGGAGGTGACCCTGCTGCATCCTCAATATAAGTGACAGAGGTGGTCCTGCTGCATCTTCAATATAAGTGTCAGAGGTAACAATCCTGCATCTTCAACATAAGTGTCAGAGGTGACCCTTCTGCATCCTCAATATAAGTGACAGAGGTGGTCCTGCTGCATACTCAATATAAGTGACAGAGGTGATCCTGCTGCATCCTCAATATAAGTGTCAGAGGGGACCCTGCTACATCCTCAATATAAGTGACGGAGGTGACCCTGCTGCATCCTCAATATAAGTGACGGAGGTGACCCTGCTGCATCCTCAATATAAGTGTCAGAGGTGACCCTGCTGCATCCTCAATATAAGTGACGGAGGTGACCCTGCTGCATTCTCAATATAAGTGACAGAGGTGGTCCTGCTGCATCCTCAACATAAGTGTCAGAGGTGACCCTGCTGCATCCTCAATATAAGTGACAGAGGGGGTCCTGCTGCATACTCAATATAAGTGACAGAGGTGATCCTGCTGCATCCTCAATATAAGTGACAAAGGTGGCCCTGCTGCATCCTCAATATAAGTGTCAGAGGTGACCCTGCAGCATCCTTAATGTAAGTGACAGAGGTGATCCTGCTGCATCCACAATATAAGTGACAGAGGTGGTCCTGCTGAATCCTCAATATAAGTGACAGAGAAGGTCCTGCTGCATCCTCAATATAAGTGGCAGAGGTGACCCTGCTGCATCCTCAATATAAGTGACAGAGAAGGACCTGCTGCATCCTCATTTTAAGAGACAGAGGTAACCCTGCTGCATCCTCGTTATAAGAGACAGAGGTGGCGCTGCTGCATCCTCAATATAAGAGACAGAGGTGGTCCTGCTGCATACTCAATATAAGTGACAGAGGTGATCCTGCTGCATGCTCAATATAAGTCAAATCAAATATAGACTTTATTCGGATTATTACGATCCATAAAAGCATTACAATTACAATTAAAAATCTTCAATGAGATCTGATTTACCAATTGATTAAAAAACAGCAAAAAAGGGATTACAGTACTATTATAGTTTAAAGGTTTTTCCGATGTCTGTATATACATTTCAGAAAATTAAGGACATGGTAACATGTGGCTTCGGTGTCCAAAAGCTGCAAACTCAACATGGCTGCTCTGCATTGTCTAAGACCCCAAGATTTTAGAAGGGTCAGTAGCCAGAGTTTGCGGTGTTCCTGATAAAATTTACAGAACAGGACTGTATGAATAGTGGATTGACCTGATATCCCATCACATGGACATGGAGGTAGTTTTAAAACCCAAACATTTGGTGTTGGGAAGACCACTAGTTTATGAAATATGTTCAGTCTGAATCTTATCAGGAGAAATCGTTCAAAGGTGCCAATATCAAGATTTAAATAAGGCTGCATTGAAAGGGTAGATTGGACCAGCATAGCATGCTGCACCGACTGTTTTCCAGCTTCTGCCTGAAGTCTCAAATTTGTCAGATGATCCAACGCTCGCTTTTTTAAGTTATCGTTTGCGAGTTCTCCAATTTTTTCGGGATTAAGATAGTATTTTTCCATTCCAAGGTTGCTAAGAAAGGTCCGAATATAGGCCAGCCATTTGATTTTTAAAACGTAGTCCAGAGACATTGCATCCGCCAATATTGTTTTTGTAAGGTCGTTTTTATCTGACGCCCAAATACGTCGCCAAAGTAGAAGTGGTTGGATTTTGGCAAGATCTTCAATATATGGTGCCCCTAATTCCAAATGGCAGGCGTAAACGGAGGAAGTTTTGGGGGCAGATAGGATGAATCTAAAAAACGTATTTTCTGCAATTTGCAGAGAAGTGACGTCCGTGTGTCCCCATAGGCCTGCTCCATATAAGGCTGTAGATTGGCACTTGGCTTTGTATATGGTTAACAGTTCCCTGGGTGGACGTTTTCCTAGTTTTTGAGAAAACGACACCAATGCGGCTAGTGCTCTTTTAAAACAATGTTTTCTGGCTTCTACTGCTGGTTTCCAGGAGAGTTTATTGTCTATCATGACCCCCAAATAACAATATTCATTTGTTGAGTCAATTTTTTGACTGTCGAGGTAGATGGATTTTTGCTGTGTTTTCCCGACCCCAGCCTTCATTACGAAAGTCTTTTTCACATTTATATGGAGGTCAAGAGTTCTCATAAACTGGGAATATCTGTTAAGGGACCTTTGGAGTTCACAGGGAGTTTGTGCGAGGAGGACGGCGTCATCCGCGTACAGCAGGGCGGGGATCGGGCGGTGTTTGGCCAATGGGAGGTCACGGGCACCCTTTAGTAGCTCGACCTCCAAGTTGTTGGTATAGAGGGAGAAAAGGAAGGGTGCCAGGACACATCCCTGTCTGACCCCGCGCTCTACTGTAAAGGACGCCGTCAATTCTCCCTTTGTCCCGTAGCGAATTCTTGCGGATGGGTTGGAATAGAGTTCCCTTAAAAAGTTCAGGAGTGGTTGGTCTACCCCCATCTGTGCTAAAAGGGACCACAGTTTTGTGTGGGAGACGCAGTCGAAGGCCGCGGACAGATCTACATAGGTCATATAAAGTTTTGCTTTCTTTGCATGCACATATTTTCCGAAGATTATTGATAAATTTAGGGCTTGTTCCACAGTACCTAAGCCTTTTCTGAATCCGAATTGAAGGTCGGATAAGATACCTCTTTCTTCCGCCCAGTCCTGAAGTCTTTCTAGTATCACTCTTCCTGCTATTTTCCCCAGTGAGTCCAGCAGGGAAATTGGGCGATAGCAGGCGGGGTCCATACGATTACCTTTTTTAAAAATCGGCACCATGATGGACCTAGTCCAAGACTCTAGAATTCCTATTTTTGCCGTAGCGCTGCAGACCCTTGTTAGAATTGGTGCCCAAAGATCTGTTCGATGTTTAAAAAGGTCTGCCGGGACACCATCCGGCCCTGGAGCTTTCCCTTTTTTGGTAGAGTTCAATGCCACAAGAATTTCAGGAATTTCGAAATTTATATCTATTGGGTATGGTGGGATTGTTTTTTCCTCTTCTTCCAGCTCTTGGTCATAGATTGGTTTTTGGAAGATACTAGTGAAATGTGATACCCAAGTTGCAGCGTCTATGGCGGCTTCGATTTTTGGGCTAGTGTCATCCGCCAAAAAAGGAGTTCTTATAATTCTCCAGAAGGCTGTAGAGTTTTTTTCCTGGGCACTGGTGTGGAGTTCGTGCCACAGCGCTTGCTTCAGTTCCTCTTTCCTCTTTTTCCTTGTTTTTTGATATTCACTCCTAAGAGTGGCTATTGTTCTGGAATCCCTTTTGTTTTTATTTAAGGCTAGCTTTAGTTTTGTATGAGCCTTAGTGCACTCTTGATTGAACCAGCCAGTAGGCCGGGATGAGTCAGATTTTTGTTTTCTCGTAAGTAGCACCTTAGTTTTTTCCATAATTTGGGCGAAGTTAGTTAGAAGCTCCGTGTCATTAGTAGCTATATCCAAACAGATTTCAATTTGGGGGTAGACTGATCTTATTAGCTCTTTGGTGAGTTCCTCTGGATTTATCCTCTCCCACTTTATGGTATACCCATTTACTTTATCCACGTTGATATTTTCCTGAGTCAATGCGTTGGCTATTATTACTGGAGAACATTTTTGATAAGTTAGTGAGACTTCCAGGGTTAGTATTGCATGGTCACTTTGGGAATTTGGTAATACTTCAAAGTTCTTTACTCTTGATTGTAAGGAAGCTGATATAATTATAAAGTCTACCGTAGTTTGGTAACCTCTTCCTATATAGGTAGGTGCAAGTGAGTTTTCCCCATAGTCCAAGGTGTTTACTATCTGGAGATCCAAGTCGGATAGGAGATCATTCATTTGCCTTCCCATTTTGTTGTGCAAGAAATGGGTAAGTAAGAGGCCGTCTTCTGTCACCATGCCAGGGCATTTTCTTTTTAGTTGGGTGCAGGCGTGAAGGTTGAAGTCGCCTGCCCATACTATTATTGCCGGGCCTCCTTCTCCTTGCTGCATTCTGAAGGTAGTTAGTGTTTCGTGGAGGTGGGCCAAAACTCTCTCAAAGTCCAGTTCATCCAGGTTGTTATAAAAATTGATAATGATCATCGACTCTCTTTTCTGGAAGTAAAGACCAAGGATCTGCAAATTTGATGCCAGTTCAATAACCTTTATTTTAACGTTTTGGATAGTGTTAGCTATGTAAATACACAGACCTCCCTTTGGTCTGCCTATGTGTCCTGACTGCGCGGGAGACGAGTACGTCTTGTACCCCTGCAGGTGATATTCTTGTAGTGACCATGTCTCCTGTATGCATAATACTTGATGGTTAAGCGTGTGGTACAGGATTGTCCCATCCTCTATTTTTGTCCTTAATCCAGCGATGTTCCACGAGATCAAACTCAGGGTTGTTAAGCTATCCCTTGAGCTTTTTGTTCTTTTTAATTCATTTAGTTTCTCGGGAGCAGGTGGAATCTCTAGGTCTGGAGGGACTGATGGGGGTTCAGTGGGTTCCAAACGGTCTGTATGATTTAGGGAGTATTCCTGAGGTTGTGGTAGTCAATCAACGCACTCCAGGGGGCTATATCTGTTTGCTAATTGGAGGCCGTTCCAACTATCCCAACGTGTAGGGTCGTTGTGCTTTGTCCGATGATCCTGTCCACTCCATTCGTTCCTATCTCTGCCTTGATGGTTTGTGCCTAGTGGATTGAATGGGGGAAACCATCCTTGCCGCGGCTGTTGCCATGGGTGGGTATTATGGTGCGTAAATTGCTGAGGTTGCCACCATTGTTGGGTGGTATGATGTGGATATTGAGGTGGGTTTACAAGAGGTTGGGTAACAAGGTGTGTGGGTTGGGGAAATAAGGCAGGTGGTTGCCACTGGAAAGCTGGATGCTGTAAATTTTGCAAGGAACTTGGCCTATCTGGGTAGCGTTGGGAATAATACATGTTGTGTTCAGAGGGATTTATAGGGCCGGTGTTTGGTGGATGTACATATGAGTGAAAATTTTGCCTTGAGGATGGGGGTAGGAAGTAAGACAAGGGAAGGGGATTTATTTGTGTGGCAGGTCCTCTATTGGACGAATTGCAAATGTAGTTTGATGCCCCTATCTCCCTGAATTTGATACTGATGACATCCCCCGCAATTGCCTTCGGGCTTCTGCCAACCCAATCTCCTCTACGTGCGGAGAAGATGTCGCCCCTAATGTGGGCAGGTAGTGGTCTATGAAGTTGGAGCCACTGGGCACATTTGTTCCTCAGCTCTGCGAAAGTTTCTCTTGCACCCTCCTTCAGTGGGGGAACTGCTGTTAACACCACCACGAAGGGAGAAGCTTCCGGGGGTAAGTTAATTATTTTAGGCCGAGGTTGCTTGGTCTTCAGATCTGATGGTTTTTCTTGGGAGGGGGTCTCTGCTGGAATGGTGGAATTTCCTTTCGTTTGTCTATTATTTGTTTTTGATTGACCTTCTGAGCCTGCTTGTATGGCAGAGGAAGGATCTACCGCCTCCGGGGTGTTTTGGGGGGCATCCAGGTTGCTCCCTTTTTTGGCTAACGAATGTGTTACTGCCGCTTTTTTAGTTGGTGAGATGTTAGACTTGTCTATTATGCCTGTTGTTTGTTTAGTGCTGGATTGTTTTTTTTGGAGTATTTCCTTTGCTCCCTGCGTTGGGGCGGGACCATTCCTGCTTGATTTACAACTACATTTGGTGTTGATTAATGACGTGAGTCTGTCCAACTTTGATATAAGTGG
Organism: Lissotriton helveticus; assembly: GCF_964261635.1. Classification (NCBI taxonomy): domain Eukaryota; kingdom Metazoa; phylum Chordata; class Amphibia; order Caudata; family Salamandridae; genus Lissotriton; species Lissotriton helveticus. The sequence goes on from NC_136058.1 coordinate 423,589,966, forward strand.
TTTAATCTGTGCTGTGATTTTGGCCTCAAGGTCGGATTTTAAATCTATAACCATGTTTTCCACCCAACAGGGGATACCTGCCGAGGAATTTGGGGTAGGTGTGATCAAATTATGGTTCTTTATTTTTGTCTTTGGTTTTTCCTTAATGATTGGCATTGCCTTGGGGTGGGTGGAGATATTTTCCCTTATTTTTGTTGTTTCTAGGGTCATTTCTGGATCAGGTGGTAAAGGATTATTGATGGCGCTCTGGTCTAATTTCTCAACCGGTGATTGGCAGGCTTCTAAGTCTGGGGTTGCGTCGAGATCGACGTATGATTGATCAAAGTCCGATTGGGTTACGGATAAATCTACGGAATTTGGAACAGTCAACGTAGGAGCGATAGTTAATGGCAATGGCAAGGAGCAGTTATTAGCCACCTGGTGAACGGGGGAATTTGCGGTGGCAAGTGAACCGAGCGAAGATCGTTTTGCCTGCATAAGGTCCAAAGAGACTCTTTTCTCCAGTAGGATGATACTTTTGTCAATTGTGTCATTGACCCTGGATATGAAAAGGTCTATGGGGCCGGTCACTTGCGTCACCAGAGTCGCTTTCTTAGACGCACTTCTTGTTTTGGGACGCATCCTGAGTCCCAGTAATATGCGTTAGTTTTCGTGGGGGGCTAGGGGATCAACGTGGAGTTCAGGGTGACAGGGCCGTGGCCGTCCTCTGCCGTCCTCGAACGGCCTCAAACGGCCCTGTCTTTGCCCTGTCTTCGCCCGAGCTGCGTCCCGCGCTGCGGGAGAGAGATGTTGTTAAGTAGGGGGCGTAAAGGGCAGGGGGCGGGCCAGCAGGGAGAGCGGACCGGAAGCTCTTCCTTGGTCTTGCAGGGACTTCTGGGAAATGAAGTCCCCGCACGCTCGCAGCCCCGCTGGTCCCTCGCGCCCCTTACCGCCTTGCTGTCTTGCTGCCGGTGTCCTCGCCTCAGGTCTTCAGGATGCTGCCTCTACCAGCACCCACCAACGAAGCGTCACCCGCGGAGCGGTTGCGGCGAGAGGTGGGCTGGGAGGCTGATGCGCTGTTTGGCTGGTGCGTGACCGCTAGAGTGAAGCTTTCCGCTTGAATGCAGAGTAGGTAGGTGTCCCACAAGGTGGAGGGAGAGGGACGCTTTTAGCGGACTTGGATGGGCGGGGGGCGGGCCAGCAGGGAGAGCGGACCGGAAGCTCTTCCTTGGTCTTGCAGGGACTTCTGGGAAATGAAGTCCCCGCACGCTCGCAGCCCCGCTGGTCCCTCGCGCCCCTTACCGCCTTGCTGTCTTGCTGCCGGTGTCCTCGCCTCAGGTCTTCAGGATGCTGCCTCTACCAGCACCCACCAACAAAGCGGCACCTGCGGAGCGGGTGCGGCGAGAGGTGGGCTGGGAGGCTGATGCGCTGTTTGGCTGGTGCGTGACAGCTAGAGTGAAGCTTTCCGCTTGAATGCAGAGTAGGTAGGTGTCCCACAAGGTGGAGGGAGAGGGACGCTTTTAGCGGACTTGGATGGGCGGGGGGCGGGCCAGCAGGGAGAGCGGACCGGAAGCTCTTCCTTGGTCTTGCAGGGACTTCTGGGAAATGAAGTCCCCGCACGCTCGCAGCCCCGCTGGTCCCTCGCGCCCCTTACCGCCTTGCTGTCTTGCTGCCGGTGTCCTCGCCTCAGGTCTTCAGGATGCTGCCTCTACCAGCACCCACCAACGAAGCGGCACCCGCGGAGCGGGTGCGGCGAGAGGTGGGCTGGGAGGCTGATGCGCTGTTTGGCTGGTGCGTGACCGCTAGAGTGAAGCTTTCCGCTTGAATGCAGAGTAGGTAGGTGTCCCCCTCAATATAAGTGTCAGAGGGGACCCTGCTACATCCTCAATATAAGTGACGGAGGTGACCCTGCTGCATCCTCAATATAAGTGACAGAGGTGGTCCTGCTGCATCCTCAATATAAGTGTCAGAGGCGACCCTGCTGCATCCTCAATATAAGTGACGGAGGTGAACCTGCTGCATCCTCAATATAAGTGACAGAGGTGGTCCTGCTGCATCCTCAACATAAGTGTCAGAGGTGACCCTGCTGCATCCTCAATATAAGTGACAGAGGTGGTCCTGCTGCATACTCAATATAAGTGACAGAGGTGATCCTGCTGCATCCTCAATATAAGTGACAAAGGTGGCCCTGCTGCATCCTCAATATAAGTGTCAGAGGTGACCCTGCAGCATCCTTAATGTAAGTGACAGAGGTGATCCTGCTGCATCCACAATATAAGTGACAGAGGTGGTCCTGCTGACTCCTCAATATAAGTGACAGAGAAGGTCCTGCTGCATCCTCAATATAAGTGACAGAGGTGACCCTGCTGCATCCTCAATATAAGTGACAGAGAAGGACCTGCTGCATCCTCATTTTAAGAGACAGAGGTAACCCTGCTGCATCCTTGTTATAAGAGACAGAGGTGGCGCTGCTGCATCCTCAATATAAGAGACAGAGGTGGTCCTGCTGCATCCTCAATGTAAGTGACAGAGGTGACCCTGCTGCACCCTCAATATAAGTGACAGAGGTGACCCTGCTGCATCCTCAATATAAGTGACAGAGGTGACCCTGCTGCATACTCAATATAAGTGACAGAGGTGGCCCTGCTGCATCCTCAATATAAGTGACGTTGGTGGTACCTGCTGCATCCTCAATATAAGTGACAGAGGTGGTCCTGCTGCATACTCAATATAAGTGACAGAGGTGATCCTGCTGCATCCTCAATATAAGTGTCAGAGGGGACCCTGCTACATCCTCAATATAAGTGACGGAGGTGACCCTGCTGCATCCTCAATATAAGTGACGGAGGTGACCCTGCTGCGACTTCAATATAAGTGACAGAGGTGGTCCTGCTGCATCCTCAATATATGTGTCAGAGGTGACCCTGCTGCATCCTCAATATAAGTGACGGAATTGACCCTGCTGCATCCTCAATATAAGTGACAGAGGTGGTCCTGCTGCATCCTCAACATAAGTGTAAGAGGTGACCCTGCTGCATCCTCAATATAAGTGACAGAGGTGGTCCTGCTGCATACTCAATATAAGTGACAGAGGTGATCCTGCTGCATCCTCAATATAAGTGACAAAGGTGGCCCTGCAGCATCCTCAATATAAGTGTCAGAGGTGACCCTGCAGCATCCTTAATGTAAGTGACAGAGGTGATCCTGCTGCATCCACAATATAAGTGACAGAGGTGGTCCTGCTGAATCCTCAATATAAGTGACAGAGAAGGTCCTGCTGCATCCTCAATATAAGTGGCAGAGGTGACCCTGCTGCATCCTCAATATAAGTGACAGAGAAGGACCTGCTGCATCCTCATTTTAAGAGACAGAGGTAACCCTGCTGCATCCTCGTTATAAGAGACAGAGGTGGCGCTGCTGCATCCTCAATATAAGAGACAGAGGTGGTCCTGCTGCATCCTCAATGTAAGTGACAGAGGTGACCCTGCTGCACCCTCAATATAAGTGACAGAGGTGACCCTGCTGCATCCTCAATATAAGTGACAGAGGTGACCCTGCTGCATACTCAATATAAGTGACAGAGGTGGCCCTGCTGCATCCTCAATATAAGTGACGTTGGTGGTACCTGCTGCATCCTCAATATAAGTGACAGAGGTGGTCCTGCTGCATCCTCAATGTAAGTGACAGAGGTGACCCTGCTGCACCCTCAATATAAGTGACAGAGAAGGTCCTGCTGCATCCTCAATATAAGTGACAGAGGTGGTCCTGCTGCATCCGCAATATAAGTGGCAGAGGTGATCCTGCTGCATCCTCAACATAAGTGACAGAGGTGGTCCTGCTGCATCCTCAATATAAGTGACAGAGGTGATCCTGCTGCATCCTCAATAGAAGTGACATTGGTGGTCCTGCTCCATCCTTAATATAAATGACAGAGGCGGCCCAGCTGCATCCTCAATATAAGTGTCAGAGGTGACCCTGCAGCATCCTTAATATAAATGACAGAGGTGGCCCAGCTGCATCCTCAATATAAGTGTCAGAGTTGACCCTGCTGCATCCTCAATATAATTGACAGAGGTGACCCTGCTGCATCCTCAATGTAAGTGACAAAGGTGGCCCTGCTGCATCCTCAATATAAGTGACGGAGGTGATCCTGCTGCATCCTCAATATAAGTGACAGAGGTGACCCTGCTGCATCCTTAATATAAGTGACAGGGGTGGTCCTACTGCCTCCTCAATATAAGTGACAGGAGTGACCCTGCTGCATCCTCAATATAAGTGTCAGAGGTGACACTGCTGCATCCTCAATATAAGTGACGGAGGTGACCCTGCTGCATCCTCAATATAAGTGACAGAGGTGGTCCTGCTGCATCTTCAATATAAGTGTCAGAGGTGACAATCCTGCATCCTCAACATAAGTGTCAGAGGTGACCCTTCTGCATCCTCAATATAAATGACAGAGGTGGTCCTGCTGCATACTCAATATAAGTGACAGAGGTGATCCTGCTGCATCATCAATATAAGTGTCAGAGGGGACCCTGCTACATCCTCAATATAAGTGACGGAGGTGACCCTGCTGCATCCTCAATATAAGTGACGGAGGTGACCCTGCTGCATCCTCAATATAAGTGTCAGAGGTGACCCTGCTGCATCCTCAATATAAGTGACGGAGCTGACCCTGCTGCATTCTCAATATAAGTGACAGAGGTGGTCCTGCTGCATCCTCAACATAAGTGTCAGAGGTGACCCTGCTGCATCCTCAATATAAGTGACAGAGGTGGTCCTGCTGCATACTCAATATAAGTGACAGAGGTGATCCTGCTGCATCCTCAATATAAGTGACAAAGGTGGCCCTGCTGCATCCTCAATATAAGTGTCAGAGGTGACCCTGCAGCATCCTTAATGTAAGTGACAGAGGTGATCCTGCTGCATCCACAATATAAGTGACAGAGGTGGTCCTGCTGAATCCTCAATATAAGTGACAGAGAAGGTCCTGCTGCATCCTCAATATAAGTGGCAGAGGTGACCCTGCTGCATCCTCAATATAAGTGACAGAGAAGGACCTGCTGCATCCTCATTTTAAGAGACAGAGGTAACCCTGCTGCATCCTCGTTATAAGAGACAGAGGTGGCGCTGCTGCATCCTCAATATAAGAGACAGAGGTGGTCCTGCTGCATACTCAATATAAGTGACAGAGGTGATCCTGCTGCATGCTCAATATAAGTGTCAGAGGGGACCCTGCTACATCCTCAATATAAGTGACGGAGGTGACCCTGCTGCATCCTCAATATAAGTGACAGAGGTGGTCCTGCTGCATCCTCAATATAAGTGTCAGAGGCGACCCTGCTGCATCCTCAATATAAGTGACGGAGGTGACCCTGCTGCATCCTCAATATAAGTGACAGAGGTGGTCCTGCTGCATCCTCAACATAAGTGTCAGAGGTGACCCTGCTGCATCCTCAATATAAATGACAGAGGTGGTCCTGCTGCATACTCAATATAAGTGACAGAGGTGATCCTGCTGCATCCTCAATATAAGTGACAAAGGTGGCCCTGCTGCATCCTCAATATAAGTGTCAGAGGTGACCCTGCAGCATCCTTAATGTAAGTGACAGAGGTGATCCTGCTGCATCCACAATATAAGTGACAGAGGTGGTCCTGCTGACTCCTCAATATAAGTGACAGAGAAGGTCCTGATGCATCCTCAATATAAGTGACAGAGGTGACCCTGCTGCATCCTCAATATAAGTGACAGAGAAGGACCTGCTGCATCCTCATTTTAAGAGACAGAGGTAACCCTGCTGCATCCTCGTTATAAGAGACAGAGGTGGCGCTGCTGCATCCTCAATATAAGAGACAGAGGTGGTCCTGCTGCATCCTCAATGTAAGTGACAGAGGTGACCCTGCTGCACCCTCAATATAAGTGACAGAGGTGACCCTGCTGCATCCTCAATATAAGTGACAGAGGTGACCCTGCTGCATACTCAATATGAGTGACAGAGGTGGCCCTGCTGCATCCTCAATATAAGTGACGTTGGTGGTACCTGCTGCATCCTCAATATAAGTGACAGAGGTGGTCCTGCTGCATACTCAATATAAGTGACAGAGGTGATCCTGCTGCATCCTCAATATAAGTGTCAGAGGGGACCCTGCTACATCCTCAATATAAGTGACGGAGGTGACCCTGCTGCATCCTCAATATAAGTGACGGAGGTGACCCTGCTGCATCCTCAATATAAGTGACAGAGGTGGTCCTGCTGCATCCTCAATATAAGTGTCAGAGGTGACCCTGCTGCATCCTCAATATAAGTGACGGAGGTGACCCTGCTGCATCCTCAATATAAGTGACAGAGGTGGTCCTGCTGCATCCTCAACATAAGTGTAAGAGGTGACCCTGCTGCATCCTCAATATAAGTGACAGAGGTGGTCCTGCTGCATACTCAATATAAGTGACAGAGGTGATCCTGCTGCATCCTCAATATAAGTGACAAAGGTGGCCCTGCAGCATCCTCAATATAAGTGTCAGAGGTGACCCTGCAGCATCCTTAATGTAAGTGACAGAGGTGATCCTGCTGCATCCACAATATAAGTGACAGAGGTGGTCCTGCTGAATCCTCAATATAAGTGACAGAGAAGGTCCTGCTGCATCCTCAATATAAGTGGCAGAGGTGACCCTGCTGCATCCTCAATATAAGTGACAGAGAAGGACCTGCTGCATCCTCATTTTAAGAGACAGAGGTAACCCTGCTGCATCCTCGTTATAAGAGACAGAGGTGGCGCTGCTGCATCCTCAATATAAGAGACAGAGGTGGTCCTGCTGCATCCTCAATGTAAGTGACAGAGGTGACCCTGCTGCACCCTCAATATAAGTGACAGAGGTGACCCTGCTGCATCCTCAATATAAGTGACAGAGGTGACCCTGCTGCATACTCAATATAAGTGACAGAGGTGGCCCTGCTGCATCCTCAATATAAGTGACGTTGGTGGTACCTGCTGCATCCTCAATATAAGTGACAGAGGTGGTCCTGCTGCATCCTCAATGTAAGTGACAGAGGTGACCCTGCTGCACCCTCAATATAAGTGACAGAGAAGGTCCTGCTGCATCCTCAATATAAGTGACAGAGGTGGTCCTGCTGCATCCGCAAAATAAGTGGCAGAGGTGATCCTGCTGCATCCTCAATATAAGTGACAGAGGTGGTCCTGCTGCATCCTCAATATAAGTGACAGAGGTGATCCTGCTGCATCCTCAATAGAAGTGACATTGGTGGTCCTGCTCCATCCTTAATATAAATGACAGAGGCGGCCCAGCTGCATCCTCAATATAAGTGTCAGAGGTGACCCTGCAGCATCCTTAATATAAATGACAGAGGTGGCCCAGCTGCATCCTCAATATAAGTGTCAGAGTTGACCCTGCTGCATCCTCAATATAATTGACAGAGGTGACCCTGCTGCATCCTCAATGTAAGTGACAAAGGTGGCCCTGCTGCATCCTCAATATAAGTGACGGAGGTGATCCTGCTGCATCCTCAATATAAGTGACAGAGGTGACCCTGCTGCATCCTTAATATAAGTGACAGGGGTGGTCCTACTGCCTCCTCAATATAAGTGACAGGAGTGACCCTGCTGCATCCTCAATATAAGTGTCAGAGGTGACCCTGCTGCATCCTCAATATAAGTGACGGAGGTGACCCTGCTGCATCCTCAATATAAGTGACAGAGGTGGTCCTGCTGCATCTTCAATATAAGTGTCAGAGGTGACAATCCTGCATCCTCAACATAAGTGTCAGAGGTGACCCTTCTGCATCCTCAATATAAGTGACAGAGGTGGTCCTGCTGCATACTCAATATAAGTGACAGAGGTGATCCTGCTGCATCCTCAATATAAGTGTCAGAGGGGACCCTGCTACATCCTCAATATAAGTGATGGAGGTGACCCTGCTGCATCCTCAATATAAGTGACGGAGGTGACCCTGCTGCATCCTCAATATAAGTGTCAGAGGTGACCCTGCTGCATCCTCAATATAAGTGACAGAGGTGGTCCTGCTGCATCCTCAACATAAGTGTCAGAGGTGACCCTGCTGCATCCTCAATATAAGTGACAAAGGTGGCCCTGCTGCATCCTCAATATAAGTGTCAGAGGTGACCCTGCAGCATCCTTAATGTAAGTGACAGAGGTGATCCTGCTGCATCCACAATATAAGTGACAGAGGTGGTCCTGCTGAATCCTCAATATAAGTGACAGAGAAGGTCCTGCTGCATCCTCAATATAAGTGGCAGAGGTGACCCTGCTGCATCCTCAATATAAGTGACAGAGAAGGACCTGCTGCATCCTCATTTTAAGAGACAGAGGTAACCCTGCTGCATCCTCGTTATAAGAGACAGAGGTGGCGCTGCTGCATCCTCAATATAAGAGACAGAGGTGGTCCTGCTGCATACTCAATATAAGTGACAGAGGTGATCCTGCTGCATCCTCAATATAAGTGTCAGAGGGGACCCTGCTACATCCTCAATATAAGTGACGGAGGTGACCCTGCTGCATCCTCAATATAAGTGACAGAGGTGGTCCTGCTGCATCCTCAATATAAGTGTCAGAGGTGACCCTGCTGCATCCTCAATATAAGTGACGGAGGTGACCCTGCTGCATCCTCAATATTAGTGACTGAGGTGGTCCTGCTGCATCCTCAACATAAGTGTCAGAGGTGACCCTGCTGCATCCTCAATATAAGTGACAGAGGTGGTCCTGCTGCATACTCAATATAAGTGACAGAGGTTATCCTGCTGCATCCTCAATATAAGTGACAAAGGTGGCCCTGCTGCATCCTCAATATAAGTGTCAGAGGTGACCCTGCAGCATCCTTAATGTAAGTGACAGAGTTGATCCTGCTGCATCCACAATGTAAGTGACAGAGGTGGTCCTGCTGAATCCTCAATATAAGTGACAGAGGTGGCGCTGCTGCATCCTCAATATAAGAGACAGAGGTGGTCCTGCTGCATCCTCAATGTAAGTGACAGAGGTGACCCTGCTGCACCCTCAATATAAGTGACAGAGGTGACCCTGCTGCATCCTCAATATAAGTGACAGAGGTGACCCTGCTGCATACTCAATATAAGTGACAGAGGTGGCCCTGCTGCATCCTCAATATAAGTGACGTTGGTGGTACCTGCTGCATCCTCAATATAAGTGACAGAGGTGGTCCTGCTGCATACTCAATATAAGTGACAGAGGTGATCCTGCTGCATCCTCAATATAAGTGTCAGAGGGGACCCTGCTACATCCTCAATATAAGTGACGGAGGTGACCCTGCTGCATCCTCAATATAAGTGACGGAGGTGACCCTGCTGCATCCTCAATATAAGTGACAGAGGTGGTCCTGCTGCATCCTCAATATAAGTGTCAGAGGTGTCCCTGCTGCATCCTCAATATAAGTGACGGAGGTGACCCTGCTGCATCCTCAATATAAGTGACAGAGGTGGTCCTGCTGCATCCTCAACTTAAGTGTAAGAGGTGACCCTGCTGCATCCTCAATATAAGTGACAGAGGTGGTCCTGCTGCATACTCAATATAAGTGACAGAGGTGATCCTGCTGCATCCTCAATATAAGTGACAAAGGTGGCCCTGCAGCATCCTCAATATAAGTGTCAGAGGTGACCCTGCAGCATCCTTAATGTAAGTGACAGAGGTGATCCTGCTGCATCCACAATATAAGTGACAGAGGTGGTCCTGCTGAATCCGCAATATAAGTGACAGAGAAGGTCCTGCTGCATGCTCAATATAAGTGGCAGAGGTGACCCTGCTGCATCCTCAATATAAGTGACAGAGAAGGACCTGCTGCATCCTCATTTTAAGAGACAGAGGTAACCCTGCTGCATCCTCGTTATAAGAGACAGAGGTGGCGCTGCTGCATCCTCAATATAAGAGACAGAGGTGGTCCTGCTGCATCCTCAATGTAAGTGACAGAGGTGACCCTGCTGCACCCTCAATATAAGTGACAGAGGTGACCCTGCTGCATACTCAATATAAGTGACAGAGGTGGCCCTGCTGCATCCTCAATATAAGTGACGTTGGTGGTACCTGCTGCATCCTCAATATAAGTGACAGAGGTGGTCCTGCTGCATCCTCAATGTAAGTGACAGAGGTGACCCTGCTGCACCCTCAATATAAGTGACAGAGAAGGTCCTGCTGCATCCTCAATATAAGTGACAGAGGTGACCCTGCTGCATCCTCAATATAAGTGACAGAGGTGACCCTGCTGCACCCTCAATATAAGTGACAGAGAAGGTCCTGCTGCATCCTCAATATAAGTGACAGAGGTGGCCCTGCTGCATCTTCAATATAAGTGACTGCAGCATCCTCAATATAAGTGACAGAGGTGACCCTGCTGCATCCTCAATAAAAGTGATGTTTGTGGTACCTGCTGCATCCTCAATATAAGTGACAGAGGTGATCCTGCTGCATCCTCATTATAAGAGACAGAGGTGGCCCTGCTGCATCCTCAATATAAGAGACAGAGGTGGCCCTGCTGCACCCTCATTATAAGTGACAGAGGTGACCCTGCTGCATCGCCAATATAAGTGACAGAGGTGGCCCTGCTGCATCCGCAATATAAGAGACAGAGGTAGTCCTGCTGCATCCTTAATATAAGTGACAGAGGTGACCCTGCTGCACCCTCAATATAATATAAGTGACAGAGGTGACCCTGCTGCATCCTCAATATAAGTGACAGAGGTGACCCTGCTGCATCCTCAATATAAGTGACAGAGATGACCCTGCTGCATCCTCAATATAAGTAACAGAGGTGGCCCTGCTGCATCCTCAATATAAGTGTCAAAGGTGACCCTGCTGCATCCTCAATATAAGTGACAGAGGTGATCCTGATGCATCCTCAGTATTAGTGACAGAGGTGACCCTGCTGCATCCTCAATATAAGTGACAGAGGTGACCCTGCTGCATCCTCAATATAAGTGACAGAGGTGGCCCTGCTGCATCCTCAATATAAGAGACAGAGGTGATCCTGCTGCATCGTCAATATAAGTGACAGAGGTGGTCTTGCTGCATCCTCAATATAAGTGACAGAGGTGGTCCTGCTGCATCCTCAATATAAGTGACAGAGGTGGTCCTGCTGCATCCTCAATATAAGTGACAGAGGTGGTCCTGCTGCATCCTCAATATAAGGGACAGAGGTGACCCTGCCGCATCCTCAATATAAGTGACGGAGGTGACCCTTCTGCATCCTCAAAATAAGTGTCAGAGGTGGCCCTGCTGCATCCTCAATATAAGGGACAGAGGTGACCCTGCCGCATCCTCAATATAAGTGACGGAGGTGACCCTTCTGCATCCTCAATATAAGTGACAGAGGTGGCCCTGCTGCATCCTCAAAATAAGGGACAGAGGTGACCCTGCCGCATCCTCAATATAAGTGACAGAGGTGGCCCTGCTGCATCCTCAATGTAAGTGACAGATGTGACCCTGCTGCATCCTCAATATCAGTGACAGAGGTGATCCTGCTGCATCCTCAATGTAAGTGACAGAGGTGATCCTGCTGCATCCACAATATAAGTGACAGAGGTGGTCCTGCTGAATCCGCAATATAAGTGTCAGAGGTGACCCTGCAGCATCCTTAATGTAAGTGACAGAGGTGATCCTGCTGCATCCACAATATAAGTGACAGAGGTGGTCCTGCTGAATCCTCAATATAAGTGACAGATGTGACCCTGCTGCATCCTCAATATAAGTGTCAGAGGTGACCCTGCAGCATCCTTAATGTAAGTGACAGAGGTGATCCTGCTGCATCCACAATATAAGTGACAGAGGTGGTCCTGCTGAATCCTCAATATAAGTGACAGAGAAGGTCCTGCTGCATCCTCAATATAAGTGACAGAGGTGACCCTGCTGCATCCTCAATATAAGTGACAGAGAAGGACCTGCTGCATATTCATTTTAAGAGACAGAGGTAACCCTGCTGCATCCTCATTATAAGAGACAGAGGTGGCCCTGCTGCATCCTCAACATAAGAGACAGAGGTGGTCCTGCTGCATCCTCAATGTAAGTGACAGAGGTGACCATGCTGCACCCTGAATATAAGTGACAGAGGTGACCCTGCTGCATCCTCAATATAAGTGACAGAGGTGACCCTGCTGCATACTCAATATAAGTGACAGAGGTGGCCCTGCTGCATCCTCAATATAAGTGACGTTGGTGGTACCTGCTGCATCCTCAATATAAGTGACAGAGGTGGTCCTGCTGCATCCTCAATGTAAGTGACAGAGGTGACCCTGCTGCACCCTCAATATAAGTGACAGAGAAGGTCCTGCTGCATCCTAAATATAAGTGACAGAGGAGACCCTGCTGCATCCTCAATATAAGTGACAGAGGTGACCCTGCTGCATCCTCAATATAAGTGACAGAGGTGGCCCTGCTGCATCCTCAATATAAGAGAAAGAGGTGGTCCTGCTGCATCCTCAATGTAAGTGACAGATGTGACCCTGCTGCACCCTCAATATAAGTGACAGAGAAGGTCCTGCTGCATCCTCAATATAAGTGACAGAGAAGGACCTGCTGCATCCTCATTTTAAGAGACAGAGGTAACCCTGCTGCATCCTCGTTATAAGAGACAGAGGTGGCGCTGCTGCATCCTCAATATAAGAGACAGAGGTGGTCCTGCTGCACCCTCAATATAAGTGACAGAGAAGGTCCTGCTGCATCCTCAATATAAGTGACAGAGGTGGTCCTGCTGCATCCGCAATATAAGTGGCAGAGGTGATCCTGCTGCATCCTCAATATAAGTGACAGAGGTGGTCCTGCTGCATCCTCAATATAAGTGACAGAGGTGATCCTGCTGCATCCTCAATAGAAGTGACATTGGTGGTCCTGCTCCATCCTTAATATAAATGACAGAGGCGGCCCAGCTGCATCCTCAATATAAGTGTCAGAGGTGACCCTGCAGCATCCTTAATATAAATGACAGAGGTGGCCCAGCTGCATCCTCAATATAAGTGTCAGAGTTGACCCTGCTGCATCCTCAATATAATTGACAGAGGTGACCCTGCTGCATCCTCAATGTAAGTGACAAAGGTGGCCCTGCTGCATCCTCAATATAAGTGACGGAGGTGATCCTGCTGCATCCTCAATATAAGTGACAGAGGTGACCCTGCTGCATCCTTAATATAAGTGACAGGGGTGGTCCTACTGCCTCCTCAATATAAGTGACAGGAGTGACCCTGCTGCATCCTCAATATAAGTGTCAGAGGTGACCCTGCTGCATCCTCAATATAAGTGACGGAGGTGACCCTGCTGCATCCTCAATATAAGTGACAGAGGTGGTCCTGCTGCATCTTCAATATAAGTGTCAAAGGTGACAATCCTGCATCCTCAACATAAGTGTCAGAGGTGACCCTTCTGCATCCTCATTATAAGTGACAGAGGTGGTCCTGCTGCATACTCAATATAAGTGTCAGAGGTGACCCTGCTGCATACTCAATATAAGTGACAGAGGTGGCCCTGCTGCATCCTCAATATAAGTGACGTTGGTGGTACCTGCTGCATCCTCAATATAAGTGACAGAGGTGGTCCTGCTGCATCCTCAATGTAAGTGACAGAGGTGACCCTGCTGCACCCTCAATATAAGTGACAGAGAAGGTCCTGCTGCATCCTCAATATAAGTGACAGAGGTGGTCCTGCTGCATCCGCAATATAAGTGGCAGAGGTGATCCTGCTGCATCCTCAATATAAGTGACAGAGGTGGTCCTGCTGCATCCTCAATATAAGTGACAGAGGTGATCCTGCTGCATCCTCAATAGAAGTGACATTGGTGGTCCTGCTCCATCCTTAATATAAATGACAGAGGCGGCCCAGCTGCATCCTCAATATAAGTGTCAGAGGTGGTCCTGCTGCATCTTCAATATAAGTGTCAGAGGTGACAATCCTGCATCCTCAACATAAGTGTCAGAGGTGACCCTTCTGCATCCTCAATATAAGTGACAGAGGTGGTCCTGCTGCATACTCAATATAAGTGACAGAGGTGATCCTGCTGCATCCTCAATATAAGTGTCAGAGGGGACCCTGCTACATCCTCAATATAGGTGTCAGAGGTGACCCTGCTGCATCCTCAATATAAGTGACAGAGGTGGTCCTGCTGCATCCTCAACATAAGTGTCAGAGGTGACCCTGCTGCATCCTCAATATAAGTGACAAAGGTGGCCCTGCTGCATCCTCAATATAAGTGTCAGAGGTGACCCTGCAGCATCCTTAATGTAAGTGACAGAGGTGATCCTGCTGCATCCACAATATAAGTGACAGAGGTGGTCCTGCTGAATCCTCAATATAAGTGACAGAGAAGGTCCTGCTGCATCCTCAATATAAGTGGCAGAGGTGACCCTGCTGCATCCTCAATATAAGTGACAGAGAAGGACCTGCTGCATCCTCATTTTAAGAGACAGAGGTAACCCTGCTGCATCCTCGTTATAAGAGACAGAGGTGGCGCTGCTGCATCCTCAATATAAGAGACAGAGGTGGTCCTGCTGCATACTCAATATAAGTGACAGAGGTGACCCTGCTGCATCCTCAATATAAGTGTCAGAGGGGACCCTGCTACATCCTCAATATAAGTGACGGAGGTGACCCTGCTGCATCCTCAATATAAGTGACAGAGGTGGTCCTGCTGCATCCTCAATATAAGTGTCAGAGGTGACCCTGCTGCATCCTCAATATAAGTGACGGAGGTGACCCTGCTGCATCCTCAATATAAGTGACAGAGGTGGTCCTGCTGCATCCTCAACATAAGTGTCAGAGGTGACCCTGCTGCATCCTCAATATAAGTGACAGAGGTGGTCCTGCTGCATACTCAATATAAGTGACAGAGGTTATCCTGCTGCATCCTCAATATAAGTGGCAAAGGTGGCCCTGCTGCATCCTCAATATAAGTGTCAGAGGTGACCCTGCAGCATCCTTAATGTAAGTGACAGAGGTGATCCTGCTGCATCCACAATATAAGTGACAGAGGTGGTCCTGCTGAATCCTCAATATAAGTGACAGAGAAGGTCCTGCTGCATCCTCAATATAAGTGACAGAGGTGACCCTGCTGCATCCTCAATATAAGTGACAGAGAAGGACCTGCTGCATCCTCATTTTAAGAGACAGAGGTAACCCTGCTGCATCCTCGTTATAAGAGACAGAGGTGGCGCTGCTGCATCCTCAATATAAGAGACAGAGGTGGTCCTGCTGCATCCTCAATGTAAGTGACAGAGGTGACCCTGCTGCACCCTCAATATAAGTGACAGAGGTGACCCTGCTGCATCCTCAATATAAGTGACAGAGGTGACCCTGCTGCATACTCAATATAAGTGACAGAGGTGGCCCTGCTGCATCCTCAATATAAGTGACGTTGGTGGTACCTGCTGCATCCTCAATATAAGTGACAGAGGTGGTCCTGCTGCATACTCAATATAAGTGACAGAGGTGATCCTGCTGCATCCTCAATATAAGTGTCAGAGGGGACCCTGCTACATCCTCAATATAAGTGACGGA
This sequence comes from Lissotriton helveticus, assembly GCF_964261635.1. Classification (NCBI taxonomy): domain Eukaryota; kingdom Metazoa; phylum Chordata; class Amphibia; order Caudata; family Salamandridae; genus Lissotriton; species Lissotriton helveticus. The sequence goes on from NC_136058.1 coordinate 423,605,465, forward strand.
GGTGACCCTGCTGCATCCTCAATATAAGTGACGGAGGTGACCCTGCTGCATCCTCAATATAAGTGACAGAGGTGGTCCTGCTGCATCCTCAATATAAGTGTCAGAGGTGTCCCTGCTGCATCCTCAATATAAGTGACGGAGGTGACCCTGCTGCATCCTCAATATAAGTGACAGAGGTGGTCCTGCTGCATCCTCAACATAAGTGTAAGAGGTGACCCTGCTGCATCCTCAATATAAGTGACAGAGGTGGTCCTGCTGCATACTCAATATAAGTGACAGAGGTGATCCTGCTGCATCCTCAATATAAGTGACAAAGGTGGCCCTGCAGCATCCTCAATATAAGTGTCAGAGGTGACCCTGCAGCATCCTTAATGTAAGTGACAGAGGTGATCCTGCTGCATCCACAATATAAGTGACAGAGGTGGTCCTGCTGAATCCTCAATATAAGTGACAGAGAAGGTCCTGCTGCATCCTCAATATAAGTGGCAGAGGTGACCCTGCTGCATCCTCAATATAAGTGACAGAGAAGGACCTGCTGCATCCTCATTTTAAGAGACAGAGGTAACCCTGCTGCATCCTCGTTATAAGAGACAGAGGTGGCGCTGCTGCATCCTCAATATAAGAGACAGAGGTGGTCCTGCTGCATCCTCAATGTAAGTGACAGAGGTGACCCTGCTGCACCCTCAATATAAGTGACAGAGGTGACCCTGCTGCATACTCAATATAAGTGACAGAGGTGGCCCTGCTGCATCCTCAATATAAGTGACGTTGGTGGTACCTGCTGCATCCTCGATATAAGTGACAGAGGTGGTCCTGCTGCATCCTCAATGTAAGTGACAGAGGTGACCCTGCTGCACCCTCAATATAAGTGACAGAGAAGGTCCTGCTGCATCCTCAATATAAGTGACAGAGGTGACCCTGCTGCATCCTCAATATAAGTGACAGAGGTGACCCTGCTGCACCCTCAATATAAGTGACAGAGAAGGTCCTGCTGCATCCTCAATATAAGTGACAGAGGTGGCCCTGCTGCATCTTCAATATAAGTGACTGCTGCATCCTCAATATAAGTGACAGAGGTGACCCTGCTGCATCCTCAATAAAAGTGACGTTGGTGGTACCTGCTGCATCCTCAATATAAGTGACAGAGGTGATCCTGCTGCATCCTCATTATAAGAGACAGAGGTGGCCCTGCTGCATCCTCAATATAAGTGACAGAGGTGACCCTGCTGCATCCTCAATATAAGTGACAGAGGTGACCCTGCTGCATCCTCAATATAAGTGACAGAGATGACCCTGCTGCATCCTCAATATAAGTAACAGAGGTGGCCCTGCTGCATCCTCAATATAAGTGTCAAAGGTGACCCTGCTGCATCCTCAATATAAGTGACAGAGGTGATCCTGATGCATCCTCAGTATTAGTGACAGAGGTGACCCTGCTGCATCCTCAATATAAGTGACAGAGGTGACCCTGCTGCATCCTCAATATAAGTGACAGAGGTGGCCCTGCTGCATCCTCAATATAAGAGACAGAGGTGATCCTGCTGCATCGTCAATATAAGTGACAGAGGTGATCCTGCTGCATCGTCAATATAAGTGACAGAGGTGGTCTTGCTGCATCCTCAATATAAGTGACAGAGGTGGTCCTGCTGCATCCTCAATATAAGTGACAGAGGTGGTCCTGCTGCATCCTCAATATAAGTGACAGAGGTGGTCCTGCTGCATCCTCAATATAAGGGACAGAGGTGACCCTGCCGCATCCTCAATATAAGTGACGGAGGTGACCCTTCTGCATCCTCAAAATAAGTGTCAGAGGTGGCCCTGCTGCATCCTCAATATAAGGGACAGAGGTGACCCTGCCGCATCCTCAATATAAGTGACGGAGGTGACCCTTCTGCATCCTCAATATAAGTGACAGAGGTGGCCCTGCTGCATCCTCAAAATAAGGGACAGAGGTGACCCTGCCGCATCCTCAATATAAGTGACAGAGGTGGCCCTGCTGCATCCTCAATGTAAGTGACAGATGTGACCCTGCTGCATCCTCAATATCAGTGACAGAGGTGATCCTGCTGCATCCTCAATGTAAGTGACAGAGGTGATCCTGCTGCATCCACAATATAAGTGACAGAGGTGGTCCTGCTGAATCCGCAATATAAGTGTCAGAGGTGACCCTGCAGCATCCTTAATGTAAGTGACAGAGGTGATCCTGCTGCATCCACAATATAAGTGACAGAGGTGGTCCTGCTGAATCCTCAATATAAGTGACAGATGTGACCCTGCTGCATCCTCAATATAAGTGTCAGAGGTGACCCTGCAGCATCCTTAATGTAAGTGACAGAGGTGATCCTGCTGCATCCACAATATAAGTGACAGAGGTGGTCCTGCTGAATCCTCAATATAAGTGACAGAGAAGGTCCTGCTGCATCCTCAATATAAGTGACAGAGGTGACCCTGCTGCATCCTCAATATAAGTGACAGAGAAGGACCTGCTGCATATTCATTTTAAGAGACAGAGGTAACCCTGCTGCATCCTCATTATAAGAGACAGAGGTGGCCCTGCTGCATCCTCAACATAAGAGACAGAGGTGGTCCTGCTGCATCCTCAATGTAAGTGACAGAGGTGACCATGCTGCACCCTGAATATAAGTGACAGAGGTGACCCTGCTGCATCCTCAATATAAGTGACAGAGGTGACCCTGCTGCATACTCAATATAAGTGACAGAGGTGGCCCTGCTGCATCCTCAATATAAGTGACGTTGGTGGTACCTGCTGCATCCTCAATATAAGTGACAGAGGTGGTCCTGCTGCATCCTCAATGTAAGTGACAGAGGTGACCCTGCTGCACCCTCAATATAAGTGACAGAGAAGGTCCTGCTGCATCCTAAATATAAGTGACAGAGGAGACCCTGCTGCATCCTCAATATAAGTGACAGAGGTGACCCTGCTGCATCCTCAATATAAGTGACAGAGGTGGCCCTGCTGCATCCTCAATATAAGAGAAAGAGGTGGTCCTGCTGCATCCTCAATGTAAGTGACAGATGTGACCCTGCTGCACCCTCAATATAAGTGACAGAGAAGGTCCTGCTGCATCCTCAATATAAGTGACAGAGAAGGACCTGCTGCATCCTCATTTTAAGAGACAGAGGTAACCCTGCTGCATCCTCGTTATAAGAGACAGAGGTGGCGCTGCTGCATCCTCAATATAAGAGACAGAGGTGGTCCTGCTGCACCCTCAATATAAGTGACAGAGAAGGTCCTGCTGCATCCTCAATATAAGTGACAGAGGTGGTCCTGCTGCATCCGCAATATAAGTGGCAGAGGTGATCCTGCTGCATCCTCAATATAAGTGACAGAGGTGGTCCTGCTGCATCCTCAATATAAGTGACAGAGGTGATCCTGCTGCATCCTCAATAGAAGTGACATTGGTGGTCCTGCTCCATCCTTAATATAAATGACAGAGGCGGCCCAGCTGCATCCTCAATATAAGTGTCAGAGGTGACCCTGCAGCATCCTTAATATAAATGACAGAGGTGGCCCAGCTGCATCCTCAATATAAGTGTCAGAGTTGACCCTGCTGCATCCTCAATATAATTGACAGAGGTGACCCTGCTGCATCCTCAATGTAAGTGACAAAGGTGGCCCTGCTGCATCCTCAATATAAGTGACGCAGGTGATCCTGCTGCATCCTCAATATAAGTGACAGAGGTGACCCTGCTGCATCCTTAATATAAGTGATAGGGGTGGTCCTACTGCCTCCTCAATATAAGTGACAGGAGTGACCCTGCTGCATCCTCAATATAAGTGTCAGAGGTGACCCTGCTGCATCCTCAATATAAGTGACGGAGGTGACCCTGCTGCATCCTCAATATAAGTGACAGAGGTGGTCCTGCTGCATCTTCAATATAAGTGTCAGAGGTGACAATCCTGCATCCTCAACATAAGTGTCAGAGGTGACCCTTCTGCATCCTCAATATAAGTGACAGAGGTGGTCCTGCTGCATACTCAATATAAGTGTCAGAGGTGACCCTGCTGCATACTCAATATAAGTGACAGAGGTGGCCCTGCTGCATCCTCAATATAAGTGACGTTGGTGGTACCTGCTGCATCCTCAATATAAGTGACAGAGGTGGTCCTGCTGCATCCTCAATGTAAGTGACAGAGGTGACCCTGCTGCACCCTCAATATAAGTGACAGAGAAGGTCCTGCTGCATCCTCAATATAAGTGACAGAGGTGGTCCTGCTGCATCCGCAATATAAGTGGCAGAGGTGATCCTGCTGCATCCTCAATATAAGTGACAGAGGTGGTCCTGCTGCATCCTCAATATAAGTGACAGAGGTGATCCTGCTGCATCCTCAATAGAAGTGACATTGGTGGTCCTGCTCCATCCTTAATATAAATGACAGAGGCGGCCCAGCTGCATCCTCAATATAAGTGTCAGAGGTGGTCCTGCTGCATCTTCAATATAAGTGTCAGAGGTGACAATCCTGCATCCTCAACATAAGTGTCATAGGTGACCCTTCTGCATCCTCAATATAAGTGACAGAGGTGGTCCTGCTGCATACTCAATATAAGTGACAGAGGTGATCCTGCTGCATCCTCAATATAAGTGTCAGAGGGGACCCTGCTACATCCTCAATATAAGTGTCAGAGGTGACCCTGCTGCATCCTCAATATAAGTGACAGAGGTGGTCCTGCTGCATCCTCAACATAAGTGTCAGAGGTGACCCTGCTGCATCCTCAATATAAGTGACAAAGGTGGCCCTGCTGCATCCTCAATATAAGTGTCAGAGGTGACCCTGCAGCATCCTTAATGTAAGTGACAGAGGTGATCCTGCTGCATCCACAATATAAGTGACAGAGGTGGTCCTGCTGAATCCTCAATATAAGTGACAGAGAAGGTCCTGCTGCATCCTCAATATAAGTGGCAGAGGTGACCCTGCTGCATCCTCAATATAAGTGACAGAGAAGGACCTGCTGCATCCTCATTTTAAGAGACAGAGGTAACCCTGCTGCATCCTCGTTATAAGAGACAGAGGTGGCGCTGCTGCATCCTCAATATAAGAGACAGAGGTGGTCCTGCTGCATACTCAATATAAGTGACAGAGGTGACCCTGCTGCATCCTCAATATAAGTGTCAGAGGGGACCCTGCTACATCCTCAATATAAGTGACGGAGGTGACCCTGCTGCATCCTCAATATAAGTGACAGAGGTGGTCCTGCTGCATCCTCAATATAAGTGTCAGAGGTGACCCTGCTGCATCCTCAATATAAGTGACGGAGGTGACCCTGCTGCATCCTCAATATAAGTGACAGAGGTGGTCCTGCTGCATCCTCAACATAAGTGTCAGAGGTGACCCTGCTGCATCCTCAATATAAGTGACAGAGGTGGTCCTGCTGCATACTCAATATAAGTGACAGAGGTTATCCTGCTGCATCCTCAATATAAGTGGCAAAGGTGGCCCTGCTGCATCCTCAATATAAGTGTCAGAGGTGACCCTGCAGCATCCTTAATGTAAGTGACAGAGGTGATCCTGCTGCATCCACAATATAAGTGACAGAGGTGGTCCTGCTGAATCCTCAATATAAGTGACAGAGAAGGTCCTGCTGCATCCTCAATATAAGTGACAGAGGTGACCCTGCTGCATCCTCAATATAAGTGACAGAGAAGGACCTGCTGCATCCTCATTTTAAGAGACAGAGGTAACCCTGCTGCATCCTCGTTATAAGAGACAGAGGTGGCGCTGCTGCATCCTCAATATAAGAGACAGAGGTGGTCCTGCTGCATCCTCAATGTAAGTGACAGAGGTGACCCTGCTGCACCCTCAATATAAGTGACAGAGGTGAACCTGCTGCATCCTCAATATAAGTGACAGAGGTGACCCTGCTGCATACTCAATATAAGTGACAGAGGTGGCCCTGCTGCATCCTCAATATAAGTGACGTTGGTGGTACCTGCTGCATCCTCAATATAAGTGACAGAGGTGGTCCTGCTGCATACTCAATATAAGTGACAGAGGTGATCCTGCTGCATCCTCAATATAAGTGTCAGAGGGGACCCTGCTACATCCTCAGTATAAGTGACGGAGGTGACCCTGCTGCATCCTCAATATAAGTGACGGAGGTGACCCTGCTGCATCCTCAATATAAGTGACAGAGGTGGTCCTGCTGCATCCTCAATATAAGTGTCAGAGGTGTCCCTGCTGCATCCTCAATATAAGTGACGGAGGTGACCCTGCTGCATCCTCAATATAAGTGACAGAGGTGGTCCTGCTGCATCCTCAACATAAGTGTAAGAGGTGACCCTGCTGCATCCTCAATATAAGTGACAGAGGTGGTCCTGCTGCATACTCAATATAAGTGACAGAGGTGATCCTGCTGCATCCTCAATATAAGTGACAAAGGTGGCCCTGCAGCATCCTCAATATAAGTGTCAGAGGTGACCCTGCAGCATCCTTAATGTAAGTTGTGAGAAGTTGGCCCGATATGCAACGTTCGCTATTCTAGCGACCGCTATGTATCGTTCCAACGACCCTTATGGTGTTTGGTTGTAAGTCAACCTACAGACCAGCTATCCTAGTAGCGTGGATACGAGCAGTCTAAGGCTAAAGACTCGAGAGGGCGCGTTAAGCCAGCTGTTTACCACACATGTACCCCTTGAACACCCAGTGAAAGGACACCACACAAGTGTTATGAAAATAAACAATATATTTATTAAGAATCACAACAGCCCTGTACTCTTTATGAGGACAGGGTACTAAGCACAAACCAAATCTCTTTAGTAAATACTTCAAGTGCACAGTTTAAAGACAAGTGTCCGAGGACACGGAAAGGTTAAGGCAAGTCGGAAGCGAGGGACTCGGGACCCTAGAGTAAGGAGGCTATGCAGGCACCGAAATGCCGAGTTACCTAGCCACGAGGGCTGCGGCTGCACAAGTCTTACAGGCGTCGGGGTCTTCGCTGACGAGCCAGGAGCCGGAAGAAAAGGAGTTGCTGGCCGGCGACCAGTGGTGTATAGTTCGTAGAGATTGATGAAAAACCTGAAAGCAGAGGGGACCAAGTTCGTACCACTAGCCAGTAGTCAGAGGGTACCAGGAAGGCACCAGTTGGCCGTCACCTCGACCAGGTGAGTGGGCGACGCTAGGCTCTGCAGTCTCACGGACCAGGAGGCGTTGTCGGCGACCACGGTGGAGGTGCGAGCTGTCCCACGACGGATGTCGCTGTCGGCGTCTTGAGGGGACCAGGAGGGTCCGGGGTGCTTCTCAAAGAGATGGAAGCAAGGGCCAGTCTGGAGCAACCAGACCGGCAGTGTTGGTTCTCGGATGTCGTCACAGAAGGGCACAAGCCAGCGGCTAGTGACCAGACAACGTGCTGAGCAGCGAGCAGAAGGGCCCCACGCAGATCGTGGAGATGCTGGGAGACTGCACTTCGGTGCTGGAGCGGCTCAGGGTCGGGGCTTCTCGGACCCCAGAGCACTCACCAGAGAGTTATCTCGATGGTCGTGCTGGTTTTTAAGAGCGTGCAGGTTCTGATGATGGCCGGTCCCTCGAGGTCTCGTCGCACCCACAGATCACAGCTGAGCTGATGACGTGGGTAGAGGTCAGAGGTGCCAGGGAAGCCGGTTCTCGTCGAGCTGGGCCGTCGGATTCCTTGAGGAAGGACTTACAGCAAACCGCAGAGTTCTTAGATGGTGCCCGCTGATGCAGGGTGACTACTCCTTAGCCACAAGGGAGAAATCTTGAGAAGAGTCTTGAAGTCCTTTCGTAGAAAGTATTCTTGATTCAAAGATGATCTAATTTGGAAGGGTCCCCGCTCCGGCCTTTATCCTAAAGAAAGGGGCGGGTGCATGACTAGGTCCTGCCCTAAGGGTGGGACCAGGAAGGGGGGTAGTTACACCCCTCTCCCCTGCCGGACTTTCCCCAGGCCAGGGCTGTCGCCCCTGGAACTGGTTCTAACCGGCAGATGCGTAGTGAGCACCGGGGTGCCACTCCGCAGTCACCTTCTCGCAAAAGCCCTACCTACCCAGAATACACAAACCCTGTCTGGGACGGTGCGAACACCGCCCTCGACAGGAAACCCTTTGTCCAAGTGCTCCTCGCTGGAAGGACTCCCAGCAGCAGGAGGTCAGACTCGTGTCTGTGGTGGCAGCATCCATTTTGTGGAGCTGAGGCTTTCGTTAACTTTAACCGGGGTTCACAGTTACGTACATGTCGTGTCCCTCTAGAAGGGCGGAATGCTAACCTCGTCGCCAGGGTTGGTGAGAGGGCAGCACCCCGATTCGTATGACACCTTACTCGACATGTCTTGATAACGCGACACCGAAGTTACCGATGTGGTACGCGTTATCATGGAACAGCCATTGGGTCTTTTCTCCGCAAGCTGCAACCGGCTCGGCTCGGGCCAGAACACAGTTCAAACGAGCCCATGCACTCTGCCTTCAGGATTGTCAAGGCCTGCCATAGGAGTGACTGATAGGAACTCGGGTGTCCATTGTATGGTTAGATATAGAGCTACTATACCTAAAGCAAAGGGTGATTACACGACTTCGCCCCAGCTGTCATGCAGCCAGTTGTGTCAAATTTAGGAGGCCAGCCAGGGGTGGCATAATACATGCTGCAGCCCCTGGCAGCCCTGGGTACACCTATGCCCTGAGTTACAGGGTCTGATAAGGTGGCCCAGTACCAATTGGAAATGCACCTAGGGTACATGGAATCCATTTGAAAGAGAGAGCAGTAGGCCTGGGGTCCTGATTGGCAGGGTCCCAGGTCGACTATGTCCAAAACCAGCTAAAACACAGGGCAAAAAGTTGGGGGCAACCATAGTCAGGATGTACCTTCCTACACAACCCCCCCCCCAAACGAAAGGAGATAAGGCTATCCTTGTCCAGGTAAGCCTCTATTACCTAAGTGGCCATATAAGGAAGGACCAGCTCTGGCTTGGTTTCCCCCTGTGTCATGGTCCACTAGGCAACCCCTCACCCTAAGGGTATCTGAGGGTCTCCACCATAGGGAATCTCTGTCTCTGGTGTGTCTTGGGAAAGAAGAAGGCTGATGCTGGGATGGAGTACTGAAGTGAGGCTCCTCTACCTTTGGGCTCAACTTCCTCCAATCACCATTCATCATGTGTGCCTTTCTTTCTTTAGCTGAGATGCACTGAGCTCTCAGGGTCAGCCTCTGGCTACCTAAAGCTGGAGGCTGAGTCCCTCTGTTTGGCTTACTGGAGGGACAGGTCAGGTCTGGGGTTTTTAGGCCCCATGTTTGGCTGTGCCCAACAGTGTCCAGCTGTGGGAGTTCCCTAACTACTTTTAAGGGGGATCCCTCAGGAGTCTGTTTCATTTTCACTTGGCTAGGTTCACCAGCTTCAGTGATCCTAATCTTTTGATTAAGGGGTTCTTTTGGACAGGGGGCCCTTTGGGGTCCACCACTGGCCTCCCTGTCCTCTTCAGCCCTGGGCTGACTGAGGCAGGGTAGAGAGGTGCAGTTTACCTGCTCCAGACTGGGTCCCACCTGGGAAGGGTCCACTGCCATCAGGGGCTCTGCCAGGCTAGGCCTGACTACCTCTGGGGCAGTTCCTTCAACAGGGGTAGAGTCAGTTCCCTGAGGAGGCTGGCTCTCACCTAGTGTCTGGGAGGGGGAAGACTCTTCTTCCTCCTCAATGCTCTCCGTTTGAGTGGAGTGATCCATTGTTTCAGGCTTCACAACCTCACTATCTGTCTGAGTAGAGGCTGAGACCATTTCAACCTTGCCAACCTTTTCAGGAGGGCACTCAGTCTGTGTTTGGGCTGTGACTGTCACAGCTCTCCTATCCTGCTCTGGAAAGTCTGTCTGAGCCTGGGCAGTGGCTACCACTGCCCTTCCAACCTTTTCAGGGAGGAATGGTGCTTGGACTGGGGCTGTAGCTATTACTGCCCCACTAACCTGTCTGGATAGGCCTATCATTCTGGAATGAGTTTCTTGCTCCACCTCAGCCCATGCTGAGAGTTCCAGGTCATTCCCCAGTAAGCAATCTACAGGAAGGTTATCTGTCACTGCCACTCTCAGGGGCCCTGTGACATTACCCCAGCTGAGCTTGACTACTGCCATGGGATGCCTTCTCTTCATTCCATGAATGTCCGTCACCTGATAAGTAAAACCAGGGGTCAGTTGAGCAGAGGGGACCAGATGGTCACTCACCATGGTGAGGCTGGCCCCTGTGTCTCTGAATGCCTCAACTTTCTGACCATTCACTAAAACTTCTTGTCTATACTTGCCCAAAATGTGGGGTCCAGTAGTGAAGTTGGCAAACCCCATGCCAGTCTCACAGACAAGAGTGTGGTCAGGGAACCTGGCTAGGCCATAGTCCTCCTGATTTCCCAAAGTAATGCCCACCACATTCTTGGGGGCACTCCCACCACCTTGGGGATTACCACTAGTGGTAACAGGAGGTCTAGGAGTATTACTTGGGGGTATGTTTTCCTTATTGCTATTTGTAGGGCACTTGGCATCACTTTTGTAATGGCCCACCTGTTTACAGGTATGGCAATAAGGTTTCTTCTGTTCGGAAGGAGTGTTCTGGGACCCACCACCCTTGTTGGAGTTTTGGGGCCCTTGGGAAGTCTTCTCTGTGGATTTATCCCCACCCTTCTCTTGAGGCTTGGTCGATTCCTTTTTCTGGTCACCACCCTGGTTTTTAGGCCTAACCCTGGTTCTGACCCATTTGTCTGCCCTCTTACCCAATTCCTGTGGAGAGGTCAACTCAGAGTCTACCAGGTGCTGATGTAATAGCTGGTTCTGACAATTATTTAAGATTTGCTCCCTCATAATTAGATTATACAATCCTTTAAAATCAGTAACCTTACTACCCAGTAGCCAGCCTTCAAAAGCCTTAGTGGCACAATCGACAAAGTCAGTCCAATCTTGAGACTGAGTTTTCTGGGTGTCTCTGAACAGCATCCTGTATTGTTCAGTGGTTAAACCGAACCCATCAACCAGTACATTCTTCAAGATTTGGTAATTGTTAGCATCCTCCACCCTTGTGGTGAGGAGCTTATCTCTACCTTTACCGTCAAAGGAGAGCCACAAGATAGCTGCCCACTGACTTTGGGGAACACCCTGCACAGTGCAGGCTCTCTCCAAAGCAGTAATCCATTTGTGGATGTCATCCCCTTCTTTAAAGGGGGGCACTATCTTATTCAGGTGCTTTGTATCAAAACTCCTTTCCCTATTGCTAGGTACATTGCTGCCACCAGTGGGCTGTAGCCCACATAATTCTTGCTCTCTAGCAAAGGCAAGTCTCTCTTTGGCCAGGGCAAGTTCTTCCCTTTCAATCCTCAGTTTGATTGCCCTTTCTTCAGCTTCATACACTCTCCTCTTAGGGGAAGACATTCCTCTGTGAGAAGAGTTGAGAGAGCCATTGGTTCGAAAGGATCTGTTAGAGCCCCTTGATAGAGACCTAACTCGTCCATTCCCAATGTTAAGCTGACCTGATAGTGGCCCCGGGGGTCCCCCAGTACCACTGTCATGTTTGCTTAAGTTGGACCTGCTTAGTCGAACGACTTCTACCTGTCCCTTATCTGCCTCGTCCCCTGAGAGATCCTCATCCTCATCCTCCTCCACATCCTCGTTCTCGGTTGCGAGGTGAATGAGGTCAGGATCGTCCCGGGTTCCCTCGAGGGGAGGCATGTCTCCTTCTGGATTAGAAGAGCTACGAAGTTTCTCAGCTCTCCTGGCATCATAAGTCTCCAAGAGACCAATCAGAAAGGACGTTGTGGGGTTAGACCCCTGCTGAATCTTCCGGGAGTGACACAATCGTCTTAACTCCTTGAAGCTCAGCACAGTATATCCTGAAGGGATGACCTGTGGAGGGTCAACTGACACAAGGGGAGACTCAGAGTTTCCTCCTTGGCCCGACATACTGTTTCTAGTGTGGTGTAAGTGATGCACCTACCTACACTATGTGTTTTCCTACTGATCCCTTGCTAAGAGTTGTAGCCAAGGTGTGCTAAGCCTTGAGGAGCTACAACAGCTGGTTCAGTAGAACTCAGAGTATTCTAAGCTTTAGTTATATGTGCTAACAGTACTTGTGCGATCTTTCAACAAGATATTCTTAGGATACGTGTGGTAAAACAACAGCAAGCTCAAATCCCAACCGCTGCTCACCAATGTGAGAAGTTGGCCCGATATGCAACGTTCGCTATTCTAGCGACCGCTATGTATCGTTCCAACGACCCTTATGGTGTTTGGTTGTAAGTCAACCTACAGACCAGCTATCCTAGTAGCGTGGATACGAGCAGTCTAAGGCTAAAGACTCGAGAGGGCGCGTTAAGCCAGCTGTTTACCACACATGTACCCCTTGAACACCCAGTGAAAGGACACCACACAAGTGTTATGAAAATAAACAATATATTTATTAAGAATCACAACAGCCCTGTACTCTTTATGAGGACAGGGTACTAAGCACAAACCAAATCTCTTTAGTAAATACTTCAAGTGCACAGTTTAAAGACAAGTGTCCGAGGACACGGAAAGGTTAAGGCAAGTCGGAAGCGAGGGACTCGGGACCCTAGAGTAAGGAGGCTATGCAGGCACCGAAATGCCGAGTTACCTAGCCACGAGGGCTGCGGCTGCACAAGTCTTACAGGCGTCGGGGTCTTCGCTGACGAGCCAGGAGCCGGAAGAAAAGGAGTTGCTGGCCGGCGACCAGTGGTGTATAGTTCGTAGAGATTGATGAAAAACCTGAAAGCAGAGGGGACCAAGTTCGTACCACTAGCCAGTAGTCAGAGGGTACCAGGAAGGCACCAGTTGGCCGTCACCTCGACCAGGTGAGTGGGCGACGCTAGGCTCTGCAGTCTCACGGACCAGGAGGCGTTGTCGGCGACCACGGTGGAGGTGCGAGCTGTCCCACGACGGATGTCGCTGTCGGCGTCTTGAGGGGACCAGGAGGGTCCGGGGTGCTTCTCAAAGAGATGGAAGCAAGGGCCAGTCTGGAGCAACCAGACCGGCAGTGTTGGTTCTCGGATGTCGTCACAGAAGGGCACAAGCCAGCGGCTAGTGACCAGACAACGTGCTGAGCAGCGAGCAGAAGGGCCCCACGCAGATCGTGGAGATGCTGGGAGACTGCACTTCGGTGCTGGAGCGGCTCAGGGTCGGGGCTTCTCGGACCCCAGAGCACTCACCAGAGAGTTATCTCGATGGTCGTGCTGGTTTTTAAGAGCGTGCAGGTTCTGATGATGGCCGGTCCCTCGAGGTCTCGTCGCACCCACAGATCACAGCTGAGCTGATGACGTGGGTAGAGGTCAGAGGTGCCAGGGAAGCCGGTTCTCGTCGAGCTGGGCCGTCGGATTCCTTGAGGAAGGACTTACAGCAAACCGCAGAGTTCTTAGATGGTGCCCGCTGATGCAGGGTGACTACTCCTTAGCCACAAGGGAGAAATCTTGAGAAGAGTCTTGAAGTCCTTTCGTAGAAAGTATTCTTGATTCAAAGATGATCTAATTTGGAAGGGTCCCCGCTCCGGCCTTTATCCTAAAGAAAGGGGCGGGTGCATGACTAGGTCCTGCCCTAAGGGTGGGACCAGGAAGGGGGGTAGTTACACCCCTCTCCCCTGCCGGACTTTCCCCAGGCCAGGGCTGTCGCCCCTGGAACTGGTTCTAACCGGCAGATGCGTAGTGAGCACCGGGGTGCCACTCCGCAGTCACCTTCTCGCAAAAGCCCTACCTACCCAGAATACACAAACCCTGTCTGGGACGGTGCGAACACCGCCCTCGACAGGAAACCCTTTGTCCAAGTGCTCCTCGCTGGAAGGACTCCCAGCAGCAGGAGGTCAGACTCGTGTCTGTGGTGGCAGCATCCATTTTGTGGAGCTGAGGCTTTCGTTAACTTTAACCGGGGTTCACAGTTACGTACATGTCGTGTCCCTCTAGAAGGGCGGAATGCTAACCTCGTCGCCAGGGTTGGTGAGAGGGCAGCACCCCGATTCGTATGACACCTTACTCGACATGTCTTGATAACGCGACACCGAAGTTACCGATGTGGTACGCGTTATCATGGAACAGCCATTGGGTCTTTTCTCCGCAAGCTGCAACCGGCTCGGCTCGGGCCAGAACACAGTTCACACGAGCCCATGCACTCTGCCTTCAGGATTGTCAAGGCCTGCCATAGGAGTGACTGATAGGAACTCGGGTGTCCATTGTATGGTTAGATATAGAGCTACTATACCTAAAGCAAAGGGTGATTACACGACTTCGCCCCAGCTGTCATGCAGCCAGTTGTGTCAAATTTAGGAGGCCAGCCAGGGGTGGCATAATACATGCTGCAGCCCCTGGCAGCCCTGGGTACACCTATGCCCTGAGTTACAGGGTCTGATAAGGTGGCCCAGTACCAATTGGAAATGCACCTAGGGTACATGGAATCCATTTTAAAGAGAGAGCAGTAGGCCTGGGGTCCTGATTGGCAGGGTCCCAGGTCGACTATGTCCAAAACCAGCTAAAACACAGGGCAAAAAGTTGGGGGCAACCATAGTCAGGATGTACCTTCCTACACAAGTGACAGAGGTGATCCTGCTGCATCCACAATATAAGTGACAGAGGTGGTCCTGCTGAATCCTCAATATAAGTGACAGAGAAGGTCCTGCTGCATCCTCAATATAAGTGGCAGAGGTGACCCTGCTGCATCCTCAATATAAGTGACAGAGAAGGACCTGCTGCATCCTCATTTTAAGAGACAGAGGTAACCCTGCTGCATCCTCGTTATAAGAGACAGAGGTGGCGCTGCTGCATCCTCAATATAAGAGACAGAGGTGGTCCTGCTGCATCCTCAATGTAAGTGACAGAGGTGACCCTGCTGCACCCTCAATAGAGTGACAGAGGTGACCCTGCTGCATACTCAATATAAGTGACAGAGGTGGCCCTGCTGCATCCTCAATATAAGTGACGTTGGTGGTACCTGCTGCATCCTCGATATAAGTGACAGAGGTGGTCCTGCTGCATCCTCAATGTAAGTGACAGAGGTGACCCTGCTGCACCCTCAATATAAGTGACAGAGAAGGTCCTGCTGCATCCTCAATATAAGTGACAGAGGTGACCCTGCTGCATCCTCAATATAAGTGACCGAGGTGACCCTGCTGCACCCTCAATATAGGTGACAGAGAAGGTCCTGCTGCATCCTCAATATAAGTGACAGAGGTGGCCCTGCTGCATCTTCAATATAAGTGACTGCTGCATCCTCAATATAAGTGACAGAGGTGACCCTGCTGCATCCTCAATAAAAGTGACGTTGGTGGTACCTGCTGCATCCTCAATATAAGTGACAGAGGTGATCCTGCTGCATCCTCGTTATAAGAGACAGAGGTGGCCCTGCTGCATCCTCAATATAAGAGACAGAGGTGGCCCTGCTGCACCCTCATTATAAGTGACAGAGGTGACCCTGCTGCATCGCCAATATAAGTGACAGAGGTGGCCCTGCTGCATCCGCAATATAAGAGACAGAGGTAGTCCTGCTGCATCCTTAATATAAGTGACAGAGGTGACCCTGCTGCACCCTCAATATAAGTGACAGAGGTGACCCTGCTGCATCCTCAATATAAGTGACAGAGGTGACCCTGCTGCATCCTCAATATAAGTGACAGAGATGACCCTGCTGCATCCTCAATATAAGTAACAGAGGTGGCCCTGCTGCATCCTCAATATAAGTGTCAAAGGTGACCCTGCTGCATCCTCAATATAAGTGACAGAGGTGATCCTGATGCATCCTCAGTATTAGTGACAGAGGTGACCCTGCTGCATCCTCAATATAAGTGACAGAGGTGACCCTGCTGCATCCTCAATATAAGTGACAGAGGTGGCCCTGCTGCATCCTCAATATAAGAGACAGAGGTGATCCTGCTGCATCCTCAATATAAGTGACAGAGGTGGTCTTGCTGCATCCTCAATATAAGTGACAGAGGTGGTCCTGCTGCATACTCAATATAAGTGACAGAGGTGGTCCTGCTGCATCCTCAATATAAGTGACAGAGGTGGTCCTGCTGCATCCTCAATATAAGGGACAGAGGTGACCCTGCCGCATCCTCAATATAAGTGACGGAGGTGACCCTTCTGCATCCTCAAAATAAGTGTCAGAGGTGGCCCTGCTGCATCCTCAATATAAGGGACAGAGGTGACCCTGCCGCATCCTCAATATAAGTGACGGAGGTGACCCTTCTGCATCCTCAATATAAGTGACAGAGGTGCCCCTGCTGCATCCTCAAAATAAGGGACAGAGGTGACCCTGCCGCATCCCCAATATAAGTGACAGAGGTGGCCCAGCTGCATCCTGAATGTAAGTGACAGATGTGACCCTGCTGCATCCTCAATATCAGTGACAGAGGTGATCCTGCTGCATCCTCAATGTAAGTGACAGAGGTGATCCTGCTGCATCCACAATATAAGTGACAGAGGTGGTCCTGCTGAATCCGCAATATAAGTGTCAGAGGTGACCCTGCAGCATCCTTAATGTAAGTGACAGAGGTGATCCTGCTGCATCCACAATATAAGTGACAGAGGTGGTCCTGCTGAATCCTCAATATAAGTGACAGATGTGACCCTGCTGCATCCTCAATATAAGTGTCAGAGGTGACCCTGCAGCATCCTTAATGTAAGTGACAGAGGTGATCCTGCTGCATCCACAATATAAGTGACAGAGGTGGTCCTGCTGAATCCTCAATATAAGTGACAGAGAAGGTCCTGCTGCATCCTCAATATAAGTGACAGAGGTGACCCTGCTGCATCCTCAATATAAGTGACAGAGAAGGACCTGCTGCATATTCATTTTAAGAGACAGAGGTAACCCTGCTGCATCCTCATTATAAGAGACAGAGGTGGCCCTGCTGCATCCTCAACATAAGAGACAGAGGTGGTCCTGCTGCATCCTCAATGTAAGTGACAGAGGTAACCATGCTGCACCCTGAATATAAGTGACAGAGGTGACCCTGCTGCATCCTCAATATAAGTGACAGAGGTGACCCTGCTGCATACTCAATATAAGTGACAGAGGTGGCCCTGCTGCATCCTCAATATAAGTGACGTTGGTGGTACCTGCTGCATCCTCAATATAAGTGACAGAGGTGGTCCTGCTGCATCCTCAATGTAAGTGACAGAGGTGACCCTGCTGCACCCTCAATATAAGTGACAGAGAAGGTCCTGCTGCATCCTAAATATAAGTGACAGAGGAGACCCTGCTGCATCCTCAATATAAGTGACAGAGGTGACCCTGCTGCATCCTCAATATAAGTGACAGAGGTGGCCCTGCTGCATCCTCAATATAAGAGAAAGAGGTGGTCCTGCTGCATCCTCAATGTAAGTGACAGATGTGACCCTGCTGCACCCTCAATATAAGTGACAGAGAAGGTCCTGCTGCATCCTCAATATAAGTGACAGAGGTGACCCTGCTGCATCCTCAATATAAGTGACGTTGGTGGTACCTGCTGCATCCTCAATATAAGTGACAGAGGTGATCCTGCTGCATCCTCAATATAAGCGACAGAGGTGACCCTGCTGCATCCTCAATATAAGTGACAGAGGTGACCCTGCTGCATCCTCAATATAAGAGACAGAGATGGACCTGCTGCATCCTCATTATAAGAGACAGAGGTGGCCCTGCTGCACCCTCAATATGAGTGACAGAGGTGACCCTGCTGCATCGCCAATATAAGTGACAGAGGTGGCCCTGCTGCATCCTCAATATAAGTGACAGAGGTGACCCTGCTGCATCCTCAATATAAGTGGCAGAGGTGGTCCTGCTGCTTCCTCAATATAAGTGTCAGATGTGACCCTGATGCATCCTCAATATAAGTGACAGAGGTGATCCTGCTGCATCCTCAATATAAGTGACAGAGGTGGTGCTGCTGCATCCTCAATATAAGTGACAGAGGTGACCCTGCTGCATGGTGATCCTGCTGCATCCTCAATATAAGTGACAGAGGTGACCCTGCTGCATCTTCAATATAAGTGACAGAGGTGGTCCTGCTGCACCCTCAATATAAGTGTCAGAGGTGACCCTGCTGCATCCTCAATATAAGTGACAGAGGTGGTCCGGCTGCATCCTCAATATAAGTGACAGAGGTGGTCCTGCTGCATCCTCAATATAAGTGACAGAGGTGGTCCTGCTGCATGCTCAATATAAGTGACAGAGATGACCCTGCTGCATCCTCAATGTAAGTGACAGAGGTGACCCTGCTGCATCGTCAATATAAGTAACAGAGAAGTCCTGCTGCATCCTCATTTTAAGAGACAGAGGTAACCCTGCTGCATCCTCATTATAAGAGACAGAGGTGGTCCTGCTGCATCCTTAATATAAGTGACAGAGGTGGCCCTGCTGCACCCTCAAAATAAGTGACAGAGGTGACCCTGCTGCATCGTCAATATAAGTGACAGAGGTGGCCCTGCTGCATCCTCAACATAAGAGACAGAGGTGGTCCTGCTGCATCCTTAATATAAGTGACAGAGGTGACCCTGCTGCACCCTCAATATAAGTGACAGAGGCGACCCTGCTGCATCCTCAATATAAGTGACAGAGGTAGCCCTGCTGCATCCTCAATATAAGTAACAGAGGTGGCCCTGCTGCATCCTCAATATAAGAGACAGAGGTGATCCTGATGCATCCTCAGTATTAGTGACAGAGGTGACCCTGCTGCATCCTCAATATAAGTGACAGAGGTGGTCTTGCTGCATCCTCAATATAAGTGACAGAGGTGGTCCTGCTGCATCCTCAATATAAGTGACAGAGGTGGTCCTGCTGCATCCTCAATATAAGTGACAGAGGTGGTCCTGCTGCATCCTCAATATAAGGGACAGAGGTGACCCTGCCGCATCCTCAATATAAGTGACGGAGGTGACCCTTCTGCATCCTCAAAATAAGTGTCAGAGGTGGCCCTGCTGCATCCTCAATATAAGTGACAGAGGTGGCCCTGCTGCATCCTCAATATAAGGGACAGAGGTGACCCTGCCGCATCCTCAATGTAAGTGACGGAGGTGACCCTTCTGCATCCTCAAAATAAGTGTCAGAGGTGGCCCTGCTGCATCCTCAATATAAGTGACAGAGGTGGCCCTGCTGCATCCTCAATATAAGGGACAGAGGTGACCCTGCCGCATCCTCAATGTAAGTGACAGATGTGACCCTGCTGCATCCTCAATATAAGTGACAAAGGTGATCCTGCTGCATCCTCAATATAAGTGACAGAGATGGTCCTGCTGCATCCTCAATATAAATGACATAGGTGGTCATCCTGCATCCTCAATATAAGTGACAGAGGTGGTCCTGGTGCATTCCTCAATATAAGTGACAGAGGTGGTCATCCTGCATCCTCAATATAAGTGACAGAGGTGGTCCTGCTGCATCCTCAATATAAGTGACAGAGGTGACCCTGCTGCATCCTCAATATAAGTGACAGAGGTGGTCCTGCTGCATCCTCAATATAAGTGACAGAGGTGGTCCTGCTGCATCCGCAATATAAGTGGCAGAGGTGATCCTGCTGCATCCTCAATATAAGTGACAGAGGTGGTCCTGCTGCATCCTCAATATAAGTGACAGAGGTGATCCTGCTGCATCCTCAATAGAAGTGACATTGGTGGTCCTGCTCCATCCTTAATATAAATGACAGAGGTGGCCCAGCTGCATCCTCAATATAAGTGTCAGAGGTGACCCTGCAGCATCCTTAATATAAATGACAGAGGTGGCCCAGCTGCATCCTCAATATAAGTGTCAGAGTTGACCCTGCTGCATCCTCAATATAATTGACAGAGGTGACCCTGCTGCATCCTCAATGTAAGTGACAAAGGTGGCCCTGCTGCATCCTCAATATAAGTGACGGAGGTGATCCTGCTGCATCCTCAATATAAGTGACAGAGGTGACCCTGCTGCACCCTTAATATAAGTGACAGGGGTGGTCCTACTGCCTCCTCAATATAAGTGACAGGAGTGACCCTGCTGCATCCTCAATATAAGTGTCAGAGGTGACCCTGCTGCATCCTCAATATAAGTGACGGAGGTGACCCTGCTGCATCCTCAATATAAGTGACAGAGGTGGTCCTGCTGCATCTTCAATATAAGTGTCAGAGGTGACAATCATGCATCCTCAACATAAGTGTCAGAGGTGACCCTTCTGCATCCTCAATATAAGTGACAGAGGTGGTCCTGCTGCATACTCAATATAAGTGACAGAGGTGATCCTGCTGCATCCTCAATATAAGTGTCAGAGGGGACCCTGCTACATCCTCAATATAAGTGACGGAGGTGACCCTGGTGCATCCTCAATATAAGTGACGGAGGTGACCCTGCTGCATCCTCAATATAAGTGTCAGAGGTGACCCTGCTGCATCCTCAATATAAGTGACGGAGGTGACCCTGCTGCATTCTCAATATAAGTGACAGAGGTGGTCCTGCTGCATCCTCAACATAAGTGTCAGAGGTGACCCTGCTCCATCCTCAATATAAGTAACAGAGGTGGTCCTGCTGCATACTCAATATAAGTGACAGAGGTGATCCTGCTGCATCCTCAATATAAGTGACAAAGGTGACCCTGCTGCATCCTCAATATAAGTGTCAGAGGTGACCCTGCAGCATCCTTAATGTAAGTGACAGAGGTGATCCTGCTGCATCCACAATATAAGTGACAGAGGTGGTCCTGCTGAATCCTCAATATAAGTGACAGAGAAGGTCCTGCTGCATCCTCAATATAAGTGGCAGGGGTGACCCTGCTGCATCCTCAATATAAGTGACAGAGAAGGACCTGCTGCATCCTCATTTTAAGAGACAGAGGTAACCCTGCTGCATCCTCGTTATAAGAGACAGAGGTGGCGCTGCTGCATCCTCAATATAAGAGACAGAGGTGGTCCTGCTGCATACTCAATATAAGTGACAGAGGTGATCCTGCTGCATGCTCAATATAAGTGTCAGAGGGGACCCTGCTACATCCTCAATATAAGTGACGGAGGTGACCCTGCTGCATCCTCAATATAAGTGACAGAGGTGGTCCTGCTGCATCCTCAATATAAGTGTCAGAGGCGACCCTGCTGCATCCTCAATATAAGTGACGGAGGTGACCCTGCTGCATCCTCAATATAAGTGACAGAGGTGGTCCTGCTGCATCCTCAACATAAGTGTCAGAGGTGACCCTGCTGCATCCTCAATATAAGTGACAGAGGTGCTCCTGCTGCATACTCAATATAAGTGACAGAGGTGATCCTCCTGCATCCTCAATATAAGTGACAAAGGTGGCCCTGCTGCATCCTCAATATAAGTGTCAGAGGTGACCCTGCAGCATCCTTAATGTAAGTGACAGAGGTGATCCTGCTGCATCCACAATATAAGTGACAGAGGTGGTCCTGCTGACTCCTCAATATAAGTGACAGAGAAGGTCCTGCTGCATCCTCAATATAAGTGACAGAGGTGACCCTGCTGCATCCTCAATATAAGTGACAGAGAAGGACCTGCTGCATCCTCATTTTAAGAGACAGAGGTAACCCTGCTGCATCCTCGTTATAAGAGACAGAGGTGGCGCTGCTGCATCCTCAATATAAGAGACAGAGGTGGTCCTGCTGCATCCTCAATGTAAGTGACAGAGGTGACCCTGCTGCACCCTCAATATAAGTGACAGAGGTGACCCTGCTGCATCCTCAATATAAGTGACAGAGGTGACCCTGCTGCATACTCAATATAAGTGACAGAGGTGGCCCTGCTGCATCCTCAATATAAGTGACGTTGGTGGTACCTGCTGCATCCTCAATATAAGTGACAGAGGTGGTCCTGCTGCATACTCAATATAAGTGACAGAGGTGATCCTGCTGCATCCTCAATATAAGTGTCAGAGGGGACCCTGTTACATCCTCAATATAAGTGACGGAGGTGACCCTGCTGCATCCTCAATATAAGTGACGGAGGTGACCCTGCTGCATCCTCAATATAAGTGACAGAGGTGGTCCTGCTGCATCCTCAATATAAGTGTCAGAGGTGACCCTGCTGCATCCTCAATATAAGTGACGGAGGTGACCCTGCTGCATCCTCAATATAAGTGACAGAGGTGGTCCTGCTGCATCCTCAACATAAGTGTAAGAGGTGACCCTGCTGCATCCTCAATATAAGTGACAGAGGTGGTCCTGCTGCATACTCAATATAAGTGACAGAGGTGATCCTGCTGCATCCTCAATATAAGTGACAAAGGTGGCCCTGCAGCATCCTCAATATAAGTGTCAGAGGTGACCCTGCAGCATCCTTAATGTAAGTGACAGAGGTGATCCTGCTGCATCCACAATATAAGTGACAGATGTGGTCCTGCTGCATCCTCAACATAAGTGTAAGAGGTGACCCTGCTGCATCCTCAATATAAGTGACAGAGGTGGTCCTGCTGCATACTCAATATAAGTGACAGAGAAGGACCTGCTGCATCCTCATTTTAAGAGACAGAGGTAACCCTGCTGCATCCTCGTTATAAGAGACAGAGGTGGCGCTGCTGCATCCTCAATATAAGAGACAGAGGTGGTCCTGCTGCATCCTCAATATAAGTGGCAGAGGTGACCCTGCTGCATCCTCAATATAAGTGACAGAGAAGGACCTGCTGCATCCTCATTTTA
This sequence comes from Lissotriton helveticus, assembly GCF_964261635.1. NCBI lineage: Eukaryota > Metazoa > Chordata > Amphibia > Caudata > Salamandridae > Lissotriton > Lissotriton helveticus. The sequence continues at coordinate 423,628,037 of NC_136058.1, forward strand.
AGAGACAGAGGTAACCCTGCTGCATCCTCGTTATAAGAGACAGAGGTGGCCCTGCTGCATCCTCAATATAAGTGACGTTGGTGGTACCTGCTGCATCCTCAATATAAGTGACAGAGGTGGTCCTGCTGCATCCTCAATGTAAGTGACAGAGGTGACCCTGCTGCACCCTCAATATAAGTGACAGAGAAGGTCCTGCTGCATCCTCAATATAAGTGGCAGAGGTGGTCCTGCTGCATCCGCAATATAAGTGGCAGAGGTGATCCTGCTGCATCCTCAATATAAGTGACAGAGGTGGTCCTGCTGCATCCTCAATATAAGTGACAGAGGTGATCCTGCTGCATCCTCAATAGAAGTGACATTGGTGGTCCTGCTCCATCCTTAATATAAATGACAGAGGTGGCCCAGCTGCATCCTCAATATAAGTGTCAGAGGTGACCCTGCAGCATCCTTAATATAAATGACAGAGGTGGCCCAGCTGCATCCTCAATATAAGTGTCAGAGTTGACCCTGCTGCATCCTCAATATAATTGACAGAGGTGACCCTGCTGCATCCTCAATGTAAGTGACAAAGGTGGCCCTGCTGCATCCTCAATATAAGTGACGGAGATGATCCTGCTGCATCCTCAATATAAGTGACGGAGGTGACCCTGCTGCATCCTCAATATAAGTGACAGAGGTGGTCCTGCTGCATCTTCAATATAAGTGTCAGAGGTGACAATCATGCATCCTCAACATAAGTGTCAGAGGTGACCCTTCTGCATCCTCAATATAAGTGACAGAGGTGGTCCTGCTGCATACTCAATATAAGTGACAGAGGTGATCCTGCTGCATCCTCAATATAAGTGTCAGAGGGGACCCTGCTACATCCTCAATATAAGTGACGGAGGTGACCCTGCTGCATCCTCAATATAAGTGACGGAGGTGACCCTGCTGCATCCTCAATATAAGTGTCAGAGGAGACCCTGCTGCATCCTCAATATAAGTGACGGAGGTGACCCTGCTGCATTCTCAATATAAGTGACAGAGGTGGTCCTGCTGCATCCTCAACATAAGTGTCAGAGGTGACCCTGCTGCATCCTCAATATAAGTGACAGAGGTGGTCCTGCTGCATACTCAATATAAGTGACAGAGGTGATCCTGCTGCATCCTCAATATAAGTGACAAAGGTGGCCCTGCTGCATCCTCAATATAAGTGTCAGAGGTGACCCTGCAACATCCTTAATGTAAGTGACAGAGGTGATCCTGCTGCATCCACAATATAAGTGACAGAGGTGGTCCTGCTGAATCCTCAATATAAGTGACAGAGAAGGTCCTGCTGCATCCTCAATATAAGTGGCAGGGGTGACCCTGCTGCATCCTCAATATAAGTGACAGAGAAGGACCTGCTGCATCCTCATTTTAAGAGACAGAGGTAACCCTGCTGCATCCTCGTTATAAGAGACAGAGGTTGCGCTGCTGCATCCTCAATATAAGAGACAGAGGTGGTCCTGCTGCATACTCAATATAAGTGACAGAGGTGATCCTGCTGCATGCTCAATATAAGTGTCAGAGGGGACCCTGCTACATCCTCAATATAAGTGACGGAGGTGACCCTGCTGCATCCTCAATATAAGTGACAGAGGTGGTCCTGCTGCATCCTCAATATAAGTGTCAGAGGCGACCCTGCTGCATCCTCAATATAAGTGACGGAGGTGACCCTGCTGCATCCTCAATATAAGTGACAGAGGTGGTCCTGCTGCATCCTCAACATAAGTGTCAGAGGTGACCCTGCTGCATCCTCAATATAAGTGACAGAGGTGCTCCTGCTGCATACTCAATATAAGTGACAGAGGTGATCCTCCTGCATCCTCAATATAAGTGACAAAGGTGGCCCTGCTGCATCCTCAATATAAGTGTCAAAGGTGACCCTGCAGCATCCTTAATGTAAGTGACAGAGGTGATCCTGCTGCATCCACAATATAAGTGACAGAGGTGGTCCTGCTGACTCCTCAATATAAGTGACAGAGAAGGTCCTGCTGCATCCTCAATATAAGTGACAGAGGTGACCCTGCTGCATCCTCAATATAAGTGACAGAGAAGGACCTGCTGCATCCTCATTTTAAGAGACAGAGGTAACCCTGCTGCATCCTCGTTATAAGAGACAGAGGTGGCGCTGGTGCATCCTCAATATAAGAGACAGAGGTGGTCCTGCTGCATCCTCAATGTAAGTGACAGAGGTGACCCTGCTGCACCCTCAATATAAGTGACAGAGGTGACCCTGCTGCATCCTCAATATAAGTGACAGAGGTGACCCTGCTGCATACTCAATATAAGTGACAGAGGTGGCCCTGCTGCATCCTCAATATAAGTGACGTTGGTGGTACCTGCTGCATCCTCAATATAAGTGACAGAGGTGGTCCTGCTGCATACTCAATATAAGTGACAGAGGTGATCCTGCTGCATCCTCAATATAAGTGTCAGAGGGGACCCTGTTACATCCTCAATATAAGTGACGGAGGTGACCCTGCTGCATCCTCAATATAAGTGACGGAGGTGACCCTGCTGCATCCTCAATATAAGTGACAGAGGTGGTCCTGCTGCATCCTCAATATAAGTGTCAGAGGTGACCCTGCTGCATCCTCAATATAAGTGACGGAGGTGACCCTGCTGCATCCTCAATATAAGTGACAGAGGTGGTCCTGCTGCATCCTCAACATAAGTGTAAGAGGTGACCCTGCTGCATCCTCAATATAAGTGACAGAGGTGGTCCTGCTGCATACTCAATATAAGTGACAGAGGTGATCCTGCTGCATCTTCAATATAAGTGACAAAGGTGGCCCTGCAGCATCCTTAATATAAGTGTCAGAGGTGACCCTGCAGCATCCTTAATGTAAGTGACAGAGGTGATCCTGCTGCATCCACAATATAAGTGACAGAGGTGGTCCTGCTGCATCCTCAACATAAGTGTAAGAGGTGACCCTGCTGCATCCTCAATATAAGTGACAGAGGTGGTCCTGCTGCATACTCAATATAAGTGACAGAGAAGGACCTGCTGCATCCTCATTTTAAGAGACAGAGGTAACCCTGCTGCATCCTCGTTATAAGAGACAGAGGTGGCGCTGCTGCATCCTCAATATAAGAGACAGAGGTGGTCCTGCTGCATCCTCAATATAAGTGGCAGAGGTGACCCTGCTGCATCCTCAATATAAGTGACAGAGAAGGACCTGCTGCATCCTCATTTTAAGAGACAGAGGTAACCCTGCTGCATCCTCGTTATAAGAGACAGAGGTGGCGCTGCTGCATCCTCAATATAAGAGACAGAGGTGGTCCTGCTGCATCCTCAATGTAAGTGACAGAGGTGACCCTGCTGCACCCTCAATATAAGTGACAGAGGTGACCCTGCTGCATCCTCAATATAAGTGACAGAGGTGACCCTGCTGCATACTCAATATAAGTGACAGAGGTGGCCCTGCTGCATCCTCAATATAAGTGACGTTGGTGGTACCTGCTGCATCCTCAATATAAGTGACAGAGGTGGTCCTGCTGCATCCTCAATGTAATTGACAGAGGTGACCCTGCTGCACCCTCAATATAAGTGACAGAGAAGGTCCTGCTGCATCCTCAATATAAGTGACAGAGGTGGTCCTGCTGCATCCGCAATATAAGTGGCAGAGGTGATCCTGCTGCATCCTCAATATAAGTGACAGAGGTGGTCCTGCTGCATCCTCAATATAAGTGACAGAGGTGATCCTGCTGCATCCTCAATAGAAGTGACATTGGTGGTCCTGCTCCATCCTTAATATAAATGACAGAGGTGGCCCAGCTGCATCCTCAATATAAGTGTCAGTGGTGACCCTGCAGCATCCTTAATATAAATGACAGAGGTGGCCCAGCTGCATCCTCAATATAAGTGTCAGAGTTGACCCTGCTGCATCCTCAATATAATTGACAGAGGTGACCTGCTGCATCCTCAATGTAAGTGACAAAGGTGGCCCTGCTGCATCCTCAATATAAGTGACGGAGGTGATCCTGCTGCATCCTCAATATAAGTGACAGAGGTGACCCTGCTGCATCCTTAATATAAGTGACAGGGGTGGTCCTACTGCCTCCTCAATATAAGTGACAGGAGTGACCCTGCTGCATCCTCAATATAAGTGTCAGAGGTGACCCTGCTGCATCCTCAATATAAGTGACGGAGGTGACCCTGCTGCATCCTCAATATAAGTGACAGAGGTGGTCCTGCTGCATCTTCAATATAAGTGTCAGAGGTGACAATCCTGCATCCTCAACATAAGTGTCAGAGGTGACCCTTCTGCATCCTCAATATAAGTGACAGAGGTGGTCCTGCTGCATACTCAATATAAGTGACAGAGGTGATCCTGCTGCATCCTCAATATAAATGTCAGAGGGGACCCTGCTACATCCTCAATATAAGTGACGGAGGTGACCCTGCTGTATCCTCAATATAAGTGACGGAGGTGACCCTGCTGCATCCTCAATATAAGTGTCAGAGGTGACCCTGCTGCATCCTCAATATAAGTGACAGAGGTGGTCCTGCTGCATCCTCAACATAAGTGTCAGAGGTGACCCTGCTGCATCCTCAATATAAGTGACAGAGGTGGTCCTGCTGCATACTCAATATAAGTGACAGAGGTGATCCTGCTGCATCCTCAATATAAGTGACAAAGGTGGCCCTGCTGCATCCTCAATATAAGTGTCAGAGGTGACCCTGCAGCATCCTTAATGTAAGTGACAGAGGTGATCCTGCTGCATCCACAATATAAGTGACAGAGGTGGTCCTGCTGAATCCTCAATATAAGTGACAGAGAAGGTCCTGCTGCATCCTCAATATAAGTGGCAGAGGTGACCCTGCTGCATCCTCAATATAAGTGACAGAGAAGGACCTGCTGCATCCTCATTTTAAGAGACAGAGGTAACCCTGCTGCATCCTCGTTATAAGAGACAGAGGTGGCGCTGCTGCATCCTCAATATAAGAGACAGAGGTGGTCCTGCTGCATACTCAATATAAGTGACAGAGGTGATCCTGCTGCATCCTCAACATAAGTGTCAGAGGTGACCCTGCTGCATCCTCAATATAAGTGACAGAGGTGGTCCTGCTGCATACTCAATATAAGTGACAGAGGTTATCCTGCTGCATCCTCAATATAAGTGACAAAGGTGGCCCTGCTGCATCCTCAATATAAGTGTCAGAGGTGACCCTGCAGCATCCTTAATGTAAGTGACAGAGGTGATCCTGCTGCATCCACAATATAAGTGACAGAGGTGGTCCTGCTGAATCCTCAATATAAGTGACAGAGAAGGTCCTGCTGCATCCTCAATATAAGTGACAGAGGTGACCCTGCTGCATCCTCAATATAAGTGACAGAGAAGGACCTGCTGCATCCTCATTTTAAGAGACAGAGGTAACCCTGCTGCATCCTCGTTATAAGAGACAGAGGTGGCGCTGCTGCATCCTCAATATAAGAGACAGAGGTGGTCCTGCTGCATCCTCAATGTAAGTGACAGAGGTGACCCTGCTGCACCCTCAATATAAGTGACAGAGGTGACCCTGCTGCATCCTCAATATAAGTGACAGAGGTGACCCTGCTGCATACTCAATATAAGTGACAGAGGTGGCCCTGCTGCATCCTCAATATAAGTGACGTTGGTGGTACCTGCTGCATCCTCAATATAAGTGACAGAGGTGGTCCTGCTGCATACTCAATATAAGTGACAGAGGTGATCCTGCTGCATCCTCAATATAAGTGTCAGAGGGGACCCTGCTACATCCTCAATATAAGTGACGGAGGTGACCCTGCTGCATCCTCAATATAAGTGACGGAGGTGACCCTGCTGCATCCTCAATATAAGTGACAGAGGTGGTCCTGCTGCATCCTCAATATAAGTGTCAGAGGTGACCCTGCTGCATCCTCAATATAAGTGACGGAGGTGACCCTGCTGCATCCTCAATATAAGTGACAGAGGTGGTCCTGCTGCATCCTCAACATAAGTGTAAGAGGTGACCCTGCTGCATCCTCAATATAAGTGACAGAGGTGGTCCTGCTGCATACTCAATATAAGTGACAGAGGTGACCCTGCTGCATCCTCAATATAAGTGACGGAGGTGACCCTGCTGCATCCTCAATATAAGTGACAGAGGTGGTCCTGCTGCATCCTCAACATAAGTGTAAGAGGTGACCCTGCTGCATCCTCAATATAAGTGACAGAGGTGGCCCTGCTGCATCCTCAATATAAGTGACAGAGGTGACCCTGCTGCATCCTCAATATAAGTGGCAGAGGTGGTCCTGCTGCTTCCTCAATATAAGTGTCAGATGTGACCCTGATGCATCCTCAATATAAGTGACAGAGGTGATCCTGCTGCATCCTCAATATAAGTGACAGAGGTGGTCCTGCTGCATCCTCAATATAAGTGACAGAGGTGACCCTGCTGCATGGTGATCCTGCTGCATCCTCAATATAAGTGACAGAGGTGACCCTGCTGCATCTTCAATATAAGTGACAGAGGTGGTCCTGCTGCACCCTCAATATAAGTGTCAGAGGTGACCCTGCTGCATCCTCAATATAAGTGACAGAGGTGGTCCGGCTGCATCCTCAATATAAGTGACAGAGGTGGTCCTGCTGCATACTCAATATAAGTGACAGAGGTGATCCTGCTGCATCCTCAATATAAGTGTCAGAGGGGACCCTGCTACATCCTCAATATAAGTGACGGAGGTGACCCTGCTGCATCCTCAATATAAGTGACGGAGGTGACCCTGCTGCATCCTCAATATAAGTGACAGAGGTGGTCCTGCTGCATCCTCAATATAAGTGTCAGAGGTGACCCTGCTGCATCCTCAATATAAGTGACGGAGGTGACCCTGCTGCATCCTCAATATAAGTGACAGAGGTGGTCCTGCTGCATCCTCAACATAAGTGTAAGAGGTGACCCTGCTGCATCCTCAATATAAGTGACAGAGGTGGTCCTGCTGCATACTCAATATAAGTGACAGAGGTGACCCTGCTGCATCCTCAATATAAGTGACGGAGGTGACCCTGCTGCATCCTCAATATAAGTGACAGAGGTGGTCCTGCTGCATCCTCAACATAAGTGTAAGAGGTGACCCTGCTGCATCCTCAATATAAGTGACAGAGGTGGCCCTGCTGCACCCTCAATATAAGTGTCAGAGGTGACCCTGCTGCATCCTCAATATAAGTGACAGAGGTGGTCCGGCTGCATCCTCAATATAAGTGACAGAGGTGGTCCTGCTGCATCCTCAATATAAGTGACAGAGGTGGTCCTGCTGCATGCTCAATATAAGTGACAGAGATGACCCTGCTGCATCCTCAATGTAAGTGACAGAGGTGACCCTGCTGCATCGTCAATATAAGTAACAGAGAAGTCCTGCTGCATCCTCATTTTAAGAGACAGAGGTAACCCTGCTGCATCCTCATTATAAAAGACAGAGGTGGTCCTGCTGCATCCTTAATATAAGTGACAGAGGTGGCCCTGCTGCACCCTCAAAATAAGTGACAGAGGTGACCCTGCTGCATCGTCAATATAAGTGACCGAGGTGGCCCTGCTGCATCCTCAACATAAGAGACAGAGGTGGTCCTGCTGCATCCTTAATATAAGTGACAGAGGTGACCCTGCTGCACCCTCAATATAAGTGACAGAGGCGACCCTGCTGCATCCTCAATATAAGTGACAGAGGTAGCCCTGCTGCATCCTCAATATAAGTAACAGAGGTGGCCCTGCTGCATCCTCAATATAAGTGTCAGAGGTGACCCTGCTGCATACTCAATATAAGAGACAGAGGTGATCCTGATGCATCCTCAGTATTAGTGACAGAGGTGACCCTGCTGCATCCTCAATATAAGTGACAGAGGTGGTCTTGCTGCATCCTCAATATAAGTGACAGAGGTGGTCCTGCTGCATCCTCAATATAAGTGACAGAGGTGGTCCTGCTGCATCCTCAATATAAGTGACAGAGGTGGTCCTGCTGCATCCTCAATATAAGGGACAGAGGTGACCCTGCCGCATCCTCAATATAAGTGACGGAGGTGACCCTTCTGCATCCTCAAAATAAGTGTCAGAGGTGGCCCTGCTGCATCCTCAATATAAGTGACAGAGGTGGCCCTGCTGCATCCTCAATATAAGGGACAGAGGTGACCCTGCCGCATCCTCAATGTAAGTGACAGATGTGACCCTGCTGCATCCTCAATATAAGTGACAAAGGTGATCCTGCTGCATCCTCAATATAAGTGACAGAGATGGTCCTGCTGCATCCTCAATATAAATGACATAGGTGGTCATCCTGCATCCTCAATATAAGTGACAGAGGTGGTCCTGGTGCATTCCTCAATATAAGTGACAGAGGTGGTCATCCTGCATCCTCAATATAAGTGACAGAGGTGGTCCTGCTGCATCCTCAATATAAGTGACAGAGGTGACCCTGCTGCATCCTCAATATAAGTGACAGAGGTGGTCCTGCTGCATCCTCAATATAAGTGACAGAGGTGGTCCTGCTGCATCCGCAATATAAGTGGCAGAGGTGATCCTGCTGCATCCTCAATATAAGTGACAGAGGTGGTCCTGCTGCATCCTCAATATAAGTGACAGAGGTGATCCTGCTGCATCCTCAATAGAAGTGACATTGGTATTCCTGCTCCATCCTTAATATAAATGACAGAGGTGGCCCAGCTGCATCCTCAATATAAGTGTCAGAGGTGACCCTGCAGCATCCTTAATATAAATGACAGAGGTGGCCCAGCTGCATCCTCAATATAAGTGTCAGAGTTGACCCTGCTGCATCCTCAATATAATTGACAGAGGTGACCCTGCTGCATCCTCAATGTAAGTGACAAAGGTGGCCCTGCTGCATCCTCAATATAAGTGACGGAGGTGATCCTGCTGCATCCTCAATATAAGCGACAGAGGTGACCCTGCTGCATCCTTAATATAAGTGACAGGGGTGGTCCTACTGCCTCCTCAATATAAGTGACAGGAGTGACCCTGCTGCATCCTCAATATAAGTGTCAGAGGTGACCCTGCGGCATCCTCAATATAAGTGACGGAGGTGACCCTGCTGCATCCTCAATATAAGTGACAGAGGTGGTCCTTCTGCATCTTCAATATAAGTGTCAGAGGTGACAATCCTGCATCCTCAACATAAGTGTCAGAGGTGACCCTTCTGCATCCTCAATATAAGTGACAGAGGTGGTCCTGCTGCATACTCAATATAAGTGACAGAGGTGATCCTGCTGCATCCTCAATATAAGTGTCAGAGGGGACCCTGCTACATCCTCAATATAAGTGACGGAGGTGACCCTGCTGCATCCTCAATATAAGTGACGGAGGTGACCCTTCTGCATCCTCAATATAAGTGACAGAGGTGATCCTGCTGCATCCTCAATATAAGTGACAAAGGTGGCCCTGCTGCATCCTCAATATAAGTGTCAGAGGTGACCCTGCAGCATCCTTAATGTAAGTGACAGAGGTGATCCTGCTGCATCCACAATATAAGTGACAGAGGTGGTCCTGCTGAATCCTCAATATAAGTGACAGAGAAGGTCCTGCTGCATCCTCAATATAAGTGGCAGAGGTGAACCTGCTGCATCCTCAATATAAGTGACAGAGAAGGACCTGCTGCATCCTCATTTTAAGAGACAGAGGTAACCCTGCTGCATCCTCGTTATAAGAGACAGAGGTGGCGCTGCTGCATCCTCAATATAAGAGACAGAGGTGGTCCTGCTGCATACTCAATATAAGTGACAGAGGTGATCCTGCTGCATGCTCAATATAAGTGTCAGAGGGGACCCTGCTACATCCTCAATATAAGTGACGGAGGTGACCCTGCTGCATCCTCAATATAAGTGACAGAGGTGGTCCTGCTGCATCCTCAATATAAGTGTCAGAGGCGACCCTGCTGCATCCTCAGTATAAGTGACGGAGGTGACCCTGCTGCATCCTCAATATAAGTGACAGAGGTGGTCCTGCTGCATCCTCAACATAAGTGTCAGAGGTGACCCTGCTGCATCCTCAATATAAGTGACAGAGGTGGTCCTGCTGCATACTCAATATAAGTGACAGAGGTGATCCTGCTGCATCCTCAATATAAGTGACAAAGGTGGCCCTGCTGCATCCTCAATATAAGTGTCAGAGGTGACCCTGCAGCATCCTTAATGTAAGTGACAGAGGTGATCCTGCTGCATCCACAATATAAGTGACAGAGGTGGTCCTGCTGCATCCTCAACATAAGTGTAAGAGGTGACCCTGCTGCATCCTCAATATAAGTGACAGAGGTGGTCCTGCTGCATACTCAATATAAGTGACAGAGAAGGACCTGCTGCATCCTCATTTTAAGAGACAGAGGTAACCCTGCTGCATCCTCGTTATAAGAGACAGAGGTGGCGCTGCTGCATCCTCAATATAAGAGACAGAGGTGGTCCTGCTGCATCCTCAATATAAGTGGCAGAGGTGACCCTGCTGCATCCTCAATATAAGTGACAGAGAAGGACCTGCTGCATCCTCATTTTAAGAGACAGAGGTAACCCTGCTGCATCCTCGTTATAAGAGACAGAGGTGGCGCTGCTGCATCCTCAATATAAGAGACAGAGGTGGTCCTGCTGCATCCTCAATGTAAGTGACAGAGGTGACCCTGCTGCACCCTCAATATAAGTGACAGAGGTGACCCTGCTGCATCCTCAATATAAGTGACAGAGGTGACCCTGCTGCATACTCAATATAAGTGACAGAGGTGGCCCTGCTGCATCCTCAATATAAGTGACGTTGGTGGTACCTGCTGCATCCTCAATATAAGTGACAGAGGTGGTCCTGCTGCATCCTCAATGTAAGTGACAGAGGTGACCCTGCTGCACCCTCAATATAAGTGACAGAGAAGGTCCTGCTGCATCCTCAATATAAGTGACAGAGGGGGTCCTGCTGCATCCGCAATATAAGTGGCAGAGGTGATCCTGCTGCATCCTCAATATAAGTGACAGAGGTGGTCCTGCTGCATCCTCAATATAAGTGACAGAGGTGATCCTGCTGCATCCTCAATAGAAGTGACATTGGTGGTCCTGCTCCATCCTTAATATAAATGACAGAGGTGGCCCAGCTGCATCCTCAATATAAGTGTCAGAGGTGACCCTGCAGCATCCTTAATATAAATGACAGAGGTGGCCCAGCTGCATCCTCAATATAAGTGTCAGAGTTGACCCTGCTGCATCCTCAATATAATTGACAGAGGTGACCCTGCTGCATCCTCAATGTAAGTGACAAAGGTGGCCCTGCTGCATCCTCAATATAAGTGACGGAGGTGATCCTGCTGCATCCTCAATATAAGTGACAGAGGTGACCCTGCTGCATCCTTAATATAAGTGACAGGGGTGGTCCTACTGCCTCCTCAATATAAGTGACAGGAGTGACCCTGCTGCATCCTCAATATAAGTGTCAGAGGTGACCCTGCTGCATCCTCAATATAAGTGACGGAGGTGACCCTGCTGCATCCTCAATATAATTGACAGAGGCGGTCCTGCTGCATCTTCAATATAAGTGTCAGAGGTGACAATCCTGCATCCTCAACATAAGTGTCAGAGGTGACCCTTCTGCATCCTCAATATAAGTGACAGAGGTGGTCCTGCTGCATACTCAATATAAGTGACAGAGGTGATCCTGCTGCATCCTCAATATAAATGTCAGAGGGGACCCTGCTACATCCTCAATATAAGTGACAGAGGTGACCCTGCTGCATCCTCAATATAAGTGACAGAGGTGACCCTGCTGCATCCTCAATATAAGTGTCAGAGGTGACCCTGCTGCATCCTCAATATAAGTGACAGAGGTGGTCCTGCTGCATCCTCAACATAAGTGTCAGAGGTGACCCTGCTGCATCCTCAATATAAGTGACAGAGGTGGTCCTGCTGCATACTCAATATAAGTGACAGAGGTGATCCTGCTGCATCCTCAATATAAGTGACAAAGGTGGCCCTGCTGCATCCTCAATATAAGTGTCAGAGGTGACCCTGCAGCATCCTTAATGTAAGTGACAGAGGTGATCCTGCTGCATCCACAATATAAGTGACAGAGGTGGTCCTGCTGAATCCTCAATATAAGTGACAGAGAAGGTCCTGCTGCATCCTCAATATAAGTGGCAGAGGTGACCCTGCTGCATCCTCAATATAAGTGACAGAGAAGGACCTGCTGCATCCTCATTTTAAGAGACAGAGGTAACCCTGCTGCATCCTCGTTATAAGAGACAGAGGTGGCGCTGCTGCATCCTCAATATAAGAGACAGAGGTGGTCCTGCTGCATACTCAATATAAGTGACAGAGGTGATCCTGCTGCATCCTCAATATAAGTGTCAGAGGGGACCCTGCTACATCCTCAATATAAGTGACGGAGGTGACCCTGCTGCATCCTCAATATAAATGACAGAGGTGGTCCTGCTGCATCCTCAATATAAGTGTCAGAGGTGACCCTGCTGCATCCTCAATATAAGTGACGGAGGTGACCCTGCTGCATCCTCAATATAAGTGACAGAGGTGGTCCTGCTGCATCCTCAACATAAGTGTCAGAGGTGACCCTGCTGCATCCTCAATATAAGTGACAGAGGTGGTCCTGCTGCATACTCAATATAAGTGACAGAGGTTATCCTGCTGCATCCTCAATATAAGTGACAAAGGTGGCCCTGCTGCATCCTCAATATAAGTGTCAGAGGTGACCCTGCAGCATCCTTAATGTAAGTGACAGAGGTGATCCTGCTGCATCCACAATATAAGTGACAGAGGTGGTCCTGCTGAATCCTCAATATAAGTGACAGAGAAGGTCCTGCTGCATCCTCAATATAAGTGACAGAGGTGACCCTGCTGCATCCTCAATATAAGTGACAGAGAAGGACCTGCTGCATCCTCATTTTAAGAGACAGAGGTAACCCTGCTGCATCCTCGTTATAAGAGACAGAGGTAGCGCTGCTGCATCCTCAATATAAGAGACAGAGGTGGTCCTGCTGCATCCTCAATGTAAGTGACAGAGGTGACCCTGCTGCACCCTCAATATAAGTGACAGAGGTGACCCTGCTGCATCCTCAATATAAGTGACAGAGGTGACCCTGCTGCATACTCAATATAAGTGACAGAGGTGGCCCTGCTGCATCCTCAATATACGTGACGTTGGTGGTACCTGCTGCATCCTCAATATAAGTGACAGAGGTGGTCCTGCTGCATACTCAATATAAGTGACAGAGGTGATCCTGCTGCATCCTCAATATAAGTGTCAGAGGGGACCCTGCTACATCCTCAATATAAGTGACGGAGGTGACCCTGCTGCATCCTCAATATAAGTGACAGAGGTGACCCTGCTGCATCCTCAATATAAGTGACAGAGGTGGTCCTGCTGCATCCTCAATATAAGTGTCAGAGGTGACCCTGCTGCATCCTCAATATAAGTGACGGAGGTGACCCTGCTGCATCCTCAATATAAGTGACAGAGGTGGTCCTGCTGCATCCTCAACATAAGTGTAAGAGGTGACCCTGCTGCATCCTCAATATAAGTGACAGAGGTGGTCCTGCTGCATACTCAATATAAGTGACAGAGGTGACCCTGCTGCATCCTCAATATAAGTGACGGAGGTGACCCTGCTGCATCCTCAATATAAGTGACAGAGGTGGTCCTGCTGCATCCTCAACATAAGTGTAAGAGGTGACCCTGCTGCATCCTCAATATAAGTGACAGAGGTGGCCCTGCTGCATCCTCAATATAAGTGACAGAGGTGACCCTGCTGCATCCTCAATATAAGTGGCAGAGGTGGTCCTGCTGCTTCCTCAATATAAGTGTCAGATGTGACCCTGATGCATCCTCAATATAAGTGACAGAGGTGATCCTGCTGCATCCTCAATATAAGTGACAGAGGTGGTCCTGCTGCATCCTCAATATAAGTGACAGAGGTGACCCTGCTGCATGGTGATCCTGCTGCATCCTCAATATAAGTGACAGAGGTGACCCTGCTGCATCTTCAATATAAGTGACAGAGGTGGTCCTGCTGCACCCTCAATATAAGTGTCAGAGGTGACCCTGCTGCATCCTCAATATAAGTGACAGAGGTGGTCCGGCTGCATCCTCAATATAAGTGACAGAGGTGGTCCTGCTGCATCCTCAATATAAGTGACAGAGGTGGTCCTGCTGCATGCTCAATATAAGTGACAGAGATGACCCTGCTGCATCCTCAATGTAAGTGACAGAGGTGACCCTGCTGCATCGTCAATATAAGTAACAGAGAAGTCCTGCTGCATCCTCATTTTAAGAGACAGAGGTGGTCCTGCTCCATCCTTAATATAAGTGACAGAGGTGGCCCTGCTGCACCCTCAAAATAAGTGACAGAGGTGACCCTGCTGCATCGTCAATATAAGTGACAGAGGTGGCCCTGCTGCATCCTCAACATAAGAGACAGAGGTGGTCCTGCTGCATCCTTAATATAAGTGACAGAGGTGACCCTGCTGCACCCTCAATATAAGTGACAGAGGCGACCCTGCTGCATCCTCAATATAAGTGACAGAGGTAGCCCTGCTGCATCCTCAATATAAGTAACAGAGGTGGCCCTGCTGCATCCTCAATATAAGTGTCAGAGGTGACCCTGCTGCATACTCAATATAAGAGACAGAGGTGATCCTGATGCATCCTCAGTATTAGTGACAGAGGTGACCCTGCTGCATCCTCAATATAAGTGACAGAGGTGGTCTTGCTGCATCCTCAATATAAGTGACAAAGGTGGTCCTGCTGCATCCTCAATATAAGTGACAGAGGTGGTCCTGCTGCATCCTCAATATAAGTGACAGAGGTGGTCCTGCTGCATCCTCAATATAAGGGACAGAGGTGACCCTGCCGCATCCTCAATATAAGTGACGGAGGTGACCCTTCTGCATCCTCAAAATAAGTGTCAGAGGTGGCCCTGCTGCATCCTCAATATAAGTGACAGAGGTGGCCCTGCTGCATCCTCAATATAAGGGACAGAGGTGACCCTGCCGCATCCTCAATGTAAGTGACAGATGTGACCCTGCTGCATCCTCAATATAAGTGACAAAGGTGATCCTGCTGCATCCTCAATATAAGTGACAGAGATGGTCCTGCTGCATCCTCAATATAAATGACATAGGTGGTCATCCTGCATCCTCAATATAAGTGACAGAGGTGGTCCTGGTGCATTCCTCAATATAAGTGACAGAGGTAGTCATCCTGCATCCTCAATATAAGTGACAGAGGTGGTCCTGCTGCATCCTCAATATAAGTGACAGAGGTGACCCTGCTGCATCCTCAATATAAGTGACAGAGGTGGTCCTGCTGCATCCTCAATATAAGTGACAGAGGTGGTCCTGCTGCATCCGCAATATAAGTGGCAGAGGTGATCCTGCTGCATCCTCAATATAAGTGACAGAGGTGGTCCTGCTGCATCCTCAATATAAGTGACAGAGGTGATCCTGCTGCATCCTCAATAGAAGTGACATTGGTGGTCCTGCTCCATCCTTAATATAAATGACAGAGGTGGCCCAGCTGCATCCTCAATATAAGTGTCAGAGGTGACCCTGCAGCATCCTTAATATAAATGACAGAGGTGGCCCAGCTGCATCCTCAATATAAGTGTCAGAGTTGACCCTGCTGCATCCTCAATATAATTGACAGAGGTGACCCTGCTGCATCCTCAATGTAAGTGACAAAGGTGGCCCTGCTGCATCCTCAATATAAGTGACGGAGGTGATCCTGCTGCATCCTTAATATAAGTGACAGGGGTGGTCCTACTGCCTCCTCAATATAAGTGACAGGAGTGACCCTGCTGCATCCTCAATATAAGTGTCAGAGGTGACCCTGCTGCATCCTCAATATAAGTGACGGAGGTGACCCTGCTGCATCCTCAATATAAGTGACAGAGGTGGTCCTTCTGCATCTTCAATATAAGTGTCAGAGGTGACAATCCTGCATCCTCAACATAAGTGTCAGAGGTGACCCTTCTGCATCCTCAATATAAGTGACAGAGGTGGTCCTGCTGCATACTCAATATAAGTGACAGAGGTGATCCTGCTGCATCCTCAATATAAGTGTCAGAGGGGACCCTGCTACATCCTCAATATAAGTGACGGAGGTGACCCTGCTGCATCCTCAATATAAGTGACGGAGGTGACCCTGCTGCATCCTCAATATAAGTGTCAGAGGTGACCCTGCTGCATCCTCAATATAAGTGACGGAGGTGACCCTGCTGCATTCTCAATATAAGTGACAGAGGTGGTCCTGCTGCATCCTCAACATAAGTGTCAGAGGTGACCCTGCTGCATCCTCAATATAAGTGACAGAGGTGGTCCTGCTGCATACTCAATATTAGTGACAGAGGTGATCCTGCTGCATCCTCAATATAAGTGACAAAGGTGGCCCTGCTGCATCCTCAATATAAGTTTCAGAGGTGACCCTGCAGCATCCTTAATGTAAGTGACAGAGGTGATCCTGCTGCATCCACAATATAAGTGACAGAGGTGGTCCTGCTGAATCCTCAATATAAGTGACAGAGAAGGTCCTGCTGCATCCTCAATATAAGTGGCAGAGGTGAACCTGCTGCATCCTCAATATAAGTGACAGAGAAGGACCTGCTGCATCCTCATTTTAAGAGACAGAGGTAACCCTGCTGCATCCTCGTTATAAGAGACAGAGGTGGCGCTGCTGCATCCTCAATATAAGAGACAGAGGTGGTCCTGCTGCATACTCAATATAAGTGACAGAGGTGATCCTGCTGCATGCTCAATATAAGTGTCAGAGGAGACCCTGCTACATCCTCAATATAAGTGACGGAGGTGACCCTGCTGCATCCTCAATATAAGTGACAGAGGTGGTCCTGCTGCATCCTCAATATAAGTGTCAGAGGCGACCCTGCTGCATCCTCAGTATAAGTGACGGAGGTGACCCTGCTGCATCCTCAATATAAGTGACAGAGGTGGTCCTGCTGCATCCTCAACATAAGTGTCAGAGGTGACCCTGCTGCATCCTCAATATAAGTGACAGAGGTGGTCCTGCTGCATACTCAATATAAGTGACAGAGGTGATCCTGCTGCATCCTCAATATAAGTGACAAAGGTGGCCCTGCTGCATCCTCAATATAAGTGTCAGAGGTGACCCTGCAGCATCCTTAATGTAAGTGACAGAGGTGATCCTGCTGCATCCACAATATAAGTGACAGAGGTGGTCCTGCTGACTCCTCAATATAAGTGACAGAGAAGGTCCTGCTGCATCCTCAATATAAGTGACAGAGGTGACCCTGCTGCATCCTAAATATAAGTGACAGAGAAGGACCTGCTGCATCCTCATTTTAAGAGACAGAGGTGGCGCTGCTGCATCCTCAATATAAGAGACAGAGGTGGTCCTGCTGCATCCTCAATGTAAGTGACAGAGGTGACCCTGCTGCACCCTCAATATAAGTGACAGAGGTGACCCTGCTGCATCCTCAATATAAGTGACAGAGGTGACCCTGCTGCATACTCAATATAAGTGACGTTGGTGGTACCTGCTGCATCCTCAATATAAGTGACAGAGGTGGTCCTGCTGCATACTCAATATAAGTGACAGAGGTGATCCTGCTGCATCCTCAATATAAGTGTCAGAGGGGACCCTGCTACATCCTCAATATAAGTGAGGGAGGTGACCCTGCTGCATCCTCAATATAAGTGACGGAGGTGACCCTGCTGCATCCTCAATATAAGTGACAGAGGTGGTCCTGCTGCATCCTCAATATAAGTGTCAGAGGTGACCCTGCTGCATCCTCAATATAAGTGACGGAGGTGACCCTGCTGCATCCTCAATATAAGTGACAGAGGTGGTCCTGCTGCATCCTCAACATAAGTGTAAGAGGTGACCCTGCTGCATCCTCAATATAAGTGACAGAGGTGGTCCTGCTGCATACTCAATATAAGTGACAGAGGTGATACTGCTGCATCCTCAATATAAGTGACAAAGGTGGCCCTGCAGCATCCTCAATATAAGTGTCAGAGGTGACCCTGCAGCATCCTTAATGTAAGTGACAGAGGTGATCCTGCTGCATCCACAATATAAGTGACAGAGGTGGTCCTGCTGCATTCTCAACATAAGTGTAAGAGGTGACCCTGCTGCATCCTCAATATAAGTGACAGAGGTGGTCCTGCTGCATACTCAATATAAGTGACAGAGAAGGACCTGCTGCATCCTCATTTTAAGAGACAGAGGTAACCCTGCTGCATCCTCGTTATAAGAGACAGAGGTGGCGCTGCTGCATCCTCAATATAAGAGACAGAGGTGGTCCTGCTGCATCCTCAATATAAGTGGCAGAGGTGACCCTGCTGCATCCTCAATATAAGTGACAGAGAAGGACCTGCTGCATCCTCATTTTAAGAGACAGAGGTAACCCTGCTGCATCCTCGTTATAAGAGACAGAGGTGGCGCTGCTGCATCCTCAATATAAGAGACAGAGGTGGTCCTGCTGCATCCTCAATGTAAGTGACAGAGGTGACCCTGCTGCATCCTCAATATAAGTGACAGAGGTGACCCTGCTGCATACTCAATATAAGTGACAGAGGTGGCCCTGCTGCATCCTCAATATAAGTGACGTTGGTGGTACCTGCTGCATCCTCAATATAAGTGACAGAGGTGGTCCTGCTGCATCCTCAATGTAAGTGACAGAGGTGACCCTGCTGCACCCTCAATATAAGTGACAGAGAAGGTCCTGCTGCATCCTCAATATAAGTGACAGAGGTGGTCCTGCTGCATCCGCAATATAAGTGGCAGAGGTGATCCTGCTGCATCCTCAATATAAGTGACAGAGGTGGTCCTGCTGCATCCTCAATATAAGTGACAGAGGTGATCCTGCTGCATCCTCAATAGAAGTGACATTGGTGGTCCTGCTCCATCCTTAATATAAATGACAGAGGTGGCCCAGCTGCATCCTCAATATAAGTGTCAGAGGTGACCCTGCAGCATCCTTAATATAAATGACAGAGGTGGCCCAGCTGCATCCTCAATATAAGTGTCAGAGTTGACCCTGCTGCATCCTCAATATAATTGACAGAGGTGATCCTGCTGCATCCTCAATATAAGTGACAGAGGTGACCCTGCTGCATACTTAATATAAGTGACAGGGGTGGTCCTACTGCCTCCTCAATATAAGTGACAGGAGTGACCCTGCTGCATCCTCAATATAAGTGTCAGAGGTGACCCTGCTGCATCCTCAATATAAGTGACGGAGGTGACCCTGCTGCATCCTCAATATAAGTGACAGAGGTGGTCCTGCTGCATCTTCAATATAAGTGTCAGAGGTGACAATCCTGCATCCTCAACATAATTGTCAGAGGTGACCCTTCTGCATCCTCAATATAAGTGACAGAGGTGGTCCTGCTGCATACTCAATATAAGTGACAGAGGTGATCCTGCTGCATACTCAATATAAGTCTCAGAGGGGACCCTGCTACATCCTCAATATAAGTGACGGAGGTGACCCTGCTGCATCCTCAATATAAGTGACGGAGGTGACCCTGCTGCATCCTCAATATAAGTGTCAGAGGTGACCCTGCTGCATCCTCAATATAAGTGACAGAGGTGGTCCTGCTGCATCCTCAACATAAGTGTCAGAGGTGACCCTGCTGCATCCTCAATATAAGTGACAGAGGTGGTCCTGCTGCATACTCAATATAAGTGACAGAGGTGATCCTGCTGCATCCTCAATATAAGTGACAAAGGTGGCCCTGCTGCATCCTCAATATAAGTGTCAGAGGTGACCCTGCAGCATCCTTAATGTAAGTGACAGAGGTGATCCTGCTGCATCCACAATATAAGTGACAGAGGTGGTCCTGCTGAATCCTCAATATAAGTGACAGAGAAGGTCCTGCTGCATCCTCAATATAAGTGGCAGAGGTGACCCTGCTGCATCCTCAATATAAGTGACAGAGAAGGACCTGCTGCATCCTCATTTTAAGAGACAGAGGTAACCCTGCTGCATCCTCGTTATAAGAGACAGAGGTGGCGCTGCTGCATCCTCAATATAAGAGACAGAGGTGGTCCTGCTGCATACTCAATATAAGTGACAGAGGTGATCCTGTTGCATCCTCAATATAAGTGTCAGAGGGGACCCTGCTACATCCTCAATATAAGTGACGGAGGTGACCCTGCTGCATCCTCAATATAAGTGACAGAGGTGGTCCTGCTGCATCCTTAATATAAGTGTCAGAGGTGACCCTGCTGCATCCTCAATATAAGTGACGGAGGTGACCCTGCTGCATCCTCAATATAAGTGACAGAGGTGGTCCAGCTGCATCCTCAACATAAGTGTCAGAGGTGACTCTGCTGCATCCTCAATATAAGTGACAAAGGTGGCCCTGCTGCATCCTCAATATAAGTGTCAGAGGTGACCCTGCAGCATCCTTAATGTAAGTGACAGAGGTGATCCTGCTGCATCCACAATATAAGTGACAGAGGTGGTCCTGCTGAATCCTCAATATAAGTGACAGAGAAGGTCCTGCTGCATCCTCAATATAAGTGGCAGAGGTGACCCTGCTGCATCCTCAATATAAGTGACAGAGAAGGACCTGCTGCATCCTCATTTTAAGAGACAGAGGTAACCCTGCTGCATCCTCGTTATAAGAGACAGAGGTGGCGCTGCTGCATCCTCAATATAAGAGACAGAGGTGGTCCTGCTGCATACTCAATATAAGTGACAGAGGTTATCCTGCTGCATCCTCAATATAAGTGACAAAGGTGGCCCTGCTGCATCCTCAATATAAGTGTCAGAGGTGACCCTGCAGCATCCTTAATGTAAGTGACAGAGGTGATCCTGCTGCATCCACAATATAAGTGACAGAGGTGGTCCTGCTGAATCCTCAATATAAGTGACAGAGAAGGTCCTGCTGCATCCTCAATATAAGTGACAGGGGTGACCCTGCTGCATCCTCAATATAGGTGACAGAGAAGGACCTGCTGCATCCTCATTTTAAGAGACAGAGGTAACCCTGCTGCATCCTCGTTATAAGAGACAGAGGTGGCGCTGCTGCATCCTCAATATAAGAGACAGAGGTGGTCCTGCTGCATCCTCAATGTAAGTGACAGAGGTGACCCTGCTGCACCCTCAATATAAGTGACAGAGGTGACCCTGCTGCATCCTCAATATAAGTGACAGAGGTGACCCTGCTGCATACTCAATATAAGTGACAGAGGTGGCCCTGCTGCATCCTCAATATAAGTGACGTTGGTGGTACCTGCTGCATCCTCAATATAAGTGACAGAGGTGGTCCTGCTGCATACTCAATATAAGTGACAGAGGTGATCCTGCTGCATCCTCAATATAAGTGTCAAAGGGGACCCTGCTACATCCTCAATATAAGTGACGGAGGTGACCCGGCTGCATCCTCAATATAAGTGACGGAGGTGACCCTGCTGCATCCTCAATATAAGTGACAGAGGTGGTCCTGCTGCATCCTCAATATAAGTGTCAGAGGTGACCCTGCTGCATCCTCAATATAAGTGACGGAGGTGACCCTGCTGCATCCTCAATATAAGTGACAGAGGTGGTCCTGCTGCATCCTCAACATAAGTGTAAGAGGTGACCCTGCTGCATCCTCAATATAAGTGACAGAGGTGGTCCTGCTGCATACTCAATATAAGTGACAGAGGTGATCCTGCTGCATCCTCAATATAAGTGACAAAGGTGGCCCTGCAGCATCCTCAATATAAGTGTCAGAGGTGACCCTGCAGCATCCTTAATGTAAGTGACAGAGGTGATCCTGCTGCATCCACAATATAAGTGACAGAGGTGGTCCTGCTGAATCCTCACTATAAGTGACAGAGAAGGTCCTGCTGCATCCTCAATATAAGTGGCAGAGGTGACCCTGCTGCATCCTCAATATAAGTGACAGAGAAGGACCTGCTGCATCCTCATTTTAAGAGACAGAGGTAACCCTGCTGCATCCTCGTTATAAGAGACAGAGGTGGCGCTGCTGCATCCTCAATATAAGAGACAGAGGTGGTCCTGCTGCATCCTCAATGTAAGTGACAGAGGTGACCCTGCTGCACGCTCAATATAAGTGACAGAGGTGACCCTGCTGCATCCTCAATATAAGTGACAGAGGTGACCCTGCTGCATACTCAATATAAGTGACAGAGGTGGCCCTGCTGCATCCTCAATATAAGTGACGTTGGTGGTACCTGCTGCATCCTCAATATAAGTGACAGAGGTGGTCCTGCTGCATCCTCAATGTAAGTGACAGAGGTGACCCTGCTGCACCCTCAATATAAGTGACATAGAAGGTCCTGCTGCATCCTCAATATAAGTGACAGAGGTGACCCTGCTGCATCCTCAATATAAGTGACAGAGGTGACCCTGCTGCACCCTCAATATAAGTGACAGAGAAGGTCCTGCTGCATCCTCAATATAAGTGACAGAGGTGTCCCTGCTGCATCTTCAATATAAGTGACTGCTGCATCCTCAATATAAGTGACAGAGGTGACCCTGCTGCATCCTCAATAAAAGTGACGTTGGTGGTACCTGCTGCATCCTCAATATAAGTGACAGAGGTGATCCTGCTGCATCCTCATTATAAGAGACAGAGGTGGCCCTGCTGCATCCTCAATATAAGAGACAGAGGTGGCCCTGCTGCACCCTCATTATAAGTGACAGAGGTGACCCTGCTGCATCGCCAATATAAGTGACAGAGGTGGCCCTGCTGCATCCGCAATATAAGAGACAGAGGTAGTCCTGCTGCATCCTTAATATAAGTGACAGAGGTGACCCTGCTGCACCCTCAATATAAGTGACAGAGGTGACCCTGCTGCATCCTCAATATAAGTGACAGAGGTGACCCTGCTGCATCCTCAAAATAAGTGACAGAGATGACCCTGCAGCATCCTCAATATAAGTAACAGAGGTGGCCCTGCTGCATCCTCAATATAAGTGTCAAAGGTGACCCTACTGCATCCTCACTATAAGTGACAGAGGGGATCCTGATTAGGCATGAGCGGATTTTGCGGATTGGCAATCCGCGAATTTGCGGATTTGCGAACTCGCAATCCGCAAAATCCGCGAATTCCCGCGAATTTGCGGATTTTTTTTTTTTTGTGTTCGCCCGTGTTTCTGCCAGTTCGCGAGGGTTTTTACAATTTCGCAATTTGCGAACTTACCTGTCGGGTCGCAAGTTTTGCGAACTTGTTGTTTCTACGTGTCCAACCTGTTTGGGACACTCTTCTTCATCACTGCCACTCTCTGTCACCACTGCCACTCTCTGACTACTCATGCCACCCTCTGGCCCACCCATGCCACCCTCTGTTTCATCACCACACCCTCTGGTTGTCCAGTGTACATTATTTTCGGCAAAGCAAAGCACACCTTCCCTGCCTCAAGTGACCTGAATTAATTTGGGGCTGATTAATGTGTCACAGAATATTTTTTTAGCTGGCACCTGCTTCCTTAGTGCGCCCTGATTAGTGATCTTTTGCACTTGCTAAGTGCTTTCATTGTTGCAAAATTAGTTACAACACCTGCCCTGCCCCAACTGACAATAATGAATTAGGGGCTGATTAATGGATTTTAACTTCCAGCCTGGCTCCTGCTTGTCTCCCTTAGCTGTAATTCATGACCTTTGTGGCATATGTGTAACTATTCTGAGGTTCAGAGCAGGGTCACATAATAGTTTCAACTGGCAACTGAACTCTGGAGGGGCCCCTCAGGAAGCACTACAGGAAATGGCTACTAATGATGTGCCTGAACTTTTGAACCTGGTAAGTAGTTACTTTCAGTTTTGCTTAGATCATATTTCTGCAATTTCGCACTTATACGCGGGGCGCGAACTCACGCGAACAGTGCGAGCAGTGCGAGCAAAATCCGCTGCTCGCGGATTTGCGGATTTTGCAGGAAATTCGCAAATCTCGCGGATTGCGGATTTCACGAAAATCCGCAAAATCCGCGAGCGGAACGGATTTTCCGCCCATGCCTAATCCTGATGCATCCTCAGTATTAGTGACAGAGGTGACCCTGCTGCATCCTCAATATAAGTGACAGAGGTGACCCTGCTGCATCCTCAATATAAGTGACAGAGGTGGCCCTGCTGCATCCTCAATATAAGAGACAGAGGTGATCCTGCTGCATTCTCAATATAAGTGACAGAGGTGGTCTTGCTGCATCCTCAATATAAGTGACAGAGGTGGTCCTGCTGCATCCTCAATATAAGTGACAGAGGTGGTCCTGCTGCATCCTCAATATAAGTGACAGAGGTGGTCCTGCTGCATCCTCAATATAAGGGACAGAGGTGACCCTGCCGCATCCTCAATATAAGTGACGGAGGTGACCCTTCTGCATCCTCAAAATAAGTGTCAGAGGTGGCCCTGCTGCATCCTCAATATAAGGGACAGAGGTGACCCTGCCGCATCCTCAATATAAGTGACGGAGGTGACCCTTCTGCATCCTCAATATAAGTGACAGAGGTGGCCCTGCTGCATCCTCAAAATAAGGGACAGAGGTGACCCTGCCGCATCCTCAATATAAGTGACAGAGGTGGCCCTGCTGCATCCTCAATGTAAGTGACAGATGTGACCCTGCTGCATCCTCAATATCAGTGACAGAGGTGATCCTGCTGCATCCTCAATGTAAGTGACAGAGGTGATCCTGCTGCATCCACAATATAAGTGACAGAGGTGGTCCTGCTGAATCCGCAATATAAGTGTCAGAGGTGACCCTGCAGCATCCTAAATATAAGTGACAGAGGAGACCCTGCTGCATCCTCAATATAAGTGACAGAGGTGACCCTGCTGCATCCTCAATATAAGTGACAGAGGTGGCCCTGCTGCATCCTCAATATAAGAGAAAGAGGTGGTCCTGCTGCATCCTCAATGTAAGTGACAGATGTGACCCTGCTGCATCCTCAATATAAGTGACAGAGAAGGTCCTGCTGCATCCTCAATATAAGTGACAGAGGTGACCCTGCTGCATCCTCAATATAAGTGACGTTGGTGGTACCTGCTGCACCCTCAATATAAGTGACAGAGGTGGCCCTGCTGCATCCTCAATATAAGAGAAAGAGGTGGTCCTGCTGCATCCTCAATGTAAGTGACAGATGTGACCCTGCTGCACCCTCAATATAAGTGACAGAGGTGGCCCTGCTGCATCCTCAATGTAAGTGACAGATGTGACCCTGCTGCATCCTCAATATAAGTGACGTTGGTGGTACCTGCTGCATCCTCAATATAAGTGACAGAGGTGGTCCTGCTGCATCCTCAATGTAAGTGACAGAGGTGACCCTGCTGCACCCTCAATATAAGTGACAGAGAAGGTCCTGCTGCATCCTAAATATAAGTGACAGAGGAGACCCTGCTGCATCCTCAATATAAGTGACAGAGGTGACCCTGCTGCATCCTCAATATAAGTGACAGAGGTGGCCCTGCTGCATCCTCAATATAAGAGAAAGAGGTGGTCCTGCTGCATCCTCAATGTAAGTGACAGATGTGACCCTGCTGCACCCTCAATATAAGTGACAGAGAAGGTCCTGCTGCATCCTCAATATAAGTGACAGAGGTGACCCTGCTGCATCCTCAATATAAGTGACGTTGGTGGTACCTGCTGCACCTTCAATATAAGTGACAGAGGTGGCCCTGCTGCACCCTCAATATAAGAGAAAGAGGTGGTCCTGCTGCATCCTCAATGTAAGTGACAGATGTGGCCCTGCTGCATCCTCAATGTAAGTGACAGATGTGACCCTGCTGCACCCTCAATATAAGTGACAGAGAAGGTCCTGCTGCATCCTCAATATAAGTGACAGAGGTGACCCTGCTGCATCCTCAATATAAGTGACGTTGGTGGTACCTGCTGCACCCTCAATATAAGTGACAGAGGTGGCCCTGCTGCACCCTCAATATAAGAGAAAGAGGTGGTCCTGCTGCATCCTCAATATAAGTGACAGAGGTGACCCTGCTGCATCCTCAATATAAGTGACAGAGGTGGCCCTGCTGCATCCTCAATATAAGAGAAAGAGGTGGTCCTGCTGCATCCTCAATGTAAGTGACAGATGTGACCCTGCTGCACCCTCAATATAAGTGACAGAGAAGGTCCTGCTGCATCCTCAATATAAGTGACAGAGGTGACCCTGCTGCATCCTCAATATAAGTGACGTTGGTGGTACCTGCTGCACCCTCAATATAAGTGACAGAGGTGGCCCTGCTGCACCCTCAATATAAGAGAAAGAGGTGGTCCTGCTGCATCCTCAATGTAAGTGACAGATGTGGCCCTGCTGCATCCTCAATATAAGTGACAGAGGTGATCCTGCTGCATCCTCAATATAAGTGACAGAGGTGACCCTGCTGCATCCTCAATATAAGAGACAGAGAAGGACCTGCTGCATCCTCATTATAAGAGACAGAGGTGGCCCTGCTGCACCCTCAATATGAGTGACAGAGGTGACCCTGCTGCATCGCCAATATAAGTGACAGAGGTGGCCCTGCTGCATCCTCAATATAAGAGACAGAGGTAGTCCTGCTGCATCCTCAATATAAGTGACGGAGGTGACCCTTCTGCATCCTCAATATAAGTGACAGAGGTGGCCCTGCTGCATCCTCAAAATAAGGGACAGAGGTGACCCTGCCGCATCCTCAATATAAGTGACAGAGGTGGCCCTGCTGCATCCTCAATGTAAGTGACAGATGTGACCCTGCTGCATCCTCAATATCAGTGACAGAGGTGATCCTGCTGCATCCTCAATGTAAGTGACAGAGGTGATCCTGCTGCATCCACAATATAAGTGACAGAGGTGGTCCTGCTGAATCCGCAATATAAGTGTCAGAGGTGACCCTGCAGCATCCTTAATGTAAGTGACAGAGGTGATCCTGCTGCATCCACAATATAAGTGACAGAGGTGGTAGTGCTGAATCCTTAATATAAGTGACAGATGTGACCCTGCTGCATCCTCAATATAAGTGTCAGAGGTGACCCTGCAGCATCCTTAATGTAAGTGACAGAGGTGATCCTGCTGCATCCACAATATAAGTGACAGAGGTGGTCCTGCTGAATCCTCAATATAAGTGACAGAGAAGGTCCTGCTGCATCCTCAATATAAGTGACAGAGGTGACCCTGCTTCATCCTCAATATAAATCACAGAGAAGGACCTGCTGCATCCTCATTTTAAGAGACAGAGGTAACCCTGCTGCATCCTCATTATAAGAGACAGAGGTGGCCCTGCTGCATCCTCAACATAAGAGACAGAGGTGGTCCTGCTGCATCCTCAATGTAAGTGACAGAGGTGACCATGCTGCACCCTGAATATAAGTGACAGAGGTGACCCTGCTGCATCCTCAATATAAGTGACAGAGGTGACCCTGCAGCATACTCAATATAAGTGACAGAGGTGGCCCTGCTGCATCCTCAATATAAGTGACGTTGGTGGTACCTGCTGCATCCTCAATATAAGTGACAGAGGTGGTCCTGCTGCATCCTCAATGTAAGTGACAGAGGTGACCCTGCTGCACCCTCAATATAAGTGACAGAGAAGGTCCTGCTGCATCCTAAATATAAGTGACAGAGGAGACCCTGCTGCATCCTCAATATAAGTGACAGAGGTGACCCTGCTGCATCCTCAATATAAGTGACAGAGGTGGCCCTGCTGCATCCTCAATATAAGAGAAAGAGGTGGTCCTGCTGCATCCTCAATGTAAGTGACAGATGTGACCCTGCTGCACCCTCAATATAAGTGACAGAGAAGGTCCTGCTGCATCCTCAATATAAGTGACAGAGGTGACCCTGCTGCATCCTCAATATAAGTGACGTTGGTGGTACCTGCTGCACCCTCAATATAAGTGACAGAGGTGGCCCTGCTGCACCCTCAATATAAGAGAAAGAGGTGGTCCTGCTGCATCCTCAATGTAAGTGACAGATGTGGCCCTGCTGCATCCTCAATATAAGTGACAGAGGTGATCCTGCTGCATCCTCAATATAAGTGACAGAGGTGACCCTGCTGCATCCTCAATATAAGAGACAGAGAAGGACCTGCTGCATCCTCATTATAAGAGACAGAGGTGGCCCTGCTGCACCCTCAATATGAGTGACAGAGGTGACCCTGCTGCATCGCCAATATAAGTGACAGAGGTGGCCCTGCTGCATCCTCAATATAAGAGACAGAGGTAGTCCTGCTGCATCCTTAATATTAGTGACAGAGGTGACCCTGCTGCACCCTCAATATAAGTGACAGAGGTGACCCTGCTGCATCCTCAATATAAGTGACAGAGGTGATCCTGCTGCATCCTCAATATAAATGACAGAGGTGGTCCTGCTGCATCCTCAATATAAGTGACAGAGGTGGTCATCCTGCATCCTTAATATAAGTGACAGAGGTGGTCCTGCTGCATCCTCAATATAAGTGACAGAGGTGGTCATCCTGCATCCTCAATATAAGTGACAGAGGTGGTCCTGCTGCATCCTCAATATATGTGACAGAGGTGACCCTGCTGCATCCTCAATATAAGTGACAGAGGTGGTCCTGCTGCATCCTCAATATAAGTGACAGAGGTGGTCCTGCTGCATCCGCAATATAAGTGACAGAGGTGGTCCTGCTGCATCATCAATATAAGTGACAGAGGTGATCCTGCTGCATCCTCAATATAAGTGACAGAGTTGACCCTGCAGCATCTTTAATTTAAGTGTCAGAGTTGACCCTGCAGCATCCTTAATATAAGTGACAGAGGTGATCCTGCTGCATCCTCAATATAAGTGACAGAGGTGGTCCTGCTGCATCCTCAATAGAAGTGACAGAGGTGGTCCTGCTGCATCCTCAATATAAGTGTCAGAGAGGTGGTCCAGCTGCATCCTCAATATAAGTGACGTTGGTGGTCCTGCTGCATCCTTAATATAAATGACAGAGGTGGCCCAGCTGCATCCTCAATATAAGTGTCAGAGTTGACCCTGCTGCATCCGGAATATAAGTGACAGAGGTGACCCTGCTGCATCCTCAATATAAGTGACAAAGGTGGCCCTGCTGCATCCTAAATATAAGTGACGGAGGTGATCCTGCTGCATCCTCAATATAAGTGACAGAGGTGACCCTGCTGCATCCTTAATATAAGTGACAGGGGTGGTCCTACTGATTCCTCAATATAAGTGACAGGGGTGACCCTGCTGCATCCTCAATATAAGTGTCAGAGGTGACCCTGCTGCATCCTCAATATAAGTGACAGGGGGGACCCTGCTGCATCCTCAATGTAAGTGACAGATGTGACCCTGCTGCATCCTCAATGTAAGTGTCAGAGGTAACAATGCTGCATCCTCAATATAAGTGACGGAGGTGGTCCTGCTGCATCCTCAACATAAGTGTCAGAGGTGACCCTGCTGCATCCTCAATATAAGTGACAGAGGTGGCCCTGCTGCATACTCAATATAAGTGACAGAGGTGATCCTGCTGCATCCTCAATATAAGTGTCAGAGGTGACCCTGCTGCATCCTCAATATAAGTGACGGAGGTGACCCTGCTGCATCCGCAATATAAGTGACGGAGGTGACCCTGCTGCATCCTCAATATAAGTGACAGAGGTGGTCCTGCTGCATCCTCAATATAAGTGTCAGAGGTGACCCTGCTGCATCCTCAATATAAGTGACAAAAAAGGACCTGCTGCATCCTCATTTTAAGAGACAGAGGTAACCCTGCTGCATCCTCATTATAAGAGACAGATGTGGCCCTGCTGCATCCTCAATATAAGAGACAGAGGTGGTCCTGCTGCATCCTCAATATAAGTGACAGAGAAGGTCCTGCTGCATCCTCAATATAAGTGACAGAGGTGACCCTGCTGCATCCTCAATATAAGTGACAGAGGTGATCCTGCTGCATCCTCAATATAAGTGACAGAGAAGGACCTGCTGCATCCTCATTTTAAGAGACAGAGGTAACCCTGCTGCATCCTCATTATAAGAGACAGAGGTGGCCCTGCTGCATCCTCAATATAAGAGACAGAGGTGGTCCAGCTGCATCCTCAATATAAGTGTCAGAGGTGACCCTGCAGCATCATTAATGTAAGTGACAGAGGTGGTCCTGCTGCATCCTCAATAAAATTTACAGAGGTGGTCCTGCTGCATCCTCAATATAAGTGACAGAGGTGATCCTGCTGCATCCTCAATATAAGTGACATTGGTGGTCCTGCTGCATCCTTAATATAAATGACAGAGGTGGCCCAGCTGCATCCTCAATATAAGTGTCAGAGTTGACCCTGCTGCATCCTCAATATAATTGACAGAGGTGACCCTGCTGCATCCTCAATGTAAGTGACAAAGGTGGCCCTGCTGCATCCTCAATATAAGTGACAGAGGTGATCCTGCTGCATCCTCAATATAAGTGACAGAGGTGACCCTGCTGCATCCTTAATATAAGTGACAGGGGTGGTCCTACTGCCTCCTCAATATAAGTGACAGGAGTGACCCTGCTGCATCCTCAATATAAGTGTCAGAGGTGACCCTGCTGCATCCTCAATATAAGTGACGGAGGTGACCCTGCTGCATCCTCAATATAAGTGACAGAGGTGGTCCTGCTGCATCTTCAATATAAGTGTCAGAGGTGACAATGCTGCATCCTCAACATAAGTGTCAGAGGTGACCCTTCTGCATCCTCAATATAAGTGACAGAGGTGGTCCTGCTGCATACTCAATATAAGTGACAGAGGTGATCCTGCTGCATCCTCAATATAAGTGTCAGAGGGGACCCTGCTACATCCTCAATATAAGTGACGGAGGTGACCCTGCTGCATCCTCAATATAAGTGACAGAGGTGGTCCTGCTGCATCCTCAATATAAGTGTCAGAGGTGACCCTGCTGCATCCTCAATATAAGTGACGGAGGTGACCCTGCTGCATCCTCAATATAAGTGACAGAGGTGGTCCTGCTGCATCCTCAACATAAGTGACAAAGGTGGCCCTGCTGCATCCTCAATATAAGTGTCAGAGGTGACCCTGCAGCATCCTTAATGTAAGTGACAGAGGTGATCCTGCTGCATCCACAATATAAGTGACAGAGGTGGTCCTGCTGAATCCTCAATATAAGTGACAGAGAAGGTCCTGCTGCATCCTCAATATAAGTGACAGAGGTGACCCTGCTGCATCCTCAATAAAAGTGACAGAGAAGGACCTGCTGCATCCTCATTTTAAGAGACAGAGGTAACCCTGCTGCATCCTCGTTATAAGAGACAGAGGTGGCGCTGCTGCATCCTCAATATAAGAGACAGAGGTGGTCCTGCTGCATCCTCAATGTAAGTGACAGAGGTGACCCTGCTGCACCCTTAATATAAGTGACAGAGGTGACCCTGCTGCATCCTCAATATAAGTGACAGAGGTGACCATGCTGCATACTCAATATAAGTGACAGAGGTGGCCCTGCTGCATACTCAATATAAGTGACAGAGGTGATCCTGCTGCATCCTCAATATAAGTGACAGAGAAGGACCTGCTGCATCCTCATTTTAAGAGACAGAGGTAACCCTGCTGCATCCTCATTATAAGAGACAGAGGTGGCCCTGCTGCATCCTCAATATAAGAGACAGAGGTGGTCCAGCTGCATCCTCAATATAAGTGTCAGAGGTGACCCTGCAGCATCATTAATGTAAGTGACAGAGGTGGTCCTGCTGCATCCTCAATATAATTGATAGAGGTGGTCCTGCTGCATCCTCAATATAAGTGACAGAGGTGATCCTGCTGCATCCTCAATATAAGTGGCATTGGTGGTCCTGCTGCATCCTTAATATAAATGACAGAGGTGGCCCAGCTGCATCCTCAATATAAGTGTCAGAGTTGACCCTGCTGCATCCTCAATATAATTGACAGAGGTGACCCTGCTGCATCCTCAATGTAAGTGACAAAGGTGGCCCTGCTGCATCCTCAATATAAGTGACAGAGGTGATCCTGCTGCATCCTCAATATAAGTGACAGAGGTGAACCTGCTGCATCCTTAATATAAGTGACAGGGGTGGTCCTACTGCCTCCTCAATATAAGTGACAGGAGTGACCCTGCTGCATCCTCAATATAAGTGTCAGAGGTGACCCTGCTGCATCCTCAATATAAGTGACGGAGGTGACCCTGCTGCATCCTCAATATAAGTGACAGAGGTGGTCCTGCTGCATCTTCAATATAAGTGTCAGAGGTGACAATGCTGCATCCTCAACATAAGTGTCAGAGGTGACCCTTCTGCATCCTCAATATAAGTGACAGAGGTGATCCTGCTGCATACTCAATATAAGTGACAGAGGTGATCCTGCTGCATCCTCAATATAAGTGTCAGAGGGGACCCTGCTACATCCTCAATATAAGTGACGGAGGTGACCCTGCTGCATCCTCAATATAAGTGACAGAGGTGGTCCTGCTGCATCCTCAATATAAGTGTCAGAGGTGACCCTGCTGCATCCTCAATATAAGTGACGGAGGTGACCCTGCTGCATCCTCAATATAAGTGACAGAGGTGGTCCTGCTGCATCCTCAACATAAGTGACAAAGGTGGCCCTGCTGCATCCTCAATATAAGTGTCAGAGGTGACCCTGCAGCATCCTTAATGTAAGTGACAGAGGTGATCCTGCTGCATCCACAATATAAGTGACAGAGGTGGTCCTGCTGAATCCTCAATATAAGTGACAGAGAAGGTCCTGCTGCATCCTCAATATAAGTGACAGAGGTGACCCTGCTGCATCCTCAATATAAGTGACAGAGAAGGACCTGCTGCATCCTCATTTTAAGAGACAGAGGTAACCCTGCTGCATCCTCGTTATAAGAGACAGAGGTGGCGCTGCTGCATCCTCAATATAAGAGACAGAGGTGGTCCTGCTGCATCCTCAATGTAAGTGACAGAGTTAACCCTGCTGCACCCTCAATATAAGTGACAGAGGTGACCCTGCTGCATCCTCAATATAAGTGACAGAGGTGACCATGCTGCATACTCAATATAAGTGACAGAGGTGGCCCTGCTGCATACTCAATATAAGTGACAGAGGTGATCCTGCTGCATCCTCAATATAAGTGACAAAGGTGGCCCTGCTGCATCCTCAATATAAGTGTCAGAGGTGACCCTGCAGCATCCTTAATGTAAGTGACAGAGGTGATCCTGCTGCATCCACAATATAAGTGACAGAGGTGGTCCTGCTGAATCCTCAATATAAGTGACAGAGAAGGTCCTGCTGCATCCTCAATATAAGTGACAGAGGTGACCCTGCTGCATCCTCAATATAAGTGACAGAGAAGGACCTGCTGCATCCTCATTTTAAGAGACAGAGGTAACCCTGCTGCATCCTCGTTATAAGAGACAGAGGTGGCGCTGCTGCATACTCAATATAAGAGACAGAGGTGGTCCTGCTGCATCCTCAATGTAAGTGACAGAGGTGACCCTGCTGCACCCTCAATATAAGTGACAGAGGTGACCCTGCTGCATCCTCAATATAAGTGACAGAGGTGACCATGCTGCATACTCAATATAAGTGACAGAGGTGGCCCTGCTGCATCCTCAATATAAGTGACGTTGGTGGTACCTGCTGCATCCTCAATATAAGTGACAGAGGTGGTCCTGCTGCATACTCAATATAAGTGACAGAGGTAATCCTGCTGCATCCTCAATATAAGTGTCAGAGGGGACCCTGCTACATCCTCAATATAAGTGGCGGAGGTGACCCTGCTGCATCCTCAATATAAGTGATGGAGGTGACCCTGCTGCATCCTCAATATAAGTGACAGAGGTGGTCCTGCTGCATCCTCAATATAAGTGTCAGAGGTGACCCTGCTGCATCCTCAATATAAGTGACGGAGGTGACCCTGCTGCATCCTCAATATAAGTGACAGAGGTGACCCTGCTGCATCCTCAATATAAGTGACAGAGGTGATCCTGCTGCATCCTCAATATAAGTGACAGAGAAGGACCTGCTGCATCCTCATTTTAAGAGACAGAGGTAACCCTGCTGCATCCTCATTATAAGAGACAGAGGTGGCCCTGCTGCATCCTCAATATAAGAGACAAAGGTGGTCCAGCTGCATCCTCAATATAAGTGTCAGAGGTGACCCTGCAGCATCATTAATGTAAGTGACAGAGGTGGTCCTGCTGCATCCTCAATATAATTGACAGAGGTGGTCCTGCTGCATCCTCAATATAAGTGACAGAGGTGATCCTGCTGCATCCTCAATATAAGTGACATTGGTGGTCCTGCTGCATCCTTAATATAAATGACAGAGGTGGCCCAGCTGCATCCTCAATATAAGTGTCAGAGTTGACCCTGCTGCATCCTCAATATAATTGACAGAGGTGACCCTGCTGCATCCTCAATGTAAGTGACAAAGGTGGCCCTGCTGCATCCTCAATATAAGTGACAGAGGTGATCCTGCTGCATCCTCAATATAAGTGACAGAGGTGACCCTGCTGCATCCTTAATATAAGTGACAGGGGTGGTCCTACTGCCTCCTCAATATAAGTGACAGGAGTGACCCTGCTGCATCCTCAATATAAGTGTCAGAGGTGACCCTGCTGCATCCTCAATATAAGTGACGGAGGTGACCCTGCTGCATCCTCAATATAAGTGACAGAGGTGGTCCTGCTGCATCTTCAATATAAGTGTCAGAGGTGACAATGCTGCATCCTCAACATAAGTGTCAGAGGTGACCCTTCTGCATCCTCAATATAAGTGACAGAGGTGGTCCTGCTGCATACTCAATATAAGTGACAGAGGTGATCCTGCTGCATCCTCAATATAAGTGTCAGAGGGGACCCTGCTACATCCCCAATATAAGTGACGGAGGTGACCCTGCTGCATCCTCAATATAAGTGACAGAGGTGGTCCTGCTGCATCCTCAATATAAGTGTCAGAGGTGACCCTGCTGCATCCTCAATATAAGTGACGGAGGTGACCCTGCTGCATCCTCAATATAAGTGACAGAGGTGGTCCTGCTGCATCCTCAACATAAGTGTCAGAGGTGACCCTGCTGCATCCTCAATATAAGTGACAGAGGTGGTCCTGCTGCATACTCAATATAAGTGACAGAGGTGATCCTGCTGCATCCTCAATATAAGTGACAAAGGTGGCCCTGCTGCATCCTCAATATAAGTGTCAGAGGTGACCCTGCAGCATCCTCAATATAAGTGACAGAGGTGACCCTGCTGCATCCTCAATATAAGAGACAGAGAAGGACCTGCTGCATCCTCATTATAAGAGACAGAGGTGGCCCTGCTGCACCCTCAATATGAGTGACAGAGGTGACCCTGCTGCATCGCCAATATAAGTGACAGAGGTGGCCCTGCTGCATCCTCAATATAAGAGACAGAGGTAGTCCTGCTGCATCCTTAATATAAGTGACAGAGGTGACCCTGCTGCACCCTCAATATAAGTGACAGAGGTGACCCTGCTGCATCCTCAATATAAGTGACAGAGGTGATCCTGCTGCATCCTCAATATAAATGACAGAGGTGGTCCTGCTGCATCCTCAATATAAGTGACAGAGGTGGTCATCCTGCATCCTTAATATAAGTGACAGAGGTGGTCCTGCTGCATCCTCAATATAAGTGACAGAGGTGGTCATCCTGCATCCTCAATATAAGTGACAGAGGTGGTCCTGCTGCATCCTCAATATATGTGACAGAGGTGACCCTGCTGCATCCTCAATATAAGTGACAGAGGTGGTCCTGCTGCATCCTCAATATAAGTGACAGAGGTGGTCCTGCTGCATCCGCAATATAAGTGACAGAGGTGGTCCTGCTGCATCATCAATATAAGTGACAGAGGTGATCCTGCTGCATCCTCAATATAAGTGACAGAGTTGACCCTGCAGCATCTTTAATTTAAGTGTCAGAGTTGACCCTGCAGCATCCTTAATATAAGTGACAGAGGTGATCCTGCTGCATCCTCAATATAAGTGACAGAGGTGGTCCTGCTGCATCCTCAATAGAAGTGACAGAGGTGGTCCTGCTGCATCCTCAATATAAGTGTCAGAGAGGTGGTCCAGCTGCATCCTCAATATAAGTGACGTTGGTGGTCCTGCTGCATCCTTAATATAAATGACAGAGGTGGCCCAGCTGCATCCTCAATATAAGTGTCAGAGTTGACCCTGCTGCATCCGGAATATAAGTGACAGAGGTGACCCTGCTGCATCCTCAATATAAGTGACAAAGGTGGCCCTGCTGCATCCTAAATATAAGTGACGGAGGTGATCCTGCTGCATCCTCAATATAAGTGACAGAGGTGACCCTGCTGCATCCTTAATATAAGTGACAGGGGTGGTCCTACTGCTTCCTCAATATAAGTGACAGGGGTGACCCTGCTGCATCCTCAATATAAGTGTCAGAGGTGACCCTGCTGCATCCTCAATATAAGTGACAGGGGGGACCCTGCTGCATCCTCAATGTAAGTGACAGATGTGACCCTGCTGCATCCTCAATATAAGTGTCAGAGGTAACAATGCTGCATCCTCAATATAAGTGACGGAGGTGGTCCTGCTGCATCCTCAACATAAGTGTCAGAGGTGACCCTGCTGCATCCTCAATATAAGTGACAGAGGTGGCCCTGCTGCATACTCAATATAAGTGACAGAGGTGATCCTGCTGCATCCTCAATATAAGTGTCAGAGGTGACCCTGCTGCATCCTCAATATAAGTGACGGAGGTGACCCTGCTGCATCCGCAATATAAGTGACGGAGGTGACCCTGCTGCATCCTCAATATAAGTGACAGAGGTGGTCCTGCTGCATCCTCAATATAAGTGTCAGAGGTGACCCTGCTGCATCCTCAATATAAGTGACAAAAAAGGACCTGCTGCATCCTCATTTTAAGAGACAGAGGTAACCCTGCTGCATCCTCATTATAAGAGACAGATGTGGCCCTGCTGCATCCTCAATATAAGAGACAGAGGTGGTCCTGCTGCATCCTCAATATAAGTGACAGAGAAGGTCCTGCTGCATCCTCAATATAAGTGACAGAGGTGACCCTGCTGCATCCTCAATATAAGTGACAGAGGTGATCCTGCTGCATCCTCAATATAAGTGACAGAGAAGGACCTGCTGCATCCTCATTTTAAGAGACAGAGGTAACCCCGCTGCATCCTCATTATAAGAGACAGAGGTGGCCCTGCTGCATCCTCAATATAAGAGACAGAGGTGGTCCAGCTGCATCCTCAATATAAGTGTCAGAGGTGACCCTGCAGCATCATTAATGTAAGTGAAAGAGGTGGTCCTGCTGCATCCTCAATATAATTGACAGAGGTGGTCCTGCTGCATCCTCAATATAAGTGACAGAGGTGATCCTGCTGCATCCTCAATATAAGTGACATTGGTGGTCCTGCTGCATCCTTAATATAAATGACAGAGGTGGCCCAGCTGCATCCTCAATATAAGTGTCAGAGTTGACCCTGCTGCATCCTCAATATAATTGACAGAGGTGACCCTGCTGCATCCTCAATGTAAGTGACAAAGGTGGCCCTGCTGCATCCTCAATATAAGTGACAGAGGTGATCCTGCTGCATCCTCAATATAAGTGACAGAGGTGACCCTGCTGCATCCTTAATATAAGTGACAGGGGTGGTCCTACTGCCTCCTCAATATAAGTGACAGGAGTGACCCTGCTGCATCCTCAATATAAGTGTCAGAGG
Source organism: Lissotriton helveticus (assembly GCF_964261635.1). NCBI lineage: Eukaryota > Metazoa > Chordata > Amphibia > Caudata > Salamandridae > Lissotriton > Lissotriton helveticus. Next base: position 423,665,623 of record NC_136058.1, read on the forward strand.
TGACCCTGCTGCATCCTCAATATAAGTGACGGAGGTGACCCTGCTGCATCCTCAATATAAGTGACAGAGGTGGTCCTGCTGCATCTTCAATATAAGTGTCAGAGATGACAATGCTGCATCCTCAACATAAGTGTCAGAGGTGACCCTTCTGCATCCTCAATATAAGTGACAGAGGTGGTCCTGCTGCATACTCAATATAAGTGACAGAGGTGATCCTGCTGCATCCTCAATATAAGTGTCAGAGGGGACCCTGCTACATCCTCAATATAAGTGACGGAGGTGACCCTGCTGCATCCTCAATATAAGTGACAGAGGTGGTCCTGCTGCATCCTCAATATAAGTGTCAGAGGTGACCCTGCTGCATCCTCAATATAAGTGACGGAGGTGACCCTGCTGCATCCTCAATATAAGTGACAGAGGTGGTCCTGCTGCATCCTCAACATAAGTGTCAGAGGTGACCCTGCTGCATCCTCAATATAAGTGACAGAGGTGGTCCTGCTGCATACTCAATATAAGTGACAGAGGTGATCCTGCTGCATCCTCAATATAAGTGACAAAGGTGGCCCTGCTGTATCCTCAATATAAGTGTCAGAGGTGACCCTGCAGCATCCTTAATGTAAGTGACAGAGGTGATCCTGCTGCATCCACAATATAAGTGACAGAGGTGGTCCTGCTGAATCCTCAATATAAGTGACAGAGAAGGTCCTGCTGCATCCTCAATATAAGTGACAGAGGTGACCCTGCTGCATCCTCAATATAAGTGACAGAGAAGGACCTGCTGCATCCTCATTTTAAGAGACAGAGGTAACCCTGCTGCATCCTCGTTATAAGAGACAGAGGTGGCGCTGCTGCATCCTCAATATAAGAGACAGAGGTGGTCCTGCTGCATCCTCAATGTAAGTGACAGAGGTGACCCTGCTGCACCCTCAATATAAGTGACAGAGGTGACCCTGCTGCATCCTCAATATAAGTGACAGAGGTGACCATGCTGCATACTCAATATAAGTGACAGAGGTGGCCCTGCTGCATCCTCAATATAAGTGACGTTGGTGGTACCTGCTGCATCCTCAATATAAGTGACAGAGGTGGTCCTGCTGCATACTCAATATAAGTGACAGAGGTGATCCTGCTGCATCCTCAATATAAGTGTCAGAGGGGACCCTGCTACATCCTCAATATAAGTGACGGAGGTGACCCTGCTGCATCCTCAATATAAGTGATGGAGGTGACCCTGCTGCATCCTCAATATAAGTGACAGAGGTGGTCCTGCTGCATCCTCAATATAAGTGTCAGAGGTGACCCTGCTGCATCCTCAATATAAGTGACGGAGGTGACCCTGCTGCATCCTCAATATAAGTGACAGAGGTGACCCTGCTGCATCCTCAATATAAGTGACAGAGGTGATCCTGCTGCATCCTCAATATAAGTGACAGAGAAGGACCTGCTGCATCCTCATTTTAAGAGACAGAGGTAACCCTGCTGCATCCTCATTATAAGAGACAGAGGTGGCCCTGCTGCATCCTCAATATAAGAGACAGAGGTGGTCCAGCTGCATCCTCAATATAAGTGTCAGAGGTGACCCTGCAGCATCATTAATGTAAGTGACAGAGGTGGTCCTGCTGCATCCTCAATATAATTGACAGAGGTGGTCCTGCTGCATCCTCAATATAAGTGACAGAGGTGATCCTGCTGCATCCTCAATATAAGTGACATTGGTGGTCCTGCTGCATCCTTAATATAAATGACAGAGGTGGCCCAGCTGCATCCTCAATATAAGTGTCAGAGTTGACCCTGCTGCATCCTCAATATAATTGACAGAGGTGACCCTGCTGCATCCTCAATGTAAGTGACAAAGGTGGCCCTGCTGCATCCTCAATATAAGTAACAGAGGTGATCCTGCTGCATCCTCAATATAAGTGACAGAGGTGACCCTGCTGCATCCTTAATATAAGTGACAGGGGTGGTCCTACTGCCTCCTCAATATAAGTGACAGGAGTGACCCTGCTGCATCCTCAATATAAGTGTCAGAGGTGACCCTGCTGCATCCTCAATATAAGTGACGGAGGTGACCCTGCTGCATCCTCAATATAAGTGACAGAGGTGGTCCTGCTGCATCTTCAATATAAGTGTCAGAGGTGACAATGCTGCATCCTCAACATAAGTGTCAGAGGTGACCCTTCTGCATCCTCAATATAAGTGACAGAGGTGGTCCTGCTGCATACTCAATATAAGTGACAGAGGTGATCCTGCTGCATCCTCAATATAAGTGTCAGAGGGGACCCTGCTACATCCTCAATATAAGTGACGGAGGTGACCCTGCTGCATCCTCAATATAAGTGACAGAGGTGGTCCTGCTGCATCCTAAATATAAGTGTCAGAGGTGACCCTGCTGCATCCTCAATATAAGTGACAGAGGTGGTCCTTCTGCATCCTCAACATAAGTGTCAGAGGTGACCCTGCTGCATCCTCAATATAAGTGACAGAGGTGGTCCTTCTGCATCCTCAACATAAGTGTCAGAGGTGACCCTGCTGCATCCTCAATATAAGTGACAGAGGTGGTCCTGCTGCATACTCAATATAAGTGACAGAGGTGATCCTGCTGCATCCTCAATATAAGTGACAAAGGTGGCCCTGCTGCATCCTCAATATAAGTGTCAGAGGTGACCCTGCAGCATCCTTAATGTAAGTGACAGAGGTGATCCTGCTGCATCCACAATATAAGTGACAGAGGTGGTCCTGCTGAATCCTCAATATAAGTGACAGAGAAGGTCCTGCTGCATCCTCAATATAAGTGACAGAGGTGACCCTGCTGCATCCTCAATATAAGTGACAGAGAAGGACCTGCTGCATCCTCATTTTAAGAGACAGAGGTAACCCTGCTGCATCCTCGTTATAAGAGACAGAGGTGGCGCTGCTGCATCCTCAATATAAGAGACAGAGGTGGTCCTGCTGCATCCTCAATGTAAGTGACAGAGGTGACCCTGCTGCACCCTCAATATAAGTGACAGAGGTGACCCTGCTGCATCCTCAATATAAGTGACAGAGGTGACCATGCTGCATACTCAATATAAGTGACAGAGGTGGCCCTGCTGCATCCTCAATATAAGTGACGTTGGTGGTACCTGCTGCATCCTCAATATAAGTGACAGAGGGGGTCCTGCTGCATACTAAATATAAGTGACAGAGGTGATCCTGCTGCATCCTCAATATAAGTGTCAGAGGGGACCCTGCTACATCCTCAATATAAGTGACGGAGGTGACCCTGCTGCATCCTCAATATAAGTGATGGAGGTGACCCTGCTGCATCCTCAATATAAGTGACAGAGGTGGTCCTGCTGCATCCTCAATATAAGTGTCAGAGGTGACCCTGCTGCATCCTCAATATAAGTGACGGAGGTGACCCTGCTGCATCCTCAATATAAGTGACAGAGGTGACCCTGCTGCATCCTCAATAGAAGTGACAGAGGTGATCCTGCTGCATCCTCAATATAAGTGACAGAGAAGGACCTGCTGCATCCTCATTTTAAGAGACAGAGGTAACCCTGCTGCATCCTCATTATAAGAGACAGAGGTGGCCCTGCTGCATCCTCAATATAAGAGACAGAGGTGGTCCAGCTGCATCCTCAATATAAGTGTCAGAGGTGACCCTGCAGCATCAATAATGTAAGTGACAGAGGTGGTCCTGCTGCATCCTCAATATAATTGACAGAGGTGGTCCTGCTGCATCCTCAATATAAGTGACAGAGGTGATCCTGCTGCATCCTCAATATAAGTGACATTGGTGGTCCTGCTGCATCCTTAATATAAATGACAGAGGTGGCCCAGCTGCATCCTCAATATAAGTGTCAGAGTTGACCCTGCTGCATCCTCAATATAATTGACAGAGGTGACCCTGCTGCATGCTCAATGTAAGTGACAAAGGTGGCCCTGCTGCATCCTCAATATAAGTGACAGAGGTGATCCTGCTGCATCCTCAATATAAGTGACAGAGGTGACCCTGCTGCATCCGTAATATAAATGACAGGGGTGGTCCTACTGCCTCCTCAATATAAGTGACAGGAGTGACCCTGCTGCATCCTCAATATAAGTGTCAGAGGTGACCCTGCTGCATCCTCAATATAAGTGACGGAGGTGACCCTGCTGCATCCTCAATATAAGTGACAGAGGTGGTCCTGCTGCATCTTCAATATAAGTGTCAGAGGTGACAATGCTGCATCCTCAACATAAGTGTCAGAGGTGACCCTTCTGCATCCTCAATATAAGTGACAGAGGTGGTCCTGCTGCACACTCAATAAAAGTGACAGAGGTGATCCTGCTGCATCCTCAATATAAGTGTCAGAGGGGACCCTGCTACATCCTCAATATAAGTGACGGAGGTGACCCTGCTGCATCCTCAATATAAGTGACAGAGGTGGTCCTGCTGCATCCTCAATATAAGTGTCAGAGGTGACCCTGCTGCATCCTCAATATAAGTGACGGAGGTGACCCTGCTGCATCCTCAATATAAGTGACAGAGGTGGTCCTGCTGCATCCTCAACATAAGTGTCAGAGGTGACCCTGCTGCATCCTCAATATAAGTGACAGAGGTGGTCCTGCTGCATACTCAATATAAGTGACAGAGGTGATCCTGCTGCATCCTCAATATAAGTGACAAAGGTGGCCCTGCTGCATCCTCAATATAAGTGTCAGAGGTGACCCTGCAGCATCCTTAATGTAAGTGACAGAGGTGATCCTGCTGCATCCACAATATAAGTGACAGAGGTGGTCCTGCTGAATCCTCAATATAAGTGACAGAGAAGGTCCTGCTGCATCCTCAATATAAGTGACAGAGGTGACCCTGCTGCATCCTCAATATAAGTGACAGAGAAGGACCTGCTGCATCCTCATTTTAAGAGACAGAGGTAACCCTGCTGCATCCTCGTTATAAGAGACAGAGGTGGCGCTGCTGCATCCTCAATATAAGAGACAGAGGTGGTCCTGCTGCATCCTCAATGTAAGTGACAGAGGTGACCCTGCTGCACCCTCAATATAAGTGACAGAGGTGACCCTGCTGCATCCTCAATATAAGTGACAGAGGTGACCATGCTGCATACTCAATGTAAGTGACAGAGGTGGCCCTGCTGCATCCTCAATATAAGTGACGTTGGTGGTACCTGCTGCATCCTCAATATAAGTGACAGAGGTGGTCCTGCTGCATACTCAATATAAGTGACAGAGGTGATCCTGCTGCATCCTCAATATAAGTGTCAGAGGGGACCCTGCTACATCCTCAATATAAGTGACGGAGGTGACCCTGCTGCATCCTCAATATAAGTGATGGAGGTGACCCTGCTGCATCCTCAATATAAGTGACAGAGGTGGTCCTGCTGCATCCTCAATATAAGTGTCAGAGGTGACCCTGCTGCATCCTCAATATAAGTGACGGAGGTGACCCTGCTGCATCCTCAATATAAGTGACAGAGGTGGTCCTGCTGCATCCTCAACATAAGTGTCAGAGGTGACCCTGCTGCATCCTCAATATAAGTGACAGAGGCGGTCCTGCTGCATACTTAATATAAGTGACAGAGGTGATCCTGCTGCATCCTCAATATAAGTGACAAAGGTGGCCCTGCTGCATCCTCAATATAAGTGTCAGAGGTGACCCTGCAGCATCCTTAATGTAAGTGACAGAGGTGATCCTGCTGCATCCACAATATAAGTGACAGAGGTGGTCCTGCTGAATCCTCAATATAAGTGACAGAGAAGGTCCTGCTGCATCCTCAATATAAGTGGCAGAGGTGACCCTGCTGCATCCTCAATATAAGTGACAGAGAAGGACCTGCTGCATCCTCATTTTAAGAGACAGAGGTAACCCTGCTGCATCCTCGTTATAAGAGACAGAGGTGGCGCTGCTGCATCCTCAATATAAGAGACAGAGGTGGTCCTGCTGCATCCTCAATGTAAGTGACAGAGGTGACCCTGCTGCACCCTCAATATAAGTGACAGAGGTGACCCTGCTGCATCCTCAATATAAGTGACAGAGGTGACCCTGCTGCATACTCAATATAAGTGACAGAGGTGGCCCTGCTGCATCCTCAATATAAGTGACGTTGGTGGTACCTGCTGCATCCTCAATATAAGTGACAGAGGTGGTCCTTCTGCATCCTCAATGTAAGTGACAGAGGTGACCCTGCTGCACCCTCAATATAAGTGACAGAGAAGGTCCTGCTGCATCCTCAATATAAGTGACAGAGGTGACCCTGCTGCATCCTCAATATAAGTGACAGAGGTGACCCTGCTGCACCCTCAATATAAGTGACAGAGAAGGTCCTGCTGCATCCTCAATATAAGTGACAGAGGTGGCCCTGCTGCATCTTCAATATAAGTTACTGCTGCATCCTCAATATAAGTGACAGAGGTGACCCTGCTGCATCCTCAATATAAGTGACGTTGGTGGTACCTGCTGCATCCTCAATATAAGTGACAGAGGTGATCCTGCTGCATCCTCATTATAAGAGACAGAGGTGGCTCTGCTGCATCCTCAATATAAGAGACAGAGGTGGCCCTGCTGCACCCTCATTATAAGTGACAGAGGTGACCCTGCTGCATCGCCAATATAAGTGACAGAGGTGGCCCTGCTGCATACGCAATATAAGAGACAGAGGTAGTCCTGCTGCATCCTTAATATAAGTGACAGAGTTGACCCTGCTGCACCCTCAATATAAGTGACAGAGGTGACCCTGCTGCATCCTCAATATAAGTGACAGAGGTGACCCTGCTGCATCCTCAATATAAGTGACAGAGATGACCCTGCTGCATCCTCAATATAAGTAACAGAGGTGGCCCTGCTGCATCCTCAATATAAGTGTCAAAGGTGACCCTGCTGCATCCTCAATATAAGTGACAGAGGTGATCCTGATGCATCCTCAGTATTAGTGACAGAGGTGACCCTGCTGCATCCTCAATATAAGTGACAGAGGTGACCCTGCTGCATCCTCAATATAAGTGACAGAGGTGGCCCTGCTGCATCCTCAATATAAGAGACAGAGGTGGTCCTGCTGCATCCTCAATATAAGTGACAGAGGTGATCCTGCTGCATCCTCAATATAAGTGACATTGGTGGTCCTGCTGCATCCTTAATATAAATGACAGAGGTGGCCCAGCTGCATCCTCAATATAAGTGTCAGAGTTGACCCTGCAGCATCCTCAATATAATTGACAGAGGTGACCCTGCTGCATCCTCAATGTAAGTGACAAAGGTGGCCCTGCTGCATCCTCAATATAAGTGATGGAGGTGATCCTGCTGCATCCTCAATATAAGTGACAGAGGTGACCCTGCTGCATCCTTAATATAAGTGACAGGGGTGGTCCTACTGCCTCCTCAATATAAGTGACAGGAGTGACCCTGCTGCATCCTCAATATAAGTGTCAGAGGTGACCCTGCTGCATCCTCAATATAAGTGACGGAGGTGACCCTGCTGCATCCTCAATATAAGTGACAGAGGTGGTCCTGCTGCATCTTCAATATAAGTGTCAGAGGTGACAATGCTGCATCCTCAACATAAGTGTCAGAGGTGACCCTTCTGCATCCTCAATATAAGTGACAGAGGTGGTCCTGCTGCATACTCAATATAAGTGACAGAGGTGATCCTGCTGCATCCTCAATATAAGTGTCAGAGGGGACCCTGCTACATCCTCAATATAAGTGACGGAGGTGACCCTGCTGCATCCTCAATATAAGTGACAGAGGTGGTCCTGCTGCATCATCAATATAAGTGTCAGAGGTGACCCTGCTGCATCCTCAATATAAGTGACGGAGGTGACCCTGCTGCATCCTCAATATAAGTGACAGAGGTGGTCCTGCTGCATCCTCAACATAAGTGTCAGAGGTGACCCTGCTGCATCCTCAATATAAGTGACAGAGGTGGTCCTGCTGCATACTCAATATAAGTGACAGAGGTGATCCTGCTGCATCCTCAATATAAGTGACAAAGGTGGCCCTGCTGCATCCTCAATATAAGTGTCAGAGGTGACTCTGCAGCATCCTTAATGTAAGTGACAGAGGTGATCCTGCTGCATCCACAATATAAGTGACAGAGGTGGTCCTGCTGAATCCTCAATATAAGTGACAGAGAAGGTCCTGCTGCATCCTCAATATAAGTGACAGAGGTGACCCTGCTGCATCCTCAATATAAGTGACAGAGAAGGACCTGCTGCATCCTCATTTTAAGAGACAGAGGTAACCCTGCTGCATCCTCGTTATAAGAGACAGAGGTGGCGCTGCTGCATCCTCAATATAAGAGACAGAGGTGGTCCTGCTGCATCCTCAATGTAAGTGACAGAGGTGACCCTGCTGCATCCTCAATGTAAGTGACGTTGGTGGTACCTGCTGCATCCTCAATATAAGTGACAGAGGTGATCCTGCTGCATCCTCATTATAAGAGACAGAGGTGGCCCTGCTGCATCCTCAATATAAGAGACAGAGGTGGCCCTGCTGCACCCTCATTATAGGTGACAGAGGTGACCCTGCTGCATCGCCAATATAAGTGACAGAGGTGGCCCTGCTTCATCCGCAATATAAGAGACAGAGGTAGTCCTGCTGCATCCTTAATATAAGTGACAGAGGTGACCCTGCTGCACCCTCAATATAAGTGACAGAGGTGACCCTGCTGCATCCTCAATATAAGTGACAGAGATGACCCTGCTGCATCCTCAATATAAGTGACAGAGATGACCCTGCTGCATCCTCAATATAAGTAACAGAGGTGGCCCTGCTGCATCCTCAATATAAGTGTCAAAGGTGACCCTGCTGCATCCTCAATATAAGTGACAGAGGTGATCCTGATGCATCCTCAGTATTAGTGACAGAGGTGACCCTGCTGCATCCTCAATATAAGTGACAGAGGTGACCCTGCTGCATCCTCAATATAAGTGACAGAGATGGCCCTGCTGCATCCTCAATATAAGAGACAGAGGTGATCCTGCTGCATCCTCAATATAAGTGACAGAGGTGGTCTTGCTGCATCCTCAATATAAGTGACAGAGGTGGTCCTGCTGCATCCTCAATATAAGTGACAGAGGTGGTCCTGCTGCATCCTCAATATAAGTGACAGAGGTGGTCCTGCTGCATCCTCAATATAAGGGACAGAGGTGACCCTGCCGCATCCTCAATATAAGTGACGGAGGTGACCCTTCTGCATCCTCAAAATAAGTGTCAGAGGTGGCCCTGCTGCATCCTCAATATAAGTGACAGAGGTGGCCCTGCTGCATCCTCAATATAAGGGACAGAGGTGACCCTGCCGCATCCTCAATATAAGTGACAGAGGTGGCCCTGCTGCATCCTCAATGTAAGTGACAGATGTGACCCTGCTGCATCCTCAATATAAGTGACAGAGGTGATCCTGCTGCATCCTCAATGTAAGTGACAGAGGTGGTCCTGCTGCATCCACAATATAAGTGACAGAGGTGGTCCTACTGAATCCGCAATATAAGTGTCAGAGGTGACCCTGCAGCATCCTTAATGTAAGTGACAGAGGTGATCCTGCTGCATCCACAATATAAGTGACAGAGGTGGTCCTGCTGAATCCTCAATATAAGTGACAGATGTGACCCTGCTGCATCCTCAATATAAGTGTCAGAGGTGACCCTGCAGCTTCCTTAATGTAAGTGACAGAGGTGATCCTGCTGCATCCACAATATAAGTGACAGAGGTGGTCCTGCTGAATCCTCAATATAAGTGACAGAGAAGGTCCTGCTGCATCCTCAATATAAGTGACAGAGGTGACCCTGCTGCATCCTCAATATAAGTGACAGAGAAGGACATGCTGCATCCTCATTTTAAGAGACAGAGGTGCCCTGCTGCATCCTCAATATAAGAGACAGAGGTGGTCCTTCTGCATCCTCAATGTAAGTGACAGAGGTGACCCTGCTGCACCCTCAATATAAGTGACAGAGGTGACTCTGCTGCATCCTCAATATAAGTGACAGAGGTGACCCTGCTGCATACTCAATATAAGTGACAGAGGTGGCCCTGCTGCATCCTCAATATAAGTGACGTTGGTGGTACCTGCTGCATCCTCGATATAAGTGACAGAGGTGGTCCTGCTGCATCCTCAATGTAAGTGACAGAGGTGACCCTGCTGCACCCTCAATATAAGTGACAGAGGTGACCCTGCTGCATCCTCAATATAAGTGACAGAGGTGACCCTGCTGCATCCTCAATATAAGTGACAGAGGTGGCCCTGCTGCATCCTCAATATAAGAGACAGAGGTGGTCCTGCTGCATCCTCAATGTAAGTGACAGATGTGACCCTGCTGCACCCTCAATATAAGTGACAGAGAAGGTCCTGCTGCACCCTCAATATAAGTGACAGAGAAGGTCCTGCTGCATCTTCAATATAAGTGACTGCTGCATCCTCAATATAAGTGACAGAGGTGACCCTGCTGCATCCTCAATATAAGTGACGTTGGTGGTACCTGCTGCATCCTCAATATAAGTGACAGAGGTGATCCTGCTGCATCCTCAATATAAGTGACAGAGGTGACCCTGCTGCATCCTCATTATAAGAGACAGAGGTGGCACTGCTGCATCCTCAATATAAGAGACAGAGGTGGCCCTGCTGCACCCTCAATATGAGTGACAGAGGTGACCCTGCTGCATCGCCAATATAAGTGACAGAGGTGGCCCTGCTGCATCCTCAATATAAGAGACAGAGGTAGTCCTGCTGCATCCTTAATATAAGTGACAGAGGTGACCCTGCTGCATCCTCAATATAAGTGACAGAGGTGATCCTGCTGCATCCTCAATATAAGTGACAGAGGTGGTCCTGCTGCATCCTCAATGTAAGTGACAGAGGTGGTCATCCTGCATCCTTAATATAAGTGACAGAGGTGACCCTGCTGCATCCTCAATATAAGTGACAGAGGTGATCCTGCTGCATCCTCAATATAAGTGACAGAGGTGGTCCTGCTGCATCCTCAATGTAAGTGACAGAGGTGGTCATCCTGCATCCTTAATATAAGTGACAGAGGTGATCCTGCTGCATCCTCAATATAAGTGACAGATGTGACCCTGCTGCACCCTCAATATAAGTGACAGAGAAGGTCCTGCTGCACCCTCAATATAAGTGACAGAGAAGGTCCTGCTGCATCTTCAATATAAGTGACTGCTGCATCCTCAATATAAGTGACAGAGGTGACCCTGCTGCATCCTCAATATAAGTGACGTTGGTGGTACCTGCTGCATCCTCAATATAAGTGACAGAGGTGATCCTGCTGCATCCTCAATATAAGTGACAGAGGTGACCCTGCTGCATCCTCATTATAAGAGACAGAGGTGGCACTGCTGCATCCTCAATATAAGAGACAGAGGTGGCCCTGCTGCACCCTCAATATGAGTGACAGAGGTGACCCTGCTGCATCGCCAATATAAGTGACAGAGGTGGCCCTGCTGCATCCTCAATATAAGAGACAGAGGTAGTCCTGCTGCATCCTTAATATAAGTGACAGAGGTGACCCTGCTGCATCCTCAATATAAGTGACAGAGGTGATCCTGCTGCATCCTCAATATAAGTGACAGAGGTGGTCCTGCTGCATCCTCAATGTAAGTGACAGAGGTGGTCATCCTGCATCCTTAATATAAGTGACAGAGGTGATCCTGCTGCATCCTCAATATAAGTGACAGAGGTGACCCTGCTGCATCCTTAATATAAGTGACAGGGGTGGTCCTACTGCCTCCTCAATATAAGTGACAGGAGTGACCCTGCTGCATCCTCAATATAAGTGTCAGAGGTGACCCTGCTGCATCCTCAATATAAGTGACGGAGGTGACCCTGCTGCATCCTCAATATAAGTGACAGAGGTGGTCCTGCTGCATCTTCAATATAAGTGTCAGAGGTGACAATGCTGCATCCTCAACATAAGTGTCAGAGGTGACCCTTCTGCATCCTCAATATAAGTGACAGAGGTGGTCCTGCTGCATACTCAATATAAGTGACAGAGGTGATCCTGCTGCATCCTCAATATAAGTGTCAGAGGGGACCCTGCTACATCCTCAATATAAGTGACGGAGGTGACCCTGCTGCATCCTCAATATAAGTGACAGAGGTGGTCCTGCTGCATCCTAAATATAAGTGTCAGAGGTGACCCTGCTGCATCCTCAATATAAGTGACGGAGGTGACCCTGCTGCATCCTCAATATAAGTGACAGAGGTGGTCCTTCTGCATCCTCAACATAAGTGTCAGAGGTGACCCTGCTGCATCCTCAATATAAGTGACAGAGGTGGTCCTGCTGCATACTCAATATAAGTGACAGAGGTGATCCTGCTGCATCCTCAATATAAGTGACAAAGGTGGCCCTGCTGCATCCTCAATATAAGTGTCAGAGGTGACCCTGCAGCATCCTTAATGTAAGTGACAGAGGTGATCCTGCTGCATCCACAATATAAGTGACAGAGGTGGTCCTGCTGAATCCTCAATATAAGTGACAGAGAAGGTCCTGCTGCATCCTCAATATAAGTGACAGAGGTGACCCTGCTGCATCCTCAATATAAGTGACAGAGAAGGACCTGCTGCATCCTCATTTTAAGATACAGAGGTAACCCTGCTGCATCCTCGTTATAAGAGACAGAGGTGGCGCTGCTGCATCCTCAATATAAGAGACAGAGGTGGTCCTGCTGCATCCTCAATGTAAGTGACAGAGGTGACCCTGCTGCACCCTCAATATAAGTGACAGAGGTGACCCTGCTGCATCCTCAATATAAGTGACAGAGGTGACCATGCTGCATACTCAATATAAGTGACAGAGGTGGCCCTGCTGCATCCTCAATATAAGTGACGTTGGTGGTACCTGCTGCATCCTCAATATAAGTGACAGAGGGGGTCCTGCTGCATACTCAATATAAGTGACAGAGGTGATCCTGCTGCATCCTCAATATAAGTGTCAGAGGGGACCCTGCTACATCCTCAATATAAGTGACGGAGGTGACCCTGCTGCATCCTCAATATAAGTGATGGAGGTGACCCTGCTGCATCCTCAATATAAGTGACAGAGGTGGTCCTGCTGCATCCTCAATATAAGTGTCAGAGGTGACCCTGCTGCATCCTCAATATAAGTGACGGAGGTGACCCTGCTGCATCCTCAATATAAGTGACAGAGGTGACCCTGCTGCATCCTCAATATAAGTGACAGAGGTGATCCTGCTGCATCCTCAATATAAGTGACAGAGAAGGACCTGCTGCATCCTCATTTTAAGAGACAGAGGTAACCCTGCTGCATCCTTATTATAAGAGACAGAGGTGGCCCTGCTGCATCCTCAATATAAGAGACAGAGGTGGTCCAGCTGCATCCTCAATATAAGTGTCAGAGGTGACCCTGCAGCATCAATAATGTAAGTGACAGAGGTGGTCCTGCTGCATCCTCAATATAATTGACAGAGGTGGTCCTGCTGCATCCTCAATATAAGTGACAGAGGTGATCCTGCTGCATCCTCAATATAAGTGACATTGGTGGTCCTGCTGCATCCTTAATATAAATGACAGAGGTGGCCCAGCTGCATCCTCAATATAAGTGTCAGAGTTGACCCTGCTGCATCCTCAATATAATTGACAGAGGTGACCCTGCTGCATCCTCAATGTAAGTGACAAAGGTGGCCCTGCTGCATCCTCAATATAAGTGACAGAGGTGATCCTGCTGCATCCTCAATATAAGTGACAGAGGTGACCCTGCTGCATCCGTAATATAAATGACAGGGGTGGTCCTACTGCCTCCTCAATATAAGTGACAGGAGTGACCCTGCTGCATCCTCAATATAAGTGTCAGAGGTGACCCTGCTGCATCCTCAATATAAGTGACGGAGGTGACCCTGCTGCATCCTCAATATAAGTGACAGAGGTGGTCCTGCTGCATCTTCAATATAAGTGTCAGAGGTGACAATGCTGCATCCTCAACATAAGTGTCAGAGGTGACCCTTCTGCATCCTCAATATAAGTGACAGAGGTGGTCCTGCTGCATACTCAATAAAAGTGACAGAGGTGATCCTGCTGCATCCTCAATATAAGTGTCAGAGGGGACCCTGCTACATCCTCAATATAAGTGACGGAGGTGACCCTGCTGCATCCTCAATATAAGTGACAGAGGTGGTCCTGCTGCATCCTCAATATAAGTGTCAGAGGTGACCCTGCTGCATCCTCAATATAAGTGACGGAGGTGACCCTGCTGCATCCTCAATATAAGTGACAGAGGTGGTCCTGCTGCATCCTCAACATAAGTGTCAGAGGTGACCCTGCTGCATCCTCAATATAAGTGACAGAGGTGGTCCTGCTGCATACTCAATATAAGTGACAGAGGTGATCCTGCTGCATCCTCAATATAAGTGACAAAGGTGGCCCTGCTGCATCCTCAATATAAGTGTCAGAGGTGACCCTGCAGCATCCTTAATGTAAGTGACAGAGGTGATCCTGCTGCATCCACAATATAAGTGACAGAGGTGGTCCTGCTGAATCCTCAATATAAGTGACAGAGAAGGTCCTGCTGCATCCTCAATATAAGTGACAGAGGTGACCCTGCTGCATCCTCAATATAAGTGACAGAGAAGGACCTGCTGCATCCTCATTTTAAGAGACAGAGGTAACCCTGCTGCATCCTCGTTATAAGAGACAGAGGTGGCGCTGCTGCATCCTCAATATAAGAGACAGAGGTGGTCCTGCTGCATCCTCAATGTAAGTGACAGAGGTGACCCTGCTGCACCCTCAATATAAGTGACAGAGGTGACCCTGCTGCATCCTCAATATAAGTGACAGAGGTGACCATGCTGCATACTCAATGTAAGTGACAGAGGTGGCCCTGCTGCATCCTCAATATAAGTGACGTTGGTGGTACCTGCTGCATCCTCAATATAAGTGACAGAGGTGGTCCTGCTGCATACTCAATATAAGTGACAGAGGTGATCCTGCTGCATCCTCAATATAAGTGTCAGAGGGGACCCTGCTACATCCTCAATATAAGTGACGGAGGTGACCCTGCTGCATCCTCAATATAAGTGATGGAGGTGACCCTGCTGCATCCTCAATATAAGTGACAGAGGTGGTCCTGCTGCATCCTCAATATAAGTGTCAGAGGTGACCCTGCTGCATCCTCAATATAAGTGACGGAGGTGACCCTGCTGCATCCTCAATATAAGTGACAGAGGTGGTCCTGCTGCATCCTCAACATAAGTGTCAGAGGTGACCCTGCTGCATCCTCAATATAAGTGACAGAGGCGGTCCTGCTGCATACTTAATATAAGTGACAGAGGTGATCCTGCTGCATCCTCAATATAAGTGACAAAGGTGGCCCTGCTGCATCCTCAATATAAGTGTCAGAGGTGACCCTGCAGCATCCTTAATGTAAGTGACAGAGGTGATCCTGCTGCATCCACAATATAGGTGACAGAGGTGGTCCTGCTGAATCCTCAATATAAGTGACAGAGAAGGTCCTGCTGCATCCTCAATATAAGTGGCAGAGGTGACCCTGCTGCATCCTCAATATAAGTGACAGAGAAGGACCTGCTGCATCCTCATTTTAAGAGACAGAGGTAACCCTGCTGCATCCTCGTTATAAGAGACAGAGGTGGCGCTGCTGCATCCTCAATATAAGAGACAGAGGTGGTCCTGCTGCATCCTCAATGTAAGTGACAGAGGTGACCCTGCTGCACCCTCAATATAAGTGACAGAGGTGACCCTGCTGCATCCTCAATATAAGTGACAGAGGTGACCCTGCTGCATACTCAATATAAGTGACAGAGGTGGCCCTGCTGCATCCTCAATATAAGTGACGTTGGTGGTACCTGCTGCATCCTCAATATAAGTGACAGAGGTGGTCCTTCTGCATCCTCAATGTAAGTGACAGAGGTGACCCTGCTGCACCCTCAATATAAGTGACAGAGAAGGTCCTGCCTTATCCTCAATATAAGTGACAGAGGTGACCCTGCTGCATCCTCAATATAAGTGACAGAGGTGACCCTGCTGCACCCTCAATATAAGTGACAGAGAAGGTCCTGCTGCATCCTCAATATAAGTGACAGAGGTGGCCCTGCTGCATCTTCAATATAAGTTACTGCTGCATCCTCAATATAAGTGACAGAGGTGACCCTGCTGCATCCTCAATATAAGTGACGTTGGTGGTACCTGCTGCATCCTCAATATAAGTGACAGAGGTGATCCTGCTGCATCCTCATTATAAGAGACAGAGGTGGCTCTGCTGCATCCTCAATATAAGAGACAGAGGTGGCCCTGCTGCACCCTCATTATAAGTGACAGAGGTGACCCTGCTGCATCGCCAATATAAGTGACAGAGGTGGCCCTGCTGCATACGCAATATAAGAGACAGAGGTAGTCCTGCTGCATCCTTAATATAAGTGACAGAGTTGACCCTGCTGCACCCTCAATATAAGTGACAGAGGTGACCCTGCTGCATCCTCAATATAAGTGACAGAGGTGACCCTGCTGCATCCTCAATATAAGTGACAGAGATGACCCTGCTGCATCCTCAATATAAGTAACAGAGGTGGCCCTGCTGCATCCTCAATATAAGTGTCAAAGGTGACCCTGCTGCATCCTCAATATAAGTGACAGAGGTGATCCTGATGCATCCTCAGTATTAGTGACAGAGGTGACCCTGCTGCATCCTCAATATAAGTGACAGAGGTGACCCTGCTGCATCCTCAATATAAGTGACAGAGGTGGCCCTGCTGCATCCTCAATATAAGAGACAGAGGTGGTCCTGCTGCATCCTCAATATAAGTGACAGAGGTGATCCTGCTGCATCCTCAATATAAGTGACATTGGTGGTCCTGCTGCATCCTTAATATAAATGACAGAGGTGGCCCAGCTGCATCCTCAATATAAGTGTCAGAGTTGACCCTGCAGCATCCTCAATATAATTGACAGAGGTGACCCTGCTGCATCCTCAATGTAAGTGACAAAGGTGGCCCTGCTGCATCCTCAATATAAGTGATGGAGGTGATCCTGCTGCATCCTCAATATAAGTGACAGAGGTGACCCTGCTGCATCCTTAATATAAGTGACAGGGGTGGTCCTACTGCCTCCTCAATATAAGTGACAGGAGTGACCCTGCTGCATCCTCAATATAAGTGTCAGAGGTGACCCTGCTGCATCCTCAATATAAGTGACGGAGGTGACCCTGCTGCATCCTCAATATAAGTGACAGAGGTGGTCCTGCTGCATCTTCAATATAAGTGTCAGAGGTGACAATGCTGCATCCTCAACATAAGTGTCAGAGGTGACCCTTCTGCATCCTCAATATAAGTGACAGAGGTGGTCCTGCTGCATACTCAATATAAGTGACAGAGGTGATCCTGCTGCATCCTCAATATAAGTGTCAGAGGGGACCCTGCTACATCCTCAATATAAGTGACGGAGGTGACCCTGCTGCATCCTCAATATAAGTGACAGAGGTGGTCCTGCTGCATCCTCAATATAAGTGTCAGAGGTGACCCTGCTGCATCCTCAATATAAGTGACGGAGGTGACCCTGCTGCATCCTCAATATAAGTGACAGAGGTGGTCCTGCTGCATCCTCAACATAAGTGTCAGAGGTGACCCTGCTGCATCCTCAATATAAGTGACAGAGGTGGTCCTGCTGCATACTCAATATAAGTGACAGAGGTGATCCTGCTGCATCCTCAATATAAGTGACAAAGGTGGCCCTGCTGCATCCTCAATATAAGTGTCAGAGGTGACTCTGCAGCATCCTTAATGTAAGTGACAGAGGTGATCCTGCTGCATCCACAATATAAGTGACAGAGGTGGTCCTGCTGAATCCTCAATATAAGTGACAGAGAAGGTCCTGCTGCATCCTCAATATAAGTGACAGAGGTGACCCTGCTGCATCCTCAATATAAGTGACAGAGAAGGACCTGCTGCATCCTCATTTTAAGAGACAGAGGTAACCCTGCTGCATCCTCGTTATAAGAGACAGAGGTGGCGCTGCTGCATCCTCAATATAAGAGACAGAGGTGGTCCTGCTGCATCCTCAATGTAAGTGACAGAGGTGACCCTGCTGCATCCTCAATGTAAGTGACGTTGGTGGTACCTGCTGCATCCTCAATATAAGTGACAGAGGTGATCCTGCTGCATCCTCATTATAAGAGACAGAGGTGGCCCTGCTGCATCCTCAATATAAGAGACAGAGGTGGCCCTGCTGCACCCTCATTATAGGTGACAGAGGTGACCCTGCTGCATCGCCAATATAAGTGACAGAGGTGGCCCTGCTTCATCCGCAATATAAGAGACAGAGGTAGTCCTGCTGCATCCTTAATATAAGTGACAGAGGTGACCCTGCTGCACCCTCAATATAAGTGACAGAGGTGACCCTGCTGCATCCTCAATATAAGTGACAGAGGTGACCCTGCTGCATCCTCAATATAAGTGACAGAGATGACCCTGCTGCATCCTCAATATAAGTAACAGAGGTGGCCCTGCTGCATCCTCAATATAAGTGTCAAAGGTGACCCTGCTGCATCCTCAATATAAGTGACAGAGGTGATCCTGATGCATCCTCAGTATTAGTGACAGAGGTGACCCTGCTGCATCCTCAATATAAGTGACAGAGGTGACCCTGCTGCATCCTCAATATAAGTGACAGAGATGGCCCTGCTGCATCCTCAATATAAGAGACAGAGGTGATCCTGCTGCATCCTCAATATAAGTGACAGAGGTGGTCTTGCTGCATCCTCAATATAAGTGACAGAGGTGGTCCTGCTGCATCCTCAATATAAGTGACAGAGGTGGTCCTGCTGCATCCTCAATATAAGTGACAGAGGTGGTCCTGCTGCATCCTCAATATAAGGGACAGAGGTGACCCTGCCGCATCCTCAATATAAGTGACGGAGGTGACCCTTCTGCATCCTCAAAATAAGTGTCAGAGGTGGCCCTGCTGCATCCTCAATATAAGTGACAGAGGTGGCCCTGCTGCATCCTCAATATAAGGGACAGAGGTGACCCTGCCGCATCCTCAATATAAGTGACAGAGGTGGCCCTGCTGCATCCTCAATGTAAGTGACAGATGTGACCCTGCTGCATCCTCAATATAAGTGACAGAGGTGATCCTGCTGCATCCTCAATGTAAGTGACAGAGGTGGTCCTGCTGCATCCACAATATAAGTGACAGAGGTGGTCCTACTGAATCCGCAATATAAGTGTCAGAGGTGACCCTGCAGCATCCTTAATGTAAGTGACAGAGGTGATCCTGCTGCATCCACAATATAAGTGACAGAGGTGGTCCTGCTGAATCCTCAATATAAGTGACAGATGTGACCCTGCTGCATCCTCAATATAAGTGTCAGAGGTGACCCTGCAGCTTCCTTAATGTAAGTGACAGAGGTGATCCTGCTGCATCCACAATATAAGTGACAGAGGTGGTCCTGCTGAATCCTCAATATAAGTGACAGAGAAGGTCCTGCTGCATCCTCAATATAAGTGACAGAGGTGACCCTGCTGCATCCTCAATATAAGTGACAGAGAAGGACATGCTGCATCCTCATTTTAAGAGACAGAGGTGCCCTGCTGCATCCTCAATATAAGAGACAGAGGTGGTCCTTCTGCATCCTCAATGTAAGTGACAGAGGTGACCCTGCTGCACCCTCAATATAAGTGACAGAGGTGACTCTGCTGCATCCTCAATATAAGTGACAGAGGTGACCCTGCTGCATACTCAATATAAGTGACAGAGGTGGCCCTGCTGCATCCTCAATATAAGTGACGTTGGTGGTACCTGCTGCATCCTCGATATAAGTGACAGAGGTGGTCCTGCTGCATCCTCAATGTAAGTGACAGAGGTGACCCTGCTGCACCCTCAATATAAGTGACAGAGGTGACCCTGCTGCATCCTCAATATAAGTGACAGAGGTGACCCTGCTGCATCCTCAATATAAGTGACAGAGGTGGCCCTGCTGCATCCTCAATATAAGAGACAGAGGTGGTCCTGCTGCATCCTCAATGTAAGTGACAGATGTGACCCTGCTGCACCCTCAATATAAGTGACAGAGAAGGTCCTGCTGCACCCTCAATATAAGTGACAGAGAAGGTCCTGCTGCATCTTCAATATAAGTGACTGCTGCATCCTCAATATAAGTGACAGAGGTGACCCTGCTGCATCCTCAATATAAGTGACGTTGGTGGTACCTGCTGCATCCTCAATATAAGTGACAGAGGTGATCCTGCTGCATCCTCAATATAAGTGACAGAGGTGACCCTGCTGCATCCTCATTATAAGAGACAGAGGTGGCACTGCTGCATCCTCAATATAAGAGACAGAGGTGGCCCTGCTGCACCCTCAATATGAGTGACAGAGGTGACCCTGCTGCATCGCCAATATAAGTGACAGAGGTGGCCCTGCTGCATCCTCAATATAAGAGACAGAGGTAGTCCTGCTGCATCCTTAATATAAGTGACAGAGGTGACCCTGCTGCACCCTCAATATAAGTGACAGAGGTGACCCTGCTGCATCCTCAATATAAGTGACAGAGGTGATCCTGCTGCATCCTCAATATAAGTGACAGAGGTGGTCCTGCTGCATCCTCAATGTAAGTGACAGAGGTGGTCATCCTGCATCCTTAATATAAGTGACAGAGGCGGTTCTGCTGCATCCTCAATATAAGTGACAGAGGTGGTCATCCTGCATCCTCAATATAAGTGACAGAGGTGGTCCTGCTGCATCCTCAATATAAGTGACAGAGGTGACCCTGCTGCATCCTCAATATAAGTGACGGAGGTGACCCTGCTGCATCCTCAATATAAGTGACAGAGGTGGTCCTGCTGCATCCTCAATATAAGTGTCAGAGGTGACCCTGCTGCATCCTCAATATAAGTGACGGAGGTGACCCTGCTGCATCCTCAATATAAGTGACAGAGGTGGTCCTGCTGCATCCTCAACATAAGTGTCAGAGGTGACCCTGCTGCATCCTCAATATAAGTGACAGAGGTGACCCTGCTGCATCCTCAATATAAGTGACAGAGGTGACCCTGCTGCATACTCAATGTAAGTGACAGAGGTGACCCTGCTGCACCCTCAATATAAGTGACAGAGAAGGTCCTGCTGCATCCTCAATATAAGTGACAGAGGTGACCCTGCTGCATCCTCAATATAAGTGACAGAGAAGGACCTGCTGCATCCTCATTTTAAGAGACAGAGGTAACCCTGCTGCATCCTCGTTATAAGAGACAGAGGTGGCGCTGCTGCATCCTCAATATAAGAGACAGAGGTGGTCCTGCTGCATCCTCAATGTAAGTGACAGAGGTGACCCTGCTGCACCCTCAATATAAGTGACAGAGGTGACCCTGCTGCATCCTCAATATAAGTGACAGAGGTGACCCTGCTGCATACTCAATATAAGTGACAGAGGTGGCCCTGCTGCACCCTCAATATAAGTGACAGAGGTGACCCTGCTGCATCCTCAATATAAGTGACAGAGGTGACCCTGCTGCATACTCAATGTAAGTGACAGAGGTGACCCTGCTGCACCCTCAATATAAGTGACAGAGAAGGTCCTGCTGCATCCTCAATATAAGTGACAGAGGTGACCCTGCTGCATCCTCAATGTAAGTGACAGAGGTGACCCTGCTGCACCCTCAATATAAGTGACAGAGAAGGTCCTGCTGCATCCTCAATATACGTGACAGAGGTGGCCCTGCTGCATCTTCAATATAAGTGACTGCTGCATCCTCAATATAAGTGACAGAGGTGACCCTGCTGCATTCTCAATATAAGTGACGTTGGTGGTACCTGCTGCATCCTCAATATAAGTGACAGAGGTGATCCTGCTGCATCCTCATTATAAGAGACAGAGGTGGCCCTGCTGCATCCTCAATATAAGAGACAGAGGTGGCCCTGCTGCACCCTCATTATAAGTGACAGAGGTGACCCTGCTGCATCGCCAATATAAGTGACAGAGGTGGCCCTGCTGCATCCGCAATATAAGAGACAGAGGTAGTCCTGCTGCATCCTCAATATAAGTGACAGGGGGGACCCTGCTGCATCCTCAATGTAAGTGACAGATGTGACCCTGCTGCATCCTCAATATAAGTGTCAGAGGTAACAATGCTGCATCCTCAATATAAGTGACGGAGGTGGTCCTGCTGCATCCTCAACATAAGTGTCAGAGGTGACCCTGCTGCATCCTCAATATAAGTGACAGAGGTGGCCCTGCTGCATACTCAATATAAGTGACAGAGGTGATCCTGCTGCATCCTCAATATAAGTGTCAGAGGTGACCCTGCTGCATCCTCAATATAAGTGACGGAGGTGACCCTGCTGCATCCGCAATATAAGTGACGGAGGTGACCCTGCTGCATCCTCAATATAAGTGACAGAGGTGGTCCTGCTGCATCCTCAATATAAGTGTCAGAGGTGACCCTGCTGCATCCTCAATATAAGTGACAAAAAAGGACCTGCTGCATCCTCATTTTAAGAGACAGAGGTAACCCTGCTGCATCCTCATTATAAGAGACAGATGTGGCCCTGCTGCATCCTCAATATAAGAGACAGAGGTGGTCCTGCTGCATCCTCAATATAAGTGACAGAGAAGGTCCTGCTGCATCCTCAATATAAGTGACAGAGGTGACCCTGCTGCATCCTCAATATAAGTGACAGATGTGATCCTGCTGCATCCTCAATATAAGTGACAGAGAAGGACCTGCTGCATCCTCATTTTAAGAGACAGAGGTAACCCTGCTGCATCCTCATTATAAGAGACAGAGGTGGCCCTGCTGCATCCTCAATATAAGAGACAGAGGTGGTCCAGCTGCATCCTCAATATAAGTGTCAGAGGTGACCCTGCAGCATCATTAATGTAAGTGACAGAGGTGGTCCTGCTGCATCCTCAATATAATTGACAGAGGTGGTCCTGCTGCATCCTCAATATAAGTGACAGAGGTGATCCTGCTGCATCCTCAATATAAGTGACATTGGTGGTCCTGCTGCATCCTTAATATAAATGACAGAGGTGGCCCAGCTGCATCCTCAATATAAGTGTCAGAGTTGACCCTGCTGCATCCTCAATATAATTGACAGAGGTGACCCTGCTGCATCCTCAATGTAAGTGACAAAGGTGGCCCTGCTGCATCCTCAATATAAGTGACAGAGGTGATCCTGCTGCATCCTCAATATAAGTGACAGAGGTGACCCTGCTGCATCCTTAATATAAGTGACAGGGGTGGTCCTACTGCCTCCTCAATATAAGTGACAGGAGTGACCCTGCTGCATCCTCAATATAAGTGTCAGAGGTGACCCTGCTGCATCCTCAATATAAGTGACGGAGGTGACCCTGCTGCATCCTCAATATAAGTGACAGAGGTGGTCCTGCTGCATCTTCAATATAAGTGTCAGAGGTGACAATGCTGCATCCTCAACATAAGTGTCAGAGGTGACCCTTCTGCATCCTCAATATAAGTGACAGAGGTGGTCCTGCTGCATACTCAATATAAGTGACAGAGGTGATCCTGCTGCATCCTCAATATAAGTGTCAGAGGGGACCCTGCTACATCCTCAATATAAGTGACGGAGGTGACCCTGCTGCATCCTCAATATAAGTGACAGAGGTGGTCCTGCTGCATCCTCAATATAAGTGTCAGAGGTGACCCTGCTGCATCCTCAATATAAGTGACGGAGGTGACCCTGCTGCATCCTCAATATAAGTGACAGAGGTGGTCCTGCTGCATCCTCAACATAAGTGTCAGAGGTGACCCTGCTGCATCCTCAATATAAGTGACAGAGGTGGTCCTGCTGCATACTCAATATAAGTGACAGCGGTGATCCTGCTGCATCCTCAATATAAGTGACAAAGGTGGCCCTGCTGCATCCTCAATATAAGTGTCAGAGGTGACCCTGCAGCATCCTTAATGTAAGTGACAGAGGTGATCCTGCTGCATCCACAATATAAGTGACAGGGGTGGCCCTGCTGCATCCTCAATATAAGTGACGGAGGTGACCCTGCTGCATCCTCAATATAAGTGACAGAGGTGGTCCTGCTGCATCCTCAACATAAGTGTCAGAGGTGACCCTGCTGCATCCTCAATATAAGTGACAGAGGTGGTCCTGCTGCATACTCAATATAAGTGACAGAGGTGATCCTGCTGCATCCTCAATATAAGTGACAAAGGTGGCCCTGCTGCATCCTCAATATAAGTGTCAGAGGTGACCCTGCAGCATCCTTAATGTAAGTGACAGAGGTGATCCTGCTGCATCCACAATATAAGTGACAGAGGTGGTCCTGCTGAATCCTCAATATAAGTGACAGAGAAGGTCCTGCTGCATCCTCAATATAAGTGACAGAGGTGACCCTGCTGCATCCTCAATATAAGTGACAGAGAAGGACCTGCTGCATCCTCATTTTAAGAGACAGAGGTAACCCTGCTGCATCCTCGTTATAAGAGACAGAGGTGGCGCTGCTGCATCCTCAATATAAGAGACAGAGGTGGTCCTGCTGCATCCTCAATGTAAGTGACAGAGGTGACCCTGCTGCACCCTCAATATAAGTGACTGAGGTGACCCTGCTGCATCCTCAATATAAGTGACAGAGGTGACCATGCTGCATACTCAATATAAGTGACAGAGGTGGCCCTGCTGCATACTCAATATAAGTGACAGAGGTGATCCTGCTGCATCCTCAATATAAGTGACAAAGGTGGCCCTGCTGCATCCTCAATATAAGTGTCAGAGGTGACCCTGCAGCATCCTTAATGTAAGTGACAGAGGTGATCCTGCTGCATCCACAATATAAGTGACAGAGGTGGTCCTGCTGAATCCTCAATATAAGTGACAGAGAAGGTCCTGCTGCATCCTCAATATAAGTGACAGAGGTAACCCTGCTGCATCCTCAATATAAGTGACAGAGAAGGACCTGCTGCATCCTCATTTTAAGAGACAGAGGTAACCCTGCTGCATCCTCGTTATAAGAGACAGAGGTGGCGCTGCTGCATCCTCAATATAAGAGACAGAGGTGGTCCTGCTGCATCCTCAATGTAAGTGACAGAGGTGACCCTGCTGCACCCTCAATATAAGTGACAGAGGTGACCCTGCTGCATCCTCAATATAAGTGACAGAGGTGACCATGCTGCATACTCAATATAAGTGACAGAGGTGGCCCTGCTGCATCCTCAATATAAGTGACGTTGGTGGTACCTGCTGCATCCTCAATATAAGTGACAGAGGTGGTCCTGCTGCATACTCAATATAAGTGACAGAGGTGATCCTGCTGCTTCCTCAATATAAGTGTCAGAGGGGACCCTGCTACATCCTCAATATAAGTGACGGAGGTGACCCTGCTGCATCCTCAATATAAGTGATGGAGGTGACCCTGCTGCATCCTCAATATAAGTGACAGAGGTGGTCCTGCTGCATCCTCAATATAAGTGTCAGAGGTGACCCTGCTGCATCCTCAATATAAGTGACAGAGGTGGTCCTGCTGCATCCTCAATATAAGTGTCAGAGGTGACCCTGCTGCATCCTCAATATAAGTGACGGAGGTGACCCTGCTGCATCCTCAATATAAGTGACAGAGGTGACCCTGCTGCATCCTCAATATAAGTGACAGAGGTGATCCTGCTGCATCCTCAATATAAGTGACAGAGAAGGACCTGCTGCATCCTCATTTTAAGAGACAGAGGTAACCCTGCTGCATCCTCATTATAAGAGACAGAGGTGGCCCTGCTGCATCCTCAATATAAGAGACAGAGGTGGTCCAGCTGCATCCTCAATATAAGTGTCAGAGGTGACCCTGCAGCATCATTAATGTAAGTGACAGAGGTGGTCCTGCTGCATCCTCAATATAATTGACAGAGGTGGTCCTGCTGCATCCTCAATATAAGTGACAGAGGTGATCCTGCTGCATCCTCAATATAAGTGACATTGGTGGTCCTGCTGCATCCTTAATATAAATGACAGAGGTGACCCTGCTGCATCCTCAATATAAGTGACGGAGGTGACCCTGCTGCATCCTCAATATAAGTGACAGAGGTGGTCCTGCTGCATCCTCAATATAAGTGTCAGAGGTGACCCTGCTGCATCCTCAATATAAGTGACGGAGGTGACCCTGCTGCATCCTCAATATAAGTGACAGAGGTGGTCCTGCTGCATCCTCAACATAAGTGTCAGAGGTGACCCTGCTGCATCCTCAATATAAGTGACAGAGGTGACCCTGCTGCATCCTCAATATAAGTGACAGAGGTGACCCTGCTGCATACTCAATGTAAGTGACAGAGGTGACCCTGCTGCACCCTCAATATAAGTGACAGAGAAGGTCCTGCTGCATCCTCAATATAAGTGACAGAGGTGACCCTGCTGCATCCTCAATATAAGTGACAGAGAAGGACCTGCTGCATCCTCATTTTAAGAGACAGAGGTAACCCTGCTGCATCCTCGTTATAAGAGACAGAGGTGGCGCTGCTGCATCCTCAATATAAGAGACAGAGGTGGTCCTGCTGCATCCTCAATGTAAGTGACAGAGGTGACCCTGCTGCACCCTCAATATAAGTGACAGAGGTGACCCTGCTGCATCCTCAATATAAGTGACAGAGGTGACCCTGCTGCATACTCAATATAAGTGACAGAGGTGGCCCTGCTGCACCCTCAATATAAGTGACAGAGGTGACCCTGCTGCATCCTCAATATAAGTGACAGAGGTGACCCTGCTGCATACTCAATGTAAGTGACAGAGGTGACCCTGCTGCACCCTCAATATAAGTGACAGAGAAGGTCCTGCTGCATCCTCAATATAAGTGACAGAGGTGACCCTGCTGCATCCTCAATGTAAGTGACAGAGGTGACCCTGCTGCACCCTCAATATAAGTGACAGAGAAGGTCCTGCTGCATCCTCAATATACGTGACAGAGGTGGCCCTGCTGCATCTTCAATATAAGTGACTGCTGCATCCTCAATATAAGTGACAGAGGTGACCCTGCTGCATTCTCAATATAAGTGACGTTGGTGGTACCTGCTGCATCCTCAATATAAGTGACAGAGGTGATCCTGCTGCATCCTCATTATAAGAGACAGAGGTGGCCCTGCTGCATCCTCAATATAAGAGACAGAGGTGGCCCTGCTGCACCCTCATTATAAGTGACAGAGGTGACCCTGCTGCATCGCCAATATAAGTGACAGAGGTGGCCCTGCTGCATCCGCAATATAAGAGACAGAGGTAGTCCTGCTGCATCCTCAATATAAGTGACAGGGGGGACCCTGCTGCATCCTCAATGTAAGTGACAGATGTGACCCTGCTGCATCCTCAATATAAGTGTCAGAGGTAACAATGCTGCATCCTCAATATAAGTGACGGAGGTGGTCCTGCTGCATCCTCAACATAAGTGTCAGAGGTGACCCTGCTGCATCCTCAATATAAGTGACAGAGGTGGCCCTGCTGCATACTCAATATAAGTGACAGAGGTGATCCTGCTGCATCCTCAATATAAGTGTCAGAGGTGACCCTGCTGCATCCTCAATATAAGTGACGGAGGTGACCCTGCTGCATCCGCAATATAAGTGACGGAGGTGACCCTGCTGCATCCTCAATATAAGTGACAGAGGTGGTCCTGCTGCATCCTCAATATAAGTGTCAGAGGTGACCCTGCTGCATCCTCAATATAAGTGACAAAAAAGGACCTGCTGCATCCTCATTTTAAGAGACAGAGGTAACCCTGCTGCATCCTCATTA
The DNA here is from genome assembly GCF_964261635.1 of Lissotriton helveticus. Taxonomy (NCBI): domain Eukaryota; kingdom Metazoa; phylum Chordata; class Amphibia; order Caudata; family Salamandridae; genus Lissotriton; species Lissotriton helveticus. The sequence goes on from NC_136058.1 coordinate 423,693,305, forward strand.
TAAGAGACAGATGTGGCCCTGCTGCATCCTCAATATAAGAGACAGAGGTGGTCCTGCTGCATCCTCAATATAAGTGACAGAGAAGGTCCTGCTGCATCCTCAATATAAGTGACAGAGGTGACCCTGCTGCATCCTCAATATAAGTGACAGATGTGATCCTGCTGCATCCTCAATATAAGTGACAGAGAAGGACCTGCTGCATCCTCATTTTAAGAGACAGAGGTAACCCTGCTGCATCCTCATTATAAGAGACAGAGGTGGCCCTGCTGCATCCTCAATATAAGAGACAGAGGTGGTCCAGCTGCATCCTCAATATAAGTGTCAGAGGTGACCCTGCAGCATCATTAATGTAAGTGACAGAGGTGGTCCTGCTGCATCCTCAATATAATTGACAGAGGTGGTCCTGCTGCATCCTCAATATAAGTGACAGAGGTGATCCTGCTGCATCCTCAATATAAGTGACATTGGTGGTCCTGCTGCATCCTTAATATAAATGACAGAGGTGGCCCAGCTGCATCCTCAATATAAGTGTCAGAGTTGACCCTGCTGCATCCTCAATATAATTGACAGAGGTGACCCTGCTGCATCCTCAATGTAAGTGACAAAGGTGGCCCTGCTGCATCCTCAATATAAGTGACAGAGGTGATCCTGCTGCATCCTCAATATAAGTGACAGAGGTGACCCTGCTGCATCCTTAATATAAGTGACAGGGGTGGTCCTACTGCCTCCTCAATATAAGTGACAGGAGTGACCCTGCTGCATCCTCAATATAAGTGTCAGAGGTGACCCTGCTGCATCCTCAATATAAGTGACGGAGGTGACCCTGCTGCATCCTCAATATAAGTGACAGAGGTGGTCCTGCTGCATCTTCAATATAAGTGTCAGAGGTGACAATGCTGCATCCTCAACATAAGTGTCAGAGGTGACCCTTCTGCATCCTCAATATAAGTGACAGAGGTGGTCCTGCTGCATACTCAATATAAGTGACAGAGGTGATCCTGCTGCATCCTCAATATAAGTGTCAGAGGGGACCCTGCTACATCCTCAATATAAGTGACGGAGGTGACCCTGCTGCATCCTCAATATAAGTGACAGAGGTGGTCCTGCTGCATCCTCAATATAAGTGTCAGAGGTGACCCTGCTGCATCCTCAATATAAGTGACGGAGGTGACCCTGCTGCATCCTCAATATAAGTGACAGAGGTGGTCCTGCTGCATCCTCAACATAAGTGTCAGAGGTGACCCTGCTGCATCCTCAATATAAGTGACAGAGGTGGTCCTGCTGCATACTCAATATAAGTGACAGCGGTGATCCTGCTGCATCCTCAATATAAGTGACAAAGGTGGCCCTGCTGCATCCTCAATATAAGTGTCAGAGGTGACCCTGCAGCATCCTTAATGTAAGTGACAGAGGTGATCCTGCTGCATCCACAATATAAGTGACAGAGGTGGCCCTGCTGCATCCTCAATATAAGTGACGGAGGTGACCCTGCTGCATCCTCAATATAAGTGACAGAGGTGGTCCTGCTGCATCCTCAACATAAGTGTCAGAGGTGACCCTGCTGCATCCTCAATATAAGTGACAGAGGTGGCCCTGCTGCATACTCAATATAAGTGACAGAGGTGATCCTGCTGCATCCTCAATATAAGTGACAAAGGTGGCCCTGCTGCATCCTCAATATAAGTGTCAGAGGTGACCCTGCAGCATCCTTAATGTAAGTGACAGAGGTGATCCTGCTGCATCCACAATATAAGTGACAGAGGTGGTCCTGCTGAATCCTCAATATAAGTGACAGAGAAGGTCCTGCTGCATCCTCAATATAAGTGACAGAGGTAACCCTGCTGCATCCTCAATATAAGTGACAGAGAAGGACCTGCTGCATCCTCATTTTAAGAGACAGAGGTAACCCTGCTGCATCCTCGTTATAAGAGACAGAGGTGGCGCTGCTGCATCCTCAATATAAGAGACAGAGGTGGTCCTGCTGCATCCTCAATGTAAGTGACAGAGGTGACCCTGCTGCACCCTCAATATAAGTGACAGAGGTGACCCTGCTGCATCCTCAATATAAGTGACAGAGGTGACCATGCTGCATACTCAATATAAGTGACAGAGGTGGCCCTGCTGCATCCTCAATATAAGTGACGTTGGTGGTACCTGCTGCATCCTCAATATAAGTGACAGAGGTGGTCCTGCTGCATACTCAATATAAGTGACAGAGGTGATCCTGCTGCTTCCTCAATATAAGTGTCAGAGGGGACCCTGCTACATCCTCAATATAAGTGACGGAGGTGACCCTGCTGCATCCTCAATATAAGTGATGGAGGTGACCCTGCTGCATCCTCAATATAAGTGACAGAGGTGGTCCTGCTGCATCCTCAATATAAGTGTCAGAGGTGACCCTGCTGCATCCTCAATATAAGTGACAGAGGTGGTCCTGCTGCATCCTCAATATAAGTGTCAGAGGTGACCCTGCTGCATCCTCAATATAAGTGACGGAGGTGACCCTGCTGCATCCTCAATATAAGTGACAGAGGTGACCCTGCTGCATCCTCAATATAAGTGACAGAGGTGATCCTGCTGCATCCTCAATATAAGTGACAGAGAAGGACCTGCTGCATCCTCATTTTAAGAGACAGAGGTAACCCTGCTGCATCCTCATTATAAGAGACAGAGGTGGCCCTGCTGCATCCTCAATATAAGAGACAGAGGTGGTCCAGCTGCATCCTCAATATAAGTGTCAGAGGTGACCCTGCAGCATCATTAATGTAAGTGACAGAGGTGGTCCTGCTGCATCCTCAATATAATTGACAGAGGTGGTCCTGCTGCATCCTCAATATAAGTGACAGAGGTGATCCTGCTGCATCCTCAATATAAGTGACATTGGTGGTCCTGCTGCATCCTTAATATAAATGACAGAGGTGGCCCAGCTGCATCCTCAATATAAGTGTCAGAGTTGACCCTGCTGCATCCTCAATATAATTGACAGAGGTGACCCTGCTGCATCCTCAATGTAAGTGACAAAGGTGGCCCTGCTGCATCCTCAATATAAGTGACAGAGGTGATCCTGCTGCATCCTCAATATAAGTGACAGAGGTGACCCTGCTGCATCCTTAATATAAGTGACAGGGGTGGTCCTACTGCCTCCTCAATATAAGTGACAGGAGTGACCCTGCTGCATCCTCAATATAAGTGTCAGAGGTGACCCTGCTGCATCCTCAATATAAGTGACAGAGGTGACCCTGCTGCATCCTCAATATAAGTGACAGAGGTGGTCCTGCTGCATCTTCAATATAAGTGTCAGAGGTGACAATGCTGCATCCTCAACATAAGTGTCAGAGGTGACCCTTCTGCATCCTCAATATAAGTGACAGAGGTGGTCCTGCTGCATACTCAATATAAGTGACAGAGGTGATCCTGCTGCATCCTCAATATAAGTGTCAGAGGGGACCCTGCTACATCCTCAATATAAGTGACGGGGGTGACCCTGCTGCATCCTCAATATAAGTGACAGAGGTGGTCCTGCTGCATCCTCAATATAAGTGTCAGAGGTGACCCTGCTGCATCCTCAATATAAGTGACGGAGGTGACCCTGCTGCCTCCTCAATATAAGTGACAGAGGTGGTCCTGCTGCATCCTCAACATAAGTGTCAGAGGTGACCCTGCTGCATCCTCAATATAAGTGACAGAGGTGGTCCTGCTGCATACTCAATATAAGTGACAGAGGTGATCCTGCTGCATCCTCAATATAAGTGACAAAGGTGGCCCTGCTGCATCCTCAATATAAGTGTCAGAGGTGACCCTGCAGCATCCTTAATGTAAGTGACAGAGGTGATCCTGCTGCATCCACAATATAAGTGACAGAGGTGGTCCTGCTGAATCCTCAATATAAGTGACAGAGAAGGTCCTGCTGCATCCTCAATATAAGTGACAGAGGTGACCCTGCTGCATCCTCAATATAAGTGACAGAGAAGGACCTGCTGCATCCTCATTTTAAGAGACAGAGGTAACCCTGCTGCATCCTCGTTATAAGAGACAGAGGTGGCGCTGCTGCATCCTCAATATAAGAGACAGAGGTGGTCCTGCTGCATCCTCAATGTAAGTGACAGAGGTGACCCTGCTGCACCCTCAATATAAGTGACAGAGGTGACCCTGCTGCATCCTCAATATAAGTGACAGAGGTGACCATGCTGCATACTCAATATAAGTGACGTTGGTGGTACCTGCTGCATCCTCAATATAAGTGACAGAGGTGGTCCTGCTGCATCCTCAATGTAAGTGACAGAGGTGACCCTGCTGCACCCTCAATATAAGTGACAGAGAAGGTCCTGCTGCATCCTAAATATAAGTGACAGAGGAGACCCTGCTGCATCCTCAATATAAGTGACAGAGGTGACCCTGCTGCATCCTCAATATAAGTGACAGAGGTGGCCCTGCTGCATCCTCAATATAAGAGAAAGAGGTGGTCCTGCTGCATCCTCAATGTAAGTGACAGATGTGACCCTGCTGCACCCTCAATATAAGTGACAGAGAAGGTCCTGCTGCATCCTCAATATAAGTGACAGAGGTGACCCTGCTGCATCCTCAATATAAGTGACGTTGGTGGTACCTGCTGCACCCTCAATATAAGTGACAGAGGTGGCCCTGCTGCATCCTCAATATAAGTGACAGAGGTGATCCTGCTGCATCCTCAATATAAGTGACAGAGGTGACCCTGCTGCATCCTCAATATAAGAGACAGAGAAGGACCTGCTGCATCGCCAATATAAGTGACAGAGGTGGCCCTGCTGCATCCTCAATATAAGAGACAGAGGTAGTCCTGCTGCATCCTTAATATAAGTGACAGAGGTGACCCTGCTGCACCCTCAATATAAGTGACAGAGGTGACCCTGCTGCATCCTCAATATAAGTGACAGAGGTGATCCTGCTGCATCCTCAATATAAATGACAGAGGTGGTCCTGCTGCATCCTCAATATAAGTGACAGAGGTGGTCATCCTGCATCCTTAATATAAGTGACAGAGGTGGTCCTGCTGCATCCTCAATATAAGTGACAGAGGTGGTCATCCTGCATCCTCAATATAAGTGACAGAGGTGGTCCTGCTGCATCCTCAATATATGTGACAGAGGTGACCCTGCTGCATCCTCAATATAAGTGACAGAGGTGGTCCTGCTGCATCCTCAATATAAGTGACAGAGGTGGTCCTGCTGCATCCGCAATATAAGTGACAGAGGTGGTCCTGCTGCATCATCAATATAAGTGACAGAGGTGATCCTGCTGCATCCTCAATATAAGTGACAGAGTTGACCCTGCAGCATCTTTAATTTAAGTGTCAGAGTTGACCCTGCAGCATCCTTAATATAAGTGACAGAGGTGATCCTGCTGCATCCTCAATATAAGTGACAGAGGTGGTCCTGCTAAATCCTCAATAGAAGTGACAGGGGTGGTCCTGCTGCATCCTCAATATAAGTGTCAGAGAGGTGGTCCAGCTGCATCCTCAATATAAGTGACGTTGGTGGTCCTGCTGCATCCTTAATATAAATGACAGAGGTGGCCCAGCTGCATCCTCAATATAAGTGTCAGAGTTGACCCTGCTGCATCCGGAATATAAGTGACAGAGGTGACCCTGCTGCATCCTCAATATAAGTGACAAAGGTGGCCCTGCTGCATCCTAAATATAAGTGACGGAGGTGATCCTGCTGCATCCTCAATATAAGTGACAGAGGTGACCCTGCTGCATCCTTAATATAAGTGACAGGGGTGGTCCTACTGCTTCCTCAATATAAGTGACAGGGGTGACCCTGCTGCATCCTCAATATAAGTGTCAGAGGTGACCCTGCTGCATCCTCAATATAAGTGACAGGGGGGACCCTGCTGCATCCTCAATGTAAGTGACAGATGTGACCCTGCTGCATCCTCAATATAAGTGTCAGAGGTAACAATGCTGCATCCTCAATATAAGTGACGGAGGTGGTCCTGCTGCATCCTCAACATAAGTGTCAGAGGTGACCCTGCTGCATCCTCAATATAAGTGACAGAGGTGGCCCTGCTGCATACTCAATATAAGTGACAGAGGTGATCCTGCTGCATCCTCAATATAAGTGTCAGAGGTGACCCTGCTGCATCCTCAATATAAGTGACGGAGGTGACCCTGCTGCATCCGCAATAAAAGTGACGGAGGTGACCCTGCTGCATCCTCAATATAAGTGACAGAGGTGGTCCTGCTGCATCCTCAATATAAGTGTCAGAGGTGACCCTGCTGCATCCTCAATATAAGTGACAAAAAAGGACCTGCTGCATCCTCATTTTAAGAGACAGAGGTAACCCTGCTGCATCCACATTATAAGAGACAGATGTGGCCCTGCTGCATCCTCAATATAAGAGACAGAGGTGGTCCTGCTGCATCCTCAATATAAGTGACAGAGAAGGTCCTGCTGCATCCTCAATATAAGTGACAGAGGTGACCCTGCTGCATCCTCAATATAAGTGACAGAGGTGATCCTGCTGCATCCTCAATATAAGTGACAGAGAAGGACCTGCTGCATCCTCATTTTAAGAGACAGAGGTAACCCTGCTGCATCCTCATTATAAGAGACAGAGGTGGCCCTGCTGCATCCTCAATATAGGAGACAGAGGTGGTCCAGCTGCATCCTCAATATAAGTGTCAGAGGTGACCCTGCAGCATCATTAATGTAAGTGACAGAGGTGGTCCTGCTGCATCCTCAATATAATTGACAGAGGTGGTCCTGCTGCATCCTCAATATAAGTGACAGAGGTGATCCTGCTGCATCCTCAATATAAGTGACATTGGTGGTCCTGCTGCATCCTTAATATAAATGACAGAGGTGGCCCAGCTGCATCCTCAATATAAGTGTCAGAGTTGACCCTGCTGCATCCTCAATATAATTGACAGAGGTGACCCTGCTGCATCCTCAATGTAAGTGACAAAGGTGGCCCTGCTGCATCCTCAATATAAGTGACAGAGGTGATCCTGCTTCATCCTCAATATAAGTGACAGAGGTGACCCTGCTGCATCCTTAATATAAGTGACAGGGGTGGTCCTACTGCCTCCTCAATATAAGTGACAGGAGTGACCCTGCTGCATCCTCAATATAAGTGTCAGAGGTGACCCTGCTGCATCCTCAATATAAGTGACGGAGGTGACCCTGCTGCATCCTCAATATAAGTGACAGAGGTGGTCCTGCTGCATCTTCAATATAAGTGTCAGAGGTGACAATGCTGCATCCTCAACATAAGTGTCAGAGGTGACCCTTCTGCATCCTCAATATAAGTGACAGAGGTGTTCCTGCTGCATACTCAATATAAGTGACAGAGGAGATCCTGCTGCATCCTCAATATAAGTGTCAGAGGGGACCCTGCTACATCCTCAATATAAGTGACGGAGGTGACCCTGCTGCATCCTCAATATAAGTGACAGAGGTGGTCCTGCTGCATCCTCAATATAAGTGTCAGAGGTGACCCTGCTGCATCCTCAATATAAGTGACGGAGGTGACCCTGCTGCATCCTCAATATAAGTGACAGAGGTGGTCCTGCTGCATCCTCAACATAAGTGTCAGAGGTGACCCTGCTGCATCCTCAATATAAGTGACAGAGGTGGTCCTGCTGCATACTCAATATAAGTGACAGAGGTGATCCTGCTGCATCCTCAATATAAGTGACAAAGGTGGCCCTGCTGCATCCTCAATATAAGTGTCAGAGGTGACCCTGCAGCATCCTTAATGTAAGTGACAGAGGTGATCCTGCTGCATCCACAATATAAGTGACAGAGGTGGTCCTGCTGAATCCTCAATATAAGTGACAGAGAAGATCCTGCTGCATCCTCAATATAAGTGACAGAGGTGACCCTGCTGCATCCTCAATATAAGTGACAGAGAAGGATTTGCTGCATCCTCATTTTAAGAGACAGAGGTAACCCTGCTGCATCCTCGTTATAAGAGACAGAGGTGGCGCTGCTGCATCCTCAATATAAGAGACAGAGGTGACCCTGCTGCATCCTCAATATAAGTGACAGAGGTGACCATGCTGCATACTCAATATAAGTGACAGAGGTGGCCCTGCTGCATCCTCAATATAAGTGACGTTGGTGGTACCTGCTGCATCCTCAATATAAGTGACAGAGGTTGTCCTGCTGCATACTCAATATAAGTGACAGAGGTGATCCTGCTGCATCCTCAATATAAGTGTCAGAGGGGACCCTGCTACATCCTCAATATAAGTGACGGAGGTGACCCTGCTGCATCCTCAATATAAGTGATGGAGGTGACCCTGCTGCATCCTCCATATAAGTGACAGAGGTGGTCCTGCTGCATCCTCAATATAAGTGTCAGAGGTGACCCTGCTGCATCCTCAATATAAGTGACGGAGGTGACCCTGCTGCATCCTCAATATAAGTGACAGAAGTGACCCTGCTGCATCCTCAATATAAGTGACAGAGGTGATCCTGCTGCATCCTCAATATAAGTGACAGAGAAGGACCTGCTGCATCCTCATTTTAAGAGACAGAGGTAACCCTGCTGCATCCTCATTATAAGAGACAGAGGTGGCCCTGCTGCATCCTCAATATAAGAGACAGAGGTGGTCCAGCTGCATCCTCAATATAAGTGTCAGAGGTGACCCTGCAGCATCATTAATGTAAGTGACAGAGGTGGTCCTGCTGCATCCTCAATATAATTGACAGAGGTGGTCCTGCTGCATCCTCAATATAAGTGACAGAGGTGATCCTGCTGCATCCTCAATATAAGTGACATTGGTGGTCCTGCTGCATCCTTAATATAAATGACAGAGGTGGCCCAGCTGCATCCTCAATATAAGTGTCAGAGTTGACCCTGCTGCATCCTCAATATAATTGACAGAGGTGACCCTGCTGCATCCTCAATGTAAGTGACAAAGGTGGCCCTGCTGCATCCTCAATATAAGTGACAGAGGTGATCCTGCTGCATCCTCAATATAAGTGACAGAGGTGACCCTGCTGCATCCTTAATATAAGTGACAGGGGTGGTCCTACGGCCTCCTCAATATAAGTGACAGGAGTGACCCTGCTGCATCCTCAATATAAGTGTCAGAGGTGACCCTGCTGCATCCTCAATATAAGTGACGGAGGTGACCCTGCTGCATCCTCAATATAAGTGACAGAGGTGGTCCTGCTGCATCTTCAATATAAGTGTCAGAGGTGACAATGCTGCATCCTCAACATAAGTGTCAGAGGTGACCCTTCTGCATCCTCAATATAAGTGACAGAGGTGGTCCTGCTGCATACTCAATATAAGTGACAGAGGTGATCCTGCTGCATCCTCAATATAAGTGTCAGAGGGGACCCTGCTACATCCTCAATATAAGTGACGGAGGTGACCCTGCTGCATCCTCAATATAAGTGACAGAGGTGGTCCTGCTGCATCCTCAATATAAGTGTCAGAGGTGACCCTGCTGCATCCTCAATATAAGTGACGGAGGTGACCCTGCTGCATCCTCAATATAAGTGACAGAGGTGGTCCTGCTGCATCCTCAACATAAGTGTCAGAGGTGACCCTGCTGCATCCTCAATATAAGTGACAGAGGTGGTCCTGCTGCATACTCAATATAAGTGACAGAGGTGATCCTGCTGCATCCTCAATATAAGTGACAAAGGTGGCCCTGCTGCATCCTCAATATAAGTGTCAGAGGTGACCCTGCAGCATCCTTAATGTAAGTGACAGAGGTGATCCTGCTGCATCCACAATATAAGTGACAGAGGCGGTCCTGCTGAATCCTCAATATAAGTGACAGAGAAGGTCCTGCTGCATCCTCAATATAAGTGACAGAGGTGACCCTGCTGCATCCTCAATATAAGTGACAGAGAAGGACCTGCTGCATCCTCATTTTAAGAGACAGAGGTAACCCTGCTGCATCCTCGTTATAAGAGACAGAGGTGGCGCTGCTGCATCCTCAATATAAGAGACAGAGGTGGTCCTGCTGCATCCTCAATGTAAGTGACAGAGGTGACCCTGCTGCACCCTCAATATAAGTGACAGAGGTGACCCTGCTGCATCCTCAATATAAGTGACAGAGGTGACCATGCTGCATACTCAATATAAGTGACAGAGGTGGCCCTGCTGCATCCTCAATATAAGTGACGTTGGTGGTACCTGCTGCATCCTCAATATAAGTGACAGAGGTGGTCCTGCTGCATACTCAATATAAGTGACAGAGGTGATCCTGCTGCATCCTCAATATAAGTGTCAGAGGGGACCCTGCTACATCCTCAATATAAGTGACGGAGGTGACCCTGCTGCATCCTCAATATAAGTGATGGAGGTGACCCTGCTGCATCCTCAATATAAGTGACAGAGGTGGTCCTGCTGCATCCTCAATATAAGTGTCAGAGGTGACCCTGCTGCATCCTCAATATAAGTGACGGAGGTGACCCTGCTGCATCCTCAATATAAGTGACAGAGGTGACCCTGCTGCATCCTCAATATAAGTGACAGAGGTGATCCTGCTGCATCCTCAATATAAGTGACAGAGAAGGACCTGCTGCATCCTCATTTTAAGAGACAGAGGTAACCCTGCTGCATCCTCATTATAAGAGACAGAGGTGGCCCTGCTGCATCCTCAATATAAGAGACAGAGGTGGTCCAGCTGCATCCTCAATATAAGTGTCAGAGGTGACCCTGCAGCATCATTAATGTAAGTGACAGAGGTGGTCCTGCTGCATCCTCAATATAATTGACAGAGGTGGTCCTGCTGCATCCTCAATATAAGTGACAGAGGTGATCCTGCTGCATCCTCAATATAAGTGACATTGGTGGTCCTGCTGCATCCTTAATATAAATGACAGAGGTGGCCCAGCTGCATCCTCAATATAAGTGTCAGAGTTGACCCTGCTGCATCCTCAATATAATTGACAGAGGTGACCCTGCTGCATCCTCAATGTAAGTGACAAAGGTGGCCCTGCTGCATCCTCAATATAAGTGACAGAGGTGATCCTGCTGCATCCTCAATATAAGTGACAGAGGTGACCCTGCTGCATCCTTAATATAAGTGACAGGGGTGGTCCTACTGCCTCCTCAATATAAGTGACAGGAGTGACCCTGCTGCATCCTCAATATAAGTGTCAGAGGTGACCCTGCTGCATCCTCAATATAAGTGACGGAGGTGACCCTGCTGCATCCTCAATATAAGTGACAGAGGTGGTCCTGCTGCATCTTCAATATAAGTGTCAGAGGTGACAATGCTGCATCCTCAACATAAGTGTCAGAGGTGACCCTTCTGCATCCTCAATATAAGTGACAGAGGTGGTCCTGCTGCATACTCAATATAAGTGACAGAGGTGATCCTGCTGCATCCTCAATATAAGTGTCAGAGGGGACCCTGCTACATCCTCAATATAAGTGACGGAGGTGACCCTGCTGCATCCTCAATATAAGTGACAGAGGTGGTCCTGCTGCATCCTCAATATAAGTGTCAGAGGTGACCCTGCTGCATCCTCAATATAAGTGACGGAGGTGACCCTGCTGCATCCTCAATATAAGTGACAGAGGTGGTCCTGCTGCATCCTCAACATAAGTGTCAGAGGTGACCCTGCTGCATCCTCAATATAAGTGACAGAGGTGGTCCTGCTGCATACTCAATATAAGTGACAGAGGTGATCCTGCTGCATCCTCAATATAAGTGACAAAGGTGGCCCTGCTGCATCCTCAATATAAGTGTCAGAGGTGACCCTGCAGCATCCTTAATGTAAGTGACAGAGGTGATCCTGCTGCATCCACAATATAAGTGACAGAGGTGGTCCTGCTGAATCCTCAATATAAGTGACAGAGAAGGTCCTGCTGCATCCTCAATATAAGTGACAGAGGTGACCCTGCTGCATCCTCAATATAAGTGACAGAGAAGGACCTGCTGCATCCTCATTTTAAGAGACAGAGGTAACCCTGCTGCATCCTCGTTATAAGAGACAGAGGTGGCGCTGCTGCAACCTCAATATAAGAGACAGAGGTGGTCCTGCTGCATCCTCAATGTAAGTGACAGAGGTGACCCTGCTGCACCCTCAATATAAGTGACAGAGGTGACCCTGCTGCATCCTCAATATAAGTGACAGAGGTGACCATGCTGCATACTCAATGTAAGTGACAGAGGTGGCCCTGCTGCATCCTCAATATAAGTGACGTTGGTGGTACCTGCTGCATCCTCAATATAAGTGACAGAGGTGGTCCTGCTGCATACTCAATATAAGTGACAGAGGTGATCCTGCTGCATCCTCAATATAAGTGTCAGAGGGGACCCTGCTACATCCTCAATATAAGTGACGGAGGTGACCCTGCTGCATCCTCAATATAAGTGATGGAGGTGACCCTGCTGCATCCTCAATATAAGTGACAGAGGTGGTCCTGCTGCATCCTCAATATAAGTGTCAGAGGTGACCCTGCTGCATCCTCAATATAAGTGACGGAGGTGACCCTGCTGCATCCTCAATATAAGTGACAGAGGTGGTCCTGCTGCATCCTCAACATAAGTGTCAGAGGTGACCCTGCTGCATCCTCAATATAAGTGACAGAGGCGGTCCTGCTGCATACTCAATATAAGTGACAGAGGTGATCCTGCTGCATCCTCAATATAAGTGACAAAGGTGGCCCTGCTGCATCCTCAATATAAGTGTCAGAGGTGACCCTGCAGCATCCTTAATGTAAGTGCCAGAGGTGATCCTGCTGCATCCACAATATAAGTGACAGAGGTGGTCCTGCTGAATCCTCAATATAAGTGACAGAGAAGGTCCTGCTGCATCCTCAATATAAGTGGCAGAGGTGACCCTGCTGCATCCTCAATATAAGTGACAGAGAAGGACCTGCTGCATCCTCATTTTAAGAGACAGAGGTAACCCTGCTGCATCCTCGTTATAAGAGACAGAGGTGGCGCTGCTGCATCCTCAATATAAGAGACAGAGGTGGTCCTGCTGCATCCTCAATGTAAGTGACAGAGGTGACCCTGCTGCACCCTCAATATAAGTGACAGAGGCGACCCTACTGCATCCTCAATATAAGTGACAGAGGTGACCCTGCTGCATACTCAATATAAGTGACAGAGGTGGCCCTGCTGCATCGTCAATATAAGTGACGTTGGTGGTACCTGCTGCATCCTCAATATAAGTGACAGAGGTGGTCCTGCTGCATCCTCAATGTAAGTGACAGAGGTGACCCTGCTGCACCCTCAATATAAGTGACAGAGAAGGTCCTGCTGCATCCTCAATATAAGTGACAGAGGTGACCCTGCTGCATCCTCAATATAAGTGACAGAGGTGACCCTGCTGCACCCTCAATATAAGTGACAGAGAAGGTCCTGCTGCATCCTCAATATAAGTGACAGAGGTGGCCCTGCTGCATCTTCAATATAAGTTACTGCTGCATCCTCAATATAAGTGACAGAGGTGACTCTGCTGCATCCTCAATATAAGTGACGTTGGTGGTACCTGCTGCATCCTCAATATAAGTGACAGAGGTGATCCTGCTGCATCCTCATTATAAGAGACAGAGGTGGCTCTGCTGCATCCTCAATATAAGAGACAGAGGTGGCCCTGCTGCACCCTCATTATAAGTGACAGAGGTGACCCTGCTGCATCGCCAATATAAGTGACAGAGGTGGCCCTGCTGCATACGCAATATAAGAGACAGAGGTAGTCCTGCTGCATCCTTAATATAAGTGACAGAGTTGACCCTGCTGCACCCTCAATATAAGTGACAGAGGTGACCCTGCTGCATCCTCAATATAAGTGACAGAGGTGACCCTGCTGCATCCTCAATATAAGTGACAGAGATGACCCTGCTGCATCCTCAATATAAGTAACAGAGGTGGCCCTGCTGCATCCTCAATATAAGTGTCAAAGGTGACCCTGCTGCATCCTCAATATAAGTGACAGTGGTGACCCTGCTGCATCCTCAATATAAGTGACAGAGGTGGCCCTGCTGCATCCTCAATATAAGAGACAGAGGTGGTCCTGCTGCATCCTCAATATAAGTGACAGAGGTGATCCTGCTGCATCCTCAATATAAGTGACATTGGTGGTCCTGCTGCATCCTTAATATAAATGACAGAGGTGGCCCAGCTGCATCCTCAATATAAGTGTCAGAGTTGACCCTGCAGCATCCTCAATATAATTGACAGAGGTGACCCTGCTGCATCCTCAATGTAAGTGACAAAGGTGGCCCTGCTGCATCCTCAATATAAGTGATGGAGGTGATCCTGCTGCATCCTCAATATAAGTGACAGAGGTGACCCTGCTGCATCCTTAATATAAGTGACAGGGGTGGTCCTACTGCCTCCTCAATATAAGTGACAGGAGTGACCCTGCTGCATCCTCAATATAAGTGTCAGAGGTGACCCTGCTGCATCCTCAATATAGGTGACGGAGGTGACCCTGCTGCATCCTCAATATAAGTGACAGAGGTGGTCCTGCTGCATCTTCAATATAAGTGTCAGAGGTGACAATGCTGCATCCTCAACATAAGTGTCAGAGGTGACCCTTCTGCATCCTCAATATAAGTGACAGAGGTGGTCCTGCTGCATACTCAATATAAGTGACAGAGGTGATCCTGCTGCATCCTCAATATAAGTGTCAGAGGGGACCCTGCTACATCCTCAATATAAGTGACGGAGGTGACCCTGCTGCATCCTCAATATAAGTGACAGAGGTGGTCCTGCTGCATCCTCAATATAAGTGTCAGAGGTGACCCTGCTGCATCCTCAATATAAGTGACGGAGGTGACCCTGCTGCATCCTCAATATAAGTGACAGAGGTGGTCCTGCTGCATCCTCAACATAAGTGTCAGAGGTGACCCTGCTGCATCCTCAATATAAGTGACAGAGGTGGTCCTGCTGCATACTCAATATAAGTGACAGAGGTGATCCTGCTGCATCCTCAATATAAGTGACAAAGGTGGCCCTGCTGCATCCTCAATATAAGTGTCAGAGGTGACCCTGCAGCATCCTTAATGTAAGTGACAGAGGTGATCCTGCTGCATCCACAATATAAGTGACAGAGGTGGTCCTGCTGAATCCTCAATATAAGTGACAGAGAAGGTCCTGCTGCATCCTCAATATAAGTGACAGAGGTGACCCTACTGCATCCTCAATATAAGTGACAGAGAAGGACCTGCTGCATCCTCATTTTAAGAGACAGAGGTAACCCTGCTGCATCCTCGTTATAAGAGACAGAGGTGGCGCTGCTGCATCCTCAATATAAGAGACAGAGGTGGTCCTGCTGCATCCTCAATGTAAGTGACAGAGGTGACCCTGCTGCACCCTCAATATAAGTGACAGAGGTGACCCTGCTGCATCCTCAATATAAGTGACAGAGGTGACCCTGCTGCATACTCAATATAAGTGACAGAGGTGGCCCTGCTGCACCCTCAATATAAGTGACAGAGGTGACCCTGCTGCATCCTCAATATAAGTGACAGAGGTGACCCTGCTGCATACTCAATGTAAGTGACAGAGGTGACCCTGCTGCACCCTCAATATAAGTGACAGAGAAGGTCCTGCTGCATCCTCAATATAAGTGACAGAGGTGACCCTGCTGCATCCTCAATATAAGTGACAGAGGTGACCCTGCTGCACCCTCAATATAAGTGACAGAGAAGGTCCTGCTGCATCCTCAATATACGTGACAGAGGTGGCCCTACTGCATCTTCAATATAAGTGACTGCTGCATCCTCAATATAAGTGACAGAGGTGACCCTGCTGCATCCTCAATATAAGTGACGTTGGTGGTACCTGCTGCATCCTCAATATAAGTGACAGAGGTGATCCTGCTGCATCCTCATTATAAGAGACAGAGGTGGCCCTGCTGCATCCTCAATATAAGAGACAGAGGTGGCCCTGCTGCACCCTCATTATAAGTGACAGAGGTGACCCTGCTGCATCGCCAATATAAGTGACAGAGGTGGCCCTGCTTCATCCGCAATATAAGAGACAGAGGTAGTCCTGCTGCATCCTTAATATAAGTGACAGAGGTGACCCTGCTGCACCCTCAATATAAGTGACAGAGGTGACCCTGCTGCATCCTCAATATAAGTGACAGAGGTGACCCTGCTGCATCCTCAATATAAGTGACAGAGATGACCCTGCTGCATCCTCAATATAAGTAACAGAGGTGGCCCTGCTGCATCCTCAATATAAGTGTCAAAGGTGACCCTGCTGCATCCTCAATATAAGTGACAGAGGTGATCCTGATGCATCCTCAGTATTAGTGACAGAGGTGACCCTGCTGCATCCTCAATATAAGTGACAGAGGTGACCCTGCTGCATCCTCAATATAAGTGACAGAGATGGCCCTGCTGCATCCTCAATATAAGAGACAGAGGTGATCCTGCTGCATCCTCAATATAAGTGACAGAGGTGGTCTTGCTGCATCCTCAATATAAGTGACAGAGGTGGTCCTGCTGCATCCTCAATATAAGTGACAGAGGTGGTCCTGCTGCATCCTCAATATAAGTGACAGAGGTGGTCCTGCTGCATCCTCAATATAAGGGACAGAGGTGACCCTGCCGCATCCTCAATATAAGTGACGGAGGTGACCCTTCTGCATCCTCAAAATAATTGTCAGAGGTGGCCCTGCTGCATCCTCAATATAAGTGACAGAGGTGGCCCTGCTGCATCCTCAATATAAGGGACAGAGGTGACCCTGCCGCATCCTCAATATAAGTGACAGAGGTGGCCCTGCTGCATCCTCAATGTAAGTGACAGATGTGACCCTGCTGCATCCTCAATATAAGTAACAGAGGTGATCCTGCTGCATCCTCAATGTAAGTGACAGAGGTGGTCCTGCTGCATCCACAATATAAGTGACAGAGGTGGTCCTACTGAATCCGCAATATAAGTGTCAGAGGTGACCCTGCAGCATCCTTAATGTAAGTGACAGAGGTGATCCTGCTGCATCCACAATATAAGTGACAGAGGTGGTCCTGCTGAATCCTCAATATAAGTGACAGATGTGACCCTGCTGCATCCTCAATATAAGTGTCAGAGGTGACCCTGCAGCTTCCTTAATGTAAGTGACAGAGGTGATCCTGCTGCATCCACAATATAAGTGACAGAGGTGGTCCTCCTGAATCCTCAATATAAGTGACAGAGAAGGTCCTGCTGCATCCTCAATATAAGTGACAGAGGTGACCCTGCTGCATCCTCAATATAAGTGACAGAGAAGGACATGCTGCATCCTCATTTTAAGAGACAGAGGTGGCCCTGCTGCATCCTCAATATAAGAGACAGAGGTGGTCCTGCTGCATCCTCAATGTAAGTGACAGAGGTGACCCTGCTGCACCCTCAATATAAGTGACAGAGGTGACCCTGCTGCATCCTCAATATAAGTGACAGAGGTGACCCTGCTGCATACTCAATATAAGTGACAGAGGTGGCCCTGCTGCATCCTCAATATAAGTGACGTTGGTGGTACCTGCTGCATCCTCGATATAAGTGACAGAGGTGGTCCTGCTGCATCCTCAATGTAAGTGACAGAGGTGACCCTGCTGCACCCTCAATATAAGTGACAGAGGTGACCCTGCTGCATCCTCAATATAAGTGACAGAGGTGACCCTGCTGCATCCTCAATATAAGTGACAGAGGTGGCCCTGCTGCATCCTCAATATAAGAGACAGAGGTGGTCCCGCTGCATCCTCAATGTAAGTGACAGATGTGACCCTGCTGCACCCTCAATATAAGTGACAGAGAAGGTCCTGCTGCACCCTCAATATAAGTGACAGAGAAGGTCCTGCTGCATCTTCAATATAAGTGACTGCTGCATCCTCAATATAAGTGACAGAGGTGACCCTGCTGCATCCTCAATATAAGTGACGTTGGTGGTACCTGCTGCATCCTCAATATAAGTGACAGAGGTGATCCTGCTGCATCCTCAATATAAGTGACAGAGGTGACCCTGCTGCATCCTCATTATAAGAGACAGAGGTGGCACTGCTGCATCCTCAATATAAGAGACAGAGGTGGCCCTGCTGCACCCTCAATATGAGTGACAGAGGTGACCCTGCTGCATCGCCAATATAAGTGACAGAGGTGGCCCTGCTGCATCCTCAATATAAGAGACAGAGGTAGTCCTGCTGCATCCTTAATATAAGTGACAGAGGTGACCCTGCTGCACCCTCAATATAAATGACAGAGGTGACCCTGCTGCATCCTCAATATAAGTGACAGAGGTGATCCTGCTGCATCCTCAATATAAGTGACAGAGGTGGTCCTGCTGCATCCTCAATGTAAGTGACAGAGGTGGTCATCCTGCATCCTTAATATAAGTGACAGAGGCGGTTCTGCTGCATCCTCAATATAAGTGACAGAGGTGGTCATCCTGCATCCTCAATATAAGTGACAGAGGTGGTCCTGCTGCATCCTCAATATAAGTGACAGAGGTGACCCTGCTGCATCCTCAATATAAGTGACGGAGGTGACCCTGCTGCATCCTCAATATAAGTGACAGAGGTGGTCCTGCTGCATCCTCAATATAAGTGTCAGAGGTGACCCTGCTGCATCCTCAATATAAGTGACGGAGGTGACCCTGCTGCATCCTCAATATAAGTGACAGAGGTGGTCCTGCTGCATCCTCAACATAAGTGTCAGAGGTGACAATGCTGCATCCTCAACATAAGTGTCAGAGGTGACCCTTCTGCATCCTCAATATAAGTGACAGGGGTGGTCCTGCTGCATACTCAATATAAGTGACAGAGGTGATCCTGCTGCATCCTCAATATAAGTGTCAGAGGGGACCCTGCTACATCCTCAATATAAGTGACGGAGGTGACCCTGCTGCATCCTCAATATAAGTGACAGAGGTGGTCCTGCTGCATCCTCAATATAAGTGTCAGAGGTGACCCTGCTGCATCCTCAATATAAGTGACGGAGGTGACCCTGCTGCATCCTCAATATAAGTGACAGAGGTGGTCCTGCTGCATCCTCAACATAAGTGTCAGAGGTGACCCTGCTGCATCCTCAATATAAGTGACAGAGGTGGTCCTGCTGCATACTCAATATAAGTGACAGAGGTGATCCTGCTGCATCCTCAATATAAGTGACAAAGGTGGCCCTGCTGCATCCTCAATATAAGTGTCAGAGGTGACCCTGCAGCATCCTTAATGTAAGTGACAGAGGTGATCCTGCTGCATCCACAATATAAGTGACAGAGGTGGTCCTGCTGAATCCTCAATATAAGTGACAGAGAAGGTCCTGCTGCATCCTCAATATAAGTGACAGAGGTGACCCTGCTGCATCCTCAATATAAGTGACAGAGAAGGACCTGCTGCATCCTCATTTTAAGAGACAGAGGTAACCCTGCTGCATCCTCGTTATAAGAGACAGAGGTGGCGCTGCTGCATCCTCAATATAAGAGACAGAGGTGGTCCTGCTGCATCCTCAATGTAAGTGACAGAGGTGACCCTGCTGCACCCTCAATATAAGTGACAGAGGTGACCCTGCTGCATCCTCAATATAAGTGACAGAGGTGACCATGCTGCATACTCAATATAAGTGACGTTGGTGGTACCTGCTGCATCCTCAATATAAGTGACAGAGGTGGTCCTGCTGCATCCTCAATGTAAGTGACAGAGGTGACCCTGCTGCACCCTCAATATAAGTGACAGAGAAGGTCCTGCTGCATCCTAAATATAAGTGACAGAGGAGACCCTGCTGCATCCTCAATATAAGTGACAGAGGTGACCCTGCTGCATCCTCAATATAAGTGACAGAGGTGGCCCTGCTGCATCCTCAATATAAGAGAAAGAGGTGGTCCTGCTGCATCCTCAATGTAAGTGACAGATGTGACCCTGCTGCACCCTCAATATAAGTGACGGAGGTGACCCTGCTGCATCCTCAATATAAGTGACAGAGGTGGTCCTGCTGCATCCTCAATATAAGTGTCAGAGGTGACCCTGCTGCATCCTCAATATAAGTGACGGAGGTGACCCTGCTGCATCCTCAATATAAGTGACAGAGGTGGTCCTGCTGCATCCTCAACATAAGTGTCAGAGGTGACAATGCTGCATCCTCAACATAAGTGTCAGAGGTGACCCTTCTGCATCCTCAATATAAGTGACAGGGGTGGTCCTGCTGCATACTCAATATAAGTGTCAGAGGTGACCCTGCTGCATCCTCAATATAAGTGACGGAGGTGACCCTGCTGCATCCTCAATATAAGTGACAGAGGTGGTCCTGCTGCATCCTCAACATAAGTGTCAGAGGTGACAATGCTGCATCCTCAACATAAGTGTCAGAGGTGACCCTTCTGCATCCTCAATATAAGTGACAGGGGTGGTCCTGCTGCATACTCAATATAAGTGACAGAGGTGATCCTGCTGCATCCTCAATATAAGTGTCAGAGGGGACCCTGCTACATCCTCAATATAAGTGACGGAGGTGACCCTGCTGCATCCTCAATATAAGTGACAGAGGTGGTCCTGCTGCATCCTCAATATAAGTGTCAGAGGTGACCCTGCTGCATCCTCAATATAAGTGACGGAGGTGACCCTGCTGCATCCTCAATATAAGTGACAGAGGTGGTCCTGCTGCATCCTCAACATAAGTGTCAGAGGTGACCCTGCTGCATCCTCAATATAAGTGACAGAGGTGGTCCTGCTGCATACTCAATATAAGTGACAGAGGTGATCCTGCTGCATCCTCAATATAAGTGACAAAGGTGGCCCTGCTGCATCCTCAATATAAGTGTCAGAGGTGACCCTGCAGCATCCTTAATGTAAGTGACAGAGGTGATCCTGCTGCATCCACAATATAAGTGACAGAGGTGGTCCTGCTGAATCCTCAATATAAGTGACAGAGAAGGTCCTGCTGCATCCTCAATATAAGTGACAGAGGTGACCCTGCTGCATCCTCAATATAAGTGACAGAGAAGGACCTGCTGCATCCTCATTTTAAGAGACAGAGGTAACCCTGCTGCATCCTCGTTATAAGAGACAGAGGTGGCGCTGCTGCATCCTCAATATAAGAGACAGAGGTGGTCCTGCTGCATCCTCAATGTAAGTGACAGAGGTGACCCTGCTGCACCCTCAATATAAGTGACAGAGGTGACCCTGCTGCATCCTCAATATAAGTGACAGAGGTGACCATGCTGCATACTCAATATAAGTGACGTTGGTGGTACCTGCTGCATCCTCAATATAAGTGACAGAGGTGGTCCTGCTGCATCCTCAATGTAAGTGACAGAGGTGACCCTGCTGCACCCTCAATATAAGTGACAGAGAAGGTCCTGCTGCATCCTAAATATAAGTGACAGAGGAGACCCTGCTGCATCCTCAATATAAGTGACAGAGGTGACCCTGCTGCATCCTCAATATAAGTGACAGAGGTGGCCCTGCTGCATCCTCAATATAAGAGAAAGAGGTGGTCCTGCTGCATCCTCAATGTAAGTGACAGATGTGACCCTGCTGCACCCTCAATATAAGTGACAGAGAAGGTCCTGCTGCATCCTCAATATAAGTGACAGAGGTGACCCTGCTGCATCCTCAATATAAGTGACGTTGGTGGTACCTGCTGCACCCTCAATATAAGTGACAGAGGTGGCCCTGCTGCATCCTCAATATAAGTGACAGAGGTGATCCTGCTGCATCCTCAATATAAGTGACAGAGGTGACCCTGCTGCATCCTCAATATAAGAGACAGAGAAGGACCTGCTGCATCCTCATTATAAGAGACAGAGGTGGCCCTGCTGCACCCTCAATATGAGTGACAGAGGTGACCCTGCTGCATCGCCAATATAAGTGACAGAGGTGGCCCTGCTGCATCCTCAATATAAGAGACAGAGGTAGTCCTGCTGCATCCTTAATATAAGTGACAGAGGTGACCCTGCTGCACCCTCAATATAAGTGACAGAGGTGACCCTGCTGCATCCTCAATATAAGTGACAGAGGTGATCCTGCTGCATCCTCAATATAAATGACAGAGGTGGTCCTGCTGCATCCTCAATATAAGTGACAGAGGTGGTCATCCTGCATCCTTAATATAAGTGACAGAGGTGGTCCTGCTGCATCCTCAATATAAGTGACAGAGGTGGTCATCCTGCATCCTCAATATAAGTGACAGAGGTGGTCCTGCTGCATCCTCAATATATGTGACAGAGGTGACCCTGCTGCATCCTCAATATAAGTGACAGAGGTGGTCCTGCTGCATCCTCAATATAAGTGACAGAGGTGGTCCTGCTGCATCCGCAATATAAGTGACAGAGGTGGTCCTGCTGCATCATCAATATAAGTGACAGAGGTGATCCTGCTGCATCCTCAATATAAGTGACAGAGTTGACCCTGCAGCATCTTTAATTTAAGTGTCAGAGTTGACCCTGCAGCATCCTTAATATAAGTGACAGAGGTGATCCTGCTGCATCCTCAATATAAGTGACAGAGGTGGTCCTGCTGCATCCTCAATAGAAGTGACAGAGGTGGTCCTGCTGCATCCTCAATATAAGTGTCAGAGAGGTGGTCCAGCTGCATCCTCAATATAAGTGACGTTGGTGGTCCTGCTGCATCCTTAATATAAATGACAGAGGTGGCCCAGCTGCATCCTCAATATAAGTGTCAGAGTTGACCCTGCTGCATCCGGAATATAAGTGACAGAGGTGACCCTGCTGCATCCTCAATATAAGTGACAAAGGTGGCCCTGCTGCATCCTAAATATAAGTGACGGAGGTGATCCTGCTGCATCCTCAATATAAGTGACAGAGGTGACCCTGCTGCATCCTTAATATAAGTGACAGGGGTGGTCCTACTGCTTCCTCAATATAAGTGACAGGGGTGACCCTGCTGCATCCTCAATATAAGTGTCAGAGGTGACCCTGCTGCATCCTCAATATAAGTGACAGGGGGGACCCTGCTGCATCCTCAATGTAAGTGACAGATGTGACCCTGCTGCATCCTCAATATAAGTGTCAGAGGTAACAATGCTGCATCCTCAATATAAGTGATGGAGGTGGTCCTGCTGCATCCTCAACATAAGTGTCAGAGGTGACCCTGCTGCATCCTCAATATAAGTGACAGAGGTGGCCCTGCTGCATACTCAATATAAGTGACAGAGGTGATCCTGCTGCATCCTCAATATAAGTGTCAGAGGTGACCCTGCTGCATCCTCAATATAAGTGACGGAGGTGACCCTGCTGCATCCGCAATATAAGTGACGGAGGTGACCCTGCTGCATCCTCAATATAAGTGACAGAGGTGGTCCTGCTGCATCCTCAATATAAGTGTCAGAGGTGACCCTGCTGCATCCTCAATATAAGTGACAAAAAAGGACCTGCTGCATCCTCATTTTAAGAGACAGAGGTAACCCTGCTGCATCCTCATTATAAGAGACAGATGTGGCCCTGCTGCATCCTCAATATAAGAGACAGAGGTGGTCCTGCTGCATCCTCAATATAAGTGACAGAGAAGGTCCTGCTGCATCCTCAATATACGTGACAGAGGTGACCCTGCTGCATCCTCAATATAAGTGACAGAGGTGATCCTGCTGCATCCTCAATATAAGTGACAGAGAAGGACCTGCTGCATCCTCATTTTAAGAGACAGAGGTAACCCTGCTGCATCCTCATTATAAGAGACAGAGGTGGCCCTGCTGCATCCTCAATATAGGAGACAGAGGTGGTCCAGCTGCATCCTCAATATAAGTGTCAGAGGTGACCCTGCAGCATCATTAATGTAAGTGACAGAGGTGGTCCTGCTGCATCCTCAATATAATTGACAGAGGTGGTCCTGCTGCATCCTCAATATAAGTGACAGAGGTGATCCTGCTGCATCCTCAATATAAGTGACATTGGTGGTCCTGCTGCATCCTTAATATAAATGACAGAGGTGGCCCAGCTGCATCCTCAATATAAGTGTCAGAGTTGACCCTGCTGCATCCTCAATATAATTGACAGAGGTGACCCTGCTGCATCCTCAATGTAAGTGACAAAGGTGGCCCTGCTGCATCCTCAATATAAGTGACAGAGGTGATCCTGCTGCATCCTCAATATAAGTGACAGAGGTGACCCTGCTGCATCCTTAATATAAGTGACAGGGGTGGTCCTACTGCCTCCTCAATATAAGTGACAGGAGTGACCCTGCTGCATCCTCAATATAAGTGTCAGAGGTGACCCTGCTGCATCCTCAATATAAGTGACGGAGGTGACCCTGCTGCATCCTCAATATAAGTGACAGAGGTGGTCCTGCTGCATCTTCAATATAAGTGTCAGAGGTGACAATGCTGCATCCTCAACATAAGTGTCAGAGGTGACCCTTCTGCATCCTCAATATAAGTGACAGAGGTGGTCCTGCTGCATACTCAATATAAGTGACAGAGGTGATCCTGCTGCATCCTCAATATAAGTGTCAGAGGGGACCCTGCTACATCCTCAATATAAGTGACGGAGGTGACCCTGCTGCATCCTCAATATAAGTGACAGAGGTGGTCCTGCTGCATCCTCAATATAAGTGTCAGAGGTGACCCTGCTGCATCCTCAATATAAGTGACGGAGGTGACCCTGCTGCATCCTCAATATAAGTGACAGAGGTGGTCCTGCTGCATCCTCAACATAAGTGTCAGAGGTGACCCTGCTGCATCCTCAATATAAGTGACAGAGGTGGTCCTGCTGCATACTCAATATAAGTGACAGAGGTGATCCTGCTGCATCCTCAATATAAGTGACAAAGGTGGCCCTGCTGCATCCTCAATATAAGTGTCAGAGGTGACCCTGCAGCATCCTTAATGTAAGTGACAGAGGTGATCCTGCTGCATCCACAATATAAGTGACAGAGGTGGTCCTGCTGAATCCTCAATATAAGTGACAGAGAAGGTCCTGCTGCATCCTCAATATAAGTGACAGAGGTGACCCTGCTGCATCCTCAATATAAGTGACAGAGAAGGATCTGCTGCATCCTCATTTTAAGAGATAGAGGTAACCCTGCTGCATCCTCGTTATAAGAGACAGAGGTGGCGCTGCTGCATCCTCAATATAAGAGACAGAGGTGGTCCTGCTGCATCCTCAATGTAAGTGACAGAGGTGACCCTGCTGCACCCTCAATATAAGTGACAGAGGTGACCCTGCTGCATCCTCAATATAAGTGACAGAGGTGACCATGCTGCATACTCAATATAAGTGACAGAGGTGGCCCTGCTGCATCCTCAATATAAGTGACGTTGGTGGTACCTGCTGCATCCTCAATATAAGTGACAGAGGTTGTCCTGCTGCATACTCAATATAAGTGACAGAGGTGATCCTGCTGCATCCTCAATATAAGTGTCAGAGGGGACCCTGCTACATCCTCAATATAAGTGACGGAGGTGACCCTGCTGCATCCTCAATATAAGTGATGGAGGTGACCCTGCTGCATCCTCCATATAAGTGACAGAGGTGGTCCTGCTGCATCCTCAATATAAGTGTCAGAGGTGACCCTGCTGCATCCTCAATATAAGTGACAGAGGTGACCCTGCTGCATCCTCAATATAAGTGACAGAAGTGACCCTGCTGCATCCTCAATATAAGTGACAGAGGTGATCCTGCTGCATCCTCAATATAAGTGACAGAGAAGGACCTGCTGCATCCTCATTTTAAGAGACAGATGTAACCCTGCTGCATCCTCATTATAAGAGACAGAGGTGGCCCTGCTGCATCCTCAATATAAGAGACAGAGGTGGTCCAGCTGCATCCTCAATATAAGTGTCAGAGGTGACCCTGCAGCATCATTAATGTAAGTGACAGAGGTGGTCCTGCTGCATCCTCAATATAATTGACAGAGGTGGTCCTGCTGCATCCTCAATATAAGTGACAGAGGTGATCCTGCTGCATCCTCAATATAAGTGACATTGGTGGTCCTGCTGCATCCTTAATATAAATGACAGAGGTGGCCCAGCTGCATCCTCAATATAAGTGTCAGAGTTGACCCTGCTGCATCCTCAATATAATTGACAGAGGTGACCCTGCTGCATCCTCAATGTAAGTGACAAAGGTGGCCCTGCTGCATCCTCAATATAAGTGACAGAGGTGATCCTGCTGCATCCTCAATATAAGTGACAGAGGTGACCCTGCTGCATCCTTAATATAAGTGACAGGGGTGGTCCTACTGCCTCCTCAATATAAGTGACAGGAGTGACCCTGCTGCATCCTCAATATAAGTGTCAGAGGTGACCCTGCTGCATCCTCAATATAAGTGACGGAGGTGACCCTGCTGCATCCTCAATATAAGTGACAGAGGTGGTCCTGCTGCATCTTCAATATAAGTGTCAGAGGTGACAATGCTGCATCCTCAACATAAGTGTCAGAGGTGACCCTTCTGCATCCTCAATATAAGTGACAGAGGTGGTCCTGCTGCATACTCAATATAAGTGACAGAGGTGATCCTGCTGCATCCTCAATATAAGTGTCAGAGGGGACCCTGCTACATCCTCAATATAAGTGACGGAGGTGACCCTGCTGCATCCTCAATATAAGTGACAGAGGTGGTCCTGCTGCATCCTCAATATAAGTGTCAGAGGTGACCCTGCTGCATCCTCAATATAAGTGACGGAGGTGACCCTGCTGCATCCTCAATATAAGTGACAGAGGTGGTCCTGCTGCATCCTCAACATAAGTGTCAGAGGTGACCCTGCTGCATCCTCAATATAAGTGACAGAGGTGATCCTGCTGCATCCACAATATAAGTGACAGAGGTGGTCCTGCTGAATCCTCAATATAAGTGACAGAGAAGGTCCTGCTGCATCCTCAATATAAGTGACAGAGGTGACCCTGCTGCATCCTCAATATAAGTGACAGAGAAGGACCTGCTGCATCCTCATTTTAAGAGACAGAGGTAACCCTGCTGCATCCTCGTTATAAGAGACAGAGGTGGCGCTGCTGCATCCTCAATATAAGAGACAGAGGTGGTCCTGCTGCATCCTCAATGTAAGTGACAGAGGTGACCCTGCTGCACCCTCAATATAAGTGACAGAGGTGACCCTGCTGCATCCTCAATATAAGTGACAGAGGTGACCATGCTGCATACTCAATATAAGTGACAGAGGTGGCCCTGCTGCATCCTCAATATAAGTGACGTTGGTGGTACCTGCTGCATCCTCAATATAAGTGACAGAGGTGGTCCTGCTGCATACTCAATATAAGTGACAGAGGTGATCCTGCTGCATCCTCAATATAAGTGTCAGAGGGGACCCTGCTACATCCTCAATATAAGTGACGGAGGTGACCCTGCTGCATCCTCAATATAAGTGATGGAGGTGACCCTGCTGCATCCTCAATATAAGTGACAGAGGTGGTCCTGCTGCATCCTCAATATAAGTGTCAGAGGTGACCCTGCTGCATCCTCAATATAAGTGACGGAGGTGACCCTGCTGCATCCTCAATATAAGTGACAGAGGTGACCCTGCTGCATCCTCAATATAAGTGACAGAGGTGATCCTGCTGCATCCTCAATATAAGTGACAGAGAAGGACCTGCTGCATCCTCATTTTAAGAGACAGAGGTAACCCTGCTGCATCCTCATTATAAGAGACAGAGGTGGCCCTGCTGCATCCTCAATATAAGAGACAGAGGTGGTCCTGCTGCATCCTCAATATAAGTGTCAGAGGTGACCCTGCAGCATCATTAATGTAAGTGACAGAGGTGGTCCTGCTGCATCCTCAATATAATTGACAGAGGTGGTCCTGCTGCATCCTCAATATAAGTGACAGAGGTGATCCTGCTGCATCCTCAATATAAGTGACATTGGTGGTCCTGCTGCATCCTTAATATAAATGACAGAGGTGGCCCAGCTGCATCCTCAATATAAGTGTCAGAGTTGACCCTGCTGCATCCTCAATATAATTGACAGAGGTGACCCTGCTGCATCCTCAATGTAAGTGACAAAGGTGGCCCTGCTGCATCCTCAATATAAGTGACAGAGGTGATCCTGCTGCATCCTCAATATAAGTGACAGAGGTGACCCTGCTGCATCCTTAATATAAGTGACAGGGGTGGTCCTACTGCCTCCTCAATATAAGTGACAGGAGTGACCCTGCTGCATCCTCAATATAAGTGTCAGAGGTGACCCTGCTGCATCCTCAATATAAGTGACGGAGGTGACCCTGCTGCATCCTCAATATAAGTGACAGAGGTGGTCCTGCTGCATCCTCAATATAAGTGTCAGGGGTGACCCTGCTGCATCCTCAATATAAGTGACGGAGGTGACCCTGCTGCATCCTCAATATAAGTGACAGAGGTGGTCCTGCGGCATCCTCAACATAAGTGTCAGAGGTGACCCTGCTGCATCCTCAATATAAGTGACAGAGGTGGTCCTGCTGCATACTCAATATAAGTGACAGAGGTGATCCTGCTGCATCCTCAATATAAGTGACAAAGGTGGCCCTGCTGCATCCTCAATATAAGTGTCAGAGGTGACCCTGCAGCATCCTTAATGTAAGTGACAGAGGTGATCCTGCTGCATCCACAATATAAGTGACAGAGGTGGTCCTGCTGAATCCTCAATATAAGTGACAGAGAAGGTCCTGCTGCATCCTCAATATAAGTGACAGAGGTGACCCTGCTGCATCCTCAATATAAGTGACAGAGAAGGACCTGCTGCATCCTCATTTTAAGAGACAGAGGTAACCCTGCGGCATCCTCGTTATAAGAGACAGAGGTGGCGCTGCTGCATCCTCAATATAAGAGACAGAGGTGGTCCTGCTGCATCCTCAATGTAAGTGACAGAGGTGACCCTGCTGCACCCTCAATATAAGTGACAGAGGTGACCCTGCTGCATCCTCAATATAAGTGACAGAGGTGACCCTGCTGCATACTCAATATAAGTGACAGAGGTGGCCCTGCTGCACCCTCAATATAAGTGACAGAGGTGACCCTGCTGCATCCTCAATATAAGTGACAGAGGTGACCCTGCTGCATACTCAATGTAAGTGACAGAGGTGACCCTGCTGCACCCTCAATATAAGTGACAGAGAAGGTCCTGCTGCATCCTCAATATAAGTGACAGAGGTGACCCTGCTGCATCCTCAATATAAGTGACAGAGGTGACCCTGCTGCACCCTCAATATAAGTGACAGAGAAGGTCCTGCTGCATCCTCAATATACGTGACAGAGGTGGCCCTGCTGCATCTTCAATATAAGTGACTGCTGCATCCTCAATATAAGTGACAGAGGTGACCCTGCTGCATCCTCAATATAAGTGACGTTGGTGGTACCTGCTGCATCCTCAATATAAGTGACAGAGGTGATCCTGCTGCATCCTCATTATAAGAGACAGAGGTGGCCCTGCTGCATCCTCAATATAAGAGACAGAGGTGGCCCTGCTGCACCCTCATTATAAGTGACAGAGGTGACCCTGCTGCATCGCCAATATAAGTGACAGAGGTGGCCCTGCTTCATCCGCAATATAAGAGACAGAGGTAGTCCTGCTGCATCCTTAATATAAGTGACAGAGGTGACCCTGCTGCACCCTCAATATAAGTGACAGAGGTGACCCTGCTGCATCCTCAATATAAGTGACAGAGGTGACCCTGCTGCATCCTCAATATAAGTGACAGAGATGACCCTGCTGCATCCTCAATATAAGTAACAGAGGTGGCCCTGCTGCATCCTCAATATAAGTGTCAAAGGTGACCCTGCTGCATCCTCAATATAAGTGACAGAGGTGATCCTGATGCATCCTCAGTATTAGTGACAGAGGTGACCCTGCTGCATCCTCAATATAAGTGACAGAGGTGACCCTGCTGCATCCTCAATATAAGTGACAGAGATGGCCCTGCTGCATCCTCAATATAAGAGACAGAGGTGATCCTGCTGCATCCTCAATATAAGTGACAGAGGTGGTCTTGCTGCATCCTCAATATAAGTGACAGAGGTGGTCCTGCTGCATCCTCAATATAAGTGACAGAGGTGGTCCTGCTGCATCCTCAATATAAGTGACAGAGGTGGTCCTGCTGCATCCTCAATATAAGGGACAGAGGTGACCCTGCCGCATCCTCAATATAAGTGACGGAGGTGACCCTTCTGCATCCTCAAAATAAGTGTCAGAGGTGGCCCTGCTGCATCCTCAATATAAGTGACAGAGGTGGCCCTGCTGCATCCTCAATATAAGGGACAGAGGTGACCCTGCCGCATCCTCAATATAAGTGACAGAGGTGGCCCTGCTGCATCCTCAATGTAAGTGACAGATGTGACCCTGCTGCATCCTCAATATAAGTGACAGAGGTGATCCTGCTGCATCCTCAATGTAAGTGACAGAGGTGGTCCTGCTGCATCCACAATATAAGTGACAGAGGTGGTCCTACTGAATCCGCAATATAAGTGTCAGAGGTGACCCTGCAGCATCCTTAATGTAAGTGACAGAGGTGATCCTGCTGCATCCACAATATAAGTGACAGAGGTGGTCCTGCTGAATCCTCAATATAAGTGACAGATGTGACCCTGCTGCATCCTCAATATAAGTGTCAGAGGTGACCCTGCAGCTTCCTTAATGTAAGTGACAGAGGTGATCCTGCTGCATCCACAATATAAGTGACAGAGGTGGTCCTCCTGAATCCTCAATATAAGTGACAGAGAAGGTCCTGCTGCATCCTCAATATAAGTGACAGAGGTGACCCTGCTGCATCCTCAATATAAGTGACAGAGAAGGACATGCTGCATCCTCATTTTAAGAGACAGAGGTGGCCCTGCTGCATCCTCAATATAAGAGACAGAGGTGGTCCTGCTGCATCCTCAATGTAAGTGACAGAGGTGACCCTGCTGCACCCTCAATATAAGTGACAGAGGTGACCCTGCTGCATCCTCAATATAAGTGACAGAGGTGACCCTGCTGCATACTCAATATAAGTGACAGAGGTGGCCCTGCTGCATCCTCAATATAAGTGACGTTGGTGGTACCTGCTGCATCCTCGATATAAGTGACAGAGGTGGTCCTGCTGCATCCTCAATGTAAGTGACAGAGGTGACCCTGCTGCACCCTCAATATAAGTGACAGAGGTGACCCTGCTGCATCCTCAATATAAGTGACAGAGGTGACCCTGCTGCATCCTCAATATAAGTGACAGAGGTGGCCCTGCTGCATCCTCAATATAAGAGACAGAGGTGGTCCCGCTGCATCCTCAATGTAAGTGACAGATGTGACCCTGCTGCACCCTCAATATAAGTGACAGAGAAGGTCCTGCTGCACCCTCAATATAAGTGACAGAGAAGGTCCTGCTGCATCTTCAATATAAGTGACTGCTGCATCCTCAATATAAGTGACAGAGGTGACCCTGCTGCATCCTCAATATAAGTGACAGAGGTGGTCCTGCTGCATACTCAATATAAGTGACAGAGGTGATCCTGCTGCATCCTCAATATAAGTGTCAGAGGGGACCCTGCTACATCCTCAATATAAGTGACGGAGGTGACCCTGCTGCATCCTCAATATAAGTGATGGAGGTGACCCTGCTGCATCCTCAATATAAGTGACAGAGGTGGTCCTGCTGCATCCTCAATATAAGTGTCAGAGGTGACCCTGCTGCATCCTCAATATAAGTGACGGAGGTGACCCTGCTGCATCCTCAATATAAGTGACAGAGGTGACCCTGCTGCATCCTCAATATAAGTGACAGAGGTGATCCTGCTGCATCCTCAATATAAGTGACAGAGAAGGACCTGCTGCATCCTCATTTTAAGAGACAGAGGTAACCCTGCTGCATCCTCATTATAAGAGACAGAGGTGGCCCTGCTGCATCCTCAATATAAGAGACAGAGGTGGTCCAGCTGCATCCTCAATATAAGTGTCAGAGGTGACCCTGCAGCATCATTAATGTAAGTGACAGAGGTGGTCCTGCTGCATCCTCAATATAATTAACAGAGGTGGTCCTGCTGCATCCTCAATATAAGTGACAGAGGTGATCCTGCTGCATCCTCAATATAAGTGACATTGGTGGTCCTGCTGCATCCTTAATATAAATGACAGAGGTGGCCCAGCTGCATCCTCAATATAAGTGTCAGAGTTGACCCTGCTGCATCCTCAATATAATTGACAGAGGTGACCCTGCTGCATCCTCAATGTAAGTGACAAAGGTGGCCCTGCTGCATCCTCAATATAAGTGACAGAGGTGATCCTGCTGCATCCTCAATATAAGTGATAGAGGTGACCCTGCTGCATCCTTAATATAAGTGACAGGGGTGGTCCTACTGCCTCCTCAATATAAGTGACAGGAGTGAACCTGCTGCATCCTCAATATAAGTGTCAGAGGTGACCCTGCTGCATCCTCAATATAAGTGACGGAGGTGACCCTGCTGCATCCTCAATATAAGTGACAGAGGTGGTCCTGCTGCATCTTCAATATAAGTGTCAGAGGTGACAATGCTGCATCCTCAACATAAGTGTCAGAGGTGACCCTTCTGCATCCTCAATATAAGTGACAGAGGTGGTCCTGCTGCATACTCAATATAAGTGACAGAGGTGATCCTGCTGCATCCTCAATATAAGTGTCAGAGGGGACCCTGCTACATCCTCAATATAAGTGACGGAGGTGACCCTGCTGCATCCTCAATATAAGTGACAGAGGTGGTCCTGCTGCATCCTCAATATAAGTGTCAGAGGTGACCCTGCTGCATCCTCAATATAAGTGACGGAGGTGACCCTGCTGCATCCTCAATATAAGTGACAGAGGTGGTCCTGCGGCATCCTCAACATAAGTGTCAGAGGTGACCCTGCTGCATCCTCAATATAAGTGACAGAGGTGGTCCTGCTGCATACTCAATATAAGTGACAGAGGTGATCCTGCTGCATCCTCAATATAAGTGACAAAGGTGGCCCTGCTGCATCCTCAATATAAGTGTCAGAGGTGACCCTGCAGCATCCTTAATGTAAGTGACAGAGGTGATCCTGCTGAATCCTCAATATAAGTGACAGAGAAGGTCCTGCTGCATCCTCAATATAAGTGACAGAGGTGACCCTGCTGCATCCTCAATATAAGTGACAGAGAAGGACCTGCTGCATCCTCATTTTAAGAGACAGAGGTAACCCTGCTGCATCCTCGTTATAAGAGACAGAGGTGGCGCTGCTGCATCCTCAATATAAGAGACAGAGGTGGTCCTGCTGCATCCTCAATGTAAGTGACAGAGGTGACCCTGCTGCACCCTCAATATAAGTGACAGAGGTGACCCTGCTGCATCCTCAATATAAGTGACAGAGGTGACCATGCTGCATACTCAATGTAAGTGACAGAGGTGGCCCTGCTGCATCCTCAACATAAGTGACGTTGGTGGTACCTGCTGCATCCTCAATATAAGTGACAGAGGTGGTCCTGCTGCATACTCAATATAAGTGACAGAGGTGATCCTGCTGCATCCTCAATATGAGTGTCAGAGGGGACCCTGCTACATCCTCAATATAAGTGACGGAGGTGACCCTGCTGCATCCTCAATATAAGTGATGGAGGTGACCCTGCTGCATCCTCAATATAAGTGACAGAGGTGGTCCTGCTGCATCCTCAATATAAGTGTCAGAGGTGACCCTGCTGCATCCTCAATATAAGTGACGGAGGTGACCCTGCTGCATCCTCAATATAAGTGACAGAGGTGGTCCTGCTGCATCCTCAACATAAGTGTCAGAGGTGACCCTGCTGCATCCTCAATATAAGTGACAGAGGCGGTCCTGCTGCATACTCAATATAAGTGACAGAGGTGATCCTGCTGCATCCTCAATATAAGTGACAAAGGTGGCCCTGCTGCATCCTCAATATAAGTGTCAGAGGTGACCCTGCAGCATCCTTAATGTAAGTGCCAGAGGTGATCCTGCTGCATCCACAATATAAGTGACAGAGGTGGTCCTGCTGAATCCTCAATATAAGTGACAGAGAAGGTCCTGCTGCATCCTCAATATAAGTGGCAGAGGTGACCTTGCTGCATCCTCAATATAAGTGACAGAGAAGGACCTGCTGCATCCTCATTTTAAGAGACAGAGGTAACCCTGCTGCATCCTCGTTATAAGAGACAGAGGTGGCGCTGCTGCATCCTCAATATAAGAGACAGAGGTGGTCCTGCTGCATCCTCAATGTAAGTGACAGAGGTGACCCTGCTGCACCCTCAATATAAGTGACAGAGGCGACCCTGCTGCATCCTCAATATAAGTGACAGAGGTGACCCTGCTGCATACTCAATATAAGTGACAGAGGTGGCCCTGCTGCATCCTCAATATAAGTGACGTTGGTGGTACCTGCTGCATCCTCAATATAAGTGACAGAGGTGGTCCTGCTGCATCCTCAATGTAAGTGACAGAGGTGACCCTGCTGCACCCTCAATATAAGTGACAGAGAAGGTCCTGCTGCATCCTCAATATAAGTGACAGAGGTGACCCTGCTGCATCCTCAATATAAGTGACAGAGGTGACCCTGCTGCACCCTCAATATAAGTGACAGAGAAGGTCCTGCTGCATCCTCAATATAAGTGACAGAGGTGGCCCTGCTGCATCTTCAATATAAGTTACTGCTGCATCCTCAATATAAGTGACAGAGGTGACTCTGCTGCATCCTCAATATAAGTGACGTTGGTGGTACCTGCTGCATCCTCAATATAAGTGACAGAGGTGATCCTGCTGCATCCTCATTATAAGAGACAGGGGTGGCTCTGCTGCATCCTCAATATAAGAGACAGAGGTGGCCCTGCTGCACTCTCATTATAAGTGACAGAGGTGACCCTGCTGCATCGCCAATATAAGTGACAGAGGTGGCCCTGCTGCATACGCAATATAAGAGACAGAGGTAGTCCTGCTGCATCCTTAATATAAGTGACAGAGTTGACCCTGCTGCACCCTCAATATAAGTGACAGAGGTGACCCTGCTGCATCCTCAATATAAGTGACAGAGGTGACCCTGCTGCATCCTCAATATAAGTGACAGAGATGACCCTGCTGCATCCTCAATATAAGTAACAGAGGTGGCCCTGCTGCATCCTCAATATAAGTGTCAAAGGTGACCCTGCTGCATCCTCAATATAAGTGACAGAGGTGATCCTGATGCATCCTCAGTATTAGTGACAGAGGTGACCCTGCTGCATCCTCAATATAAGTGACAGAGGTGACCCTGCTGCATCCTCAATATAAGTGACAGAGGTGGCCCTGCTGCATCCTCAATATAAGAGACAGAGGTGGTCCTGCTGCATCCTCAATATAAGTGACAGAGGTGATCCTGCTGCATCCTCAATATAAGTGACATTGGTGGTCCTGCTGCATCCTTAATATAAATGACAGAGGTGGCCCAGCTGCATCCTCAATATAAGTGTCAGAGTTGACCCTGCAGCATCCTCAATATAATTGACAGAGGTGACCCTGCTGCATCCTCAATGTAAGTGACAAAGGTGGCCCTGCTGCATCCTCAATATAAGTGATGGAGGTGATCCTGCTGCATCCTCAATATAAGTGACAGAGGTGACCCTGCTGCATCCTTAATATAAGTGACAGGGGTGGTCCTACTGCCTCCTCAATATAAGTGACAGGAGTGACCCTGCTGCATCCTCAATATAAGTGTCAGAGGTGACCCTGCTGCATCCTCAATATAAGTGACGGAGGTGACCCTGCTGCATCCTCAATATAAGTGACAGAGGTGGTCCTGCTGCATCTTCAATATAAGTGTCAGAGGTGACAATGCTGCATCCTCAACATAAGTGTCAGAGGTGACCCTTCTGCATCCTCAATATAAGTGACAGAGGTGGTCCTGCTGCATACTCAATATAAGTGACAGAGGTGATCCTGCTGCATCCTCAATATAAGTGTCAGAGGGGACCCTGCTACATCCTCAATATAAGTGACGGAGGTGACCCTGCTGCATCCTCAATATAAGTGACAGAGGTGGTCCTGCTGCATCCTCAATATAAGTGTCAGAGGTGACCCTGCTGCATCCTCAATATAAGTGACGGAGGTGACCCTGCTGCATCCTCAATATAAGTGACAGAGGTGGTCCTGCTGCATCCTCAACATAAGTGTCAGAGGTGACCCTGCTGCATCCTCAATATAAGTGACAGAGGTGGTCCTGCTGCATACTCAATATAAGTGACAGAGGTGATCCTGCTGCATCCTCAATATAAGTGACAAAGGTGGCCCTGCTGCATCCTCAATATAAGTGTCAGAGGTGACCCTGCAGCATCCTTAATGTAAGTGACAGAGGTGATCCTGCTGCATCCACAATATAAGTGACAGAGGTGGTCCTGCTGAATCCTCAATATAAGTGACAGAGAAGGTCCTGCTGCATCCTCAATATAAGTGACAGAGGTGACCCTGCTGCATCCTCAATATAAGTGACAGAGAAGGACCTGCTGCATCCTCATTTTAAGAGACAGAGGTAACCCTGCTGCATCCTCGTTATAAGAGACAGAGGTGGCGCTGCTGCATCCTCAATATAAGAGACAGAGGTGGTCCTGCTGCATCCTCAATGTAAGTGACAGAGGTGACCCTGCTGCACCCTCAATATAAGTGACAGAGGTGACCCTGCTGCATCCTCAATATAAGTGACAGAGGTGACCATGCTGCATACTCAATGTAAGTGACAGAGGTGGCCCTGCTGCATCCTCAATATAAGTGACGTTGGTGGTACCTGCTGCATCCTCAATATAAGTGACAGAGGTGGTCCTGCTGCATACTCAATATAAGTGACAGAGGTGATCCTGCTGCATCCTCAATATGAGTGTCAGAGGGGACCCTGCTACATCCTCAATATAAGTGACGGAGGTGACCCTGCTGCATCCTCAATATAAGTGATGGAGGTGACCCTGCTGCATCCTCAATATAAGTGACAGAGGTGGTCCTGCTGCATCCTCAATATAAGTGTCAGAGGTGACCCTGCTGCATCCTCAATATAAGTGACGGAGGTGACCCTGCTGCATCCTCAATATAAGTGACAGAGGTGGTCCTGCTGCATCCTCAACATAAGTGTCAGAGGTGACCCTGCTGCATCCTCAATATAAGTGACAGAGGCGGTCCTGCTGCATACTCAATATAAGTGACAGAGGTGATCCTGCTGCATCCTCAATATAAGTGACAAAGGTGGCCCTGCTGCATCCTCAATATAAGTGTCAGAGGTGACCCTGCAGCATCCTTAATGTAAGTGCCAGAGGTGATCCTGCTGCATCCACAATATAAGTGACAGAGGTGGTCCTGCTGAATCCTCAATATAAGTGACAGAGAAGGTCCTGCTGCATCCTCAATATAAGTGGCAGAGGTGACCCTGCTGCATCCTCAATATAAGTGACAGAGAAGGACCTGCTGCATCCTCATTTTAAGAGACAGAGGTAACCCTGCTGCATCCTCGTTATAAGAGACAGAGGTGGCGCTGCTGCATCCTCAATATAAGAGACAGAGGTGGTCCTGCTGCATCCTCAATGTAAGTGACAGAGGTGACCCTGCTGCACCCTCAATATAAGTGACAGAGGCGACCCTGCTGCATCCTCAATATAAGTGACAGAGGTGACCCTGCTGCATACTCAATATAAGTGACAGAGGTGGCCCTGCTGCATCCTCAATATAAGTGACGTTGGTGGTACCTGCTGCATCCTCAATATAAGTGACAGAGGTGGTCCTGCTGCATCCTCAATGTAAGTGACAGAGGTGACCCTGCTGCACCCTCAATATAAGTGACAGAGAAGGTCCTGCTGCATCCTCAATATAAGTGACAGAGGTGACCCTGCTGCATCCTCAATATAAGTGACAGAGGTGACCCTGCTGCACCCTCAATATAAGTGACAGAGAAGGTCCTGCTGCATCCTCAATATAAGTGACAGAGGTGGCCCTGCTGCATCTTCAATATAAGTTACTGCTGCATCCTCAATATAAGTGACAGAGGTGACTCTGCTGCATCCTCAATATAAGTGACGTTGGTGGTACCTGCTGCATCCTCAATATAAGTGACAGAGGTGATCCTGCTGCATCCTCATTATAAGAGACAGAGGTGGCTCTGCTGCATCCTCAATATAAGAGACAGAGGTGGCCCTGCTGCACTCTCATTATAAGTGACAGAGGTGACCCTGCTGCATCGCCAATATAAGTGACAGAGGTGGCCCTGCTGCATACGCAATATAAGAGACAGAGGTAGTCCTGCTGCATCCTTAATATAAGTGACAGAGTTGACCCTGCTGCACCCTCAATATAAGTGACAGAGGTGACCCTGCTGCATCCTCAATATAAGTGACAGAGGTGACCCTGCTGCATCCTCAATATAAGTGACAGAGATGACCCTGCTGCATCCTCAATATAAGTAACAGAGGTGGCCCTGCTGCATCCTCAATATAAGTGTCAAAGGTGACCCTGCTGCATCCTCAATATAAGTGACAGAGGTGATCCTGATGCATCCTCAGTATTAGTGACAGAGGTGACCCTGCTGCATCCTCAATATAAGTGACAGAGGTGACCCTGCTGCATCCTCAATATAAGTGACAGAGGTGGCCCTGCTGCATCCTCAATATAAGAGACAGAGGTGGTCCTGCTGCATCCTCAATATAAGTGACAGAGGTGATCCTGCTGCATCCTCAATATAAGTGACATTGGTGGTCCTGCTGCATCCTTAATATAAATGACAGAGGTGGCCCAGCTGCATCCTCAATATAAGTGTCAGAGTTGACCCTGCAGCATCCTCAATATAATTGACAGAGGTGACCCTGCTGCATCCTCAATGTAAGTGACAAAGGTGGCCCTGCTGCATCCTCAATATAAGTGATGGAGGTGATCCTGCTGCATCCTCAATATAAGTGACAGAGGTGACCCTGCTGCATCCTTAATATAAGTGACAGGGGTGGTCCTACTGCCTCCTCAATATAAGTGACAGGAGTGACCCTGCTGCATCCTCAATATGAGTGTCAGAGGTGACCCTGCTGCATCCTCAATATAAGTGACGGAGGTGACCCTGCTGCATCCTCAATATAAGTGACAGAGGTGGTCCTGCTGCATCTTCAATATAAGTGTCAGAGGTGACAATGCTGCATCCTCAACATAAGTGTCAGAGGTGACCCTTCTGCATCCTCAATATAAGTGACAGAGGTGGTCCTGCTGCATACTCAATATAAGTGACAGAGGTGATCCTGCTGCATCCTCAATATAAGTGTCAGAGGGGACCCTGCTACATCCTCAATATAAGTGACGGAGGTGACCCTGCTGCATCCTCAATATAAGTGACAGAGGTGGTCCTGCTGCATCCTCAATATAAGTGTCAGAGGTGACCCTGCTGCATCCTCAATATAAGTGACGGAGGTGACCCTGCTGCATCCTCAATATAAGTGACAGAGGTGGTCCTGCTGCATCCTCAACATAAGTGTCAGAGGTGACCCTGCTGCATCCTCAATATAAGTGACAGAGGTGGTCCTGCTGCATACTCAATATAAGTGACAGAGGTGATCCTGCTGCATCCTCAATATAAGTGACAAAGGTGGCCCTGCTGCATCCTCAATATAAGTGTCAGAGGTGACCCTGCAGCATCCTTAATGTAAGTGACAGAGGTGATCCTGCTGCATCCACAATATAAGTGACAGAGGTGGTCCTGCTGAATCCTCAATATAAGTGACAGAGAAGGTCCTGCTGCATCCTCAATATAAGTGACAGAGGTGACCCTGCTGCATCCTCAATATAAGTGACAGAGAAGGACCTGCTGCATCCTAATTTTAAGAGACAGAGGTAACCCTGCTGCATCCTCGTTATAAGAGACAGAGGTGGCGCTGCTGCATCCTCAATATAAGAGACAGAGGTGGTCCTGCTGCATCCTCAATGTAAGTGACAGAGGTGACCCTGCTGCACCCTCAATATAAGTGACAGAGGTGACCCTGCTGCATCCTCAATATAAGTGACAGAGGTGACCCTGCTGCATACTCAATATAAGTGACAGAGGTGGCCCTGCTGCACCCTCAATATAAGTGACAGAGGTGACCCTGCTGCATCCTCAATATAAGTGACAGAGGTGACCCTGCTGCATACTCAATGTAAGTGACAGAGGTGACCCTGCTGCACCCTCAATATAAGTGACAGAGAAGGTCCTGCTGCATCCTCAATATAAGTGACAGAGGTGACCCTGCTGCATCCTCAATATAAGTGACAGAGGTGACCCTGCTGCACCCTCAATATAAGTGACAGAGAAGGTCCTGCTGCATCCTCAATATACGTGACAGAGGTGGCCCTGCTGCATCTTCAATATAAGTGACTGCTGCATCCTCAATATAAGTGACAGAGGTGACCCTGCTGCATCCTCAATATAAGTGACGTTGGTGGTACCTGCTGCATCCTCAATATAAGTGACAGAGGTGATCCTGCTGCATCCTCATTATAAGAGACAGAGGTGGCCCTGCTGCATCCTCAATATAAGAGACAGAGGTGGCCCTGCTGCACCCTCATTATAAGTGACAGAGGTGACCCTGCTGCATTGCCAATATAAGTGACAGAGGTGGCCCTGCTTCATCCGCAATATAAGAGACAGAGGTAGTCCTGCTGCATCCTTAATATAAGTGACAGAGGTGACCCTGCTGCACCCTCAATATAAGTGACAGAGGTGACCCTGCTGCATCCTCAATATAAGTGACAGAGGTGACCCTGCTGCATCCTCAATATAAGTGACAGAGATGACCCTGCTGCATCCTCAATATAAGTAACAGAGGTGGCCCTGCTGCATCCTCAATATAAGTGTCAAAGGTGACCCTGCTGCATCCTCAATATAAGTGACAGAGGTGATCCTGATGCATCCTCAGTATTAGTGACAGAGGTGACCCTGCTGCATCCTCAATATAAGTGACAGAGGTGACCCTGCTGCATCCTCAATATAAGTGACAGAGATGGCCCTGCTGCATCCTCAATATAAGAGACAGAGGTGATCCTGCTGCATCCTCAATATAAGTGACAGAGGTGGTCTTGCTGCATCCTCAATATAAGTGACAGAGGTGGTCCTGCTGCATCCTCAATATAAGTGACAGAGGTGGTCCTGCTGCATCCTCAATATAAGTGACAGAGGTGGTCCTGCTGCATCCTCAATATAAGGGACAGAGGTGACCCTGCCGCATCCTCAATATAAGTGACGGAGGTGACCCTTCTGCATCCTCAAAATAAGTGTCAGAGGTGGCCCTGCTGCATCCTCAATATAAGTGACAGAGGTGGCCCTGCTGCATCCTCAATATAAGGGACAGAGGTGACCCTGCCGCATCCTCAATATAAGTGACAGAGGTGGCCCTGCTGCATCCTCAATGTAAGTGACAGATGTGACCCTGCTGCATCCTCAATATAAGTGACAGAGGTGATCCTGCTGCATCCTCAATGTAAGTGACAGAGGTGGTCCTGCTGCATCCACAATATAAGTGACAGAGGTGGTCCTACTGAATCCGCAATATAAGTGTCAGAGGTGACCCTGCAGCATCCTTAATGTAAGTGACAGAGGTGATCCTGCTGCATCCACAATATAAGTGACAGAGGTGGTCCTGCTGAATCCTCAATATAAGTGACAGATGTGACCCTGCTGCATCCTCAATATAAGTGTCAGAGGTGACCCTGCAGCTTCCTTAATGTAAGTGACAGAGGTGATCCTGCTGCATCCACAATATAAGTGACAGAGGTGGTCCTCCTGAATCCTCAATATAAGTGACAGAGAAGGTCCTGCTGCATCCTCAATATAAGTGACAGAGGTGACCCTGCTGCATCCTCAATATAAGTGACAGAGAAGGACATGCTGCATCCTCATTTTAAGAGACAGAGGTGGCCCTGCTGCATCCTCAATATAAGAGACAGAGGTGGTCCTGCTGCATCCTCAATGTAAGTGACAGAGGTGACCCTGCTGCACCCTCAATATAAGTGACAGAGGTGACCCTGCTGCATCCTCAATATAAGTGACAGAGGTGACCCTGCTGCATACTCAATATAAGTGACAGAGGTGGCCCTGCTGCATCCTCAATATAAGTGACGTTGGTGGTACCTGCTGCATCCTCGATATAAGTGACAGAGGTGGTCCTGCTGCATCCTCAATGTAAGTGACAGAGGTGACCCTGCTGCACCCTCAATATAAGTGACAGAGGTGACCCTGCTGCATCCTCAATATAAGTGACAGAGGTGACCCTG
Source organism: Lissotriton helveticus (assembly GCF_964261635.1). Taxonomy (NCBI): domain Eukaryota; kingdom Metazoa; phylum Chordata; class Amphibia; order Caudata; family Salamandridae; genus Lissotriton; species Lissotriton helveticus. The sequence continues at coordinate 423,735,338 of NC_136058.1, forward strand.
CTGCATCCTCAATATAAGTGACAGAGGTGGCCCTGCTGCATCCTCAATATAAGAGACAGAGGTGGTCCCGCTGCATCCTCAATGTAAGTGACAGATGTGACCCTGCTGCACCCTCAATATAAGTGACAGAGAAGGTCCTGCTGCACCCTCAATATAAGTGACAGAGAAGGTCCTGCTGCATCTTCAATATAAGTGACTGCTGCATCCTCAATATAAGTGACAGAGGTGACCCTGCTGCATCCTCAATATAAGTGACGTTGGTGGTACCTGCTGCATCCTCAATATAAGTGACAGAGGTGATCCTGCTGCATCCTCAATATAAGTGACAGAGGTGACCCTGCTGCATCCTCATTATAAGAGACAGAGGTGGCACTGCTGCATCCTCAATATAAGAGACAGAGGTGGCCCTGCTGCACCCTCAATATGAGTGACAGAGGTGACCCTGCTGCATCGCCAATATAAGTGACAGAGGTGGCCCTGCTGCATCCTCAATATAAGAGACAGAGGTAGTCCTGCTGCATCCTTAATATAAGTGACAGAGGTGACCCTGCTGCACCCTCAATATAAGTGACAGAGGTGACCCTGCTGCATCCTCAATATAAGTGACAGAGGTGATCCTGCTGCATCCTCAATATAAGTGACAGAGGTGGTCCTGCTGCATCCTCAATGTAAGTGACAGAGGTGGTCATCCTGCATCCTTAATATAAGTGACAGAGGCGGTTCTGCTGCATCCTCAATATAAGTGACAGAGGTGGTCATCCTGCATCCTCAATATAAGTGACAGAGGTGGTCCTGCTGCATCCTCAATATAAGTGACAGAGGTGACCCTGCTGCATCCTCAATATAAGTGACGGAGGTGACCCTGCTGCATCCTCAATATAAGTGACAGAGGTGGTCCTGCTGCATCCTCAATATAAGTGTCAGAGGTGACCCTGCTGCATCCTCAATATAAGTGACGGAGGTGACCCTGCTGCATCCTCAATATAAGTGACAGAGGTGGTCCTGCTGCATCCTCAACATAAGTGTCAGAGGTGACCCTGCTGCATCCTCAATATAAGTGACAGAGGTGGTCCTGCTGCATACTCAATATAAGTGACAGAGGTGATCCTGCTGCATCCTCAATATAAGTGACAAAGGTGGCCCTGCTGCATCCTCAATATAAGTGTCAGAGGTGACCCTGCAGCATCCGTAATGTAAGTGACAGAGGTGATCCTGCTGCATCCACAATATAAGTGACAGAGGTGGTCCTGCTGAATCCTCAATATAAGTGACAGAGAAGGTCCTGCTGCATCCTCAATATAAGTGACAGAGGTGACCCTGCTGCATCCTCAATATAAGTGACAGAGAAGGACCTGCTGCATCCTCATTTTAAGAGACAGAGGTAACCCTGCTGCATCCTCGTTATAAGAGACAGAGGTGGCGCTGCTGCATCCTCAATATAAGAGACAGAGGTGGTCCTGCTGCATCCTCAATGTAAGTGACAGAGGTGACCCTGCTGCACCCTCAATATAAGTGACAGAGGTGACCCTGCTGCATCCTCAATATAAGTGACAGAGGTGACCCTGCTGCATACTCAATATAAGTGACAGAGGTGGCCCTGCTGCACCCTCAATATAAGTGACAGAGGTGACCCTGCTGCATCCTCAATATAAGTGACAGAGGTGGTCCTGCTGCATACTCAATATAAGTGACAGAGGTGATCCTGCTGCATCCTCAATATAAGTGACAAAGGTGGCCCTGCTGCATCCTCAATATAAGTGTCAGAGGTGACCCTGCAGCATCCTTAATGTAAGTGACAGAGGTGATCCTGCTGCATCCACAATATAAGTGACAGAGGTGGTCCTGCTGAATCCTCAATATAAGTGACAGAGAAGGTCCTGCTGCATCCTCAATATAAGTGACAGAGGTGACCCTGCTGCATCCTCAATATAAGTGACAGAGAAGGACCTGCTGCATCCTCATTTTAAGAGACAGAGGTAACCCTGCTGCATCCTCGTTATAAGAGACAGAGGTGGCGCTGCTGCATCCTCAATATAAGAGACAGAGGTGGTCCTGCTGCATCCTCAATGTAAGTGACAGAGGTGACCCTGCTGCACCCTCAATATAAGTGACAGAGGTGACCCTGCTGCATCCTCAATATAAGTGACAGAGGTGACCATGCTGCATACTCAATATAAGTGACAGAGGTGGCCCTGCTGCATCCTCAATATAAGTGACGTTGGTGGTACCTGCTGCATCCTCAATATAAGTGACAGAGGTGGTCCTGCTGCATACTCAATATAAGTGACAGAGGTGATCCTGCTGCATCCTCAATATAAGTGTCAGAGGGGACCCTGCTACATCCTCAATATAAGTGACGGAGGTGACCCTGCTGCATCCTCAATATAAGTGATGGAGGTGACCCTGCTGCATCCTCAATATAAGTGACAGAGGTGGTCCTGCTGCATCCTCAACATAAGTGTCAGAGGTGACCCTGCTGCATCCTCAATATAAGTGACGGAGGTGACCCTGCTGCATCCTCAATATAAGTGACAGAGGTGACCCTGCTGCATCCTCAATATAAGTGACAGAGGTGATCCTGCTGCATCCTCAATATAAGTGACAGAGAAGGACCTGCTGCATCCTCATTTTAAGAGACAGAGGTAACCCTGCTGCATCCTCATTATAAGAGACAGAGGTGGCCCTGCTGCATCCTCAATATAAGAGACAGAGGTGGTCCAGCTGCATCCTCAATATAAGTGTCAGAGGTGACCCTGCAGCATCATTAATGTAAGTGACAGAGGTGGTCCTGCTGCATCCTCAATATAATTGACAGAGGTGGTCCTGCTGCATCCTCAATATAAGTGACAGAGGTGATCCTGCTGCATCCTCAATACAAGTGACATTGGTGGTCCTGCTGCATCCTTAATATAAATGACAGAGGTGGCCCAGCTGCATCCTCAATATAAGTGTCAGAGTTGACCCTGCTGCATCCTCAATATAATTGACAGAGGTGACCCTGCTGCATCCTCAATGTAAGTGACAAAGGTGGCCCTGCTGCATCCTCAATATAAGTGACAGAGGTGATCCTGCTGCATCCTCAAAATAAGTGACAGAGGTGACCCTGCTGCATCCTTAATATAAGTGACAGGGGTAGTCCTACTGCCTCCTCAATATAAGTGACAGGAGTGACCCTGCTGCATCCTCAATATAAGTGTCAGAGGTGACCCTGCTGCATCCTCAATATAAGTGACGGAGGTGACCCTGCTGCATCCTCAATATAAGTGACAGAGGTGGTCCTGCTGCATCTTCAATATAAGTGTCAGATGTGACAATGCTGCATCCTCAACATAAGTGTCAGAGGTGACCCTTCTGCATCCTCAATATAAGTGACAGAGGTGGTCCTGCTGCATACTCAATATAAGTGACAGAGGTGATCCTGCTGCATCCTCAATATAAGTGTCAGAGGGGACCCTGCTACATCCTCAATATAAGTGACGGAGGTGACCCTGCTGCATCCTCAATATAAGTGACAGAGGTGGTCCTGCTGCATCCTCAATATAAGTGTCAGAGGTGACCCTGCTGCATCCTCAATATAAGTGACGGAGGTGACCCTGCTGCATCCTCAATATAAGTGACAGAGGTGGTCCTGCTGCATCCTCAACATAAGTGTCAGAGGTGACCCTGCTGCATCCTCAATATAAGTGACAGAGGTGGTCCTGCTGCATACTCAATATAAGTGACAGAGGTGATCCTGCGGCATCCTCAATATAAGTGACAAAGGTGGCCCTGCTGCATCCTCAATATAAGTGTCAGAGGTGACCCTGCAGCATCCTTAATGTAAGTGACAGAGGTGATCCTGCTGCATCCACAATATAAGTGACAGAGGTGGTCCTGCTGAATCCTCAATATAAGTGACAGAGAAGGTCCTGCTGCATCCTCAATATAAGTGACAGAGGTGACCCTGCTGCATCCTCAATATAAGTGACAGAGAAGGACCTGCTGCATCCTCATTTTAAGAGACAGAGGTAACCCTGCTGCATCCTCGTTATAAGAGACAGAGGTGGCGCTGCTGCATCCTCAATATAAGAAACAGAGGTGGTCCTGCTGCATCCTCAATGTAAGTGACAGAGGTGACCCTGCTGCACCCTCAATATAAGTGACAGAGGTGACCCTGCTGCATCCTCAATATAAGTGACAGAGGTGACCATGCTGCATACTCAATGTAAGTGACAGAGGTGGCCCTGCTGCATCCTCAATATAAGTGACGTTGGTGGTACCTGCTGCATCCTCAATATAAGTGACAGAGGTGGTCCTGCTGCATACTCAATATAAGTGACAGAGGTGATCCTGCTGCATCCTCAATATAAGTGTCAGAGGGGACCCTGCTACATCCTCAATATAAGTGACGGAGGTGACCCTGCTGCATCCTCAATATAAGTGATGGAGGTGACCCTGCTGCATCCTCAATATAAGTGACAGAGGTGGTCCTGCTGCATCCTCAATATAAGTGTCAGAGGTGACCCTACTGCATCCTCAATATAAGTGACGGAGGTGACCCTGCTGCATCCTCAATATAAGTGACAGAGGTGGTCCTGCTGCATCCTCAACATAAGTGTCAGAGGTGACCCTGCTGCATCCTCAATATAAGTGACAGAGGCGGTCCTGCTGCATACTCAATATAAGTGACAGAGGTGATCCTGCTGCATCCTCAATATAAGTGACAAAGGTGGCCCTGCTGCATCCTCAATATAAGTGTCAGAGGTGACCCTGCAGCATCCTTAATGTAAGTGACAGAGGTGATCCTGCTGCATCCACAATATAAGTGACAGAGGTGGTCCTGCTGAATCCTCAATATAAGTGACAGAGAAGGTCCTGCTGCATCCTCAATATAAGTGGCAGAGGTGACCCTGCTGCATCCTCAATATAAGTGACAGAGAAGGACCTGCTGCATCCTCATTTTAAGAGACAGAGGTAACCCTGCTGCATCCTCGTTATAAGAGACAGAGGTGGCGCTGCTGCATCCTCAATATAAGAGACAGAGGTGGTCCTGCTGCATCCTCAATGTAAGTGACAGAGGTGACCCTGCTGCACCCTCAATATAAGTGACAGAGGTGACCCTGCTGCATACTCAATATAAGTGACAGAGGTGGCCCTGCTGCATCCTCAATATAAGTGACGTTGGTGGTACCTGCTGCATCCTCAATATAAGTGACAGAGGTGGTCCTGCTGCATCCTCAATGTAAGTGACAGAGGTGACCCTGCTTCACCCTCAATATAAGTGACAGAGAAGGTCCTGCTGCATCCTCAATATAAGTGACAGAGGTGACCCTGCTGCATCATCAATATAAGTGACAGAGGTGACCCTGCTGCACCCTCAATATAAGTGACAGAGAAGGTCCTGCTGCATCCTCAATATAAGTGACAGAGGTGGCCCTGCTGCATCTTCAATATAAGTTACTGCTGCATCCTCAATATAAGTGACAGAGGTGACCCTGCTGCATCCTCAATATAAGTGACGTTGGTGGTACCTGCTGCATCCTCAATATAAGTGACAGAGGTGATCCTGCTGCATCCTCATTATAAGAGACAGAGGTGGCTCTGCTGCATCCTCAATATAAGAGACAGAGATGGCCCTGCTGCACCCTCATTATAAGTGACAGAGGTGACCCTGCTGCATCGCCAATATAAGTGACAGAGGTGGCCCTGCTGCATACGCAATATAAGAGACAGAGGTAGTCCTGCTGCATCCTTAATATAAGTGACAGAGTTGACCCTGCTGCACCCTCAATATAAGTGACAGAGGTGACCCTGCTGCATCCTCAATATAAGTGACAGAGGTGACCCTGCTGCATCCTCAATATAAGTGACAGAGATGACCCTGCTGCATCCTCAATATAAGTAACAGAGGTGGCCCTGCTGCATCCTCAATATAAGTGTCAAAGGTGACCCTGCTGCATCCTCAATATAAGTGACAGAGGTGATCCTGATGCATCCTCAGTATTAGTGACAGAGGTGACCCTGCTGCATCCTCAATATAAGTGACAGAGGTGACCCTGCTGCATCCTCAATATAAGTGACAGAGGTGGCCCTGCTGCATCCTCAATATAAGAGACAGAGGTGGTCCTGCTGCATCCTCAATATAAGTGACAGAGGTGATCCTGCTGCATCCTCAATATAAGTGACATTGGTGGTCCTGCTGCATCCTTAATATAAATGACAGAGGTGGCCCAGCTGCATCCTCAATATAAGTGTCAGAGTTGACCCTGCAGCATCCTCAATATAATTGACAGAGGTGACCCTGCTGCATCCTCAATGTAAGTGACAAAGGTGGCCCTGCTGCATCCTCAATATAAGTGATGGAGGTGATCCTGCTGCATCCTCAATATAAGTGACAGAGGTGACCCTGCTGCATCCTTAATATAAGTGACAGGGGTGGTCCTACTGCCTCCTCAATATAAGTGACAGGAGTGACCCTGCTGCATCCTCAATATAAGTGTCAGAGGTGACCCTGCTGCATCCTCAATATAAGTGACGGAGGTGACCCTGCTGCATCCTCAATATAAGTGACAGAGGTGGTCCTGCTGCATCTTCAATATAAGTGTCAGAGGTGACAATGCTGCATCCTCAACATAAGTGTCAGAGGTGACCCTTCTGCATCCTCAATATAAGTGACAGAGGTGGTCCTGCTGCATACTCAATATAAGTGACAGAGGTGATCCTGCTGCATCCTCAATATAAGTGTCAGAGGGGACCCTGCTACATCCTCAATATAAGTGACGGAGGTGACCCTGCTGCATCCTCAATATAAGTGACAGAGGTGGTCCTGCTGCATCCTCAATATAAGTGTCAGAGGTGACCCTGCTGCATCCTCAATATAAGTGACGGAGGTGACCCTGCTGCATCCTCAATATAAGTGACAGAGGTGGTCCTGCTGCATCCTCAACATAAGTGTCAGAGGTGACCCTGCTGCATCCTCAATATAAGTGACAGAGGTGGTCCTGCTGCATACTCAATATAAGTGACAGAGGTGATCCTGCTGCATCCTCAATATAAGTGACAAAGGTGGCCCTGCTGCATCCTCAATATAAGTGTCAGAGGTGACCCTGCAGCATCCTTAATGTAAGTGACAGAGGTGATCCTGCTGCATCCACAATATAAGTGACAGAGGTGGTCCTGCTGAATCCTCAATATAAGTGACAGAGAAGGTCCTGCTGCATCCTCAATATAAGTGACAGAGGTGACCCTGCTGCATCCTCAATATAAGTGACAGAGAAGGACCTGCTGCATCCTCATTTTAAGAGACAGAGGTAACCCTGCTGCATCCTCGTTATAAGAGACAGAGGTGGCGCTGCTGCATCCTCAATATAAGAGACAGAGGTGGTCCTGCTGCATCCTCAATGTAAGTGACAGAGGTGACCCTGCTGCACCCTCAATATAAGTGACAGAGGTGACCCTGCTGCATCCTCAATATAAGTGACAGAGGTGACCCTTCTGCATACTCAATATAAGTGACAGAGGTGGCCCTGCTGCACCCTCAATATAAGTGACAGAGGTGACCCTGCTGCATCCTCAATATAAGTGACAGAGGTGACCCTGCTGCATACTCAATGTAATTGACAGAGGTGACCCTGCTGCACCCTCAATATAAGTGACAGAGAAGGTCCTGCTGCATCCTCAATATAAGTGACAGAGGTGACCCTGCTGCATCCTCAATATAAGTGACAGAGGTGACCCTGCTGCACCCTAAATATAAGTGACAGAGAAGGTCCTGCTGCATCCTCAATATACGTGACAGAGGTGGCCCTGCTGCATCTTCAATATAAGTGACTGCTGCATCCTCAATATAAGTGACAGAGGTGACCCTGCTGCATCCTCAATATAAGTGACGTTGGTGGTACCTGCTGCATCCTCAATATAAGTGACAGAGGTGATCCTGCTGCATCCTCATTATAAGAGACAGAGGTGGCCCTGCTGCATCCTCAATATAAGAGACAGAGGTGGCCCTGCTGCACCCTCATTATAAGTGACAGAGGTGACCCTGCTGCATCGCCAATATAAGTGACAGAGATGACCCTGCTGCATCCTCAATATAAGTAACAGAGGTGGCCCTGCTGCATCCTCAATATAAGTGTCAAAGGTGACCCTGCTGCATCCTCAATATAAGTGACAGAGGTGATCCTGATGCATCCTCAGTATTAGTGACAGAGGTGACCCTGCTGCATCCTCAATATAAGTGACAGAGGTGACCCTGCTGCATCCTCAATATAAGTGACAGAGATGGCCCTGCTGCATCCTCAATATAAGAGACAGAGGTGATCCTGCTGCATCCTCAATATAAGTGACAGAGGTGGTCTTGCTGCATCCTCAATATAAGTGACAGAGGTGGTCCTGCTGCATCCTCAATATAAGTGATAGAGGTGGTCCTGCTGCATCCTCAATATAAGTGACAGAGGTGGTCCTGCTGCATCCTCAATATAAGGGACAGAGGTGACCCTGCCGCATCCTCAATATAAGTGACGGAGGTGACCCTTCTGCATCCTCAAAATAAGTGTCAGAGGTGGCCCTGCTGCATCCTCAATATAAGTGACAGAGTTGGCCCTGCTGCATCCTCAATATAAGGGACAGAGGTGACCCTGCCGCATCCTCAATATAAGTGACAGAGGTGGCCCTGCTGCATCCTCAATGTAAGTGACAGATGTGACCCTGCTGCATCCTCAATATAAGTGACAGAGGTGATCCTGCTGCATCCTCAATGTAAGTGACAGAGGTGGTCCTGCTGCATCCACAATATAAGTGACAGAGGTGGTCCTACTGAATCCGCAATATAAGTGTCAGAGGTGACCCTGCAGCATCCTTAATGTAAGTGACAGAGGTGATCCTGCTGCATCCACAATATAAGTGACAGAGGTGGTCCTGCTGAATCCTCAATATAAGTGACAGATGTGACCCTGCTGCATCCTCAATATAAGTGTCAGAGGTGACCCTGCAGCTTCCCTAATGTAAGTGACAGAGGTGATCCTGCGGCATCCACAATTTAAGTGACAGAGGTGGTCCTGCTGAATCCTCAATATAAGTGACAGAGAAGGTCCTGCTGCATCCTCAATATAAGTGACAGAGGTGACCCTGCTGCATCCTCAATATAAGTGACAGAGAAGGACATGCTGCATCCTCATTTTAAGAGACAGAGGTGGCCCTGCTGCATCCTCAATATAAGAGACAGAGGTGGTCCTGCTGCATCCTCAATGTAAGTGACAGAGGTGACCCTGCTGCACCCTAAATATAAGTGACAGAGGTGACCCTGCTGCATCCTCAATATAAGTGACAGAGGTGACCCTGCTGCATACTCAATATAAGTGACAGAGGTGGCCCTGCTGCATCCTCAATATAAGTGACGTTGGTGGTACCTGCTGCATCCTCGATATAAGTGACAGAGGTGGTCCTGCTGCATCCTCAATGTAAGTGACAGAGGTGACCCTGCTGCACCCTCAATATAAGTGACAGAGGTGACCCTGCTGCATCCTCAATATAAGTGACAGAGGTGACCCTGCTGCATCCTCAATATAAGTGACAAAGGTGGCCCTGCTGCATCCTCAATATAAGAGACAGAGGTGGTCCTGCTGCATCCTCAATGTAAGTGACAGATGTGACCCTGCTGCACCCTCAATATAAGTGACAGAGAAGGTCCTGGTGCACCCTCAATATAAGTGACAGAGAAGGTCCTGCTGCATCTTCAATATAAGTGACTGCTGCATCCTCAATATAAGTGACAGAGGTGACCCTGCTGCATCCTCAATATAAGTGACGTTGGTGGTACCTGCTGCATCCTCAATATAAGTGACAGAGGTGATCCTGCTGCATCCTCAATATAAGTGACAGAGGTGACCCTGCTGCATCCTCATTATAAGAGACAGAGGTGGCACTGCTGCATCCTCAATATAAGAGACAGAGGTGGCCCTGCTGCACCCTCAATATGAGTGACAGAGGTGACCCTGCTGCATCGCCAATATAAGTGACAGAGGTGGCCCTGCTGCATCCTCAATATAAGAGACAGAGGTAGTCCTGCTGCATCCTTAATATAAGTGACAGAGGTGACCCTGCTGCACCCTCAATATAAGTGACAGAGGTGACCCTGCTGCATCCTCAATATAAGTGACAGAGGTGATCCTGCTGCATCCTCAATATAAGTGACAGAGGTGGTCCTGCTGCATCCTCAATGTAAGTGACAGAGGTGGTCATCCTGCATCCTTAATATAAGTGACAGAGGCGGTTCTGCTGCATCCTCAATATAAGTGACAGAGGTGGTCATCCTGCATCCTCAATATAAGTGACAGAGGTGGTCCTGCTGCATCCTCAATATAAGTGACAGAGGTGACCCTGCTGCATCCTCAATATAAGTGACGGAGGTGACCCTGCTGCATCCTCAATATAAGTGACAGAGGTGGTCCTGCTGCATCCTCAATATAAGTGTCAGAGGTGACCCTGCTGCATCCTCAATATAAGTGACGGAGGGGACCCTGCTGCATCCTCAATATAAGTGACAGAGGTGGTCCTGCTGCATCCTCAACATAAGTGTCAGAGGTGACCCTGCTGCATCCTCAATATAAGTGACAGAGGTGGTCCTGCTGCATACTCAATATAAGTGACAGAGACGATCCTGCTGCATCCTCAATATAAGTGACAAAGGTGGCCCTGCTGCATCCTAAATATAAGTGTCAGAGGTGACCCTGCAGCATCCTTAATGTAAGTGACAGAGGTGATCCTGCTGCATCCACAATATAAGTGACAGAGGTGGTCCTGCTGAATCCTCAATATAAGTGACAGAGAAGGTCCTGCTGCATCCTCAATATAAGTGACAGAGGTGACCCTGCTGCATCCTCAATATAAGTGACAGAGAAGGACCTGCTGCATCCTCATTTTAAGAGACAGAGGTAACCCTGCTGCATCCTCGTTATAAGAGACAGAGGTGGCGCTGCTGCATCCTCAATATAAGAGACAGAGGTGGTCCTGCTGCATCCTCAATGTAAGTGACAGAGGTGACCCTGCTGCACCCTCAATATAAGTGACAGAGGTGACCCTGCTGCATCCTCAATATAAGTGACAGAGGTGACCCTGCTGCATACTCAATATAAGTGACAGAGGTGGCCCTGCTGCACCCTCAATATAAGTGACAGAGGTGACCCTGCTGCATCCTCAATATAAGTGACAGAGGTGACCCTGCTGCATACTCAATGTAAGTGACAGAGGTGACCCTGCTGCACCCTCAATATAAGTGGGAGAAAAAGGTCCTGCTGCATCCTCAATATAAGTGACAGAGGTGACCCTGCTGCATCCTCAATGTAAGTGACAGAGGTGACCCTGCTGCACCCTCAATATAAGTGACGTTGGCGGTACCTGCTGCATCCTCAATATAAGTGACAGAGGTGATCCTGCTGCATCCTCAATATACGTGACAGAGGTGGCCCTGCTGCATCTTCAATATAAGTGACTGCTGCATCCTCAATATAAGTGACAGAGGTGACCCTGCTGCATCCTCAATATAAGTGACGTTGGCGGTACCTGCTGCATCCTCAATATAAGTGACAGAGGTGATCCTGCTGCATCCTCATTATAAGAGACAGAGGTGGCCCTGCTGCATCCTCAATATAAGAGACAGAGGTGGCCCTGCTGCACCCTCATTATAAGTGACAGAGATGACCCTGCTGCATCGCCAATATAAGTGACAGAGGTGGCCCTGCTGCATCCGCAATATAAGAGACAGAGGTAGTCCTGCTGCATCCTTAATATAAGTGACAGAGGTGACCCTGCTGCACCCTCAATATAAGTGACAGAGGTGACCCTGCTGCATCCTCAATATAAGTGACAGAGGTGACCCTGCTGCATCCTCAATATAAGTGACAGAGATGACCCTGCTGCATCCTCAATATAAGTAACAGAGGTGGCCCTGCTGCATCCTCAATATAAGTGTCAAAGGTGACCCTGCTGCATCCTCAATATAAGTGACAGAGGTGATCCTGATGCATCCTCAGTATTAGTGACAGAGGTGACCCTGCTGCATCCTCAATATAAGTGACAGAGGTGACCCTGCTGCATCCTCAATATAAGTGACAGAGATGGCCCTGCTGCATCCTCAATATAAGAGGCAGAGGTGATCCTGCTGCATCCTCAATATAAGTGACAGAGGTGTTCTTGCTGCATCCTCAATATAAGTGACAGAGGTGGTCCTGCTGCATCCTCAATATAAGTGACAGAGGTGGTCCTGCTGCATCCTCAATATAAGTGACAGAGGTGGTCCTGCTGCATCCTCAATATAAGGGACAGAGGTGACCCTGCCGCATCCTCAATATAAGTGACGGAGGTGACCCTTCTGCATCCTCAAAATAAGTGTCAGAGGTGGCCCTGCTGCATCCTCAATATAAGTGACAGAGGTGGCCCTGCTGCATCCTCAATATAAGGGACAGAGGTGACCCTGCCGCATCCTCAATATAAGTGACAGAGGTGGCCCTGCTGCATCCTCAATGTAAGTGACAGATGTGACCCTGCTGCATCCTCAATATAAGTGACAGAGGTGATCCTGCTGCATCCTCAATGTAAGTGACAGAGGTGATCCTGCTGCATCCACAATATAAGTGACAGAGGTGGTCCTACTGAATCCGCAATATAAGTGTCAGAGGTGACCCTGCAGCATCCTTAATGTAAGTGACAGAGGTGATCCTGCTGCATCCACAATATAAGTGACAGAGGTGGTCCTGCTGAATCCTCAATATAAGTGACAGATGTGACCCTGCTGCATCCTCAATATAAGTGTCAGAGGTGACCCTGCAGAATCCTTAATGTAAGTGACAGAGGTGATCCTGCTGCATCCACAATATAAGTGACAGAGGTGGTCCTGCTGAATCCTCAATATAAGTGACAGAGAAGGTCCTGCTGCATCCTCAATATAAGTGACAGAGGTGACCCTGCTGCATCCTCAATATAAGTGACAGAGAAGGACATGCTGCATCCTCATTTTAAGAGACAGAGGTGGCCCTGCTGCATCCTCAATGTAAGTGACAGAGGTGACCCTGCTGCACCCTCAATATAAGTGACAGAGGTGACCCTGCTGCATCCTCAATATAAGTGACAGAGGTGACCCTGCTGCATACTCAATATAAGTGACAGAGGTGGCCCTGCTGCATCCTCAATATTAGTGACGTTGGTGGTACCTGCTGCATCCTCGATATAAGTGACAGAGGTGGTCCTGCTGCATCCTCAATGTAAGTGACAGAGGTGACCCTGCTGCACCCTCAATATAAGTGACAGAGGTGACCCTGCTGCATCCTCAATATAAGTGACAGAGGTGACCCTGCTGCATCCTCAATATAAGTGCCAGAGGTGGCCCTGCTGCATCCTCAATATAAGAGACAGAGGTGGTCCTGCTGCATCCTCAATGTAAGTGACAGATGTGACCCTGCTGCACCCTCAATATAAGTGACAGAGAAGGTCCTGCTGCACCCTCAATATAAGTGACAGAGAAGGTCCTGCTGCATCTTCAATATAAGTGACTGCTGCATTCTCAATATAAGTGACAGAGGTGACCCTGCTGAATCCTCAATATAAGTGACGTTGGTGGTACCTGCTGCATCCTCAATATAAGTGACAGAGGTGATCCTGCTGCATCCTCAATATAAGTGACAGAGGTGACCCTGCTGCATCCTCATTATAAGAGACAGAGGTGGCACTGCTGCATCCTCAATATAAGAGACAGAGGTGGCCCTGCTGCACCCTCAATATGAGTGACAGAGGTGACCCTGCTGCATCGCCAATATAAGTGACAGAGGTGGCCCTGCTGCATCCTCAATATAAGAGACAGAGGTAGTCCTGCTGCATCCTTAATATAAGTGACAGAGGTGACCCTGCTGCACCCTCAATATAAGTGACAGAGGTGACCCTGCTGCATCCTCAATATAAGTGACAGAGGTGATCCTGCTGCATCCTCAATATAAGTGACAGAGGTGGTCCTGCTGCATCCTCAATGTAAGTGACAGAGGTGGTCATCCTGCATCCTTAATATAAGTGACAGAGGCGGTTCTGCTGCATCCTCAATATAGGTGTCAGATGTGACCCTGATGCATCCTCAATATAAGTGACAGAGGTGGTCATCCTGCATCCTCAATATAAGTGACAGAGGTGGTCCTGCTGCATCCTCAATATAAGTGACAGAGGTGACCCTGCTGCATCCTCAATATAAGTGGCAGAGGTGGTCCTGCTGCTTCCTCAATATAGGTGTCAGATGTGACCCTGATGCATCCTCAATATAAGTGACAGAGGTGATCCTGCTGCATCCTCAATATAAGTGACAGAGGTGGTCCTGCTGCATCCTCAATATAAGTGACAGAGGTGACCCTGCTGCATGGTGATCCTGCTGCATCCTCAATATAAGTGACAGAGGTGACCCTGCTGCATCTTCAATATAAGTGACAGAGGTGGTCCTGCTGCATCCTCAATATAAGTGTCAGAGGTGACCCTGCTGCATCCTCAATATAAGTGACAGAGGTGGTCCGGCTGCATCCTCAATATAAGTGACAGAGGTGGTCCTGCTGCATCCTCAATATAAGTGACAGAGGTGGTCCTGCTGCATGCTCAACATAAGTGACAGAGATGACCCTGCTGCATCCTCAATGTAAGTGACAGAGGTGACCCTGCTGCATCGTCAATATAAATAACAGAGAAGTCCTGCTGCATCCTCATTTTAAGAGACAGAGGTAACCCTGCTGCATCCTCATTATAAGAGACAGAGGTGGGCCTGCTGCATCCTTAATATAAGTGACAGAGGTGGCCCTGCTGCACCCTCAAAATAAGTGACAGAGGTGACCCTGCTGCATCGTCAATATACGTGACAGAGGTGGCCCTGCTGCATCCTCAATATAAGAGACAGAGGTGGTCCTGCTGCATCCTTAATATAAGTGACAGAGGTGACCCTGCTGCACCCTCAATATAAGTGACAGAGGCGACCCTGCTGCATCCTCAATATAAGTGACAGAGGTAGCCCTGCTGCATCCTCAATATAAGTAACAGAGGTGGCCCTGCTGCATCCTCCATATAAGTGTCAGAGGTGGCCCTGCTGCATCCTCAATATAAGTGACAGAGGTGGCCCTGCTGCATCCTCAATATAAGGGACAGAGGTGACCCTGCCGCATCTTCGATGTAAGTGACAGATGTGACCCTGCTGCATCCTCAATATAAGTGACAAAAGTGATTCTGCTGCATCCTCAATATAAGTGACAGAGATGGTCCTGCTGCATCCTCAATATAAATGACATAGGTGGTCATCCTGCATCCTCAATATAATTGACAGAGGTGGTCCTGGTGCATTCCTCAATATAAGTGACAGAGGTGGTCATCCTGCATCCTCAATATAAGTGACAGAGGTGGTCCTGCTGCATCCTCAATATAAGTGACAGAGGTGACCCTGCTGCATCCTCAATATAAGTGACAGAGGTGGTCCTGCTGCATCCTCAATATAAGTGACAGAGGGGGTCCTGCTGCATCCACAATATAAGTGGCAGAGGTGATCCTGCTGCATCCTCAATATAAGTGACAGAGGTGGTCCTGCTGCATCCTCAATATAAGTGACAGAGGTGATCCTGCTGCATCCTCAATAGAAGTGACATTGGTGGTCCTGCTCCATCCTTAATATAAATGACAGAGGTGGCCCAGCTGCATCCTCAATATAAGTGTCAGAGGTGACCCTGCAGCATCCTTAATATAAATGACAGAGGTGGCCCAGCTGCATCCTCAATATAAGTGTCAGAGTTGACCCTGCTGCATCCTCAATATAATTGACAGAGGTGACCCTGCTGCATCCTCAATGTAAGTGACAAAGGTGGCCCTGCTGCATCCTCAATATAAGTGACGGAGGTGATCCTGCTGTATCCTCAATATAAGTGACAGAGGTGACCCTGCTGCATCCTTAATATAAGTGACAGGGGTGGTCCTACTGCCTCCTCAATATAAGTGACAGGAGTGACCCTGCTGCATCCTCAATATAAGTGTCAGAGGTGACCCTGCTGCATCCTCAATATAAGTGACGGAGGTGACCCTGCTGCATCCTCAATATAAGTGACAGAGGTGGTTCTGCTGCATCTTCAATATAAGTGTCAGAGGTGACAATCCTGCATCCTCAACATAAGTGTCAGAGGTGACCCTTCTGCATCCTCAATATAAGTGACAGAGGTGGTCCTGCTGCATACTCAATATAAGTGACGGAGGTGACCCTGCTGCATCCTCAATATAAGTGACGGAGGTGACCCTGCTGCATCCTTAATATAAGTGTCAGAGGTGACCCTGCTGCATCCTCAATATAAGTGACGAAGGTGACCCTGCTGCATTCTCAATATAAGTGACAGAGGTGGTCCTGCTGCATCCTCAACATAAGTGTCAGAGGTGACCCTGCTGCATCCTCAATATAAGTGACAGAGGTGGTCCTGCTGCATACTCAATATAAGTGACAGAGGTGATCCTGCTGCATCCTCAATATAAGTGACAAAGGTGGCCCTGCTGCATCCTCAATATAAGTGTCAGAGGTGACCCTGCAGCATCCTTAATGTAAGTGACAGAGGTGATCCTGCTGCATCCACAATATAAGTGACAGAGGTGGTCCTGCTGAATCCTCAATATAAGTGACAGAGAAGGTCCTGCTGCATCCTCAATATAAGTGGCAGAGGTGACCCTGCTGCATCCTCAATATAAGTGACAGAGAAGGACCTGCTGCATCCTTATTTTAAGAGACAGAGGTAACCCTGCTGCATCCTCGTTATAAGAGACAGAGGTGGCGCTGCTGCATCCTCAATATAAGAGACAGAGGTGGTCCTGCTGCATACTCAATATAAGTGACAGAGGTGATCCTGCTGCATCCTCAATATAAGTGTCAGAGGGGACCCTGCTACATCCTCAATATAAGTGACGGAGGTGACCCTGCTGCATCCTCAATATAAGTGACAGGGGTGGTCCTGCTGCATCCTCAATATAAGTGTCAGAGGTGACCCTGCTGCATCCTCAATATAAGTGACAGAGGTGGTCCTGCTGCATCCTCAACATAAGTGTCAGAGGTGACCCTGCTGCATCCTCAATATAAGTGACAGAGGTGGTCCTGCTGCATACTCAATATAAGTGACAGAGGTGATCCTGCTGCATCCTCAATATAAGTGACAAAGGTGGCCCTGCTGCATCCTCAATATAAGTGTCAGAGGTGACCCTGCAGCATCCTTAATGTAAGTGACAGAGGTGATCCTGCTGCATCCACAATATAAGTGACAGAGGTGGTCCTGCTGAATCCTCAATATAAGTGACAGAGAAGGTCCTGCTGCATCCTCAATATAAGTGACAGAGGTGACCCTGCTGCATCCTCAATATAAGTGACAGAGAAGGACCTGCTGCATCCTCATTTTAAGAGACAGAGGTAACCCTGCTGCATCCTCGTTATAAGAGACAGAGGTGGCGCTGCTGCATCCTCAATATAAGAGACAGAGGTGGTCCTGCTGCATCCTCAATGTAAGTGACAGAGGTGACCCTGCTGCACCCTCAATATAAGTGACAGAGGTGACCCTGCTGCATCCTCAATATAAGTGACAGAGGTGACCCTGCTGCATACTCAATATAAGTGACAAAGGTGGCCCTGCTGCATCCTCAATATAAGTGACGTTGGTGGTACCTGCTGCATCCTCAATATAAGTGACAGAGGTGGTCCTGCTGCATACTCAATATAAGTGACAGAGGTGATCCTGCTGCCTCCTCAATATAAGTGTCAGAGGGGACCCTGCTACATCCTCAATATAAGTGACGGAGGTGACCCTGCTGCATCCTCAATATAAGTGACGGAGGTGACCCTGCTGCATCCTCAATATAAGTGACAGAGGTGGTCCTGCTGCATCCTCAATTTAAGTGTCAGAGGTGACCCTGCTGCATCCTCAATATAAGTGACGGAGGTGACCCTGCTGCATCCTCAATATAAGGGACAGAGGTGGTCCTGCTGCATCCTCAACATAAGTGTAAGAGGTGACCCTGCTGCATCCTCAATATAAGTGACAGAGGTGGTCCTGCTGCATACTCAATATAAGTGACAGAGGTGATCCTGCTGCATCCTCAATATAAGTGACAAAGGTGGCCCTGCAGCATCCTCAATATAAGTGTCAGAGGTGACCCTGCAGCATCCTTAATGTAAGTGACAGAGGTGATCCTGCTGCATCCACAATATAAGTGACAGAGGTGGTCCTGCTGAATCCTCAATATAAGTGACGGAGAAGGTCCTGCTGCATCCTCAATATAAGTGGCAGAGGTGACCCTGCTGCATCCTCAATATAAGTGACAGAGAAGGACCTGCTGCATCCTCATTTTAAGAGACAGAGGTAACCCTGCTGCATCCTCGTTATAAGAGACAGAGGTGGCGCTGCTGCATCCTCAATATAAGAGACAGAGGTGGTCCTGCTGCATCCTCAATGTAAGTGACAGAGGTGACCCTGCTGCACCCTCAATATAAGTGACAGAGGTGGTCCTGCTGCATCCTCAACATAAGTGTCAGAGGTGACCCTGCTGCATCCTCAATATAAGTGACAGAGGTGGCCCTGCTGCATACTCAATATAAGTGACAGAGGTGATCCTGCTGCATCCTCAATATAAGTGTCAGAGGTGACCCTGCTGCATCCTCAATATAAGTGACAGAGGTGACCCTGCTGCATCCGCAATATAAGTGACGGAGGTGACCCTGCTGCATCCTCAATATAAGTGACAGAGGTGGTCCTGCTGCATCCTCAATATAAGTGTCAGAGGTGACCCTGCTGCATCCTCAATATAAGTGACAGAGAAGGACCTGCTGCATCCTCATTTTAAGAGACAGAGGTAACCCTGCTGCATCCTCATTATAAGAGACAGAGGTGGCCCTGCTGCATCCTAAATATAAGAGACAGAGGTGGTCCTGCTGCATCCTCAATGTAAGTGACAGAGGTGACCCTGCTGCACCCTCAATATAAGTGACAGAGGTGACCCTGCTGCATACTCAATATAAGTGACAGAGAGGTGGCCCTGCTGCATCCTCAATATAAGTGACGTTGGTGGTACCTGCTGCATCCTCAATATAAGTGACAGAGGTGGTCCTGCTGCATCCTCAATGTAAGTGACAGAGGTGACCCTGCTTCACCCTCAATATAAGTGACAGAGAAGGTCCTGCTGCATCCTCAATATAAGTGACAGAGGTGACCCTGCTGCATCCTCAATATAAGTGACAGAGGTGACCCTGCTGCACCCTCAATATAAGTGACAGAGAAGGTCCTGCTGCATCCTCAATATAAGTGACAGAGGTGGCCCTGCTGCATCTTCAATATAAGTTACTGCTGCATCCTCAATATAAGTGACAGAGGTGACCCTGCTGCATCCTCAATATAAGTGACGTTGGTGGTACCTGCTGCATCCTCAATATAAGTGACAGAGGTGATCCTGCTGCATCCTCATTATAAGAGACAGAGGTGGCTCTGCTGCATCCTCAATATAAGAGACAGAGATGGCCCTGCTGCAACCTCATTATAAGTGACAGAGGTGACCCTGCTGCATCGCCAATATAAGTGACAGAGGTGGCCCTGCTGCATACGCAATATAAGAGACAGAGGTAGTCCTGCTGCATCCTTAATATAAGTGACAGAGTTGACCCTGCTGCACCCTCAATATAAGTGACAGAGGTGACCCTGCTGCATCCTCAATATAAGTGACAGAGGTGACCCTGCTGCATCCTCAATATAAGTGACAGAGATGACCCTGCTGCATCCTCAATATAAGTAACAGAGGTGGCCCTGCTGCATACGCAATATAAGAGACAGAGGTAGTCCTGCTGCATCCTTAATATAAGTGACAGAGGTGACCCTGCTGCATCCTCAATATAAGTGACAGAGGTGACCCTGCTGCATCCTCAATATAAGTGACAGAGGTGGCCCTGCTGCATCCTCAATATAAGAGACAGAGGTGGTCCTGCTGCATCCTCAATATAAGTGACAGAGGTGATCCTGCTGCATCCTCAATATACGTGACATTGGTGGTCCTGCTGCATCCTTAATATAAATGACAGAGGTGGCCCAGCTGCATCCTCAATATAAGTGTCAGAGTTGACCCTGCAGCATCCTCAATATAATTGACAGAGGTGACCCTGCTGCATCCTCAATGTAAGTGACAAAGGTGGCCCTGCTGCATCCTCAATATAAGTGATGGAGGTGATCCTGCTGCATCCTCAATATAAGTGACAGAGGTGACCCTGCTGCATCCTTAATATAAGTGACAGGGGTGGTCCTACTGCCTCCTCAATATAAGTGACAGGAGTGACCCTGCTGCATCCTCAATATAAGTGTCAGAGGTGACCCTGCTGCATCCTCAATATAAGTGACGGAGGTGACCCTGCTGCATCCTCAATATAAGTGACAGAGGTGGTCCTGCTGCATCTTCAATATAAGTGTCAGAGGTGACAATGCTGCATCCTCAACATAAGTGTCAGAGGTGACCCTTCTGCATCCTCAATATAAGTGACAGAGGTGGTCCTGCTGCATACTCAATGTAAGTGACAGAGGTGATCCTGCTGCATCCTCAATATAAGTGTCAGAGGGGACCCTGCTACATCCTCAATATAAGTGACGGAGGTGACCCTGCTGCATCCTCAATATAAGTGACAGAGGTGGTCCTGCTGCATCCTCAATATAAGTGTCAGAGGTGACCCTGCTGCATCCTCAATATAAGTGACGGAGGTGACCCTGCTGCATCCTCAATATAAGTGACAGAGGTGGTCCTGCTGCATCCTCAACATAAGTGTCAGAGGTGACCCTGCTGCATCCTCAATATAAGTGACAGAGGTGGTCCTGCTGCATACTCAATATAAGTGACAGAGGTGATCCTGCTGCATCCTCAATATAAGTGACAAAGGTGGCCCTGCTGCATCCTCAATATAAGTGTCAGAGGTGACCCTGCAGCATCCTTAATGTAAGTGACAGAGGTGATCCTGCTGCATCCACAATATAAGTGACAGAGGTGGTCCTGCTGAATCCTCAATATAAGTGACAGAGAAGGTCCTGCTGCATCCTCAATATAAGTGACAGAGGTGACCCTGCTGCATCCTCAATATAAGTGACAGAGAAGGACCTGCTGCATCCTCAATGTAAGTGACAGAGGTGACCCTGCTGCACCCTCAATATAAGTGACAGAGGTGACCCTGCTGCATCCTCAATATAAGTGACAGAGGTGACCCTGCTGCATACTCAATATAAGTGACAGAGGTGGCCCTGCTGCACCCTCAATATAAGTGACAGAGGTGACCCTGCTGCATCCTCAATATAAGTGACAGAGGTGACCCTGCTGCATACTCAATGTAAGTGACAGAGGTGACCCTGCTGCACCCTCAATATAAGTGACAGAGAAGGTCCTGCTGCATCCTCAATATAAGTGACAGAGGTGACCCTGCTGCATCCTCAATATAAGTGACAGAGGTGACCCTGCTGCACCCTAAATATAAGTGACAGAGAAGGTCCTGCTGCATCCTCAATATACGTGACAGAGGTGGCCCTGCTGCATCTTCAATATAAGTGACTGCTGCATCCTCAATATAAGTGACAGAGGTGACCCTGCTGCATCCTCAATATAAGTGACGTTGGTGGTACCTGCTGCATCCTCAATATAAGTGACAGAGGTGATCCTGCTGCATCCTCATTATAAGAGACAGAGGTGGCCCTGCTGCATCCTCAATATAAGAGACAGAGGTGGCCCTGCTGCACCCTCATTATAAGTGACAGAGGTGACCCTGCTGCATCGCCAATATAAGTGACAGAGATGACCCTGCTGCATCCTCAATATAAGTAACAGAGGTGGCCCTGCTGCATCCTCAATATAAGTGTCAAAGGTGACCCTGCTGCATCCTCAATATAAGTGACAGAGGTGATCCTGATGCATCCTCAGTATTAGTGACAGAGGTGACCCTGCTGCATCCTCAATATAAGTGACAGAGGTGACCCTGCTGCATCCTCAATATAAGTGACAGAGATGGCCCTGCTGCATCCTCAATATAAGAGACAGAGGTGATCCTGCTGCATCCTCAATATAAGTGACAGAGGTGGTCTTGCTGCATCCTCAATATAAGTGACAGAGGTGGTCCTGCTGCATCCTCAATATAAGTGACAGAGGTGGTCCTGCTGCATCCTCAATATAAGTGACAGAGGTGGTCCTGCTGCATCCTCAATATAAGGGACAGAGGTGACCCTGCCGCATCCTCAATATAAGTGACGGAGGTGACCCTTCTGCATCCTCAAAATAAGTGTCAGAGGTGGCCCTGCTGCATCCTCAATATAAGTGACAGAGTTGGCCCTGCTGCATCCTCAATATAAGGGACAGAGGTGACCCTGCCGCATCCTCAATATAAGTGACAGAGGTGGCCCTGCTGCATCCTCAATGTAAGTGACAGATGTGACCCTGCTGCATCCTCAATATAAGTGACAGAGGTGATCCTGCTGCATCCTCAATGTAAGTGACAGAGGTGGTCCTGCTGCATCCACAATATAAGTGACAGAGGTGGTCCTACTGAATCCGCAATATAAGTGTCAGAGGTGACCCTGCAGCATCCTTAATGTAAGTGACAGAGGTGATCCTGCTGCATCCACAATATAAGTGACAGAGGTGGTCCTGCTGAATCCTCAATATAAGTGACAGATGTGACCCTGCTGCATCCTCAATATAAGTGTCAGAGGTGACCCTGCAGCTTCCCTAATGTAAGTGACAGAGGTGATCCTGCTGCATCCACAATATAAGTGACAGAGGTGGTCCTGCTGAATCCTCAATATAAGTGACAGAGAAGGTCCTGCTGCATCCTCAATATAAGTGACAGAGGTGACCCTGCTGCATCCTCAATATAAGTGACAGAGAAGGACATGCTGCATCCTCATTTTAAGAGACAGAGGTGGCCCTGCTGCATCCTCAATATAAGAGACAGAGGTGGTCATGCTGCATCCTCAATGTAAGTGACAGAGGTGACCCTGCTGCACCCTAAATATAAGTGACAGAGGTGACCCTGCTGCATCCTCAATATAAGTGACAGAGGTGACCCTGCTGCATACTCAATATAAGTGACAGAGGTGGCCCTGCTGCATCCTCAATATAAGTGACGTTGGTGGTACCTGCTGCATCCTCGATATAAGTGACAGAGGTGGTCCTGCTGCATCCTCAATGTAAGTGACAGAGGTGACCCTGCTGCACCCTCAATATAAGTGACAGAGGTGACCCTGCTGCATCCTCAATATAAGTGACAGAGGTGACCCTGCTGCATCCTCAATATAAGTGACAGAGGTGGCCCTGCTGCATCCTCAATATAAGAGACAGAGGTGGTCCTGCTGCATCCTCAATGTAAGTGACAGATGTGACCCTGCTGCACCCTCAATATAAGTGACAGAGAAGGTCCTGCTGCACCCTCAATATAAGTGACAGAGAAGGTCCTGCTGCATCTTCAATATAAGTGACTGCTGCATCCTCAATATAAGTGACAGAGGTGACCCTGCTGCATCCTCAATATAAGTGACGTTGGTGGTACCTGCTGCATCCTCAATATAAGTGACAGAGGTGATCCTGCTGCATCCTCAATATAAGTGACAGAGGTGACCCTGCTGCATCCTCATTATAAGAGACAGAGGTGGCACTGCTGCATCCTCAATATAAGAGACAGAGGTGGCCCTGCTGCACCCTCAATATGAGTGACAGAGGTGACCCTGCTGCATCGCCAATATAAGTGACAGAGGTGGCCCTGCTGCATCCTCAATATAAGAGACAGAGGTAGTCCTGCTGCATCCTTAATATAGGTGACAGAGGTGACCCTGCTGCACCCTCAATATAAGTGACAGAGGTGACCCTGCTGCATCCTCAATATAAGTGACAGAGGTGATCCTGCTGCATCCTCAATATAAGTGACAGAGGTGGTCCTGCTGCATCCTCAATGTAAGTGACAGAGGTGGTCATCCTGCATCCTTAATATAAGTGACAGAGGCGGTTCTGCTGCATCCTCAATATAAGTGACAGAGGTGGTCCTGCTGCATCCTCAATATAAGTGTCAGAGGTGACCCTGCTGCATCCTCAATATAAGTGACGGAGGTGACCCTGCTGCATCCTCAATATAAGTGACAGAGGTGGTCCTGCTGCATCCTCAACATAAGTGTCAGAGGTGACCCTGCTGCATCCTCAATATAAGTGACAGAGGTGGTCCTGCTGCATACTCAATATAAGTGACAGAGACGATCCTGCTGCATCCTCAATATAAGTGACAAAGGTGGCCCTGCTGCATCCTAAATATAAGTGTCAGAGGTGACCCTGCAGCATCCTTAATGTAAGTGACAGAGGTGATCCTGCTGCATCCACAATATAAGTGACAGAGGTGGTCCTGCTGAATCCTCAATATAAGTGACAGAGAAGGTCCTGCTGCATCCTCAATATAAGTGACAGAGGTGACCCTGCTGCATCCTCAATATAAGTGACAGAGAAGGACCTGCTGCATCCTCATTTTAAGAGACAGAGGTAACCCTGCTGCATCCTCGTTATAAGAGACAGAGGTGGCGCTGCTGCATCCTCAATATAAGAGACAGAGGTGGTCCTGCTGCATCCTCAATGTAAGTGACAGAGGTGACCCTGCTGCACCCTCAATATAAGTGACAGAGGTGACCCTGCTGCATCCTCAATATAAGTGACAGAGGTGACCCTGCTGCATACTCAATATAAGTGACAGAGGTGGCCCTGCTGCACCCTCAATATAAGTGACAGAGGTGACCCTGCTGCATCCTCAATATAAGTGACAGAGGTGACCCTGCTGCATACTCAATGTAAGTGACAGAGGTGACCCTGCTGCACCCTCAATATAAGTGGGAGAAAAAGGTCCTGCTGCATCCTCAATATAAGTGACAGAGGTGACCCTGCTGCATCCTCAATGTAAGTGACAGAGGTGACCCTGCTGCACCCTCAATATAAGTGACGTTGGCGGTACCTGCTGCATCCTCAATATAAGTGACAGAGGTGATCCTGCTGCATCCTCAATATACGTGACAGAGGTGGCCCTGCTGCATCTTCAATATAAGTGACTGCTGCATCCTCAATATAAGTGACAGAGGTGACCCTGCTGCATCCTCAATATAAGTGACGTTGGCGGTACCTGCTGCATCCTCAATATAAGTGACAGAGGTGATCCTGCTGCATCCTCATTATAAGAGACAGAGGTGGCCCTGCTGCATCCTCAATATAAGAGACAGAGGTGGCCCTGCTGCACCCTCATTATAAGTGACAGAGATGACCCTGCTGCATCGCCAATATAAGTGACAGAGGTGGCCCTGCTGCATCCGCAATATAAGAGACAGAGGTAGTCCTGCTGCATCCTTAATATAAGTGACAGAGGTGACCCTGCTGCACCCTCAATATAAGTGACAGAGGTGACCCTGCTGCATCCTCAATATAAGTGACAGAGGTGACCCTGCTGCACCCTCAATATAAGTGACAGAGATGACCCTGCTGCATCCTCAATATAAGTAACAGAGGTGGCCCTGCTGCATCCTCAATATAAGTGTCAAAGGTGACCCTGCTGCATCCTCAATATAAGTGACAGAGGTGATCCTGATGCATCCTCAGTATTAGTGACAGAGGTGACCCTGCTGCATCCTCAATATAAGTGACAGAGGTGACCCTGCTGCATCCTCAATATAAGTGACAGAGATGGCCCTGCTGCATCCTCAATATAAGAGACAGAGGTGATCCTGCTGCATCCTCAATATAAGTGACAGAGGTGTTCTTGCTGCATCCTCAATATAAGTGACAGAGGTGGTCCTGCTGCATCCTCAATATAAGTGACAGAGGTGGTCCTGCTGCATCCTCAATATAAGTGACAGAGGTGGTCCTGCTGCATCCTCAATATAAGGGACAGAGGTGACCCTGCCGCATCCTCAATATAAGTGACGGAGGTGACCCTTCTGCATCCTCAAAATAAGTGTCAGAGGTGGCCCTGCTGCATCCTCAATATAAGTGACAGAGGTGGCCCTGCTGCATCCTCAATATAAGGGACAGAGGTGACCCTGCCGCATCCTCAATATAAGTGACAGAGGTGGCCCTGCTGCATCCTCAATGTAAGTGACAGATGTGACCCTGCTGCATCCTCAATATAAGTGACAGAGGTGATCCTGCTGCATCCTCAATGTAAGTGACAGAGGTGATCCTGCTGCATCCACAATATAAGTGACAGAGGTGGTCCTACTGAATCCGCAATATAAGTGTCAGAGGTGACCCTGCAGCATCCTTAATGTAAGTGACAGAGGTGATCCTGCTGCATCCACAATATAAGTGACAGAGGTGGTCCTGCTGAATCCTCAATATAAGTGACAGATGTGACCCTGCTGCATCCTCAATATAAGTGTCAGAGGTGACCCTGCAGCATCCTTAATGTAAGTGACAGAGGTGATCCTGCTGCATCCACAATATAAGTGACAGAGGTGGTCCTGCTGAATCCTCAATATAAGTGACAGAGAAGGTCCTGCTGCATCCTCAATATAAGTGACAGAGGTGACCCTGCTGCATCCTCAATATAAGTGACAGAGAAGGACATGCTGCATCCTCATTTTAAGAGACAGAGGTGGCCCTGCTGCATCCTCAATGTAAGTGACAGAGGTGACCCTGCTGCACCCTCAATATAAGTGACAGAGGTGACCCTGCTGCATCCTCAATATAAGTGACAGAGGTGATCCTGCTGCATCCACAATATAAGTGACAGAGGTGGTCCTGCTGAATCCTCAATATAAGTGACAGATGTGACCCTGCTGCATCCTCAATATAAGTGTCAGAGGTGACCCTGCAGCTTCCCTAATGTAAGTGACAGAGGTGATCCTGCTGCATCCACAATATAAGTGACAGAGGTGGTCCTGCTGAATCCTCAATATAAGTGACAGAGAAGGTCCTGCTGCATCCTCAATATAAGTGACAGAGGTGACCCTGCTGCATCCTCAATATAAGTGACAGAGAAGGACATGCTGCATCCTCATTTTAAGAGACAGAGGTGGCCCTGCTGCATCCTCAATATAAGAGACAGAGGTGGTCATGCTGCATCCTCAATGTAAGTGACAGAGGTGACCCTGCTGCACCCTAAATATAAGTGACAGAGGTGACCCTGCTGCATCCTCAATATAAGTGACAGAGGTGACCCTGCTGCATACTCAATATAAGTGACAGAGGTGGCCCTGCTGCATCCTCAATATAAGTGACGTTGGTGGTACCTGCTGCATCCTCGATATAAGTGACAGAGGTGGTCCTGCTGCATCCTCAATGTAAGTGACAGAGGTGACCCTGCTGCACCCTCAATATAAGTGACAGAGGTGACCCTGCTGCATCCTCAATATAAGTGACAGAGGTGACCCTGCTGCATCCTCAATATAAGTGACAGAGGTGGCCCTGCTGCATCCTCAATATAAGAGACAGAGGTGGTCCTGCTGCATCCTCAATGTAAGTGACAGATGTGACCCTGCTGCACCCTCAATATAAGTGACAGAGAAGGTCCTGCTGCACCCTCAATATAAGTGACAGAGAAGGTCCTGCTGCATCTTCAATATAAGTGACTGCTGCATCCTCAATATAAGTGACAGAGGTGACCCTGCTGCATCCTCAATATAAGTGACGTTGGTGGTACCTGCTGCATCCTCAATATAAGTGACAGAGGTGATCCTGCTGCATCCTCAATATAAGTGACAGAGGTGACCCTGCTGCATCCTCATTATAAGAGACAGAGGTGGCACTGCTGCATCCTCAATATAAGAGACAGAGGTGGCCCTGCTGCACCCTCAATATGAGTGACAGAGGTGACCCTGCTGCATCGCCAATATAAGTGACAGAGGTGGCCCTGCTGCATCCTCAATATAAGAGACAGAGGTAGTCCTGCTGCATCCTTAATATAGGTGACAGAGGTGACCCTGCTGCACCCTCAATATAAGTGACAGAGGTGACCCTGCTGCATCCTCAATATAAGTGACAGAGGTGATCCTGCTGCATCCTCAATATAAGTGACAGAGGTGGTCCTGCTGCATCCTCAATGTAAGTGACAGAGGTGGTCATCCTGCATCCTTAATATAAGTGACAGAGGCGGTTCTGCTGCATCCTCAATATAAGTGACAGAGGTGGTCCTGCTGCATCCTCAATATAAGTGTCAGAGGTGACCCTGCTGCATCCTCAATATAAGTGACGGAGGTGACCCTGCTGCATCCTCAATATAAGTGACAGAGGTGGTCCTGCTGCATCCTCAACATAAGTGTCAGAGGTGACCCTGCTGCATCCTCAATATAAGTGACAGAGGTGGTCCTGCTGCATACTCAATATAAGTGACAGAGACGATCCTGCTGCATCCTCAATATAAGTGACAAAGGTGGCCCTGCTGCATCCTAAATATAAGTGTCAGAGGTGACCCTGCAGCATCCTTAATGTAAGTGACAGAGGTGATCCTGCTGCATCCACAATATAAGTGACAGAGGTGGTCCTGCTGAATCCTCAATATAAGTGACAGAGAAGGTCCTGCTGCATCCTCAATATAAGTGACAGAGGTGACCCTGCTGCATCCTCAATATAAGTGACAGAGAAGGACCTGCTGCATCCTCATTTTAAGAGACAGAGGTAACCCTGCTGCATCCTCGTTATAAGAGACAGAGGTGGCGCTGCTGCATCCTCAATATAAGAGACAGAGGTGGTCCTGCTGCATCCTCAATGTAAGTGACAGAGGTGACCCTGCTGCACCCTCAATATAAGTGACAGAGGTGACCCTGCTGCATCCTCAATATAAGTGACAGAGGTGACCCTGCTGCATACTCAATATAAGTGACAGAGGTGGCCCTGCTGCACCCTCAATATAAGTGACAGAGGTGACCCTGCTGCATCCTCAATATAAGTGACAGAGGTGACCCTGCTGCATACTCAATGTAAGTGACAGAGGTGACCCTGCTGCACCCTCAATATAAGTGGGAGAAAAAGGTCCTGCTGCATCCTCAATATAAGTGACAGAGGTGACCCTGCTGCATCCTCAATGTAAGTGACAGAGGTGACCCTGCTGCACCCTCAATATAAGTGACGTTGGCGGTACCTGCTGCATCCTCAATATAAGTGACAGAGGTGATCCTGCTGCATCCTCAATATACGTGACAGAGGTGGCCCTGCTGCATCTTCAATATAAGTGACTGCTGCATCCTCAATATAAGTGACAGAGGTGACCCTGCTGCATCCTCAATATAAGTGACGTTGGCGGTACCTGCTGCATCCTCAATATAAGTGACAGAGGTGATCCTGCTGCATCCTCATTATAAGAGACAGAGGTGGCCCTGCTGCATCCTCAATATAAGAGACAGAGGTGGCCCTGCTGCACCCTCATTATAAGTGACAGAGATGACCCTGCTGCATCGCCAATATAAGTGACAGAGGTGGCCCTGCTGCATCCGCAATATAAGAGACAGAGGTAGTCCTGCTGCATCCTTAATATAAGTGACAGAGGTGACCCTGCTGCACCCTCAATATAAGTGACAGAGGTGACCCTGCTGCATCCTCAATATAAGTGACAGAGGTGACCCTGCTGCACCCTCAATATAAGTGACAGAGATGACCCTGCTGCATCCTCAATATAAGTAACAGAGGTGGCCCTGCTGCATCCTCAATATAAGTGTCAAAGGTGACCCTGCTGCATCCTCAATATAAGTGACAGAGGTGATCCTGATGCATCCTCAGTATTAGTGACAGAGGTGACCCTGCTGCATCCTCAATATAAGTGACAGAGGTGACCCTGCTGCATCCTCAATATAAGTGACAGAGATGGCCCTGCTGCATCCTCAATATAAGAGACAGAGGTGATCCTGCTGCATCCTCAATATAAGTGACAGAGGTGTTCTTGCTGCATCCTCAATATAAGTGACAGAGGTGGTCCTGCTGCATCCTCAATATAAGTGACAGAGGTGGTCCTGCTGCATCCTCAATATAAGTGACAGAGGTGGTCCTGCTGCATCCTCAATATAAGGGACAGAGGTGACCCTGCCGCATCCTCAATATAAGTGACGGAGGTGACCCTTCTGCATCCTCAAAATAAGTGTCAGAGGTGGCCCTGCTGCATCCTCAATATAAGTGACAGAGGTGGCCCTGCTGCATCCTCAATATAAGGGACAGAGGTGACCCTGCCGCATCCTCAATATAAGTGACAGAGGTGGCCCTGCTGCATCCTCAATGTAAGTGACAGATGTGACCCTGCTGCATCCTCAATATAAGTGACAGAGGTGATCCTGCTGCATCCTCAATGTAAGTGACAGAGGTGATCCTGCTGCATCCACAATATAAGTGACAGAGGTGGTCCTACTGAATCCGCAATATAAGTGTCAGAGGTGACCCTGCAGCATCCTTAATGTAAGTGACAGAGGTGATCCTGCTGCATCCACAATATAAGTGACAGAGGTGGTCCTGCTGAATCCTCAATATAAGTGACAGATGTGACCCTGCTGCATCCTCAATATAAGTGTCAGAGGTGACCCTGCAGCATCCTTAATGTAAGTGACAGAGGTGATCCTGCTGCATCCACAATATAAGTGACAGAGGTGGTCCTGCTGAATCCTCAATATAAGTGACAGAGAAGGTCCTGCTGCATCCTCAATATAAGTGACAGAGGTGACCCTGCTGCATCCTCAATATAAGTGACAGAGAAGGACATGCTGCATCCTCATTTTAAGAGACAGAGGTGGCCCTGCTGCATCCTCAATGTAAGTGACAGAGGTGACCCTGCTGCACCCTCAATATAAGTGACAGAGGTGACCCTGCTGCATCCTCAATATAAGTGACAGAGGTGACCCTGCTGCATACTCAATATAAGTGACAGAGGTGGCCCTGCTGCATCCTCAATATAAGTGACGTTGGTGGTACCTGCTGCATCCTCGATATAAGTGACAGAGGTGGTCCTGCTGCATCCTCAATGTAAGTGACAGAGGTGACCCTGCTGCACCCTCAATATAAGTGACAGAGGTGACCCTGCTGCATCCTCAATATAAGTGACAGAGGTGACCCTGCTGCATCCTCAATATAAGTGCCAGAGGTGGCCCTGCTGCATCCTCAATATAAGAGACAGAGGTGGTCCTGCTGCATCCTCAATGTAAGTGACAGATGTGACCCTGCTGCACCCTCAATATAAGTGACAGAGAAGGTCCTGCTGCACCCTCAATATAAGTGACAGAGAAGGTCCTGCTGCATCTTCAATATAAGTGACTGCTGCATTCTCAATATAAGTGACAGAGGTGACCCTGCTGCATCCTCAATATAAGTGACGTTGGTGGTACCTGCTGCATCCTCAATATAAGTAACAGAGGTGATCCTGCTGCATCCTCAATATAAGTGACAGAGGTGACCCTGCTGCATCCTCATTATAAGAGACAGAGGTGGCACTGCTGCATCCTCAATATAAGAGACAGAGGTGGCCCTGCTGCACCCTCAATATGAGTGACAGAGGTGACCCTGCTGCATCGCCAATATAAGTGACAGAGGTGGCTCTGCTGCATCCTCAATATAAGAGACAGAGGTAGTCCTGCTGCATCCTTAATATAAGTGACAGAGGTGACCCTGCTGCACCCTCAATATAAGTGACAGAGGTGACCCTGCTGCATCCTCAATATAAGTGACAGAGGTGATCCTGCTGCATCCTCAATATAAGTGACAGAGGTGGTCCTGCTGCATCCTCAATGTAAGTGACAGAGGTGGTCATCCTGCATCCTTAATATAAGTGACAGAGGTGGCCCTGCTGCATCCTCAATATAAGAGACAGAGGTAGTCCTGCTGCATCCTTAATATAAGTGACAGAGGTGACCCTGCTGCACCCTCAATATAAGTGACAGAGGTGACCCTGCTGCATCCTCAATATAAGTGACGGAGGTGACCCTGCTGCATTCTCAATATAAGTGACAGAGGTGGTCCTGCTGCATCCTCAACATAAGTGTCAGAGGTGACCCTGCTGCATCCTCAATATAAGTGACAGAGGTGGTCCTGCTGCATACTCAATATAAGTGACAGAGGTGATCCTGCTGCATCCTCAATATAAGTGACAAAGGTGGCCCTGCTGCATCCTCAATATAAGTGTCAGAGGTGACCCTGCAGCATCCTTAATGTAAGTGACAGAGGTGATCCTGCTGCATCCACAATATAAGTGACAGAGGTGGTCCTGCTGAATCCTCAATATAAGTGACAGAGAAGGTCCTGCTGCATCCTCAATATAAGTGGCAGAGGTGACCCTGCTGCATCCTCAATATAAGTGACAGAGAAGGACCTGCTGCATCCTCATTTTAAGAGACAGAGGTAACCCTGCTGCATCCTCGTTATAAGAGACAGAGGTGGCGCTGCTGCATCCTCAATATAAGAGACAGAGGTGGTCCTGCTGCATACTCAATATAAGTGACAGAGGTGATCCTGCTGCATCCTCAATATAAGTGTCAGAGGGGACCCTGCTACATCCTCAATATAAGTGACGGAGGTGACCCTGCTGCATCCTCAATATAAGTGACAGGGGTGGTCCTGCTGCATCCTCAATATAAGTGTCAGAGGTGACCCTGCTGCATCCTCAATATAAGTGACGGAGGTGACCCTGCTGCATCCTCAATATAAGTGACAGAGGTGGTCCTGCTGCATCCTCAACATAAGTGTCAGAGGTGACCCTGCTGCATCCTCAATATAAGTGACAGAGGTGGTCCTGCTGCATACTCAATATAAGTGACAGAGGTGATCCTGCTGCATCCTCAATATAAGTGACAAAGGTGGCCCTGCTGCATCCTCAATATAAGTGTCAGAGGTGACCCTGCAGCATCCTTAATGTAAGTGACAGAGGTGATCCTGCTGCATCCACAATATAAGTGACAGAGGTGGTCCTGCTGAATCCTCAATATAAGTGACAGAGAAGGTCCTGCTGCATCCTCAATATAAGTGACAGAGGTGACCCTGCTGCATCCTCAATATAAGTGACAGAGAAGGACCTGCTGCATCCTCATTTTAAGAGACAGAGGTAACCCTGCTGCATCCTCGTTATAAGAGACAGAGGTGGCGCTGCTGCATCCTCAATATAAGAGACAGAGGTGGTCCTGCTGCATCCTCAATGTAAGTGACAGAGGTGACCCTGCTGCACCCTCAATATAAGTGACAGAGGTGACCCTGCTGCATCCTCAATATAAGTGACAGAGGTGACCCTGCTGCATACTCAATATAAGTGACAGAGGTGGCCCTGCTGCATCCTCAATATAAGTGACAGAGGTGGTCCTGCTGCATACTCAATATAAGTGACAGAGGTGATCCTGCTGCCTCCTCAATATAAGTGTCAGAGGGGACCCTGCTACATCCTCAATATAAGTGACGGAGGTGACCCTGCTGCATCCTCAATATAAGTGACGGAGGTGACCCTGCTGCATCCTCAATATAAGTGACAGAGGTGGTCCTGCTGCATCCTCAATATAAGTGTCAGAGGTGACCCTGCTGCATCCTCAATATAAGTGACGGAGGTGACCCTGCTGCATCCTCAATATAAGGGACAGAGGTGGTCCTGCTGCATCCTCAACATAAGTGTAAGAGGTGACCCTGCTGCATCCTCAATATAAGTGACAGAGGTGGTCCTGCTGCATACTCAATATAAGTGACAGAGGTGATCCTGCTGCATCCTCAATATAAGTGACAAAGGTGGCCCTGCAGCATCCTCAATATAAGTGTCAGAGGTGACCCTGCAGCATCCTTAATGTAAGTGACAGAGGTGATCCTGCTGCATCCACAATATAAGTGACAGAGGTGGTCCTGCTGAATCCTCAATATAAGTGACGGAGAAGGTCCTGCTGCATCCTCAATATAAGTGGCAGAGGTGACCCTGCTGCATCCTCAATATAAGTGACAGAGAAGGACCTGCTGCATCCTCATTTTAAGAGACAGAGGTAACCCTGCTGCATCCTCGTTATAAGAGACAGAGGTGGCGCTGCTGCATCCTCAATATAATAGACAGAGGTGTTCCTGCTGCATCCTCAATGTAAGTGACAGAGGTGACCCTGCTGCACCCTCAATATAAGTGACAGAGGTGGTCCTGCTGCATCCTCAACATAAGTGTCAGAGGTGACCCTGCTGCATCCTCAATATAAGTGACAGTTGTGGCCCTGCTGCATACTCAATATAAGTGACAGACGTGATCCTGCTGCATCCTCAATATAAGTGTCAGAGGTGACCCTGCTGCATCCTCAATATAAGTGACAGAGGTGACCCTGCTGCATCCGCAATATAAGTGACGGAGGTGACCCTGCTGCATCCTCAATATAAGTGACAGAGGTGGTCCTGCTGCATCCTCAATATAAGTGTCAGAGGTGACCCTGCTGCATCCTCAATATAAGTGACAGAGAAGGACCTGCTGCATCCTCATTTTAAGAGACAGAGGTAACCCTGCTGCATCCTCATTATAAGAGACAGAGGTGGCCCTGCTGCATCCTCAATATAAGAGACAGAGGTGGTCCTGCTGCATCCTCAATATAAGTGACAGAGAATTTCCTGCTGCATCCTCAATATAAGTGACAGAGGTGACCCTGCTGCATCCTCAATATAAGTGACAGAGGTGATCCTGCTGCATCCTCAATATAAGTGACAGAGAAGGACCTGCTGCATCCTCATTTTAAGAGACAGAGGTAACCCCGCTGCATCCTCATTATAAGAGACAGAGGTGGCCCTGCTGCATCCTCAATATAAGAGACAGAGGTGGTCCTGCTGCATCCTCAATGTAAGTGACAGAGGTGACCCTGCTGCACCCTCAATATAAGTGACAGAGGTGACCCTGCTGCATCGTCAATATAAGTAACAGAGAAGTCCTGCTGCATCCTCATTTTAAGAGACAGAGGTAACCCTGCTGCATCCTCATTATAAGAGACAGAGGTGGTCCTGCTGCATCCTTAATATAAGTGACAGAGGTGGCCCTGCTGCACCCTCAATATAAGTGACAGAGGTGACCCTGCTGCATCGTCAATATAAGTGACAGAGGTGGCCCTGCTGCATCCTCAATATAAGTGACAGAGTTGGTCCGGCTGCATCCTTAATATAAGTGACAGAGGTGACCCTGCTGCACCCTCAATATAAGTGACAGAGGCGACCCTGTTGCATCCTCAATATAAGTGACAGAGGTAGCCCTGCTGCATCCTCAATATAAGTAACAGAGGTGGCCCTGCTGCATCCTCAATATAAGTGTCAGAGTTGACCCTGCTGCATACTCAATATAAGTGACAGAGGTGATCCTGATGCATCCTCAGTATTAGTGACAGAGGTGACCCTGCTGCATCCTCAATATAAGTGACAGAGGTGGTCTTGCTGCATCCTCAATATAAGTGACAGAGGTGGTCCTGCTGCATCCTCAATATAAGTGACAGAGGTGGTCCTGCTGCATCCTCAATATAAGTGACAGAGGTGGTCCTGCTGCATCCTCAATATAAGGGACAGAGGTGACCCTGCCGCATCCTCAAAATAAGTGTCAGAGGTGGCCCTGCTGCATCCTCAATATAAGTGACAGAGGTGGCCCTGCTGCATCCTCAATATAAGGGACAGAGGTGACCCTGCCGCATCCTCAATATAAGTGACAGAGGTGGCCCTGCTGCATCCTCAATGTAAGTGACAGATGTGACCCTGCTGCATCCTCAATATAAGTGACAAAGGTGATCCTGCTGCATCCTCAATATAAGTGACAGAGGTGGTCCTGCTGCATCCTCAATATAAGTGACATAGGTGGTCATCCTGCATCCTCAATATAAGTGACAGAGGTGGTCCTGCTGCATCCTCAATATAACTGACAGAGGTGGTCATCCTGCATCCTCAATATAAGTGACAGAGGTGGTCCTGCTGCATCCTCAATATAAGTGACAGAGGTGACCCTGCTGCATCCTCAATATAAGTGACAGAGGTGGTCCTGCTGCATCCTCAATATAAGTGACAGAGGTGGTCCTGCTGCATCCGCAATATAAGTGGCAGAGGTGATCCTGCTGCATCCTCAATATAAGTGACAGAGGTGGTCCTGCTGCATCCTCAATATAAGTGACAGAGGTGATCCTGCTGCATCCTCAATATAAGTGACATTGGTGGTCCTGCTGCATCCTTAATATAAATGACAGAGGTGGCCCAGCTGCATCCTCTATATAAGTGTCAGAGTTGACCCTGCTGCATCCTCAATATAATTGACAGAGGTGGTCCTGCTGCATCCTCAATATAAGTGACAGAGGTGATCCTGCTGCATCCTCAATATAAGTGACATTGGTGGTCCTGCTGCAGCCTTAATATAAATGACAGAGGTGGCCCAGCTGCATCCTCAATATAAGTGTCAGAGTTGACCCTGCTGCATCCTCAATATAATTGACAGAGGTGACCCTGCTGCATCCTCAATGTAAGTGACAAAGGTGGCCCTGCTGCATCCTCAATATAAGTGACGGAGGTGATCCTGCTGCATCCTCAATATAAGTGACAGAGGTGACCCTGCTGCATCCTTAATATAAGTGACAGGGGTGGTCCTACTGCCTCCTCAATATAAGTGACAGGAGTGACCCTGCTGCATCCTCAATATAAGTGTCAGAAGTGACCCTGCTGCATCCTCAATATAAGTGACGGAGGTGACCCTGCTGCATCCTCAATATAAGTGACAGAGGTGGTCCTGCTGCATCTTCAATATAAGTGTCAGAGGTGACAATGCTGCATCCTCAATATAAGTGTCAGAGGTGACCCTTCTGCATCCTCAATATAAGTGACAAAGGTGGTCCTGCTGCATACTCAATATAAGTGACAGAGGTGATCCTGCTGCATCCTCAATATAAGTGTCAGAGGGGACCCTGCTACATCCTCAATATAAGTGACGGAGGTGACCCTCCTGCATCCTCAATATAAGTGACGGAGGTGAACCTGCTGCATCCTCAATATAAGTGACAGAGGTGGTCCTGCTGCATCCTCAATATAAGTGTCAGAGGTGACCCTGCTGCATCCTCAATATAAGTGACGGAGGGGACCCTGCTGCATCCTCAATATAAGTGACAGGGGTGGTTCTGCTGCATCCACAACATAAGTGTCAGAGGTGACCCTGCTGCATCCTCAATATAAGTGACAGAGGTGGTCCTGCTGCATACTCAATATAAGTGACAGAGGTGATCCTGCTGCATCCTCAATATAAGTGACAAAGGTGGTCCTGCTGCATCCTCAATATAAGTGTCAGAGGTGACCCTGCAGCATCCTTAATGTAAGTGACAGAGGTGATCCTGCTGCATCCACAATATAAGTGACAGAGGTGGTCCTGCTGAATCCTCAATATAAGTGACAGAGAAGGTCCTGCTGCATCCTCAATATAAGTGACAGAGGTGACCCTGCTGCATCCTCAATATAAGTGACAGAGAAGGACCTGCTGCATCCTCATTTTAAGAGACAGAGGTAACCCTGCTGCATCCTCGTTATAAGAGACAGAGGTGGCGCTGCTGCATCCTCAATATAAGAGACAGAGGTGGTCCTGCTGCATCCTCAATGTAAGTGACAGAGGTGACCCTGCTGCACCCTCAATATAAGTGACAGAGGTGACCCTGCTGCATCCTCAATATAAGTGACAGAGGTGACCCTGCTGCATACTCAATATGAGTGACAGAGGTGGCCCTGCTGCATCCTCAATATAAGTGACGTTGGTGGTACCTGCTGCATCCTCAATATAAGTGACAGAAGTGGTCCTGCTGCATACTCAATATAAGTGACAGAGGTGATCCTGCTGCATCCTCAATATAAGTGTCAGAGGGGACCCTGCTACATCCTCAATATAAGTGACGGAGGTGACCCTGCTGCATCCTCAATATAAGTGACGGAGGTGACCCTGCTGCATCCTCAATATAAGTGACAGAGGTGGTCCTGCTGCATCCTCAATATAAGTATCACAGGTGACCCTGCTGCATCCTCAATATAAGTGACGGAGGTGACCCTGCTGCATCCTCAATATAAGTGACAGAGGTGGTCCTGCTGCATCCTCAACATAAGTGTCAGAGGTGACCCTGCTGCATCCTCAATAAAAGTGACAGAGGTGGTCCTGCTGCATACTCAATATAAGTGACAGAGGTGATCCTGCTGCATCCTCAATATAAGTGACAAAGGTGGCCCTGCTGCATCCTCAATATGAGTGTCAGAGGTGACCCTGCAGCATCCTTAATGTAAGTGACAGAGGTGATCCTGCTGCATTCACAATATAAGTGACAGAGGTGGTCCTGCTGAATCCTCAATATAAGTGACAGAGAAGGTCCTGCTGCATCCTCAATATAAGTGGCAGAGGTGACCCTGCTGCATCCTCAATATAAGTGACAGAGAAGGACCTGCTGCATCCTCATTTTAAGAGACAGAGGTAACCCTGCTGCATCCTCGTTATAAGAGACAGAGGTGGCGCTGCTGCATCCTCAATATAAGAGACAGAGGTGGTCCTGCTGCATCCTCAATGTAAGTGACAGAGGTGACCCTGCTGCACCCTCAATATAAGTGACAGAGGTGACCCTGCTGCATCCTCAATATAAGTGACAGAGGTGACCCTGCTGCATACTCAATATAAGTGACAGAGGTGGCCCTGCTGCATCCTCAATATAAGTGACATTGGTGGTACCTGCTGCATCCTCAATATAAGTGACAGAGGTGGTCCTGCTGCATCCTCAATGTAAGTGACAGAGGTGACCCTGCTGCACCCTCAATATAAGTGACAGAGAAGGTCCTGCTGCATCCTCAATATAAGTAACAGAGGTGACCCTGCTGCATCCTCAATATAAGTGACAGAGGAGACCCTGCTGCACCCTCAATATAAGTGACAGAGAAGGTCCTGCTGCATCCTCAATATAAGAGACAGAGGTGGCCCTGCTGCATCTTCAATATAAGTGACTGCTGCATCCTCAATATAAGTGACAGAGGTGACCCTGCTGCATCCTCAATATAAGTGACGTTGGTGGTACCTGCTGCATCCTCAATATAAGTGACAGAGGTGATCCTGCTGCATCCTCATTATAAGAGACAGAGGTGGCCCTGCTGCATCCTCAATATAAGAGACAGAGGTGGCCCTGCTGCACCCTCATTATAAGTGACAGAGGTGACCCTGCTGCATCGCCAATATAAGTGACGGAGGTGGCCCTGCTGCATCCGCAATATAAGAGACAGAGGTAGTCCTGCTGCATCCTTAATATAAGTGACAGAGGTGACCCTGCTGCACCCTCAATATAAGTGACAGAGGTGACCCTGCTGCATCCTCAATATAAGTGACAGAGGTGACCCTGCTGCATCCTCAATATAAGTGACAGAGATGACCCTGCTGCATCCTCAATATAAGTAACAGAGGTGGCCCTGCTGCATCCTCAATATAAGTGTCAAAGGTGACCCTGCTGCATCCTCAATATGAGTGGCAGAGGTGATCCTGATGCATCCTCAGTATTAGTGACAGAGGTGACCCTGCTGCATCCTCAATATAAGTGACAGAGGTGACCCTGCTGCATCCTCAATATAAGTGACAGAGGTGGCCCTGCTGCATCCTCAATATAAGAGACAGAGGTGATCCTGCTGCATCCTCAATATAAGTGACAGAGGTGGTCTTGCTGCATCCTCAATATAAGTGACAGAGGTGGTCCTGCTGCATCCTCAATATAAGTGACAGAGGTGGTCCTGCTGCATCCTCAATATTAGTGACAGAGGTGGTCCTGCTGCATCCTCAATATAAGGGACAGAGGTGACCCTGCCGCATCCTCAATATAAGTGACGGAGGTGACCCTTCTGCATCCTCAAAATAAGTGTCAGAGGTGGCCCTGCTGCATCCTCAATATAAGTGACAGAGGTGGCCCTGCTGCATCCTCAATATAAGGGACAGAGGTGACCCTGACGCATCCTCAATATAAGTGACAGAGGTGGCCCTGCTGCATCCTCAATATAAGTGACAGATGTGACCCTGCTGCATCCTCAATATAAGTGACAGAGGTGATCCTGCTGCATCCTCAATGTAAGTGACAGAGGTGATCCTGCTGCATCCACAATATAAGCGACAGAGGTGGTCCTGCTGAATCCGCTATAAAAGTGTCAGAGGTGACCCTGCAGCATCCTCAATATAAGTGACGGAGGTGACCCTTCTGCATCCTCAAAATAAGTGTCAGAGGTGGCCCTGCTGCATCCTCAATATAAGTAACAGAGGTGGCCCTGCTGCATCCTCAATATAAGGGACAGAGGTGACCCTGCTGCACCCTCAATATAAGTGACAGAGAAGGTCCTGCTGCATCCTCAATATAAGTAACAGAGGTGACCCTGCTGCATCCTCAATATAAGTGACAGAGGAGACCCTGCTGCACCCTCAATATAAGTGACAGAGAAGGTCCTGCTGCATCCTCAATATAAGAGACAGAGGTGGCCCTGCTGCATCTTCAATATAAGTGACTGCTGCATCCTCAATATAAGTGACAGAGGTGACCCTGC
Source organism: Lissotriton helveticus (assembly GCF_964261635.1). Classification (NCBI taxonomy): domain Eukaryota; kingdom Metazoa; phylum Chordata; class Amphibia; order Caudata; family Salamandridae; genus Lissotriton; species Lissotriton helveticus. Next base: position 423,775,823 of record NC_136058.1, read on the forward strand.
TGCATCCTCAATATAAGTGACGTTGGTGGTACCTGCTGCATCCTCAATATAAGTGACAGAGGTGATCCTGCTGCATCCTCATTATAAGAGACAGAGGTGGCCCTGCTGCATCCTCAATATAAGAGACAGAGGTGGCCCTGCTGCACCCTCATTATAAGTGACAGAGGTGACCCTGCTGCATCGCCAATATAAGTGACGGAGGTGGCCCTGCTGCATCCGCAATATAAGAGACAGAGGTAGTCCTGCTGCATCCTTAATATAAGTGACAGAGGTGACCCTGCTGCACCCTCAATATAAGTGACAGAGGTGACCCTGCTGCATCCTCAATATAAGTGACAGAGGTGACCCTGCTGCATCCTCAATATAAGTGACAGAGATGACCCTGCTGCATCCTCAATATAAGTAACAGAGGTGGCCCTGCTGCATCCTCAATATAAGTGTCAAAGGTGACCCTGCTGCATCCTCAATATGAGTGGCAGAGGTGATCCTGATGCATCCTCAGTATTAGTGACAGAGGTGACCCTGCTGCATCCTCAATATAAGTGACAGAGGTGACCCTGCTGCATCCTCAATATAAGTGACAGAGGTGGCCCTGCTGCATCCTCAATATAAGAGACAGAGGTGATCCTGCTGCATCCTCAATATAAGTGACAGAGGTGGTCTTGCTGCATCCTCAATATAAGTGACAGAGGTGGTCCTGCTGCATCCTCAATATAAGTGACAGAGGTGGTCCTGCTGCATCCTCAATATTAGTGACAGAGGTGGTCCTGCTGCATCCTCAATATAAGGGACAGAGGTGACCCTGCCGCATCCTCAATATAAGTGACGGAGGTGACCCTTCTGCATCCTCAAAATAAGTGTCAGAGGTGGCCCTGCTGCATCCTCAATATAAGTGACAGAGGTGGCCCTGCTGCATCCTCAATATAAGGGACAGAGGTGACCCTGCCGCATCCTCAATATAAGTGACAGAGGTGGCCCTGCTGCATCCTCAATATAAGTGACAGATGTGACCCTGCTGCATCCTCAATATAAGTGACAGAGGTGATCCTGCTGCATCCTCAATGTAAGTGACAGAGGTGATCCTGCTGCATCCACAATATAAGCGACAGAGGTGGTCCTGCTGAATCCGCTATAAAAGTGTCAGAGGTGACCCTGCAGCATCCTCAATATAAGTGACGGAGGTGACCCTTCTGCATCCTCAAAATAAGTGTCAGAGGTGGCCCTGCTGCATCCTCAATATAAGTAACAGAGGTGGCCCTGCTGCATCCTCAATATAAGGGACAGAGGTGACCCTGCTGCATCCTCAATATAAGGGACAGAGGTGACCCTGCCGCATCCTCAATATAAGTGACAGAGGTGGCCCTGCTGCATCCTCAATATAAGTGACAGATGTGACCCTGCTGCATCCTCAATATAAGTGACAGAGGTGATCCTGATGCATCCTCAATGTAAGTGACAGAGGTGATCCTGCTGCATCCACAATATAAGTGACAGAGGTGGTCCTGCTGAATCCTCAATATAAGTGACAGATGTGACCCTGCTGCATCCTCAATATAAGTGTCAGAGGTGACCCTGCAGCATCCTTAATGTAAGTGACAGAGGTGATCCTGCTGCATCCACAATATAAGTGACAGAGGTGGTCCTGCTGAATCCTCAATATAAGTGACAGAGAAGGTCCTGCTGCATCCTCAATATAAGTGACAGAGGTGACCCTGCTGCATCCTCAATATAAGTGACAGAGAAGGACCTGCTGCATCCTCATTTTAAGAGACAGAGGTAACCCTGCTGCATCCTCATTATAAGAGACAGAGGTGGCCCTGCTGCATCCTCAATATAAGAGACAGAGGTGGTCCTGCTGCATCCTCAATATAAGTGACAGAGAATTTCCTGCTGCATCCTCAATATAAGTGACAGAGGTGACCCTGCTGCATCCTCAATATAAGTGACAGAGGTGATCCTGCTGCATCCTCAATATAAGTGACAGAGAAGGACCTGCTGCATCCTCATTTTAAGAGACAGAGGTAACCCCGCTGCATCCTCATTATAAGAGACAGAGGTGGCCCTGCTGCATCCTCAATATAAGAGACAGAGGTGGTCCTGCTGCATCCTCAATGTAAGTGACAGAGGTGACCCTGCTGCACCCTCAATATAAGTGACAGAGGTGACCCTGCTGCATCGTCAATATAAGTAACAGAGAAGTCCTGCTGCATCCTCATTTTAAGAGACAGAGGTAACCCTGCTGCATCCTCATTATAAGAGACAGAGGTGGTCCTGCTGCATCCTTAATATAAGTGACAGAGGTGGCCCTGCTGCACCCTCAATATAAGTGACAGAGGTGACCCTGCTGCATCGTCAATATAAGTGACAGAGGTGGCCCTGCTGCATCCTCAATATAAGTGACAGAGTTGGTCCGGCTGCATCCTTAATATAAGTGACAGAGGTGACCCTGCTGCACCCTCAATATAAGTGACAGAGGCGACCCTGTTGCATCCTCAATATAAGTGACAGAGGTAGCCCTGCTGCATCCTCAATATAAGTAACAGAGGTGGCCCTGCTGCATCCTCAATATAAGTGTCAGAGTTGACCCTGCTGCATACTCAATATAAGTGACAGAGGTGATCCTGATGCATCCTCAGTATTAGTGACAGAGGTGACCCTGCTGCATCCTCAATATAAGTGACAGAGGTGGTCTTGCTGCATCCTCAATATAAGTGACAGAGGTGGTCCTGCTGCATCCTCAATATAAGTGACAGAGGTGGTCCTGCTGCATCCTCAATATAAGTGACAGAGGTGGTCCTGCTGCATCCTCAATATAAGGGACAGAGGTGACCCTGCCGCATCCTCAAAATAAGTGTCAGAGGTGGCCCTGCTGCATCCTCAATATAAGTGACAGAGGTGGCCCTGCTGCATCCTCAATATAAGGGACAGAGGTGACCCTGCCGCATCCTCAATATAAGTGACAGAGGTGGCCCTGCTGCATCCTCAATGTAAGTGACAGATGTGACCCTGCTGCATCCTCAATATAAGTGACAAAGGTGATCCTGCTGCATCCTCAATATAAGTGACAGAGGTGGTCCTGCTGCATCCTCAATATAAGTGACATAGGTGGTCATCCTGCATCCTCAATATAAGTGACAGAGGTGGTCCTGCTGCATCCTCAATATAACTGACAGAGGTGGTCATCCTGCATCCTCAATATAAGTGACAGAGGTGGTCCTGCTGCATCCTCAATATAAGTGACAGAGGTGACCCTGCTGCATCCTCAATATAAGTGACAGAGGTGGTCCTGCTGCATCCTCAATATAAGTGACAGAGGTGGTCCTGCTGCATCCGCAATATAAGTGGCAGAGGTGATCCTGCTGCATCCTCAATATAAGTGACAGAGGTGGTCCTGCTGCATCCTCAATATAAGTGACAGAGGTGATCCTGCTGCATCCTCAATATAAGTGACATTGGTGGTCCTGCTGCATCCTTAATATAAATGACAGAGGTGGCCCAGCTGCATCCTCTATATAAGTGTCAGAGTTGACCCTGCTGCATCCTCAATATAATTGACAGAGGTGGTCCTGCTGCATCCTCAATATAAGTGACAGAGGTGATCCTGCTGCATCCTCAATATAAGTGACATTGGTGGTCCTGCTGCAGCCTTAATATAAATGACAGAGGTGGCCCAGCTGCATCCTCAATATAAGTGTCAGAGTTGACCCTGCTGCATCCTCAATATAATTGACAGAGGTGACCCTGCTGCATCCTCAATGTAAGTGACAAAGGTGGCCCTGCTGCATCCTCAATATAAGTGACGGAGGTGATCCTGCTGCATCCTCAATATAAGTGACAGAGGTGACCCTGCTGCATCCTTAATATAAGTGACAGGGGTGGTCCTACTGCCTCCTCAATATAAGTGACAGGAGTGACATTGCTGCATACTCAATATAAGTGTCAGAAGTGACCCTGCTGCATCCTCAATATAAGTGACGGAGGTGACCCTGCTGCATCCTCAATATAAGTGACAGAGGTGGTCCTGCTGCATCTTCAATATAAGTGTCAGAGGTGACAATGCTGCATCCTCAATATAAGTGTCAGAGGTGACCCTTCTGCATCCTCAATATAAGTGACAAAGGTGGTCCTGCTGCATACTCAATATAAGTGACAGAGGTGATCCTGCTGCATCCTCAATATAAGTGTCAGAGGGGACCCTGCTACATCCTCAATATAAGTGACGGAGGTGACCCTCCTGCATCCTCAATATAAGTGACGGAGGTGAACCTGCTGCATCCTCAATATAAGTGACAGAGGTGGTCCTGCTGCATCCTCAATATAAGTGTCAGAGGTGACCCTGCTGCATCCTCAATATAAGTGACGGAGGGGACCCTGCTGCATCCTCAATATAAGTGACAGGGGTGGTTTTGCTGCATCCACAACATAAGTGTCAGAGGTGACCCTGCTGCATCCTCAATATAAGTGACAGAGGTGGTCCTGCTGCATACTCAATATAAGTGACAGAGGTGATCCTGCTGCATCCTCAATATAAGTGACAAAGGTGGTCCTGCTGCATCCTCAATATAAGTGTCAGAGGTGACCCTGCAGCATCCTTAATGTAAGTGACAGAGGTGATCCTGCTGCATCCACAATATAAGTGACAGAGGTGGTCCTGCTGAATCCTCAATATAAGTGACAGAGAAGGTCCTGCTGCATCCTCAATATAAGTGACAGAGGTGACCCTGCTGCATCCTCAATATAAGTGACAGAGAAGGACCTGCTGCATCCTCATTTTAAGAGACAGAGGTAACCCTGCTGCATCCTCGTTATAAGAGACAGAGGTGGCGCTGCTGCATCCTCAATATAAGAGACAGAGGTGGTCCTGCTGCATCCTCAATGTAAGTGACAGAGGTGACCCTGCTGCACCCTCAATATAAGTGACAGAGGTGACCCTGCTGCATCCTCAATATAAGTGACAGAGGTGACCCTGCTGCATACTCAATATGAGTGACAGAGGTGGCCCTGCTGCATCCTCAATATAAGTGACGTTGGTGGTACCTGCTGCATCCTCAATATAAGTGACAGAAGTGGTCCTGCTGCATACTCAATATAAGTGACAGAGGTGATCCTGCTGCATCCTCAATATAAGTAACAGAGGTGGCCCTGCTGCATCCTCAATATAAGTGTCAAAGGTGACCCTGCTGCATCCTCAATATGAGTGGCAGAGGTGATCCTGATGCATCCTCAGTATTAGTGACAGAGGTGACCCTGCTGCATCCTCAATATAAGTGACAGAGGTGACCCTGCTGCATCCTCAATATAAGTGACAGAGGTGGCCCTGCTGCATCCTCAATATAAGAGACAGAGGTGATCCTGCTGCATCCTCAATATAAGTGACAGAGGTGGTCTTGCTGCATCCTCAATATAAGTGACAGAGGTGGTCCTGCTGCATCCTCAATATAAGTGACAGAGGTGGTCCTGCTGCATCCTCAATATTAGTGACAGAGGTGGTCCTGCTGCATCCTCAATATAAGGGACAGAGGTGACCCTGCCGCATCCTCAATATAAGTGACGGAGGTGACCCTTCTGCATCCTCAAAATAAGTGTCAGAGGTGGCCCTGCTGCATCCTCAATATAAGTGACAGAGGTGGCCCTGCTGCATCCTCAATATAAGGGACAGAGGTGACCCTGACGCATCCTCAATATAAGTGACAGAGGTGGCCCTGCTGCATCCTCAATATAAGTGACAGATGTGACCCTGCTGCATCCTCAATATAAGTGACAGAGGTGATCCTGCTGCATCCTCAATGTAAGTGACAGAGGTGATCCTGCTGCATCCACAATATAAGCGACAGAGGTGGTCCTGCTGAATCCGCTATAAAAGTGTCAGAGGTGACCCTGCAGCATCCTCAATATAAGTGACGGAGGTGACCCTTCTGCATCCTCAAAATAAGTGTCAGAGGTGGCCCTGCTGCATCCTCAATATAAGTAACAGAGGTGGCCCTGCTGCATCCTCAATATAAGGGACAGAGGTGACCCTGCTGCACCCTCAATATAAGTGACAGAGAAGGTCCTGCTGCATCCTCAATATAAGTAACAGAGGTGACCCTGCTGCATCCTCAATATAAGTGACAGAGGAGACCCTGCTGCACCCTCAATATAAGTGACAGAGAAGGTCCTGCTGCATCCTCAATATAAGAGACAGAGGTGGCCCTGCTGCATCTTCAATATAAGTGACTGCTGCATCCTCAATATAAGTGACAGAGGTGACCCTGCTGCATCCTCAATATAAGTGACGTTGGTGGTACCTGCTGCATCCTCAATATAAGTGACAGAGGTGATCCTGCTGCATCCTCATTATAAGAGACAGAGGTGGCCCTGCTGCATCCTCAATATAAGAGACAGAGGTGGCCCTGCTGCACCCTCATTATAAGTGACAGAGGTGACCCTGCTGCATCGCCAATATAAGTGACGGAGGTGGCCCTGCTGCATCCGCAATATAAGAGACAGAGGTAGTCCTGCTGCATCCTTAATATAAGTGACAGAGGTGACCCTGCTGCACCCTCAATATAAGTGACAGAGGTGACCCTGCTGCATCCTCAATATAAGTGACAGAGGTGACCCTGCTGCATCCTCAATATAAGTGACAGAGATGACCCTGCTGCATCCTCAATATAAGTAACAGAGGTGGCCCTGCTGCATCCTCAATATAAGTGTCAAAGGTGACCCTGCTGCATCCTCAATATGAGTGGCAGAGGTGATCCTGATGCATCCTCAGTATTAGTGACAGAGGTGACCCTGCTGCATCCTCAATATAAGTGACAGAGGTGACCCTGCTGCATCCTCAATATAAGTGACAGAGGTGGCCCTGCTGCATCCTCAATATAAGAGACAGAGGTGATCCTGCTGCATCCTCAATATAAGTGACAGAGGTGGTCTTGCTGCATCCTCAATATAAGTGACAGAGGTGGTCCTGCTGCATCCTCAATATAAGTGACAGAGGTGGTCCTGCTGCATCCTCAATATTAGTGACAGAGGTGGTCCTGCTGCATCCTCAATATAAGGGACAGAGGTGACCCTGCCGCATCCTCAATATAAGTGACGGAGGTGACCCTTCTGCATCCTCAAAATAAGTGTCAGAGGTGGCCCTGCTGCATCCTCAATATAAGTGACAGAGGTGGCCCTGCTGCATCCTCAATATAAGGGACAGAGGTGACCCTGCCGCATCCTCAATATAAGTGACAGAGGTGGCCCTGCTGCATCCTCAATATAAGTGACAGATGTGACCCTGCTGCATCCTCAATATAAGTGACAGAGGTGATCCTGCTGCATCCTCAATGTAAGTGACAGAGGTGATCCTGCTGCATCCACAATATAAGCGACAGAGGTGGTCCTGCTGAATCCGCTATAAAAGTGTCAGAGGTGACCCTGCAGCATCCTCAATATAAGTGACGGAGGTGACCCTTCTGCATCCTCAAAATAAGTGTCAGAGGTGGCCCTGCTGCATCCTCAATATAAGTAACAGAGGTGGCCCTGCTGCATCCTCAATATAAGGGACAGAGGTGACCCTGCTGCATCCTCAATATAAGGGACAGAGGTGACCCTGCCGCATCCTCAATATAAGTGACAGAGGTGGCCCTGCTGCATCCTCAATATAAGTGACAGATGTGACCCTGCTGCATCCTCAATATAAGTGACAGAGGTGATCCTGATGCATCCTCAATGTAAGTGACAGAGGTGATCCTGCTGCATCCACAATATAAGTGACAGAGGTGGTCCTGCTGAATCCTCAATATAAGTGACAGATGTGACCCTGCTGCATCCTCAATATAAGTGTCAGAGGTGACCCTGCAGCATCCTTAATGTAAGTGACAGAGGTGATCCTGCTGCATCCACAATATAAGTGACAGAGGTGGTCCTGCTGAATCCTCAATATAAGTGACAGAGAAGGTCCTGCTGCATCCTCAATATAAGTGACAGAGGTGACCCTGCTGCATCCTCAATATAAGTGACAGAGAAGGACCTGCTGCATCCTCATTTTAAGAGACAGAGGTAACCCTGCTGCATCCTCATTATAAGAGACAGAGGTGGCCCTGCTGCATCCTCAATATAAGAGACAGAGGTGGTCCTGCTGCATCCTCAATATAAGTGACAGAGAATTTCCTGCTGCATCCTCAATATAAGTGACAGAGGTGACCCTGCTGCATCCTCAATATAAGTGACAGAGGTGATCCTGCTGCATCCTCAATATAAGTGACAGAGAAGGACCTGCTGCATCCTCATTTTAAGAGACAGAGGTAACCCCGCTGCATCCTCATTATAAGAGACAGAGGTGGCCCTGCTGCATCCTCAATATAAGAGACAGAGGTGGTCCTGCTGCATCCTCAATGTAAGTGACAGAGGTGACCCTGCTGCACCCTCAATATAAGTGACAGAGGTGACCCTGCTGCATCGTCAATATAAGTAACAGAGAAGTCCTGCTGCATCCTCATTTTAAGAGACAGAGGTAACCCTGCTGCATCCTCATTATAAGAGACAGAGGTGGTCCTGCTGCATCCTTAATATAAGTGACAGAGGTGGCCCTGCTGCACCCTCAATATAAGTGACAGAGGTGACCCTGCTGCATCGTCAATATAAGTGACAGAGGTGGCCCTGCTGCATCCTCAATATAAGTGACAGAGTTGGTCCGGCTGCATCCTTAATATAAGTGACAGAGGTGACCCTGCTGCACCCTCAATATAAGTGACAGAGGCGACCCTGTTGCATCCTCAATATAAGTGACAGAGGTAGCCCTGCTGCATCCTCAATATAAGTAACAGAGGTGGCCCTGCTGCATCCTCAATATAAGTGTCAGAGTTGACCCTGCTGCATACTCAATATAAGTGACAGAGGTGATCCTGATGCATCCTCAGTATTAGTGACAGAGGTGACCCTGCTGCATCCTCAATATAAGTGACAGAGGTGGTCTTGCTGCATCCTCAATATAAGTGACAGAGGTGGTCCTGCTGCATCCTCAATATAAGTGACAGAGGTGGTCCTGCTGCATCCTCAATATAAGTGACAGAGGTGGTCCTGCTGCATCCTCAATATAAGGGACAGAGGTGACCCTGCCGCATCCTCAAAATAAGTGTCAGAGGTGGCCCTGCTGCATCCTCAATATAAGTGACAGAGGTGGCCCTGCTGCATCCTCAATATAAGGGACAGAGGTGACCCTGCCGCATCCTCAATATAAGTGACAGAGGTGGCCCTGCTGCATCCTCAATGTAAGTGACAGATGTGACCCTGCTGCATCCTCAATATAAGTGACAAAGGTGATCCTGCTGCATCCTCAATATAAGTGACAGAGGTGGTCCTGCTGCATCCTCAATATAAGTGACATAGGTGGTCATCCTGCATCCTCAATATAAGTGACAGAGGTGGTCCTGCTGCATCCTCAATATAACTGACAGAGGTGGTCATCCTGCATCCTCAATATAAGTGACAGAGGTGGTCCTGCTGCATCCTCAATATAAGTGACAGAGGTGACCCTGCTGCATCCTCAATATAAGTGACAGAGGTGGTCCTGCTGCATCCTCAATATAAGTGACAGAGGTGGTCCTGCTGCATCCGCAATATAAGTGGCAGAGGTGATCCTGCTGCATCCTCAATATAAGTGACAGAGGTGGTCCTGCTGCATCCTCAATATAAGTGACAGAGGTGATCCTGCTGCATCCTCAATATAAGTGACATTGGTGGTCCTGCTGCATCCTTAATATAAATGACAGAGGTGGCCCAGCTGCATCCTCTATATAAGTGTCAGAGTTGACCCTGCTGCATCCTCAATATAATTGACAGAGGTGGTCCTGCTGCATCCTCAATATAAGTGACAGAGGTGATCCTGCTGCATCCTCAATATAAGTGACATTGGTGGTCCTGCTGCAGCCTTAATATAAATGACAGAGGTGGCCCAGCTGCATCCTCAATATAAGTGTCAGAGTTGACCCTGCTGCATCCTCAATATAATTGACAGAGGTGACCCTGCTGCATCCTCAATGTAAGTGACAAAGGTGGCCCTGCTGCATCCTCAATATAAGTGACGGAGGTGATCCTGCTGCATCCTCAATATAAGTGACAGAGGTGACCCTGCTGCATCCTTAATATAAGTGACAGGGGTGGTCCTACTGCCTCCTCAATATAAGTGACAGGAGTGACCCTGCTGCATCCTCAATATAAGTGTCAGAAGTGACCCTGCTGCATCCTCAATATAAGTGACGGAGGTGACCCTGCTGCATCCTCAATATAAGTGACAGAGGTGGTCCTGCTGCATCTTCAATATAAGTGTCAGAGGTGACAATGCTGCATCCTCAATATAAGTGTCAGAGGTGACCCTTCTGCATCCTCAATATAAGTGACAAAGGTGGTCCTGCTGCATACTCAATATAAGTGACAGAGGTGATCCTGCTGCATCCTCAATATAAGTGTCAGAGGGGACCCTGCTACATCCTCAATATAAGTGACGGAGGTGACCCTCCTGCATCCTCAATATAAGTGACGGAGGTGAACCTGCTGCATCCTCAATATAAGTGACAGAGGTGGTCCTGCTGCATCCTCAATATAAGTGTCAGAGGTGACCCTGCTGCATCCTCAATATAAGTGACGGAGGGGACCCTGCTGCATCCTCAATATAAGTGACAGGGGTGGTTTTGCTGCATCCACAACATAAGTGTCAGAGGTGACCCTGCTGCATCCTCAATATAAGTGACAGAGGTGGTCCTGCTGCATACTCAATATAAGTGACAGAGGTGATCCTGCTGCATCCTCAATATAAGTGACAAAGGTGGTCCTGCTGCATCCTCAATATAAGTGTCAGAGGTGACCCTGCAGCATCCTTAATGTAAGTGACAGAGGTGATCCTGCTGCATCCACAATATAAGTGACAGAGGTGGTCCTGCTGAATCCTCAATATAAGTGACAGAGAAGGTCCTGCTGCATCCTCAATATAAGTGACAGAGGTGACCCTGCTGCATCCTCAATATAAGTGACAGAGAAGGACCTGCTGCATCCTCATTTTAAGAGACAGAGGTAACCCTGCTGCATCCTCGTTATAAGAGACAGAGGTGGCGCTGCTGCATCCTCAATATAAGAGACAGAGGTGGTCCTGCTGCATCCTCAATGTAAGTGACAGAGGTGACCCTGCTGCACCCTCAATATAAGTGACAGAGGTGACCCTGCTGCATCCTCAATATAAGTGACAGAGGTGACCCTGCTGCATACTCAATATGAGTGACAGAGGTGGCCCTGCTGCATCCTCAATATAAGTGACGTTGGTGGTACCTGCTGCATCCTCAATATAAGTGACAGAAGTGGTCCTGCTGCATACTCAATATAAGTGACAGAGGTGATCCTGCTGCATCCTCAATATAAGTGTCAGAGGGGACCCTGCTACATCCTCAATATAAGTGACGGAGGTGACCCTGCTGCATCCTCAATATAAGTGACGGAGGTGACCCTGCTGCATCCTCAATATAAGTGACAGAGGTGGTCCTGCTGCATCCTCAATATAAGTATCACAGGTGACCCTGCTGCATCCTCAATATAAGTGACGGAGGTGACCCTGCTGCATCCTCAATATAAGTGACAGAGGTGGTCCTGCTGCATCCTCAACATAAGTGTCAGAGGTGACCCTGCTGCATCCTCAATAAAAGTGACATAGGTGGTCCTGCTGCATACTCAATATAAGTGACAGAGGTGATCCTGCTGCATCCTCAATATAAGTGACAAAGGTGGCCCTGCTGCATCCTCAATATGAGTGTCAGAGGTGACCCTGCAGCATCCTTAATGTAAGTGACAGAGGTGATCCTGCTGCATTCACAATATAAGTGACAGAGGTGGTCCTGCTGAATCCTCAATATAAGTGACAGAGAAGGTCCTGCTGCATCCTCAATATAAGTGGCAGAGGTGACCCTGCTGCATCCTCAATATAAGTGACAGAGAAGGACCTGCTGCATCCTCATTTTAAGAGACAGAGGTAACCCTGCTGCATCCTCGTTATAAGAGACAGAGGTGGCGCTGCTGCATCCTCAATATAAGAGACAGAGGTGGTCCTGCTGCATCCTCAATGTAAGTGACAGAGGTGACCCTGCTGCACCCTCAATATAAGTGACAGAGGTGACCCTGCTGCATCCTCAATATAAGTGACAGAGGTGACCCTGCTGCATACTCAATATAAGTGACAGAGGTGGCCCTGCTGCATCCTCAATATAAGTGACATTGGTGGTACCTGCTGCATCCTCAATATAAGTGACAGAGGTGGTCCTGCTGCATCCTCAATGTAAGTGACAGAGGTGACCCTGCTGCACCCTCAATATAAGTGACAGAGAAGGTCCTGCTGCATCCTCAATATAAGTAACAGAGGTGACCCTGCTGCATCCTCAATATAAGTGACAGAGGAGACCCTGCTGCACCCTCAATATAAGTGACAGAGAAGGTCCTGCTGCATCCTCAATATAAGAGACAGAGGTGGCCCTGCTGCATCTTCAATATAAGTGACTGCTGCATCCTCAATATAAGTGACAGAGGTGACCCTGCTGCATCCTCAATATAAGTGACGTTGGTGGTACCTGCTGCATCCTCAATATAAGTGACAGAGGTGATCCTGCTGCATCCTCATTATAAGAGACAGAGGTGGCCCTGCTGCATCCTCAATATAAGAGACAGAGGTGGCCCTGCTGCACCCTCATTATAAGTGACAGAGGTGACCCTGCTGCATCGCCAATATAAGTGACGGAGGTGGCCCTGCTGCATCCGCAATATAAGAGACAGAGGTAGTCCTGCTGCATCCTTAATATAAGTGACAGAGGTGAACCTGCTGCACCCTCAATATAAGTGACAGAGGTGACCCTGCTGCATCCTCAATATAAGTGACAGAGGTGACCCTGCTGCATCCTCAATATAAGTGACAGAGATGACCCTGCTGCATCCTCAATATAAGTAACAGAGGTGGCCCTGCTGCATCCTCAATATAAGTGTCAAAGGTGACCCTGCTGCATCCTCAATATGAGTGGCAGAGGTGATCCTGATGCATCCTCAGTATTAGTGACAGAGGTGACCCTGCTGCATCCTCAATATAAGTGACAGAGGTGACCCTGCTGCATCCTCAATATAAGTGACAGAGGTGGCCCTGCTGCATCCTCAATATAAGAGACAGAGGTGATCCTGCTGCATCCTCAATATAAGTGACAGAGGTGGTCTTGCTGCATCCTCAATATAAGTGACAGAGGTGGTCCTGCTGCATCCTCAATATAAGTGACAGAGGTGGTCCTGCTGCATCCTCAATATTAGTGACAGAGGTGGTCCTGCTGCATCCTCAATATAAGGGACAGAGGTGACCCTGCCGCATCCTCAATATAAGTGACGGAGGTGACCCTTCTGCATCCTCAAAATAAGTGTCAGAGGTGGCCCTGCTGCATCCTCAATATAAGTGACAGAGGTGGCCCTGCTGCATCCTCAATATAAGGGACAGAGGGGACCCTGACGCATCCTCAATATAAGTGACAGAGGTGGCCCTGCTGCATCCTCAATATAAGTGACAGATGTGACCCTGCTGCATCCTCAATATAAGTGACAGAGGTGATCCTGCTGCATCCTCAATGTAAGTGACAGAGGTGATCCTGCTGCATCCACAATATAAGCGACAGAGGTGGTCCTGCTGAATCCGCTATAAAAGTGTCAGAGGTGACCCTGCAGCATCCTCAATATAAGTGACGGAGGTGACCCTTCTGCATCCTCAAAATAAGTGTCAGAGGTGGCCCTGCTGCATCCTCAATATAAGTAACAGAGGTGGCCCTGCTGCATCCTCAATATAAGGGACAGAGGTGACCCTGCTGCACCCTCAATATAAGTGACAGAGAAGGTCCTGCTGCATCCTCAATATAAGTAACAGAGGTGACCCTGCTGCATCCTCAATATAAGTGACAGAGGAGACCCTGCTGCACCCTCAATATAAGTGACAGAGAAGGTCCTGCTGCATCCTCAATATAAGAGACAGAGGTGGCCCTGCTGCATCTTCAATATAAGTGACTGCTGCATCCTCAATATAAGTGACAGAGGTGACCCTGCTGCATCCTCAATATAAGTGATGTTGGTGGTACCTGCTGCATCCTCAATATAAGTGACAGAGGTGATCCTGCTGCATCCTCATTATAAGAGACAGAGGTGGCCCTGCTGCATCCTCAATATAAGAGACAGAGGTGGCCCTGCTGCACCCTCATTATAAGTGACAGAGGTGACCCTGCTGCATCGCCAATATAAGTGACGGAGGTGGCCCTGCTGCATCCGCAATATAAGAGACAGAGGTAGTCCTGCTGCATCCTTAATATAAGTGACAGAGGTGACCCTGCTGCACCCTCAATATAAGTGACAGAGGTGACCCTGCTGCATCCTCAATATAAGTGACAGAGGTGACCCTGCTGCATCCTCAATATAAGTGACAGAGATGACCCTGCTGCATCCTCAATATAAGTAACAGAGGTGGCCCTGCTGCATCCTCAATATAAGTGTCAAAGGTGACCCTGCTGCATCCTCAATATGAGTGGCAGAGGTGATCCTGATGCATCCTCAGTATTAGTGACAGAGGTGACCCTGCTGCATCCTCAATATAAGTGACAGAGGTGATCCTGCTGCATCCTCAATATAAGTGACAGAGGTGGCCCTGCTGCATCCTCAATATAAGAGACAGAGGTGATCCTGCTGCATCCTCAATATAAGTGACAGAGGTGGTCTTGCTGCATCCTCAATATAAGTGACAGAGGTGGTCCTGCTGCATCCTCAATATAAGTGACAGAGGTGGTCCTGCTGCATCCTCAATATTAGTGACAGAGGTGGTCCTGCTGCATCCTCAATATAAGGGACAGAGGTGACCCTGCCGCATCCTCAATATAAGTGACGGAGGTGACCCTTCTGCATCCTCAAAATAAGTGTCAGAGGTGGCCCTGCTGCATCCTCAATATAAGTGACAGAGGTGGCCCTGCTGCATCCTCAATATAAGGGACAGAGGTGACCCTGCCGCATCCTCAATATAAGTGACAGAGGTGGCCCTGCTGCATCCTCAATATAAGTGACAGATGTGACCCTGCTGCATCCTCAATATAAGTGACAGAGGTGATCCTGCTGCATCCTCAATGTAAGTGACAGAGGTGATCCTGCTGCATCCACAATATAAGCGACAGAGGTGGTCCTGCTGAATCCGCTATAAAAGTGTCAGAGGTGACCCTGCAGCATCCTCAATATAAGTGACGGAGGTGACCCTTCTGCATCCTCAAAATAAGTGTCAGAGGTGGCCCTGCTGCATCCTCAATATAAGTAACAGAGGTGGCCCTGCTGCATCCTCAATATAAGGGACAGAGGTGACCCTGCTGCATCCTCAATATAAGGGACAGAGGTGACCCTGCCGCATCCTCAATATAAGTGACAGAGGTGGCCCTGCTGCATCCTCAATATAAGTGACAGATGTGACCCTGCTGCATCCTCAATATAAGTGACAGAGGTGATCCTGATGCATCCTCAATGTAAGTGACAGAGGTGATCCTGCTGCATCCACAATATAAGTGACAGAGGTGGTCCTGCTGAATCCTCAATATAAGTGACAGATGTGACCCTGCTGCATCCTCAATATAAGTGTCAGAGGTGACCCTGCAGCATCCTTAATGTAAGTGACAGAGGTGATCCTGCTGCATCCACAATATAAGTGACAGAGGTGGTCCTGCTGAATCCTCAATATAAGTGACAGAGAAGGTCCTGCTGCATCCTCAATATAAGTGACAGAGGTGACCCTGCTGCATCCTCAATATAAGTGACAGAGAAGGACGTGCTGCATCCTCATTTTAAGAGACAGAGGTAACCCTGCTGCATCCTCATTATAAGAGACAGAGGTGGCCCTGCTGCATCCTCAATATAAGAGACAGAGGTGACCCTGCTGCATCCTCAATATAAGTGACAGAGATGACCCTGCTGCATCCTCAATATAAGTAACAGAGGTGGCCCTGCTGCATCCTCAATATAAGTGTCAAAGGTGACCCTGCTGCATCCTCAATATGAGTGGCAGAGGTGATCCTGATGCATCCTCAGTATTAGTGACAGAGGTGACCCTGCTGCATCCTCAATATAAGTGACAGAGGTGACCCTGCTGCATCCTCAATATAAGTGACAGCGGTGGCCCTGCTGCATCCTCAATATAAGAGACAGAGGTGATCCTGCTGCATCCTCAATATAAGTGACAGAGGGGGTCTTGCTGCATCCTCAATATAAGTGACAGAGGTGGTCCTGCTGCATCCTCAATATAAGTGACAGAGGTGGTCCTGCTGCATCCTCAATGTAAGTGACAGAGGTGGTCCTGCTGCATCCTCAATATAAGGGACAGAGGTGACCCTGCCGCATCCTCAATATAAGTGACGGAGGTGACCCTGCTGCATCCTTAATATAAGTGACAGGGGTGGTCCTACTGCCTCCTCAATATAAGTGACAGGAGTGACCCTGCTGCATCCTCAATATAAGTGTCAGAAGTGACCCTGCTGCATCCTCAATATAAGTGACGGAGGTGACCCTGCTGCATCCTCAATATAAGTGACAGAGGTGGTCCTGCTGCATCTTCAATATAAGTGTCAGAGGTGACAATGCTGCATCCTCAATATAAGTGTCAGAGGTGACCCTTCTGCATCCTCAATATAAGTGACAAAGGTGGTCCTGCTGCATACTCAATATAAGTGACAGAGGTGATCCTGCTGCATCCTCAATATAAGTGTCAGAGGGGACCCTGCTACATCCTCAATATAAGTGACGGAGGTGACCCTCCTGCATCCTCAATATAAGTGACGGAGGTGAACCTGCTGCATCCTCAATATAAGTGACAGAGGTGGTCCTGCTGCATCCTCAATATAAGTGTCAGAGGTGACCCTGCTGCATCCTCAATATAAGTGACGGAGGGGACCCTGCTGCATCCTCAATATAAGTGACAGGGGTGGTTTTGCTGCATCCACAACATAAGTGTCAGAGGTGACCCTGCTGCATCCTCAATATAAGTGACAGAGGTGGTCCTGCTGCATACTCAATATAAGTGACAGAGGTGATCCTGCTGCATCCTCAATATAAGTGACAAAGGTGGTCCTGCTGCATCCTCAATATAAGTGTCAGAGGTGACCCTGCAGCATCCTTAATGTAAGTGACAGAGGTGATCCTGCTGCATCCACAATATAAGTGACAGAGGTGGTCCTGCTGAATCCTCAATATAAGTGACAGAGAAGGTCCTGCTGCATCCTCAATATAAGTGACAGAGGTGACCCTGCTGCATCCTCAATATAAGTGACAGAGAAGGACCTGCTGCATCCTCATTTTAAGAGACAGAGGTAACCCTGCTGCATCCTCGTTATAAGAGACAGAGGTGGCGCTGCTGCATCCTCAATATAAGAGACAGAGGTGGTCCTGCTGCATCCTCAATGTAAGTGACAGAGGTGACCCTGCTGCACCCTCAATATAAGTGACAGAGGTGACCCTGCTGCATCCTCAATATAAGTGACAGAGGTGACCCTGCTGCATACTCAATATGAGTGACAGAGGTGGCCCTGCTGCATCCTCAATATAAGTGACGTTGGTGGTACCTGCTGCATCCTCAATATAAGTGACAGAAGTGGTCCTGCTGCATACTCAATATAAGTGACAGAGGTGATCCTGCTGCATCCTCAATATAAGTGTCAGAGGGGACCCTGCTACATCCTCAATATAAGTGACGGAGGTGACCCTGCTGCATCCTCAATATAAGTGACGGAGGTGACCCTGCTGCATCCTCAATATAAGTGACAGAGGTGGTCCTGCTGCATCCTCAATATAAGTATCACAGGTGACCCTGCTGCATCCTCAATATAAGTGACGGAGGTGACCCTGCTGCATCCTCAATATAAGTGACAGAGGTGGTCCTGCTGCATCCTCAACATAAGTGTCAGAGGTGACCCTGCTGCATCCTCAATAAAAGTGACAGAGGTGGTCCTGCTGCATACTCAATATAAGTGACAGAGGTGATCCTGCTGCATCCTCAATATAAGTGACAAAGGTGGCCCTGCTGCATCCTCAATATGAGTGTCAGAGGTGACCCTGCAGCATCCTTAATGTAAGTGACAGAGGTGATCCTGCTGCATTCACAATATAAGTGACAGAGGTGGTCCTGCTGAATCCTCAATATAAGTGACAGAGAAGGTCCTGCTGCATCCTCAATATAAGTGGCAGAGGTGACCCTGCTGCATCCTCAATATAAGTGACAGAGAAGGACCTGCTGCATCCTCATTTTAAGAGACAGAGGTAACCCTGCTGCATCCTCGTTATAAGAGACAGAGGTGGCGCTGCTGCATCCTCAATATAAGAGACAGAGGTGGTCCTGCTGCATCCTCAATGTAAGTGACAGAGGTGACCCTGCTGCACCCTCAATATAAGTGACAGAGGTGACCCTGCTGCATCCTCAATATAAGTGACAGAGGTGACCCTGCTGCATACTCAATATAAGTGACAGAGGTGGCCCTGCTGCATCCTCAATATAAGTGACATTGGTGGTACCTGCTGCATCCTCAATATAAGTGACAGAGGTGGTCCTGCTGCATCCTCAATGTAAGTGACAGAGGTGACCCTGCTGCACCCTCAATATAAGTGACAGAGAAGGTCCTGCTGCATCCTCAATATAAGTAACAGAGGTGACCCTGCTGCATCCTCAATATAAGTGACAGAGGAGACCCTGCTGCACCCTCAATATAAGTGACAGAGAAGGTCCTGCTGCATCCTCAATATAAGAGACAGAGGTGGCCCTGCTGCATCTTCAATATAAGTGACTGCTGCATCCTCAATATAAGTGACAGAGGTGACCCTGCTGCATCCTCAATATAAGTGACGTTGGTGGTACCTGCTGCATCCTCAATATAAGTGACAGAGGTGATCCTGCTGCATCCTCATTATAAGAGACAGAGGTGGCCCTGCTGCATCCTCAATATAAGAGACAGAGGTGGCCCTGCTGCACCCTCATTATAAGTGACAGAGGTGACCCTGCTGCATCGCCAATATAAGTGACGGAGGTGGCCCTGCTGCATCCGCAATATAAGAGACAGAGGTAGTCCTGCTGCATCCTTAATATAAGTGACAGAGGTGACCCTGCTGCACCCTCAATATAAGTGACAGAGGTGACCCTGCTGCATCCTCAATATAAGTGACAGAGGTGACCCTGCTGCATCCTCAATATAAGTGACAGAGATGACCCTGCTGCATCCTCAATATAAGTAACAGAGGTGGCCCTGCTGCATCCTCAATATAAGTGTCAAAGGTGACCCTGCTGCATCCTCAATATGAGTGGCAGAGGTGATCCTGATGCATCCTCAGTATTAGTGACAGAGGTGACCCTGCTGCATCCTCAATATAAGTGACAGAGGTGACCCTGCTGCATCCTCAATATAAGTGACAGAGGTGGCCCTGCTGCATCCTCAATATAAGAGACAGAGGTGATCCTGCTGCATCCTCAATATAAGTGACAGAGGTGGTCTTGCTGCATCCTCAATATAAGTGACAGAGGTGGTCCTGCTGCATCCTCAATATAAGTGACAGAGGTGGTCCTGCTGCATCCTCAATATTAGTGACAGAGGTGGTCCTGCTGCATCCTCAATATAAGGGACAGAGGTGACCCTGCCGCATCCTCAATATAAGTGACGGAGGTGACCCTTCTGCATCCTCAAAATAAGTGTCAGAGGTGGCCCTGCTGCATCCTCAATATAAGTGACAGAGGTGGCCCTGCTGCATCCTCAATATAAGGGACAGAGGTGACCCTGACGCATCCTCAATATAAGTGACAGAGGTGGCCCTGCTGCATCCTCAATATAAGTGACAGATGTGACCCTGCTGCATCCTCAATATAAGTGACAGAGGTGATCCTGCTGCATCCTCAATGTAAGTGACAGAGGTGATCCTGCTGCATCCACAATATAAGCGACAGAGGTGGTCCTGCTGAATCCGCTATAAAAGTGTCAGAGGTGACCCTGCAGCATCCTCAATATAAGTGACGGAGGTGACCCTTCTGCATCCTCAAAATAAGTGTCAGAGGTGGCCCTGCTGCATCCTCAATATAAGTAACAGAGGTGGCCCTGCTGCATCCTCAATATATGGGACAGAGGTGACCCTGCTGCACCCTCAATATAAGTGACAGAGAAGGTCCTGCTGCATCCTCAATATAAGTAACAGAGGTGACCCTGCTGCATCCTCAATATAAGTGACAGAGGAGACCCTGCTGCACCCTCAATATAAGTGACAGAGAAGGTCCTGCTGCATCCTCAATATAAGAGACAGAGGTGGCCCTGCTGCATCTTCAATATAAGTGACTGCTGCATCCTCAATATAAGTGACAGAGGTGACCCTGCTGCATCCTCAATATAAGTGATGTTGGTGGTACCTGCTGCATCCTCAATATAAGTGACAGAGGTGATCCTGCTGCATCCTCATTATAAGAGACAGAGGTGGCCCTGCTGCATCCTCAATATAAGAGACAGAGGTGGCCCTGCTGCACCCTCATTATAAGTGACAGAGGTGACCCTGCTGCATCGCCAATATAAGTGACGGAGGTGGCCCTGCTGCATCCGCAATATAAGAGACAGAGGTAGTCCTGCTGCATCCTTAATATAAGTGACAGAGGTGACCCTGCTGCACCCTCAATATAAGTGACAGAGGTGACCCTGCTGCATCCTCAATATAAGTGACAGAGGTGACCCTGCTGCATCCTCAATATAAGTGACAGAGATGACCCTGCTGCATCCTCAATATAAGTAACAGAGGTGGCCCTGCTGCATCCTCAATATAAGTGTCAAAGGTGACCCTGCTGCATCCTCAATATGAGTGGCAGAGGTGATCCTGATGCATCCTCAGTATTAGTGACAGAGGTGACCCTGCTGCATCCTCAATATAAGTGACAGAGGTGACCCTGCTGCATCCTCAATATAAGTGACAGAGGTGGCCCTGCTGCATCCTCAATATAAGAGACAGAGGTGATCCTGCTGCATCCTCAATATAAGTGACAGAGGTGGTCTTGCTGCATCCTCAATATAAGTGACAGAGGTGGTCCTGCTGCATCCTCAATATAAGTGACAGAGGTGGTCCTGCTGCATCCTCAATATTAGTGACAGAGGTGGTCCTGCTGCATCCTCAAT
Source organism: Lissotriton helveticus (assembly GCF_964261635.1). Classification (NCBI taxonomy): domain Eukaryota; kingdom Metazoa; phylum Chordata; class Amphibia; order Caudata; family Salamandridae; genus Lissotriton; species Lissotriton helveticus. The sequence goes on from NC_136058.1 coordinate 423,796,999, forward strand.
ATAAGGGACAGAGGTGACCCTGCCGCATCCTCAATATAAGTGACGGAGGTGACCCTTCTGCATCCTCAAAATAAGTGTCAGAGGTGGCCCTGCTGCATCCTCAATATAAGTGACAGAGGTGGCCCTGCTGCATCCTCAATATAAGGGACAGAGGTGACCCTGCCGCATCCTCAATATAAGTGACAGAGGTGGCCCTGCTGCATCCTCAATATAAGTGACAGATGTGACCCTGCTGCATCCTCAATATAAGTGACAGAGGTGATCCTGCTGCATCCTCAATGTAAGTGACAGAGGTGATCCTGCTGCATCCACAATATAAGCGACAGAGGTGGTCCTGCTGAATCCGCTATAAAAGTGTCAGAGGTGACCCTGCAGCATCCTCAATATAAGTGACGGAGGTGACCCTTCTGCATCCTCAAAATAAGTGTCAGAGGTGGCCCTGCTGCATCCTCAATATAAGTAACAGAGGTGGCCCTGCTGCATCCTCAATATAAGGGACAGAGGTGACCCTGCTGCATCCTCAATATAAGGGACAGAGGTGACCCTGCCGCATCCTCAATATAAGTGACAGAGGTGGCCCTGCTGCATCCTCAATATAAGTGACAGATGTGACCCTGCTGCATCCTCAATATAAGTGACAGAGGTGATCCTGATGCATCCTCAATGTAAGTGACAGAGGTGATCCTGCTGCATCCACAATATAAGTGACAGAGGTGGTCCTGCTGAATCCTCAATATAAGTGACAGATGTGACCCTGCTGCATCCTCAATATAAGTGTCAGAGGTGACCCTGCAGCATCCTTAATGTAAGTGACAGAGGTGATCCTGCTGCATCCACAATATAAGTGACAGAGGTGGTCCTGCTGAATCCTCAATATAAGTGACAGAGAAGGTCCTGCTGCATCCTCAATATAAGTGACAGAGGTGACCCTGCTGCATCCTCAATATAAGTGACAGAGAAGGACGTGCTGCATCCTCATTTTAAGAGACAGAGGTAACCCTGCTGCATCCTCATTATAAGAGACAGAGGTGGCCCTGCTGCATCCTCAATATAAGAGACAGAGGTGACCCTGCTGCATCCTCAATATAAGTGACAGAGATGACCCTGCTGCATCCTCAATATAAGTAACAGAGGTGGCCCTGCTGCATCCTCAATATAAGTGTCAAAGGTGACCCTGCTGCATCCTCAATATGAGTGGCAGAGGTGATCCTGATGCATCCTCAGTATTAGTGACAGAGGTGACCCTGCTGCATCCTCAATATAAGTGACAGAGGTGACCCTGCTGCATCCTCAATATAAGTGACAGCGGTGGCCCTGCTGCATCCTCAATATAAGAGACAGAGGTGATCCTGCTGCATCCTCAATATAAGTGACAGAGGGGGTCTTGCTGCATCCTCAATATAAGTGACAGAGGTGGTCCTGCTGCATCCTCAATATAAGTGACAGAGGTGGTCCTGCTGCATCCTCAATATTAGTGACAGAGGTGGTCCTGCTGCATCCTCAATATAAGGGACAGAGGTGACCCTGCCGCATCCTCAATATAAGTGACGGAGGTGACCCTTCTGCATCCTCAAAATAAGTGTCAGAGGTGGCCCTGCTGCATCCTCAATATAAGTGACAGAGGTGGCCCTGCTGCATCCTCAATATAAGGGACAGAGGTGACCCTGCCGCATCCTCAATATAAGTGACAGAGGTGGCGCTGCTGCATCCTCAATATAAGTGACAGATGTGACCCTGCTGCATCCTCAATATAAGTGACAGAGTTGATCCTGCTGCATCCTCAATGTAAGTGACAGAGGTGATCCTGCTGCATCCACAATATAAGTGACAGAGGTGGTCCTGCTGAATCCGCTATAAAAGTGTCAGAGGTGACCCTGCAGCATCCTCAATATAAGTGACGGAGGTGACCCTTCTGCATCCTCAAAATAAGTGTCAGAGGTGGCCCTGCTGCATCCTCAATATAAGTGACAGAGGTGGCCCTGCTGCATCCTCAATATAAGGGACAGAGGTGACCCTGCTGCATCCTCAATATAAGGGACAGAGGTGACCCTGCCGCATCCTCAATATAAGTGACAGAGGTGGCCCTGCTGCATCCTCAATATAAGTGACAGATGTGACCCTGCTGCATCCTCAATATAAGTGACAGAGGTGATCCTGCTGCATCCTCAATGTAAGTGACAGAGGTGATCCTGCTGCATCCACAATATAAGTGACAGAGGTGGTCCTGCTGAATCCTCAATATAAGTGACAGATGTGACCCTGCTGCATCCTCAATATAAGTGTCAGAGGTGACCCTGCAGCATCCTTAATGTAAGTGACAGAGGTGATCCTGCTGCATCCACAATATAAGTGACAGAGGTGGTCCTGCTGAATCCTCAATATAAGTGACAGAGAAGGTCCTGCTGCATCCTCAATATAAGTGACAGAGGTGACCCTGCTGCATCCTCAATATAAGTGACAGAGAAGGACCTGCTGCATCCTCATTTTAAGAGACAGAGGTAACCCTGCTGCATCCTCATTATAAGAGACAGAGGTGGCCCTGCTGCATCCTCAATATAAGAGACAGAGGTGGTCCTGCTGCATCCTCAATGTAAGTGACAGAGGTGACCCTGCTGCACCCTGAATATAAGTGACAGAGGTGACCCTGCTGCATCCTCAATATAAGTGACAGAGGTGACCCTGCTGCATAATCAATATAAGTGACAGAGGTGGCCATGATGCATCCTCAATATAAGTGACGTTGGTGGTACCTGCTGCATCCTCAATATAAGTGACAGAGGTGGTCCTGCTGCATCCTGAATGTAAGTGACAGAGGTGACCCTGCTGCACCCTCAATATAAGTGACAGAGAAGGTCCTGCTGCATCCTAAATATAAGTGACAGAGGAGACCCTGCTGCATCCTCAATATAAGTGACAGAGGTGACCCTGCTGCATCCTCAATATAAGTGACAGAGGTGGCCCTGCTGCATCCTCAATATAAGAGACAGAGGTGGTCCTGCTGCATCCCCAATGTAAGTGACAGATGTGAACCTGCTGCACCCTCAATATAAGTGACAGAGAAGGTCCTGCTGCATCCTCAATATAAGTGACAGAGGTGACCCTGCTGCATCCTCAATATAAGTGACGTTGGTGGTACCTGCTGCATCCTCAATATAAGTGACAGAGGTGACCCTGCTGCATCCTCAATACAAGAGACAGAGAAGGACCTGCTGCATCCTCATTATAAGAGACAGAGGTGGCCCTGCTGCACCCTCAATATGAGTGACAGAGGTGACCCTGCTGCATCGCCAATATAAGTGACAGAGGTGGCCCTGCTGCATCCTCAATATAAGAGACAGAGGTAGTCCTGCTGCATCCTTAATATAAGTGACAGAGGTGACCCTGCTGCACCCTCAATATAAGTGACAGAGGTGACCCTGCTGCATCCTCAATATAAGTGACAGAGGTGATCCTGCTGCATCCTCAATATAAGTGACAGAGGTGGTCCTGCTGCATCCTCAATATAAGTGACAGAGGTGGTCATCCTGCATCCTTAATATAAGTGACAGAGGTGGTCCTGCTGCATCCTCAATATAAGTGACAGAGGTGGTCATCCTGCATCCTCAATATAAGTGACAGAGGTGGTCCTGCTGCATCCTCAATATATGTGACAGAGGTGACCCTCCTGCATCCTCAATATAAGTGACAGAGGTGGTCCTGCTGCATCCTCAATATAAGTGACAGAGGTGGTCCTGCTGCTTCCGCAATATAAGTGACAGAGGTGGTCCTGCTGCATCATCAATATAAGTGACAGAGGTGATCCTGCTGCATCCTCAATATAAGTGACAGAGTTGACCCTGCAGCATCCTTAATTTAAGTGTCAGAGTTGACCCTGCAGCATCCTTAATATAAGTGACAGAGGTGGTCCTGCTGCATCCTCAATATAAGTGTCAGAGAGGTGGTCCAGCTGCATCCTCAATATAAGTGACGTTGGTGGTCCTGCTGCATCCTTAATATAAATGACAGAGGTGGCCCAGCTGCATCCTCAATATAAGTGTCAGAGTTGACCCTGCTGCATCCGGAATATAAGTGACAGAGGTGACCCTGCTGCATCCTCAATATAAGTGACAAAGGTGGCCCTGCTGCATCCTAAATATAAGTGACGGAGGTGATCCTGCTGCATCCTCAATATAAGTGACAGAGGTGACCCTGCTGCATCCTTAATATAAGTGACAGGGGTGGTCCTACTGCTTCCTCAATATAAGTGACAGGGGTGACCCTGCTGCATCCTCAATATAAGTGTCAGAGGTGACCCTGCTGCATCCTCAATATAAGTGACAGGGTGGACCCTGCTGCATCCTCAATGTAAGTAACAGATGTGACCCTGCTGCATCCTCAATATAAGTGTCAGAGGTAACAATGCTGCATCCTTAATATAAGTGACGGAGGTGACCCTGCTGCATTCTCAATATAAGTGACAGAGGTGGTCCTGCTGCATCCTCAACATAAGTGTCAGAGGTGACCCTGCTGCATCCTCAATATAAGTGACAGAGGTGGCCCTGCTGCATACTCAATATAAGTGACAGAGGTGATCCTGCTGCATCCTCAATATAAGTGTCAGAGGTGACCCTGCTGCATCCTCAATATAAGTGACGGAGGTGACCCTGCTGCATCCGCAATATAAGTGACGGAGGTGACCCTGCTGCATCCTCAATATAAATGACAGAGGTGGTCCTGCTGCATCCTCAATATAAGTGTAAGAGGTGACCCTGCTGCATCCTCAATATAAGTGACAGAGAAGGACCTGCTGCATCCTCATTTTAAGAGACAGAGGTAACCCTGCTGCATCCTCATTATAAGAGACAGAGGTGGGCCTGCTGCATCCTCAATATAAGAGACAGATGTGGTCCTGCTGCATCCGCAATATAAGTGACGGAGGTGACCCTGCTGCATCCTCAATATAAATGACAGAGGTGGTCCTGCTGCATCCTCAATATAAGTGTCAGAGGTGACCCTGCTGCATCCTCAATATAAGTGACAGAGAAGGACCTGCTGCATCCTCATTTTAAGAGACAGAGGTAACCCTGCTGCATCCTCATTATAAGAGACAGAGGTGGCCCTGCTGCATCCTCAATATAAGAGACAGAGGTGGTCCTGCTGCATCCTCAATATAAGTGACAGAGAAGGTCCTGCTGCATCCTCAATATAAGTGACAGAGGTGACCCTGCTGCATCCTCAATATAAGTGACAGAGGTGATCCTGCTGCATCCTCAATATAAGTGACAGAGAAGGACCTGCTGCATCCTCATTTTAAGAGACAGAGGTAACCCTGCTGCATCCTCATTATAAGAGACAGAGGTGGCCCTGCTGCATCCTCAATATAAGAGACAGAGGTGGTCCTGCTGCATCCTCAATGTAAGTGACAGAGGTGACCCTGCTGAACCCTCAATATAAGTGACAGAGGTGACCCTGCTGCATACTCAATATAAGTGACAGAGGTGGCCCTGCTGCATCCTCAATATAAGTGACGTTGGTGGTACCTGCTGCATCCTCAATATAAGTGACAGAGGTGGTCCTGCTGCATCCTCAATGTAAGTGACAGAGGTGACCCTGCTGCATCCTTAATGTAAGTGATAGAGGTGATCCTGCTGCATCCTCAATATAAGTGACAGAGGTGGTCCTGCTGAATCCTCAATATAAGTGACAGAGAAGGTCCTGCTGCATCCTCAATATAAGTGACAGAGGTGACCCTGCTGCATCCTCAATATAAGTGACAGAGGTGATCCTGCTGCATCCTCAATATAAGTGACAGAGAAGGACCTGCTGCATCCTCATTTTAAGAGACAGAGGTAACCCTGCTGCATCCTCATTATAAGAGACAGAGGTGGCCCTGCTGCATCCTCAATATAAGAGACAGAGGTGGTCCTGCTGCATCCTCAATGTAAGTGACAGAGGTGACCCTGCTGCACCCTCAATATAAGTGACAGAGGTGACCCTGCTGCATCCTCAATATAAGTGACAGAGGTGACCCTGCTGCATACTCAATATAAGTGACAGAGGTGGCCCTGCTGCATCCTCAATATAAGTGACGTTGGTGGTACCTGCTGCATCCTCAATATAAGTGACAGAGGTGGTCCTGCTGCATCCTCAATGTAAGTGACAGAGGTGACCCTGCTGCACCCTCAATATAAGTGACAGAGAAGGTCCTGCTGCATCCTCAATATAAGTGACAAAGGTGATCCTGCTGCATCCTCAATATAAGTGACAGAGGTGGTCCTGCTGCATCCTCAATATAAGTGACATAGGTGGTCATCCTGCATCCTCAATATAAGTGACAGAGGTGGTCCTGCTGCATCCTCAATATAAGTGACAGAGGTGGTCATCCTGCATCCTCAATATAAGTGACAGAGGTGGTCCTGCTGCATCCTCAATATAAGTGACAGAGGTGACCCTGCTGCATCCTCAATATAAGTGACAGAGGTGGTCCTGCTGCATCCTCAATATAAGTGACTTTGGTAACCCTGCTGCTTCCTCAATATAAGTGACAGAGGTGACCCTGCTGCATACTCAATATAAGTGTCAGAGGTGACCCTGCTGCATCCTCAATATAAGTGTCAGAGGTGACTCTTCTGCATCCTCAATATAAGTGACAGAGGTGATCCTGCTGCATCCTTAATATAAGTGACAGAGGTGTTCCTGCTGCATCCTCAATATAAGAGACAGAGGTGGCCCTGCTGCATCCTCAATATAAGTGACAGAGGTGACCCTGCTTCATCCTCAATATAAGTGATAGAGAAGGTCCTGCTGCATCCTCAATATAAGTGTCAGAGGTGACCCTGCTGCTCCTTTCAGCTGCATTCAGCACCGGGCTGCGGTACCAGGTGTAAGAGAGTAGGGTCTGCTTCCTATGGTCATCCCCACTTTTTGCTGTGATTTTCTGATTTTTCGACTTTAGTCTGGCTGTGGGCCTGCTAATCAGACCCACAGCCCAGCTGATCTCTCTCTAAATTGATACCATGCACTCTAGGTGCATACCAGATTGGTTACTGGGTCACCCTTGTGAGCCCCTGTATAGTGTACCATAGGTACCCAGGGCATAGGTGCATCGTAGGCCTACCAGGGGCTGCAGTATGTATTGTGCCACCTATGGTTTGCCTTCCAAACTGACACCACAGGTCTGTTCTTACAGCCTGGGTAAGGTGGTGTAATCACCCCTTACTTAGATATAGTATACCTATATCTACCTTTACATATCGACAGATATACACCTATAAGCCACTCCTCAACAATCCTGTAGGCAGGGTGCTTGGTTTTATGTGAGAGGGTGCTCTGGCATGAGCTGAGCCCCTCTACAGCTATCGGAAACATCTCCTTATAGCTGTTCTATGATATAGCCATACCATATGCTCTTAAGTGCATTATAATCCTTGCGGTTAATGCTAACTTTGGTTTGGTTTTATCAAAACATGTTGTGTAAGGTGTCAAACACTTTGGAATACTACCCCCCAACCAATTTTGGCAGTGGGGGTAGCATTCCACCATTCTAGAGGGAAAAGACATGTATGTTACTGCTTTTACCCGGTTAAAGTTAAATAGAGCCTCAGCATCACAAAATGAATGCTGCTCCCACAGACACGAGTCTGACCTCCTGCTGCTGGACGAAACTCCGGCACGGGAGGCTTGGAAAATAGGTTTCCTGTCCAGGGAGGTGCCAGCACCTACCCAGACAGGGGTTTTGTGTATTGGGGCAGGGAGGGCTGCATTCAGTGAAGGCATCTAGACACTGCCTGGGGCACACAAGGTGCTCCATGCATAGCCCGGTTCAAACCAGTTGCTGGGGCACTCCAGGCCCAGCTCTGGCACGAAACTGGACAAAGGGAAAGTGCTGTAACCACCCCTTCGCAGGTCCACCCATAGGAAGGACCTAGGCCGGGAATCCAGCCACTATCCTTAGTATAAGTATAGGAGCTGTGTCCCCAGGACTTCAGATTATCCTAGAACAAAACTTTGATACAGAACTCTTGGACATTCGACATTCTATTTCGACTGGAAGGCGGAAGACATTCCCCTTGTGGTCAAGGAGTGACCACCCTGTTTAAACAGGCACCAACAGCAACTTTAATGTAAACCAATGGGAAAGACACTCTTCTTGAGTTCTTGGAGTGGATCAATCTGACTAATGTTAATTTGAAATTCACTGCACACTATGATGAACATCAAGTGGAATTTTTAGACCTCCTTATCAGAGTTAAAGATAACAAAGTAGAGGTTGATTTATTTGTGAAGGAAACTGCTCGGAACACCCTTTTGCATTTCAGCAGTTTCCATCCCAAATGTCAACGAGAAAGTATTCCTTTCTCACAATTTCTCAGGGTCCGCAGGAACTGTTCAAACCTGTCAGATTATGATAAGCAAGCAGCAATCATGCGAAAAAAAATTCTTGTTCGGGGATACCCCCACAGATTAATAAGAGACTCTTATAAACGTGCTCGATTTTTTGACCGCGATGCGTTGCTAGTTCCTAAAGAGAAACAGACTAATGACCGTATTGTCTGTGTGACCACCCATTCTACGATGAATGAGCGTATAAGACAGATTGTCAATGCAAATTGGCATATTTTGAACTGTAACCCGTCCTCCACATCAGTCTTAGCAAAACCTTTATTCGCTCATAGGAGAAATCGGAACTTGAAGGACAAAATAGTTCACTCAAAGTTCAACTCCAAGCTGCCCAATGGCCCCCATACCCATAGAGCAATATTGACAAAACTGCCTGTACGAGGTACGGTCCCTTGCTCTTCCTGCAAATCGTGTAAAACCATCATTTTAGGAGAGACGTTTACACACAATGGCTCCACCTTCAAAGCGACTGATCTATGGAATTGCAAAACCACTAATGTGGTTTACTTCATCAGCTGCCCGTGCGGAATGGGTTATGTTGGTGAAACATGTAGGTCTATCCAAACACGTTTGACAGAGCATAGATCTGCCATTAAAACTCAGAAATTGAATGTGCCGTTAGTAAAACACTTCCTAGAGTTTCAGCACAAACCGGATGAAATCCATTGGCGAGTCCTAGAAAAAATCAAAACTGCGGACAATAAAGGTGGATGTGCAATTCGCAAAAAACGCGAAGTTTTGGGGATTTTTGTTCTGGACACGCATAAAAAAGGACTAAACAACGAAATTCCGTGGGAGAATGCCATTTGCCTTGATTAAAAAGAATATTACATCTTTTGGCCTTCTGCATGTCCTTTTATGCGTTTACCCACATGTTTAATACTTGATTACAGCTTGCCATAGATCCAAAAATCATTGTGACACGGCCTCCGCCCGCCGCCCCCCCCTTTTCGGGATTTTCCTCCAAACTCGCGTTCCCATCCGGCATAATTATAATAAGGAGATAGCTCCCTCTAATCTTACTATTTCTAAGATATAGGTATACTCCAAATTGGACGTAATTAAACGTATATATAATAACTTGCCACGAAAATGGATTTCAAATCATTGAGGGTTTCTCTCGAGTAACCCTATGTAATACTCTAGCCACAAAAGGATAAATCTATCCATTCTTTCCCATTTTTTCATATTAATCATAGTTCCCTTACAGGAACTCCGTGCAGTATTTCAGCTGTATGCATAACAGCTTTTTATATTGACTTCAATGATTTATTAAAGATCCAATCTGTTTACACAGACTGGCGCATAAAATACCAATAACTGAGTCGGATTAGAGACACAAGTTTCTTGAAATTCAACGGACGGTATTGTGATACGTTAGTCCGTCCCGTTATCAGTCAGTTCCCCTTTAAGAAACGAGGTTGAGACTATTCAATCTCCTGTATTTAAGGTGTGTCAGCCCGTCCAGCTGGTCAATCACCATTTCCAACGGCTGCGGGACGCCGACTGGAGCACAGAACGCGGCGCCCGCAGGTTGATGATACAGCCCTGGTTTCACCTTTCCCGGTAAGCGAACGGCCTTGACGCATGCCGCTGCTGTGTTTCGCTTGTTTTTCGAGCCTATCTACCTCTCGAAGCTCTGACAATAGGTTCTGTTTTTGTACCTCTCCCCAGCATTGAGTATGCGTTTGCCAACGGCTGCGAGACGCCAGTAAAAATCATTGACTGTGGCTCTCGTCTGGTTGAAGCTACGGCTCGCCTTATTTTATTCTTTGGTAAGCTAGCTATTCGACATTGTTAGAATTGTTTAGTAGGAATATCTCCTTGGACAGACTAAACCACAATTAGCGGTATAATGTGTCTTTTTATCTTTAGCACGGGAATAACCACACCGTGACAACAAGGGAATTCTTGGATATTTTCTCTTGCGTGCTGACGATACTACATACTTTATAATAGAAACGGTAAGCGCGTTACTCTCATTCTGATACACATTAGGAATCTGGCTTTAGCCTTATACGAGGTATCAGTTTATCTCCAGTGTTTGATAAACTCGACAACTGTTCTATGTCGTGGTAGGGCATACGAATAATCAACTGTACTTTTACATTTCCACTTCCAGTTTTTTGGTGAATATTATGGATTGCCAGCAGACATTCTAAATGCGGCGCCCTTCAAATTGAATTAGGCATTACCTGAACTTGCTAATGGTAAGTTAGTACGAAGCTTTAATCCGTATTTAAGACCTAAATCAACCTTGTGACCCTCTATAAATTATTTTCATCTTGACTTGCAGCCCCAATTGAACATCGGTTGTCTTTCCACGTAACTTGACGCATCAGTCGTTTGTTTAATATTATCGGGTAAGATCCTGCTATACACACCATAATAGAGTATTTAGTAGTATTTGATAAACATGGATAGGATACCACCTATATGTTTGCAGGTCCATAGACTAAACTACTAATGCATTAATTCAAATATGTTCAAACTGAGATAAATTCGCACAAACCAAATGGCTAACAAAAATGAGAAGAGACATCTTTAGAACTTTTCTCTGGGATATATGACTAACTATAGGATTTTTTAAATAAAAACAACTATTAAGAATTGTAACACACATGGATCATATCTTTGCGTAAAACAGGTTTTTGTAACCGTTAGGTCAACTTGGTGGCGCATATGTCTAATGGTTATATCTTTTTCAGACAAACACTCCTAGTCAGGCGAGAAATAGTTCCGCCCAGATAATAGATGTCGGAATAAAACAAGAACAAATAGAGAACACCCATCCCGTGTTCTTTAGGTAAGGCTATAGTAAAGGATTATGTTCATGCAGTTTTCCTTTGGTAATGAAAGGCTACCACAGGATATAGGTCTAAGTGCACACAAGCGAATGGTGCTAAGTTTTATACAACCAATGACCGCTGCTCCTATGATGAGAGTTATTCTGCCCTCATCCCCACCCTGGCAATTCCCCAGTTCAATGTATAATTACTGCTCAAATATAAAAGGATTAGTCTGTATCCGTTGTGGCTATATTGTTTAGCTGCAGCTTGTAGGGATTTCTTTGTTATGTAAGCACAACAATATGTATATGTACTGTTGATAGTATGATGGGAGTTACTTATAACCCCTATATGTTTCTAATTTATTTTACATATGTTTTACAGATTGATTGTGGCTCCTGATGAAGGCGTTCTGTTAACGCCGAAACGCGCGTCGATGTTTTATATTGTTCGCCACCATTTTTTTATATATGCTTTCTTGTATAAATGTGTTACAAATATATTTCTTATATGTGATTGATTGTTTTTTCTTTTTATAAATATTGAGTTTACATGACTTTGCATTAACTGTTTTTTAATATGATTATGTATATTTATGAATAAATCCAACTTGTGCTTTTTAATTGGTTGTTGTGCTTTTCATACTGTTCTTTTCCCTGGCTATATTATCAATTGTCTTCTCTACACAAAGACCAACAGCAACTTTGCCAGTCTGCAGTTTCTAGGCTCCCGCTGAAACCTGACAACTCTGCGACTCAAGAACTGGACTTCCAGACTACTCTCACCACAACCCACATCCACAGCAAAGCTGAAACCTGTGGCGGGCACGAGAGACGTGGGACCAGACATCTTGGATGTCCTGCATTTTGCTAACTGCACTCCTTTCCTAAAACCTCAGTAAATTGTGCATTAGGGTACGAGAAGCCCCAGCCCGAGCATCATTTGCACCGAAGCCCAGGCCCCCACACTCCGTGAGTGTCCCACGGGACCCACCTTCACATTTGTGCTCAACACGTCTTCCCAGCCGCTTGCCCGTTGGTTAGTGAGCCCCCCAAAGAAGCCATCTTGAAACTACTTTGCTTTCCTGGTTGCTCCAGGGTTGCTTCAGCTTCCCTACAAAGGAGAAGAGCCAAAGACCTTGCTGGTCTGCAACTGAGCCAATCTTGACATCCTTCATGGGTTGCGGTTGCCAAGGCTTGTTGGGTCCAATCCGGATACTGACACTGCAGTCATATAGATCCTTCATGGGACAGCTCCAATCAAGCTCCTGGTCATCGTTGATGCCTCCTGGGCCTCGTGGATGGAGAGTCAAGCTCACCATCTACACCTGCAAAGCACCCGACATTGCCTGGTTCCTTCCTGGATCCTTCCTGGTCGCTGGCTAGTGACCGAGACTCTGTCCCCTCTGCTTTCAGGTTCTTCAGATCTTCGATCCACCCTTGGATCCACCCGGACACTTTTGTTCTGGGCAGCTGCAGCACTTCTTTGCAGCTCTCCATAGAAAACGACGACGAAACCCGACACGAAAAGATACCTATGCACCCGGCTTCCCTGGGTGAGGTAACTCGAGTACTCCGGTGCTCCCGTGGGTATTGACTCTTCAAGTGTACTAGTTTAAAAGGGTTCCATCGTAGTCCATCCGGAAGTGTCCTTAATCTTTAACTTTGTAACTTTTACGAACACCATAGAAAGTCAATGGGGAACCCATGCCTGTGTTGAGACACTGCACGGGGTTCCTGTGGGTGTCCTACTTCCTAACAACTGGTTGATTAGTGTAGCCCCAGTGATTCTACGGGCCCCAGGCCTGCTTTCTAACTCTCACGTGGTTCTTATACCACTTTCTTAGTATATGGTTAGTGAGGCCCCTAGGGCAGAACGTATACTGTGCAATCTATTGTGTATTAACTCTTGACTTGTATTGTAATTTTACCTCTGACCTCATAAAGAGTTCAGAGGGGTTGTGTTAGAAATAAATACATATATAATTGATATATACCTTGTGTGGTGTCCTTTCATTTGGTATTCAAGGGATTATATATGGTAAAACAACTTGCTTAAGTCGCCTACTGAAGTCTTAGCCTGAAGACTGCTGGTCCATGCTACCACTAGGATAGCTTGTCAATAAGGTTGACTTTACAACCACCATCAATAAGGGTCGATTAGACTGGTGCAAGTTGCCCACTAGAATAGTGGACATCATCTGCCAGGCTAACTTCTCACACCAGGTAGTTCATTTGATGGAGTCCATTCCTTTCTGCCGGACACTGATCCAGGGTATCAATAGGGCAGGTGTGGCCAAGACACTGGACATCACTTGTGGACTAACGCAAAAGAGGGGGGTTTCTTGTGTGGCAGAAGATGGCGCCAATGAAGTGTACGCAAAATCTGTCTGATGCAAGTGCATCGGTGCAAACAGGTGAGGGAGAACACCCGAAGCCCTCCAAAGTAGACCCTAGGGTCGAAACATGAATCCAGCAAGCCTAGGCACGCGCTAATATTCCAATGTTCAAAAGGACATTTGTACAAATTCTTCACAGAATCAAAAGGTACATGTGTCATACAAATGAGATCAAAAAAGTGCGGTTGTGATTATCTTGTCTCCTTTAATCCGAACAATTGCCCAGCCAACACGTGTTTCTTCAGGGGAAGAACCCCCCGACTTCACTTGTGGACGGTCACAAGGATCTGGCCCTCCCTACTCTGTTCAACAGATGCCTCCACGAGCCTTGGTTAGAACCAGGACTTCACTAGCAAAGCTGAGCTGATGACCCCCAGCACTAGAGATGAAGGCAGGGCGAGCGGGGGAGGTCTTCTTCAGCATTCAGGGATGGATGAATAGAATCTTTTTGTGTTTAATTCATTCTACTTGACGCTCAGTTTATCACTCATCAAATGAACACCAGTCATTACATTGTGGGGATTGCTTTTTCACCCTCCTGCCTGCCCAAACATGTTCTTATTATTCTAAAGGTCCTCTTTTTATTTCTCTTACTGTTGACTCTGTTTTCCATTGTGTGTGAAGGCTGGCTGTCTTTATTCCTTCCATGTCTCTACCACAAGCCATCTTGTTGTGAATTCTAGCTCTTCCTGTAAACAGATGAGGCATACAATCTTCTGTGCTGTGCTCTGACATCCAGGGAGTCTGGTCAGCATTATCAAAATGCAAATACAACAAAAACTCAATGTGGGTATAGGTTTATTCAAATTCAGTGATAGAATGTACAACCTTAGTTTTACTAAATATTCATCCACTTTCAGTTCTGATGTTGTTGGGACGCACGGCCAGCATTCATTCGTAGTAATATTGTATCTTGGACTACATTTACACCCTCCCCTCCCACTCTCTGCTGCCACTGCAACCAATGAATAGATGACGCTGAACGTAGGCATCGAATAATCTACAAGAAATGCAATTTATGCGAGCAGGAGGGGAGACTCCATAAAATCTGCATCCTTTGGGGGACATTCTTCTACTCGGGATGCTGAGACCACCTCAAGACAGCACACTGTTTCTGCTCTGGAAGGGATTTAATCAAAGTCCATAAACGCAGAGAGAAGGACAGAAATGCAGATGAAACAGAAAAGCCCCACCCCCCCCTCTGTGCTCCTCACCGGATCTTCTGCAGTCGGGTGTCCGGGTGCTTCAGGGCGTCACAGATCAGGGTCGCACCAGCGTCACCCAGTTTATTGTCACTCAAGTCCAGTTCCAGCAAAGAACGGTTGGAGCGAAGGACGGCGGCCAGAGCTGCACAGGAAGCACCGGTTATCGAACAGTTATGGAGGCTAAGAAGGTGCGAGAAAGAGAAAGACAGGGGATTAAAACATTAATAATTTTAAAGATTTATTACCAACAGTAAACCAGTTATAAACAAGGTATAAATAATCAGACCAGCAGCTGTCATGGCCCAGTACTCTCAGATCCGAGGTGCACAAGAAACACTTTAACTCCTCCCACTGTCACGTGGCTGGTCAGTCAGGGGCTGACAAACTTTCTCCTCTAGTAGAGAGAATAGAAGGAGAGTCAGGTCCATTGCAAAGACATCCTCCATGTTACACCCCCGGGTACAGTACCGATGCTTGGTGTTATAGTACTGGGTCTCAGAGAGCAGCCCACCCAGGTACAGTACGGAAGCTTGGTGTTATAGTACTGGGTCTCAGAGGGCAGCCCACCCAGGTACAGTACGGATGCTTGGTATATAGTACTGGGTCTCAGAGGGCAGTCCACCCAGGTACAGTACGGATGCTTGGTGTTATAGTACTGGGTCTCAGAGGGCAGCCCACCCTGGTACAGTATGGATGCTTGGTGTTATAGTACTGGGTCTCATAGGGCAACCCATCCAGGTACAGTACAGATGCTTGGTGTTATAGTACTGGGTCTCACAGGGCAGCCCAACCAGGTACAGTACTGATGCTTGGTGTTATAGTACTGGGTCTCACAGCGAGCGGCCCACCCACGTACAGTACGGATGCTTGGTGTTATAGTACTGGGCCTCAGAGGGCAGCCCACCCAGGTACAGTACAGATGCTTGGTGTTATAGTACTGGGTCTCAGAGGGCAGCCCACCCAGGTACAGTACGGATGCTTGGTACTACAGTACTGTGTCTCAGAGGGCAGCCCACCCAGGTACAGTACGGATGCTTGGTGTTCTAGTACTGGGTATCACAGGGCAGCCCACACAGGTACAGTATGGATGCTTGGTGTTATAGTACTGGGTCTCATAGGGCAGCTCATCCAGGTACAGTACAGATGCTTGGTGGTATAGTACTGGGTCTCACAGAGAGTGGCCCACCCAAGTACAGTACAGATGCTTGTTGTTATAGTACTGGGCCTCAGAGGGCAGCCCACACAGGTACAGTACAGATGCTTGGTGTTATAGTACTGGGTCTTCGAGGGCAGCCCACCCAGGTACAGTATGGATGCTTGGTACTATAGTACTGTGTCTCAGACGGCAGCCCAACCAGGTACAGTACGGATGCTTGGTGTTATAGTACTGGGTATCACAGGGCAGCCCACACAGGTACAGAACGGATGCTTGGTGTTATAGTACTGGGTCTTACATAGGGCGGCCCACCCAGGTACAGTACGGATGCTTGGTGTATTAGTACTGGGTCTCACAGGGCAGCCCACCCAGGTATAGTACAGATGCTTGGTGTTTTAGTACTGGGTGCCTTGGAGTGCAGCCAATCCAGGTACAGTATGAATGCTTGGTTTAATTGTACTGGGTCTCAGAGGGCACCCCACCCAGGTACAGTACGGATGCTTGGTGTTATAGTACTGGGTCACAGAGGGCAGCCCACCCAGGTACAGTACAGATGCTTGGCGTTATAGTACTGGGTCTCAGAGGGCAGCCCACCCAGGTACAGTACTGATACCTGGTGTTATAGTATTGGGTTTCAGAGGGCAGCCCACCCAGGTACAGTACAGATGCCTGGTATTATAGCACTGGGTCACAGAGGGCAGTCCACCCAGGGATAGTAGAGATGCCTGGTGTTATAGTACAGGGTCTCATAGAGGGTAGCCCACCCAGGTACAGTACGGATGCTTGGTGTTATAGTTTTGGGTAACAGAGGGCAGCCCACCCAGGTACAGTACAGATGCCTGGTGTTATAGTACTGGGTCTCATAGAGGGCAGCCCACCCAGGTACAGTACAGATGTTTGGTGTTATAGTACTGGGTCTCACAGGGCAGCCCACCAAGGTACAGTACGGATGCTTGGTGTTATAGTACTGAGTCACAGAGGGCGGCCCACCCAGCTACAGTACGGGTGCTTGGTGTTATAGTACTGAGTCACAGAGGGCAGCCCACCCAGGTACAGTACGGATGCTTGGTGTTATAGTACTGAGACACATAGGGCGGCCCACCCAGGTATAGTATGGATGCTTGGTGTTATAGTACTGGGTCTCAGAGGGCAGCCCACCCAGGTATAGTATGGATGCTTGCTGTTATAGTACTGGGTCTCATAGGGCAGCCCATCCAGGTACAGTTCAGATGCTTGGTGTTATAGTACTGGGTCTCACAGGGCAGTCCACCCAGGTATAGTATGGATGCTTGGTGTTATAGTACTGGGACTCAGAGGGCAGCACACCCATGTATAGTATGGATGCTTGGTGTTATAGTACTGGGACTCAGAGGGCAGCCCACACAGGTATAGTATGGATGCTTGGTGTTATAGTACTGGGTCTCACAGTGAGGCCCACCCAGGTACAGTACAGATGTTTGGGGTTATAGTACTGGGTCAAAGAGAATAGCCCGCCCAGATACAGTACAGATGCGTGGTGTGATAGTACTGGGTCTCACAGAGGGGAGCCCACCCAGATACAGTATGGATGCTTGGTGTTATAGTACTGAGTCACAGAGTGCAGCCCACCCATGTACAGTACAGATGATTGCTGTTATAGTACTGGGTCACAGAGTGTAGCCCACCCAGGTACAGTATGGATGCTTGGTGTTATAGTACTGAGTCACAGAGTGCAGCCCACCCAGGTACATTACAGATGATTGGTGTTATAGTACTGGATCACAGAGGGCAGCCCACCCAGGTACAGTACAGATGATTGGTGTTATAGTACTGGGTCACAGAGGGCAACCCACCCAGTGACTGTACGGATGCTTGGTTTTATAGTACTGGGTCTCATAGGGCAGCCCACCCAGGTACAGTACAGATGCTTGGTGTTATAGTACTGAGTCACAGAGTGCATCCCACCCAGGTACAGTACAGATGATTGGTGTTATAGGACTGAGTCACAGAGTGCATCCCACCCAGGTACAGTACAGATGATTGGTGTTATAGTGCTGGGTCACAGAGGGAAGCCCACCCAGGTACAGTACAGATGATTGGTGTTATAGTGCTGGGTCACAGAGGGCAGCCCACCCAGGTACAGTACAGATGCTTGGTGTTATAGTACTGGGTCTCATAGGGCATCCCACCCAGGTACAGTATGGATGCTTGGTGTTATAGGACTGAGTCACAGAGTGCATCCCACCCAGGTACAGTACAGATGATTGGTGTTATAGTGCTGGGTCACAGAGGGCAGCCCACCCAGGTACAGTACAGATGCTTGGTGTTATAGTACTGGGTCTCATAGGGCAGCCCACCCAGGTACAGTACGGATGCTTGGTGATATAGTACTGAGTCTCATTTTATTTATTTATTTATTTATTTATTTATTTATAAAATTTCTAAAGCGCGCAAATACCTTACGGCGTCTCGGCGCTAATGTTAGCATATTTCAGATTGCGAGGGTTACAGAGTGTTACTGGTTAAAGAGCCAGGTTTTAAGATGTTTTCGAAAGGAAAACAACGAGGTGTGTTCCTTAATCTGAGAGGGAACCTGGTTCCATAATTTGGATGCCGCCACTACAAAACGTCTATCCCCCATGTCACCTTTTTTGTTGGGGGGATTTGGAGCTGTTGGGCCGTCGATGACCGCAGTGTTCGGCTGGGTTTGTAGATTTTAAAAGCGTTTTTAAAGAAGTCAGGCCCATTATTTTTCAGCGCCTTGTAGGTAATGCACATGGCTTTAAACTTTATCCTGCTTCTTATAGGCAGCCAGTGAAGCTCCCGAATTGTGGGAGAGATAGAGGTATATTTTGGAATCCCCATGAGGATCCTTGCAGCGGCATTTTGGACAAGCTGGAGTTTGTTCACCACTTGTTCCTGTGCATTGAGCAGAAGGCCGTTGCAATAATCCACCTTGGATAGTACCAAGGAGGACATTAGGGTTTTGCCAGCAGTAGGAGGAAGAAAAGGGAGCAGTTTCTTCACCATTCTCAAAGTGTAGAAAGAGGCCGAGACCACGGCATTGGCGTGACCAAGGAACGTGAGCTTGCTGTCAAAAAGCACGCCCAGGTTTTTCACCTTGATTACTGGCATTGGAGGCATACCCAGTTCCGGAGGCCACCAGACTGGAGACCAAGACGGGGTTAGTTCGCCAAAAACCAGTACCTCCGTCTTGTCGGAATTTAACTTTAGACAATTCTGGTTCATCCAGGTGCAGATGGCCTTCATGCCTGCCTGAAAATTAGCTGCCACAGCTTCTCCGTTTTTGTGTATTTCCAGGATCAATTGTGTGTCATCGGCGTACGATGTTAGCCCTATGCCGAATGACTTAATTACCCTCGCCAAGTCCGACACATAGATATTAAAAAGTGTCGGACTTAGCGAGGAGCCCTGGGGAACACCGCACGGGAGAGAGAAATCAGGGGAGCTGAAATTTCCCATCTTTACGGACTGTATCCTGTTTGCCAGAAAGGATGCTAACGTTGCACTGGCCCTGCCCTGAATGCCAAGGGTGGCGACACGGTCGATCAGAGTAGAATGATCGACCGTGTCGAAGGCCGCGGATAGGTCCAGGAGTATCAGGACAGCGGCGCCGCCCCTGTCCATGATAATCCTGACCTCTTCTGACGCTTTTATTAGCGCTGTCTCTGTCCCGTGGCCTTTCCTAAACCCGAACTGCGTGTTATCAAGCAGATCGTTCTGGTCGATAAAGGTCGACAGCTGTTGGTTTATAACCTTTTCGATTATTTTTGAGGGGTAAGGAAGGGAAGCGATTGGACGGTAGTTTTTAGGCTCTAAGGGGTTTAGTGCAGGTTTTTTCAGGAGTGGTGTTACAGTTGCCCTTTTCCAAGTAGCGGGGAATACACCTGTCTGAAATATAGCATGGCAGATATTGGTAAGTACTGGGGCGATTACGTCAGAAACTGATTTAATGATACGTGGGGGGCAAGGGTCCAGAGGGGATCCTGACTTAACAGTGTTTATGAATTCCATCATAGATGCAGGTGGCGTAAACGCCTCTAAAATTGGTTTTGATGGCCGAGGAAGAGTCACCAAAGAGACTCCGTTTGTCATCGGTGTTGTGGTGAATTTGTCGAAAATATCGTTAACCTTGGCCTGAAAGAAGTCTGCCACCTTATTGCAAAATGATTGGGATGGTTCGATGGAAGGTGGAGCTGGGGGATTGGCTAGATCTTTCACTACCTTATAGAGCTGTCTGTTAGAGTTGAGCGCATTTTCTATTTGTGTGCTATAAAAAGCACATTTTTCGGCAGTGATCAGCTTTTTGTAGCTGGTCATCGCGTTCTTGTAGGTCTCCCGGTCGGGGCTGGCATAGTTCCTGCGCCAACGTCGCTCCAGGTTTCGGCAGCGTTGTCTCTCGAGCCGTAATGACTCCGAGAACCAGGCCGCAGAAGGTTTGACGCGGTTTGGCTGCATTTTTTTATGGGGAGCTAAGTGGTCTAATGCCTTAAGTAGCCAAGCATGATAGTTTTGAGAGGCTTCATGGGGATCAGGTCGATCTTCGGGTATCGAAGATTCCAATATGTTGCGTAAGGCAGTGACATCAATATTTTTCCAGTCACGACATAGGATCAAAGGGCAGGTGCTGGAGGGCAGATTCTTGTAGGATTTACGTAAGATAGTGAATTTGACAGCTAGGTGATCTGTCCAGGTAAGAGGGAGTACTGTGGAAAAGGTGATGTGGGCATTGTTGGTAAATAAGGCATCCAAGGTGTGCCCCGCTTGATGAGTAGCTGTAGTAATCTGCTGTTCTAAACCAGCAGCCTGGAAGTCCGAAATCAGTGTACGCGAGTCCTTGTCATTAGCATTTTCCAAATGGAAATTAAAATCACCCAATATGGTGTAGTCCTGATTAGCGGCTACAGGTTCTAATAAAAAATTGAGGGATTTTAGGAAAAGTGTGCGTGAGGTGGGTGGGCGATAAAGGAGGGTTCCCTTAAAAGTTTGTGTGGGAGAAAGAGAGATAGTAAAGGCAAGGGCTTCCGCACAGCAATGATCCAGCGGTTCGGTTTTTAAGGCTAGGTTGGCTCGATGTATAATAGCCAGCCCTCCTCCTCTTTTCCCTGATGCCCTATCCAGTCTTGTTACTAGATAGCCGGCTGGAGTAGCGACGTTAAAATCCGGGCCAGATGCAAGATCTGCCCAGGTCTCGGTAATGAACACAATATCAATATTTTGGCTGGTTATTAGCTCTGCAACGTCATTCCTGTGTTTGACGAGAGAGCGTGTATTTATCAGAATGCAGCTTATATATGTAGCGCTGTCATCCCCTGAAGGTGTAACCAGAAAGTGTTGGGAGATAGCAGGAGTGGTTGTGAACGCGCAATGAGGACAGGCGGAGTGTAAAGAGTTATACAGTGTGTTAAAAGCGATGGGGGAACTTTTGTTGTCCGGTAGTCCGTTGCCTATACTCAGGAGTTGTGACCTGGAATAGGTAGTTACCTTAGAAGGTTGGTGGGGTGAGTGGTGGGCAGCGGGGGTGGCACACAGCACGGACCCAGCGCGGACTGGCGCAGACTGGCACCCCTTTGGCGCGGCTTCGGCGCGGAGACGGCGCTCCCGCTGCGCTCTACCGCTGCGCTTCCGGGTGGCCATCTTAAATCCAGAACCCCGCCCCCAGCTAAGACGCTAGCTCCCTTGTGATTGGAGAGCCAGCGCTGAGGCTAAGTGGAGCTGACCCTGCCCTCCACGCAAACGGCACAGAGCCGCGATGGACCAGGGCAAAGGGTAAGAGTAAAGTGCAGAAAGTAGGTTTAAGCGAGTAATTTTACTTTTAAAATACGATTAGTGAATTCAATTGCATAGGTGAACAAAACATTTAAAATCAAAGCTGTCAGCGTTTCCCAGCGGCCGGTAGCGTCCAGAGGAGGATCCCCTCGCAATCTGTGCTAATTCACCAACAAAACAGAGAGCTGCCACCACCCTGCTCGTTTAGTCGAGTGGCTCGCCGATGCTTCGCCTTAAATCCAAAACCCCGCCCCCAGCTAAGACGCTAGCTCCCTTGTGATTGGAGAGCCAGCGCTGAGGCTAAGTGGAGCTGACCCTGCCCTCCACGCAAACGGCACAGAGCCGCGATGGACCAGGGCAAAGGGTAAGAGTAAAGTGCAGAAAGTAGGTTTAAGCGAGTAATTTTACTTTTAAAATACGATTAGTGAATTCAATTGCATAGGTGAACAAAACATTTAAAATCAAAGCTGTCAGCGTTTCCCAGCGGCCGGTAGCGTCCAGAGGAGGATCCCCTCGCAATCTGTGCTAATTCACCAACAAAACAGAGAGCTGCCACCACCCTGCTCGTTTAGTCCATGGAGGGCTCATGGAGGGCAGCCAGCCCACCAGGTACAGTATAGATGCTTGGTGTTATAGGACTGAGTCACAGAGTGCATCCCACCCAGGTACAGTACAGGTGATTGGTGTTATAGTGCTGGGTCACAGAGGGCAGCCCACCCAGGTACAGTACAGATGCTTGGTGTTATAGTACTGGGTCTCATAGGGCAGCCCACCCAGGTACAGTGCGGATGCTTGGTGTTATAGTACTGAGTCTCATAGAGGGCAGCCAGCCCACCCAGGTATAGTATTAATGCTTGGTGTTACAGTACTGGGTCTCAGAGGGCAGCCCACCCAGGTATAGTATGGATGCTTGGTGTTATAGTACTGGGTCTCAGAGGGCAGTCCACCCAGGTATAGTATGGATGCTTGGTGTTATAGTACTGGGACTCAGAGGGCAGCACACCCATGTATAGTATGGATGCTTGGTGTTATAGTACTGGCTCTCAGAGGGCAGCCCACCCAGGTATAGTATGGATGCTTGGTGTTATAGTACTCGGTCTCACAGGGCAGCCCACCCAGGTACAGTACAGATGCTTGGGGTTATAATACTGGGCCACAGAGGGTAGCCCACCCAGAAACAGTACAGATGTGTGGTGTGATAGTACTGGGTCTCACAGAGGGCAGCCAGCCCACCAAGGTATAGTACGGATGCTTGGAGTTATAGTACTGAGTATCACAGGGCAGCCCACCAGATACAGTACGGATGCTTGGTGTTATAGTACTGGGTCACAGGGTGCGGCCCACCCAGGTATAGTATGGATGCTTGGTGTTATAGTACTGGGTCTCAGAGGGCAGCCCACCCAGGTATAGTAAGGATGCTTGGTGTTATAGTACTGGGACTCAGAGGGCAGCCCACCCAGGTATAGTATGGATGCTTGGTGTTATAGTACTGGGTCTCAGAGGGCAGCCCACCCAGGTATAGTATGGATGCCCTGATGACGCTCACACGAGCAAAGGAACTTGGTAAATTACATTATGAGATTTGGTTTATGCGTGTTTATTGTGCGAATGAATTAAGATTTGCACTGCTCACTGCTTAAGGAGGATAACTACACCGAGAGCAGCGCATGCTAAACGATTTGAAGTTTAGGAAGCGCGCCTATTTTTAAACACTGCGCCGATTTGTTTTTAAAATTTGCACTGTGTAAATTGTGAATGATTTTAATAAATATCCTCTGACCTCTGTGGCAATCTCGCTCCTGCATCCCCGGTCCACCGCAAGCGCTAGGCTTGATTGAGTGGAGGGCGCAGGGAGGCACCTTCTTCCGGCTTCCCAGCCGAGGCAGGCACCCATTGGCTGAGCGGGTAGAGGTGGAGCTGAGGAAGAGCCCGTCCTCTACTTAAACCCGATGCCATCTATGACGCGCAGCGTTGACGCGCAGTGTCCGCGCCAAAGCCGCGCCGAAGACCCGCCAAAGACCTGCCCGTCTGTGCCCGTCCGTGACAGTACGGGGCATGGGGCACGAATTCATGCTCTATCTAACCCGCAAAATAAAGGTATGACTGCAGAGCATCTTAAATCTTTGCGCCCCAAACCCCACAAAGATTGCACTGTACTCCTGCCTACGCTTACCGGATGCCCTCCATGCGACAACTGCAATTTTTCTCTCACACATCTTCAGCCCTATCCTGACCCCCAATTATGCAACCCTAGATGTACACAACACGGGAATTCTGATAATCAAGAATTCTCTTTCTGCAGCGTAAATTGCAGATCTTTGCCACATCATAAGTTGGATATATTTAATCTTCTACTCGACTACAAACCCTGCGCCCTCTTTTTAACTGAAACATGGCTGCACGAAAGCTCTGGCCCTGACATAGCAATGGCTCTTCCCTCCGATTACGCTATAGTCAGGAGAGACCGTGTTGGTCAAACTGGCGGAGGAATTGCTATCATTTTTAACAGGAAATTTACCTGCATCCTAGAACCCGCCTCTATCCCTGATTGTGAAGCTGCTTTCTTTAAATTGACCTTCAATCATAATTTCACGGCCTCTGGCATTTTAATATATAGAACCCCGGGGAACGCCAGTACATGGGCCGCTAACCTAGCTAACCTCATTACACCTTTCAATCTCGCTGCAAAAAACTTCACTCTCCTAGGAGATTTAAATATGCACTTTGATGACCCCACTAATACAGCCTGTACGAACTTATTGGATGATCTAACAGCTTTAAACATTTCTCTACTGAACTCTGGTCCCACCCACAAGGCAGGGCATCTGTTAGATCCCATCTGTTGAAATATTCCCTAACTGAAGTGGACAAACACTAGAGTTCTGGACTTTTTGGTTCCGTCCAGAGGTGTCAGGGAACAACACCCAAAGACCCCGGAGTTCCACCTGCCTTGGTGCGTAAATGAACAGAAACACGGGCTTCTCGATGGTGGCGTCAAAGACCAAAGGTTTATTACTGCAGGGACACAGAAGTCACAGAAACCACACATGGGCAGATTCTAGGAGCCTGTTCAAATTGTACAAAGAGGGTTGCTCCTTATATACTAAATTTTGGCCTTCAGGCGAATTCTTCACATGTTAGTACATTCCCAAAACCTTTGTGTCATAAACAATAAATATTTGGCGTTGCACAGGAATCGTCGACAATATCTGATGTCAAAACATTACGAACGAGGGGTTCCCACTTTTCCATCATAATCTCATGTCAACTTTTCATTCAAGATCCGGACCGCCTCATCGTAAATTTCGTTACCTCCCCCTAATAAAGGCCCAGAAGGAAAGGAGCAGAGCCAGGTGCAGAAGATAGAAAAGCAGGATATGGGATGTTTGTGGGTTGTAAATGGGCAAGGCTACCGGCTTCGGCCGCCTAATCGTGATCAGGACAATGGACACGAAGACCAGTTTAGCAGGACTGGCCTCGGGCAGAGGAGGCAGCCTTTGTCGAGTCATGCAGCTACAGCGTGATCTGGTTTAAGGTGCACGTGTCATGACAGAGGTGAATCTCCGGCTAAGGCTACGTGTCCTTAATCGAAATGAAGTGATCAGAGGTTATTGCGTATGTGAGGGCAAGAAACACAAAATGGCGTCCATGATCTAAGATGGATGCCGTGGGTAGATCAGAAATGTGTTTATAAAAGGAGTGCTCTTGCTCGTAGCGTAGCGAAAACACCAGGATATGCTAAATGGATCATTTGCGGTTCGCTGATACCAATATTATGTATTTCCGACAATATTGAAAACACGGGTTCAAATCGTCACGGAACCTCAGACCCTCCTTTTGCCCTTACATAGGCAATTACTCAGTCTATGTCAGAATCTAATTCTATGTTCATCAGGTCAGTGACATGCTGTTGTATCATCATCCTTTCTCGTGCCTTTTCTCCAAACGCAGGTGGTTTCCTAAAACAGGTTGCAGCACACAGACTACACAGAGCAGGACCACACTGGATAATCAGGCAGCATGAGAATAGGAATACTAAGATGACACCAATGACCATTAGAACCTTCCATCCCCATGCTGATATCAGAGTCCAAAACCACTCCATGAAGGACCAGTTTCCCTTGTCTACGTGAATAGAATCAGAAATCTTGTGTAGCTTCGAGATTGCCTCATAGACTGTTGGAGCATTATTAGGAATAAAGACACAGCAGCTCGATTGGATCATTCTGCATACCCCACCTCGATCTGCAAGTATAACGTCTAGAACCATACGGTTCTGCAACGTCATGAGTCTATCCGCCTGAAGCTCAGCTGTCAAATTGCTAAGGGCACCAGCAGTTTCGGTAATAGTAGATTCAACTACCCGTGTTAGCTGACGTATGTTTCTACTATTGGCCATAGGCCCCCAGAACGGAAGGAAGCCTTTGAAGAAGTCTCCAGCTTCCTGACCAGCAGTATCTTCCTTGCTGAAGACACCTCTCGCTACTCTGGTCCTGTGATAGTCAGATGAAGCAGTGTATGTTGGGGGCAACAATCGAGCAATATAACATGAACCTGAAAAGTCGGCAGGCAACCATGTATAAGCTCGGTCTCGACAGATGAAGTAGGTACCCCTAGCAGTAAGGAAGGCAGGGGAAGAGTTAGCCGGAAACACATAAGTCTCTACGCACTCACTCCTCCCTAGCTGAGCTCTCGGATTTCTCCCATTACCTTGCAAACAGACCTGACCTTGGTGAGGTACGACCCAGATTGGAGTTGAGCTTTTACGCTTGCTTTCTCCCAAACTAAGGCGATACTCTGAAGAATTCCAACTTAAATATACACGCAATTCGTCTCTAGGGTAAGATGGAGTATTATTGACGTCCTTGATCATGTCAATAATTCCCTGGACTAAAGCTTTGTTGGCAGAGTTATATTTAGTGGAACGTGGTGGACGTGGAGGATAGGTTTCAAGGGCATAAGCAAAGATGGTTTGAAGGGCCTGAAATGATCCATTGTAGCTGAAAGGCAAAACCAGATAGGGAATACCTTTATCCATAGTGTGGGGTATCAAGCCACACACCCAGCAGTCTGTAGTGTTAACTACCAGTTGGTGTTGATGCAAGAGCTGTACAAAAGTGTTGTTAATGAACTCTGAGCGTCGGGCTTGCTCATGTTCGGGAAACGAATGAAAAGAGTGTATAGAAGAAACAGTAGAAATAACAGGATCAAGGGGAGGTACTGTAGTAACTGGCACAAAAATCAAATTTATATTGAAAACGATTCCACCCACCAACGTTATCAAAACAATCAAGAATGTAATGGCACATTGTATCAAAAAGCATTTGCTGTGAAGGATTCTGTAAAGTCTGTTTCTGCGAACATAAATCACATTATCTCGTTGCAGCGCAGGAAGCTCCATCTTCTACAATCCGCTCGCGACCACTGATGATGTGTACGTAGATGAAAATGCCTCTATCAGCCCTGGGAGTTCCCAGAACCAACAGAAAGATCGACCTTGTGTCAGACCCCCGCAGATTCAACTAGGCACACAGCCACGACCCTACGGCTACCCAGACGGCAAGGCAATTTTAAAAACAATAAAACAATAGCAAACTTCCTGGCTGAAGGCAAAAGTTCAAAATTTCAAAATATCACAATGGGCAGTTGCCTGCTTTATTTGTCCATATTACGAGGTCGTAAATTGTATCTTTGCTTTGCAGGAACTGTTTGATCGGCAAATAGCGTATCACTAGTAGTTGTTGCAGTGTTCAGGTTTGCAGATGACAGAGTTTTTTCTGATGTAGGAGACAAATGTTCAGAGTTCAAAGGAGTCTTTTCAGGAGGAGAGTCAGAGTTTGAAGTGTCGGTAATCAATTCGGCATCGCTGAAAGGGATGAACTTTGGCGTACGTTCAAATTCTGAGGCACCAATTCCCTTCTTCACCCAGTCGTCGTAAGGAAGTGGCAAAGGTACACGCTTAACATGGGATGCGTGCACCCAATGCTTGCGACCAGCTACACGAACTGCTGTTCTTGTTGCAAGTAGGACCTGGTAGGGGCCGACGTATCTGGGCTGAAGGTTCTTTGTCCTCGCGAAGTTCCTGATAACCACAAGATCTCCTGGTTTCAGCTGATGCCCTGGACTCTCCGGAGGCTTTGGTAAAGCATCGAAAACCTGTTGGTGAATAAGACTCAATTTAGCAGTCAAGTCGTAAAGGTAGTCTATCAACATAGGATATTCTAGAGAACAAAATTCCTTAGGCCTTGGCACACCCCAAATATTTGCCGGGCGGCCAAAAACTATTTCATAGGGGCTAAGCCCCACTCTAGAATGTACAGTTGCTCTCGTTGATAGCAAAGCCAAAGGAAGTGCATCTGGCCAGGGTAAACCTGTGGATGCTTGTATTTTAGCTAGTTTCAACTTGAGGGTGCCATTGTAACCCTCTACTAAACCAGCAGACTGAGGATGATTCGCACTGTGGAACTTCTGTCTTATGCCTAGGCCGGTACATACACTCTGCATAACTTTCCCTATAAACTCACTTCCGTTATCTGACCATACAATCCGTGGCATTCCAAATCTAGGGAAATATTCTTTGAGAAGAATTTTGGCAGTTGATAGGGCAATATTGTCCTTTAGTGGATATGCTTCGATCCACCTGGAAAAAGCACAGACTACCACCAGGACGTATTTCAGATTATTACAGCGATCCATGTGAATGAAGTCTAACTGAATCACTTCAAAGGGGCAGGAAGGAGGAGCGAAGTGACCAGCAGGAGTTGGAGTTCCCTTGCCAGGATTATGCATCAGGCATACCATACAATTTTTCACCACTCTCTCTGCACACTTAGTAATCCCATCATTCTTCCAGACTGGAGCCAACATCTTACAGATTCCTTTAGAACTTATATGCGCTACTCCATGCGCCATTGTCACCACTGCAAGCACATACGCGTCAGGCAACATCCAACGCTGCTGTTCCGTCAGATCAATCCAACACCCATTCGAATCCAACTTGCCCGTACTTTCTCTCCATACACGTTTTTCTTCCTCAGTTGCCTCTTTCTGAATCTCTTTTACACTTTCCATTGTATCCTCACACATTCCAGAGTCAGCAATCCATCTTGCAGACGTAGCAACATACATTCTGCTCATCATGTCTCTAGCTGTTTGTTTAGCAGTCTCATCAGCAAAAGCATTCCCACGACCAACATCATCCGTGATTGCTTTATGAGCACTGCACTTCACAATCGCAACTTCAGTCGGCAAGGTTAGAGATTCCAACAAGTCGTTAACTAGCTGACCATGTTGAATCTTAGTCCCATGGGACGTAATGAAACCTCTTTCTTTCCACAAACGGCCAAAACTATGGGCCACGCCAAATGCGTACTGACTATCTGTGAACACATTCACTCTCTTTCCCTTAGCTAAAACACACGCTCTTGTTAGAGCTATTAATTCTGCAGCTTGGGCAGAATTCTGACTCACTCTTGCAGTCTCCACAATCGTCTTCAAAGTCGTTACTGCGTAAGCAGCAGTCACATCACCATTCTCCAATTTAAAGCATGACCCATCCACATACAGCGTACCATCTGGATCTGACATTGGAGTATCCTTTAAGTCAATACGTCCTTTTGTCTCTTCCTCCGTTTTAAAACAGCAATCATGTGGCTCGGAATCACTCGACTCTTGATTAGCCGGCAACAACGTTGCTGGATTCAATACATTACATCTTTTGATCTGAATATGACTCGCTAGTAACGTCAGCTCGTAACCAGATAGTCTTGCACTGGTAAGGTGTTGTGTCTTAGTTCGGTTCATGAGTGTATCCACAGCATGAGGAACCATGACCACTAGCATGTTGTTCATCACCAAACCAGCAGATTGTCGAATAGAAGCCGCAGCTGCCGCTGTAGCTCTCAAACAACTAGGTAACGCTCTAGCTACCGGATCTAATGTTGATGAAAAATACGCACAAGGGCGTTGTTTATCACCAAATGTCTGTGTCAGAACACTCAACGCGCAACCTTCTCTCTCGTGAACGTAGAGCGTGAATGGCTTGCTGTAATCAGGTGTACCTAATACAGGAGCTGAACACAGTGCTTTTCGTAATTCAGTAAAACTCTCCTGACATTCATCAGACCATGGCACCGGACTCGGAACATTTTTCCCAGTCAAAGCTACCAAAGGTTTTGCTAAAAGAGAAAAATTTGGGATCCACTGCCTACAGTAAGAGGTGATACCTAAAAAGGCACGCACTTCTCTCTGCGTGCGAGGAACACTCATCTGCATAATTGCGTTTATTCTCTCTGGGGTCAACTTCCTTCCCTCCTTTGACAAGAGATGACCTAGGTAGGTCACTTCTTGGCAGCAGTATTGCATTTTCGAAGGTGACACCTTATGATTCAAATTAGACAAATGATGCAATAACGAAATTGTAGCTGCTTTGCAAGTTTCCTTGTCATCGGCAGCCAC
The DNA here is from genome assembly GCF_964261635.1 of Lissotriton helveticus. NCBI lineage: Eukaryota > Metazoa > Chordata > Amphibia > Caudata > Salamandridae > Lissotriton > Lissotriton helveticus. The sequence continues at coordinate 423,827,152 of NC_136058.1, forward strand.
TAGAAGATCGTCTACATACTGTACTAGAGCAGATCCTGGAGGAAGGACAAAGGTATCTAACTGACTTTTTAATGCTTGACTGTAAATAGATGGGCTCTCACAATAGCCTTGTGGAGCGCGTTTAAATCTGAAACTTCGACCTCCTAGACAGAAGCCGAAAATATCCCTGCTTTCTTCGGCTATCGGAATGCTGAAAAAGGCATTTTTCAAGTCGATGACTGAAAACCATGTGGCAGTAGCAGGAATCAGTGTTAACAAGGCAGTAATGTCTGGAACTACAGGAAACTGCGGAACTACAATCTTATTAACTTCTCTGAGGTCGATGACAAACCTATACACTGGAGGCTTTGTAGGATCAGTTCGTTTCAAAATCGGTAATACAGGACTGTTACAGACATTTCCTCTAGTTTCTTCAACCACACCTTTCTTAATCAAATCTTGTATAATCAATAAAAGTGCACGTTCACCTTCAGTAGAGATTTTATATTGAGGAATTCTTGGAAATTTTACATTCGCTTTCAAAGTGACTACATATGGTGGTATTTCCAAAAGGCCTACATCGTTAGGACCAGTCGCCCAAAGAGTATCAGGGAGTGAACGCAGCTCTGGCGGGAGTGCATCCATTGACAAGTACATCGGAGAGGTGATTCTTTTACCCAATGTAAGCTGTACTCCTTCCGGAAAACAATACAATGTCGCATATAGTCGTTTTAACAAGTCTAAACCAAGCAGATTTTCATTACAACCTGTCGTCAAAATCAGGGGTGCTTTTAATTGACACGGTCCAACAGAAATAGACAAAGGACCAGATATCGGGTTGTAAACAGGGGCGCCTGAAAAACCTACAGAGACATTTGTTGAGCCGGACAAAGGTGCGCCAGGGAGTTTCGCATGAATGATAGAACTTTTTGCTGCACCAGTATCCAACAGAAACGGTTCGACTACACCTGATGTTGCTACTGCGACATAAGGCCCACTCTGATCCACTGGAACTGATACTACTCCCTCTCTCTGTCTATGGCTGTCCTAGTACCCATTTTGCTGAAATCCCTCATCCACTTCACAATAGTCTTCAACAAGATACTGTTGAGATCTATTTTGCTGGGCAGGCTGTCCATTTCATTGATCAAAATGATTGGAAGGACGATCATTCGTTTGTGGAGGAATAGCACCTCGCCCTCGACCTCTAGAATTTTGCACAAAACCACCACGACCTCTCTGAGCTGCTGCTGCATTGTTTTGCGCTAAGATCGGACACTCATTCTTGTAGTGACCCTCTTTCTTACAGTACGCACACTGGTTCCACTGATATTGAGGCCTCGGTGAACTATAATCTGTTCTTTGATATGAACCCTGTTGCGTATTATTCTGATTCGTGCGAGGCGGATACGCCTGCTGCAAAAGAACTTTAGTTTTTAAATCCTTCGTTTTCTTATCTGATTTTTCTTTTTCCTCTTTATCTCTATTTTCATAGTACTGTGCAGTCGCAAGTATTTGCGCAGTTGTAGAAACAGCCCACGCACTCTCGGAATCTTTTAATTTGTTGCATAACTCAGGTAACAAATTATGCACAAATTTATCGACAAACAGTCTCTGTCCTCCTTCTGTGCTCATATCCTGACCACTGTGATCTACAAAAGTCTCTTCGAACCTCGTGAAGAAGTCGGAAACACTTTCGTCTTTCTTTTGCCTGCATGCGGACAACTTGTCCCAATTAACACGCAATGCGGGCATTAGAGTCTTCATTAAGTCTATTATTCTACCTGGAAGGTTAGCAATTAGGGGTTCGGGTTTTGCACCACCTACTTGCTGACCATCCGCTGCAACAATAGCTGCCCAATCACCACCTAGGGCAACTGGATGATTCTCTCTACGAATTTTAGCCCAAATTGGTTGCGGAACTACGTTCCCAAATAACATATCGATGTCTGCTAAGTTCATTATACAAGCCTCAACTGTCTGTGTTAATTCCTTATAGTATCCAGCAGGATTCTTACGCGGGTCTGGTAAGGCCTGCTTCACCGCTAGCACTTCTGCTCGTTTCCATGGAATGTGTATCCACACTCTTTGGAATTGGGCCGGAGCGGCTGCAATATTATTCGGTGCGTCAGCTTGCACAGCCTCGCACCAAATTGGAGGAACCTCCCTCATTGGATATTGGCGACTTAGCTTCGTCTTGCTTTTCTCTAAATCTCTTGGTGAATGAAGTGATGGGTCATTCCTATAACTTAAAATCAGTTCCATCGCTTCTTCTATATTTTCACCTACTATCATTCCTGCAGCAAACTCTTTCTGAATCTTAATTAAGTCTTCTAGATTTGATTCAACATCATCTTCTTCTATTTCCTCACGTAACAGCGAGCACATCTCATCAAAGACATACCGTTGCGTTGGTTCTTTCCACTGCATAAAAGTGTCTAGCACATCTCTCGTACTATATCTCCTACTCTTCGAAATCCATCTGAGAGCCGTGGAATCTAAAATTCCCCGTTCCTCAGTACTCGGAAGCTGACTACGTCTTTGAACAGAGTCAGAAGTAGGAGTCTTGATTAAAGTTTTATAAAAAGGAGACAGAATATTAGATACAGAATCAGTGATTCTTCGACGAACAGAAAGTGGAGTCAACACACTCGCAGACGCAGAGAACACACTAGAGGTAGGAACAGATAGCGGGACAGTAGAAGTATCGAGAAAGATAGTTTGTGGAACAGTAGGTGTAAGCGAGACAGATACAGGTATAGAAGTCAGCAATCCAGGAGGAGGAGGAGCCGTAGGAACATTCACATTGACCACAGGAGGTACAGGAGCTTGATTCTGAGGGGCAGGAGCAGGAACACCAAGTTGTCCAGCAACCGGCAATTGTACATTTGGTAAAGGTGGAGCCGTAGCACCTTGTGCATACGGTGGAGGTGACCGTAACAAATAAGACAACAGAGGATCGTTTTCAGAGTCCTCTAGTATCTTAGCTGTTTTCGATGGCAAGGCAGGATAGCACTTGTCAATCGCTAAATTATGCTCTCTAATGGCCACCTCTATGGCCTTCTCTGATTCGTCAACTTGCAGCTGCTTAGCCGCTTGCTCCAGAGTCAACTCTTCTTGCTCTTTTTGTTCTTTCTTTAACCTTTTCATTTCTCTCTGTTTAGATTCTTTTCGCCAATAACGGAAAGAATCAAACATTGCCGGCCGGGCTTTCTTCCTAAACAATTTCGCTTCTAAGTTATCAAGGATTTCGGGTTCAAAACTACCATGCAGTGGCCAACTAAGGACACCATCTTTCTCAGTGTATCGGACCCACACCTCATTATAAGATATAGGACCCACACCATGTTTACAATACAAGTCATATAGGGGAGTCCCAATCGGAGGAACCAGACATGAGTCCTCCAATCGTGAGTCACTGTTGCAACCAAGACAAGACAACATACAATTTCTCCGACTTACCATTTTGCAATCCGGAACACAGAACAAACAAAACAAGAAACAGATATGTGCACCTGAACCAAGAACTTAGGCCTACCAAAACGAACTGATGTATCGATACCCAAACTAAACCAAATAGATTATCGTAACCAGAACAACCAGTGATAATCTTACGAAACCAAACCAAACCAAGAACCAAAAAGGATTTTAACAACCCTCACGAAGTAACCAGCTAGCTATCACTAAATACTTAACTGAGGCACTGAAGACGTCACCAAGGAGAAACCCGTCACGTTTGGCTGTACTAAGGACTGCACCTCGGGTCCAAGACAGGGCGACGGTCAAGGCAACGGCCCACTGCAGCCGTCCTGAACGGGAACCCTCGTGGAAGAGAACGTCGGGCCACTTTTGCGATATGCCGGGATCGATGAAGTGGGGCGCCTCCCTCAGGAATCTTCACACGAAGCTTCTCGAACTCTTCAGGCTTTTGGACCGGTACCGAATGACGTCGCCCCACGTTGGGCGCCAAATTGGAGTTCTGGACTTTTTGGTTCCGTCCAGAGGTGTCAGGGAACAACACCCAAAGACCCCGGAGTTCCACCTGCCTTGGTGCGTAAATGAACAGCAACACGGGCTTCTCGATGGTGGCGTCAAAGACCAAAGGTTTATTACTGCAGGGACACAGAAGTCACAGAAACCACACATGGGCAGATTCTAGGAGCCTGTTCAAATTGTACAAAGAGGGTTGCTCCTTATATACTAAATTTTGGCCTTCAGGCGAATTCTTCACATGTTAGTACATTCCCAAAACCTTTGTGTCATAAACAATAAATATTTGGCGTTGCACAGGAATCGTCGACAATATCTGATGTCAAAACATTACGAACGAGGGGTTCCCACTTTTCCATCATAATCTCATGTCAACTTTTCATTCAAGATCCGGACCGCCTCATCGTAAATTTCGTTACCTCCCCCTAATAAAGGCCCAGAAGGAAAGGAGCAGAGCCAGGTGCAGAAGATAGAAAAGCAGGATATGGGATGTTTGTGGGTTGTAAATGGGCAAGGCTACCGGCTTCGGCCGCCTAATCGTGATCAGGACAATGGACACGAAGACCAGTTTAGCAGGACTGGCCTCGGGCAGAGGAGGCAGCCTTTGTCGAGTCATGCAGCTACAGCGTGATCTGGTTTAAGGTGCACGTGTCATGAAAGAGGTGAATCTCCGGCTAAGGCTACGTGTCCTTAATCGAAATGAAGTGATCAGAGGTTATTGCGTATGTGAGGGCAAGAAACACAAAATAGCGTCCATGATCTAAGATGGATGCCGTGGGTAGATCAGAAATGTGTTTATAAAAGGAGTGCTCTTGCTCGTAGCGTAGCGAAAACACCAGGATATGCTAAATGGATCATTTGCGGTTCGCTGATACCAATATTATGTATTTCCGACAATATTGAAAACACGGGTTCAAATCGTCACGGAACCTCAACACATCTCCAATTTGTTGGTCAGACCACCATCTTATTTATTTTAGCCTTAAATTACCTACATCTAAACCTAAAAACGCCTGGCCTATCTCTGTCTTCAGAAATTGGAAACAGCTTGATATTGATTACCTTAACAGAACTCTTACAAAAAATCCTCCAACCCCAGCCTCTGACATAGAAAACATCACTCTAGCCACACACTCATGGCTGGAAAGCGCCGTCAACAGCTGCCTCCCACCTTCTAGAGTTAAAAATAACTCTCACCGTCCCCCAGCCCCCTGGTTTACTGAGCTTCTTAAAATACAAAAGTCCAAATGCAAAGCTCTGGAAAGAAAGTGGCGAAATAATTACGCCCCCGAAAACAAAGTAACATACCATAAAGCCAGGAACGAATACCACTCAGCCTGTACTAGAGCCCGAGCACTGTATGTGGCAAATACCATAAACTCCACGCACAACAAGGCGAAAACACTTTTCAATACTGTCAAAGACCTCGCAGGAGAAAAAACGACTGCATCAGTCCAGCCGCTGGATAAAAAACAATGTCAAGACCTCGCCTCCTTCTTTTGTGAGAAAATTGAAAAAATCATTTCAGGTATAAAAATCAATCCCCTACTCATATCTCTGAAGAAGACACCCTCCCCAGTTCAAGTATCATTAACACTCTTGAACACTGGCCTGCCATCACTCTGGAATCACTCACTTCCATTCTTAGAACTGTCAAATCAGGCTCCCCTCGTGATCCAATTCCTGCCTCTGTTCTTAAGCAACTGGACACCCCCTCTCTGACCATCATTGCGGATACTTTAAACTCCTCACTTCAGCTTTCCGCAGTTCCCTCACTCTGGAAACACGCTATGGTCAGCCCACTATTAAAAAAACCGACAGCCAACCCTGAACTTCTAACAAACTATCGGCCCATATCCCTTCTCCCAATCTTTTCAAAATTGCTGGAACATCACGTTCATACCACCCTTACTATCTTCACTGAAGAGAACTCTCTCCTTCACCCATCACAGTCCGGCTTTAGAGTGGGTTTCTCTACGGAAACAGCTTTACTAGGAGTTACCGAAAATATCAGAAAACTCCTAGACGATGGCCAGACAGTCGCACTCATTTTGTTAGACTTGAGTGCGGCCTTCGATACCATCTCCCACTCCAAACTTCTGGCCACCCTAGAGAGAATCGGTATTCGTGGTGAGGCACTAAATTGGATTGAGTCTTTTCTATCACACAGAACCTTCCAAATCACATCCCCTATAGCTTGCTCAGAGTCAAGAAATGCCCCTCACGGAGTACCACAGGGCTCTATCTTGAGCCCGTTGTTTTTTAATTTATACCTCAGACCCTTGGCTGACCTTGCTGATAAATCCGGCCTTACTCTGATGACATACGCTGATGATTCTCAAATCATCTTCTCCCTATCAGAGGCAGACCCACTGACCCCATCATGTCTCAAGCAAAGTCTCCAAAATATCTTCAGCTGGATGTCTGCAAACCAGCTGAAGTTAAATGGAGACAAGACCGAAGTCCTTCTTCTGGGGAAAAACAAAGACCTGTGGAATCCATCTCACTGGCCTTCCGAACTTGGCTCCATCCCTACTCCGGCCACACAAGTGAGAAATCTTGGTGTTATCATTGATAACACCCTCTCAATGAAACAACAGGCAAACAAAGTGGTAGGCCTTTGCTTCACCATTATGAAATGGTTGAGAAAGATCTTATGGATGCTGCCCCTTGCCACCCAGAAGACCGTAGTCAATGCACTCATAACATTTCGGCTTGACTACGGCAACATCCTTTACCTGGGCTCAAACCAAGCTGTCACCAAACGACTGCAACTTGCCCAAAATGCGGCTGCAAGACTGCTTTGCAATATCCCCAAAAAATCTAGTGTGTCCAAACATCTAATTGACCTTCATTGGCTCAGGGTGGAAAACCGCATTAGGTTCAAAGCCCTGAGCTACATGTTCAAGATTAAATCTGGCACCGCACCAAATTATCTGCTATCTCTTGCAACCCCTTACCTTCCTGCTAGAGAACTGCGTTCTCAGACTTCAGCATTTTTCACAACCCCGAGATTCAAACTAGCGAGAATGGGAGGGAGATCATTCTCGGTACTAGGGCCCGCTCTTTGGAACAAGCTCCCGCTTCACATCCGCAAGGAAGACAACTATGCCAGATTTAGAAAGAACCTGAAGACCTGGCTCTTCCGCAAATAAATCATTTTCACTTATCAATTGTCTCCTACCTGTTTTTGATCTGTCATCGGCGCTGGGAAACCCTTTTTGGATAGCTGTGCGCCATACAAATTTAAAAAATAAATAAATAAATAAATAAATGCTTGGTGTTACAGTACTGGGTCTCACAGGGCAGCCCACCCAGGTACAGTACAGATGCTTCGGGTTATAGTACTGGGTCACAGAGGGTAGCCCACCCAGAAACAGTACAGATGTGTGGTGTGATAGTACTGGGTCTCACAGTCACAGAGGGCAGCCCACCCAGATACAGTATGGATGCTTGGTGTTATAGTACTGAGTCACAGAGTGCAGCCAACCCATGTACAGTACAGATGATTGGTGTTATAATACTGGGTCACAGAGTGTAGCCCACCCAGGTACAGTACGGGTGCTTGGTGTTATAGTACTGGGTCTCAGAGGGTAGCCCACCCAGGTATAGTATGGATGCTTGGTGTTATAGTACTGGGTCTCAGAGGGCAGCCCACCCAGGTATAGTATGGATGCTTGGTGTTATAGTACTGGGACTCAGAGGGCAGCCCACCCAGGTATAGTATGGAAGCTTGGTGTTATAGTACTGGGTCTCAGAGGGCAGCCCACACAGGTATAGTATGGATGCTTGGTGTTATAGTACTGTGTCTCACAGGGAGGCCCACCCAGGTACAGTAAAGATGTTTGGGGTTATAGTACTGGGTCACAGAGAATAGCCCGCCCAGATACAGTACAGATGCGTCGTGTGATAGTACTGGGTCTCACAGAGGGCAGCCCACCCAGATACAGTACGGATGCTTGGTGTTATAGTACTAAGTCACAGAGTGCAGCCCACCAATGTACAGTACAGATGATTGGTGTTATAAAACTGGGTCACAGAGTGTAGCCCACCCAGGTACAGTATGGATGCTTGGTTATGTTATGTTATGTTATGTTATGTTATGTTATGTTATGTTAACGGTTTTTGTACCGCGCACAGCTGCCCCAGCAAAGGGGCGTCCTGGTGCCAAGGAAGGTATACACAACATCACAAAATGCAACAGAATCAGAGATTTTTATTAAAAAGAAAGGTTTTGATGGCTTGGTGTTATAGTACTGAGTCACAGAGTGCAGCCCACCCAGGTACATTACAGATGATTGGTGTTATAGCACTGGATCACAGAGGGCAGCCCACCCAGGTACAATACAGATGATTGGTGTTATAGTACTGGGTCACAGAGGGCAGCCCACCCAGGTACAGTACGAATGCTTGGTTTTATAGTACTGGGTCTCATAGGGCAGCCCACACAGGTACAGTACAGATGCTTGGTGTTATAGTACTGAGTTCCATAGAGGGCAGCCAGCCCACCCAACTACAGTATGGATGCTTGGTGTTATAGGACTGAGTCACAGAGTGCAGCCCACCCAGGTACAGAACAGATGATTGGTGTTATAGTGCTGGGTCACAGAGGGCAGCCCACCCAGGTACAGTACGGATGCTTGGTGTTATAGTACTGGGTCTCATAGGGCAGCCCACCCAGGTACAGTATGGATGCTTGGTGTTATAGTACTGAGTCTCATAAAGGGCAGCCAGCCCACCCAGGTATAGTATGGATGCTTGGTGTTATAGTACTGGGTCTCAGAGGGCAGCCCACCCAGGTATAGTATGGATGCTTGGTGTTATAGTACTGGGACTCAGAGGGCAGCACACCCATGTATAGTATGGATGCTTGGTGTTATAGTACTGGGTCTCAGAGGGCAGCCCACCCAGGTACAGTACAGATGCTTGGGGTTATAGTACTGGGCCACAGAGGGTAGCCCACCCAGAAACAGTACAGATGCGTGGTGTGATAGTACTGGGTCTCACAGAGGGCAGCCAGCCCACCAAGGTACAGTACGGATGCTTGGATTTATAGTACTGAGTATCACTGGGCAGCCCACCAATGTATAGTACGGATGCTTGGTGTTATAGTACTGGGTCACAGAGTGCGGCCCACCCAGGTATAGTATGGATGCTTGGTGTTATAGTACTGGGTCTCAGAGGGCAGCCCACCCAGGTATAGTAAGGATGCTTGGTGTTATAGTACTGGGACTCAGAGGGCAGCCCACCCAGGTATAGTATGGATACTTGGTGTTATAGTACTGGGTCTCAGAGTGCAGCCTACCCAGGTACAGTACGGATGCTTGGTGTTATAGTACTGAGTCACAGAGTGTAGCCCACCCAGGTACAGTACCGATTCTTGGTGTTATAGTACTGGGCCTCAGAGGGCAGCCAGCCCACCCAGGTTCAGTAAGGATGCTTGGTGTTATAGTACTGGGTCACAGAGGGCAGCCCACCCAGGTACAGTACAGATGCTTGGTGGTATAGTACTGGGTTACAGAGGGCATTTAGCCCACCCAGGTACAGTACGGATGCTTGGTGTTATAGTATTGGGTCACAGAGGGCAGCCTACCCAGGTACAGTACGGATGCTTGGTGTTATAGTACTGGGTCTCATGGAGGGCACCCACCCAGGTACAGTATGGATGATTGCTGTTATAGTACTGGGTCTCATGGAGGGCACCCACCCAGGTACAGTAAGGATGATTGGTGTTATAGTACTGAGTATCACAGGCCAGACCACCCTGGTACAGTACGGATGCTGGGAGTTATAGTACTGAGTATCACAGGGCAGACCACCCTGGTACAGTACTGATGCTTGGTGTTATAGTAGTGGGTCTCACAGGGCAGCCCACCCAGGTAGAGAACGTATGCTTGGTGTTATAGTACTGGGTCTTAGAGTGCAGCCTACCCAGGTACAGTACTGATGCTTGGTGTTATAATACTGAGTCACAGAGTGTAGCCCACCCAGGTACAGTACGGATATTTGGTGTTATAGTACTGGGCCTCAGAGGGCAGCCAGACCACCCAGGTACAGTACAGATGCTTGGTGTTATAGCACTGGGTCTCACAGAGACCAGCCCACCCAGGTACAGTACGGATGCTTGGTGTTATAGTACATGGTCTCAGAGGGCAGCCCACCCAGATACAGTACAAATGCCTGGTGTTATAATACAGGGTCTAACAGAGGGCAGCCCACCCAGCTACAGTAGAGATGCCTGGTGTTATAGTACTGGGACTCATAGAGGGCAGCCCACCCAGGTACAGTACGAATGCTTGTTGTTATAGTACTGGGTCACAGAGGGCAGCCCACCCAGGTACTGTACAGATGCCTGGTGTTATAGTACTGGGTCTCATAGAGGGCAGCCCACCCAGGTACAGTACGGATGCTTGGTGTTATAGTACCTGGTCACAGAGTGCAGTCCACCCTGGTACAGTATGGATGCTTAGTGTTATAGTACTGGGTCTCAGAGAGCAGCCCACCCAGGTACAGTACCGATTCTTGGTGTTATAGTACTGGGCCTCAGAGGGCAGCCAGCCCACCCAGGTTCAGTAAGGATGCTTGGTGTTATAGTACTGGGTCTCATAGAGGGCTGCCCACCCAGGTGCAGTACAGATGCTTGGTGTTATAGTACTGGGTCACAGAGGGAAACCCACTCAGGTAGAGTACGGTTGCTTGGTGTTATAGTACTGGTTCTCAGAGGGCAGCCCACCCAGGTACAGTACGGATGCTTGGTGTTATAGTACTGGGTCTCACAGAGTGCAGCCCACCCAGGTACAGTACAGATGCTTGGTGTTATAGTACTGGGTCTCACAGCGGGCATCTCACCTAGGTACAGTACAGATGCTTGGTGTTATAGTACTAGGTCTCAGAGAGCGGCCCACCTAGGTACAGTATGGATGCTTGATTTAATAGTACTGTATCTTAGTGTGCGGCCCACCCAGGTACAGTACGAATGCTTCGTGTTATAGTACTGGTTCACAGAGGGCAGCCCAACCAGGTACAGTAGAGATGCTTGGTGTTATAGTACTGCGTCTCATAGAGAGCAGCCTACCCAGGTACAGTACAGATGCTTGGAATTATAGTACTGGGTCTCACAGGGCAGCTTACCCAGGTACAGTACGGATGCTTGGTGTTATATTACTGGGTCTCAGAGGGGGGCGCACCCAGGTACAGTATGGATGCTTAGTGCTATCGTACTGGGTCACAGAGAGCTGCCCACCCAGGAACAGTACTGATGCCTGGTGTTATAGTACTGGGTCTCATAGAGGGTAGCCCACCCAGGTACAGTATGGATGCTTGGTAATATAGTACTGGGTCACAGAGGGCAGCCCACCCAGGTACAGTAGAGATGCCTGGTGTTATAGTACTGGGTCTCATAGAGGGCAGCCCACCCAGGTACAGTACGGATGCTTGGTGTTATAGTACCTGGTCACAGAGTGCAGTCCACCCTGGTACAGTATGGATGCTTAGTGTTATAGTACTGGGTCTCAGAGAGCAGCCCACCCAGGTACAGTACCGATTCTTGGTGTTATAGTACTGGGCCTCAGAGGGCAGCCAGCCCACCCAGGTTCAGTAAGACTGCTTGGTGTTATAGTACTGGGTCACAGAGGGCAGCCCACCCAGGTACAGTACGGATGCTTGGTGTTATAGTACTGGGTTAAAGAGGGCATTTAGCCCACCCAGGTACAGTACGGATGCTTGGTGTTATAGTATTGGGGAGTATCACAGGGCAGACCACCCTGGTACAGTACTGATGCTTGGTGTTATAGTAGTGGGTCTCACAGGGCAGCCCACCCAGGTAGAGAACGGATGCTTGGTGTTATAGTACTGGGTCTCAGAGTGCAGCCTACTCAGGTACAGTACTGATGCTTGGTGTTATAATACTGAGTCACAGAGTATAGCCCACCCAGGTACAGTATGGATATTTGGTGTTATAGTACTGGGCCTCAGAGGGCAGCCAGACCACCCAGGTACAGTACGGATGCTTGGTGTTATAGTACAGGGTCTCAGAGGGCAGCCCACCCACATACAGTACACATGCCTGGTGTTATAGTACAGGGTCTAACAGAGGGCAGCCCACCCAGCTACAGTAGAGATGCCTGGTGTTATAGTACTGGGACTCATAGAGGGCAGCCCACCCAGGTACAGTACGAATGCTTATTGTTATAGTACTGGGTCACAGAGGGCAGCCCACCCAGGTACTGTACAGATGCCTGTTGTTATAGTACTGGGTCTCATAGAGGGCTGCCCACCCAGGTGCAGTACAGATGCTTGGTGTTATAGTACTGGGTCACAGAGGGAAGCCCACTCAGGTAGAGTACGGTTGCTTGGTGTTATAGTACTGGGTCTCACAGAGTGCAGCCCACCCAGGTACAGTACAGATGCTTGGTGTTATAGTACTGGGTCTCACAGCGGGCAGCTCACCTAGGTACAGTACAGATGCTTGGTGTTATAGTACTAGGTCTCAGAGAGCGGCCCACCTAGGTACAGTATGGATGCTTGATTTAATAGTACTGTATCTTAGTGTGCTGCCCACCCAGGTACAGTACGAATGCTTCGTGTTATAGTACTGGTTCACAGAGGGCAGCCCACCCAGGTACAGTAGAGATGCTTGGTGTTATAGTACTGCGTCTCATAGAGAGCAGCCTACCCAGGTACAGTACGGATGCTTGGAATTATAGTACTGGGTCTCACAGGGCAGCTTACCCAGGTACAGTACGGATGCTTGGTGTTATATTACTGGGTCTCAGAGGGGGGCGCACCCAGGTACAGTATGGATGCTTAGTGTTATAGTACTGGGTCACAGAGAGCTGCCCACCCAGGTACAGTACAGATGCCTGGTGTTATAGTAATGGGTCTCATAGAGGGTAGCCCACCCAGGTACAGTACGGGGACTTGGTATTATAGTACTGGGTCGCAGAGGGCAGCCCACCCAGGTACAGTAGAGATGCCTGGTGTTATAGTACTGGGTCTCATAGAGGGCAGCCCACCCAGGTACAGTACGGATGCTTGGTGTTATAGTACCTGGTTACAGAGTGCAGTCCACCCTGGTACAGTATGGATGCTTGGTGTTATAGTACTGGGTCTCAGAGAGCAGCCCACCCAGGTACAATACGGATGCGTTGTGTTAAAGTACTGGGTCTCAGAGGGCGGCCCACCCAGGTACAGAACGGATGCTTGGTGTTATAGTACTGGGTCTCAGAGGGCGGCCCACCCAGTTACAGTATGGATGCTTGGTGTTATAGTACTGGGTCTCACAGAGGTCAGCCCACTCATGTACAGAATGGATGCTTGGTGTTTCATGGTACAGGGTCTCAGAGGGCAGCCCACCCAGGTACAGTACAGATGCTTGGTGTTATAGTACTGGGTCACATAGGGCAGCCAACCCAGGTACAGTACAGATGGCTAGTGTTATAGTACTGGGTCTCATAGAGGGCACCCACCCAGGTACAATACAGATGCTTGGTGTTACAGTACTGGGTCACAGAGGGCAGCCCACCCAGGTACAGTACAGATGCTTGGTGTTATAGTACTGGGTCACATAGGGCAGCCAACCCAGGTACAGTACAGATGGCTAGTGTTATAGTACTGGGTCTCATAGAGGGCACCCACCCAGGTACAATACAGATGCTTGGTGTTACAGTACTGGGTCACAGAGGGCAGCCCACCCAGGTACAGTACAGATGCCTGGTGGTTTAGTACTGGGTCTCATAGAGGGCAGCCCACCCAGGTGCAGTACGGATGCTTGGTGTTATAGTACTGGGTCACAGAGGGCAGCCCACTCAGGTATAGTATGGTTGCCTAGTGTTATAGTACTGGTTCTCAGAGGGCAGCCCACCCAGGTACAGTATGGATGCTTGGTGTTATAGTACTGGGTCTCACAGAGTGCAGACCTCCCAGGTACAGTACAGATGCTTGGTGTTATAGTACTGGGTCTCACAGCGGGCAGCTTACCTAGGTACAGTACAGATGCTTGGTGGTATAGTACTGGGTCTCGGAGGGTGGCCCACCTAGGTACAGTATTGATGCTTGATTTTATAGTACTGAGTCTCAGTGTGCGGCCCACCCAGGTACAGTACGAATGCTTTGTGTTATAGTACTGGGTCACAGAGGGCAGCCCACCCAGGTACAGTACAGATGCTTGGTGTTATAGTACTGCGTCTCATAGAGAGCAGCATACCCAGGTACAGTATTAATGCTTGGTGTTATAGTACTGGGTCTCACAGGGCAGCTCACCAAGGTACAGTACGGATGCTTGGTGTTATAGTACTATGTCTCAGAGGGCGGCGCACCCAGCTACAGTATGGATGCTTGATGTTATAGTACTGGGTCTGATAGAGGGCAGCCCACTCAGGTACAGTACGGATGCTCGGTGTTATTGTACTGGGTCACAGAGGGCAGCCCACTCAGGTACAGTACGGATGCTTGGGGTTATAGTACTGGGTCTCAGAGGGCAGCCCACTCTGGTACAGTAGGGATGCTTGGTGTTATAGTACTGGGTCTCAGAGGGCAGCCCACTCAGGTACAGTACGGATGCTTGGTGTTATAGTACTGGGTCTCAGAGGGCAGATCACCCTGGTACAGTATGGATGCTTGGTGTTATAGTACTGGGTCACAGAGGGCAGCCCACTCAGGTACAGTACGGATGCTTGGTGTTATAGTACTGGGTCTCAGAGGGCAGCCCACTCAGGTACAGTATGGATGCTTGGTGATATATTACTGGGTCTCAGAGGGCAGATCACCCTGGTAAAGTACGGATGCTTGGTGTTATAGTACTGGGTCACAGAGGCCAGCCCACTCAGGTACAGTACGGATGCTTGGTGTTATAGTACTGGGTCTCAGAGGCCAGCCCACCCAGGTAGAGTACGGATGCTTGGTGTTATAGTACTGGGTCAGAGAGGGCAGCCCATCCTGGTACAGTATGTATGCTTGGTGTTATAGTACTTGGTCAAATAGGGCAGCCCAACCAGGTTCAGTACGAATGCTTGGTGTTATAGTACTATGTCAAATAGGGCAGCCCACTCAGGTACACTACAGATGCTTGGTGTTATAGTACTGGGTCTCATAGCGGGCAGCTCACCTAGGTACAGTAAAGATGCTTGGTGTTATAGTACTGGGTCCCGGAGGGCGGCCCACCTAGGTACAGTATTGATGCTTGATTTTATAGTACCGGGTCTCAGTGTGCGGCCCACCCAGGTACAGTATGAATGCTTCGTGTTATAGTACTGGGTCACAGAGGGCAGCCCACCCAGGTACAGTACAGATGCTTGGTGTTATATTACTGCGTCTCATAGAGAGCAGCCTACCCAGGTACAGTACGGATGCTTGGTGTTATAGTACTGGGTCTCAGAGGGCGGCGCACCCAGCTACAGTATGGATGCTTGATGTTATAGTACTGGGTCTGATAGAGGGCAGCCCACTCAGGTACAGTACGGATGCTCAGTGTTATAGTACTGGGTCACAGAGGGCAGCCCACTCAGGTACAGTACAGATGCTTGGTGTTATAGTACTGGGTCTCAGAGGGCAGCCCACTCAGGTACAGTAGGGATGCTTTGTGTTATAGTACTGGGTCTCAAAGGGCAGCCCACTCAGGTACAGTACGGATGCTTGGTGTTATAGTACTGGGTCTCAGATGGCAGATCACCCTGGTACAGTACGGATGCTTGGTGTTATAGTACTGGGTCACAGAGGGCAGCCCACTCAGGTACAGTACGGATGCTTGGTGTTATAGTACTGGGTAATAAACAACAAAAAGAGTACAGAGTTCCCCGGGGAAAGTCAACTAAATGACTACAACTAACCTCTCTCTCATTGGGGTGAACATGAAAAGTGAATGTTGTGAACCCTTTTTCGGAATTTAAGGATACCTCACACAAGTCATCGGTTGAACGACTTTTGTCATCCCACCCGATGTTCGTCCAGCGTCATCATCGGTATCCTGCCCCTGCGACAGGCTGGCGGTGCAATGCCCGTCGGGCAGCACAGGATGCTGCACTTTGGCAGAGTTCTTTTATTCCTTTGCCATAGGGTGTGTGAGTGTGAGGGGCCTAAAAAAGTGCAATAGTGAGCGTGAGTGAAGTTTTAAAAAAAGTCAGTAGAGTCCATTGGGCGAAATTTTAATAACATGGCTCACTGCTTTATTAAAAGTTAAGGGGTATTGAGGCGAGACAGTTAGGTATCCAAGCCTCATTCAACCCTTAGTGAAAATGTGGTCGACATGTTTCTTGCCGCTAAGGCAATTCATCAGGACCAAAAGTGCTCATATAATTGCTGTCGATTTCTCAGTGATAAGAGGAATCGAAAATACGACCTGGTGAGTATCGTGGGATCAACCCTCCATTGAGACCCTACCCAGAAATAGGAAGGAAACAAAAGAAGGTACAGTCAATAATATGTCTGTTGCATGGGAGCATCATACTATGCAAAAATTGCATGCTAGTGGTGTGCTCCGGCATGATGAGGGGTATTAGCTGACCCCTTTACTGAGGTGACATTCACGTGAGAGAGTAGGTTAGAGGAAAGTGTGAACGAGGTGGTACCCCATTCAATATGTGACAGGAGTGCATTGGAAGTAGGCATGCGACATGTGTGCCCTTTAATTGGCATGCACAATAGTCTTTATATATATCGTATGCCACAGCAGGCTGTGTGTTGTATTTATGGCTCACAGACATTAGTGAGTGTGTACATTCACACGCGAAAGATTAAAGAAAGTTAAGAAAATTTAAGGAAAGAGAACCATATTGACACTCTGACTAATGAAAGTACGGCAAATAGTGCCTAGCACCAATGTGGTGAGCGTTCCGATTACAAATAACCAGGCATAAAAAGGTAATAAACAATGGTAATCCTACCCGTAGTCCCCGGTTGGAGATCCCATAGGCTGACCTGGTGGGGCCAGAACTATATGTGAAATACCTAGGGACGAGTAAAAATTCACCGCAAGGTCAGGAATTAAGTTAGCGGTGAGGCTTACCATCTGGTGCCGCATGGAGAGTATCCACGGCGATCAGAGAGAAACGCTCGCGGCAATCCTTGCGTTGGATCAATGCACCTTACCTGTTAGTTGCTGGCAGAAGGCATCTAGTCACCTACCCCACCCACGTCGAAATGATCGCAGGACAGCCGGAGTAGCCGTGAAGTGCAACCGTCTCTTAAGAGAGCCGGTAGCGCGGGCGCCGTCAAGGCGTGTCCAAAGCGCGTTGCTAGGTAACTCGACGCGGGTGTGGAAAGCGATGAAGGCCCAGCCTTCCTGGGATGGTGACTATGGGCGCCATTTTGGAATGGGAAGGTGGTAGGCTGGATGGCATCAGTCATTACTCGAGGGAGGACAATCAAGTCCTAGTATCGGGCTATCTGGCTAGCATTGTCCAAGGCACCGCATCATTGAGGCCGAGCTCGTCGGTATGTAGACGATGCACCCATCTCTGTTCCAATCTGAAGAGGGCTTGTTGGTTTGTTCCAGGGTGACATTCGAGGACAGTCCATCGCATATTCTCAGTAGAGTGGCTGAGTTCTCTGCAGTGGTCATAAAGTCTAGTGAGTGTTTTATGACAGCGAATGTTGCTATTGTGCTCCATGATGCGCTGTTTTACGGGGCGCATCGTCATCCCAATGTAGAGCATCTTACATGGACAAATAAGGACATAGATACACCTAGCACTGTTACAATTGGTGTGTCTGTTGATGGTCCAGGTGAAGTCCCTTTGCAATTCAAGTTTTACCCTGGATGGTTTGAGGGCATACAGCACAGGAGCCACAGCGGTAATGTCCAGTGACTGGTGGGAGGTCCCAAAGGGTCCTGACCGGTTGTGTGCTTGATTTTTTCGGGCGGGTGTGAATCAGTGTATCTTTCAAATTCGCCGTTCTCTTGAATGCAAAGCGTGGGCGTGATAGTTCCATCCCTGCAGAATTTAGAATCCCCCATTGTGAGTTCACAGTTTTTTTAATGAACGCCGAATGCTTGGTGAAGGATGTCACACAAGTGATTGTGTCATCTTGCTCCTTTGGATGGACTTCAAGTAAGGCCTCTCTATTATTATTCAAGGCTCTTTTGAATGATGTCTTCAACAGTCGTGTAGGGTATCCCCTGTCCAGGAGCTTATGTTGCAGAATACTTGCTTCTTGTTTGAAGTCTTGAACAGAACTGCAGTTTCTCCGCAAGCGGAGGAATTGCCCGAACGGCAAGTTATCCCTCAGAGCTCTAGTATGGTGGCTTTTGTAGAGGAGTAAACTGTTTCTGTCTGTCTCCTTCTTGAAGAGGGTAGTACTGATTGTTCCTGGATCTAGGCAGATTGTCAGATCTAGAAATGGTATCGATGTTTCAGAAATTGTACCCGTGAATTTTAAGAATGGGTCTTGTTGGTTTATCCACACACAAAAAGCCTCGCAACTGGATCGATCCCCCTTCCAAAAAACCAAAATGTCATCGATGTATCGACGCCAGAAGGTAAGGTTTTCTCGAAATGGGTTTTGTTCTGGAGGGTAGATATGATTCTTTTCGAACGAGGCCATGTAGATACATGCCAAGCTCGGCGCAAACGTTGAGCGCATCGAGGTTCCACTCACTTGGTGATACAGCTGGGATTCGTATCTGAAATTTTTTTCGGTGAGTGCAATGTGGGCTAGCTCCATGATGAAAGCTATTGGTGTAGGAGACTGCCATTCTTCTTCTCACAGAAGAGAGTCAACCGCTTCTAGGGTGGCCTGTTGCGGAATGTTTGTGTACAACGCCTCTACGTCAAGGGTAAGCAGAAGGTCGATGTCTTCTTTTCCATCAATATCTGCGATCAGACGAAGGACGTCTCTAGTATCTTGTAAGTAAGATGGAATTTGTTTCACCAAAGGTTGGTGTTATATTACTGGATCTCAGAGGGCAGATCACCCTGGTACAGTACAGATGCTTGGTGTTATAGTACTGGGTCACAGAGGCCAGCCCACTCAGGTACAGTACGGATGCTTGGTGTTAAAGTACTGGGTCAGAGAGGGCAGCCCATCCTGGTACAGTATGCATGCTTGGTGTTATAGTACTGTGTCAAATAGGGCAGCCCACCCAGGTACAGTACGGATGCTTGGTGTTATAGTACTGGGTCAAATAGGGCAGCCCACCCAGGTACAGTACAGATGTTAGGTCATATAGTACTGGGTCTCAAAGGGCAGTTCACCCTGGTACAGTACGTATGCTTGGTATAATATTGGGTCACAGAGGGCAGCCCACCCAGGAACAGTATGGATGCTTGGTGTTATAGTACTGAGTCACAGAGTGCAGCACACCCAGGTACAAATTGGATGCTTGGTGTTATAGTACTGGGTCCAGAGGGCAGCCCCCCAGGTACAGTACGAATGCTTGGTGTTATAGTACTGGGTCTCACAGAGGGAAGCCCACCTTCGTACAGTATGGATGCTTGTTGTTTTAGTACTGAGTCACAGAGGGCAGCCCACCCAGGTACAGTACGGATGCTTGGTGCTATAGTACTGGGTATCAGAGAGGGTGGCCCATCCAGGTACAGTACGGATGCTTGGAGTTATAGTACTGAGTATCACAGGGCAGACCACCCTGGTACAGTACGGATGCTTGGTGTTACAGGACTGGTTATCACAGGGCAGCCCACCCAGGTACTGTATGGGTGCTTGGTGTTATAGTACTGGGTCTCAAAGAGGGCAGACCACCCTGGTACAGTACTGATTTTTGTTGTTATAGTACTGGGTCCCATGGAGGACAGCCTACCAAGGTACAGTACAGATGCTTGGCGTTATATTACTGAGTATCACAAGCCGGACCACCCGGGTACAGTACGGATGCTTGGAGTTGTAGTACTGAGTATCACAGGGCAGCCCACCCAGGTAGAGTACGGATGCTTGGTGTTATAGTACTGGGTCTCAGAGTGCAGCCTACCCAGGTACAGTACGGATGCTTGGTGTTATAGTACTGAGTCACAGAGTGTAGCCCACCCAGGTACAGTACAGATTCTTAGTGTTATAGTACTGGGCCTCAGAGGGCAGCCAGACCACCCAGGTTCAGTAAGGATGCTTGGTGTTATAGTACTGGGTCACAGAGGGCAGCCAACCCAGGTACAGTACGGATGTTTGGTGATATAGTACTGGGTCTCAGAGTGCAGCCTACCCAGGTACAGTACGGATGCTTGGTGTTATAGTACTGAGTCACAGAGTGTAGCCCACCCAGGTACAGTACAGATTCTTGGTGTTATAGTACTGGGCATCAGAGGGCAGCCAGACCACCCAGGTACAGTACAGAAGCTTGGTGTTATAGAATTGGGTCACAGAGGGCAGCCTACCCAGGTACAGTACGTATGCTTGGTGTTATAGTACTGGTTCTCGTGGAGGGCACCCACCCAGGTACAGTATGGATGCTTGCTGTTATAGTACTGGGTCTCATGGAGGGCACCCACCCAGGTACAGTACAGATGCTTGGTGTTATAGTACTGAGTATCACAGGCCAGACCACCCTGGTACAGTACTGATGCTTGGTGTTATAGTAGTGGGTCTCACAGGGCAGCCCACCCAGGTAGAGAACGGAAGCTTGGTGTTATAGTACTGGGTCTCAGAGTGCAGCCTACCCAGGTACAGTACGGATGATTGGTGTTATAATACTGAGTCACAGAGTGTAGCCCACCCAGGTACAGTACGGATACTTGGTGTTATAGTACTGGGCCTCAGAGGGCAGCCAGCCCATCCAGGCACAGTACAGATGCTTGGTGTTATAGTACTGGGTTACAGAGGGCATCCAGCCCACCCAGGTACAGTACGGATGCTTGTTGTTATAGTACTGGTTCTCATGGAGGGCACCCACCCAGGTACAGTATGGATGCTTGCTGTTACAGTACTGGGTCTCAGAGTGCAGCCTACCCAAGTACAGTACGGATGCTTGGTGTTATAATACTGAGTCACAGAGTGTATTCCACCCAGGTACAGTACGGATACTTGGTGTTATAGTACTGGGCCTCAGAGGGCAGCCAGCCCATCCAGGTACAGTACGGATGCTTGGTGTTATAGTACTGGGTTACAGAGGGCATCCAGCCCACCAAGGTACAGTACCGATGCTTGGTATTATAGTATTGGGTCACAGAGGGCAGCCTGCCCAGGTACAGTACGGATGCTTGGTGTTATAGTACTGGGTCTCATGGAGGGCACCCACCCAGGTAGAGTAGGGTTGCTTTGTGTCATAGTACTGGTTCTCAGAGGGCAGCCCACCCAGGTACAGTATGGATGCTTGGTGTTATATTACTGGGTCTCACAGAGTGCAGACCTCCCAGGTACAGTACAGATGCTTGGTGTTATAGTACTGGGTCTCACAGCGGGAAGCTCACCTAGGTACAGTACAGATGCTTGGTGGTATAGTACTGGGTCTCGGAGGGTGGCCCACCTAGGTACAGTATTGATGCTTGATTTTATAGTACTGGGTCTCAGTGTGCGGCCCACCCAGGTACAGTACGAATGCTTCGTGTTATAGTACTGGGTCACAGAGGGCAGCCCACCCAGGTACAGTACAGATGCTTGGTGTTATAGTACTGCATCTCATAGAGAGCAGCATACCCAGGTACAGTACGGATGCTTGGTGTTATAGTACTGGGTCTCAGAGGGCAGCTCACCAAGGTACAGTACGGATGCTTGGTGTTATAGTACTATGTCTCAGAGGGCTGCGCACCCAGCTACAGTATGGATGCTTGATGTTATAGTATTGGGTC
Organism: Lissotriton helveticus; assembly: GCF_964261635.1. NCBI lineage: Eukaryota > Metazoa > Chordata > Amphibia > Caudata > Salamandridae > Lissotriton > Lissotriton helveticus. Next base: position 423,848,850 of record NC_136058.1, read on the forward strand.
TGATAGAGGGCAGCCCACTCAGGTACAGTACGGATGCTCGGTGTTATTGTACTGGGTCACAGAGGGCAGCCCAATCAGGTACAGTACGGATGCTTGGGGTTATAGTACTGGGTCTCAGAGGGCTGCCCACTCAGGTACAGTAGGGATGCTTGGTGTTATAGTACTGGGCCTCAGAGGGCAGCCAGACCACCCAGGTACAGTACAGATGCTTGGTGTTATAGCACTGGGTCTCACAGAGGGCAGCCCACCCAGGTACAGTACGGATGCTTGGTGTTATAGTACAGGGTCTCAGAGGGCAGCCCACCCAGATACAGTACAAATGCCTGGTGTTATAGTACAGGGTGTAACAGAGGGAAGCCCACCCAGCTACAGTAGAGATGCCTGATGTTATAGTACTGGGACTCATAGAGGGCAGCCCACCCAGGTACAGTACGAATGCTTATTGTTATAGTAGTGGGTCACAGAGGGCAGCCCACCCAGGTACTGTACAGATGCCTGTTGTTATAGTACTGGGTCTCATAGAGGGCTGCCCACCCAGGTGCAGTACAGATGCTTGGTGTTATAGTACTGGGTCACAGAGGGAAGCCCACTCAGGTAGAGTACGGTTGCTTGGTGTTATAGTACTGGTTCTCAGAGGGCAGCCCACCCAGGTACAGTACGGATGCTTGGTGTTATAGTACTGGGTCTCACAGAGTGCAGCCCACCCAGGTACAGTACAGATGCTTGGTGTTATAGTACTGGGTCTCACAGCGGGCAGCTCACCTAGGTACAGTACAGATGCTTGGTGTTATAGTACTAGGTCTCAGAGAGCGGCCCACCTAGGTACAGTATGGATGCTTGATTTAATAGTACTGTATCTTAGTGTGCGGCCCACCCAAGTACAGTATGAATGCTTTGTGTTATAGTACTGGTTCACAGAGGGCAGCCCACCCAGGTACAGTAGAGATGCTTGGTGTTATAGTACTGCGTCTCATAGAGAGCAGCCTACCCAGGTACAGTACGGATGCTTGGAATTATAGTACTGGGTCTCACAGGGCAGCTTACCCAGGTACAGTACGGATGCTTGGTGTTATATTACTGGGTCTCAGAGGGGGGCGCACCCAGGTACAGTATGGATGCTTAGTGTTATAGTACTGGGTCACAGAGAGCCGCCCACCCAGGTACAGTACAGATGCCTGGTGTTATAATACTGGGTCTCATAGAGGGTAGCCCACCCAGGTACAGTACGGATGCTTGGTATTATAGTACTGGGTCACAGAGGGCAGCCCACCCAGGTACAGTAGAGATGCCTGGTGTTATAGTACTGGGTCTCATAGAGGGCAGCCCACCCAGGTACAGTACGGATGCTTGGTGTTATAGTACCTGGTCAGAGAGTGCAGTCCACCCTGGTACAGTATGGATACTTGGTGTTATAGTACTGGGTCTCAGAGAGCAGCCCACCCAGGTACAATACGGATGCTTTGTGTTAAAGTACTGGGTCTCAGAGGGTGGCCCACCCAGGTACAATACGGATGCTTGGTGTTATAGTACTGGGTCTCAGAGGGCAGCCCACCCAGGTACAGTAGAGATGCCTGGTGTTATAGTACTGGGTCTCATAGAGGGCAGCCCACCCAGGTACAGTACGGATGCTTGGTGTTATAGTACCTGGTCAGAGAGTGCAGTCCACCCTGGTACAGTATGGATACTTGGTGTTATAGTACTGGGTCTCAGAGAGCAGCCCACCCAGGTACAATACGGATGCTTTGTGTTAAAGTACTGGGTCTCAGAGGGTGGCCCACCCAGGTACAATACGGATGCTTGGTGTTATAGTACTGGGTCTCAGAGGGCAGCCCACTCATGTACAGAATGGATGCTTGGTGTTTCATGGTACTGGATCTCAAAGAGGGCAGCCCACCCAGGTACAGTACAGATGCTTGGTGTTATAGCATTGGGTCTCACAGAGGGCAGCCAACCCAGGTACAGTACGGATGCTTGGTGTTATAGTACAGGGTCTCAGAGGGCAGCCCACCCAGGTACAGTACAGATGCCTGGTGTTATAGTAGAGGGTCTCATAGAGGGCAGCCCACCCAGGTACAGTACTGATGCTTGTTGGTATAGTACTGGGTCACATAGGGCAGCCCACCCAGGTACAGTACAGATGGCTGGTGTTATAGTACTGGGTCTCATAGAGGGCGCCCACCCAGGTACAGTACGGATGCTTGGTGTTATAGTACTGGGTCACAGAGGGCAGCCCACCCAGGTACAGTACAGATGCCTGGTGGTTTAGAACTGGGTCTCATAGAGGGCAGCCCACCCAGGTGCAGTACGGATGCTTGGTGTTATAGTACTGGATCACAGAGGGCAGCCCACTCAGGTAGAGTATGGTTGCCTAGTGTTATAGTGCTGGTTCTCAGAGGGCAGCCCACCCAGGTACAGTATGGATGCTTGGTGTTATAGTACTGGGTCTCATAGAGTGCAGACCTCCCAGGTACAGTACAGATGCTTGGTGTTATAGTACTGGGTCTCACAGCGGGCAGCTTACCTAGGTACAGTACAGAGGCTTGGTGGTATAGTACTGGGTCTCGGAGGGTGGCCCACCTAGGTACAGTATTGATACTTGATTTTATAGTACTGAGTCTCAGTGTGCGGCCCACCCAGGTACAGTACGAATGCTTCGTGTTATAGTACTGGGTCACAGAGGGCAGCCCACCCAGGTACAGTACAGATGCTTGGTGTTATAGTACTGCGTCTCATAGAGAGCAGCATACCCAGGTACAGTATGGATGCTTGGTGTTATAGTTCTGGGTCTCACAGGGCAGCTTACCAAGGTACAGTACGGATGCTTGGTGTTATAGTACTATGTCTCAGAGGGCGGTGCACCCAGCTACAGTATGGATGCTTGATGTTATAGTACTGGGTCTGATAGAGGGCAGCCCACTCAGGTACAGTACGGATGCTCGGTGTTATTGTACTGGGTCAGAGAGGGCAGCCCACTCAGGTACAGTACGGATGCTTGGGGTTATAGTACTGGGTCTCAGAGGGCAGCCCACTCTGGTACAGTAGGGATGCTTGGTGTTATAGTACTGGGTCTCAGAGGGCAGCCCACTCAGGTACAGTACGGATGCTTGGTGTTATAGTACTGGGTCTCAGAGGGCAGATCACCCTGGTACAGTATGGATGCTTGGTGTTATAGTACTGGGTCACAGAGGGCAGCCCACTCAGGTACAGTACGGATGCTTGGTGTTATAGTACTGGGTCTCAGAGGGCAGCCCACTCAGGTACAGTATGGATGCTTGGTGTTATATTACTGGGTCTCAGAGGGCAGATCACCCTGGTAAAGTACGGATGCTTGGTGTTATAGTACTGGGTCACAGAGGCCAGCCCACTCAGGTACAGTACGGATGCTTGGTGTTATAGTACGGGGTCTCAGAGGCCAGCCCACCCAGGTAGAGTACGGATGCTTGGTGTTATAGTACTGGGTCAGAGAGGGCAGCCCATCCTGGTACAGTATGTATGCTTGGTGTTATAGTTCTGTGTCAAATAGGGCAGCCCACCCAGGTTCAGTACGAATGCTTGGTGTTATAGTACTAGGTCAAATAGGGCAGCCCACTCAGGTACAGTACAGATGCTTGGTGTTATAGTACTGGGTCTCACAGCGGGCAGCTCACCTAGGTACAGTAAAGATGCTTGGTGTTATAGTACTGGGTCTCGGAGGGCGGCCCACCTAGGTACAGTATTGATGCTTGATTTTATAGTACCGGGTCTCAGTGTGCGGCCCACCCAGGTACAGTACGAATGCTTCGTGTTATAGTACTGGGTCACAGAGGGCAGCCCACCCAGGTACAGTACAGATGCTTGGTGTTATATTACTGCGTCTCATAGAGAGCAGCCTACCCAGGTACAGTACGGATGCTTGGTGTTATAGTACTGGGTCTCAGATGGCGGCGCACCCAGCTACAGTATGGATGCTTGATGTTATTGTACTGGGTCTGATAGAGGGCAGCCCACTCAGGTACAGTATGGATGCTCGGTGTTATAGTACTGGGTCACAGAGGGCAGCCCACTCAGGTACAGTACAGATGCTCGGTGTTATAGTACTGGGTCTCAGAGGGCAGCCCACTCAGGTACAGTAGGGATGCTTGGTGTTATAGTACTGGGTCTCAAAGGGCAGCCCACTCAGGTACAGTACGGATGCTTGGTGTGATAGTACTGGGTCTCAGAGGGCAGATCACCCTGGTACAGTACGGATGCTTGGTGTTATAGTACTGGGTCACAGAGGGCAGCCCACTCAGGTACAGTACGGATGCTTGGTGTTATAGTACTGGGTCTCAGAGGGCAGCCCACTCAGGTACAGTACGGATGCTTGGTGTTATATTACTGGGTCTCAAAGGGCAGATCACCCTGGTACAGTACAGATGCTTGGTGTTATCGTACTGGGTCACAGAGGCCAGCCCACTCAGGTACAGTACGGATGCTTGTGTTACAGTACTGGGTCAGAGAGGGCAGCCCATCCTGGTACAGTATGTATGCTTGGTGTTATAGTACTGGGTCAAATAGGGCAGCCCACCCAGGTACAGTTTGGATGCTTGGTGTTATAGTACTAGGTCAAATAGGGCAGCCCACCCAGGTACAGTACAGATGTTAGGTGTTATAGTACTGGGTCTCAAAGGGCAGTTCACCCTGGTACAGTACATATGCTTGGTATAATATTGGGTCACAGAGGGCAGCCCACCCAGGAACAGTATGGATGCTTGGTGTTATAGTACTGAGTCACAGAGTGCAGCACACCCAGGTACAAATTGGATGCTTGGTGTTATAGTACTGGGTCCAGAGGGCAGCCCCCCCAGGTACAGTACGAATGCTTGGTGTTATAGTACTGGGTCTCACAGAGGGAAGCCCACCTTCGTACAGTATGGATGCTTGTTGTTTTAGTACTGAGTCACAGAGGGCAGCCCACCCAGGTACAGTACGGATGCTTGGTGCTATAGTACTGGGTATCAGAGAGGGTGGCCCATCCAGGTACAGTACGGATGCTTGGAGTTATAGTACTGAGTATCACAGGGCAGACCACCCTGGTACAGTACGGATGCTTGGTGTTACAGGACTGGTTATCACAGGGCAGCCCACCCAGGTACTGTATGGGTGCTTGGTGTTATAGTACTGGGTCTCAAAGAGGGCAGACCACCCTGGTACAGTACTGATTTTTGTTGTTATAGTACTGGGTCCCATGGAGGACAGCCTATGTTATGTTATGTTATGTTATGTTAGCTGCATTTATTTTGCGCACAGCTGCTCCAGCGAAGGAGCGTCCTGGCGCATGGAAAAGGTGAACATAACACAACGCGGAAAAAGTGAGAGTCAACATAAAGAGATTAAAACAGGTAGGTTTTCACGGCCCTGCGAAATGCTAGTAGATCCTCTAAAAGGCGGATTTCCAAAGGAAGCGAATTCCAGAGAGCCGCAGCTCTCACACGGAAGGAGCGGCCGCCCATCCGGCTAAGCCTGAAACGCGGGGTAACCACAAGGGATTGCCCTAGGGATCTGAGAGAGCGAGTCGGGACATAAGGGGATATAAGATTATTGAGGATCTCAGGAGCCGATCCTTTTAAAATTTTAAAAGCAAGGCTGAGTACCTTAAAATGGATTCGGCTTTTCACTGGTAGCCAGTGTAGGGACCTCAGAGTGTTGGACGTGGGACATGACCTCGGCAGGCCCACCACTGCTCTCGCAGCCGCGTTCTGGACGCGCTGCAGGCGGACGATCTCAGCTTGGTTAGCTCCCAGCAGGAGCGAGCTGGCATAGTCCAGCCGGGAGATGATCGTCGCTTGGATGACCAACTGTCTCGTCGGGGCATCGAAAAATTTAAGCACCGGCCTCAGTCCGCGTAGGACACCAAAGCAGCAAGCTGCCACTCTCTTAGTGTGGGTGGTAAAACATAAGGTGTGGTCGAGCCATACTCCCAGGTTTCTGAGCTCCGTCACCGGTATGGGGGCAGGCCCGAGCTCCTGTGGCCACCAATTATCCCCCCAGCAGTCCGTTCCTCTTCCCACGATCATCACCTCGGTTTTTTTTGCGTTCAGCTGGAGACAGTTGTTATTCATCCAGCTGGCCACCTCTCTCAGCCCATCACGGAACCTGGGGGCATCCAGTTCGGTGTCCCCGCTGATCGTGACCGCTAGCTGTGTGTCGTCGGCATATGAGACCATAGTAAGGCCCCACTGCCTGGCGACATCAGCCAGCGGCCGCACGTAGAGATTGAAAAGCGTGGGACTCAGCGAGGAGCCCTGGGGAACCCCCAGGTCCAACTGATGGAATTTGGACTGGAAAGGAGGGGTGGCAACGCAGAAGGAGCGATCGCTGAGGAAGGAACGGAACCACTGCAGAGCGGGGCCACAAATGCCGATGTTCTCCAGGCGGTGTAGGAGGATGCGATGGGACACTGTGTCAAAGGCAGCGCTAAGATCTAATAAAATAAGCGCTGCCGTTTGACCTGCATCCAACACACTCCGCAGATGTTCCACCATTGCCAGAAGGGCGGTCTCCGTGCTGTGCCCAGCACGGAACCCATTCTGCGTAGGATCGAGAACATTGGCCAGTACCAGATGCTCAGATAAGGCTAGATTAACATGGGCCTCCATGACTTTGGCCGGCCAGGGAAGCATTGAGATTGGGCGATAGTTTTCCGGTTTTAGAGGATCCAAAGATGGTTTTTTCAGGATCGGGGAGACCACCGCCTGCTTCCACTTGGCAGGAACAGTGCCTGAAGTCAGGGAAAGATTGATTAATGAACAAACTGCCATGCGCCCCTGAAAGGACGGATCTCTGAAGAGAGCAGGTCTGAGTGGGTCCGCCGGAGAGCCGGACTTGACACGTTGTGCCAGCTTAACAAACCCATCCCAAGAGAGAGCGGGGAGAGAATGTAATACCCGGCGGCTGCAAGGATCGTTCCGAGGAGAAAGTGATAATGTCATGCTGGGGAATGACAAATAGATGTTCTTAACTTTTGTTGTATAGCTCCTATATATCCATATTTCGTGTTAAGTTAGCATAGGTACATTTCAGATTTAAACGCCATTTTTCCTTTCTTGCAACTTCTGCACACGACCCTTAATTGTTGACTTAGCTTTCAACCTAGTGGTTTGCCGTGGTGAATGTGAGAATAATATGTTATTGCTCTGATATCTGCCTTGTTTAATAAAACATGTCTGCACGGAGAGTGCTGAAGTTTCAGGAGCAACACGATATGGAATTGTTATGAGGTCTGATCTCCACGCCTTCATAGTCATAACACAAGTGCAGCCTTTGCCAACTTGGGCTTGAGGCGGGATTGATATTGCTTTGCACGAGAATTGTTAACACACTTGATGCGGTGCACATGCAGAGAGAGCTGGTGTATGCTGATGTGATTCCTTCATGCTAGGACACTAAGGTATGGGCCCGCCCTAAAACAACCCAAAGAGACCTTCTTAGATAATAATATAATATATGTGTTAGGGAGGGTGAGATATAAGTGTTGTTAACTCTTATTCATTACAGCATGTTAACATGCTGTCACCATTCGCTTTTTATGTCTTAGTAACTATGCTGATAATTTTGCTACTGATAATAAGTATACTTGTATTATCAAAGATACTGCGCCTGAGAAGACGGCATTAGTAAATAAACATTTCAAATGCACATGTGTCTTCTTTACTCCATGTTCTGGTTTGTAATGATAATATAACGAAAGAGTGTTCATGAGTCCCACGTACCCTGAGGTACTGTAAGTTCATGTTCTGGTTTGTCTAAACATTGGGTGTTTGATATGTCCAATGAGACACTGTAGCTAGCTCGGTAAGGGGTGAGTTGGTTGCTAAGGTAAGTTTTGGGACATCCTAATTTGCCGAGGTTCCACTCCTCTGTGCACAGTTCTGTGTGAGTACAGAAACCCTGCAACATGGCGCCCAACGGTTTCGGTGGTCTTATATCATGACACTCGAGTAGTTTATCATTCATGCCTTAACCCCTTCACATCCGTTTCCGGAAAACGGGGTGTTGGTGAAACCTACCTATTTTTTGAAATAGGTCTTTATTCAAGCTTGATTCTTACTTAAACGGTTTCTTTGAATTACTACCCAGTTGTGCTACAAAGTATTCTTTGTGTTTTCTTGTTTCCAATTCTGTGATGGCGGCAGCGGTGGCTATTGCGCAGCATAGTCGCGTAGCGATACGCAACCATCTTCAGACGTACCAGGTCCCAGTAGATGGGATGGCTGTGATTTTCGTGGTGAGTGCGGATCCGGCGTTTCCTTACGAGTTGTTTTACTCTTGGGTTACGTTTCCGGCTGTGGACGCTAATTCTGGTTTGTACCACTCCTACACCGCCTCGGAGGTCCCGGCTGAATATACGCCATACAGGGCATTGGAAATACCTATTGATCATTGGCAGCATCGAGTTTGGTTTGATGGCGCCCTCCCCCACTCTTTGTCCCGTGCGAGGTTAGGTCCACTCTCAATTCCAGGTACTAATTGGCCTGCGTTGGGTGGTTTTACCCCGCACCCGAATCACGGGGCTTGTACCCTGGCAGAAATTCGCCGGCTACATGTAGTTTCCATTTCCGTGATTCGTGCATTAGTGCAATACATCGGTCGACATCTTCCTGGTGGTCCCCAGGGGGGTGCGGCCGCTCCCTTGGAACGAGGCGGAATGCGTCTCAATCCAGTGATGGTAAATTCGGTTTTTGGTGCGCGTCCTGTTGACAACGATGACTTCCCATTCTGGCTAGCAGAGAAGTTTGATCAACTGGAAGCGGTTTTTCCGAATTCCACTCCTGCTGATAAACATAGAATGTTGACGATTACTCTCCCGAAGGATATTACTCCTGAACTTGCTGACTGTGACAGCTGGGGAAAAACGTTTGCGGCAGTTTATACAAGGTGCTTCGGCACCCCGTCTATGACTGCCCTGCCTGAAATCGTTCGACGTGTTCAGAATGATCACGGTCCAGAGGCAGCGGTTGAATTGGGTATGCGCCTGTGTGGTTCTTTTGAGATTGTAAGTGATCTCATTCTCTCCAATGTTAAAGGAGATGCAGTTAACTTTCAGGTGTCGAATGCTTTGGCTGCTCTGCCCGATGCCGACAAACCCCGCCAGTTAGCAAAGATTGTGGTGGCCGCTTATAAAACGATTGGCCGCACCAGTAGAGGTCTGAAATATTTTCCAGTGAAGGAGAAAAAACAACCACAGGGGCAGTCTGCAGTGACAGATGCCCAGCCAAAGTCCAAGAAACAAAATTGGCCTAAAAAACAGACACAGGGGAAGCAGACAATGCAGACTCAGGGTTCTTTTCCTGCAATTGAAGCTCCTGCGCCATCCGAAAAAGTTTATGGTTTGCGCGACCGCGCGATGATTAAATCACCTGATCGTTTTCAGGTTTCTGATCAACGCTCTCCTCGTTCCTTTCAGGACGCATCGGCCCAGAAAACCGGTGGAGGAGGAGGGGGTGGACGTGGACGTGGTGGCCAACAAGGACGTGGTCAGTCCCGCCAGACGGACGGCGCAGTGAAGCAGGAGGATTCTACGCCTAGGCGTCCGCAGTTTGCGAAAAAGAAAGTCGCAGCCTTAACAGCGCATCGATATGCCACAGATAGTGAGAACGCGGCTTCGGAATCTGACGTGGGCTCTGACCTTGCTGGACAGCGCGGCGGAGATAACAATAGTCAGAGAGGCGCTGCGTCCACTACTGAGGGTGACAGCGACTGAGGTCTACGTTGTTATAGAAACAGCGGATACGAGACTTGCTCCCCCTGAACGACTATATGAAATTGTCCTGTTAATTGAAGGTGACATACAGCGTACCGTTAAAGGTGTATTTTGGGAGAATCTGTCTTCTACATATGATATTTTGCTTTCGGAGGCTGACTGGCCCCCGCCTTTTGTGCTCGCGGCGCCGCGAGGGGAGGAGGTAATCCTACCCAGTTTCGCGAACACTGTCTCGAAAGAGCATGCGCAGCATTTTGCAGAAGAGTGGGCTCGGGCTCTCGCGCCGGCTCTGTACCGTAACCAATGTGGTTGGGATAAATTGTCGCCTTGCCACGAAATTCCGTTGCGGTCTCAGCCGCAGCCTCAACCTCAATATCCCATTCGGCGTGAAGCAAAATCTTCCGTCGCGGAAATCCTTGAACAATTGGAATATCAGGGAGTTATTGAAACGTGTGTGTCACCGATGAATAATCCCCTTTTTACTGTGAATAAACCTGACGGATCATATCGTTTGGTTTTGGATTACCGGCATTTGAACTCGCATTGCCGTAACTGTGCAGTACAGAATACCCACGGCTCTGCCCTAGTGGATAGTCTCGTGCGTAAGCGTTTCAAGACAACGCTTGACATATCCAATGGTTTTTATGCCCACAGATTGGACAGCTTTAGCTCCCAATGGACCAGTTTTACAAGCGCTGGAGTCCAAAAGCAATTCCGGCGTCTTCCAATGGGCTACAAGAATAGTCCTGGTGTATTTACCGCTCGAATTGTCTCTATCCTGGAGGCTCTCGATCCGGATGCTTTTTCGTATGTGGATGACATATATCTCACAGACGACGATATTTGGGAGCATCTGTGTCGTGTAAATTCTCTTGTTTGCAACTTCGCAGACATGGGTTACAAATTCAACTTTGCAAAATCGCACATTGCTGAACACACAGTGTTGTTTTTGGGCTATGAGCTCAACAATGAAGGTAGAGGTTTAGCTCCTCACTTCTTGGAGAAGTGCGCACAATTGCGCGCACCAACAACACTGAAAAAATTACAATCCTTACTGGGCTTTTTGAATTTCGGAAGAACATACATTCCGGAATATGCCCAGCGTGTCAAGCCTCTGTATGCTTTGATACAACCAACTTTCTCAAAATCATGCTGGCTGCCTGAGCATTCAGCCATTTTGCAATCCTTGCAGGCTGATCTGCTCGCTTCTAAATATTTACTGACTCGTGATAACCACACCAACCTGGTAATAAGAATAATTCCTGGGACGGTGGGTTTCACCTACCTCACTTTTAATGAAGGTGACACAGTACCTATTGCTTACAAGTCACACTTGTACACCTCGGCTGAGATGCGGTTTCCCACCATAGAAAAGGTTTTAACTGCTGTACAGATGGCAATTCTGAAAGAACGTGCTCTGTCACAGGGGAAACGCATGCTAGTGGTAACACCCTGTCCTCATTTGGAGGCAGTCACGAAAGCCAGTGTACCAAATTCAAAGGCTTTGCACCCTCGGTGGATTCAGTGGGCTGCGTCATTGTCATCCGCAGATGTCATGTTTATTTTTGACGCCTCCTTACGGTCACAGGAGTACTTGCAGTATGAATTCGTTCATCCTGCTCCTCTGGCGATGCGACCTTTGGAGGACTTCCATTGCATCATTTACACTGATGGGTCGGCGCAGGTTGCGCATGGCTCTAAACATGCCTACGTTTCCGCATGCGCCATTGTGGTCGGTGCTATGTTGAATGACGAGTTCATTTCCAGGGAGGTACACACGTTGCCCCTGGGCGATTGCACTGCACAATTAGCAGAGCTTCGTGCTCTATTACTAGCTTTGGAGTACGCAGATCCAAGTGTTACTACTCTAATTGTAAGTGATTCTTACTACTGTGTCCAGTCTTACAATGAAAACTTGTTCTTTTGGATTCAAAATGACTTTCGTGATTCCAAGGGTAGCACAATAAAACATAAAATGATCTGGGTTCGAGTGGCAGAGCTTAAGGCTATGTTGCCACTCGTTTATGTGATTCATACTCTCGGTCATCAGCGCGTAGGAGTACACGCTCTTGGCAACTCGCTTGCTGATGAAGCAGCGAAATCAGCAGTATCTACATACTTAGTTGCAGCAGTTACTAGGTCTAAAACCAAGATTGATAGCGACATCTTGGCAGCGGTTGCTGCCTCTGAGAAGGGAAGTAAACATCCTTCGGGATTCCCTTCGAAGTATAAATACCACTTAAGTCCCGAAAAGGTTCCTTTTGTGACAATTCCTGATGTTGGGGAACGGCTGATTCCCAACTCGGATCGCAGAACAGACTTGATTACAGCGGCTCATGAAGGTGTGGCGTCTGCGCATGCGGGCGTCTCAGCCACTGTAACGCAACTACAGCAACGTTTCTGGTGGCGGGGACTGTACAAACAGACGCGTGATTATGTCCTTCTTTGTGACATATGCCAGCAGATTAAACCTTCAACTGCTACGCGTCCGCCTCAGACTCAGTTGTACATTTCTAATAAACCACTAGGCTGTGTTTATTTAGATCACTGCGGTCCATTTTCATCTGATACTGCGTATAAATACATCTTAGTAGCAGTTGACTCATGCACACGCTTTGTGTGGTTATGGCCACATCGCAGCGCTGATTCCCGGACTGTCATCAGAGATTTGCGTATCTTTATAGGGATTTTTGCCTGTGGTACCTTCCATTCGGATCAGGGTCCGGCTTTCGCCTCTAAGGCGTATAAGGATGCCATGACTTCGATGGGGGTCCAAGTCAAGTTTTCGTCACCCTACAGACCCGAGGGTAATAGTGTAGTTGAACGAATGAACCGTGATTTAAAGCAATCTTTGACAGCCCGAGTTATAGGCACTGGCAGAAACTGGCTGGCCCACCTCTATGGCGTGCAGCGTGCTCTTAATAATCTCCCTAGAAGGTCTCTGGGTGGGCGGACCCCATACGAAATGCTCTTTGGCATCAAGATGTTCGTCCCTGACCTTGAGGGTCTAGACTCGGTGGTTCGCGCCACTTCCTTTGACGCAGATGAACATTGCACTGTTTTACAGAATCTACAAAAGACGAGAGACACTCTTGCAAAGGAACATTTGCCCTCCACATCGGATGATGCGTTGCAGATCCCGGTAGTTGGCTGGCTACCCCAAGTTGGAGAACTGGTTCGAGAGAAGATCGACAACAAGAAAGAGTTTGGTCCCTCCTATCGAGCTCCGGTCCCAGTGCTTGGAGTGAAGGGCACAAGAACAGTCATTTTACCACCACTTCCAGGTCGTAAGGAAAACAGGTTTATTTCTATTGACAATGTCAAGATACACAGAGTGGCCGATTCTTCTTAGCATGACACCGGCTGTTTCCTGTCCTTCCATTGTGAGAAATTCAATTATGCCCACTGCTTCTAATAATGAACCTGAGGTGGCCATCGAATTACCTGCTGTTTCCAGTCCATTATTGAATAATTTACCAGGAACTAATCTTGATGAGACAGACTATACATACCCCACTGATTTGTCCATGCCTGACCTGCAAGCTCGTTTAGCCACGGTATCCAGATTTTCATTTGACTCTGCTTCCCTTGCCTCGAAAAAACCCTCTAAAATTGCATTATATGCTGGCCTGTTTAAAAAACATTTTTTGATACCTCCTTGGATATACATTTGGCTGGTCCTTTTTTCAGTTTACCTTTTTATGTCAATTGGTTTTGTGTTTTATTTTTTTCGGATTATGAATGGACACTATGTCGAGGAGAGAACTTGCATTACTCATTTGAATGGAACTTTGGCCCCACTTTCCTCTTCACATTCTACACACAGATTAAAAAGAGACTTGACTTTGGTTAACATCACAGCGTGGCCTGTTCTGGATGGAATCGCGTGGGATGCAGTTCGTTTTCAGATTCATGGTCCAACGGAAGTCGTTAATGTCCCTAATGTACTAAGAGTTAATATGGGGGATGTGGTGAAACAAAACATTCGTTCTGATGATTGGGATGTTAATGCTGTGGAAAGTTTGTTTTCTGATTTGAAATATTATGCTGCTTTTGATGCTGAGGATTTATATTTAGAATCTGCTAATTATGGTGAATTGTTCTGTTACCAACATTATGGCAATCACTTCTTACACAAGACATCTTCCCGTAGGGATGCGGTTAATTTTACTCAGTGGGAACATTGCCCAGCACCAACACAAGGGAGTTCAGAAACGTTTCTTAAAAAGTATACTTATTTCACTGACTTTAATCAGTCCAATCCCGAGTCCTTTTATTTTAAATTTCACAAACAGCCACTGTCCAAGGTTCGACTTACGAATACAAAATTGTTATATTCAAAGGCCTTCCTGGATCAATTAGTTACTGGAGGGTATGAGTTATGGAAGGATACCATAGACCTTAAATCAGTTTGGGGCTCAAGGGCCTGGCAGGTACAAGGCACTGAGGCTTTGCACCGTGCATGTCTCATCCCAAATCATATGTGGTTTTTAAATGAAACCATTTCCCAGACCACGTGCTTTGGATTGGCTACATCTAAAAGGTTAAACACCCCGTCTTTCCCAGAGTTGGAGGAATATGAGAATTGGAGTAATTTTACTAAATTATCCATTAGAGAAATACAGGCTCTGCTTCTGAATTCCTCCTTTAACATTTCCAGTATGAATCCCAAGGGTTGGCTGCTTTGGCACCGTAGTGCTGATTCTTGCCAAAAAAGATTTTTAAATATAACTGACGGTTTTAAGACTGTTAGATCTGATCCCCGTTTTGATTTGAGTCATACTGTCACCTCTTACTCTGTTGGCAAGTTGTGTCAAGCTTGGCTGAAACATTCAACTTTACCTGCGGTTAAGTATCACCTTTCCAAACTGAATGCAGACGTGGATTTGAATGATTTCATTAAAGGCCCAGCTAGTGGCAGGTCGAAAAGATGGTTATATGGGGTTTACAATGAAATTTGGAAACTCTCACAGATTGAGGCTGCTTCACGCCTTAGGGCTATTGATCAGGCAAATCTTGAAAAAGTGCTTGCAGTGGTTGACAATAGCATTAACGTGCTTTCCTCTAGAATTTACACATTGGATAATATTGTGTCGTCTGTTGTTGATATTGTGCATGATGAAGTGTCTGTATTATACCATGGTCAAAATCAATTACGTTCAATCATGCAGTTTGCATGGACACTACAGACTCTAAAAATGGGTAAAGTTCCCTGGGGATACATGAACGTTTCCTCTTTATTTGCACCGTTTAATTTGACAGACAAACAACGCTTGCTTTCAATGCGTGATGCTTCCTTTTCTATGCTCCATATTGAAAGATTGGAATCTTTACCTTTCTCTGTGGCAGAGACCACTGCTGCTACGTGGCTTATCCACGGTTTAATAACGCTGCCTTTTGCTTTATATAAGTTTTCAAATTGTATGAAATATGTGCCAATAGGTCGTTTTGAACCCTTAGGTAGCGGTTTTCTTCATGAGGTCTGGTCACTCCCATACACATACAGATGTTTCAAGGATGACCAAGAGGTTTATCTAGCAGGGGATGAGTGCACTGAGACGCCAGATCATTCTTTAATGTGCAGACACATACAGTTACACGGTTCATGTAATAAGGACCGCCCGAATATGGCTTGCGTTTTACAGGGCACGCCAGTTCCTGCTATCATCCCCACGTTTAAGTTGTTAGAGAATGGTAGTTATTTAATGCTCAATAATGAAAACTGTTGTGGTTTAATTAAAGGTATAGCTTTCATAGTAACAGTTAGTGAGCGAGTTATTTGCTGCAGAAATGTTCTTTATCCTCCCACACGTGAACATAGGGAGTCTTCCATTTGGCCACAGATACCGACCTTGGGAGCAGAATTCAGCGGCATGGCTAGAATAAGAGCTCTATTGTCCCAGAAAGAGGTGGCCTTGAGCTCGGCCCGTGAAACTTTCGTGCTTCACATTGCTAACACCCGCACGGAGGTTCAGGCTCTTTTAAACACTGATTTGCCCTTGCATTTCGGAGCCATGGTCCGTTCTATCTTTAACGCATCCTCCACAACGGGCCTAGCACATTTTTTTAAAGTTGTTAGCGGTGGTCTCGTGACTTCCTTTGAGAAGATTTTTGGAGTCATCCCTGCTTTCTTCCATTCTATTTTTTCTTCCTTATTTGGAGGGTTCCCGTTTTTACTTGCTTTAGCGGCAGGCGCATTGGTGGTTTTCTGCCTTTTTAAATATGGATGCCCTTCCTGTGCAAGACCACGCACAGCTACTACTGACGCGGTTTCGCAACCGCATGCTTGATTATTATGGCACACTGCCGTTGGCGACTCTAAGCACGGCGTTTGGATTATCTTTTCGGTTCTCCTATTTCACCTGTGTCCAGCCTGTATTTCGCTGCCTGACCTGTGATTTCCTTTGGGCCATTGATTTGTGTCTCTGCGGACCAGCATCTTCTGACGTCGATTTTGATCAACTGATGAGTCCTATCATTGCTCACGAGTTGGTTTGTTCTGACGAAAGGATTATGGCCTTGGCGGTGGCACATGGACTAATGGGTCCCTGGGATGTGTTGTCGGCAGCGCGAAATTTCTTGGAACAAAGTTTTCTTGAAAACCCACCGAGCTGTCCTCTGATGGTTATAGAGGATCCGGTGCTGGAAGATCACGTATGTTCCTTTCATCTTTTAAACTGGATGGCTGAACTGTTTTCGGATGAGGACAGTGACTTCCTCCTTGAGGCTGTTGCAGCTTACTTTTCATATACGGTCTTATCATAGACACTGCCTCAGGTTGGCATGCTGATTGATAGCATTTCCTTGATTTTATTGACTTTTGGTCAAGACATTTTATTTTTGCTTGCCTATTGGCTTGAGCCACATTATATTTGTGGGCTATTTTTTAGCATTAGTTTTTATAATTGAATTTTTATTCATGCTCGTTTTTAAATGGATTCTGCTCTCATGTGATGGCACTTCTGTTACCTTATTTAGTCCGTTCTCGGATCATGGGGGGGTGTTGTATAGCTCCTATATATCCATATTTCGTGTTAAGTTAGCATAGGTACATTTCAGATTTAAACGCCATTTTTCCTTTCTTGCAACTTCTGCACACGACCCTTAATTGTTGACTTAGCTTTCAACCTAGTGGTTTGCCGTGGTGAATGTGAGAATAATATGTTATTGCTCTGATATCTGCCTTGTTTAATAAAACATGTCTGCACGGAGAGTGCTGAAGTTTCAGGAGCAACACGATATGGAATTGTTATGAGGTCTGATCTCCACGCCTTCATAGTCATAACACAAGTGCAGCCTTTGCCAACTTGGGCTTGAGGCGGGATTGATATTGCTTTGCACGAGAATTGTTAACACACTTGATGCGGTGCACATGCAGAGAGAGCTGGTGTATGCTGATGTGATTCCTTCATGCTAGGACACTAAGGTATGGGCCCGCCCTAAAACAACCCAAAGAGACCTTCTTAGATAATAATATAATATATGTGTTAGGGAGGGTGAGATATAAGTGTTGTTAACTCTTATTCATTACAGCATGTTAACATGCTGTCACCATTCGCTTTTTATGTCTTAGTAACTATGCTGATAATTTTGCTACTGATAATAAGTATACTTGTATTATCAAAGATACTGCGCCTGAGAAGACGGCATTAGTAAATAAACATTTCAAATGCACATGTGTCTTCTTTACTCCATGTTCTGGTTTGTAATGATAATATAACGAAAGAGTGTTCATGAGTCCCACGTACCCTGAGGTACTGTAAGTTCATGTTCTGGTTTGTCTAAACATTGGGTGTTTGATATGTCCAATGAGACACTGTAGCTAGCTCGGTAAGGGGTGAGTTGGTTGCTAAGGTAAGTTTTGGGACATCCTAATTTGCCGAGGTTCCACTCCTCTGTGCACAGTTCTGTGTGAGTACAGAAACCCTGCAACACTTTCTCCAGAAAGAAGGCAGCCAAAATCTCACACTGTGAGGTGGAACCATCCACAGGCGGAGCCACTCTCTTAGCCATCAAATCTTTTAAGGCTTTAAAGATGGTCTTCGAGGGATTATGGCTATTACGGAATTCCGTTGCATAGAACGCCGCGCGGGCTCTACAGATAGCTCGATGATAGAGCTTAACCGCGGCCAAGTACGCGGTTTTTTTAATGGCATCGTACGCCTTCCGCCACTCTCTTTCTGCCCGCCTACACGAGCTCTTCAGAGCGCGGAGAGCACTGTCGTACCAAGGGCTCGACTTCCTGGAGCTGGATTTACTTGCAATAACAGGCACCAGTCTGTCAAGCGCCTTAGTAATCCAGCTGCAAAATTGGTCGTAGCCCAGGCTAGCGTCAGACAGAGGGCCAAGTGGCTCTTCGGCCATGATGCGATGGAGATCCTCAAGCCTGAGCTTATTCCAATGCCGCCGCGGAACCCACTTTGGAGGTGGAATAGTAGGGGTTACGGGGAGAAGTAGCCATATGGACACCAAAAAATGGTCAGTCCAACACACTGGAGAAATAGCCGAGACTTGGACATCCGATAAGTTGGTAAAGAATGGGTCCAAGATGTGCCCTGCCACGTGCGTGGGTTGAGTGACAAGTTGGGTCAGCTGAAGGGCCTCCATATCCGCCAGGAAACCACTGACGGCCGCGGTCTGTTGGGTGTCAAAGTGGAGGTTGAGGTCGCCTATGATGCAGAAATTAGCGCAATCACTAGCTAGCGTACTCACTGCCACAGGGAAAGCTCCCCTGAAAGCTACATCGCTGCCAGGAGGGCGGTACACGACCATCCCAGACAGCGTGAACTGAGGACTGATAGTGATCTTAAACAAGGCGCTTTCGCAGCCTGCAATATGCAGACCAGTCCAGGAGCACGCAAAAGTAGATTTTAAAGCTAGGGCAATACCTCCACCTCTGGACAGCCGGTTCCATGTAAAAAGTGAGTAACCTGGGGGACAAGCCAGATTAATTATGGCTGTGTCTGTATCCTGGAGCCAGGTCTCAGTGATGATAAATAGATCCGGCTCCTCGTCAGTAATGAGGTCCATAATAGAGAGATGGTGTTTAACCAAAGATCTGGTATTGAGATTTAATATCCTACCCAGGTACAGTGCAGATGCTTGGCGTTATATTACTGAGTATCACAAGCCGGACCACCCGGGTACAGTACGGATGCTTGGAGTTGTAGTACTGAGTATCACAGGGCAGCCCACCCAGGTAGAGTACGGATGCTTGGTGTTATAGTACTGGGTCTCAGAGTGCAGCCTACCCAGGTACAGTACAGATGCTTGGTGTTATAGTACTGAGTCACAGAATGTAGCCCACCCAGGTACAGTACAGAATCTTGGTGTTATAGTTCTGGGCCTCAGAGGGCAGCCAGACCACCCAGGTTCAGTAAGGATGCTTGGTGTTATGGTACTGGGTCACAGAGGGCAGCCAACCCAGGTACAGTACGGATGTTTGGTGTTATAGTACTGGGTTACAGAGGGCATTTAGCCCACCCAGGTACAGTACGGCAGCTTGGTGTTATAGTATTGGTTCACAGAGGGCAGCCTACCCAGGTACAGTACGTATGCTTGGTGTTATAGTACTGGGTCTCATGGAGGGCACCCACCCAGGTACAGTATGGATGCTTGCTGTTATAGTACTGGGTCTCATGGAGGGCACCCACCCAGGTACAGTACAGATGCTTGGTGTTATAGTACTGAGTATCACAGGCCAGACCACCCTGGTACAGTACTGATGCTTGGTGTTATAGTAGTGGGTCTCACAGGGCAGCCCACCCAGGTAGAGAACGGATGCTTGGTGTTATAGTAGTGGGTCTCAGAGTGCAGCCTACCCAGGTACAGTACGGATGATTGGTGTTATAATACTGAGTCACAGAGTGTAGCCCACCCAGGTACAGTATGGATACTTGGTGTTATAGTACTGGGCCTCAGAGGGCAGCCAGCCCATCCAGGCACAGTACAGATGCTTGGTGTTATAGTACTGGGTTACAGAGGGCATCCAGCCCACCCAGGTACAGTACGGATGCTTGGTGTTATAGTACTGGTTCTCATGGAGGGCACCCACCCAGGTACAGTATGGATGCTTGCTGTTACAGTACTGGGTCTCAGAGTGCAGCCTACCCAAGTACAGTACGGATGCTTGGTGTTATAATACTGAGTCACAGAGTGTATTCCACCCAGGTACAGTACGGATACTTGGTGTTATAGTACTGGGCCTCAGAGGGCAGCCAGCCCACCCAGGTACAGTACGGATGCTTGGTGTTATAGTACTGGGTTACAGAGGGCATCCAGCCCACCAAGGTACAGTACCGATGCTTGGTATTATAGTATTGGGTCACAGAGGGCAGCCTGCCCAGGTACAGTACGGATGCTTGGTGTTATAGTACTGGGTCTCATGGAGGGCACCCACCCAGGTAGAGTATGGTTGCTTCGTGTTATAGTACTGGTTCTCAGAGGGCAGCCCACCCAGGTACAGTATGGATGCTTGGTGTTATAGTACTGGGTCTCACAGAGTGCAGACCTCCCAGGTACAGTACAGATGCTTGGTGTTATAGTACTGGGTCTCACAGCGGGCAGCTCACCTAGGTACAGTACAGATGCTTGGTGGTATAGTACTGGGTCTCGGAGGGTGGCCCACCTAGGTACAGTATTGATGCTTGATTTTATAGTACTGGGTCTCAGTGTGCGGCCCACCCAGGTACAGTACGAATGCTTCATGTTATAGTACTGGGTCACAGAGGGCAGCCCACCCAGGTACAGTACAGATGCTTGGTGTTATAGTACTGCGTCTCATAGAGAGCAGCATACCCAGGTACAGTATGGATGCTTGGTGTTATAGTACTGGGTCTCACAGGGCAGCTCACCAAGGTACAGTACGGATGCTTGGTGTTATAGTACTATGTCTCAGAGGGTGGCGCACCCAGCTACAGTATGGATGCTTGATGTTATAGTATTGGGTCTGATAGAGGGCAGCCCACTCAGGTACAGTACGGATGCTCGGTGTTATTGTACTGGGTAACAGAGGGCAGCCCACTCAGGTACAGTACAGATGCTTGGTGTTATAGTACTGGGTCTCACAGCGGGCAGCTCACCTAGGTACAGTAAAGATGCTTGGTGTTATAGTACTGGGTCTCGGAGGGCGGCCCACCTAGGTACAGTATTGATGCTTGATTTTATAGTACCGGGTCTCAGTGTGCGGCCCACCCAGGTACAGTACGAATGCTTCGTGTTATAGTACTGGGTCACAGAGGGCAGCCCACCCAGGTACAGTACAGATGCTTGGTGTTATATTACTGCGTCTCATAGAGAGCAGCCTACCCAGGTACAGTACGGATGCTTGGTGTTATAGTACTGGGTCTCAGAGGGCGGCGCACCCAGCTACAGTATGGATGCTTCATGTTATAGTACTGGGTCTGATAGAGGGCAGCCCACTCAGGTACAGTACGGATGCTCGGTGTTATAGTACTGGGTCACAGAGGGCAGACCACTAAGGTACAGTACGGATGCTTGGTGTTATAGTACTGGGTCTTAGAGGGCAGCCCATTCAGGTACAGTAGGGATGCTTGGTGTTATAGTACTGGGTCTCAAAGGGCAGCCCACTCAGGTACAGTACGGATGCTTGGTTTTATAGTACTGGGTCTCAGAGGGCAGATCACCCTGGTACAGTACGGATGCTTGGTGTTATCGTACTGGGTCACAGAGGGCAGCCCACTCAGGTACAGTACGGATGCTTGGTGTTATAGTACTGGGTCTCAGAGGGTAGCCTACTCAGGTACAGTACGGATGCTTGGTGTTATATTACTGGGTCTCAGAGGGCAGATTACCCTGGTGCAGTACAGATGCTTGGTGTTATAGTACTGGGTCACAGAGGCCAGCCCACTCAGCTACAGTACGGATGCTTGGTGTTACAGTACTGGGTCAGAGAGGGCAGCCCATCCTGGTACAGTATGTATGCTTGGTGTTATAGTACTGGGTCAAATAGGGCAGCCCACCCAGGTACAGTACGGATGCTTGGTGTTATAGAACTGGGTCAAATAGGGCAGCCCACCCAGGTACAGTACAGATGTTAGGTGTTATAGTACTGGGTCTCAAAGGGCAGTTCACCCTGGTACAGTGCGTATGCTTGGTATAATACTGGGTCACAGAGGGCAGCCCACCCAGAAACAGTATGGATGCTTGGTGTTATAGTACTGAGTCACAGAGCGCAGCACACCCAGGTACAAATTGGATGCTTGGTGTTATAGTACTGGGTCCAGAGGGCAGCCCCCCCCAGGTACAGTACGAATGCTTGGTGTCATAGTACTGGGTCTCACAGAGGGAAGCCCACCTTCGTACAGTATGGATGCTTGTTGTTTTAGTATTGAGTCACAGAGGGCAGCCCACCCAGGTACAGTACGGATGCTTGGTGCTATAGTACTGGGTATCAGAGAGGGTGGCCCATCCAGGTACAGTACGGATGCTTGGAGTTATAGTAGTGGGTCTCAGAGTGCAGCCTACCCAGGTACAGTACGGATGATTGGTGTTATAATACTGAGTCACAGAGTGTAGCCCACCCAGGTACAATACGGATACTTGGTGTTATAGTACTGGGCCTCAGAGGGCAGCCAGCCCATCCAGGCACAGTACAGATGCTTGGTGTTATAGTACTGGGTTACAGAGGGCATCCAGCCCACCCAGGTACAGTACGGATGCTTGGTGTTATAGTACTGGTTCTCATGGAGGGCACCAACCCAGGTACAGTATGGATGCTTGCTGTTACAGTACTGGGTCTCAGAGTGCAGCCTACCCAAGTACAGTACGGATGCTTGGTGTTATAATACTGAGTCACAGAGTGTATTCCACCCAGGTACAGTACGGATACTTGGTGTTATAGTACTGGGCCTCAGAGGGCAGCCAGCCCACCCAGGTACAGTACGGATGCTTGGTGTTATAGTACTGGGTTACAGAGGGCATCCAGCCCACCAAGGTACAGTACCGATGCTTGGTATTATAGTATTGGGTCACAGAGGGCAGCCTGCCCAGGTACAGTACGGATGCTTGGTGTTATAGTACTGGGTCTCATGGAGGGCACCCACCCAGGTAGAGTATAGTTGCTTCGTGTTATAGTACTGGTTCTCAGAGGGCAGCCCACCCAGGTACAGTATGGATGCTTGGTGTTATAGTACTGGGTCTCACAGAGTGCAGACCTCCCAGGTACAGTACAGATGCTTGGTGTTATAGTACTGGGTCTCACAGCGGGCAGCTCACCTAGGTACAGTACAGATGCTTGGTGGTATAGTACTGGGTCTCGGAGGGTGGCCCACCTAGGTACAGTATTGATGCTTGATTTTATAGTACTGGGTCTCAGTGTGCGGCCCACCCAGGTACAGTACGAATGCTTCATGTTATAGTACTGGGTCACAGAGGGCAGCCCACCCAGGTACAGTACAGATGCTTGGTGTTATAGTACTGCGTCTCATAGAGAGCAGCATACCCAGGTACAGTATGGATGCTTGGTGTTATAGTACTGGGTCTCACAGGGCAGCTCACCAAGGTACAGTATGGATGCTTGGTGTTATAGTACTATGTCTCAGAGGGTGGCGCACCCAGCTACAGTATGGATGCTTGATGTTATAGTATTGGGTCTGATAGAGGGCAGCCCACTCCGTTACAGTACGGATGCTCGGTGTTATTGTACTGGGTAACAGAGGGCAGCCCACTCAGGTACAGTACAGATGCTTGGTGTTATAGTACTGGGTCTCACAGCGGGCAGCTCACCTAGGTACAGTAAAGATGCTTGGTGTTATAGTACTGGGTCTCGGAGGGCGGCCCACCTAGGTACAGTATTGATGCTTGATTTTATTGTACCGGGTCTCAGTGTGCGGCCCACCCAGGTACAGTACGAATGCTTCGTGTTATAGTACTGGGTCACAGAGGGCAGCCCACCCAGGTACAGTACAGATGCTTGGTGTTATATTACTGCGTCTCATAGAGAGCAGCCTACCCAGGTACAGTACGGATGCTTGGTGTTATAGTACTGGGTCTCAGAGGGCGGCGCACCCAGCTACAGTATGGATGCTTCATGTTATAGTACTGGGTCTGATAGAGGGCAGCCCACTCAGGTACAGTACGGATGCTCGGTGTTATAGTACTGGGTCACAGAGGGCAGACCACTAAGGTACAGTACGGATGCTTGGTGTTATAGTACTGGGTCTTAGAGGGCAGCCCATTCAGGTACAGTAGGGATGCTTGGTGGTATAGTACTGGGTCTCAAAGGGCAGCCCACTCAGGTACAGTACGGATGCTTGGTTTTATAGTACTGGGTCTCAGAGGGCAGATCACCCTGGTACAGTACGGATGCTTGGTGTTATCGTACTGGGTCACAGAGGGCAGCCCACTCAGGTACAGTACGGATGCTTGGTGTTATAGTACTGGGTCTCAGAGGGTAGCCTACTCAGGTACAGTACGGATGCTTGGTGTTATATTACTGGGTCTCAGAGGGCAGATCACCCTGGTGCAGTACAGATGCTTGGTGTTATAGTACTGGGTCACAGAGGCCAGCCCACTCAGCTACAGTACGGATGCTTGGTGTTACAGTACTGGGTCAGAGAGGGCAGCCCATCCTGGTACAGTATGTATGCTTGGTGTTATAGTACTGGGTCAAATAGGGCAGCCCACCCAGGTACAGTACGGATGCTTGGTGTTATAGAACTGGGTCAAATAGGGCAGCCCACCCAGGTACAGTACAGATGTTAGGTGTTATAGTACTGGGTCTCAAAGGGCAGTTCACCCTGGTACAGTGCGTATGCGTGGTATAATACTGGGTCACAGAGGGCAGCCCACCCAGAAACAGTATGGATGCTTGGTGTTATAGTACTGAGTCACAGAGCGCAGCACACCCAGGTACAAATTGGATGCTTGGTGTTATAGTACTGGGTCCAGAGGGCAGCCCCCCCCAGGTACAGTACGAATGCTTGGTGTCATAGTACTGGGTCTCACAGAGGGAAGCCCACCTTCGTACAGTATGGATGCTTGTTGTTTTAGTATTGAGTCACAGAGGGCAGCCCACCCAGGTACAGGACGGATGCTTGGTGCTATAGTACTGGGTATCAGAGAGGGTGGCCCATCCAGGTACAGTACGGATTCTTGGAGTTATAGTACTGAGTATCACAGGGCAGACCACCCTGGTACAGTACGGATGCTTGGTGTTACAGGACTGGTTATCACAGGGCAGCCCACCCAGGTACTGTACGGGTGCTTGGTGTTATAGTACTGGGTCTCAAAGAGGGCAGACCACCCTGGTACAGTACTGATATTTGTTGTTATAGTACTGGGTCCCATGAAGGACAGCCTACCCAGGTACAGTACAGATGCTTAGTGTTATATTACTGAGTATCACAAGCCAGACCACCCGGGTACAGTACAGATGATTGGAGTTGTAGTACTGAGTATCACAGGGCAGCCCACCCAGGTAGAGTACGGATGCTTGGTGTTATAGTACTGGGTCTCAGAGTGCAGCCTACCCAGGTACAGTACGGATGCTTGATGTGTTTAGTACTGAGTCACAGAGTGTAGCCCACCCAGGTACAGTACAGATTCTTGGTGTTATAGTACTGGGCCTCAGAGGGCAGCCAGCCCACCCAGGTTCAGTAAGGATGCTTGGTGTTATAGTACTGGGTCACAGAGGGCAGCCAACCCAGGTACAGTACGGATGTTTGGTGTTATAGTACTGGGTTACAGAGGGCATTTAGCCCACCCAGGTACAGTACGGAAGCTTGGTGTTATAGTATTGGGTCACAGAGGGCAGCCTACCCAGGTACAGTACGTATGCTTGGTGTTATAGTACTGGGTCTCATGGAGGGCACGCACCCAGGTACAGTATGGATGCTTGCTGTTATAGTACTGGGTCTCATGGAGGGCACCCACCCAGGTACAGTACAGATGCTTGGTGTTATAGTACTGAGTATCACAGGCCAGACCACCCTGGTACAGTACTGATGCTTGGTGTTATAGTAGTGGGTCTCACAGGGCAGCCCACCCAGGTAGAGAACGGATGCTTGGTGTTATAGTACTGGGTCTCAGAGTGCAGCCTACCCAGGTACAGTACGGATGATTGGTGTTATAATACTGAGTCACAGAGTGTAGCCCACCCAGGTACAGTACGGATACTTGGTGTTATAGTACTGGGCCTCAGAGGGCAGCCAGCCCATCCAGGCACAGTACGGATGCTTGGTGTTATAGTACTGGGTTACAGAGGGCATCCAGCCCACCCAGGTACAGTACAGATGCTTGGTGTTATAGTATTGGGTCACAGAGGGCAGCCTGCCCAGGTACAGTACGGATGCTTGGTGTTATAGTACTGGGTCTCATGGAGGGCACCCACCCAGGTACAGTATGGATGCTTGCTGTTATAGTACTGGGTCTCAGAGTGCAGCCTACCCAAGTACAGTACGGATGCTTGGTGTTATAATACTGAGTCACAGAGTGTAGCCCACCCAGGTACAGTACGGATACTTGGTGTTATAGTACTGGGCCTCAAAGGGCAGCCAGCCCATCCAGGCACAGTAGGGATGCTTGGTGTTATAGTACTGGGTTACAGAGGGCATCCTGCCCAGGTACAGTACGGATGCTTGGTGTTATAGTACTGGGTCTCATGGAGGGCACCCACCCAGATACAGTATGGATGCTTGCTGTTATAGTACTGGGTCTCAGAGTGCAGCCTACCCAAGTACAGTACGGATACTTGGTGTTATAGTACTGGGCCTCAGAGGGCAGCCAGCCCACCCAGGTACAGTACGGATGCTTGGTGTTATAGTACTGGGTTACAGAGGGCATCCAGCCCACCAAGGTTCAGTACGGATGCTTGGTATTATAGTATTGGGTCACAGAGGGCAGCCTGCCCAGGTACAGTACTGATGCTTGGTGTTATAGTATTGGGTCACAGAGGGCAGCCTGCCCAGGTACAGTACGGATGCTTGGTGTTATAGTACTGGGTCTCATGGAGGGCACCCACCCAGATACAGTATGGATGCTTGCTGTTATAGTACTGGGTCTCAGAGTGCAGCCTACCCAAGTACAGTACGGATACTTGGTGTTATAGTACTGGGCCTCAGAGGGCAGCCAGCCCACCCAGGTACAGTACGGATGCTTGGTGTTATAGTACTGGGTTACAGAGGGCATCCAGCCCACCAAGGTTCAGTACGGATGCTTGGTATTATAGTATTGGGTCACAGAGGGCAGCCTGCCCAGGTACAGTACTGATGCTTGGTGTTATAGTACTGGGTCTCATGGAGGGCACCCACCCAGGTACAGTATGGATGCTTGCTGTTATAGTACTGGGTCTCATGGAGGGCACCCACCCAGGTACAGTACGGATGCTTGGTGTTATAGTACTGGGTCCAGAGCGCAGCCCACCCAGGTACAGTATGGATGCTTGCTGTTATAGTACTGGGTTTCAGAGGGCAGCCCAACCAGGTACAGTACAGATACTTGGTGTTATAGTACTGGGTCACAGAGGGCAGCCCACCCAAGTACAGTACGGTTGCTTGGTGTTATAGTACTGAGTCACAGAGGGCAGCTCATCCAGGTACAGTACGGATGCTTGGTGTTATGGTACTGGGTCTCACAGAGGGCAGCCCTCTAAAATACAGTACAGATGCTTGCTGTTATAGTGTAGTGCAGTTCCTATATTCCCAATAGGCTCTGCGCATTGGAATAATATATCCTGTAGTTTAGACATAGGACTGAGGTAGACTAAGTCTTTACCGAATCTATTAGACTTAATTGTGAGTGCCAGCTAGCTCAGAGGTCACTAGAAACTTTCTCAAATTCACAAGAAGGGATTAGTTTCTGACAACCGCATAAACATGAAAACTTTGTTTCGCAAGAATAAGAAATCAATCTCTAGAGCAGAGGTCTTCAAACTTTTTGATGCCGAGACCCCCTTGTAAAACC
The DNA here is from genome assembly GCF_964261635.1 of Lissotriton helveticus. Classification (NCBI taxonomy): domain Eukaryota; kingdom Metazoa; phylum Chordata; class Amphibia; order Caudata; family Salamandridae; genus Lissotriton; species Lissotriton helveticus. The sequence goes on from NC_136058.1 coordinate 423,876,493, forward strand.
TTTTTAGGCGTAAGGACCCCCTTCCGACAAAAGATTCTAGAAACTGGTACTCCTCATCATAAACAACTATCGACAACCATAAATGCGCCTGTTAGACCTCATCACATCCATCCATCCATCATTCATCCACCCACACTTCCACACATCCATCCATCCATCATCCATCCATCCTTTCATCCTTCCATCCATACAACCATCCTTTACCTATCCACCCATCCATCCACACACCCACCTTTTCACACATCCATCCATCCATCCATCATTCATCCATGCAACCTTTTATCCATCCATACATCCATCATCCATCCACCCTTTCATCCTTCCATCCATACATCCATCCTTTACCTATCCACCCGTCCATCCATCCATCATTCTTCCACCCACCTTTTCACACATCCATCCATCATTCATCCATGCAACCTTTTATCCATCCACCCATACATCCATCCTTCATCCATCCTACATCCATCCACCCTTTCATCCTTCCATCAATACATCCATCCTTCATCCATCCTCCTTTTCATTATTCCATCCATATATCCATCCACCCTTTCATCCATACATATATCCTTCATCCACCCACCCTTTCATCCATCCATCCACCCACCCATCATTCATCCCCCACCTTTTCACACATCCATCATTCATCCATGCAACCTTTTATCCATCCATACATCCATCATCCATCCACCCTTTCATCCTTCCATCCATACATCCATCCTTTACCTATCCACCCGTCCATCCATCCACCCATCATTCTTCCACCCACCTTTTCACACATCCATCCATCATTCATCCATGCAACCTTTTATCCATCCATCCATATATCCATCCTTCATCCATCCACCCTTTCATCCATACATCCATTCTTCATCCATCCACCCTTTCATTATTCCATCCATATATCCATCCACCCTTTCATCCATACCCCATCCTTCATCCACCCACCCTTTCATCCATCCATCCACCCATCCATCATTCATCCCCCACCTTTTCACACATCCATCCATCCATCATTCATCCATGCAACCTTTTATCCATCCATACATCCTTCATCCATCCACCTTTTCATCCTTCCATCCATACATCCATCCTTTACCTATCCACCCGTCCATCCATCCACCCATCATTCTTCCACCCACCTTTTCACACATCCATCCATCATTCATCCATGCAACCTTTTATCCATCCATCCATCCATCCATCCATCCATACATCCATCCTTCATCCATCCACCCTTTCATCCTTCCATCCATACATCCATCCTTCATCCATCCAACCTTTCATTAATCCATCCAGCCTTTCATTATTCCATCCATATATCCATCCACCCTTTCATCTATACATCCATCCTTCATCCACCCACCCTTTCATCCATCCATCCACCCACCCATCCATCATTCATCCCCCACCTTTTCACACATCCATCCATGCATCCATCATTCATCCATGCATCCTTTTATCCATCCATACATCCATCCTTCATCCATCCATCCACACTTTCATCCTTCCATCCTTCCATCCATCCATCCTTCATCCATCCACCCTTACATCCATCCATTCACCCATCACTCATCCACCCACCTTTTCACAAATCCATCCATCATTCATCCATGCTTCCTTGCATCCATCCATACATCCATCCCTCATCCATCTACCCTTTCATCCTTCCATCCACCCTTTCATCCATCCATCCTCCATCCACCCACCTTTTCACACATCCATCCATCCTTCATCCATCCATCCACCCTTTCATCTTTACATCCATCCACTCATCATTCATCCACCCACCTTTTCATACATCTGTCCACCCTTTCATCCTTCCATCCGTCCATCCATACAGCCATCCACCCATCCATCCATACATCCTTCATCCGTCCACCCTTTCATCCATCCATCCATCCACCCATCATTCATTCACCCACCTTGTCTGTGCCTCTCTCATGGGGGGTCAGTATCTCTCTGCTTCGTCTTCCTCTCTCATGGGAGGGCATCTCTGTGCCTCCCTGCTTGTTTTGGGGGGGGGGGGGGGGGTGCAACAGCCGGCTGTGAAAACATCTCACCATGAAGAACAGACTCTCAGCCACATTTCTCCTGCACAGGCGACAGGTATGAGGGCTCGTGGGACTTGAACCAATGATATGATTGTAATGTCCTTCTGCTGTCCTTCTGCTGTTTACTGTGTATTTGTGAAGCGCTCTGATACCTACGGGTTAAACTCCCCCACCCCCCTCCCCCCCCCAGCTCCTGTATGTCAGCCTGGCTGAAACAGCTTGGACACACACAAAGGCACACCAGAGTACTATCACAGGTCTTTAAAAGACCTTTACTTGTTAACGAGGCTTTGGTGTTTTTCACACCTCGGTGTGAATTAGGCGGCCTTCGCCTTGAGCACCCTCGATCAGCCCGACGCCAGGAACTGCACTCTGGCAGAATCTGCGACCCCCTTCCCAGGACTCCACGACCCCCCTGGGGGTCGCGCCCCACAGATTGAAGACCTCTGCTCTAGAGTCACGGAAACAATAGATAACTATTTTACTCAGTCAATTGTGCATGTTTCGTTTCACCAGTGGTGCTGAGAAAATAGAGAGACAGGTGTTTTCAATAAAAGGTATTTATTGAACAGTCTTCTTTCTCAAGCATAAGAAATGTACTGCTACAATTGTAATACTTATAAAGTACATGCGTATTATAAAGTAGTACTGTAAAAGCTTGATATGGTTTCTAAGCCATAAAATACATAAAATATATTCAGTGATAAATAATGACTAAAAGTACTCAACTGGTGCTTCTAAAATACGCCTAACCTGGTGTATCTAACCTAAGTCTAGAACAAGGGAAGAAGTAAGTGTGGTGTAGCTTAAGTTTAGTATTCTTTGCCAAGAATCTATTCCAAGAATTCTCTAAGGGTCTAATCAGCTCCGTACCTTGGTTTTAGAATGAAGGAGGACTTGTATCTCTTTCTCAGGACTCGATTTCCCAGCAACCCGCAAGGGTAGCCTGGAAACACTGGAGCTGGATTTCTCGGCAGGAGAAAAGACACCCACTCTCAGTGCGTCAGCTGGAGGGTCGGCTTCCTTCGGCACTTGCTGCTGCAGGGCATCGGGCAAGTAGTTAGTCGATCTTTTCCAAACCACCGTGTGTTTGTCTGTGCAAATGTAGGCATATTTATACCTTGAAGGTGCTGAGTTTGACGTATGATTGAACATAATAACGTCACTCAAAGACTCAGTTCTTTGAAAACTCCATGATTTCCTAGATAAATTAGTATTCAGGCGAGGGTAAGTCCCTAGCTGCTGAAGGTGGGTTTTTCTATGAAATCGTTGTTGATTCTCGGAACTTAGTGGAAGTAGCCACGCCGTATTTGGGCTGCATAAGCTCAGTCTAAATATGGTAATGATTTCTATGCCTATATAAGGATCGGGTAATTTATACTTATATATGGGCATGAATCGGGAAAATTACACTAGGGTCCTAGATTCCTACACAACACCCACTCCAATATTAAGTTCAATAAAAACTAAATGTATAAGCAGCGAACATATCTAAGGCAAGTGTTTACAATCCCACCCAAAATACAAATTGTATTTGAAAGGTTTGTTCACATGAAATGAGTATAAACTGTAGGAAAAAAATAGGTCTCAACCGATATGAGGCATAGTATGAGAGCATACATTCTAACATTTATGAAAGACGAAATTACATTCATGAAATGTCTCTTTAAGGTACAGAAGAAAAAAGTCAAGACTATCCCATAGCATAATATTTTAACTAAAGGCCAAATATTGTCATTTCGAAAGTTTTCAAAAGAAATCTTTTTCTCTAAGAATAGTTCTACTTTAAGCAGATTACTCTGTGCCAAAAAGTTCTATTCTGGAAAAAGTTCAATTTGTTAGACAGTTTATTTTTGAAAAAACGAAGGCCGAATTTCAGAGTTCAGGGAACGCTGTGTGAATTAATCAAAAGTTATTCTCGGTGTCAGGAGAAAACATCAGATCGTCTAGGCTGGCAAAGAAACTGTCTACCATAGTAGGGGAAAGTGGAACCACTTCAGTTAGCAGGTCGAATGTGCATAGATGAGGATCATCGCCGTCAGCGTTTGATGCATTAGCAATGTCCGCAGTAGGTGGTACCTGTTTGCCTGTAGTGTCTCGTATCTCACCCTCAGTTAGAATTGCCAGTGAGACCTCAATGAATGCCGTCATCAGAATGGCCAGCCGTTGGGGGAAACACAATGCATGAGTTGTTACCGGACTTAGCAAAGCGTCAACATCCGATGGCAGGAATGATGGTAGTGTAAGACAAATGTCCAACACGCATTCCTCTCCGCAAAGCAGGCATCGCAGAACGGGTAAGATGCAATCTTGCTAGATTGGTCTGAACGAAAGGAACCAAGTTGTGTTCAGATCCCTTAAACGAGACAAGCCAAGAATCTGTGTAATTCTCTCACGATACCTCATGGCAAGGAGGGCTTGTTCCATGGTAGTCTGGGTATCGCTGGTGACTGGACTTGCCATATCAGAGCAGAAGGAATAAAAATAGAATTTCTGCTACAAGTCCCAAGATGAGAGGCAGGCTGCTGAACACAGAGTGTACAAAATTTGGAAAAAATGCAGAGGACTGCTTCAAATGGTGCTAACAGTCCCGAATAAATCGTCTTAAATACATGTGTGATACCACTGGTATCAGACATATTTAAGATTTGACTTAACATTCCTGCAAAATGTACTGGGCAGTTTGTTGATAGTAATTATGATAAGTTAGCCTGGCATATGTTGTCCACTATTCTAGTGGGCACCTTGCACCAGTCTAAATGACTCTTATGGTGATGGTTGTAAAGTCAACCTTATAGACAAGCTATCCTAGTGGTAGCATGGACAAGCAGTCTTAGGCTTAAACTTCAGAGAGCATGTGAAGCCAGCTGTTTTACAATATATAATCCCTTGAATACCAAATGAAAGGACACCACACAAGGTATATATCAAATATATATGTATTTATTGCTAACACAATCCCTCTGCATTCTTTTTGAGGTCAGAGTTCGAGATATGTTACAAGTTACTCATTAAGCATACTATAAGTTGCACAAATACAATTCTGCCCTAGGGGCCTCACGAACCATATACTAAGTAAGTGGTATAAGAGCCACTTCAGGAAAAGTGAATAGGCCTAGGGCCAAGGGAATCGCTGGGGCTACACTACAGGACCAAAGGTTTGGAAGTAGGAGACCCACGGGTGGGAACACAGACGCAAGTTACAATTAACTTACAATGGAGAACGTAGAAGTCACAAAGTTACTGATTAAGGACACTTTCAGGTGGACTACGGTGAAACCCCTTTAAACTAGCACATTTGGATAGTCAATACCCACGGGAGCACCGGAGTACTCAAGTTACCTCACCCAGGGAAGCCGGGTGCATAGGTGCCTTTTCGTGTCGGGTTTCGTCGATGCTTTCAATGGAGACCTGCAAAAGAAGTGCTGCAGGCGGCCGAAGGAAGAGTGTCCGAGTGGGTCCAAGGGTGGATCAAGGAGCTGAAGAACCTGAAAGCAGAGGGGACAGAGTCTGAGTCATTAGCCAGTGACAAGGGAGGAACCACCTGAAATGCATCCTGCTCAACACCCGCTGGGTCCACAGACACGCCATTGACCTTTGGAACCTACTCGACACTACATCGCCGGACGTCGCCTTCCTTACAGAAACCAGCTCCCGACATCGCCATAGCCATCCTTGATGGCTACAAGATCATCTGAAAGGACCGCGCCAACCAAACAGGAGGAGGCATCGCCATCGTCCATTAGAACACCATCCGCATCACGACCAGTTCAGATGATAACCTCGCTACCGCCGAACACCTTCACTTCCAGATCCACACCGACCCCAAGACCACATTCAGAGGCACCCTCATCTACAGGCCACCAGGACCCCGCACACAATTCAGCGAAGACATCACAGACTTCATCAGCCCACACGCCCTCCCCTCCGAGGACTACATTCTACTGGGAGACCTCAACTTCCACCTCGAAAAGAAAAACGACAGCAACACCACCACCCTTCTGGACAACCTGGCCAACCTCGGACTCAAACAACTCGTTGACACCCCCACCCACTATGCCGGGCACACGCTCGACCCAATCTTCACCTCCAGCAAGCACATCTCCTTCAACCACACCACAGTTCTCCATTCGACGGACCACAGCTGCGTTCACTTCAACTATAAAAAGACCACGACCCACAACCTCCCACAACCAATTCCCCGAAGAAACTGGAACAAAATTACCACCGACCAGCTCTTCACATTGCTTCACCAAAACCCTCCTGCCAAATCATCGGTCCCAAACCAAGCAGCCACCAACCTCACACAATGGATCACCCACAGCGCCGATGAACTAGCACCCTTGAAAAACCATCAAATCAAGCAAGGTAGCAAAAAAGCCCCCTGGTTCAATGATGACCTTAAGAAATCCAAGAAGTTCTGTCGCACCCTCGAGAAAGCCTGGAGAAAAAACCCAACCACTGACAACCTGGCCACCTTCAAGAACGCCACCCGCAAACACCACCAACTGATCTGATCCACCAAGAAATCAGCATTCAGGGATCGACTTGACAACAACGCCCACAACAGCAAGGAACTATTCAACTTCGTCAAAGAATTTACCAACCCCACCGCCGGCACCAACGACATCACTCCTTCCCAAGACCTCTGCGACTCCCTAGCCTCATTCTTCCACAACAAAATCGCCGACATACATAACAGCTTTGAAAACCAGTCCGGAGACCAGTCCACTCCACCCACCTCAGAACCAAAACCCCCCTCTAACAACCTTTGCACCTGGAACCCAATCACCACTGAAGACACCATCCGCCTGATGAACTCCATCCACTCAGGATCGCCAACCGACCCATGTCCCCACCACATCTTCAACAAAGCAGACTCCATTATCGCACCCCATCTCCGAGACACCATCAACTGCTCCATCAACTCCGCTACCTTCCCGGAAAGCTGGAAACCTGCCGAACTCAGCGCCCTTCTGAAGAAACCCACAGCAGACCCCACTGAACTTAAGAACTACCGCCCCATCTCGCTCCTCCCATTCCCTGCCAAAGTCATTGAGAAAGCCGTCAACAGTCAGCTCGCCGCCTTCCTCGAATCCAACAAATCCCTCGACCCCTCACAGTCCGGCTTCCGAGCCAAACACAGCACCAAAACCGCCCTCATCGCAGCAACCGACGACACTCGAACACTACTGGACAACGGAGAAACAGTTGCCCTCATCCTACTTGACCTCTCTGCAGCCTTCAACACAGTTTGTCATAGCACCCTCATACAACGCCTCAATACTTGGGAATACAAGGAAAAGCATTGGACTAGATCATCTCGTTCCTCACCGGAAGAACCCAGAGAGTCCGCCTCCCCCTTTTAGATCAGAGGCTACCGAAGTCATCTGCGGCGTACCACAAGGATCATCACTCAGTCCCACCCTCTTCAACGTATACATGAGTCCCCTCGCATTCATCGCGCACCAACACAACCTCAACATCATCTCCTACGCAGACGACACCCAGCTGATCCTCTCCCTCACCAAAGACCCAAACACCGCCAAAACCAACTTACACGAAGGAATGAAAGAAGTAGCTGAGTGGATGAAGGACAGCCGTTTAAAACTGAACTCGGACAAAACGGAAGTCCTCATCTTAGTTTCATCCCCCTCTGCTTGGGACGATTCATGGTGGCCACCGGCCCTGGGAACCGCACCCATACCTACGGACCACGCACGTAACCTGGGCTTCATCCTAGACTCCTCCCTCTCGATGACCAGACAAGTCAACGCCGTCTCATCATCATGCTTCAACATCCTACGCATGCTCAAAAAAATCTTCCGTTGGATCCCCACTGAAACAAGAAAAACGGTCACCCACGCACTGGTCACAAGCCAACTGGATTGCGGAAACACCCTTTACGCCGGAACCACATCCAAACTACAGAAAAAACTCCAACGCATCCAAAACGCCTCAGCCAGACTCATACTAGACACCCCCCGCCAAGCTCACATTTCCGGTCACCTGAAAGACCTCCACTGGCTCCCCGTCAACAAGAGAATAACGTTCCGTCTCCTCACCGACGCACACAAAGCCCTCTACGACCTAGGACCCGAATGCCTCAACACGCGCCTGTCCTTTTACACCCCCACCCGCCAACTACGATCGTCCAATCAAGCCCTCGCCGCAATCCCACGCATCCATAGATCCACCATGGGGGGAAGATCCTTCTCCTACCTAGCGGCCAAAACCTGGAATTCTCTCCCCACCCACCTCCGCCTTACACAGAACCACCTCTCCTTCAGAAAGCAACTAAGAACTTCGATATTCGATAAGTAAAGTACCTTAAGCGCCTTGAGACCCTCTGGGTGAGTAGTGCGCTTTACAAATTTTTGAACTTGAACTTGAACATGATGGAACCAGGTGATGTTGCGATGCAAACAGGTGAAGAGGTGAAGATTGTCTCTGCAGCCACGAGGACCAGGAGGCGTCAATGATGACCAGGAGCTGAAGTTGAGCTGTCCGACAAAGGATCTAGCTGCCTGCTGTGTCGGTATCTGGATTGGACCCAACAAGCCTTGGTAACCGCAACCCACACAGGAAATGAAGATTCGCTTCAGGTCAGACCAGAAAGGTCTGAGGTGCTTCTCTTTTGGAAGGAAGCTGGAGCAAGCCCAAAGCAACCAGGCAAGCATTGGAAATTCAAAGGATCATATTCAGGGGGCTCACTAGCCAATGGGCTAGCAACCGGGAAGATGCATTGAGCTGAAATGCAGGAGCGTGCCACACGTGGTCCTCGTGGAGAGTGGAGAGCTGAGCTACGGTGCAGATATTGCTCGGGTTTGGGGCTTCTCATGCCCCAATGCACAACTGCGAGTTACCTCAGGAGTCGATGCAGTTAGCAATTTTCAGGATGTCCAGGGAATCTGGTCCCACATCTCTCATGTCCACCACGGGTGTCAGCTTTGCTGTGGGTGTGGGTCAAAGTCCAAGAAGTCTGGAAGTCCAGTCCTGAGTAGCTGAGTCGTCGGGTTCCGTCGGAAGCATCGACAAAGGAAAACAGCAAGTTACTGGTGGTGCCTGTTTGAACAGGGTGGTCACTCCTTGACCACAAGGGAGATCTTCTTCAGTCTTCTAGTCAGCATAGAATGTTGAAGTCCAAGAGTTTTATTTCATAGTTTCTTTCCAGGGTAATCTGATGTCTCTAGACACAGCACCTAACTTTTTATACCAACCTAAGGGGCTGGATTACCTGCTAGGTCCCTCCTATGGGTGTACCCTGAGAAGGGGGTGGTTACACCCCTTTCTCTTTGTCCAGTTTCACGCCAGCAACTGGTTTGAACAGGGCTATGCATGGGACACCTTGTGTGCCCCAGGCAGTGTCTCATGTTGCAGCCCTCCCTGCCCCAATACACTAAAAGCCTGTCTGGGGAGGTGCTAGCACCTACCAAGGCAGGAAACCTATTGTCCAGGAGCAGGAGGTCAGACTTGTGTCTGTGGCAGCAGCATCCATTTGTGATGCTGAGGCTCTGTTTAACTTTAAACGGGTAAAGCAGTAACTACATGTCTTCTCCCTCTAGAAGGGTGGAATGCTACCCCTGCTGCCAGAATTCGGTGGGGGGGTAGTATTCCAAAGTGTTTGACACCTTAGACAACATGTTTTGATAAAGCCAAACCAAAGTTAGCATTAACCGGGAAGATTATAATGCACTTAAGAGTATATGGCATGACTATATCATAGAACAGCAATAAGGACATGGTTCTGAAAGCTGCAGAGGGGCTCGCTCATTCTAGGGCACCCTCTCACATAAAAGCAAGCACTCTGCCTCCAGGATTGTTAAGGCCTGCCATAGGAGTGACTTATAGGTACATATGTGTCTATATATAAGGGTAGGTATAGGTATACTATATCTAAGCAAAGGGTGATTACACCACCTTGCCCAGTCTGTGGTGTCAGTTTGGATGGCCTACCAGGGGTGGCATAATACATGCTGCAGCCCTGGTAGGCCTTGGATACACCTATACCCTGGGAACCTATGGTACACTATACAGGGGCTCACAAAGGTGACTCAATACCCAATCAGGTATGTACCTAAAGTACATGGTATCAATTTAGAGAGAGAACAGCTGGGCAGTGGGTCTGATTAGCAGGCCCACAGCCACACTAAAGTAAAAAAAACAGAAAATCACAGCAAAAAGTGGGGGTGACCATAGGAAGCAGACCCTACTCTCCTACAGTAATGCATGTATCTCTGCAGAAGTCCTTGCAACTTGCAGATCATGCTTTTCTCTAGACGAGGTCAGAGGCACAGTTTTTTGTAAAAGAATGACTTTCATTCTGCTTAAAGTATCAATTCGTATAGAAGAGATATTCAGTGAAGTCCATAACGCCTTCTCCCTTTCTGTCTTACTTTTTGGATACAATACTTGCATACAACAAGTGACCCTGGATGACACACTAACTAGATACACTTTTCCTGGCAACATGCCACAACAGCTGTGGTCATTGAGCGTAACGTAGCTGCCATTGGATAGCTGCCTGAAAATTGGTTCTATCACTGTGAGGGTGAACCGTGCAGGTGGCATGAGAGGTTATTTGCAGAACCTTCGCAGGCTCCGTGTAAATTAATACCTTGGCACAAAAGTGTACCACTTAGTGAGTTCCTACAAGTTTTAACACTAAGGAATACCTCCTTTCCCCCATTCCAACATTTGTGTGTGTAAGGTAAAGTCTAGGTCGACTTAATGTATTCTTTACCCAATCTTTCATACAGGCCCGCTGGTATATGCTGTAGACAATACAGAAATTGGAAAATCGTCACTGGTATCGTGATGGTGCCATGTATTATCCACTCAATGACAGGTTTCTCAGAAACTGTCAATGATAATCTTTCAAGGTTCTCAATGCTCAGCACCGTATAGTCTGCTCCTTTTTGTGCCAAAGAGATTTGTTTATCTGTAAGGTTAAACAAAGTAACCAATGACGTGGTATTGATTAAACACCATGACACGTAGCCTGAATGGAGATTTTGTAACTTCCAGCCTAGCAGCATTATAGAACGTAATTGAGACTGGCCATGTTGTAACATTAGCAATTTTTTCTCTATTATGTCTGAGGATACAATGCTGTCCAAAGAATATATTCTGGAGGACAGAGTTGTCAACCCGTTGTCCACTACAGAGAGGCTTTTCTCTAAATTAATAGGATCAATTTCTCGTATTCTTTCTGCAGTTTGCATTTGCGGTATTTTCCATGCTTCGTTGTAAGCAGCGTGTATACCGGCGTATATGAAACGTTTTTGACATGGTTTGCGAGGTCCCATTAAGAAATCTCACAAATCATTGCCTTCTTTAAGTAAAGATAAGTGTTGTTTCATTTCTGGAAGTGTAGATTTATGTAGCCACTCAAGGCATAGCTTTCCAACACTGTAAGTAGTTACTATCTCTGGATGTTGTCTCTGGGAGAATCTTGGATCTGGCCTATTCACTGTGAACCCTTGTATTTTGTTCAGGAATCTATCTTGACAGTTATTCGTGTCTGTGGGCCAGATTAACCATTTTTTCCAATCAGGATTAGTTCTGCTTTGAATTAAAATCTGTTTTACGTCTACCTCCTCACCCGCAGAGTTATTGCTGTCAGGTGAGGGCTTTGGTATGGTCGGTTTGTTTAAATCTTTTATCTTAGCCAGGCCAAGACAGGAAGTTTGTTGAACAGTGTCATTTAAAAACATTATTTGTTCTGGTATAATGCAAGTTCTGAACAAGGCTTCTAAACCTTGCACCTGCCAATCTTTTGTGCCCCAGACAGTTTTTGTCTCAATGTTGACTTTCCAAAAGTCAAAACCTAATGTAGACAGCTGAGCATAAAAGTTTGTAGCATAAATGTGTTTAGTATTGGTCAGCATTGTTTTCATTCCTGTCTTATTGTCATTTTTAAAATAAAACGTTTCTGGATTTGTAACATTGAACCCTGAGAAGTACGGAAACTTTTCATAAAATGTTGGCGGCGTTGGACAATGTTCCCATTGATTGTAAGTAAAAACAGTTCTAGGGTTTGCAGATTTATGCAAATAATGGTGACAATATTGATTCAAATAATACATTTGTTCATAATCTGATGAACCTTCTAGGTATTCATGTTCTGTAAATTTAGCTGACATTTCTAGATCTGTCATCATGTTGTTAACAGTTTCAAAGTCCCAATCATCAGAAAATGTGCTGGGTGATACAAAGTCACTCAAAGAAACCTTAAACTGGTGTGGAATCTTCAGCAGTTCCACCTGGCCACAGATGTCTTAATCAGTTCTATCCCATGCTATACCACCAGGTATAGGGACGGCTGTGATGTTCACTGATGACAGGTCTCTTCTTTCACGATGAGATGATTTGTGAGGTTTTAGGAGCAAGTCGATTTTCTTACTTGCTGTGTCCATTGTACTGTATTTTCCATCTATCATCCTTCCCAAATTTAACACAAGTATGAGCCAAAGCAGGAGAAAAAGTACACCTAGCACAATCCAAAACTCAACCCATGGTGAAACCAGATATGTTTTCTCAAGTTGATGAAAGAGTTCTGTTATTTTTTCTTTGAAAGATTTATTTGCTGGTGTTGCTTCAGGTTCACTGGGATCCTCAGAGAAGGTATCAAAGTTGATGAAATAGCCAGAGGCAGTTCTGTCAATTGTTGGAATAGCATCAGGATTGTTCGGAAACGTTGGAGCTGCTTCTTCCTTTGTCATATTTGTATAGTCAGAGGCTACATCATTGTAGACAGGTGTTTCTTGACAAACTGTTATTTGGGTATCCAGAGATAATTCATATTGAGTGATTCCCTCAAGAGAAATTCTTGGCAGATTGTTAAGACTACGTTGGACACTTATTGGATGTTTGACCCACCCATCACCCAAACCTAATACCTTAGCTGTTATGGATTGCTTTATGTCACAGTTTTTTCTTTCCACTACCGCATTACCCTCAGGATGTTATGTTATGTTATGTTAGTATGAATTTGTTAAATTTGAAATTTGAAATTTGAAAATAGTTAGGATGGAAGGGACAAGAATACCGCAATGCAATGCCCAAGCTAGCCATGGCCTCCTTGTAAGCTCGAGAGCTAAACGCAGGACCCTGGTCATAATGTAGCGTGCCGATTGCGTATGTGCCGATAAAGACTCGCAAATCCTTTATAACAGCCGAGCGCTGGAGCCACATCCAAATAAATCTTGTCTTAATATTTGTGGGATCCTGACGTCTATGGCGACGTCTGCGTGTAGAAAGCCTGATGCTGTCTAACAATGGTGTCTGGACTGGGCTGGCTATACCGTAGTCAGGTACCTGGTGGTTGTCGAAGCTATGATCTTTGTAACAGGTGTCACAGTTAATTCCAAATTTGTAAACTTCGACGCTCATTCCTGGCCACCAGTACATCTCTTCTCTTCTAATTCGATTAGAGATTCTAAGATCCCTTTATGTCTCAAACCCTCTCCCATATGTGCTTCGTGAACCAAAGCACCTCTCTCGTTTCTGTTTGGAATTACTCTGTCCCCCACTCCGGGGATTTGAGCAAAAGGAACAGAGTTTGCATCAATTATGTATTACAGAGTGGATAGTTTACAGGTAACGCTGCATAGCTACCTTCCATTGAGGCTTTGACTGCCAGCATTGTTTCACCGTCTATTACTCTTTTCGAGCGAGTGATTGTAGCTATGGAAGCCGTTTGCACAGCTGCCTTCACGGCTTCATCATGAATAAATTCCCTGCAACGTGAACTCCATCACGCTGATGACTCATTGTATGAATCACGTGAGTCTTTTGTAGTTCTGTCTGTAATAGAACTACTTGTCCCCAAAGCATTTTATGCTTGATTGTGCCACATTTTGTATTTTTGAAACCGTTTCGAACCCAGTTCTGCAAGTGCTCGTTGTAAGATTCAACGCAGAAATATGAATTGCACACTATCAGTGTGGGCAATTCGCGATCCGTATTTTCAAGCGCCATCTTGAAAGCCTGTAGTTCAGCTCGCTGAGCTGTACAGTCTCTGAGTGATTGAGTTTTAGTGACCATAGGTCTAAATTTACCTTCTCGCCAGCGACCTTTTACAATCGCGCACGCAGCACTATAGGTTTGTTTACCCCCAATTGCGGGCTGTGCTGATCCGTCTGTATAGATTATACATCCGTAATGTTCTAGAAGCAGAATCTTGGTCCGCAGAGGACATTCCTATTCGTATTGTAGGAATTCTTGTGTCTTCAAGTAGGGGTCAAAGACGTATTCAACGTCTGTTGCAGCAAGAGAAGTAACCCATTGTATGCATCTCGGATGTAAAGCTTTAGCATTGGGAATGCTTGCTTTCGTTACTGCCTCTAAGATAGGTACAGATGTAACCATCATTATCCGTTTACCCTGTGTGAGAGCTCTCTCTTTTGCTACTGCAGTTTGAACCGCTGTCAGAATTGTTTCTGTAGAAGTGAATTTTATTTCAGCTTGTGTGTACAAGTGTGATTTGTAAGCTTTTGGTACCTTTTCACCTTCATTAGAGGTCAGGTATGTGAATCCGCATCTCCCTGGGATGATTCGGATCACAAGATTGAGCGCATTATCGCGTGTTTCTAACTGTGTTTTTGCTAATATGTCTGTTTGCACTGAATGCAAAATTTCTGTATGGTTTTGAGTCCAATTTGTTGGTTTAAAATGAGGTTTGATTAGTTCGTAGAGAGGTTTAACCCTTGCTGCGTAATTCAGAACATAAATTCTTACGAAATTCAGGAAACCTATAATTGATTGTAAGTTCTTCAGCATCTTTGGAGGTTGGAGCAGCGCACATTTCTCTAGGAAGTTTGCTGCCAGGCTTTTGCCTTCACTTGATAATTCGTATCCTAAGAATAGGACGTTGAGATGGGCAATTTGTGATTTCTTAAAATTGAATTTGCACCCTTCAGATGCAAACCCAAGTATTATGGTGTTCCCTCTTTTCAAGAGCACATCCAAATCATCGTCTGTAAAATAGATGTCATTGACATAAGATAATGCCTCATCATCGTACATTTGTAGTAACTCTGTTACTCTGGCTGGAAATAACCCTGGACTATTATTGAATCCTTGGGGGAGACAGCAATATTGTCGCCGTGTCCCCATAATTCAGAAAGCAGTTAAATGCCTGCTTTCAGGTGCAATGTTTTGACAGAAAAACCCATTCGAAATATCTAATGTGGTTTTATATTTTTTACGCACAATGTTATTCATCAGTGCTGCACTGTGTGCATTTTGTACTGCAAATGTTTTGCAACAAGAGTTAAGGAGGTCCATTAGGATGACGAGCAGACTTTGTCTGCCGTCATCCTAGCGTGGATTGGGACCGCCTACCATAAGGGCGGGGGTCCCGTCGGTGGCATTAGGATGCGGCCGCCACAGTGGCGGCCGCATCCTGCATTCATAACATTGTGGCGGGCGGTGCACTCTGCACCGCCTGCCACAATGCTATGAATGCTTGCATGCATTTGCATACACAATGCGGCAGGCACCGCGCGGTGCCTACCGCATTGCATATGCAAATGCAGGGGGGTACCACAGGTACCCCCTGTGTGCACCCCCACCCCTGCTTCACTTTGGGGGCCCACAGGGGGCCCACAATGTGAAGACCAAATGCCTTTCGATGCCGCCACGGAAAGGCATCAGTTACACCCCATCTTAATATGGCTGGCGGTGTCTGTTGGACACCGCCCCCATATTATTCCTGATCCTCTACGGCCGCAAGGCGACCGGGGCGGAAAAGCAGCGGACGGTCTTTCCGTCCTCCGCGGTCCCCCCCGCCATACTAATATGGCGGGGGGAATTCGGGAAACGGTATCGGGCGGATTGCCTCCGCCAGGCCGGCATAGCTACCGTCAGCCTGGCGAAGGCAATCCACCCGACATTGTAAAGGGCCCTTAAGCGTCTGTAATCCAAAACTAGACGATATGTATTGTCTGGTTTGGAGACAGGAAACAAAGGATTGATCATAGATGAGGTGCATGTTTCAATCACCCCTTGGTATTCAAGTTGATTTAAAATCTCCCTGACTTGTTTATTAGCTTCCTGCTTAACTGGATACTGCCTCTGTGCAGTAGGTTGACTTTTTAACTGGATTTTATGGTGAGGAGAGTCCTCATCCCATCCCAAATGATTTTTATATAATGCTGGAGCCTGGGCTTCAGCCCATTTTCTGGCATAGGTGTATTTTTTATGAATAGGAATATGATATGAGAAGGCTGGCATAATTATCTATTCGCCATGTGGGCACTCCCTGACAAATTTAGGTGGCCAGACTTGAGAATGTCATAACCCTTAGATAGCTTCTCCCAAAATAGTGCTTTTATTTTTCTAGGTATGTCCCCCTCCATCCGGAGTATTATTTCATATAACTTGTGGGGTACACTAACCCTGGTGTTGGCAGTTTCAACTTGAATGGATTCATTCAAGTCCACTGTCTCCAGATGATCCTTCAGGATCCTGCGAGCTAAAGTCACTTCTGCTGCGCTGTCTAGCATTGTCTTGGCCCACTCCCCGTTCTTGAGTTGTGTCCTCAAGATCCTCAGCATGTCTGATCTTTACGCTTGCTACCTTCTTCTTGGTGAATAGAGTTTTCTTATTTTTAGGAACGTGTTGTTCTTATTTGGACTTCACGCGTTCTTCTTTTTGTTATGATCGTCCTCTTCTCTCGGATTTCTGCGAGGAAGTCTGAAAGGTACAAGAGGAACGTGTATCAGTATCTTGATATCTATCAGGTTTTCTCAAATTATCCCTGTTTCTGAGGTTATATCTTTTTTCAGAGGGCTCCCGTTGTGGAGACCTACCTCCCCGTTGGGAAGATCTTCCTCTGAACTGAGAATGTTTCTCTTTAGGAAGTGTTTGTTTACTGTTTTCCCACTTCTTTTTAGGAATAGTGAGATTATTTTTAATAAAAATGTTTTCAGGATTTTCTGTTAGTTGGGGTTTTAATGGTTCCCACCCAAACTATCTCTACCTAGTTCTTCATAAGATTTTTCAATAATTCTTGCAAGCTCATATGGTTGGTCTGTTATATCTGTTTCTTTGAGCTTTTGGTGAATTGCCACGGATGCTGCTTCACCTTTGATGTTGGCTAATAGTACAGCCGAGACCTGTTTGAAATCTTTTAGTAATTTCATGCCAAGATTTAAGGCAGGTTCTGGTCCGTATTAATTTTGAATCTGTCTCAGAACGTCTGGTATTACCGCCATCGACGGAACACCATGTATTTTTGTGTAGATAGAAGCAAATACTGTGCCCCAAGTATCACAGTCCTCCACATGTGGTGCTATCCCCATTGGTAAACAGATTGTCAGAATCCTGTGTTTCTCATGAGGTGTACTATCAGGGAATACTGCCTCAATTTGAGTAATTTTTTGAGCTAACCAGAACAGAATTTGTTCCCTCTTTGCGGGCAATTTACCAATGACTGACTGTATAGTCTGTGGTGTGATTTTATTTGTGTTCCCCTGGTGAGGGGTGTGCTGTGGAATCCTCACAGTAGGTTGAACTGTTAAGGTCCGCATTACATATTGAACAAATTGTTTATGTATTTTAATTAACTGTTTTAGCTGTACTAACAGTTCTGGACCTGTCATGTTTTCAATATCAGGATGTGGTGTATAGCTGGCTAGTACCGGCCATGCCGCTCCTGGTCTACCTAGTGGACCGAGCCTGGTTATGTGATTTTCATATTGTAAGGCGCCTTTAAACCAGAGCTGATGCTCTTGGTAAGTTAATGGAATTTCAACGTCCTCGTAAGGAACGTATTCCGTTGGAGGTTCCTCTACTTTGTAGTAGTGGAACTTGTGTGTCCCTCCATCTGCTAGAGGAAAGTGAATCCATGAATAGAACACTTCTGTCTGCTGATATTCATGTGCCTCTATAACAAATATTACTTTACCCCCTCTCTTTTTTAAAAACATTTTTTATTGAGTTCATTACATTCATTACAATATATCCAACATATAAGATGGTAAGCTGAAGATATTAGCGGCATAATACAATCCCCAGAGGGCATACAGAGACATAAAAAAGAGAAAAAAAAGAAAAAGGATTACACAACTTTAATCAAAATAGGATTCCCAAATTTTTGCAAATTTACGCAATGCCCCAGTCATTTGAGCAAATATGAATTCACTTTTCCTGACTCTCTTGATTTTTTGATACCACTCATCTACGGATGGAACTGTATCTGTTTTTCAATACTTAACGATCAGTGATCTAGCTACTGCTACTATGATATACAAAAGTTTTGCCAAAGACTCAACCAGATTAATCTCTGGATCAAATCCAAATATAATTACATTTTCATAACTAGTAATCGAACAATGTAAATGAAGAGAAAGCAAAGAAAATATTTTATTCCAAAATGCCTTAATTTTAGGACAGAAAGCTATTATATGGGACCAGTTAGCCAGGTCCGGTTGAGTACATCTAAAACAGGTAGACGACGTGCCACTATACATTTTGGCAATAGCTGCGGGAGTGTAATATAGAAGCCATTTACTGAAAAAAAGCATTTGTCTCCAGTTGGCACCTCTCAGTACAGTAAAATTAAATTTATTTAAGGTTTTCCAAGTATTGTCGGTAAGTTTAAGACTTTCATATTTCTGCCATTTTGTAATTGCTTTGGCACTCAGATCCTCCTCTCTACTTTGTGCTAAGCTTCTTCTCCATTTTCCGGGTTTCTTGAAAAGTGAGGACCAAAAAAGATCATTTGTTAAGTGTGAGGGTCGACTTATCTGCGTTGGGTCAATTTGAGCTAGAGCCTTATACAGTAAATTATATGAACTCATAAGGAGAAAATTTCCACAGATTAAGAGAGCCATCTCATTAGGGGTCAACCAAGCTCCATTTTCCACAAAATTCGATAGTGTTATAAAACCTGATCTGGCCCAATTTTGTATAGTTTCTGGCCCCATTTTAATCCCGAAACCAGAAACGGCTTCGCTTAATGGAGTTATTAAGTTCAGGAGGGAGAGTGAGTACCTTTTCAGCATAGCATCAAATTAAAAAAAAAAACAGTTCACCACTTTATATCCAACTAATTTGGGTGATTTAAATATCGAGAGTGGGGAAGGAATTTCGGCTTCTTTACAAATTTAGTTCAAAGAAAAAATTTATGAACGATGCCTCACTGGGTATTGAGTATTTAAATCTTGAAAGATACTGTGCAAAGTATGCATAGTAGTAGTCCTTAAGGTTTTGTAGGCCAAGACCTCCTTGTTCTTTATCTTCGTGTAAAGTATTAATAGCTATTCGAGGTGTCTTTTTTGCCCATACAAAGGCTGAGAATAAGGATTCGACTTTTGAAAAAAAGGAACCTGGTAGGGAACAAGGAATAGTGGAGAACAAAAAATTTAATAAAGGGAGTACTGACATTTTAATTAATGCCACCCGGCCAACAATAGCCAATACATTCCATCGTAAAAACAAATCCCAAACTTTTTGTATTAAGGTTTTAAAATGAAAAATACAAATCATGAACTGATGGCAAAAAATAGATGCCCAGATACCTTTTTGGTCTATTGTTAATACAGCTCTGAATATCAGGGTGCAATTCAGGATTTATACTACCGCAAATTAAAATCTCAGTCTTCTTTTTATTAATTCGATACCCCCCCAACGCTTCAAATTCTGCAAAAACAGAAAAAGCCTGTATTTGCGAATGTATCTCAGGTTTCAAAAGCAGCATTATATCATCCGCATATAATTTAATCTTATCCATGAAAACGATAGGTGGTAGAATATCCGTGCATTCCCTGATTGCAACCGCTAAAGGCTCAATAAAGAAAGCAAAAAGGACAGGGGACAGTGGGCAACCCTGCCTCGTCCCTCTTTGTACTGAGATCAAGCCCACCATAAATGTATTGACAAGAATATGAGCTTTTGCGCCCTGATACAGATTTTTAACTACGGTAATGATTTGTGAGGGAATACCAAAATATTGTAAAATAAAAAAAGTGTATCCCAGACCACCAAATCAAAAGCCTTTTCTGCATCTAAAAGAAAAACTGAAGCCGGCACCTTATGTGTTTCAAAATAATCTAATGCCTCAATCAAATAGTGTGTGTTAGTGATAAGTTGGCGACCTGCAATAAAACCATTTTGATCTGGGGGGATCAGTTGTGAAGATACATGATTGAAACGAATAGAGAGCAATTTTGTGATAATTTTATAATCCGAATTCAGTAGTGTTATGGGCCTATAAGAGTTTGGGTCTTTAGCTTCCTTTGCTTTTTTCAAAAAACGGACCACGGTTCCATCATAGAAGGATGCTGGGATTGGGTCGCCCTCCAGCATAGAATTTGATAATAAAAGAAGAAGTTCAGAGAGGGAGCTAAGAAATGTAACAAACAATTCTGCGGGAAATCCATCTGGATCACAGGCCTTACCGTGTGGGAGACTTTTAACTACCAACTCTAATTCATCCCTCGAAAATAATGTTGCCATTGCTTCTTGATTCAGATGAGAGAGAGTGGGCAGACGATATTTATCTAAGAAGATTTTTAATCTACGTTGATCCATAGTGTGATGTGAAGTATAGATATTCTTGTAATGAGACAGCATTATTTCCCCTATCTCTCCCGCATCTGAGGTATCCAAATCACTGGTTGGAGATTTAAGAGAGCGAATTACATTGGCTGCAGCTTGTTCTTTGACCTGCCACGCCAAGAATTTGCCCGTGAAATTGCTGTGTTCGTATATTTTTTGAGCTTGTCTACAAAAAATGTCCTCACTTCTTTCAAAGTAGTATGCACTCAGCTCCCGTTTAGCGGCATTTAATTGATTCTGTAACCTAGCAGAGGGACTGTGGTACTTTTGTTCTACTAGAACCTGAATATGTTGCTGCAGTAGCTTCTTTGTATCCCTGAGGGTGGCTGATTCCCTTGCGTCCCTTCCAATGACAATCCCCCGAATAAACGCTTCAGTGAGTCCCATACCACATGAATAGGGGCTGTCCCGATATTTCGTTCAATAAACTCATTTATCTCATTTTTAAGTGAGGTAACCCATATTACATCAGACAAGTAAGATTTGTTAAAGACCCATCGTTTTAAGACATTCGTGCTTTCATCCAACACAAATTCGGCTACTAACATCGCATCGTCGGAAAATCCATTATGCAAAATCCGTTGATATCGACTTTAAAGTTTTGAAGAGACAAGAAATAAATCAATACGAGAAAATGACTTATACCTTCCCGACCAACAAGTATAATTCTTTCGTGAGGATTTATAAAACGCCAAGGGTCGACAAGATCTAAAGTCCTTACATTATTCGAAATTGTCTTGAATGATTTAGGTTTCGACTGCTTTTTACCACCAGTAGTTGAGTCTAAATTCAGATCCATAAGTATATTAAAATCCCCTCCAATCACAATATCCCCACCAACCATCAGTGAGGACTGAAACATTTCCTCGTATATTGCAGGGTAGTCATTCACAGGGGCATAAAAGCTTACAAATGTGATGGGTGTCGGTCTGTTCTTCAATTTACACATGACCCAGCACCATCGACCCTGGCTCCCCGCATCTGTTTGAATAATCTCCGCCTCCATTCTCCTATTAAGGAAAAGCGCGACTCCCCTCCCCGGTACGAGGCCCACCCTTTAAACATAGAGGAATTATCAGCTTTGGAGAAAGGAATGTGAGTTTCTTGTAAAAGTATAACTGCAGGGATTTCAGTCAAAATCCATTTCTCAATTGCCTGCATTTTCTTCTTATTGTTTAGGCCGTTCACGTTAAAAGAGATCATTTTTAGACCCATTTTAACAGTACTTGAAGCATTTACTTAAATCCAATAATGCAACTTCTTCCTCTTTCCTTTCCATACCTTCTTTGAACAATCTAAACCCTAATCTGGATCCGCCACTAAGGCCACTTTTATCCTCAGCAGATAACAAAACAGAAAAATAAAAGAGAAGAATTTTTCCAAGAACTACATTTTTTACTTTTTTACCCAACCCACCCCCTCTTCCGCCTGTGGCACCCTTGTTGCTCCACCTCCCTCTACCCACGCTCGCCACAGGAACCTCACCCTTGGTATTGAGGTGTCATGGTATTACACCCCTACAGCCCCACAACCGTGCCCTACCCCCCCACACTTGTAGCCATTATCAGACACAAAATATAGAAAGGCATTTGTGAAAATTACGGAATGTCCCAGGGAATTTCCAGGAGCTCAGTCTTATATCCAAACTAGCCATTTTGGATTCCATGTAGCAACTCCTGTGCTTCCTCCACGTCAGATAGCATGCCTTTAAACAGCACTCTGAGTTTTGATTGCTGAGCAATCATTGCTTGAGCCCCATGGGCTTTAAATAGGTGCAGAATCTTAACAAATTACTTCCTACGTCTAGCCGCTACTGCAGACATATCGGAGAAGATTCGACATTTCACCGTAGCATTCACCGGAAACTGCCTCTGTCGAATCGCCCTGGACAAACTTTGCTCCTTGACCCTGACATCTGCAAAATTTAGAAGGATAGTTTGCGGGAGAGTGGAATTCGAAGAGGGGTGAACAGGAACCCGATGAGCTCTGGTGATAGTTAAATCGCCTTTATATTCCGGTATCACCCCCTGTTGAAGAAACGTGGATACCCATGAAAGCATATCTGACCCCTCAATTCCTTCAGGAACCCCCACTATACGTAAATTGGATCTCCTGTTGTAGTTCTCCAAATCATCCAATTTGTTCTCAAGGGCCCTGGTTATTTTTGTTACATCTTTAGTCTCTTTCTTCACCACGACCATTTGACTAGCTCCTCAATTTTGTCTATTTTGTCCAGTCTCTGATGAATCGCGGTCAATTCAACTTTTTGCGACCTCTTTATTTCTCTCAATTCATCTAAAATTAGGTTTAACATATCCTTCACGTACATCTTCATTTCTCCTTCTGTCTCCGTATCCATCTCTAACAGAGGACCAAGGGGATCTGCCACCGCCCCGACAAGTCCCTTATCAGATATTACTGGAGGTTGTAATACTGTGCTCCTTAAATCTTCTTTTTTAGGATCCGCAGAGTCCGCAGGGTCAATTACTATTTGCTTTAGATCGGATGTAGAGGTGGATACATCAGGCTCAGCAGGTGGAGCAAGTGCAACAGAGCTTATAGAGGTGCTTACAGCCAAACTCAGATCATTTGTGGCGACATGTTGATTCTGATTTATCGCCAAATTTAAGGAGTTTAGAGTGGAGGAGGCTGAGGGGCCTCAAGAGTATTGGATTTATCTTCAAGATGAGGCTCAACGGCTTTGTCCCCCATACTCAAATGAACAAGATTCTCTGTCAATAAATCCTCTACCTCTGAACATTCTGACGAATGCGCCAAGTCATCCTCCTTGGAGTTACCTCCATCTATTAGCTTAGCCGCGGCCTCTCTTGCCTGCTGTCGGCGTTGCTTAGCTTTAATGCGAATGTTTAGTAATTTTCCCATGACGCCCACAATTCAAATGTTCGTAAAGTTTTTTGTATAGTTTTTTTCCCCTTCAGATTCAGAGATTCAGAGATTCAGAAAAATTCACCACTTGTCGCCAGTCACAGGTCTCTCTCTCAGTTTGAAATAATGACTATTTTGCCCCCTCAGTGCCTTTAAGCCTTTAAAAAACAGCAGATTAGTATTGTTAAGTATTGTTAACAGGACTTACAGTTGCCTGCTCACTCCAAAATAGCTCCGCTCCCTCTACTCCTTTTAGCAAATGTGCCAAATACAAATGTCCTTTTCAGTCCTTTTCCAGTCCTCAAACAGCCTGACTGAACAAGCACTTCCAGAAATTCGACAGACCCATGCAAAATGTAGCGCTACTGTTTTTTGCTCCACTCGTCTCGTTCATAGTCTGTTGTGTGTCGAAGTTTGCACATTCAAATTACCCCCTCTCGATGATACTCCATTTTTATGAGTTTGTAAGTTATAGTTTTTCTTACATTTACCGGGATGATTATAGCATCCGGGTCATTCTGTAGGAGATTTCTGTCTTCTAAAACTGCTTGAGCTGCAGCTGCAGCGAATTCTTCGTCAGTAATCATTATTTTACTGACTGAAAAGTTTGTAACAAGTTTCAAGGAAACAAAGGTTAGGTGCACAATATTTTGGAACACTGTATCCTTCAAAGGTTAGGTGCACAATATTTTGGAACACTGTATCCTTCAACGTTGAACAAACCAAAAACTAATACATAGGATTTTTAGTCCTACTCAGTTTTGGCAGATATTATCCTTTCACCCACTCCAGACGTCTATTGGAGTATTTTACAAGAAAAAGGGGTCTGTGTGAAAAGCACGATTGAGTTACTCTAGTATCTAGCGTTAAATTATCTCCTTACCAAACGTTGGGCGCCATGTAGTGTAGTTCCTATATTCCCAATAGGCTCTGCGCATTCAAATAATATATCCTGTAGTTTAGACGTAGGACTGAGGTCGTCTAGGTCTCTACCGAATCTATTAGACTTAATTGTGAGTGCCAGCTAGCTCAGAGGTCACTAGAAACGTTCTTGAATTCACAAGAAGGGATTCGTTTCTGACAACCGCATAAACATGACAACTTTGTTTTCCAAGAATAAGAAATCAATCTCTAGAGTCGCGGAAACAATAGATAACTATTTTACTCAGTCAATCGTGCATGCTTCGTTTCACCAGAGGTGCTAAGAAAATAGAGAGACGGGCGTTTTCAATAAAAAGTATTTATTGAACAGTCTTCTTTCTCGAGCATAAGAAATGTACTGCTACAATTGTAATACTGGTTATAAAGTACAATGCATATAATACGATAAGTATTATAAAGTAGTACTGTAAAAGCATGATATGGTTCCTAAGCCATAAAATACATAAAATACATAAAATACATACAGTGATAAAATAATGACTAAAAGTACTCAACTGGTGCTTCTAAAATATGCCTACCCCGGTGTAACTAACCTAAGTCTAGTACAAGGGAAGAAGTAAGTGTGGTGTAGCTTAAGTTTAGTATTCTTTGCCAAGAATCTATTCCAAGAATTCTCTTAAGGGTCTAATCAGCTCCGTACCTTGGTTTTAGAATGAAGGAGGACTTGTATCTCTTTCTCAGGACTCGATTTCCCAGCAACCCACAAGGGTAGCCTGGAAACACTGGAGCTGGATTTATTGGCAGGAGAAAAGACAGCATCTCTCAGTGCGTCAGCTGGACAGTCGGCTTACTTTGGCACTTGCTGCTGCAGGGCGTCGGGCAAGTAGTTAGTAGTTGACGCATCCTGGGGGTCATCCTCGACTCCACCCTCTCCATGACCAGGCAAGTCAACGCCGTCTCTGCGACCTGCTTCAACACCCTCCGAATGCTCCGCAGGATCTTGAAATGGATCCCTCCCAACACGAGAAAAACCGTCACCAGGGCCTCATCAAAAGCAGACTTGACTACGGGAACGCCCTCTACTCAGGAACAACAACCGAGCTCCTGAGACGCCTACAATGAATCCAGAAAGCCTCGGCAAGTCTGATCCTCGACGTCCCCCGACGCAGCCACATCACACCCCACCTGAGAGGCCTGCAATGGCTCCCCGTCAACAAGAGGATCACCTTCAAACTCCTCATCCACGCACACAAAGCACTACACAACACCGGACTCACATACCTCAACAGCCGACTCAGCTTCCACACCCCCACCAAAGCCTCCGCTCAGCCAACCTCGCTCTCGCCACAGTTCTTCGCATCCGAAAAACCACCGCCGGCGGCAGATCCTTCTCCTACCTCGCCGCCAAGATCTGGAACGCACTCTCTACCAGCCTACGACAGACTCAGGACCTGCTGGCCTTCAGAAGACTTCTCAAGACCTGGCTCTTCGATCAGTAGCGCCCCTCCCCCCAGTGCCTTGAGACCCTCACGGGGATGTAGCGCGCTTTAGAAATGCAGTGATTGATTGATTGATTGATTGATAGACCTGCTCCAAACCATTGTGTGTTTGTCTGGGCAAATGTAGGCATATATATACCTTGAAGGTGCCGAGTTTGACGTATGATTGGACATAATATCGTCACTAGTGCCTCAGTTCCTTGAAAATACCATGATTTCCTAGATAAATTAGTATTCATGCGAAGGGAATGTCCCTAGCTGCTGAAGGTGGGTTTTTCTAAGAAATCGTTGTTGATTCTCGAAACTTAGTGGAAGTAGCCATGCCGTATTTGGGCTGCATAGGCTCAGTCTAAATATGGTAATGATTTTGATGCCTATATAAGGATCGGGTAATTTATACCTATGTATGGGCATGAATCGGGAAAATTACACTAGGCTCCTTTATTCCTAAACAACAATAGTACTGGGTCTCAGAGTGCAGCCTACCCAGGTACTGTACGGATGCTTGGTGTTATAGTACTGGGTCTCAGAGGGCAGCCCACCCAGGTAGAGTACGGATGCTTGGTGTTATAGTACTGGGTCTCAGGGGGCAGCCCACCCAGATACTGTACGGGTGCTTGGTGTTATAGTACTGGGTCTCATAGGGCAGCCCACCCAGGTACAGTACAGATGCTTGGTGTTATAGTACTGGGTCTCACAGAGGGCAGCCCACCCAGGTACAGTACGTATGCTTGGTGTTATAGTACTGGGTCTCACAGAGGGCAGCCCACCCAGGTACAGTACACCTGCTTGGTGTTATAGTACTGGGTCTCATAGGGCAGTCCACCCAGTTACAGTGCGGATGCTTGGTGTTATAGTACTGAGTCAGAGAGTGCAGCCCACCCAGGTACAGTACAGATGCTTGGTGTTATAGTACTGGGTCACAGAGGGCAGCCAACCCAGGTACAGTACACATGCTTGGTGTTAAAGTACAGTTCTCTTAAGGCAGCCTACCCAGGTACAGTACAGATGCTTTGTGTTATAGTACTGAGTCACAGATTGTAGCCCACCCAGGTACTGTACGGGTGCTTGGTGTTATTTTACTGGGTATCATAGTGCAGCCCACCCAGGTACAGTACGGATGCTTGGTGTTATAGTACTGGGTCTCATAGAGGGCAACCCACCCAGGTACAGTACGGATGCTTGGGGTTATAGTACTGGGTCTCACAGGGCAGCCCACCCAGATACAGTACGGATGCTTGGTGTTATAGTACTGTGTCAGAGAGTGCAGCCTACCCAGGTACAGTACAGATGCTTGGTGTAATAGTACTGGGTCTCACAGAGGGCAGCCCACCCAGGTACAGTACGGATGATTGGTGTTATAGTACTGGGTCACAGAGGGCAGCCCACCCAGGTACAGTACGGATGCTTAGTTTTATAGTACTGGGTCACAGGGCTCCCCACCCAGGTGCAGTACGGATGCTTGGTGTTATATTACTGGGTCTCACAGAGGGCAGCCTACCCAGGTACAGTACGGAGGCTTGGTGTTATAGTACTGGGTCTCACAGAGGGCAGCCCACCCAGGTACAGTACAGATGCTTGAAGTTATAGTACTGGGTCACAGAGGTCAGCCCACTCAGGTGCAGTATGGGGGCTTTTGTTTTTTAGTACTGGGTCACAGAGGGCAACCTACCCAGGTAGTACAGATGCTTGGTGTTATAGTACTGGGTCTCACAGAGGGCGGCCCACCCAGGTACAGTACGGATGCTTGGTGTTATAGTACTGGGTCACAGAGTGCAGCCCACCAAGGTACTGTACAGATGCATGGTGTTATAGTACTGGGTCTCATGGGGCAGCCCACCCAGGTACAGTACGGATGCTTGGTGTTATAGTGCTGGGGCTCAGAGGGCAGCCCACCCAGGTATAGTAAGCCATAAGCAGAGTGGAGAGAAGGATAGTGGTGAGATGTGCAGCTTCAACAATGCAAGAATATTATTGGTCAAATAATGACCACTTCCTGTGATGTCAGTGCCTGTGATCTTACATATCAAAGGGGCCCCACATGTTCCTATTCTGTCGAGGGCCCCACTTAAGTACTCCATATCTTTACTGTGAAAAAATCATTTTAACAAATACTTTCTTTTGTTACCTCTCTGTTGAATATGAAATGGTCCCTATTCTGTGTATAATCTTTTGTCTACAATAGGGCGCCCTTTTGTCGTAGGATAGTTCTTGTTCTTCTTTGCAGCTAATTATCACGGACGTAAATTCATAAGCAGCCCTCAAATTGTGTCAATTACACCTCAGTATTGCCGCCAGTGAATTCTGGCTTTAAGGTGGCATTGACAATTAGAAAAAAAGATCTTTAAAGTATTTTCATTTTCAAAGTGTGTACGATTAAATAATAATGTCTTGTTAATATCCTTTTATTTGTCAAGTGGGGCTGTTGTGGTGCGGGTAATTGTGTCTGAACAGTCTGCGTTGCATCCAGAAGGCCAAGCAGAATTCCTATGTGCCAGGAGGGGCTGCTGGGACCAAATCCTTCAAACTTAAGTCCATCGTCAGCGACGACGGACCTAAGGACCTGCCCTGACTGTAGGAATGTGCCTTTTTTCACACAGTTGCCCCCGGCTTTATATAATTTGGCAAGGAAAATAAGAGAAAAACAAATCTGGGATGATCAATGGGCTGATTTGGAAAAGGCAGCCTGTTCTGGAAATAGCTGTGAATTTTGGAGAATAGTCAATGCACCATATTTTAAAACCCCTTCTGACCGCACAACGGATGTAAATGTAGACGAAGAGTCTTGGGTCGCACATTATGAGAACATCTTCTCTTCAAATTCTGATATTAATACCCACCATCTGATTACACAGGACACGTCTTATGTAGCGATATCATTCACACTCAATGAAGTAAAGGTGGCGCTGAACTCGTGCAGTTCAGATAAGGCCCCAGGACCGGATGGGGTACCAATTGATTTTTTCCAAACTAACCCCGACTTGTGGAATCCACTCTTAACCAAACGTCCTGAATAGCATAGCTTTGATAGGCCCGCCCCCTTCATGGTCTTCGGGGGTCATTGTACCCATTCATAAAAAAGGGGACAGGGCCGTCCCTAAAAATTACAGACCAATATCCCTGCTGGATACAACATCAAAGCTTATGGACCGCCTCCTCCTTTCTAGTTTAGAAAGCTGGACCACAGGAAATGAGATCTTGATTCAGGCCCATTATGGCTTCCAGCAGGGGAGGGGTACTGTGGATCAATGCTTGAATTTAGCTTTGACCATTGATAAATATACCAGTGTGAAAGACGGCAAATTATACATGGCGTTCATGGACCTGAGCGCAGCATTCAACTGCATTGTCAATGAATGGAACATAATGGAGATGATAGAGGTTGAACCTGCTATTTTAAATTATATTAGGCAATCGTACGTAAATGTAACAGCTTCAGTGCGTTACACTAAATCGGGAGATTGCACACGTCTTTTTTAAATCTCCAAAGGTGTAACACAGGGCTGTGTACTAGCCCAGTTTTTCTTCTATCCGGAAATATAAATGGAGTGGAGAAGGTGCTCACAGTGGTTACAAGGGACGTTCCCCTATACGAAAACCCAATGTTACCGATACTGTCCTATGCAGATGACGCGGTTTTAATTGCAAGAACGGGGCTCGGGCTACAAAGGCTCATAACAGCTTATGTCTCTTTTATGGACTCATTACAGCTAAAAGTAAATCAATCGAAGTCCTTTATGATTATAGCTGGCGGTCCTAAAAGAGACAAAGTTCCACACATTAGCGCGGACGCAGGAAAAATTGAGGTCGTAGACTCTTTCCACTATTTAGGTTTTCTTTTTGACAAAGATCTGTCATGGGCAAAATTGATGGAAGGAGGGAGGCTGGTGATGGAGAGGGGTATTACTGCCGTAAAATACTACGCAAAGAAATTGGACAAACAGATTAAAACAGAATATCCAGTACGTTTGTGACTTTTCTTTCGCCATTTCCTGCTGGATGTGACTTTTGTAAAAAAAACAAAAATAAACCTTCACTTTCTTAGTAAAGAGCAGCATTACATAGCCCTCGAGCAAGAAACGTTAGTCAATATATTTAAAGTGATACGCTGCAAACACTTCTAGCTGGCTTGAAACTATTGTAGTGCTACGAGTACGGTGTGGGCTCCTCCTTCGCTGCCTTTTATGAAGATATCAGGCTCACTCCAGGCTCACTCCAATTTTCTCGATATGGGACCAAAAACGGCCCGGGGTGGAAAAACTGGTGTCAATGGTGAGAGCCAGATTGGAACACGTGCTGCTCTTGCTGCTCTCGCTGCGAAGGCAAAGGTGACCGGCTGCGACAAGGGTGCTGGTAGTGGGGGACCAGTGGCAGATATACCAGCTACCCCTAAAATCCCACAAATGTTTCAAACAGCCTGAGCTTTAGCAAGGAAAACGACAAGCTTAGTCGCTGAACTTTCTGACTCTGGGGATATCGATGGCGATACTACTCTAGTTGAGGCACTCGAACAGCTGGTAGTCTCCCCAGGCTTGCTACAGAATTCGATGACTGCATCGGTACATGGCCCAGCCGTAACGCTTGCGGAGTATGGATCTAGTAATTCGGTGCCTGTGACTAATTTGGCAGATGTAACTTGGGATGTAACTGGGGCCCCTGGGGAAGAAATGCTGGAGCCCGCGAGCAGTAAGGACAGCGAGTTCTTCTCCCTCTCTGAGCAATCAGATGGTACTGACATTGATGGTAATTTAGACGAGGAGGTGGAGGACGGTTCAATACTTGAAGGATCTATAGAGACATCACAAGATAGTACACCTAACATGAAGGCTACCAACCTAAACCAGGATAATCTAGGTGATGTAATGGCTGACGCTGACATTAGTAGGCAGCTGGGCACTCCGGAGATTTCTGATTGGGCATTATCAACGGCCGATCTAACATCAGAGACCCTGGACACATCTGAACAGGCCTGTGGTGGTTTGGGAGCCACTAATCAAGTGTCATTGGAGGCGATATTTAAGGCTATCTCGGAGCAGCGGCTTGAGGCCAGGGCTGAGCACTTGAAAACTCATACTGCATGTCGTAAGCTCCAAAACACTGTTCGACGCTTGGCAAAGTCTTGTAATGACTTTACGGACAGAATGGTTGAAGCAGAAGGTCGCATCTCGTCATTGGAGGATCAGGTGGCAAGCCATAAGGTCGAAATTGCAGAGATTCATGCACACAAGATGTACATGGAAAGCTTGTCGATATGGAGAATTGACTACGCCGCAACAATTTGCGGGTTCGGTTCTTGGAATCCCGGAAGGGGTTGAGGGCCAGGACATGCGTAAGTTTGTAGTAGAGCTATTTGAAGAAGCATTACCCCGAGGTGAAAGACTGGAATTGGGCCCAGGAAATTCAGCGGGCACATCGATTCCCGTTTCGGCAACGACCGGCTCGGAATGGGCAAGCTGTACAACACTCGCGTGCCATATTGAGTTCTTTAAATAATTTTTTGGCAAGGCAAACACTGTATGACTTAGCTAGGCCTGAGAAAAAGAGATCTGGGAAAGGAACTATATTTTTTGTTCGCCCCGATTACTGCCACGCCACCGTAGAGAATCACTGGCGGCTTCGCCAACTAATCGCTCCATTTCAAGCTAAGGGTTTACAGGCTTTTCTTTTACAACCAGCTACTTTAAAAACAGTGTATAAAGGGCAGAATCGATTTTTCACTTCTGAATCCTTAGCTAAGGAATACCTCAATTCTTTGGGTTGATCAAATCATGCAGTGTCTATATGGGGAATGCTTGATTATTGTTGATCACTGTTTAGCTTTTCTTATTTCTGGTTTTTGTTTTCTATTTTCTTTTATTGATCTTGTACGGGTTACCTGAGCATAGAGACTTTCTCATACTCATCACAAGGGCGATAGGCCCTATTGCCTCTGCTGTTGGGGAGGGTCACCTGTGTGGGGGGGCGGGAAGTTTGGGGAGGGTAGGGGGTTTTGGGGTGGGGTCACGGGCCATAGGGGTGGGTAGTTTATGGGTTAAGGGTATAAAAGGAAAAATGTCAGTTCATAGCAAATGCTACAAGGATGCTCGAGCAAGCTCATATTATATTCCAGTCTTCATGTCAATGTCGACCTATGCCTTAATTTTTGGCTAAATGGCGAGTAATATGCTGCGGATATGTTCATTCAATGTATGTGGTCTGAATAATGTTCCTAAGCGTAGACGGGTGCGGCAGGAAGTGCGGTTAATTAACCCGGACATCATATGTCTTCAGGAAACTCATGTGCCATGGGGTAATCGGAGGATTTTGAACAAACTGGGGTATACGGTATTTGTTACCTCTCGGCAGGCCAGTATGAATCCGGGGGTGGCAATTTTGGGACATCAAACAATAGCTACTACGGGTAAAATTAATGCTGATAGCATAGATTGCTGGGCAATTGCTGAGTGTATCGTTGGGGGGGGGTCACAATTACAGTATGTACCGTATATGGGTCAAATCTGGATGAACACGAGGTTCTTGATTTTCTCAATGTAGAGTTGGGGATGTGGGGTACTCCTTTATTTTTGCTAGGGGATTTTAATATTCATGGTGAGGCCTCTACCTGGGATCCCCAATTTAGTAGATATACTGGCCGTAAACCACATGTTTTTAGAGCATTGCAGCAAGTATTGATTCAACATGGTCTGGTTGATGGGTGGCCATTTATTAACCTGGCTGACCCCGGATATAGTTTTTTTTCCTCCCCGCATAGGAAGTTCGTTCGACTAGATTACATTTTTTTGCCTAGATCATTCGCTATGGGTGCTCATATGCGGGTAATGCCACGGATTGCATCAGACCATGGTCCTGTGGTTATTGAGCTGCCACTTTTTAATATCCAGCGAATACAGCGGGCATTTTCATTCAATAAGAAGCTTATATTTGATGAAGAATTTGCATGTCATATCCAAGATTGGGCCAAGCAGTATTTAGAATTCAATAGAGGTACAGCGTCTCAGGCGATGGTATGGGACAGCTTTAAGGCTGGCTTGCGGGGTGAAACATATAGCTTTGGGTGGTCTCAACAGCGTAAGAAAAAAGTTGAAATGGACAGATTGCTTGTTGATTTGAAAAACGCTGAATATGAACTTGTATTGGTCATAAGCGCACATCAAGATATTGAAGTGGCACAGAATAAGGTCGCGTGCGCTAAGGCTAAGATCAATGGGGTTTGGAGTCATGATATTGCAATCCAGTATAAAATTAATCGTGCTGAGCGATATGAATAGGGTGAATCGGTTGGTAGATGTCTTGCACAAAGGCTTCGGGGACGTCAGACAATACAGCGTATCGAGACTTTAGAGAACAACCAGGGCCACTTGGTTGGCACAATGGATGGTATACTACAGGTTTTTCAACAATACTATACTTCATTATATACTCAAGAATATCTATCCCCCGATCAGATCGACCAATTTGTGGCCAGATTTGATTTATCGGTGATTGAACCCGGTGTTAGAGAAGAGTTAGAAGCTCCTATAACTATGCTAGAACTTGAAAGTGCATTTAAGGACCTTGCGCTTGGAAAAGCTGCTGGTCCGGATAAACTGCAGTTAGAAATTTACCGCTTGCTATTTGCCATTATTAAAGACGACATGCTGGTCACTTTTCTTGCCGCTCAAGCTGGAGCTCCTCCTCCGTCGTGGGATGACGCAAACATAGCAGTATTTAAAAAAAAGGATAAGCCCTCATATCTTCCGGGGTCATATAGACCCATTTCATTAATAAATGTAGACGTCAAAATATACTCTAAAATCCTCGCTAGCCGCTTAGTTCAAGTTGTACCACTATTAGTGTCCAATCAACAACATGGCTTCCTTCCCGGCCGTAGTACTGTTAACCATCTACATCGGGTGATTGCTGTTTTAGACTATGCTGCTGTATTCCACAGAAAAGGTTGGATTGGTGTTTTTAGATGCTGAAAAAGCATTTGATCGGGTGGCGTGGGCATTTCTATGGGCTATAATTGGTAAAATGGGGTTTGGACCCTGATTTTTGCTAGCCCTGCAAATTATGTATAAACGACCAAGGGCCAAGATCTGTGTGATAGGCCAGGAGTCCGCATTTGTTTATATCACTAGGGGTACACGGCAGGGATGCCCATGCTTGCCGCTATTATTTGCTGTCTACATTGAACCATTGCTACAGATGCTAGAAAGTTCCCAGGGTATACAATCTATGGCTATCGGGGACAATTTCGTGTGTGTCTTAGCCTACGCGGATGACATCACGGTTGTGACATCTGACCCGGAACAAGCATTGGGGGAAATTGAAACTATAACACGTGAATTTGGTAAAGTTTCTGGGTACAAACTGAATATTGCTTATACCCAAGTCGTTTGTACTAATGGGCTATGTCCTACTGACATGCGTGTTACTACTGAAGCAAAGTATCTTGGAATCAAAATTAGGATGTCGCTCCTAGAATTAGTTACTGTGAATTGGACTGATATCTTACAGTCCGTTAAGCGCCAGTTGGAGAGGTTTGAATGTTTACATTTAACACTAGTAGGGCGGTGAAATGTTTTAAAATTGTGTATCTTACCCAGGATAATGTATTATTTCCGGACCGTACCGCTTGAGCTGCCACGTCCACAATTAATGAAGCTTCAATCTATAACCGATAGATTTCTATGGAGCTGGAAATCCCCTCGTTGAGTGTCCAAATTCATGACATTGCCGCTCTCAAAAGGTGGTTGGGGGGTCCCGAATTTTGTTCTTTATTATCTAGCTTGCCTTTTGCAAAACATTACATTTTTGATTTGTGGGGGTGAGACACAGGTATTTGATAGCCCTAACATTTACTCAATGCTATTAGGTTGTCAATCTCGACAAATGCTGCTACGCTTTCTTGAGCCAAGTTATTATAAAAGAACAAGATTTAAGATTATATTAACAGCATTTAAAGATTGGAGGGCGGTTCGCAAAATAATTCCTCTTAATCGCATTAATCTTTATACACCTTGTGATTCAACAGAATTACTACCTCCTATATTTTGGGATAGTAAGATGAAGGCGTGGGCGGATAAAGGTATCAGGTGTTTAGGAAATATGATGTATGCTGGTACTATGGTTACATTTGATGATCTAAAGGTAAAATATGGGATTCCTCAGAGTGATTTCTTTAAATACTTACAAGTGCGAGATTTCATTTTAAAACATCGGCTTATGCTATCTAATGGGACTAATGCCCTGTTAGAAGTTTTGAATAAACCGGTTAAGATAGGGATTTTATATAACTGCTTGTTGAGTCAACAAAGCGATGATATTGCTATACAAGAGGGGAAATGGAATATCAGATTGGGCATTCCTGACCAGCTGATTCAAGTATCTATCTACATGGCTGCAAAGATTACGCTGACAGCTAACTTACGCTCTCAACACTATAAAATGTTATTTAATTTATATAATACACCGGCCAAGATGATGAAGTGGGGCAATATATATAATGGGAAATGTTATCGGTGCCAAGCTGATAAAGCAGATATTGTACATATATTTTTTGATTGCAGAGTTTTGAACTCTTTTTTCACTTCTATTGCCCAATCTTTGTCAACTATTTTAAATTCTGATCTGCTGATATCTAGAGAAATGATGATGTTTGGAATCTGCAAAGACATGGCCAGTATGCCACTTTATTATCAAAATCGGTATTTCTTGTTTATGGCTATGTCAGTTGCTCCATTATGTATCACTTCCATGTGGTTGAAAGCTGCGGCACCGTCATTTGAGATGTGGCGGGCAAAGTTCTATAACATATTTAATTTAGAATTTAATTTATATCGTATTAGATCATTGAAGAAAAAACAACTGGATCTGGCAGCCTATGATTGATCATTTAGCTAATGATAGCCCAAGTTAGGCTGTAATATTTGCTCACTCTCTTGCTTATGAAATATATGTACTTGTGAATAGGATTAATGTATATACTTTTTGTATTTGTATTTGCTTTGATCATGCTATGAACTGCATAATAAAAATAAAAAAAAGAAAGAAATTGGACAAACCCCTATTGCCAATAAAAAACATATACCAGGCGAGAGTAAAGGGAGCCGTGGCCTATGGAGCTGGTGTCTGGGGCACGGTTGCATCAAAACCACTACAAACTATTGAAAATACATTTTTTAAATCTGTGGTGGGCCTCCCTTTGTCCTTCACGAATGGGATCTTACACACGGAATTGGCCCTTCCTTACATATCAGATTATATACAACTAGCCCCACTCCTCCTATGGCACTCTATCGGGAGGAGAGACACAGTACCTCTGACACAAATGGTAATTAAGAGTTGCCTAGGGATGGATAAGTGGAAAGGATCTAAGTGGCTAAGATACGTGGACAAAGTTTTAAAAGAGATAGGGCTCCACAAACATTTTAAAGATCCTCTGGTTTGTAAGAAAGTGTCCAAGCAGAAAGGTATTGCCATGTTTATGTTGATGGCTGAATATAAGCGTTGGGAACATTATAAAGAGAAAAACACAGTACAGGTTTATTACCTTAATCCACCACTAACGGAGCGATATTTCTCCTAACTAGCCAACATAAACCGTGCACAACAAAGATTTATACTGTTAAGATTCCGCACTAATTTGATTCCTCTAATGCTTGGCTATCCTGAAAAAACCTATAACCACTCCAATCTAAGCGTGTGCCCGTGTGATAACCTATCTCCCCAAACTGAACTGCACTTGATTTTATTCTGCGGGCTCTATGAGAGCGAAAGGGAAGCCTATCTGAAACCAATTTATATTAAAATGGGCTTTAAGCATTGTCGTGTAGCTCTATTTTTTCTAAAAACATTGCCTGACCCTTTGATTTGCTTCTCTGTAGCAACATTCTTATGGGCTTTCATGAGGAAAAGGAAGGGGAAGACATGTGGCCCACTGAGTATGATCAATAAACAAAATGTAGCTAGACCCGCGATATGAAATGTTTTATTTATTATATATTTTTTTACGCATTTTCATCTTATTCCAGGACAGTGATGAAATATTTGTAATTTTAAAGGATAATATTTGGTAATTACATCTTTTTATTATTGTATTTATATGTGCTTTTATAGTCATTCTTAACATGATCGAATAAAGATGATGATGATGATGATGACCTGCCCTCACTGTAGGAATGTGCCTTTTTTTACACAGTTGCCCCCAGTTTTTGCCTGACAACCAAGTGCCCGGTGCCAGAGCTCTTTCCCTAAACTGTACCATTGTTCCACAATTGGAAGAACTTCAGACTACTGTATAAGTCCCTGGTGAAGGGTACCCCGGGCATCAAGAGCATTGGAGCTGAAGAGAAACCAATAGGGCTGCAGCACAGATTGTGCCCCCCTATGGTCCCCTCCCCGAGGCTATGCAAACTGCCATTGCAGGCTGCGTGCCTACACGCAGACAAAACTGAAGAGCCAACATGGCACACACCGCTGTGTGCCCATGCCTTCAGACACTGCCTGAGATATAGGTAAGTCACGCGTGCAGCAGGTCTAACTGCCTTAAGGCAGTGTGCACTATACCTCAGGTGTG
This sequence comes from Lissotriton helveticus, assembly GCF_964261635.1. Taxonomy (NCBI): domain Eukaryota; kingdom Metazoa; phylum Chordata; class Amphibia; order Caudata; family Salamandridae; genus Lissotriton; species Lissotriton helveticus. The sequence continues at coordinate 423,913,941 of NC_136058.1, forward strand.
GACATATCTGCATGAGCCAACATAGCCCTACACTGCCCAAGTCCATTCTTTAATACTGTAAGTCACAGGAAAGCCATAGAGACATCTTGTTTTAATAAACCTGCACTGATGCCAGTGACAGATGTATTCTTAAATGCACCCGAGGGACACTTTAGACGTACCCCCTGAAAACATATCAACTACTAGTGGGGTTGCTGACTAGTTCCTGCCAGCTTGCTACCACTAGACGTGTTTCTGACCTCATGGGGTGAGAGGCAGCGTCTTAGAGGTTGAGAACTGTGCCTGCTCTGGGTGGTGACTTGCTTTCCAGGACGGGCAGCTTCAAAGGCCGTGCTGCCATTGAAATGCTACCCAGGCCTTTCCAGCTAGTGGAGGATGCCAACCCCCCTTTCCTGACACCAATGTTGGTAGGAGGACAGACAGGAAGATCAGTAATTTGAACAAGCGTGATCAGCAGACACACTTAATTCGTCAAGGACAAGTTTCTCTCTTAGCTTATTATAGTCCATGTTTCTTGTGGAAAAAAGTATTTATTCAATTGTTCTCAATATAAAAACTGTGAATTCTCAGTAACCGACCCGTTCCGTCTCAAAAGAGACTTCTTCAGGGCTTGATTAGTTGGCCAAAATCATAAATAAGTCCTGTTGACCATAATCAAGTTCCTTGCAACGGTATGTATGATCCCATTTGGGTTCTTATCCATCAATCTACACTATTATATCTTCAACATGATGACGGTGTTCCGTAATTTGCAACACATATCATAGGCCTATGTTGGCAAAAGTGGTGTGTTACGACCAAAGGGTGAAAATTGGTACAATTAGGAGGTGTGCCCACACTGAGCCCGCACCACCCCTAAGGTGAAGCAGGCAATGTGGAGCAACGTTTCAGATGCCACCCTCTTGAAAGAGGAAAATTGACCTTCAGGGTTAGGGTTATGCCCACTCCCAAAGGAAGTGGTCATATTGAAGGTCTAGTCACCCTAAGGAAGAGGGGCCATTGGCCATTACCTGGCACTCTCTCTTAACACTCCTAAAGTTAGTGTTTAGGTGGCACCCCTAAACTCTGAACTTCATATTTGATGGACTTAAGAAGGCAAAGGACAAAGAAGAGCTGCTGTACCAGGGAACGGAGACCCTTGTTGCAGGGATTCTGCACATTCACAGGCCTATGCGCAGTATTATGGGACCTCGGTGCATAGGGGCTAAGCCTTCCTACCACCTTAGTGCCCACGAGCCCAGGACTGACTAGCTATATTGTCTCACCTGCTCTCCTACTTACAAACCCAGCAACAGATGATTAGACACCCCAGAACACAACACTCCTGGATCTCTCAGGAATCGCCGTAACAAGACCCACCTTTTCGCTCACTTTCTCGTACTTGTTCACATTAAGATCAGACAGAGACACGAAGATAGTTTAAAACATTTCAACTAACATGTTCTAAGATGCAGTACACGTGCCACAACAAGCATAAAAATGCATAATATAAATATGGTTAGCATTGCAGTAAGGCCATATATCATAAAGGGGGACGTCATTATACAAAGACTATGGGTAAAGGACCACAGTGCCTATGCTCCCTCACCTTTTTAAGAAGAAGTATTATTATATAATAGAAGATCTCTGGGCTTTGTCAGCAGACCCATACCTCAGGCCTTAGATCGTATTTCTACATCACAGGTGCGTGTTGCTCCTCTCCACGGAAAGGCCCCTATCCAAGTGTGTGTTACCTAAGAATGCATCAATATCATATCAAAGTACGAGTCTCCAGCAGCAGCAGCTGCATCGGTATGTTTTGTCTAGGTGCTAGGGCCTTACCAGAACAGAATTTCAAGGGGCATTGTTTATCGACCTTGTTCACAGTGTTCAGAGTAAACTCCAGGAACAGAGAGAGAACGAGCGCAGCAGAGTGTTCTCATGTGAAAGGGATAACCAGAGTCAGGCAAAATAAAGGCATGTAGTAACATGCACTAAAGCAGCTTCATGGCTACCGGGCTCATGCTAACTTAACAATGCCGACAATGTCCCTAGCGGCCACGTGACACACTGCTGTGGCCTTTGGGTGCCAAACCTTGGCTTCCCCAGCCAGACTCGACAATCGGAGGAGAATGCCTCATCCTGCCACTTACTTCTTCAAAAAACAGGGAAAACCCGGTAACCCAATGGCATCTGGGTCAATGAAAACTATTATAAAGCAAAATGATGCCTTGGACTCAACTAGCACAGTATTACTTCAAGAATGGGACCACTAAATTATCTCATCCTATACCCAATCTGTCGTATTTAGGTGAATCAAATTCTTATATTTCATTTTCTCAGGTCACCCACTTTTATATAGAGAACACCACAAACAATATGTTTATGTATTTGATTTTAATTTAATTATAACATAACCTAGAATCAGACTTTTTATTCAGTTGAGTCTATTTTTGCCACATTTAGACAAACAAACATATACAAATACATCACTTTTTACATATATATATATATATACACAATATATACACACATTGATACACTAATCTTGCAGAGTATTCAAATAGCCCAATTATTTTCACAGGATGCTAGCTCTTAGTACGGCTTCAGCATTCCTTAAGTAGTAAGCTCCTCCAGACCTATTTACAAGGGAGTATACCAGATCGTTTTTTAATCTTTTGATCTGTTCAATGTCCTTTTCACTCCTTGTGAAACCATTTATTTCATGTATAGTTTCCAATATTTTTAGGCTGGGGTCTTCTCTCAAACAAAAGTGTAGACGCGTTTCAGCCCTCTTACTATGGGCCTCATCAGGACTTGGGCTAATGCAACGGTCCGTCTACAGAATCATACAAAAAAGTACCGATTACTCTATGTATTCATTACTATATGCATATTAAGTCAGGGTTCTCTATACACTATATACAACTATGTACATCTTACAACTATTTACCAAAACCTTGGAGTGGTCAGGCTAGCAAAGTATATCTCCCCTCTAATTAAATATCAGAACACACCATATGTAACTAAGTAAAAGGGAAAACCTATTTGTATAGTTCCTTCACTCAAGCCTCTAAATACACCCAGTGCTCAAAAAACAGAGTGCTCAAGAGACAATCGGGATTAGAAAGAACACCCATTATGTAAGGTGCACACCGGTAAAGTTTACTTGTAATCCCAAATGTGCTAAAGAAATAGCCCAAAACGCGATTGGGGTGCATATCCTTGTAATATTACTTACATACTACTGATGACTCAGGGCTTTCCTACAAAAATTCACATGGTTGGTAGCCCTTACAAAGCAACTCCGGCGTCCCAGCCAATCAAGGGACCTACATAGATAAAAGCGGCAGCGTGTAAGAAAGGGGAATCGACTCCCGCTGTCCGTTGTAATAAACTGCCTCTCCTATTAAAATATGGTCTATACCCATCTATACTCACTTTCCGTGGGAGTCTTTTATTTAGACTCGATTCTCCAAATGCGGGGCAGCTACTGTCTTTCTCTTTTTCCTCCCGGCAGCCGGTCTAACATCCCGGAACCCGATTCAGAGCCGGTCACGTGATCCTACCACTAAGTAGGTCTCGGACACTGAAAAAGGACTCATGAACCCATTCACATGGTAGCAAGCGAAGAAATCGACTGAGAAACGGAATACCTATACAGAATTATAATATCAAAATACACTGAGGCATCCATACTGATTTTATAGATTTATAAATCTTGATGGGAAAAACGGCAATTTTATAAATCCCAGGGGGATAGATTAGCAAAAGGGATTACTATAGTTCGCAGAGGGATTGTAACACGTATAACCTGGTACTAGGTCCAACTATCTATTCTAAGGTGGAGGTGATATAGCCCATAGTCTGCCACTCCGCACAATCTTTCCACTTATATTACAATATATATCCATCACTTTTATACAATTTCATATATTTTAATAGTCTTACATTACAAATAATCAACAAATATATATATACTTTCACCACATATTTCATAGACCTTTTTTCTCATTGATACATGAAGTACAAATTCTAACTAGTGTGCAGACCTATAGCGGTCGGAAATATTGCAAGTCATATTTACACATTTCAAATATTACAGTGAGTGATCAAGTTAAGACTCTATCTTTCCATCAAATTAATGCCCAAATTTCATCTTTATCATTTAGCCCAGTGTTGGCCGTCTTATATTTTTCAATCAACCTTGCCTCTAGTCTGTCAAGTCTCATCTTTGTGTCATCTCGTTTACCCTTTCTTAGAACACATAGAACTGTCCAAATAATGTCATTTTCCGTATGTTGATATGTTTCATAATGCTGTACTAATGGAGCTCCCTGCACTTTGCATTTCACCCTTGATTTGTGTTGCAGAATACGTTTCTTTGTTGCTTGTGTTGTCTGACCAATGTAAAATCTATTGCATGGGCATTTAATACAATATATTGTATTCATTGTATTACAATTACAAAAGCTTTTTTGATAATGTCTCTGTCCATTGATATCAATATATTTGGTATCAGCTGTTTGATCACACGCCACACAATTGAGGCACCTATAATGTCCTATCATAGGTGGCAAATTAAGTAATCCTCGTAAGTCAAGGGGCCGAGACGGCAGGGACTTTTCTTTTCTGCTTGCTCTCACCAGACTCTGTCTAAGGTTCTTACCTTTTTTGAATGCAAAAAGGGGCTTTTTTATTCCCAGATGTTCAATGACTTTCCACTGTTTCTGAATGATTTTTTTGACCTTATTGGCCTTTGGGTCGTAAGTAAGTACACATGTCAACGGAGCATCTTTTTCTTTGATCTTTGGTACTAAAAGCGTCTCTCTTGGAGTGAACCAAGCTCTTTTAAGAGCTATTTTGACTAACCGTTTGGGGTAGCCTCTCGCTATTAGTTTATTCTTTAGATGTTCTGCATTTTTAAAGTATTCATCCTTCTTACTGCAATTTCTCCTGACCCGGAGAAATTGCCCATAGGGCAAATTTTCTTTAAGTGTGCGCGGGTGACAGCTGGTGAAAAGTAACAATGTGTTGCGGTCGGTACTCTTCGTGTATAGACTAACTTCTAGAAGGCCATTGTCAATCTCAATATTAACATCTAGAAAATTTTGTTTTTTTGGGTCATTAGTCATAGTGAAATTCAATTCCGAAGTTCTTGTGTTCAACCAATTATGGAAATCCTTTAATGATGTAGTGTCGCCTTGCCATATCATAAAGATATCATCTATATAGCGACACCAAAAATTTACCTTGATCTTAAAAGGATTGGTGTCGCTATATATCCACTTTTTTTCATATTCTGCCATAACTAAATTGGCAATTTCCGGGGAGAAAATACATCCCATTGCCACTCCTGAGACTTGTAAAAATAATTGACCTTTGTAATCAAAAAAATTGTTTTTCAAGCAAATAGTAGCTAATGTAACTAAAAAATCGGTGGGTACCTGATGTGGTCGTGGCCTTTGATCTAATACATATTTCATCACAGCAATTGCTTCGTCCTGCGGAATATTCGTATATAGTGATTCTATATCGAATGACACTAACAGATGGTTATCACAGTCGAAAGGACGTCCCTCTGTCTTAGTTATAAAATCCATTGTGTCCCTTATGTAGGATTGGGTCTCTTTTACTAAAGGGATAAGAAAAACATCAATGTATTTAGCCACAGGTTCCAACAATGAACCACAGGCCGAAACAATGGGCCTACCCGGTGGATTAGTGGTGGATTTATGTACTTTGGGCAGTACATATATATTTGGGATTTTGTTATGGTCTGAATTGAGGAAATCAAACTCTTTTTGACACAACCATCCTTGTTCTAGACCTTCTGTTGTTATATTGAAGATTTTTTCTTTCAGCTTTACTGTTGGGTCCTCAGACAGTTTTCTATAGTGATTAACATTGGAAAGTTGTCTGTTTACCTCTAAATCATACTTGTCACTATCCCAAAGAACAATCCCACCTCCTTTATCCGCCGGTTTATTAACCAATGACGGGTTATCCGCCAGATTCTTTAAAGCTATTCTTTCTTCTTTTTCACAGTTGGAGTTGAAAAAGATTTTTTTAGATTGTAGGTCATCTAATTCCCTAAGGACTATGTCTTCAAATATTAATATTTCTGGTGGTAATAGTGTGCTTTCCGGAATAAAAGTGGACTTATTCTTCAGGCCACTGACATTGTTAGATTCGTTTGTTTCTCTTTCTAAGAAGAAGGCTTTAAGCCTAATTTTCCTGAGAAATGTTAGGACTTCTTTTTTGGTTTCAATAGGATTTTGTAAGGCTGTCGGAACAAAGGACAGACCTTTCGATAAAATAGAAATTTCTGCTTTCGTAGGATTATAGTTTGAAAGGTTATATATTGGTATGGTGTTAGCTTCATTGTTACCCCTTGTCTCTCTCAGCGTCTGTATGTTTTCTTGCGTGTCCTGAATGGTTCGTTCTCTTGTATCTGATATACATCTGATTGTTGAAATTGCCCGGGGGGGGGAAATTGCCCCATCTGTGGGTTGTACCCTCTCCATCTCGACCCTCCTCCCCTTGGTCGAAATCTGCCTCTGTTTAGAAAAGGTGGGAAGGCCCTGGGGTATTGGGGGTACTGATAATATCCACCCTGCTGTCCTTGATCTGAATCTGAAGAACTTTCTGAGAAGGTAATAAATTTAGAGATTTCTACAAACTCCAGAGGCACTCGAGCACTTTGCCAAATTGCCCTAGAACTCCTTTGGAGTAGAGGAGCTGCTCCCCTGCAGCAACAGCCAAAACCACAAAGTTTGGTTTATCGACTTGCAGCTTACCGCCCAATCCAATGCAGCAACCGACCAGGAGAAGGTATCTCTGCTCTGGTGGGTCAGATCTGCGTCCACACCAAGTTTGGAGGTACTAGGACCAACTGGAGCCGAGACGCACTTGTCTCCTGGATACCAGAGCCCTTGCACCAAAGACTGACAAGACAGAGTCCAGTCCGGAATACAACAACACTAAGAGCCAGCAGCCGCAAAGGGAAATCAGCACCCCTGAGACCCACTTTGTGAGTGGCCCAGCCGGCTTGAAATCATCGCTCCAAGTTGTTGGACCCTGACCGCAAGGCACATTTTTGCACACTGAGCTCCGTTGACCAAATCCCGCTGCCTGGATTTCCATAAACCAGCAGTGCTTCTGTGCTCCGAAGGCCCTTGAGGCCTCGGTACACAATTTGGAGCCCTTGGACTTGCCTACAAGTCCCCTTGCGTAGCCTGGATTTAGGTGACCCCACTTCTTCATAGCACGCCAGCTACAAACGCCTCCAGCACTGAGCTGCGGTAAAACCCGTCCCACTCCCGAGAACTGTGGACTTTGACTCACTACCACTTCGATTACGGAAGTTGAACCCCTGAATCCAACTGCATTGTATTCTGAGATGTGGCCAATAAGAAGGGGTGCTTGGCCCAGTTGCTCAGGATCCATAGTAGGTATGGCCCCAGGACATCAGGAGTAAAAGGCATTAACAACCATGGTAGGATACCCTGGCCCCTAAAAGTGGTTCTAACAAGGGGGGCGTGGCTAACCGCCAAAAATGGAGGCCGCATAGTCGAGTGGCTCCTGGACCGGGACCTGACATCCTCTCCACATTGTCCTTTTAAATGAGCCATCGGTCCAGTCCCCCTGAGTGGAGCTACCACTGTAGTATGAAGGAGCCATAATTCAATATTTGGTGATGAACCCCATCCAAATAGCAGCGAAGACACGTGATTCATGGCCCTGATAAAAATGACAGACCCCATCGCAATCAGAGACTCTGACATTGGAACGTGCCACCCAAATTGCGCTCCTGATACCGTTTATAACCAGTGGAGCCGGCCTCCCCCACTAAACCAACTTTTTGTCACCCCACGCACCTCAAGATCGTGAGGCTGGTTTGAAGAAGGCACCAGGAAGGCTACAGGACTATCACCAGAGAGGGGTGCACATATAATCGGAGGGTCCAGGTCCAGATCCAGCCATACAAAAGTCATCCTGCCGCGCAACCCTGCGGGCTGAACTCAGAGCATTTTGTGACACGGCCACTCAGCCAAGTAATTTACTTTTTAGAGGTGCCATTGGGGGCTCTATGGGCCACAAAGACACAGGCCGGGAACACAGGCCCCTTGGGATCAGCACTGATCACCCAGGGGGCTTAAAAGGCACAGTTCCCAATTGACCATCACTGAATGAAGTTTTAAACTGGGAAGCTCACTATACATGATCAGCCAGGTTTCTATCCATCATCAGGGCCTACACCTGGTGCTCCTCACCGTAGGCAAAGTAAATCTAGACCTCAGACAATTTGAACTCACTGCACAGTGTGACAGCAAAGGAGGATCACATCTACTCTCAGCACTTGGACATAGATGGACGGCTGCTTTCTCTGGTCTCCCCCTTATCCCAGATCGAGTCCCTCGGAGACCCCATGTGCCCTAACACAGTGTATACTCCAAAGGAGATCTGCCAAGTGAGCTGGATTGTGTGAAAATACAAAACCCCTGAAACCTTGAACAGCAGAGAGAAAGCAGATGACAGATGTGATCCAACAGGCAAGAAACTGGCCGTGACAGGGAGAGTGTCAAAACACCGCAGAGCCCGCAAAAAAAACATCCACAATATACATTGTGGTGCGTACCTCTCTCTAGGAATCACTACCCATGAAGCAATGGGTGGACCAAAGGTAAACAACCAGATCCTGAGGGGACAACACAACCTGAAGACAAAACTCACCCTACAGCACAAATCATGCCCCCCACTGCAGGCAACTCACAACCAGACAAATTTGACCTTATATTGCAAGAAATAAGGGATTCCCACACAGTAGTGGAGCAACAACTTTGCTCTCTCACTCTGGAGGTCACCCTATTTAGAGCAGATCACATGAAACTTGCAGACAAAGTGAACACTAACACAGCAACATTACAAGGCCTAGCTCCCTGGAGAAAAGAACAATCTGAAATAGTAGACAACTCCAACACCGGGGTCTCGTAACACCGGGGTTTCAATATTGCAAGACAGGATGAAAGATGCAGAAGGGCATTCACGCCGAAACAACATCTGTATAGAAGAACAGTGAAGGCCAGAATGTAACCTTATACATAGAATTCTGGCTGAAAACAATATTGACACTGGGAGAGCTATCTGAACTTTTTTGTGTAGAACAAGAACACAGGGTTCCAAACAGGAGAAGAGTGTATGGGGCAGCATCTCGCCCTATAGTTGCTTGAATACTCAACTACAGAGCCAGTGACTTGATTTTTCAGGCGGCGTGAGAAGAATGACCCATCAAGCATGACAACACACAAATGTCGCTATTCCCAGACTACACCCTGCAAGTCCAGAGAAGCACGCCTCAGACCACGGAATCAAGCAGCATCTTCAATCTCTTGACCTGAATTATGCCCTCCTATATCTGGCCAAGCTCAAGATTATTCATGACCAAAATACCAACTCCTTCAACACTTCAGCTGAGGCCTGGGAATGCATTGAACACACCTTCCCTGAACTGCGACAGACACACTGTCGAACCTGAGACCAGAAGACGTCAACCCGCCAGAGACCATGGAGGCAAGATGAAGACATAGTACCCACACCTGAGCAAATGTTGGAGGGGAAACGGCCGACCCTGCTATCTGCAGTCACCTTTCGTGAAACGAGATCAATCAGAATCAGACAATAGCTAACCACTCTTCCCATCCGTGACACCACAGACGGAAAATGATCAATTGAACTGAAAGATGAATATGCTCAATTATCCACATCTCCCAGCTCGACTTGTGATCTACTTACTCTACTACATCAAGGTGAGGGTACCATCGCCATGCTGCTGAGCCACAGTTTGAATGATAAGCAGAAACGAGGTGAGCGCTCCACAATAGACTGCCAAATACTTTGCTACCTTCTGATTAACATGAGTTGACATTGGGGGGTATGGAGTCGGGATTCTTCACATGTGGCAACCACCCCATACGCCCATACGAAACATGTATAAAACAAGACTGTTACGGGGGACCGAGGCTCACTGTTCAAAGCCACTACTCTGTGTTGAGATGGGCGTGGCCCGGGACGGGTAGGCACCCCCCTCAAGGGATAACTGCCTAGGACTGCCTGGGAGGCCCATTCACTGTCACACCATTATGGCCCCTTTTGCAGCTGCACATTCTGCAACCACTTGGTTAGTTTATGTTGCATAAAATGTTTGGTTGAGCAAAGTGGATAAATATCAATGAAAAAAACATCAATGTAAAAAAATCGATAACAAAAATATCGACTCCCTATACTTAAACAGCTAAGTACAGTTATATCGACACAAAAATATTGATGTAAAAAATATAGAAGTAAAAAATATTGACTTAAAAACATTACATAACTTAAATAAAATGAATTAAATAACATTATTATTATTATTAACAAAAAAATTACATTTAATATAATTAAAACAAACGTATTCCAATAAATATAAACAAAACAAAATGTGCGCTTATACAAATATTTCCTTGAATACATTTTATTAACTATTATCTTCATTTAATTAATAAACTTATAAAAATAAAATATACATATATATAAATAATTTAAAATACAATAAAATATTCCATATTTAATTAACACATTAAACTATTAAAAAAAGAATAAAACATACATTTAATAACAAAATAAACACAACAGTAGTGAAAGCGTTGGATATCATAGGGGTTAAAATTACTGTTCCCACTCTATTTAGTGCAACAGTAGGGAAAGTGCTGGATAACAGAGGGGTAAAAATTACTATTCCCACTCCAATGAGTGCAACAGTAGGGACAGTGCTGGATAGCAGAGGGGTAAAAATGACTATTCCCACTCCAGAGAGTGCAACAATAGGGAAAGCGTTGGATAGCGGGTAAGTAAAAATTACTATTCCCACTCCAATGAGTGCAACAATAGGGAAAGCGTTGGATAGCATAGGGGTAAAAATTACTATTCCCACTCCAGTGAGTGCAACAGTAGGGAAAGCGTTGGATAGCGTAGGGGTAAAAATTACTATTCCCACTCCAGAGAGTGCAACAGTAGGGAAAGCGTTGGATAGCGGGAGAGTAAAAATTACTATTCCCACTCCAGAGAGTGCAACAGTAGGGAAAGTGCTGGATCCCACAACAATAAAAAACAAAAACATCAACATTTTTATTAAATCTAATTTCCAATATTAACATAATTAATATTTAAATTTGAATATATTATTATTAACAAAGAAAATGAAAAATAATTAATTACACATTAATTAACACTATAATATCCACAACACACACCTAAAATTAATTACACAATTACAATTAATAATGTCTAATTAATTATTGGAAATTAATTTAAAAATGTTTAATAATTTATAAATAAAAAATGAATTACTTACCACCCTTCACACCATGTACAGATAAAAGCACCAGAACACACACCTAAAATTAATTAAGCAAATAACATAATTAATTATTAATTGATTAATTGAAATTAATTAACGACAAATTATCAAACAATTATTAATTATTCAATTACCACATTTAGCATAATAAATTCACAATTATACATATGAATTATTCATTAAATTTTATATATTTAAATTACTTCCCACTATATTCCCCTATAAACCCACAACCCGCTACAGAACTACACATAAAATTAAACTCAATTTAAAAAATATTTATTAACTACTATAAATAAATATTTCAATCTATATAATGAAATTACTTCCCACCCTATTCCCCTATAAACCCAGAACACGCTACAGAAATAAAAACATACAAATTAAACTTAAAATAAATTAATAACTAGTGAAATTTTAAAACATATGACAAACAATTCTCATTAAAAACACAAAAATACATAACATTTTTGTAAACGATATTTAAGACGTCGATATTTTTGTAATCAATATTACTTACCTGTCAGTCAATATTCTTGTCAACAATATTTTTGTTGTCGATATTTATGTCTCTCGATATTTCTCCGTCGATATTCCTGCTCTGCACCAAACAAAGTTCTTCAGTTGACCTAGTATTCGGTAGTTTAAAGGGATTGCTGACAGGTGCCATAAGTTACCTAATTAGACTCGACTGACACAGAGGCATAACTCCCACAACTCACAAGGGAATAACACAAGGCGACAACTCAATAGTATAATTGCACTACCTGGAATATACGGGGAATGGAATCAATACACAAAAGACATAGAGTCCACGCACAGTTGGTTAAGCATAAAGCACTTATAGTGTCCCTGCAGGAGACCCACATATCTGCTACGGAAGCCACTAAACTATAAAGGAAATGGAGGGGACAATTATATTGTATCGCATATTCTGCAGCCCGTCACGCCTAACGCAAATCACCCACACAACAAATAATGGTAAAACACTCTTGGACAACAACCCTTTGGAGGAAATCTTCTCCTGGGGACATGTCCCCACACCAGTGCGGGTCATAGACTATCGAGCTATAAGCAAACGTGTTCATAGTGAAGCAGATAGACCAGGCATGCTGTTAGCACGGTTAATTAGAAATGCCTCCCCACCTACACCGATACTAGAAATATTCACTCCACGGCAGACCCGCATAACTAAACAGTGTGAAATAAACAAGGCCTTTTACTACTACTAAAAAGGCACTATACCTCACCCCAAGAAGAGTAGAACCACAGGAACTTAAAACTTTCTTGTGCTCGGTCAACCTCTCTCAAGTAATGGTAGAAGCACAGAAGACACTAGCTGCTCCAATAACCTCTGCTAAAATACGTGCAGCAATCAAAGATCTCCCTAAAAATAAGACCACAGGCATAGATGGTAAACCAATGGAGTTCTACCCCACTTATTCCCAACAATTGGCTCCTAAATTTAAACAAGCATTGGCATAGCCAATAGGTCTCGCCTTTGGGGCATTGTAAGTAAAAAAAAACTGAAGTGTAAGACATCACTTTTACATTTACTGCATCCTAAATACGAAGTAAATGTAAAGGTGAAGTCTTATACTTCATTTTTTTTTTTTACTTACAAGGTTCCAAAGGCGAGACCTATTGGCTTTGCCAATGCTTGTTCCATTTCCAGCATGCTCGCAAAGATGTTAACGTTATCTTTGAAAGCAAAAGAGTTTTTACCAGAAACTTATTTGGAACGTCATTCATAGGGCAACAATCAATCGATTGGTTAACCAATAAAATTTACAATAGAAAATTTTACAGTGACATTGTTATGCAAGGTTCATTTCCATTGGCTAAAGAGTGGTTGCTTCATCTGTTGAAGATGGCTGCTTGCAATGTTCTTTTGCTGCAGCATTTTCTTTGTTTTCCATGTGTGTGGCGAAATAGCCTGTGGAAGCGTGGCCTCCCAGCCTCAGCCGATGAGCCACGCAGCCACCTGTATGAACATACATGCGATGGGTACAGTGCGCGTCCCGTTCTGGATATGGATGCATTAAACCAGGACACTGAAGCAGCCATTACTGAGCTAGAAAACTGGAAAGGAACGCTGAATGGGTATGACCTGCGGGCTATAGTAAGTCGGAAGTGACGTAATAGCGATCATAATATGGCACCTAGTGAGATTGATTAAATGCTAATGTCCTGATCCGCGGCTATTTTGGGGTTAGGCAGCTGATCAGCTGCACAGTAGTCTTAAGAAACAAGGGCTGAAAGGCAAGCGCAGCCGCGAAAGTTAACGAGTACTCGAGCATGCAGAGCGTTTTCCTTGCGGGAGTGTGCAGCAAGGCTCGATAATTGCAAAACAATGGCGCCACTGCTCGCTCCCGCAAGGCAAAAGCTCTGCATGCACAAGTACCACCTCGAGGACAACAACATCCTAGACCCATCCCAGTCCGGATTCAGATGAAACCACAGCACTGAGACAGCCCTCATCGCAGCCACAGACAACATCAGGCGCCAACTGGACAATGACGAAACTTCAGCCCTCATCCTCCTGGACATTTCAGCTGCCTTTGACACGGTCTGCCACTGCACACTAAGAACACGCCTCCAGGAAGACGGAATCCAGAAGAAGGCCCTGGACTGGACCACGTCTTTCCTCTCCGGCAGAACCCAGAGAGTCCGCCTCCCACCCTTCCGTTCCGAAGCCACTGACATCATCTGCGGCGTACCCCAGGGCTCATCCCTCAGCCCGACCCGGTTCAACATCTACATGACCCTCCTCACACAAGTGGCCCGCTAGCACAACTTGGACATCATCTCCTACGCCGAGGACACCCAGCTCATCCTCTCCCTCACCAAGGACCCACACACCGCCAAAACCAACCTCCACGAGGAAATGAAGGCCGTCGCCGAGTGGATGAGGAGCAGCCGCCTGAAGCTGAACTCAGACAAGACGGAAGTCCTGATCCTAGGCCCCACCCCCTCCGCCTGGGACGACTCCTGGTGGCCGACCGCACTGGGAACAGCTCCAACACCCACGGACCACGCACGCAACCTAGGCTTCATCCTCGACTCCTCCCTCTCCATGTCAAAGCAGGTCATCACCATCTCCTCCTCCTGCTACAACACCCTCTGTATGCTTCGCAGGATCTATAAGTGTATCCCGACCGAAACCAGAAGAACGGTGACCCAAGCCTTCGTCAGCAGCAACGCACTCTACGCAGGAATCACGGCCAAACACCTGCAACGACTACAGCACATCCAAAACGCATCCGCCCGACTGATCCTCAATGTCCCCTGCCGCAGCCACATCACCTCCCACCTAAGAGACCTGCACTGGCTCCCCGTCAACAAGAGGATCACCCTCAAACTCCTCACCCATGCACACAAAGCACTCCACAACACTGGACCAGCCTACCTGAACAACAGACTCAACTTCTACACCCCCGCCCGCCAGCTCCGCTCCGCCAGCCTCGCCCTCGCTGCCGTCCCATGCATCCAACGAACAACCTCCGGTAGCAGATCCTTCTCCTTTCTCGCCGCCAAGACCTGGAACACCCTCCCCACCCATCTGCGGCAGACCCAAGACATGCTCACCTTTAGAAAGCTCCTCAAGACCTGGCTCTTCGAGCAGTAGCAGCACCCCCTCGCCTCAGCGCCTTGAGACCCTCAAGGGTAAGTAGTGCGCTTTACAAGTTCACTGATTGATTGACTGATTAGTTACTAGTGGAGAAGTGTGGCTCAATGGTTAGAGAGGCAGACCCTGATGCAGAGGTCTGACCCGGGACCAGGGTTCAATTCCTGCCTCGGCGGCTCTTGGGCTCAATTTCCCCAGACCTGATAATTCTCGCCTCGGTGTCTATTCTAATCATGGGTCCCACTCTGCAACTCTGGGCAATAGCTTGCTTAATCTCCACAACGGCCCCAACAACGCTAGGATGCCTGGCTTCACCTTGGGGGTGCCCAGGAGTGGGCACCTCACAGGGAAATGCCAGGAAGGGTTCCTCAGCGGTATTCGTACGAGCGCCGGGATGTCTCATGGTGATTTGTGCGCTATACAAGTACCACTACATTACATTTTACATTTTTACTCATTGGAAACAGTGCAAAACATGCACAAGTTTCCAAGAAAGTACAGTGCAATTCCAAGAGGTCCCTCCTAAGCAGCGGCTGCGCGCTGCGTAGGCGAAACCTAAAAATATTATCAAGAGGCACTCATGACCGTATCCTTACCCCCACCACTGTGCAGGCCCTAATAACTTCACTGTCTAAACCTGGTAGGTATCACATTAATGTCTCCTCACATTGACCGCCTTCTTTATTAAACACAGAATTCAAAAATACTAAGAAAAATATTATCCAACCGTCTCTTGCCTCTTTAACCAAAACTAAAACCTGTACATAAGAGCCCACACAAAACAGATGATTGATATGGGTCCAGTACACAACCTTTTGTGTCTGTGCACCACCGTCCCGCCAACAGCTCCGATGCTGCTCAAGACTGCACTCACTTACTGGAAGTAGGCTTTAAAATATACAGCACTGACTCCTGCTTATGCTCCCAATTTACCACTTCAGGCACACCAACCACCTCGGGAACCCTCACAAGTCATAGACTCGGCCCAATGATGCAAGCGGGAGTGTGAAATAGGTGCACTATTTAGGGATGGGATGCTACTTACACATAAAGACTTTGTGAATGAGCAGGGTATCACAGGGGCACTATTCCTGATACATGCCAACCTAGTACGATATATTAAATGACACTGGGCTCTTCAGGGGTTCGAACTTGCCATAAAGAAACTAATACACTCACTATACCTAATGGGAACGGGAAGACACTTGATCTGTTGGTTTTACCGGGGTATCGGAGTGCACCAACCATCAACCTTAGTGCAGGTGCATCACAATTGAGAAAGAGATATTAACAGAGAGCTCTCAGACAAGGAGTGGAAGACAACACTGGAATACCCTAACCGAGTATCCCGCAACACATGTTTTAAATGTATACAGCACATGATAAGACACCGCGCCTACCTAACACCACATAAACTACATTCGAGGGGGTGAAACAAGTGTTTGCCGACAGAAGGAGGAGCCGCCGCACAGACTTACCAGGACACCGCTGCGCCGCTGTGTCCCTGACGCTGTGGTCGCCCCCGCCGCCGAGCAGTACACACCGCCCGGCCGCAGAGCGGGGCGGACCACAGTTCCCAGCTTGCCCCGGGACAACATCGCCCACTTCCTGTTTCCTGCGCCTAGAGGCGCACAAAAGGCAGCAGCTTCCTCCGCACCGCGGACGCGCGCGGACGGCGCCGGGCGGACCGTCTGTGGCCGTCAGGGGACGACAGAGGACAGGACTGGCTACGTCCCTAAAACTTGTGCCTCCAGAATGGGTAAGAGAAAGCTGCAGACCTCAATTACAGGGGGCACTAGTAAAGTTAAAATTGCACGAAAATCTAATGCTTCTGAGAATATCATGACTTATCTAACATCAGCAGTGGGGAAGCTAAATAAAGAAATTGCAGAGAAAGAACGGGAACTCGGGCTGGATAGTGCATCCGTAGACCCTGTAGAATCTCCTATACTCATAAAACAACCGATACCTCTAGAACCCAAAATTAATATCGTTACTGTAAACAATATTGTATATGAGCATCGAAATATAACAGGTCAGGAAGACCCCAAAGTAGACACAGATTTGAATGAGCACGACCAAACTCAGGAGGGGGAAGTACAAAATATGCAAAAGGCCAGAAGGATAGGAAAAAAACATAAAATCCAATCCCAGCGAAATAGACATAAAACAAAACCACGGCAACCTCCAACTAAGTTTGAAAGCACGATAAAGGAAATGATTGAAAGGGTCCTAACAGATACCATTGAAACAACGTTGATTAAGATCTCCAATGATATCGTGGAAACGCTAAAAGACTGTGTCGCTGATATATTGGGCAGATGTGATAGAATGAATACACTGTTATACAAAAAGGTCACGGAGCATTTATTCTTGGAACCACGGCAGTCTCTAATTCAACAAGCTCAGCCAATGGAAGTGACAAAAAACAGTGATCCAATAATCTCACATTTCTCCCCTTTACCTCAAATACCTATTCTGGACATTATAACTAAAACCAAAACATCTGATAAAGTACCACATATACCTTTCCAGAACACGTCTAATCCTCAGTACAATAAAAGAGCTAATCTCAATGAAGAGAGTCTACCTAAAGGAACTAGCCAAGGCCCTGGAAATGGACAACGTCCAAAACCTTTGGCCAATTTACCACCAGAGGCTACACCTTTTGTGGCTGTATTGGTCAATGTCCCGATACTTAAACCTGGAGAGATAGAAACCCAGGCCACCCTAATGGAAAATATAAAGAGATGGAGCGACACAAACTGCTCAGGTTCAAGGGACGTCTCATCATTTATAAGTACGGCAAGAAGAGTCGCTTGGCTGGGATCCACAGGAAAATGCTTCCCTGATGACTGTGTCATAATAAACTTCAACAAACCTCATGTTTGTACTAGGCTATTCTGGGATGCGACTAATATAACACCGGGATAAATTCGAGCAGTCCCTCTGGGTTTCTTCTATCCCCGTCCACAACAACAAACTCTCCTGCAAAATACGAATGCAGGAACTAGTATCCCAAGACATAACACTCGCCTAGCTACCTGGGCAACACAGCCACCAAGTTTCCAAATGAATTACACCAAAAAACGTACTGTGGATACTGTTACTAACCTGGAACTGACAAATAGATCTGCAGCCTTATCAGATCTTGACGAGAACAACTGACTGTCTTACCAAGAGAGGGAGGAGGAACAGATTTGTGCAACCCCCAATAACTTGCCGGCAGAAGGGAGAAATTTGAAAATAATGACTTGGAACATTGCTGGTCTCCGATCTAAAAGGGAAGATATATTATGGCTAGAGACTATAAAACAGTATGATGTGGTTGCGTTACAGGAAACTTGGGACACCGAATGTAATTTCTGTAATTTCTGTGCGCCGAGACACCTTCGGGTATTTGTATGCGCAATAAAAAATCTCGAAAATAAATATTAAAAATGCCTTTGAAATAATATGTAAAAATGTGGCACAGTCACTTACGTGTAAACCAAACCATAAGCCTCGCAAAGTGCACGGGTGGTTTAATGCGGAGTGCTCAAAGGCCCATAAAACCCTGCTAGACGCTCTGAAAAGTACACCGCGAGACACCTTAGAAGTGACTAGATTGAGGAAGATGTATAAAATAACGGTTGAGGCACGCAAGAAAGAAATTAAGGCAAAGGCCTGGGAGTCACTCTATGATAGATCAACCTTGAGGGATAGTGCAAAGTTCTGGTCCATAGTGAACACGCCTCTGTTTAATGGTAGGGAAAATGAGGTGCTGGAGGTCAACATTACAGAGAAGCAATGGCTGGACCATTTCGAGACTATCTATGGCAGTAACATCGCTATACATCCATTCACCCCTACAGAACCCATGATGACAGAGATCCTGCTGAGATTTTCGGTGAAGGAAGTGCAAAAAGCCATAGAAGACACTGCGGGTGGTAAGGCCCCTGGCCCGGACGGGGTCCCTGCAGACATGTATAAGGCACATTCCCACATATGGTCTGTAGTCCTTGCAAATGTTTTTAATTTAGCATGTATGGACATCTTAAGTATACCATCCTCCTGGTCCCACTCCATTATAATCCCCATTTTTAAAAAAGGCCAAAGGGGAGACCCAAGGTGTTACAGACCGATATCATTGATTGACTCGTCTTTCAAGATATTAGGTAAGGTCATCCTAGAAAAAATAAGCAAGTGGGAAAAAGAAAATGAAATCTTGTGTAATGCCCAATACGGATTTAGAACTGGGAGAGGCACGGAGGATCAGTGCCTTAATTTGTACCTGACCGTCAGTTGCCTCTAGGGGGTCGATCCATTTGGCTTTTATGGACCTGTCCACAGCCTTCAACCTAGTAAATAGGTCGAAGCTGTGGACAATGCTTTTGGAGTTGGGTATGGACCGGGCACTTGTAAACTTTTTAGCATTCCTACATAGAGACCTGAGAGCATCAGTGCGTATGACACTGGACGGGAAATGTACTGCTGGGTTTAGATCAGTCAGAGGTGTGCGCCAGGGGTGCATTCTGGCCCCCATGCTGTTCTCCTTGTATATCAACTCACTGAACAAAACCCTATCTTCAGTCACTCCAGATATACCCAGCATGGGAGGGATTCCACTACCTGTCCTGTTATATGCCGATGACACGGTCCTAATCGCTAGAACCCCAAACGGCTTACAGCAACTCCTTGATTCTTTTGGGGCCTTTATGCAGAAGTTAGATCTGGTAGTGAACATGGAAAAATCACATGTCATGTCACTGGGGAAAGGGAAGAAAAATACGAAAACCCTACGCTGTAATGGCGTAGTGTTGTCAAAAGTCAAAATATTCACCTATCTGGGAGTAATATTCGATGACATGGGCTCCTGGACCCCCCAGATCGCAAACAAAGCGATGGCAGTGCGACGATCGTCGGCTGCCATACTGGGTTTTGCGAAAAGGTTGGGAGGGAAACCCATAAAAGCCATACTGACCTTGCACAGAGCTAAAACATTGGCTCTAGCAAGGTATGGTGCTGCGATATGGGGTTTTAAAGATCCTACCCTAATACAGAAAGAAGAGAACAAATTTCTGCGTCTACTATTGGGCTTACCACACTCTGCCCCATCCTTCGCAGTACACACGGAACTTGGGATAGGCTATATTGAGGACACACTTAAAATGGCCCCACTACTCCTCTGGATGAAAATATGGCTGAACCCAAGTTTAACATTAAACCATAAAATTATTAGCGATTGTATGGGGCGAGACAGAGTAAAAGATATACAATGGCTGACACACATTAAAACTACTGCCACACAATTAGGCCGGCCTGAAATTTATTATTATCCCGAAAGATGACATTTCCTGGGTAAAAGTACACTTCACGGATAGCAGAAACCTTTACCCGGAAGCCCAGGAAATTGAGAAATCAACAGTAAGGGCACATTATTCATTGGTATCCACTATGACAATACAACCCTACCTGACAATCGTGAATAGACCTTACCACCGATGGCTTATAACGAAATTTCGTTTTAATCAGGTGCATTTCTTACTGGGTGAATACACGAAATGGTGTAAACCAAGGGAAAATGATCCATGTAAATGTGACAGCTTCTCGGATCAAGACTTGTTACATTTAGTATTTTTTTTGCCCTTTTTTTTCTGAGGGCAGAAAGAAATATATTATACCACTTTTGAGGGACAAGGGATTTAAGCAGGTGAAACCTGCTTTGATGTACTTACAACTCATGGTGTCCCCTATAGTGATGTTTGGGGTTGCTAATTTTTTGGTAACATCTATACGTGCTAGACGCAATAGACTGATGAGAACCCCAATGATGGAATGTAGACAAGTTTAGCATAATTTTATTCTTCAAGAATAGCCGATTTTGGATTATAAGGAATTAAGTAACCATGTAAAATGAAATTATAGAACTTCTGTTAATATGAGATGTTATGAAAAAACGAAGTTTTTTATTGATTTTTAATTGTTTCTTTTTTTTTTTGTTTCTTACTTGTTTTTAAATAATTACTTCCCAGCAATTGCTCTATAATGAATTGAATTGATGATATGTGTATATTTGTATGTGTAGTATACTTTTATGATTTTAAATTAATCGAATAAAGTATTTTTGACTCTGACTCTACATTCGATCTTCCCCAACACCACGGCAACATGCCCAGATGTCCTGAGCATGACGCAGATTTAATCCACATGATTTGGACCTGCAACAGCTTCTAAAACTTTTGGGGCATGGTCATAGAAACCCTTACGGGCTGGGACCGGCCGCCAGTGGTGCGGCGGTCCCACACCTGCTATTAGGATGCCACTGCCACCGTGGCGATGGCATCCTCTATTCACTGTATTGTGGTTGGAGGTGATCACAGCATCACCCGCCACAATGCTGGGAATGCATGTCGTGCATTGTCACGTAATAGGTGACAGGCACCACGCGGTTCCTGCCACCTTGTCTGTGACAATGTAGGGTACTGGTACCCCCCCATGTGCACACCACACCCCCAATACCCTTGGGGCCCGCAACGGGCCCTCATAAGCAACATCTGCATGGCTTTCCATGGCGGGGTCTCCGCCATGGAAAGCCCTGCACCGATGCCCTTGTTAATATGGATGGCGGTGTCTAGCAGACACCACCACCATATCTAGCCCGTTTTCCGCACTGGTCGACTGGCCATACTAATATGGCGGGGAGAAAGGGGTGGCAGACGGGGTATGATGTACGGCGGATCGCCACCGCCTTGCGGGCGGTGGTGACCTGCCCTACATCATAACAGACCCCTCAGAGAGGTGGTGGCAGGCAATAGCTGGCATTTGGCAGAAACATGCATATTGGGCATCAATTCACGTCGGAAGGGACAAGAAGTTCAGGCTAAATTTGCAGACCAAGCTCCTATTTTAGGTAGGCGATGCATTACTAGGAGGTGGAAATCAGCAATTCCTTCCAGGATACAGTTATGGAAAGAAGACGTTGAATGTTGAGGACTGGCAGAGAGTGGAGCTATTGGCAGGGAAGAGCATAGAGGACTTCGGAAGAGGCCTAGACCAATGAGCTAGGACTTGCTACTGGAATTTATCAAAATATCAGACACATTCAATACTCAAGTATAACCCCATTAGGTAGCTCAGACCCAATCTACTGTAGATAAGGCCTCCCCACTATCCGTTATCCTATCTATCTAAGGTAAAAAAGTACCACATTTACAAACATTACAAGTGTTTCTAGCAACACTATCAATATTATTAAATATGATACATTAAAACTTTTAATTGTCAAGAACAGGTAATGGAGCACGACATTTGCAGACATTACCAGTGCTCCAAGCAGACCCATCATCCAGGATGACAATATTCTTCTTTACAGATTTCGCTTTCATTGGTTTAGAGAATTTACTATCTCCCTTAGTAACAATGTGTTAGACTTGGCATCTTTTGGCGTGTTTCCCGTGACTTTTTGCTTTCTGACCTCCCGTTTTTTACCCTGTTTTTGCTGGAGTAATGATTCTGCGCACTTTCCTCACTGCTGTCCAGTGGTAAAGTGCAAGTGCTGCTGTATAAAAAGTGTTATGGATTGGTGTTTCCATGATTGGATTATTTGATCTATGTGTCAGTCCCTAGTAAAGTGCACTGAGGGTGACAGGGCCTATATATCAAATGCTATTGGTGGGCTGCAGCACTGGATTGTGCCACCCACGCAAACAGCCCGTAAAGTGTAAATCTGGCCTGCCATTGCAGAGCCTGTGTGCAGAGTTGGGCTGCCATGTCGACTTGGCAAGTGCACACACTTGCAATTCCCTAAACCTTCCATTTTCTACATGTGAATCATCCCTAAGGTAGTCCCAAGGTACCCCTATGGGCAGGGTGCATTGTACGTGAAAGGTAGGATACGCCCTGGTATGTGTGGCATGTCCTGATAGTGAATTACAGCCTACTTCATTTTTTATTATTGCAAGGCTACCTGTTCTCCATAGGCCAGAGTGGGCAGTTTGAGCATTACATCTTGTAATCCTAACTGACCCAGGGAACATGGTAGAAATTTGAGTTTAGTATGCCTGAACTCAGAATGATAAAATACATCTTTTAGTAATGTTGGTTTTAACATTCTGTGTTTGAAATACCACTTTTAGAAAGTAGGTATTTTCTTGTCTAACCATCCAAGCCTGCATCTGCTAGGTTGTGTATTCCCTGTCTGGAGTGTGAGTGACAGGGGCTAAGGGATTCCAGGAGACAGGGTGGGTCAGCATAGGGCTGAATAGCAGCATCTACATGTAGATGGGTGGGAGGAGTTGCACCTGGGACCTGAATAGGACAGTGCCTTCCCTCCACAATGCTGGCTCCACCTCCTGTGGTGAGTCTGATGTCTCTGGCCTACCCTCTGAAAGAAAGGAAGGAGACTTGTCAGCAAAGTGCTCCAGGACTGACCAGAACTGATTTGGACCAGGCAAAGGCCCCTCTGCCTTCAGAGGACAAAGAGAAATCGAGAATAAAAAGGAGGACCAAAATGCCAGAACTTCAGAACTCACTGGAATCAAGGAACCTGCCAAGAAGAAGAGCTGGAAGAGCTGCCAGGAGGAGTACTGCCCCTTTGCTGTGTTGTTGCTTTGTTGGGTTGGCCTGCAGATGCTGCTTCTGTTGTAAACGTATCTAGGACCCTAATTAAATATTACTGATTCATGCCCTTATGTGGTTATAACAAATCATATCCTTATAAAGGCATAAGAATCATATCCATATTTAGTCATAGCCAATGCAGTCCAAATACGGCAAGGCTACTCCCATAGACTCCTAGAAAGTACAACGCGTTCTTTAAACAAATCAAGCCTCCAGCAGCCCGGGAATTCCCCCTGCTTTTGTTTTGATTTGTCCAAGAACTCCTAGAGTCCAGAAAGAACTGTAAGTTCTTAGTGACGTCTTATGTCCAACCTAACGTCAAACTCGGCACCTTCCAGGTATAAATATACCAACGTTGCCTTAAGCAAACACACAGTGGTTTGGAGCAGATCGGCTATCTACTTACCCGAAGCCCAACTGTAACGAGAGCCGAAGGAAGCCGACCCTCCCATTGACGCACTGAGAGAGACACTGTCTTTTCTCCTGCCGAGAAATCCAGCTCCAGTGTTTCAAGTCATCCTTGCGGGTTGCTGGGAGATCGAGTCCCGAGAGAGAGATACAAGACCTCCTTCATTCTATAACCAAGGTACGGAGCTGATTAGATCCTTAGAGAATTCTTAATTCAGATTCTTGGCAAAAACTAACTTAACTTAAACTGCAGCTCACTTACTCCTTCCCACGTATTTGGCTTAGGTTAGGTACACTGGGGTAGGCGCATTTTAGAAACACCAGTTGAGTACGTTTAGTCAATGATTTTATGTATGTATATATTTTATCCGTTTTAAGTATCATATGGCTCAGAAACCATATCAATGCTTTTACAGTATTATTTCAAAATACTCCTTTTACTGTACGCACTTTACTTCATGACAAGTATTGCAATTGTGGCAATTCACTTCTCTTGCATGAGAAAGAGGACTGCTCAATAAATAACAACTTTTATTGAAAACGCCCGCCTCTCTATTTCTCTGCACTCCTGGTGAAACTAAGCATGCACGATTGACTGAGTGAAATAGCTGTCTATTGTTTTCCGCGACTCTGGAGATATACTCCTTATTCTGGGGGGAGCAAAGTTGTCATGTTTATGCGGTTGTCAGAAACTAATCCCTTCTTGTCTATTTAGGAAAGTTAACTCCTTCCTGTTCACTCAAGAACGTTTCTAGTGACCTCTGAGCTAGCTGGCAAACCTAATTAAGTCTAATATATTCAATAGAGACCTAGATGACCTCAGCCCTACGTCTAAACTATCGTTTATGTTATTCTAATGCGCAGAGCCTATTGGGAATATAGGAACTACACTACATGGCGCCCAACGTTTGGTAAGGCGATAATCTAACGCTAGATACTAGAGTAACTCAGTCGTGCTTTTCTCACAGACCTCTTTTCCCGTAAAAACTCCAATAGACGTCTGGAGTGGGAAAAGGGTTAATATCCGCCGGAACTTAGTAGGAAGAGATTCCTATGTATTAGTTTTTGGTTAAGTCAACGTTGAAGGATACAGTGTTCCAAAATATTGTGCACCTAATCTTTGTTTCCTTGAATTTTGCTCTGCAAAAAAAACTTTCCGTCAGTAAAATGGGGGAAAGTGAAGATGAAAGGGAGCAACCTAGAATAGCAGCTCAACTTCTAGCGGATGACACAAGTCTCCAAAATGAAGACCCGAATGCTATAATCATTCCGGTAAATGTAAGAAAAACTATAACTATTAAACTTATAGAAGATGGACTATCATCAAGAGGTGGTACAGTCATATTTGTTGTAGAGGCCCATGAATATCGGCAGACAGAGGTATTCTATTCATGGATACATTTTCCTGAAGCAAATCCGATTACACACGACTTCCACTATTACAAAATAGAGGAATCGCCAGAGGAATACACCCCTTTCGAGGACGTTGAAATTCCACTAACATACCAAGAGCATCAGCTTTGGTTTAAAGACGCCCTAAAACATCAAAATCACATCACCAGGCTCGGTCCACTAAGTAGACCAGGAGCCACATGGCCGGTTCTAGCCAGCTATACACCACATCCCGACATTGAAAAAATTTCAGACAGAGAACTTTTAGCTCAGCTAAAACAACTAATTAAAATACATAGACAATTGGTCCAATATGTCATGCGGACTTCAACAGTCCAACCAGCAATTAGAATTCCACAGCACACCCCTCATCAGGGGAACACAAATAAAATTACACCACAGACTATACAATCAGTCATTGGTAAAATACCTGCAAAACGGGAACAAATTCCAGTCTGGTTAGCTCAAAAAATCACTCAAATAGAGGCAGTATTTCCTGATACTACTCTTAATGAGAAACACAGAATTCTGACTATCTGTCTTCCAATGGGGATCGCACCACATGTGGAGGACTGTGACACTTGGGGCACAGTCTTTGCTTCTATCTACACAAAAACACATAGTGTTCCATCTATGGCGGTTATACCAGACGTATTAAGACAGATTCAAAATGAATATGGTCCAGAACCTGCTTTAACTCTAGGTATGAAATTACTGAAAGACTTTAGGCAAGTCTCGGGTATACTACTAGCCAACATAAAAGGAGAAGCAGCATCTGTGGCGATCCGCCAGAAATTGAAAGAAACAGATATAGCAGAACAACCTTTTGAACTTGCCAGAATCATAGAAAAATCCTATGAAGAACTAGGTAGAGATAGTTTGGGTGGGAAACCACTAAAACCACAACTAACTGAAAATCCTGAAAAAACCTTTATTAAGAATAATCTCAATACTCCAAAAAAGAGGTGGGAGGGTAATAAACAAACCACTCCCAGAGAAAAACAGTTTCAGTCCAGAGGAAGGTCTCCTCAACGGAGAGATAGATCTCCAGAATGAGTAGGCAAGTCTCCCCACAGGGAGCCCTCTGAAAAAAGATACAACCTTAGAAATAGGGACAATTTGAGAAAACCTGACATATATCAAGATATTGATACACGTCTCTCTCGATCTTTTCAGACTTCCTCACAGAAATCGGAAAGTAGAGGATGGTCAGAACACAAAGAAGAGCACGTCAAGTCCAAAGACAAGGAACCTGCTCATCAAAGTAAAAAATTACAATATCCAAAAAATGAAGGTAGCTAGTATTAAAATAAAACATGCCGGGGATTCTGAGGACACAACTGAAAAACGGAGAATGGGCCCAGACAATGCTAGACAGCGCAGCAGAAGTGACCATAGCTCGCAAGAACCTGATGAATCTTCTGGAGACAGTGGACACGAATGAATACATTCAGGTGGAAACTGCAGACACCCGAGTTAGCGTGCCCCATAAACTATATGAAATAACATTGCGTATAGAAGGGGACAAAACTAGGAAAATAAGGGGTCTCTTTTGGGATAACCTATCGAAAGGCTATGATATCCTTCTAGCAGAGAAAGACTGGCCACCAGAGTTTGTCAGGGAGTGCCCACATGGCTAAGAAATGATTATGCCTGCCTTCTCAAGTCAAATTCCAATTCATAAAAAATACACATTTGCAAGAAAATGGGCAGTAGTCCAAGCCCCTGCATTATATAAAAATCATGTAGGATGGGATGAGGATTCTCCTCACCATAAAATCCAGTTAAAAAATCAACCGACTGCACAGAGGCAGTATCCTGTTAAGCAAGAAGCTAAAAAACAAGTCAGGGAGATCTTAGATCAACTTGAATATCAGGGGGTGATTGAAACATGCACCTCACAAATGAACAATCCTTTGTTTCCTGTCTCCAAGCCAGACGATTCATATCGTCTAGTTTTGGACTACAGACACCTAAGCTCCTGCTGTAAATCATTTCCAGTACAAAACTCACACAGTGCAGCACTAATGAATAACATTGTGCGCAAAACATATAAAATAACATTAGATATTTCAAATGGTTTCTTTTGTCAAAAGAAAGCACCTAAAAGCAGGTATTTGACCGCTTTCTCAACAATGGGGGCGCAAAAACAATTTTGCCGTCTCCCACAGGGATTCAAGAATAGCTCAGGATTATTTTCAGCCAGGGTAACAGAGTTACTACAAATGTATGATGATGAGGCATTATCATATGTCGATGACATCTATCTTACAGACGACGACCTGGAGACTCACTTAAAAAGAGTGAACACCATAATACTTGGGTTCGCAGCTAAAGGGTACAAATTCAACTTTAAAAAGTCACTAATTGCCCACCTAACTGTCCTGTTTTTAGGATATGAATTATCAAGTGAAGGCAAAAGCCTAGCAGACAATTTCTTAGAGAAGTGTGCAGTACTCCAAGCTCCTAAAACGCTGAAGAACTTACAACCAATACTAGGTTTCATGAATTTCGGAAGAACATACATTCTAAATTATGCAGAGCGGGTTAAACCTCTCTACGAATTAATACAACCGGATTTCAAACCAATTAATTGGACTCAGAAACACACAGAAATTTTAAGATCATTACAAACAGACATGTTAACTAAAACAAAACTGAAAACACGCGTATACGTACGCAACCTTGTAATCCGAGTCATCCCAGCAAGATGCGGATTCACATACCTGACCTCTAATGAGGGAGAAACTGTACCAATAGCTTATAAATCACACTTGTACACACAAGCTGAAATGAAATTCAGTTCAACTGAAAAAATTCTGACTGCGGTTCAAACTGCTGTAGCAAAAGAAAAAGCCCTAGCCCAAGGCAAGAGCATATCTGTTTTAACAGCAGTATCAGCCCTTGAGGCAGTAACAAGACCACGCATTCCAAATGCTGTGGCATTAGATCCAAAATGGATACAATGGGAAAATTCTCTTGCTGCAGAAGACGTGAAACACGCTTTTGATCCGAAAATGAAAAAACTAGAAGATCTAGAATACGAACATGAATATCCTCTGCCAATCGAAATTCTGCCTCTCGAACAGTACACTTGTGTAGTCTACACAGACAGATTTGCACAACACTACGTTGTGGGAAAACAAACTTACAATGCAGCGTGCGCAATTGTCAAAGGTCGCTGGCGCTAAGGTAAATTCAGACCGATAATCACCAAAACTGAATCACTCAGAAACTGTACAGCTGAGCGAGCAGAAATAAGATCTTTAAAGATGGCGCTTGAAAATGCTGATCGTGATTTTCCCACACTAATAGTGTGCGATTCGCATTATTGCGTCCAATCTTACAATAATTGCATGCAGACATGGATCAAAAACGGTTACAAAGATGAGACTGGTGCCACAATAAAGCATAAAAAACTTTGGGAACAGGTAGTTCTTTTGCAGAAAGAACTATGAAAGACTCACGTGATACATACACTGAGTCATCAACGTGATGGCGTTCACGTTGCGGGGAATTCATTGGCTAACAGAGCCACAGCGGCAGCTGTTCAATTGGCTTCCGTAGCTACAAAAAAGCGTACTAAAAAACAAATAGACGGTGAATAGCTACTAGCAGTAAAAGCCTCAATGAAAGGCAACTATGCGGAGTTACCTCAAAATTATCCACTCGGAAATAAATACATAATTGATGCGAACTCCGTCACTTTTGCTCAAATCCCTGGAGTGGGGGATAGAGTTATTCCAAACACGAACCGGAGAGCTTACTTGATTCAAGAAGCACACATGGGAATGGGTCTGAGGCACCAAGAGATCTTGAAATCTCTAATAGAATTACAATCACAATACTGGTGGCCGGGGATAAGTGTGCCAATTTATAACTTTGCAATGGATTGTTAAAACTGCAATAGGAATCGCAGTTGTGAACCGGACCAGACAATTGCCAGGGCACCTTTATTAGAAAGCATTAGGCTATCTATACGCAGAAATCCAGACGGAGGAATGCGATCCCATAATTATTAGGACGAGATTCATTTGGATGTGGCCTCAGAGCTCGGCTGACGGCAAAACTGTTATAAAAGATTTGCGAGTCTTTATCGGCATATACGCAATTGGCATGCTACATTCTGACCAGGTCCTGCATTTAGCTCTCGGGCTTACAAGGAGGCCATGACCAGCATGGGCATTGCATTGCGGTACTCTAGTCCATTCCATCCCGAGGGAAATACGGTAGTGGAGAGAAATAAACCGTGACATAAAGCAATCTATAACAGCGAGGGTATTAGGTTCGGGTGATGGGTGGGTCAAACATCTAACAAGTGTCCAACGTAGTCTTAATAATCTGCCAAGAAATTCTCTAGGCGGTATCACTCCGTACAAACTTTTGTTTGGTACTAGAATGATCATCCAGGATCTAGATTGTCATACTTGAGTGGTTAAACAAAAAACCTTTGATATCAAAGATCGTTTGGCTGTTTTACAGGACTTAAATGAAACAAGAAGAAGTCCAAGTAACATAAAGCTAAAGCCAACGGCCACTGAAGAAAAACCACCTGTCCCAGCAAGACCTGTCTGGATTCCAAAGATTGGGGATCTAGTCAGAGAAAAGATCGCGGTGAAGAAGGAATTTGGGCCTTCTTACAGAAAAGCAGTACCTGTCTTAGCTGTCAGCGGAACAAGATCAGTAGTACTACCGCCCCTTGCTGGTAAAAAGGAGAAGAGAGTTGTATCAATCGAACTGGTAAAACCACAATCATGTGGCCAATAATAAGTAGTAGGCCCAGTGAACTCCTGAGATGTAGCAGACGACCGATTCTTGCTACAATCCAAGAGGTTCAAACTGAAAGACTAATCACTTTTGATAAACCTGCAGTGAATAAAAAAGGACTATGCAAAAAAGCCATGAAACTTGTGCCTCTTGAAACCCAAATTGCAACAGTTCGTCAAGAAACACCTGTCTACAACGATGTAGCCTCAGACTATGCTAATGAAACAAAGAAAGATCCAAAGACAAATGAAAATCCGGAAGCAATTACAACAATTTACAGAACTGCATCTGGCTACTTCATTATTTCGATGACTTTTCTGATAATTCAAGTGAACATGAAGAAACGCCAGCAACAAAAACTTTCAAAGAAAAAATGACTGAACTCTTTCTTCAACTCAAAGAGCTCAAAGAAATATATCTGATTTCACCATGGATTGAATTATGGATTGTGTTAGGTGTACTTTTCCTCCTTCTGTGGCTCATCTTGATTTTAATTTTGGATAGATTTATTGATGGAAAACATAGTACAATGGACACAGCAAGTCAGAACATCAACTTGGTCCTAAAGCCTCACGGATCCTCTCACATCAAAAAAAGAGAACTGTCATCAGTGAACATCACAGACAATTCTATACCTGGTGGTATAGCATGGGACAAAACTCATTACGAAATCTATGGCCCGATTGAGCTCTTGAAATATCCACACCAGTTCAAGGTTTCATTAAGTAACTTTGTGACACCAAGTACTTTCTCTGATGATTGGGACTTCGAAAATATTAATGATATGATGTCAGATTTACAAATGTCAGCTAAATTCACAGAACGTGTACTGTTTTAATCATTATGGTCATCACTATTTGCATAAATCTGCTCAACCTAGAAATGTTTTTACTTATAACCAATGGGAACATTGTCCAACACCGCCAAAAGGCAGTTTGAAAACATTTTATGAGAAATTCCCATACTTCTCAGGGTTTAACAACACTGATCCAGAAACGTTTTTTTTAAATGTTAAATAAGACAGGAATGAAAAACATGTTGACAAATACAAAATTGATTTATTCTGAAAAATTTAATGAAAAAATGTCTTCATTTGGTTTTGAATTTTGGAAAAACAAAATTGAGACAAAAACCATCTGGGGTACACAAGACTGGCAGGTACAAGGTTTAGAATCATTATTTAGAGCCTGCATGATCCCAGAACAAATAATGTTCCTGAATGACACCATACCTGTCTTGGCCTAGCCAAGATAAAAGACTTAAACAAACCGTCTATTCCAAAGCCCATACCTGATAGTAATAACACTACAGATGTGGAGATAGACATATCCCATATTTTACACCAAAACAGAACAAATCCTGATTGGAAAAAATGGTTGATCTGGCCCACAGGCACTAATAACTGTCAAGATAGATTCCTGAACAAAATACAGGGGTTCAAACAGAACAGGCCAGACCCAAGATATTCCCAGAGACAACAGCCAGGGATAGTTACAACATATATTGTAGGAAAACAATGCCTTGAGTGGCTACAGAAATCCACACTGCCTGAAATGAAGACTTTACTTAAAGAAGGTGCTGACTTGCGATATTTCAAATTGGGACCTCGCAAACAGCGTCAAAAACGTTTCATATACGCCGATATATACGCTGCTTACAACGAAGCTTGGAAAGTGACGCAAATTGAAACTGCTGAAAAAATATGAGAAATTGATCGTATAAATTTGGAAAAATCACTGTCTGAAGTGGACAATGGGTTAACGACTCTGTCCTCCAGAATGTATTCACTGGACAGCATTGTATCATCTGCTATTGATATAATAGAGCAGGACTTGCTAATGTTACAACATGGCCAGTCCCAATAGCGTTCTATTGTACGGCTAGGCTGGACGTTGCAAAACCTGCGTTCAGGCTACGTGCCATGGCGTCTAATCAACATAACATAATTATTTTCTATCTTTAACCTTACTGATAAACAAATCAGTTTGGCACAAAAAGGAGCAGACTATACGATTCTGAGCATTGAAAAACTTGAGAGATTACCATTGACAAAGTCAGAGAGACCTGTCATTGAATGGATAATACATGGTACAATTACAATTCCGATAACAACTTTTCAGTTTCAATATTGCCAAAAGTATATACCAGTAGGCCTGTATGAAAGGTTGGGTAAAGGATACATCAAATCAACCCGGAATTTACCTTATACACATAAAGGTTATAGTGAAGGGAAAAAAGAAGTATTTCTTAGTGGTAATAACTGTAAAAATTCACTAAGCGGTACAATTCTGTGTCAAGGTATTAACTTGCATGGAGCCTGCGAAGGGTCATCAAATAACCTTTCATGTCACCTGCACGGCACCCCTGCTACACAGATAGAGCCTTTTTTCAGACAGCTTACCAACGGCAGCTACATTATAATAAGTGACCACAGCTGTTGTGGCATGGTGCCAGGAAAAGCCTATCTCGTGAGCATCACTTCCAGGGTCATTTGCTGTATGCAAGTATTGTATCCAAACAGCAAACGAGACAAGGAGGCAGCAATATGGCCGTCTCTGAATATCTCTTCTATTCAAATTGATACTTTAAGCAGAATGAAGTCTATTCTTTTACAGACAACTGTGCCTTTAACCTCATCCAAAGAGACGTATGATCTGCAAGTTGCAAGGACAGCGGCAGAGATACATACACCATAAAAGCGAAATTATTTTTTCATTCCCAAAATATTTACCTTTTTCTGGCACATGGTACTCTGCTTAAAGTAGAACTATTCTTAGAGAACGGAACTTCTATTTTTAGAAACTATAGAATCAATATTTTGACTCAGCCTCTAGCACATGTACAGTATTGTAAAAAGATGTGATGAAATGGTCTCGACCTTCTTTTCTGTATTAAGAGCCATTTCATAAATGTAATTTTCGCAAATCATTCAGCAAACTTACCATATATGCATTATCTGAATGATACCACTGCTTGAAAAACGTACAGTATAAATACTCATTTTCGTGTATATACCATATACCATTTCAAATGCAATTTACGTATTTTGGGGTGGGTTGGAAAACACATGCATCGTTATATGTTTAGTATTGCTTAGTATTTAGTAATGATGGACATTATACGTGGAGTGGGTGTTGTAAACGTATCTAGGACCCTAATGAAATATTCCCGATTCATGCCCTTATGTGGTTATAACAAATCATATCCTTATAAAGGCATAAGAATCATATCCATATTTAGTCATAGCCAATGCAGTCCAAATATGGCAAGGCTACTCCCATAGACTCCTAGAAAGTACAACGCGTTCTTTAAACAAACCAAGCCTCCAGCAGCCCGGGAATACCCCCTGCTTTTGTTTTGATTTGTCGAAGAACTCCTGGAGTCCAGAAAGAACTGCAAGTTCTTAGTGACGTCTTATGTCCAACCTTACGTCAAACTCAGCACTTTCCAGGTATAAATATACCAACGTTGCCTTAAGCAAACACACAGTGGTTTGGAGCAGATCGGCTATCTACTTACCCGAAGCCCAGCTGTAATGAGAGCCGAAGAAAGCAGACCCTCCCATTGACGCACTGAGAGAGACGCTGTCTTTTCTCCTGCCCTTGCGGGTTGCTGGGAGATCGAGTCCTGAGAGAGAGATACAAGACCTCCTTCATTCGATAACCAAGGTAAGGAGCTGATTAGATCCTTAGAGAATTCTTAATTCAGATTCTTGGCAAAAACTAACTTAACTTAAACTGCAGCTCACTTACTCCTTCCCACTTATTAGGCTTAGGTCAGGTACACCGGGGTAGGCGTACTTTAGAAACACCAGTTGAGTACGTTTAGTCAATGATTTCATGCATGTATATATTTTGTCCATTTTAAGTATCATATGGCTCAGAAACCATATCAATGCTTTAACAGTATTATTTCATAATACTCCTTTTACTGTATGCACTTTACTTCATGACAAGTATTGTAATTCTGGCAATTCACTTCTTTGCATGTGAAAGAAGACTGCTCAATAAATAACCCTTTTATTGAAAACGCCCGTCTCTCTATTTCTCTGCACTCCTGGTGAAACAAAGCATGCACGATTGACTGAGTGAAATAGCTGTCCATTGTTTTCCGCAACTCTGGAGATATACTCCTTATTCTGGAGGGAGCAAAGTTGTCATGTTTATGCGGTTGTCAGAAACTAATCCCTTCTTGTCTATTCAGGAAAGTTAACTCCTTCCTGTTCACTCGAGGAAGTTTCTAGTGACCTCTGAGCTAGCTGGCAAACCTAATTAAGTCTAACATATTCAATAGAGACCTAGATGACCTCAGTCCTACGTTTAGTACATGTCTCTCCCCTGAGGCGGAAAGTTGGGGGTCTAATTTTCTAATCGCTGTTTTTTAAAGCTGTGCTTTATATTTTACTTTGGCTCATTTAATGTTTATTTGGCAATTTTTTAAACACATATTCACTTTGCTGCTAGCCCCTGATCACGCCGCATCTCGAACCCTGCTCCCGCGCAGCCGATTAGGTGCTGACGCGGTGGGTGAAAGGGTTGAGCCGCCATATTGGGTGGAGCAAAGAGTTGAGGTCCAGCTGCTGGCCGCCTCCCGCCCTCCCAGGATATTTAATCTGCGCTAGTGCGCCCGCGGGTTGATTTAGTACATGTCTCTCCCCTGAGGCGGAAAGCCGGGGGTCTTAATTTGCTAATCGCTGTTTTTTTGAAGCTGTGCTTTATATTTTACTTTAACACACACAGCTGCTGGCCACCTCCCACCCTCCTCTCACCTGGATAATAGGACTATGACATCCCACTCACGGAGGCGCGCCGAATGCAAGCCCGTCTGCGCCCGTCCGTGCCGGGACCGGGCCTAGGGCCATGACCCCTGGTCCCGAGAGTACGGGGGTCTACACCACGTATTCGATAACAGAACTTATCCAGCTTCGGCCACCCTTTTATAGCAACTGTATAAGGCAAGATCCAGGGAATATTTTACGGTCCACAATCACAAGCTGTCCTCACTGTAAGTCTTCACTACCTTTCATTAACAAAACTGCTAGCCCCAGGAATGGTAATATTAATAAACCTATAAAAATAACTATAGCACTCATCAATGCCCGCTCTTTGGGTAGGCATAGACAGGATATAGCAGAGCTGATCACTGATCAAAACATAGACATATTATTTGTTACAGAGACCTGGATGGACAGTGCGTCCGATCCCGATTTAGTGGTCGCCGTACCTCAAGGATATAGGGTTGATCGACAGGATAGACAGGGAAAGAAGGGAGGTGGTCTGGCAATAATCTCCCGTAATAAATTCACGGTAAGGACGGCTTTTGTCCCTTCACTAACATGCGAAGCAATGGAATTTGCTATCATGCTGTCCTCCTCGCATAATTTTAAAGGAGTACTACTATATAGACCCCCAGGAGCACGTGCTGAATTTCTTTCAAATCTATACACCATGCTCGAATCCTTAGTGATAGAGGACTCTTTTTCGGTCTTAGGGGACTTCAACTTCCATTTAGAAAAGCTAGATAACAGTGAAACCCAAGCCCTATTGATCGATATCGAAACTTTGGGTCTCTCTCAATTGATCACCTTACCTTAGTGGATGGAATTTTTTCCAATTTTAAGGGGATTCATACACAAGACATCCTCCCGCTCCTATGGTCCAATCATCATGCCTTTTTTTGCACAATATCAATTAATGACGCCCCTATGAATAAGGCGGTTGCACTCAGTCAGGGGCCTTTTAAGGTCTGGAAGGATATAAATAACGTAAAACTTACAACGCTTCTTAACAAGACTCGCCCAGTCATCTCCACAGACCCAAATAAAGCTATGAATAAATACACGGCATGGATGAGCAATGCTGTGAACGCATTAGTACCAAATAAAACAATCTCACGAAATAGAACGGCGCCTTCTGCACCTTGGTTCATGGAAGATCTTAGAAAACAAAAGCAAATAAGCAGGAACCCCGAAAGACATTGGCGCAAAGCCTATGCCACGGAAAGCAAATCTCGTTATAAGGAGGAACTGTCCAAGTATAAAAAGATGATCACTGAGGCGAAAAGGAAGTTCTACAGTGAACAAATCGAAAATGCAAAGAACTCCAATAAACAACTGTACGAGGTAGTGAAGAAATTGGCAGGGAAAGCACCTGATGTTGCCCTCCCCTTCACAAGCCCTTTGTGACGCTTAGGCTAACTACTTTCATGCAACAGTCAATGATATTTATCTAGAGTTCACATCCAAGGATAATTCCATCGCCTATCCGACCAATCTTATACCCCCTGAAAGTTCCTTAATGCAATTTAAAGATATTAATGAGTTACAAATAACTGATATTATTAAACTCATAAAAACAGGATCAGCGTTGGACCCATGTCCACCTAAAGGTCTCTTTCCTATAATTTTTATTTTATTTTATTTTATATTCTTCTATAGCGCCTGAATAGACCCCCGAAGGGGTATCTCCGCGCTTTGCCAGTAAAAATATCCTCAGATGATTATAGATAAATGAAATGGTACAAATTTACAGAGGGGAATCAGTTACTGGGGAATAGGTGTGTTTTTAAGACCTTTCGGAATTGACTCAATTACGGAGGTAATTATGCAAATCTGCAACGCCATGTTTAAATCAGGAATTTATCCCGATATGTTAAAAAACACCCTTCTAAAACCGCTTTTAAAAAAAACGCATCTGGATAAAGATGAATTGAAGAACTTCAGACCTATAGCCAGCCTCCCCTTCCTGGCTAAGGTCGCAGAGAGAGCAATAAATTGTCAACTGTCTGAGTACATTGAGGAACATCATTTCTTAGACGACACGCAGTTCGGCTTCCGTAAGCTTCACGGCACGGAAACCGCTCTCATCAAAGCAGCCGAAGATATTAGACTCATTAGAGATCAGGGAGGGACAGCAGTGCTTGTATTACTGGATTTATCTGCGGCCTTCGACACGGTCGATCATTCTATTCTGATCGACCGTGTCGCCAATATCGGCATTTAACTCAGAGCTAAGAATTCGCTGGCCTCCTTCCTGGCGGGAAGAACACAGACTGTCACATTAGGACCATTTCAGTCGGCCGAATTGTCTCTACCCTGCGGGGTTCCTCAGGGCTCATCCCTCAGTCCAACACTTTTTAACATCTATGTGTCGGACCTCCTACGCCAACGACACACAGTTGGTGCTCGCCATCAACAATGATGGTGAAGAGGTGGCTGAACGCTTTCAAGAAGGCATGCTGGCCATCCAAGACTGGATGGCCAGCAATTGCCTTACACTTAACTCTGAGAAGACGGAGGTTGTCATCTTTGGAAAACTTTTCCCGGCATGGTCATCCTCCTGGTGGCCTTCATCTCTGGGATCTCTGCCCATCCCTGTCCCAAGGGTCAGGAATCTGGGAATCATTTTCGATGATAACCTTAACTTTGTCCCCCATGCCAACCAAGTAGCCTCAACAGCATTCCACAAGTTAAGCCTGATAAAAAAAATCATCCCGTTCCTACCAGATAGTGCTGGGAAAACATTGGTAAGCACGCTGGTACTTTCTTCATTGGATTACTGTAACGGCCTATTCACTAACGCACAATCTCGGGTCATAAATAAAATGCAGATGATACAAAATCCAGCGGCGAGACTGCTTTCAAGGATTCCCAAATTCAACCTGATCGCCCAAACTATCCGGAACTACCACTGGCTGACGATCAAGAATCGTATAAAATTCAAAACTCTATGCCTTTCGTACAAAGCGGTACATAAACAAGGCCCTCAGTTTCTCAGAGAAAAGCTTACTGCCTACTGCCCCACCAGACTACTGAGATCTACGACAGCATTCCAACTAGTGGTACCGCGCACAAAGACTGTCTCCTGGGGAGATAGACGTTTTGTGGTCATGGCAGCCAAACTTTGGAACACCCTTCCACTACAGATTTGATCTAGTCAATCTCTTTTTCAATTCCGAAAATGGTTAAAGACCTGGCCGTTCAACCAGTAACCCATCCGGTACACTTAGTCACCTGCCTCTTCTCCATTAACACTTATCCCTGAGTCATGTACACAACCTTTAGCGCCGAGACGCCCACGGGCATTTGTACGCACTCTACAAATGTCAAAAATAAATAAATAAACTATCGTTTATGTTATTCCAATGCGCAGAGCCTATTGGGAATATAGGAACTACACAACACTTCTGCATTGGGCAGTCAAAGGACTGGACTGAACTATCTCTACTTGTGCTGAGTATCTCCAAGGGCCTGAACCGAGCTGGCCTCCAGTTAAGAAGTCTCAGGGACTGCAAAGACTTCACCAACCTCTGGGTACCACTCCTACAACCGCTGTTTCAGTTGCCACAGAGAAGAGGGAACTGCCACCGACTCCGTCGTTGGCCTTGTGTCCTGAAGGCACCGCAGGCCGCACCGTCTCACCCTGCAATGCAAGCCTTGGTCTCACCGACTCCGTCACCGAGCTGGTACCTCAGCCCCCACCGCCTCTCTTCACTTCGATGGCCTAGTCTAACCGACACGATCGCCGCTGGCTCGACACCAGTGACCGCCTCGTCACACACAGCTGACTGGCTCAGTCAGCACCAATCCCGCCAACCGGCTCTGTCGCTCGCATTGCAACTTGCCAGAACAACATCGAGCATGTCTCGCCCTGCACCTTAAGCCTTGGTCTCACCGAAGCCTTCTGCACAATTGTCACTGAGCCGCTGCTCGCACTGCATCGATGGACACCGCACCTTGAACTGCTTCCACCTTGCACCGTGACCGCGATGAACGCCACAACCGGCTCTGTCACCTGCCCCGCAACCTGCCAGCACAGCATTGAGCACCGTCTCGCCCTGCATTGTAAGCCTTGGTCTCACCGATGCCGTCTGGACGATTGTCACCGAGCCGCTGCTCGCACCGCATCTAGAGGCACCGCGCACCGCTTCTACTTTGCACCGCAACCGCGACGGATGCCAAGACCGACTCGCACCCCTGTGTGAGCTGCACTAAGAAAGGTACTGTGAAAGAATCTGTCCCGCTGGTGTTGACCCGTACCGACAGAGTCAGCGGGAACTACAAGACTCTGTTGTTTTCAGCACCGCCGTAGGATCGGACCGAGCTACAGACTCGTATGAAGTGTGTTTTCAACATATTTTTGCAATTTGAAGACATCTTGAGAATTAACTATTTTTGAAGTACTGTATTGTGGATTTTTATAGTATTTGGTCTTGTTTTAAGTATATAAAAATATTGGATATTTTTCTAAACTGGTGTGGTGTCCGTTTGTAGTGCTTACATTGTATTACTGTTGGTTATGTGCAAATGCTTTACACACTGCCTCTAAGATAAGCCTGCCTGCTCGTGCCAAGCTACCAAGGGGGTGAGCATGGGTTATTTTAGGAGTGTAATTCCCTTATACTGACTAGGAAGAAGCGTCCCTACTTGGACAAAGGTGCAAGCCCTTGCCAACTAGAGACCCCCATTTCTAACACAATGCCATCACGTTTCACCACCAACCAGTCTCCAATTTCCACATCGTGACTTTTCACACCCTTCCTGACATTGTAATACTTTGCTGTGGCTAATTGACGTTGGGTTACTCCTCTCTTTACAGCATTATGATCAACCCACACACAATCCCTGTCCTTCAACCACCCGGGTACCTCCTTAACTCCAGGTTCACGTCCTTTAAGAGAGATAAATGGTGAAACACCAGTCATAGAGTGAGGTGTCACTCTGTAGGACCACACAAGTTTCTTGAGCTCCTCACGCCATGGGAAACCATTTGAAAGTGACAACTGTATATTTTCCATAATCAAACGGTTAATTCTCTCAAGCAAACCATTTGCTTGGGGCCTAAACATAGCAAATCTTTCATGATTGACTCTCAACTTGCATAAATAAGTTAGAATTTCTTTAGATACTAGTTGAACTCCATGGACGCATTGGGAAATGACACACACGCCAAAGGGGGTTGCCTAACAACTTTGGATTTGTCAGCCTGGGCACATGCATGACATTCCTTCACAACATTCTCTATATCATCAAAGTTCACATGGGAGACCAGGTAAGCCCTCAAGTGGCTTCTCAGTGATCT
Organism: Lissotriton helveticus; assembly: GCF_964261635.1. NCBI lineage: Eukaryota > Metazoa > Chordata > Amphibia > Caudata > Salamandridae > Lissotriton > Lissotriton helveticus. The sequence continues at coordinate 423,954,193 of NC_136058.1, forward strand.
CATTTTAAAAAGAGGGACACAATATGCAGTTGGATGGCACCATGAGAGCATCCCAGATGGCAACCAATAATTAGTGGACTTTATCTCAAGGTCTCTCATGATTAAGACTTTTGGTTGGTGAGGACATCGCACGGGGCACATGGCACTCACTGGAGCCACATGTTTGATCAGTCCCAACTGGCAAATGGGGTTAAGGGTTAGTTGGGGTCAGACTGCATGTACATGCATTGATATCCGCAGTATCGCAAGATATAAGGAAGTGGTTTAAATACCTCCAGGTTTATGGTGAGTGCAGCCAAGAAGACACAACCCCACAGCCAGGGCACCTCTAATTGAGTCACAGGTTAGGGAGTTCACTGAAGAAAAACATAAGATCAGAAAAAATTAGGAAGCCAGGGTGGCGTTGCTTTACAAAATGTTACTTTAGATGTCAGTTTCAATAGTCGGTGGTGAAAGGTTGGACATGTTGTGTCTGGCCAACCATTTTTCAAGAAGCGAGGAGAGTTATAAGGTTTTCTGTGTGTTGCATTTGTCGGCCTCCGATGCTTGCATCTGTAATGTAGTGGGCAATACTCCCGGAGTGAAGGGAGGCACCCATCTACAGATGAAAGGTTAACCTGTTGTCTACCCCAAGTGAGGAGCAATTATGGGAGAGTCCTATAATGTCAGAGTTGATAAAAGGAACCCAGATGTCTGGGTACATTTAGCTACCCGCTAACACGTTGTTTGAGTGATCTCTGTTCCTGGTCCTGCGCCCCCTCTGCAGTGGACACAGCAACAGTGCCAGCTGGCAGCTTGTGGTCATAAGGCAGCAGAATCAAGGGGTTTTGCAGAACAGGGGAGAGGAGCAGGCTGAGAAAGGAGCAGACATCTATCTGCACAGTTACGAAGGCCCAAAGCCCTCGTTGGAGTGTGCTGAAAGAGGTGTTGTGGTAAACGGAGTATGGGGTAAGCAGTGAAAGGAAGGTTGCTATGGCTAGTTGCAGAGTACAAAGGGAGTTAATTCAGCAAAGAGAGCACACACGGGAGAAGGGAAGCACAGTGGATCACTGGTGCAGAATCTATTGGAGATGAGAATAATGTGTGGGGTGTGACCAGTCAAAAACATTTTTGTGGGAAGTCTGGTGGTTGATGTGAAGTATAATGAAGATTATTGTTTACGGAGAACCATAGATGCCTACAAGAGAGTACGAATATGAAAGACTTTATCAACATTTTCAGCCCACGTTAATGTAACTGGGAACCAGAACTGGACGGTTTCAGACAATTTTGTTACAGGGGCCGATATTGCAGCTATGCTGCAAAAATGTCCCTGTAACAAAAACAGCCCCCAGGGGCCCACAATAGGCCCCTACCCTAGCGGTACACCGGGGAAACACCTGGTGCCAGCTACGACCAGTCCAGCCCTGAATGTAACTCCATTACGAAGTTGTTTGGTAATAGGTTTGATTAGCTCAGAAAATTGATGAATAAATCTCTTATAAACTTTAGCAACACTTGCAAAGCGCTGTATGGCTTTTACAGAATCAGGTAATGGCCAATGAAGAATTTCTGAAACTTTCTATTCATCTAGATGGGTCAACTGAGACTGGGACTACTGGCAAATATTACAATAGGTTAGTTGTGAAAGCCTTTTGAAGTGAGATATTATTAGAGTCCATACAAAGAGCACAAGGCAGCAGATTCCATGCCTTTGCTGCTGCAATGCTAAAGGCTTTGTCCCCAAAACTAGTCAGATAGATTCTGGCGGTCGTTAAAAGACATGACATAGAAGACAAAAGACTTCTCGAAGGAAGATGAATAAAGAATTTATCAGACAGGAAATATTGTACATTTGTTAATAATTCTGTATAAAACCAACACTGCTTCAAATCAAACACACTTTTAGACCAGGAGCCAATGCATCTTGGCTAATATAGGTGTAAGATGTACTCTTCTTCAGGTGTGGGTAACTGGCCTAGCAGCTGTATTTTGGTCTAGCCCTACTTGGTTGAACATGGCAGCAGGGGATGCGAGATAAATGGCATTTCAGTAATCAAGCTAATGAATTAGGGAATACACTATGTTTATGTGATGGACCTGCTTGATATAAGGGATCAAAGATCATAACATTTTTCGAACACCAAAAGCACATATATTCATACCTTGGTTTGCCAGCCCTTTTAAAGATAACTTGTCATCTAAACACTTACATTTCAGGCTGGGTTTGCGGTTTAAGACACAAGCCCATAGTCTCTGGCCAGGGAACTAGAGTCGTACGAGATGACTGGGGAGAAGCTAAAGCTGCCTGGTTATAACTGGATTCAATGTCACGTGGTTATTGGCCATCGACCACTGAGTAAGGTTGTGTTATGTTATGTTAAAGGTGATTTATAGAGCGCACGTTCCCCAGGCGGTTTCTTGGCGCTAAGGGAGGATGGCTGCAGTTACAAGATAGTGAATGAGTTTTCAGTAGAGCGCTGGGGTGAATAGCCAGATTTTAAGTAGTTTCCTGAATTCGGTATAGGAATCGGCGGTGCGCAGATTAGGGGGGAGGGTGTTCCAGACGTGGGGGGTCAAGGTCGTGTATCTAAGACCTCCACGTTTTTTTTGTTTGAAGCTGTGGGGGATCAACAGGTTCCTATTTGAGGAGTGTAGGTCGCGAGAGGGGATGTACCGCTGCATGTTTGAAGCGATAATGGCAGGCCCACGTCCTGACAGGGCTTTATAGATGGTACAGGCCAACTTGAACAGGCAGCGTTGGGGTAAAGGAAGCCAATGAAGGCTTTTCAACAATGGCCTCACATGCCGCTGTTTAGTCTGACCGAAGATAAGCCTAGCTGCTTGATTCTGGACCAGTTGTAGCCGTGTTCTTGGTAGGCCACTGTGCCAGTATACAGGGAGTTTGCGTAATCATTACGCAAGATGACCAGGGCAAGAGCCACTTGGGTCAGGGCTGCGGTGGAAAGGAATCTGCTGATTTTCCGAATTCTTCAGAGATGGAAAAGGCACGCAGAGACCACTGAGTTGATCTGGGCTTTCATGGTTAGATCATTGCTGATCCAGTTTTGCAGGCTTTTTGCCGATTTGGCTAGGAGAGGAGGGCTCCCTAATAGCGGTGCCAGAAGTTGGAACTCCAGGGATTGGCCAGACCACCAGTAAGGATCAGCTCAGTTTGCCTGGATTTAACTTGAGTTCATTGGTATTCATCCAATCACTGATGAGATTCATAGTAGATTGGAAGCTGGACACAGATGATACGGAAGTGTCAATGTTAAATACCAGCTGAAGGCCGTCGGCGTAACTAAAGACTACGAACTCTCTTTTACGCAGGTCCAGAACCAAGAGAGAACATACAGATTGAAAAGTAAGGGTGAAAGGGAAGAGCCCTGCAGGACCCCAGAGGTCAATTTTTTTTGCTCTGCCCTGAAGCTAGCAAGGTGCACCGATTGAGAACAGTTGCTGAGAAAGGAAGTAGTTTATTTCAAAGTTAAGCCCTGAATCCCAGCGCGGCCGACAGGGTCGATCAGAATAGCCAAAGAACTGGTAATTTGATGTTGGTCATCAAAGCTTGAAGGAGCAGTTAATAGCTTGAAGTCCAGCTGTGTATCTTTCTCTTCTGTTCACCTGTAGAAGGACGAATAATATTCCTCAGCTACCCTCGCTAATGGTAACCTAGAGAAGTTAAATAGTTATGTTGAGAGTTTGGAATATTTAGAACACCATCAAAAAGGCTCCTGGCATCTGTCTTATATGGGAAAAAGGCCACAATCTACTTTCCATATTTAAAGAATGCAGAGAGACGTTCCAGAGCTTTACCACAGACCCCAATGTTGGACAATCAAGACAGCATGATGGTCTCATCAGCTTTAACAAAAGCAACTGATAAATCAACTAACACAGTTGCTCCAACTCCATCTGTGTCCACAATCCAGCAAAGGCCATCCACTGGTGAGAGAACAACAAGCTCAGTGCTTTGGCACTCATGGAATCTGGCATCAACATTTCTCGGGATGCCACAAAATTCACTTACCTGAGAACGGACAGTCTTCTCTAAGACTTCACTGAAACAAGGGAGCCAAGAAATGAGATGATAGTTCAACACTTTTTTAGAGTTCAGATTGGTTTTTTTAAGAGCAGTTTCACAATAGCTGTGTTCAAGCTCTGAGGTAAACCTCCATGATCTAAAGAGGTACTAAATATATCCAGAATTAGACATGGGTTTTCTATCACAAGCTTTCTCATCCAGTTAAAGGGGCAGCAAAGAACTCTAAATCTGATAAATAAACAAGTTAAGTAACTTGTTTTCAGCACTGCTCCTGCACACTGCTAGGGGGTGAAGCGCAGCTCTGCACCGGCTTCCAAACTACCCCAGAAGTGAAGCAGCGGAGCCACATGTAAGTGTCAGTTTCTTACCTCCCTTTTCTCAGGAGTGGAGTCTGAATAAATGACGGTACCAGTGTGTTGATGAATAACTTGGAATCCTTTTGGATGTTAAAAAGAGGCCACTTCACAGAATTGGGAGGGGGAGGAGGGAGGGCAATCTTCAGTTGGATTTAGTATTCACCAGAAAGAGCATTACCAAAGGTAAGGACGTTGTTCTTCTGATGGATAATACTATCAGAAGATTTCTTATCCTGGAATAGACAGCAAAGCAGGAGATCGCCAGGTGGAGGGTCTGTAGCGTGGACACAGACCAAAAATTTGCAGATGCGAGTGGGGAAACTGCCCTCTCTGCTGGACCTGGCTGGAAATGTAGCAGCGCTTTGTGAACATTTGCAATGCCGCCCATGTCAGATGTGAACAACGGGCTCTGTGCGGGACAATATATTAGCACCAGCCTTAGCCCTGGTAGAATGGGCTCTTGGATGCTGCGAGGCAGTTTTATCGCCAGTGCTTTGCCTCTCTTAATGCAGAGGGGCATTCACAGGGTCCTTTTCTGTACAGCCTTCCGTTTCTTCACAACAGAGAACTCCACATAAAGCTGATTGTCCACCTGTTGTTCCTTGGAATGATCAACGTAAGAGCAGGAATAACTTTTAGGGTCCAGCCAATGGAGACTCTCCTCCTCGTGCGAGGAGTGAGGGGTTAAAAAAGGCAACTGATGATTAGTTAAAGGTGGAAGGAGTTAGACTTTTATCAAAAATACAGATTGAATCCTCACCAATAACTCGCCCAGGGAAAATGTGGTTGAGGGCTGTTGCACAGAAGGTGCATGAACTTCACTCATGCATCAAACTGACGCACTCACAATGAGAAAGACACTCTTCAAAGTCAGGAGAAGCAGCGAGGGACCAAAGGGCGAACACATGAGAAATGTCAAGACCCACTGTAGCATGATAAATGTCTTGAGATGGAACATTTGTGTTAAAACTTTAATAAATCTCATCACAACAGGTGAATCAAACAGGATGGTTGGTTTGCTGAAAGTAGAAAGGCTGGAAGGGCCAACAAATAATCTTTAATAGTGCCCACTGCAAGGCCTTGCTGGGACACCTCGACCACATTTTTACTGGGCAAGTTATTGGTGAGGATTCAAAATGTATTTTTGATAAAAGTCTGACTCCTTCTATCTTGCTGCATTCTCAATATAAGTGACAGAGGAGACCCTGCAGCATCCTCAATATAAGAGACAGATGTGGTCCTGCTGCATCCTCAATAGAAGTGACAGAGGTGGTCCTGCTGCATCCTCAATATAAGTGACAGAGGTGTCCCTGATGCATCCTCAATAGAAGTGACAGAGGTGGTCCTGCTGCATCCTCAATATAAGTGACAGAGGTGTTCCTGCTGCATCCTCAATATAAGTAACAGAGAAGTCCTGCTGCATCCTCAGTATAAGTGACAGAGGTGACCCTGCTGCATCCTCAATATAAGTGACAGAGGTGGTCCTGCTGCATCCTCAATATAAGTGACAGAGGTGGTCCTGCTGCATACTCAATATAAGTGACAGAGGTGACCCTGCGGCATCCTCAATATAAGTGACAGAGCTGGCCCTGCTGCATCCTCAATAAAAGTGAAAGAGGTGACCCTGCTGCATCCTCAATATAAGAGACAGAGGTGACCCTGCTGCATCCTCAATATAAGTGACAGAGGTGACCCTGCTGCATCCTCAATATAAGGTACAGAGGTGACCCTGCTGCATCCTCAATATAAGTAACAGAGGTGGCCCTGCTGCATCTCAATATAAGTGTCAGAGGTGTTCATGCTGCATCCTTAATATAATTGACAGAGGCGACCCTGCTTCATCCTCAATATAAGTGTCAGAGGTGGTCCTGCTGCATCCTCAATATAAGTGACAGAGGTGGTCCTGCTGCATACTCAATATAAGTGACAGAGGTGACCCTGCAGCATCCTCAATATAAGTGACAGAGCTGGCCCTGCTGCATCCTCAATAAAAGTGAAAGAGGTGACCCTGCTGCATCCTCAATATAAGAGACAGAGGTGACCCTGCTGCATCCTCAATATAAGTGACAGAGGTGACCCTGCTGCATCCTCAATATAAGGTACAGAGGTGACCCTGCTGCATCCTCAATATAAGTAACAGAGGTGGCCCTGCTGCATCCTCAATGTAAGTGTCAGAGGTGTTCATGCTGCATCCTTAATATAATTGACAGAGGTGACCCTGCTTCATCCTCAATATAAGTGACAGAGGTGGTCCTGCTGCATCCTCAATATACGTGACAGGGGTGGTCCTGTTGAATCCTCAATATAAGTGTCAGAGGTGTTTATGCAGCATCCTCAATATAAGTGACAGAGGTGACCCTGCTGCATCCTCAATATAAGTGACAGAGGTGGTCCTGCTGCATCCTCAATATAAGTGACAGAGGTGGTCCTGCTGCATCCTCAATATAAGTGACAGAGGTGACCCTGCTGCATCCTCAATATAAGTGACAGAGGTGACCCTGCGGCATCCTCAATATAAGTGTCAGAGGTGGTCCTGCTGCATCCTCAATAGAAGTGACAGAGGTGGTCCTGCTGAATCCTCAATATAAGTGACAGAGGTGACCCTGCTGCATCCTCAATATAAGTGACAGAGGTGGCCCTGCTGCATCCTCAATATAAGTGACACAGGTGACCCTGCTGAATCCTCAATATAAGTGGCAGAGGTGGTCCTGCTGCATCCTCAATATAAGTGACAGAGGTGGTCCTGCTGCATCCTCAATATAAGTGACAGAGGTGACCCTGCGGCATCCTCAATATAAGTGTCAGAGGTGGTCCTGCTGCATCCTCAATTTAAGTGTCAGAGGTGACCCTGCTGAATCCGCAATATAAGTGACAGAGGTGATCCTGCTGCATCCTCAATATAAGTGACACAGGTGACCCTGCGGCATCCTCAATATAAGTGACAGAGCTGGCCGTGCTGCATCCTCAATAAAAGTGAAAGCGGTGACCCTGCTGCATCCTCAATATAAGTGACAGGGGTGACCCTGCCGCATCCTCAATATAAGAGACAGAGGTGACCCTGCTGCATCCTCAATATAAGTGACAAAGGTGACCCTACTGCATCCTCAATATAAGGGACAGAGGTGACCCTGCTTCATCCTCAATATAAGTGACAGAGGTGGTCCTGCTGCATCCTCAATATACGTGACAGAGGTGGTCCTGTTGCATCCTCAATATAAGTGTCAGAGGTGTTCATGCAGCATCCTCAATATAAGTGACAGAGGTGACCCTGCTGCATCCTCAATATGAGTGACAGAGGTGGTCCTGCTGCATCCTCAATATAAGTGACAGAAGTGACCCTGCTGCATCCTCAATATAAGTGACAGCGGTGATCCTGCTGCATCCTCAATATAAGTGACAGAGGTGACCCTGCTGCATCCTCAATATAAGTGACAGAGGTGGTCCTGGGGCATCCTCAATATAAGGGACAGAGGTGACCCTGCTGCATCCTCAATATAAGTGACAGAGGTGGTCCTGGGGCATCCTCAATATTAGGGACAGAGGTGGTCCTGCTGCATCCTCAATATAAGTGACAGAGGTGACCCTGCTGCATCCTCAATATAAGTGTCAGAGGTGGCCCTGCTGCATCCTCAATATAAGTGACAGAGGTGACCCTGCTGCATCCTCAATATAAGTGACAGAGGTGACCCTGCTGCATCCACAATATAAGTGACACAGATGGTCCTGCTGCATCCTCAATATAAGTGTCAGAGGTGGTCCTGCTGCATCCTCAATATAAGTGACAGAGGTGGTCCTGCTGCATCCTCAATATAAATGACAGAGGTGGTCCTGCTGCATCCTCAATATAAATGACAGAGGTGGTTCTGCTACATCCTCAATATAAGTGTCAGAGGTGGTCCTGCTGCATCCTCAATATAAGTGACAGAGGTGACCCTGCTGCATCCTCAATATAAGTGACAGAGGTGGTCCTGCTGCATCCTCAATATATGTGACAAAGGTGACCCTGCTGAATCCTCAATATAAGTGGCAGAGGTGACCCTGCTGCATCCTCAATATAAATGACAGAGGTGGTCCTGCTGCATCCTCAATATAAGTGACTGCTGCATCCTCAATATAAGTGACAGAGGTGGTCCTGCTGCATCCTCAATATAAGTGATTGAGGTTGTCCTGCTGCATCCTCAATATAAATGACAGAGGTGGTCCTGCTGCATCCTCAATATAAGTGTCAGAGGTGGTCCTGCTGCATCCTCAATATAAGTGACAGAGGTGACCCTGCTGCATCCTCAATATAAGTGACAGAGGTGGTCCTGCTGCATCCTCAACATAAGTGACAGAGGTAGTCCTGCTGCATCCTCAATATAAGTGACAGAGGTGACCCTGCGGCATCCTCAATATAAGTGACAGAGGTGGTCCTGCCGCATCCTCGATATAAGTGACAGAGGTGGTCGTGCGGCATCCTCAATATAAGTGACAGAGGTGACCCTGCTGAATACTCAATATAAGTGACAGAGGTGGGCCTGTTGCATCCTCAATATAAGTGACAGAGGTGACCCTGCTGAATCCTCAATATAAGTGACACAGGTGACCCTGCTGAATCCTCAATATAAGTTACAGAGGTGACCCTGCTGGTTCCTCAATATAAGTGACAGAGGTGACCCTGCTGCATCCTCAATATAAGTGACAGAGGTGTTCCTGCAGCATCCTCAATATAAGTGACAGAGGTGGTCCTGCTGCATCCTCAATATGAGTGGCAGAGGTGACCCTGCTGCATCCTCAAAATAAGGGACAGAGGTGACCCTGCCACATCCTCAATATAAGAGACAGAGGTGGTCCTGCTGCATCCTCAATAGAAGTGACAGAGGTGGTCCTGCTGCATCCTCAATATAAGTGACAGAGGTGTTCCTGCTGCATCCTCAATATAAGTGACAGAGGTGTCCCTGCGGCATCCTCAATAGAAGTGACAGAGGTGGTCCTGCTGCATCCTCAATATAAGTGACAGAGGTGTTCCTGCTGCATCCTCAATATAAGTAACAGAGAAGTCCTGCTGCATCCTCAGTATAAGTGACAGAGGTGACCCTGCTGCATCCTCAATATAAGTGACAGAGGTGGTCCTGCTGCATCCTCAATATAAGTGACAGAGGTGACCCTGCGGCATCCTCAATATAAGTGTCAGAGGTGGTCCTGCTGCATCCTCAATATAAGTGACAGAGGTGGTCCTGCTGAATCCTCAATATAAGTGGCAGAGGTGGTCCTGCTGCATCCTCAATATAAGTGACAGAGGTGGTCCTGCTGCATCCTCAATATAAGTGACAGAGGTGACCCTGCGGCATCCTCAATATAAGTGTCAGAGGTGGTCCTGCTGCATCCTCAATATAAGTGTCAGAGGTGGTCCTGCTGCATCCTCAATTTAAGTGTCAGAGGTGACCCTGCTGAATCCTCAATATAAGTGACAGAGGTGATCCTGCTGCATCCTCAATATAAGTGACACAGGTGACCCTGCAGCATCCTCAATATAAGTGACAGAGCTGGCCCTGCTGCATCCTCAATAAAAGTGAAAGAGGTGACCCTGCTGCATCCTCAATATAAGTGACAGGGGTGACCCTGCTGCATCCTCTATATAAGTGACAAAGGTGACCCTGCTGCATCCTCAATATAAGGGACAGAGGTGACCCTGCTTCATCCTCAATATAAGTGACAGAGGTGGTCCTGCTGCATCCTCAATATACGTGACAGAGGTGGTCCTGTTGCATCCTCAATATAAGTGTCAGAGGAGTTCATGCATAAGCATGGGCGAATTTTGCGAATCTCGCGTTCGCGAATTTTGCGGATTTGCAAACTCGCAATCCGCAAAATCCGTGAATTCTCGCGAATTTGAGGATTTTTTTTTTGTGTGTTTGCGCGGGTTTCTGCCAGTTCGCGAGGGTTTTGTACAATGTCGCAAATTGCGAACTTACCTGTCGGGTCGCAAGTTTCGCGAACTTGTTGTTTCTACGTGTCCAGCCTGTTTGGGACACTCTTCTTCATCACTGCCACTCTCTGTCACCACTGCCACTCTCTGACTACTCATGCCACCCTCTGGCCCACCCATGCCACCCTCTGTTTCATCACAGCACCCTCTGGTTGTCCAGTCAGTGTACATTATTGTGGCAACGCAAGCACACCTTCCCTGCCTCAAGTGACCTGAATTAATTTGGGGCTGATTAATGTGTCACAGAATATTTTTTTAGCTGGCACCTGCTTCCTTAGTGCTTCCTGATTAGTGATCTTTTGCACTTGCTAAGTGCTTTCATTGTTGCAAAATTAGTTACAACACCTGCCCTGCCCCAACTGACAATAATGAATTAGGGGCTGATTAATGGATTTGAACTTCCAGCCTGGCTCCTGCTTGTCTCCCTTAGCTGTAATTCAGGACCTTTGTGGCATATGTGTAACTATTCTGAGGTTCAGAGCAGGGTCACATAATAGTTGCAACTGGCAACTGAACTCTGGAGGGGCCCCTCAGGAAGCACTACAGGAAATGGCTACTAATGATGAGCCTGAACTTTTGAACCTGGTAAGTAGTTTCAGTTTTGCTCGTATTTCTGCAATTTTGCACTTATTCGCGGGGCGCGAAGTTGTACTGGGAAGCCGCGAACTCACGCGAACAGTGCGAGCAAAATCCGCTGCTCGCGGATTTGCGGATTTTGCGGGAGATTCGCGAATCTCGTGGATTGGGAATTTACCGAAAATCCGCAAAATCCGCGAGCGAAACGGATTTTCCGCCCATGCTTATTCATGCAGCACCCTCAATATAAGTGACAGAGGTGACCCTGCTGCATCCTCAATATAAGTGACAGAGGTGGTCCTGCTGCATCCTCAATATAAGTGACAAGGTGACCCTGCTGCATCCTCAATATAAGGGACAGAGGTGACCCTGCTTCATCCTCAATATATGTGACAGAGGTGACCCTGCGGTATCCTCAATATAAGTGTCAGAGGTGGTCCTGCTGCATCCTCAATATAAGTGTCAGAGGTGGTCCTGCTGCATCCTCAATTTAAGTGTCAGAGGTGACCCTGCTGAATCCTCAATATAAGTGACAGAGGTGATCCTGCTGCATCCTCAATATAAGTGACACAGGTGACCCTGCGGCATCCTCAATATAAGTGACAGAGCTGGCCCTGCTGCATCCTCAATAAAAGTGAAAGAGGTGACCCTGCTGCATCCTCAATATAAGTGACAGGGGTGACCCTGCTGCATCCTCAATTTAAGAGACAGAGGTGACCCTGCTGCATCCTCAATATAAGTGACAGAGGTGACCCTGCTGCATCCTCAATATAAGTGACAGCGGTGATCCTGCTGCATCCTCAATATAAGTGACAGAGGTGACCCTGCTGCATCCTCAATATAAGTGACAGAGGTGGTCCTGGGGCATCCTCAATATAAGGGACAGAGGTGACCCTGCTGCATCCTCAATATAAGTGACAGAGGTGGTCCTGGGGCATCCTCAATATTAGGGACAGAGGTGGTCCTGCTGCATCCTCAATATACGTGACAGAGGTGGTCCTGTTGCATCCTCAATATAAGTGTCAGAGGTGTTCATGCAGCATCCTCAATATAAGTGACAGAGGTGACCCTGCTGCATCCTCAATATAAGTGACAGAGGTGGTCCTGCTGCATCCTCAATATAAGTGACAGAGGTGACCCTGCTGCATCCTCAATATAAGTGACAGCGGTGATCCTGCTGCATCCTCAATATAAGTGACAGAGGTGACCCTGCTGCATCCTCAATATAAAGGACAGAGGTGGTCCTGGGGCATCCTCAATATAAGGGACAGAGGTGACCCTGCTGCATCCTCAATATAAGTGACAGAGGTGGTCCTGGGGCATCCTCAATATTAGGGACAGAGGTGGTCCTGCTGCATCCTCAATATAAGTGACAGAGGTGACCCTGCTGCATCCTCAATATAAGTGTCAGAGGTGGCCCTGCTGCATCCTCAATATAAGTGACAGAGGTGACCCTGCTGCATCCTCAATATAAGTGACAGAGGTGACCCTGCTGCATCCACAATATAAGTGACACAGGTGGTCCTGCTGCATCCTCAATATAAGTGTCATAGGTGGTCCGGCTGCATCCTCAATATAAATGACAGAGGTGGTCCTGCTGCATCCTCAATATAAGTGACAGAGGTGTTCCTGCTGCATCCTCAATATAAGTAACAGAGAAGTCCTGCTGCATCCTCAGTATAAGTGACAGAGGTGACCCTGCTGCATCCTCAATATAAGTGACAGAGGTGGTCCTGCTGCATCCTCAATATAAGTGACAGAGGTGACCCTGCGGCATCCTCAATATAAGTGTCAGAGGTGGTCCTGCTGCATCCTCAATATAAGTGACAGAGGTGGTCCTGCTGCATACTCAATATAAGTGACAGAGGTGACCCTGCGGCATCCTCAATATAAGTGACAGAGCTGGCCCTGCTGCATCCTCAATAAAAGTGAAAGAGGTGACCCGGCTGCATCCTCAATATAAGAGACAGAGGTGACTCTGCTGCATCCTCAATATAAGTGACAGAGGTGACCCTGCTGCATCCTCAATATAAGGTACAGAGGTGACCCTGCTGCATCCTCAATATAAGTAACAGAGGTGGCCCTGCTGCATCTCAATATAAGTGTCAGAGGTGTTCATGCTGCATCCTTAATATAATTGACAGAGGCGACCCTGCTTCATCCTCAATATAAGTGTCAGAGGTGGTCCTGCTGCATCCTCAATATAAGTGACAGAGGTGGTCCTGCTGCATACTCAATATAAGTGACAGAGGTGACCCTGCGGCATCCTCAATATAAGTGACAGAGCTGGCCCTGCTGCATCCTCAATAAAAGTGAAAGAGGTGACCCTGCTGCATCCTCAATATAAGAGACAGAGGTGACCCTGCTGCATCCTCAATATAAGTGACAGAGGTGACCCTGCTGCATCCTCAATATAAGGTACAGAGGTGACCCTGGTGCATCCTCAATATAAGTAACAGAGGTGGCCCTGCTGCATCCTCAATATAAGTGTCAGAGGTGTTCATGCTGCATCCCTAATATAATTGACAGAGGTGACCCTGCTTCATCCTCAATATAAGTGACAGAGGTGGTCCTGCTGCATCCTCAATATACGTGACAGGGGTGGTCCTGTTGCATCCTCAATATAAGTGTCAGAGGTGTTTATGCAGCATCCTCAATATAAGTGACAGAGGTGACCCTGCTGCATCCTCAATATAAGTGACAGAGGTGGTCCTGCTGCATCCTCAATATAAGTGACAGAGGTGGTCCTGCTGCATCCTCAATATAAGTGACAGAGGTGACCCTGCTGCATCCTCAATATAAGTGACAGAGGTGACCCTGCGGCATCCTCAATATAAGTGTCAGAGGTGGTCCTGCTGCATCCTCAATAGAAGTGACAGAGGTGGTCCTGCTGAATCCTCAATATAAGTGACAGAGGTGACCCTGCTGCATCCTCAATATAAGTGACAGAGGTGGCCCTGCTGCATCCTCAATATAAGTGACACAGGTGACCCTGCTGAATCCTCAATATAAGTGGCAGAGGTGGTCCTGCTGCATCCTCAATATAAGTGACAGAGGTGGTCCTGCTGCATCCTCAATATAAGTGACAGAGGTGACCCTGCGGCATCCTCAATATAAGTGTCAGAGGTGGTCCTGCTGCATCCTCAATATAAGTGTCAGAGGTGGTCCTGCTGCATCCTCAATTTAAGTGTCAGAGGTGACCCTGCTGAATCCGCAATATAAGTGACAGAGGTGATCCTGCTGCATCCTCAATATAAGTGACACAGGTGACCCTGCGGCATCCTCAATATAAGTGACAGAACTGGCCCTGCTGCATCCTCAATAAAAGTGAAAGCGGTGACCCTGCTGCATCCTCAATATAAGTGACAGGGGTGACCCTGCTGCATCCTCAATATAAGAGACAGAGGTGACCCTGCTGCATCCTCAATATAAGTGACAAAGGTGACCCTACTGCATCCTCAATATAAGGGACAGAGGTGACCCTGCTTCATCCTCAATATAAGTGACAGAGGTGGTCCTGCTGCATCCTCAATATACATGACAGAGGTGGTCCTGTTGCATCCTCAATATAAGTGTCAGAGGTGTTCATGCAGCATCCTCAATATAAGTGACAGAGGTGACCCTGCTGCATCCTCAATATGAGTGACAGAGGTGGTCCTGCTGCATCCTCAATATAAGTGACAGAAGTGACCCTGCTGCATCCTCAATATAAGTGACAGCGGTGATCCTGCTGCATCCTCAATATAAGTGACAGAGGTGACCCTGCTGCATCCTCAATATAAGTGACAGAGGTGGTCCTGGGGCATCCTCAATATAAGTGACAGAGGTGACCCTGCTGCATCCTCAATATAAGTGACAGAGGTGGTCCTGGGGCATCCTCAATATTAGGGACAGAGGTGGTCCTGCTGCATCCTCAATATAAGTGACAGAGGTGACCCTGCTGCATCCTCAATATAAGTGTCAGAGGTGGCCCTGCTGCATCCTCAATATAAGTGACAGAGGTGACCCTGCTGCATCCTCAATATAAGTGACAGAGGTGAACCTGCTGCATCCACAATATAAGTGACACAGGTGGTCCTGCTGCATCCTCAATATAAGTGTCAGAGGTGGTCCTGCTGCATCCTCAATATAAGTGACAGAGGTGGTCCTGCTGCATCCTCAATATAAATGACAGAGGTGGTCCTGCTGCATCCTCAATATAAATGACAGAGGTGGTTCTGCTACATCCTCAATATAAGTGTCAGAGGTGGTCCTGCTGCATCCTCAATATAAGTGACAGAGGTGACCCTGCTGCATCCTCAATATAAGTGACAGAGGTGGTCCTGCTGCATCCTCAATATATGTGACAAAGGTGACCCTGCTGAATCCTCAATATAAGTGGCAGAGGTGACCCTGCTGCATCCTCAATATAAATGACAGAGGTGGTCCTGCTGCATCCTCAATATAAGTGACTGCTGCATCCTCAATATAAGTGACAGAGGTGGTCCTGCTGCATCCTCAATATAAGTGATTGAGGTTGTCCTGCTGCATCCTCAATATAAATGACAGAGGTGGTCCTGCTGCATCCTCAATATAAGTGTCAGAGGTGGTCCTGCTGCATCCTCAATATAAGTGACAGAGGTGACCCTGCTGCATCCTCAATATAAGTGACAGAGGTGGTCCTGCTGCATCCTCAACATAAGTGACAGAGGTAGTCCTGCTGCATCCTCAATATAAGTGACAGAGGTGACCCTGCGGCATCCTCAATATAAGTGACAGAGGTGGTCCTGCCGCATCCTCGATATAAGTGACAGAGGTGGTCGTGCGGCATCCTCAATATAAGTGACAGAGGTGACCCTGCTGAATACTCAATATAAGTGACAGAGGTGGGCCTGTTGCATCCTCAATATAAGTGACAGAGGTGACCCTGCTGAATCCTCAATATAAGTGACACAGGTGACCCTGCTGAATCCTCAATATAAGTTACAGAGGTGACCCTGCTGGTTCCTCAATATAAGTGACAGAGGTGACCCTGCTGCATCCTCAATATAAGTGACAGAGGTGTTCCTGCAGCATCCTCAATATAAGTGACAGAGGTGGTCCTGCTGCATCCTCAATATGAGTGGCAGAGGTGACCCTGCTGCATCCTCAAAATAAGGGACAGAGGTGACCCTGCCACATCCTCAATATAAGAGACAGAGGTGGTCCTGCTGCATCCTCAATAGAAGTGACAGAGGTGGTCCTGCTGCATCCTCAATATAAGTGACAGAGGTGTTCCTGCTGCATCCTCAATATAAGTGACAGAGGTGTCCCTGCGGCATCCTCAATAGAAGTGACAGAGGTAGTCCTGCTGCATCCTCAATATAAGTGACAGAGGTGTTCCTGCTGCATCCTCAATATAAGTAACAGAGAAGTCCTGCTGCATCCTCAGTATAAGTGACAGAGGTGACCCTGCTGCATCCTCAATATAAGTGACAGAGGTGGTCCTGCTGCATCCTCAATATAAGTGACAGAGGTGACCCTGCGGCATCCTCAATATAAGTGTCAGAGGTGGTCCTGCTGCATCCTCAATATAAGTGACAGAGGTGGTCCTGCTGAATCCTCAATATAAGTGGCAGAGGTGGTCCTGCTGCATCCTCAATATAAGTGACAGAGGTGGTCCTGCTGCATCCTCAATATAAGTGACAGAGGTGACCCTGCGGCATCCTCAATATAAGTGTCAGAGGTGGTCCTGCTGCATCCTCAATATAAGTGTCAGAGGTGGTCCTGCTGCATCCTCAATTTAAGTGTCAGAGGTGACCCTGCTGAATCCTCAATATAAGTGACAGAGGTGATCCTGCTGCATCCTCAATATAAGTGACACAGGTGACCCTGCAGCATCCTCAATATAAGTGACAGAGCTGGCCCTGCTGCATCCTCAATAAAAGTGAAAGAGGTGACCCTGCTGCATCCTCAATATAAGTGACAGGGGTGACCCTGCTGCATCCTCAATATAAGTGACAAAGGTGACCCTGCTGCATCCTCAATATAAGGGACAGAGGTGACCCTGCTTCATCCTCAATATAAGTGACAGAGGTGGTCCTGCTGCATCCTCAATATACGTGACAGAGGTGGTCCTGTTGCATCCTCAATATAAGTGTCAGAGGAGTTCATGCATAAGCATGGGCGAATTTTGCGAATCTCGCGTTCGCGAATTTTGCGGATTTGCAAACTCGCAATCCGCAAAATCCGTGAATTCTCGCGAATTTGAGGATTTTTTTTGTGTGTTTGCGCGGGTTTCTGCCAGTTCGCGAGGGTTTTGTACAATGTCGCAAATTGCGAACTTACCTGTCGGGTCGCAAGTTTTGCGAACTTGTTGTTTCTACGTGTCCAGCCTGTTTGGGACACTCTTCTTCATCACTGCCACTCTCTGTCACCACTGCCACTCTCTGACTACTCATGCCACCCTCTGGCCCACCCATGCCACCCTCTGTTTCATCACAGCACCCTCTGGTTGTCCAGTCAGTGTACATTATTGTGGCAACGCAAGCACACCTTCCCTGCCTCAAGTGACCTGAATTAATTTGGGGCTGATTAATGTGTCACAGAATATTTTTTTAGCTGGCACCTGCTTCCTTAGTGCTTCCTGATTAGTGATCTTTTGCACTTGCTAAGTGCTTTCATTGTTGCAAAATTAGTTACAACACCTGCCCTGCCCCAACTGACAATAATGAATTAGGGGCTGATTAATGGATTTGAACTTCCAGCCTGGCTCCTGCTTGTCTCCCTTAGCTGTAATTCAGGACCTTTGTGGCATATGTGTAACTATTCTGAGGTTCAGAGCAGGGTCACATAATAGTTGCAACTGGCAACTGAACTCTGGAGGGGCCCCTCAGGAAGCACTACAGGAAATGGCTACTAATGATGAGCCTGAACTTTTGAACCTGCTAAAGTAGTTTCAGTTTTGCTCGTATTTCTGCAATTTTGCACTTATTCGCGGGGCGCGAAGTTGTACTGGGAAGCCGCGAACTCACGCGAACAGTGCGAGCAAAATCCGCTGCTCGCGGATTTGCGGATTTTGAGGGAGATTCGCGAATCTCGTGGATTGGGAATTTACCGAAAATCCGCAAAATCCGCGAGCGAAACTGATTTTCCGCCCATGCTTATTCATGAAGCACCCTCAATATAAGTGACAGAGGTGACCCTGCTGCATCCTCAATATAAGTGACAGAGGTGGTCCTGCTGCATCCTCAATATAAGTGACAGAGGTGACCCTGCTGCATCCTCAATATAAGGGACAGAGGTGACCCTGCTTCATCCTCAATATATGTGACAGAGGTGACCCTGCGGTATCCTCAATATAAGTGTCAGAGGTGGTCCTGCTGCATCCTCAATATAAGTGTCAGAGGTGGTCCTGCTGCATCCTCAATTTAAGTGTCAGAGGTGACCCTGCTGAATCCTCAATATAAGTGACAGAGGTGATCCTGCTGCATCCTCAATATAAGTGACACAGGTGACCCTGCGGCATCCTCAATATAAGTGACAGAGCTGGCCCTGCTGCATCCTCAATAAAAGTGAAAGAGGTGACCCTGCTGCATCCTCAATATAAGTGACAGGGGTGACCCTGCTGCATCCTCAATATAAGAGACAGAGGTGACCCTGCTGCATCCTCAATATAAGTGACAAAGGTGACCCTGCTGCATCCTCAATATAAGGGACAGAGGTGACCCTGCTTCATCCTCAATATAAGTGACAGAGGTGGTCCTGCTGCATCCTCAATATACGTGACAGAGGTGGTCCTGTTGCATCCTCAATATAAGTGTCAGAGGTGTTCATGCAGCATCCTCAATATAAGTGACAGAGGTGACCCTGCTGCATCCTCAATATAAGTGACAGAGGTGGTCCTGCTGCATCCTCAATATAAGTGACAGAGGTGACCCTGCTGCATCCTCAATATAAGTGACAGCGGTGATCCTGCTGCATCCTCAATATAAGTGACAGAGGTGACCCTGCTGCATCCTCAATATAAGTGACAGAGGTGGTCCTGGGGCATCCTCAATATAAGGGACAGAGGTGACCCTGCTGCATCCTCAATATAAGTGACAGAGGTGGTCCTGGGGCATCCTCAATATTAGGGACAGAGGTGGTCCTGCTGCATCCTCAATATAAGTGACAGAGGTGACCCTGCTGCATCCTCAATATAAGTGTCAGAGGTGGCCCTGCTGCATCCTCAATATAAGTGACAGAGGTGACCCTGCTGCATCCTCAATATAAGTGACAGAGGTGACCCTGCTGCATCCACAATATAAGTGACACAGGTGGTCCTGCTGCATCCTCAATATAAGTGTCATAGGTGGTCCGGCTGCATCCTCAATATAAATGACAGAGGTGGACCTCCTGCATCCTCAATATAAGTGACACAGGTGACCCTGCTGAATCCTCAATATAAGTGACAGAGGTGACCCTGCTGCATCCTCAATATAAGTGTCAGAGGTGGTCCTGCTGCATCCTCAATATAAGTGACAGAGGTGGTCCTGCTGCATCCTCAATATAAATGACAGAGGTGGTCCTGCTGCATCCTCAATATAAATGACAGAGGTGGTTCTGCTGCATCCTCAATATAAGTGTCAGAGGTGGTCCTGCTGCATCCTCAATATAAGTGACAGAGGTGGTCCTGCTGCATCCTCAATATATGTGACAAAGGTGACCCTGCTGAATCCTCAATATAAGTGGCAGAGGTGACCCTGCTGCATCCTCAATATAAATGACAGAGGTGGTCCTGCTGCATCCTCAATATAAGTGTCAGAGGTGGTCCTGCTGCATCCTCAATATAAGTGACTGCTGCATCCTCAATATAAGTGACAGAGGTGGTCCTGCTGCATCCTCAATATAAGTGATTGAGGTTGTCCTGCTGCATCCTCAATATAAATGACAGAGGTGGTCCTGCTGCATCCTCAATATAAGTGTCAGAGGTGGTCCTGCTGCATCCTCAATATAAGTGACAGAGGTGACCCTGCTGCATCCTCAATATAAGTGGCAGAGGTGGTCCTGCTGCATCCTCAACATAAGTGACAGAGGTAGTCCTGCTGCATCCTCAATATAAGTGACAGAGGTGACCCTGCGGCATCCTCAATATAAGTGACAGAGGTGGTCCTGCCGCATCCTCGATATAAGTGACAGAGGTGGTCGTGCGGCATCCTCAATATAAGTGACAGAGGTGACCCTGCTGAATACTTAATATAAGTGACAGAGGTGGGCCTGTTGCATCCTCAATATAAGTGACAGAGGTGACCATGCTGAATCCTCAATATAAGTGACACAGGTGACCCTGTTGCATCCTCAATATAAGTGACAGAGGTGACCATGCTGAATCCTCAATATAAGTGACACAGGTGACCCTGCTGCATCCTCAATATAAGTGACAGAGGTGTTCCTGCAACATCCTCAATATAAGTGACAGAGGTGGTCCTGCTGCATCCTCAATATGAGTGGCAGAGGTGACCCTGCTGCATCCTCAATATAAGGGACAGAGGTGACCCTGCCACATCCTCAATATAAGAGACAGAGGTGGTCCTGCTGCATCCTCAATAGTAGTGACAGAGGTGGTCCTGCTGCATCCTCAATATAAGTGACAGAGGTGTTCCTGCTGCATCCTCAATATAAGTGACAGAGGTGTCCCTACGGCATCCTCAATAGAAGTGACAGAGGTGGTCCTGCTGCATCCTCAATATAAGTGACAGAGGTGTTCCTGCTGCATCCTCAATATAAGTAACAGAGAAGTCCTGCTGCATCCTCAGTATAAGTGACAGAGGTGACCCTGCTGCATCCTCAATATAAGTGACAGAGGTGGTCCTGCTGCATCCTCAATATAAGTGACAGAGGTGACCCTGCTGCATCCTCAATATAAGTGACAGATGTGGTCCTGCTGCATCCTCAATATAAGTGTCAGAGGTGGTCCTGCTGCATTCTCAATATAAGTGACAGAGGTGACCCTGCTGCATCCTCAATATAAGTGACAGAGGTGGTCCTGCTGCATCCTCAATATAAGTGACAGAAGTGACCCTGCTGCATCCTCAATATAAGTGACAGCGGTGATCCAGCTGCATCCTCAATATAAGTGTCAGAGGTGACCCTGCTGCATCCTCAATATAAGTGACAGAGGTGGTCCTGGGGCATCCTCAATATAAGGGACAGAGGTGACCCTGCTGCATCCTCAATATAAGTGACAGAGGTAGTCCTGGGGCATCCTCAATTTTAGGGACAGAGGTGGTCCTGCTGCATCCTCAATATAAGTGACAGAGGTGACCCTGCTGCATCCTCAATATAAGTGTCAGAGGTGGCCCTGCTGCATCCTCAATATAAGTGACAGAGGTGACCCTGCTGCATCCTCAATATAAGTGACAGAGGTGACCCTGCTGCATCCACAATATAAGTGACACAGGTGGTTCTGCTGCATCCTCAATATAAGTGTCAGAGGTGGTCCGGCTGCATCCTCAATATAAATGACAGAGGTGGACCTCCTGCATCCTCAATATAAGTGACACAGGTGACCCTGCTGAATCCTCAATATAAGTGACAGAGGTGACCCTGCTGCATCCTCAATATAAGTGTCAGAGGTGGTCCTGCTGCACCCTCAATATAAGTGACAGAGGTGGTCCTGCTGCATCCTCAATATAAATGACAGAGGTGGTCCTTCTGCATCCTCAATATAAATGACAGAGGTGGTTCTGCTGCATCCTCAATATAAGTGTCAGAGGTGGTCCTGCTGCATCCTCAATATAAGTGACAGAGGTGACCCTGCTGCATCCTCAATATAAGTGACAGAGGTGGTCCTGCTGCACCCTCAATATATGTGACAAAGGTGACCCTGCTGAATCCTCAATATAAGTGGCAGAGGTGACCCTGCTGCATCCTCAATATAAATGACAGAGGTGGTCCTGCTGCATCCTCAATATAAGTGTCAGAGGTGGTCCTGCTGCATCCTCAATATAAGTGACTGCTGCATCCTCAATGTAAGTGACAGAGGTGGTCCTGCTGCATCCTCAATATAAGTGATTGAGGTTGTCCTGCTGCATCCTCAATATAAATGACAGAGGTGGTCCTGCTGCATCCTCAATATAAGTGTCAGAGGTGGTCCTGCTGCATCCTCAATATAAGTGACAGAGGTTTCCCTGCTGCATCCTCAATATAAGTGACAGAGGTGGTCCTGCTGCATCCTCAACATAAGTGACAGAGGTAGTCCTGCTGCATCCTCAATATAAGTGACAGAGGTGACCCTGCGGCATCCTCAATATAAGTGACAGAGGTGGTCCTGCCGCATCCTCGATATAAGTGACAGAGGTGGTCGTGCGGCATCCTCAATATAAGTGACAGAGGTGACCCTGCTGAATACTCAATATAAGTGACAGAGGTGGGCCTGTTGCATCCTCAATATAAGTGACAGAGGTGACCCTGCTGAATCCTCAATATAAGTGACACAGGTGACCCTGCTGAATCCTCAATATAAGTTACAGAGGTGACCCTGCTGGTTCCTCAATATAAGTGACAGAGGTGACCCTGCTGCATCCTCAATATAAGTGACAGAGGTGTTCCTGCAGCATCCTCAATATAAGTGACAGAGGTGGTCCTGCTGCATCCTCAATATGAGTGGCAGAGGTGACCCTGCTGCATCCTCAATATAAGGGACAGAGGTGACCCTGCCACATCCTCAATATAAGAGACAGAGGTGGTCCTGCTGCATCCTCAATAGAAGTGACAGAGGTGGTCCTGCTGCATCCTCAATATAAGTGACAGAGGTGTTCCTGCTGCATCCTCAATATAAGTGACAGAGGTGTCCCTGCGGCATCCTCAATAGAAGTGACAGAGGTGGTCCTGCTGCATCCTCAATATAAGTGACAGAGGTGTTCCTGCTGCATCCTCAATATAAGTAACAGAGAAGTCGTGCTGCATCCTCAGTATAAGTGACAGAGGTGACCCTGCTGCATCCTCAATATAAGTGACAGAGGTGGTCCTGCTGCATCCTCAATATAAGTGACAGAGGTGACCCTGCGGCATCCTCAATATAAGTGTCAGAGGTGGTCCTGCTGCATCCTCAATATAAGTGACAGAGGTGGTCCTGCTGAATCCTCAATATAAGTGGCAGAGGTGGTCCTGCTGCATCCTCAATATAAGTGACAGAGGTGGTCCTGCTGTATCCTCAATATAAGTGACAGAGGTGACCCTGCGGCATCCTCAATATAAGTGTCAGAGGTGGTCCTGCTGCATCCTCAATATAAGTGTCAGAGGTGGTCCTGCTGCATCCTCAATTTAAGTGTCAGAGGTGACCCTGCTGAATCCTCAATATAAGTGACAGAGGTGATCCTGCTGCATCCTCAATATAAGTGACACAGGTGACCCTGCAGCATACTCAATATAAGTGACAGAGCTGGCCCTGCTTCATCCTCAATAAAAGTGAAAGAGGTGACCCTGCTGCATCCTCAATATAAGTGACAGGGGTGACCCTGCTGCATCCTCAATATAAGTGACAAAGGTGACCCTGCTGCATCCTCAATGTAAGGGACAGAGGTGACCCTGCTTCATCCTCAATATAAGTGACAGAGGTGGTCCTGCTGCATCCTCAATATACGTGACAGAGGTGGTCCTGTTGCATCCTCAATTTAAGTGTCAGAGGTGACCCTGCTGAATCCTCAATATAAGTGACAGAGGTGATCCTGCTGCATCCTCAATATAAGTGACACAGGTGACCCTGCAGCATACTCAATATAAGTGACAGAGCTGGCCCTGCTTCATCCTCAATAAAAGTGAAAGAGGTGACCCTGCTGCATCCTCAATATAAGTGACAGGGGTGACCCTGCTGCATCCTCAATATAAGTGACAAAGGTGACCCTGCTGCATCCTCAATGTAAGGGACAGAGGTGACCCTGCTTCATCCTCAATATAAGTGACAGAGGTGGTCCTGCTGCATCCTCAATATACGTGACAGAGGTGGTCCTGTTGCATCCTCAATATAAGTGTCAGAGGAGTTCATGCATAAGCATGGGCGAATTTTGCGAATCTCGCGTTCGCGAATTTTGCGGATTTGCAAACTCGCAATCCGCAAAATCCGTGAATTCTCGCGAATTTGCGGATTTTTTTTTGTGTGTTTACGCGGGTTTCTGCCAGTTCGCGAGGGTTTTGTACAATGTCGCAAATTGCGAACTTACCTGTCGGGTCGCAAGTTTCGCGAACTTGTTGTTTC
Organism: Lissotriton helveticus; assembly: GCF_964261635.1. Classification (NCBI taxonomy): domain Eukaryota; kingdom Metazoa; phylum Chordata; class Amphibia; order Caudata; family Salamandridae; genus Lissotriton; species Lissotriton helveticus. Next base: position 423,978,315 of record NC_136058.1, read on the forward strand.
TACGTGTCCAGCCTGTTTGGGACACTCTTCTTCATCACTGCCACTCTCTGTCACCACTGCCACTCTCTGACTACTCATGCCACCCTCTGGCCCACCCATGCCACCCTCTGTTTCATCACAGTACCCTCTGGTTGTCCAGTCAGTGTACATTATTGTGGCAACGCAAGCACACCTTCCCTGCCTCAAGTGACCTGAATTAATTTGGGGCGGATTAATGTGTCACAGAATATTTTTTTAGCTGGCACCTGCTTCCTTAGTGCTTCCTGATTAGTGATCTTTTGCACTTGCTAAGTGCTTTCATTGTTGCAAAATTAGTTACAACACCTGCCCTGCCCCAACTGACAATAATGAATTAGGGGCTGATTAATGGATTTGAACTTCCAGCCTGGCTCCTGCTTGTCTCCCTTAGCTGTAATTCAGGACCTTTGTGGCATATGTGTAACTATTCTGAGGTTCAGAGCAGGGTCACATAAAAGTTGCAACTGGCAACTGAACTCTGGAGGGGCCCCTCAGGAAGCACTACAGGAAATGGCTACTAATGATGAGCCTGAACTTTTGAACCTGGTAAGTAGTTTCAGTTTTGCTCGTATTTCTGCAATTTTGCACTTATTCGCGGGGCGCGAAGTTGTACTGGGAAGCCGCGAACTCACGCGAACAGTGCGAGCAAAATCCGCTGCTCGCGGATTTGCGGATTTTGCGGGAGATTCGCGAATCTCGCGGATTGCGAATTTACCGAAAATCCGCGAGCGAAACGGATTTTCCGCCCATGCTTATTCATGCAGCACCCTCAATATAAGTGACAGAGGTGACCCTGCTGCATCCTCAATATAAGTGACAGAGGTGGTCCTGCTGCATCCTCAATATAAGTGACAGAGGTGACCCTGCTGCATCCTCAATATAAGGGACAGAGGTGACCCTGCTTCATCCTCAATATATGTGACAGAGGTGACCCTGCGGTATCCTCAATATAAGTGTCAGAGGTGGTCCTGCTGCATCCTCAATATAAGTGTCAGAGGTGGTCCTGCTGCATCCTCAATTTAAGTGTCAGAGGTGACCCTGCTGAATCCTCAATATAAGTGACAGAGGTGATCCTGCTGCATCCTCATATAAGTGACACAGGTGACCCTGCAGCATCCTCAATATAAGTGACAGAGCTGGCCCTGCTGCATCCTCAATAAAAGTGAAAGAGGTGACCCTGCTGCATCCTCAATATAAGTGACAGGGGTGACCCTGCTGCATCCTCAATATAAGAGACAGAGGTGACCCTGCTGCATCCTCAATATAAGTGACAAAGGTGACCCTGCTGCATCCTCAATATAAGTGTCAGAGGTGACCCTGCTGCATCCTCAATATAAATGACAGAGGTGACCCTGCTGCATCCTCAATATAAGTGTCAGAGGTGACCCTGCGGCATCCTCAATATAAGTGACAGAGGTGACCCTGCTGCATCCTCAATATAAGTGACAGAGGTGACATTGCTGAATTCTCAATATAAGTGACAGAAGTGGTCCTGCTGCATCCTCAATATAAGTGACAGAGGTGGTCCTGCAGCATCCTCAATATAAATGACAGAGGTGGTCCTGCTGTATCCTCAATATAAGTGTCAAAAGTGGTCCTGCTGCATCCTCAATATAAGTGACAGAGGTGACCCTGCTGCATCCTCAATATAAATGACAGAGGTGGTCCTGCAGCATCCTCAATATAAGTGACAGAGGTGGCTGTGCTGTATCCTCAATATAAGTGTCAGATGTAACCCTGCTGCATCCTCAATATAAGTGACAGAGGTGGTCCTGATGCATCCTCAATATAAATGTCAGAGGTGGTCCTGCTGCATCCTCAATATAAGTGACAGAGTTGGCCCTGCTGCATCCTCAATATAAGTGAGAGAGGTGGTCCTGCTGCATCCTCAATATAAGTGACAGAGGTGACCCTGCTGCATCCTCATTCCTCAATATTAGTGACAGAGGTGGTTCTGCTGCATCCTCAATATAAGTGACAGAGGTGGTCCTGCTGCATCCTCAATATAAATGACAGAGGTGGTCCTGCTGCATCCTCAATATAAGTGACAGAGGTAATCCTGCTGAATCCTCAATGTAAGTGACAGAGGTGGTCCTGCTGAATCCTCAATATAAGTGACAGAGGTGGTCCTGCTTCATCCTCAATATAAATGACAGAGGTGGTCCTGCTGCATCCTCAATATAAGTGTCAGAGGTGGTCCTGCTGCATCCTCAATATAAGTGACAGAGGTGACCCTGCTGAATCCTCAATATAAGTGACAGAGGTGGTCCTGCTGCATCCTCAATATAAATGACAGAGGTGGTCCTGCTGCATCCTCAATATAAGTGACAGAGACAGAGGTGACCCTGCTGCATCCTCAATATAAGTGTCAGAGGTGGTCCTGCTGCATCCTCAATATATGTGACACAGGTGACCCTGCTGAATCCTCAATATAAGTGGCAGAGGTGACCCTGCTGCATCCTCAATATAAATGACAGAGGTGGTCCTGCTGCATCCTCAATATAAGTGTCAGAGGTGGTCCTGCTGCATCCTCAATATAAGTGACAGAGGCGGTCCTACTGCATCCTCAATATAAGTGACAGAGGTGACCCTGCTGCATCCTCAATATAAGTGACAGAGGTGGTCCTGCTGCATCCTCAATATAAGTGAGAGAGGTGGTCCTGCAGCATCCTCAATATAAATGACAGATGTGGTCCTGCTGCATCCTTAATATAAGTGTCAGAGGTGGTCCTGCTGCATCCTCAATATAAGTGACAGAGGTGACCCTACTGCATCCTCAATATAAGTGACAGAGGTGACCCTGCAGAATCCATCCATATAAGAGAAAGAGGTGACCCTGCTTCATCCTCAATATAAGAGACAGAGGTGACCCTGCTGCATCCTCAATATAAATGACAGATGTGGTCCTGCTTCATCCTTAATATAAGTGTCAGAGGTGGTCCTGCTGCATCCTCAATATAAGTGACAGAGGTGGTCCTGCTGCATTCTCAATATAAGTGACAGAGGTGGTCCTGCTGCACCCTTAATATAAGTGACAGAGGTGGTCCTGCAGCATCCTCAATATAAATGAAAGAGGTGGTCCTGCTGTATCCTCAATATAAGTGTCAAAGGTGGTCCTGCTGCATCCTCAATATAAGTGACAGAGCTGTCCCTGCTGCATCCTCAATATAAATGACAGAGGTGGTCCTGCAGCATCCTCAATATAAGTGACAGAGGTGGCCGTGCTGTATCCTCAATATAAGTGTCAGATGTAACCCTGCTGCATCCTCAATATAAGTGACAGAGGTGGTCCTGATGCATCCTCAATATAAATGTCAGAGGTGGTCCTGCTGCATCCTCAATATAAGTGACAGAGGTTGCCCTGCTGCATCCTCAATATAAGTGACAGAGGTGGTCCTGCTGCATCCTCAATATAAGTGACAGAGGTGACCCTGCTGCATCCTCATTCCTCAATATTAGTGACAGAGGTGGTTCTGCTGCATCCTCAATATATAAGTGACAGAGGTGGTCCTGCTGCATCCTCAATATAAATGACAGAGGTGGTCCTGCTGCATCCTCAATATAAGTGACAGAGGTGATCCTGCTGAATCCTCAATGTAAGTGACAGAGGTGGTCCTGCTGAATCCTCAATATAAGTGACAGAGGTGGTCCTGCTGCATCCTCAATATAAGTGACAGAGGTGGTCCTGCTTCATCCTCAATATAAATGACAGAGGTGGACCTGCTGCATCCTCAATATAAGTGTCAGAGGTGGTCCTGCTGCATCCTCAATATAAGTGACAGAGGTGACCCTGCTGAATCCTCAATATAAGTGACAGAGGTGGTCCTGCTGCATCCTCAATATAAATGACAGAGGTGGTCCTGCTGCATCCTCAATATAAGTGACAGAGACAGAGGTGACCCTGCTGCATCCTCAATATAAGTGTCAGAGGTGGTCCTGCTGCATCCTCAATATATGTGACACAGGTGACCCTGCTGAATCCTCAATATAAGTGGCAGAGGTGACCCTGCTGCATCCTCAATATAAATGACAGATGTGGTCCTGCTGCATCCTCAATATAAGTGTCAGAGGTGGTCCTGCTGCATCCTCAATATAAGTGACAGAGGTGGTCCTACTGCATCCTCAATATAAGTGACAGAGGTGACCCTGCTGCATCCTCAATATAAGAGACAGAGGTGGTCCTGCTGCATCCTCAATAGAAGTGACAGAGGTGGTCCTGCTGCATCCTCAATATACGTGACAGAGGTGGTCCTGTTGCATCCTCAATATAAGTGTCAGATGTGTTCATGCAGCTTCCTCAATATAAGTGACAGAGATGACCCTGCTGCATCCTCAATATAAGTGACAGAGGTGGTCCAGCTGCATTCTCAATATAAGTGACAGAGGTGACCCTGCTGCATCCTCAATATAAGTGACAGCAGTGATCCTGCTGCATCCTCAATATAAGTGACAGAGGTGACCCTGCTGCATCCTCAATATAAGTGACAGAGGTGGTCCTGGGGCATCCTCAATATAAGGGACAGAGGTGACCCTGCTGCATCCTCAATATAAGTGACAGAGGTGGTCCTGGGGCATCCTCAATATTAGGGACAGAGGTGGTCCTGCTGCATCCTCAATATAAGTGACAGAGGTGACCCTACTGCATCCTCTAATATAAGTGACAGAGGTGGCCCTGCTGCATCCTCAATATAAGTGACAGAGGTGACCCTGCTGCATCCTCAATGTAAGTGACGGAGGTGACCCTGCTGCATCCACAATATAAGTGACACAGGTGGTCCTGCTGCATCCTCAATATAAGTGACAGAGGTGACCCTGCTGCATCCTCAATATAAGTGACAGAGGTGGTCCTGGGGCATCCTCAATATAAGGGACAGAGGTGACCCTGCTGCATCCTCAATATAAGTGACAGAGGTGGTCCTGGGGCATCCTCAATATTAGGGACAGAGGTGACCCTGCTGCATCCTCAATGTAAGTGACGGAGGTGACCCTGCTGCATCCACAATATAAGTGACACAGGTGGTCCTGCTGCATCCTCAATATAAGTGTCAGAGGTGACCCTGCTGCATCCTCAATGTAAGTGACGGAGGTGACCCTGCTGCATCCACAATATAAGTGACACAGGTGGTCCTGCTGCATCCTCAATATAAGTGTCAGAGGTGGCCCTGCTGCATCCTCAATATAAGTGACAGAGGTGACCCTGCTGCATCCTCAATATAAGTGACAGAGCTGACCCTGCTGCATCCACAATATAAGTGACACAGAGGGTCCTGCTGCATCCTCAATATAAGTGTCAGAGGTGGACCGGCTGCATCCTCAATATAAATGACAGAGGTGGACCTCCTGCATCCTCAATATAAGTGACACAGGTGACCCTGCTGAATCCTCAATATAAGTTACAGAGGTGACCCTGCTGCATCCTCAATATAAGTGTCAGAGGTGGTCCTGCTGCATCCTCAATATAAGTGACAGAGGTGGTCCTGCTGCATCCTCAATATAAATGACAGAGGTGGTCCTGCTGCATCCTCAATATAAATGACAGAGGTGGTTCTGCTGCATCCTCAATATAAGTATCAGAGGTGGTCCTGCTGCATCCTCAATATAAGTGACAGAGGTGACCCTGCTGCATCCTCAATATAAGTGACAGAGGTGGTCCTGCTGCATCCTCAATATATGTGACAAAGGTGACCCTGCTGAATCCTCAATATAAGTGGCAGAGGTGACCCTGCTGCATTCTCAATATAAATGACAGAGGTGGTCCTGCTGCATCCTCAATATAAGTGTCAGAGGTGGTCCTGCTGCATCCTCAATATAAGTGACTGCTGCATCCTCAATATAAGTGACAGAGGTGGTCCTGCTGCATCCTCAATATAAGTGACAGAGGTTGTCCTGCTGCATCCTCAATATAAATGACAGAGGTGGTCCTGCTGCATCCTCAATATAAGTGACAGAGGTGGTCCTGCTGCATCCTCAATATAAGTGTCAGAGGTGGTCCTGCTGCATCCTCAATATAAGTGTCAGAGGTGGCCCTGCTGCATCCTCAATATAAGTGAGAGAGGTGGTCCTGCTGCATCCTCAACATAAGTGACAGAGGTAGTCCTGCTGCATCCTCAATACAAGTGGCAGAGGTGACCCTGCTGCATCCTCAATATAAGGGACAGAGGTGACCCTGCCACATCCTCAATATAAGAGACAGAGGTGATCCTGCTGCATCCTCAATAGAAGTGACAGAGGTGGTCCTGCTGCATCCTCAATATAAGTGACAGAGGTGTTCCTACTGCATCCTCAATATAAGTGACAGAGGTGTCCCTGCGGCATCCTCAATATAAGTGACAGAGGTGAGCCTGCTGCATCCTCAATATAAGTGATAGAGGTGGTCTTGCTGCATCCTCAATATAAGTGAAAGAGGTGGTCCTGCTGCATCCTAAATATACGTGTCAGAGGTGGTCCTGCTGCATCCTCAATATAAGTGACAGAGGTGACCCTACTGCATCCTCAATATAAGTGACAGAGGTGACCCTGCTGAATCCTCAATATAAGAGACAGAGGTGACCCTGCTGCATCCTCAATATAAGAGACAGAGGTGACCCTGCTGCATCCTCAATATAAGTGACACGGGTGGTCCTCGTGCATCTTCGATATAAGTGACAGAGGTGACCCTGCTGAATCCTCAATATAAGTGTCAGAGGTGGTCCTGCTGCATCCTCAATATAAGTGACAGAGGTGATACTGCTGCATCCTCAATATAAGTGACAGAGGTGGTCCTGCTGCATCCTCAATATAAGTGGCAGAGGTGACCCTGCTGCATCCTCAATATAAGGGACAGAGGTGACCCTGCCACATCTTCAATATAAGAGACAAAGGTGGTCCTGCTGCATCCTCAATAGAAGTGACAGAGGTGGTCCTGCTGCATGCTCAATATAAGTGACAGAGGTGTTCTTACTGCATCCTCAATATAAGTGACAGAGGTGTCCCTGTGGCATCCTCAATATATTTACAGAGGTGAGCCTGCTGCATCCTCAATATAAGTGAAAGAGGTGGTCCTGCAGCATCCTCAATATAAATGACAGATGCGGTCCTGCTGCATCCTTAATATACGTGTCAGAGGTGGTCCTGCTGCATCCTCAATATAAGTGACAGAGGTGACCCTACTGCATCCTCAATATAAGTGACAGAGGTGACCCTGCTGAATCCTCAATATAAGAGACAGAGGTGACCCTGCTGCATCCTCAATATAAGAGACAGAGGTGACCCTGCTGCATCCTCAATATAAGTGACACGGGTGGTCCTCGTGCATCTTCGATATAAGTGACAGAGGTGACCCTGCTGAATCCTCAATATAAGTGTCAGAGGTGGTCCTGCTGCATCCTCAATATAAGTGACAGAGGTGGTCCTGCTGCATCCTCAATATAAGTGACAGAGGTTTTCCTGCTGAATCCTCAATATAAATGACAGAGGTGGTCCTTCTGCATCCTCAATATAAGTGTCAGAGGTGGTCCTGCTGCATCCTCAATATAAGTGACAGAGGTGACCCTGCTGAATACTCAATATAAGTGACAGAGGTGGGCCTGTTGCATCCTCAATATAAGTGACAGAGGTGACCCTGCTGAATCCTCAATATAAGTGGCACAGGTGACCCTGCTGAATCCTCAATATAAGTGACAGAGGTGACCCTGCTGCATCCTCAATATAAGTGTCAGAGGTGGTCCTGCTGCATCCTCAATATATGTGACAAAGGTGGTCCTGCTGCATCCTCAATATAAGTGTCAGAGGTGGTCCTGCTGCATCCTCAATATAAGTGTCAGAGGTTGTCCTGCTGCATCCTCAATATAAATGACAGAGGTGGTCCTGCTGCATCTTCAATATAAGTGTCAGAGGTGTTCCTGCTGCATCCTCAATATAAGTGACAGAGGGCACCCTGCTGCATCCTCAATATAAATGACAGAGGTGGTCCTGCTGCATCCTCAATATAAGTGTCAGAGGTGGTCCTGCTGCATCCTCAATATAAGTGACAGAGGTGACCCTGCTGCATCCTCAATATAAGTGACAGAGGTGACATTGCTGAATTCTCAATATAAGTGACAGAAGTGGTCCTGCTGCATCCTCAATATAAGTGACAGAGGTGGTCCTGCAGCATCCTCAATATAAATGACAGAGGTGGTCCTGCTGTATCCTCAATATAAGTGTCAAAGGTGGTCCTGCTGCATCCTCAATATAAGTGACAGAGGTGACCCTGCTGCATCCTCAATATAAATGACAGAGGTGGTCCTGCAGCATCCTCAATATAAGTGACAGAGGTGGCCGTGCTGTATCCTCAATATAAGTGTCAGATGTAACCCTGCTGCATCCTCAATATAAGTGACAGAGGTGGTCCTGATGCATCCTCAATATAAATGTCAGAGGTGGTCCTGCTGCATCCTCAATATAAGTGACAGAGGTGGCCCTGCTGCAACCTCAATATAAGTGACAGAGGTGGTCCTGCTGCATCCTCAATATAAGTGACAGAGGTGACCCTGCTGCATCCTCATTCCTCAATATTAGTGACAGAGGTGGTTCTGCTGCATCCTCAATATAAGTGACAGAGGTGGTCCTGCTGCATCCTCAATATAAATGACAGAGGTGGTCCTGCTGCATCCTCAATATAAGTGTCAGAGGTGGTCCTGCTGCATCCTCAATATAAGTGACAGAGGTGGTCCTGCTGCATCCTCAACATAAGTGACAGAGGTAGTCCTGCTGCATCCTCAATATAAGTGGCAGAGGTGACCCTGCTGCATCCTCAATATATGGGACAGAGGTGACCCTGCCACATCCTCAATATAAGAGACAGAGGTGGTCCTGCTGCATCCTCAATAGAAGTGACAGAGGTGGTCCTGCTGCATCCTCAATATAAGTGACAGAGGTGTTCCTACTGCATCCTCAATATAAGTGACAGAGGTGTCCCTGCGGCATCCTCAATATAAGTGACAGAGGTGAGCCTGCTGCATCCTCAATATAAGTGACAGAGGTGGTCTTGCTGCATCCTCAATATAAGTGAAAGAGGTGGTCCTGCTGCATCCTTAATATACGTGTCAGAGGTGGTCCTGCTGCATCCTCAATATAAGTGACAGAGGTGACCCTACTGCATCCTCAATATAAGTGACAGAGGTGACCCTGCTGAATCCTCAATATAAGAGACAGAGGTGACCCTGCTGCATCCTCAATATAAGAGACAGAGGTGACCCTGCTGCATCCTCAATATAAGTGACACGGGTGGTCCTCGTGCATCCTCGATATAAGTGATAGAGGTGACCCTGCTGAATCCTCAATATAAGTGTCAGAGGTGGTCCTGCTGCATCCTCAATATAAGTGACAGAGGTGGTACTGCTGCATCCTCAATATAAGTGACAGAGGTGGTCCTGCTGCATCCTCAATATAAGTGGCAGAGGTGACCCTGCTGCATCCTCAATATAAGGGACAGAGGTGACCCTGCCACATCTTCAATATAAGAGACAAAGGTGGTCCTGCTGCATCCTCAATAGAAGTGACAGAGGTGGTCCTGCTGCATGCTCAATAGAAGTGACAGAGGTGTTCCTACTGCATCCTCAATATAAGTGACAGAGGTGTCCCTGTGGCATCCTCAATATATTTACAGAGGTGAGCCTGCTGCATTATCAATATAAGTGACAGAGGTGGTCCTGCTGCATCCTCAATATAAGTGAAAGAGGTGGTCCTGCAGCATCCTCAATATAAATGACAGATGTGGTCCTGCTGCATCCTTAATATACGTGTCAGAGGTGGTCCTGCTGCATCCTCAATATAAGTGACAGAGGTGACCCTACTGCATCCTCAATATAAGTGACAGAGGTGACCCTGCTGAATCCTCAATATAAGAGACAGAGGTGACCCTGCTGCATCCTCAATATAAGTGACACGGGTGGTCCTCGTGCATCTTCGATATAAGTGACAGAGGTGACCCTGCTGAATCCTCAATATAAGTGTCAGAGGTGGTCCTGCTGCATCCTCAATATAAGTGACAGAGGTGGTCCTGCTGCATCCTCAATATAAGTGACAGAGGTTTTCCTGCTGCATCCTCAATATAAATGACAGAGGTGGTCCTTCTGCATCCTCAATATAAGTGTCAGAGGTGGTCCTGCTGCATCCTCAATATAAGTGACAGAGGTGACCCTGCTGAATACTCAATATAAGTGACAGAGGTGGGCCTGTTGCATCCTCAATATAAGTGACAGAGGTGACCCTGCTGAATCCTCAATATAAGTGGCACAGGTGACCCTGCTGAATCCTCAATATAAGTGACAGAGGTGACCCTGCTGCATCCTCAATATAAGTGTCAGAGGTGGTCCTGCTGCATCCTCAATATATGTGACAAAGGTGGTCCTGCTGCATCCTCAATATAAGTGTCAGAGGTGGTCCTGCTGCATCCTCAATATAAGTGTCAGAGGTTGTCCTGCTGCATCCTCAATATAAATGACAGAGGTGGTCCTGCTGCATCTTCAATATAAGTGTCAGAGGTGTTCCTGCTGCATCCTCAATATAAGTGACAGAGGTGACCCTGCTGCATCCTCAATATAAATGACAGAGGTGGTCCTGCTGCATCCTCAATATAAGTGTCAGAGGTGGTCCTGCTGCATCCTCAATATAAGTGTCAGAGGTGACCCTGCTGCATCCTCAATATAAATGACCGAGGTGACCCTGCTGCATCCTCAATATAAGTGTCAGAGGTGACCCTGCGGCATCCTCAATATAAGTGACAGAGGTGACCCTGCTGCATCCTCAATATAAGTGACAGAGGTGACATTGCTGAATTCTCAATATAAGTGACAGAAGTGGTCCTGCTGCATCCTCAATATAAGTGACAGAGGTGGTCCTGCAGCATCCTCAATATAAATGACAGAGGTGGTCCTGCTGTATCCTCAATATAAGTGTCAAAAGTGGTCCTGCTGCATCCTCAATATAAGTGACAGAGGTGACCCTGCTGCATCCTCAATATAAATGACAGAGGTGGTCCTGCAGCATCCTCAATATAAGTGACAGAGGTGGCCGTGCTGTATCCTCAATATAAGTGTCAGATGTAACCCTGCTGCATCCTCAATATAAGTGACAGAGGTGGTCCTGATGCATCCTCAATATAAATGTCAGAGGTGGTCCTGCTGCATCCTCAATATAAATGACAGAGGTGGTTCTGCTGCATCCTCAATATAAGTGACAGAGGTGGTCCTGCTGCATCCTCAATATAAATGACAGAGGAGGTCCCGCTGCATCCTCAATATAAGTGACAGAGGTAATCCTGCTGAATCCTCAATGTAAGTGACAGAGGTGGTCCTGCTGAATCCTCAATATAAGTGACAGAGGTGGTCCTGCTTCATCCTCAATATAAATGACAGAGGTGGTCCTGCTGCATCCTCAATATAAGTGTCAGAGGTGGTCCTGCTGCATCCTCAATATAAGTGACAGAGGTGACCCTGCTGAATCCTCAATATAAGTGACAGAGGTGGTCCTGCTGCATCCTCAATATAAGTGACAGAGACACAGGTGACCCTGCTGAATCCTCAATATAAGTGGCAGAGGTGACCCTGCTGCATCCTCAATATAAATGACAGAGGTGGTCCTGCTGCATCCTCAATATAAGTGTCAGAGGTGGTCCTGCTGCATCCTCAATATAAGTGACAGAGGTGGTCCTACTGCATCCTCAATATAAGTGACAGAGGTGACCCTGCTGCATCCTCAATATAAGTGACAGAGGTGGTCCTGCTGCATCCTCAATATAAGTGAGAGAGGTGGTCCTGCAGCATCCTCAATATAAATGACAGATGTGGTCCTGCTGCATCCTTAATATAAGTGTCAGAGGTGGTCCTGCTGCATCCTCAATATAAGTGACAGAGGTGACCCTACTGCATCCTCAATATAAGTGACAGAGGTGACCCTGCAGAATCCATCCATATAAGAGAAAGAGGTGACCCTGCTTCATCCTCAATATAAGAGACAGAGGCGACCCTGCTGCATCCTCAATATAAATGACAGATGTGGTCCTGCTGCATCCTTAATATAAGTGTCAGAGGTGGTCCTGCTGCATCCTCAATATAAGTGACAGAGGTGGTCCTGCTGCATTCTCAATATAAGTGACAGAGGTGGTCCTGCTGCATCCTCAATATAAGTGACAGAGGTGGTCCTGCAGCATCCTCAATATAAATGAAAGAGGTGGTCCTGCTGTATCCTCAATATAAGTGTCAAAGGTGGTCCTGCTGCATCCTCAATATAAGTGACAGAGGTGACCCTGCTGCATCCTCAATATAAATGACAGAGGTGGTCCTGCAGCATCCTCAATATAAGTGACAGAGGTGGCCGTGCTGTATCCTCAATATAAGTGTCAGATGTAACCCTGCTGCATCCTCAATATAAGTGACAGAGGTGGTCCTGATGCATCCTCAATATAAATGTCAGAGGTGGTCCTGCTGCATCCTCAATATAAGTGACAGAGGTGGCCCTGCTGCATCCTCAATATAAGTGACAGAGGTGGTCCTGCTGCATCCTCAATATAAGTGACAGAGGTGACCCTGCTGCATCCTCATTCCTCAATATTAGTGACAGAGGTGGTTCTGCTGCATCCTCAATATATAAGTGACAGAGGTGGTCCTGCTGCATCCTCAATATAAATGACAGAGGTGGTCCTGCTGCATCCTCAATATAAGTGTCAGAGGTGGTCCTGCTGCATCCTCAATATAAGTGACAGAGGTGACCCTGCTGAATCCTCAATATAAGTGACAGAGGTGGTCCTGATGCATCCTCAATATAAATGTCAGAGGTGGTCCTGCTGCATCCTCAATATAAATGACAGAGGTGGTTCTGCTGCATCCTCAATATAAGTGACAGAGGTGGTCCTGCTGCATCCTCAATATAAATGACAGAGGAGGTCCCGCTGCATCCTCAATATAAGTGACAGAGGTAATCCTGCTGAATCCTCAATGTAAGTGACAGAGGTGGTCCTGCTGAATCCTCAATATAAGTGACAGAGGTGGTCCTGCTTCATCCTCAATATAAATGACAGAGGTGGTCCTGCTGCATCCTCAATATAAGTGTCAGAGGTGGTCCTGCTGCATCCTCAATATAAGTGACAGAGGTGACCCTGCTGAATCCTCAATATAAGTGACAGAGGTGGTCCTGCTGCATCCTCAATATAAGTGACAGAGACACAGGTGACCCTGCTGAATCCTCAATATAAGTGGCAGAGGTGACCCTGCTGCATCCTCAATATAAATGACAGAGGTGGTCCTGCTGCATCCTCAATATAAGTGTCAGAGGTGGTCCTGCTGCATCCTCAATATAAGTGACAGAGGTGGTCCTACTGCATCCTCAATATAAGTGACAGAGGTGACCCTGCTGCATCCTCAATATAAGTGACAGAGGTGGTCCTGCTGCATCCTCAATATAAGTGAGAGAGGTGGTCCTGCAGCATCCTCAATATAAATGACAGATGTGGTCCTGCTGCATCCTTAATATAAGTGTCAGAGGTGGTCCTGCTGCATCCTCAATATAAGTGACAGAGGTGACCCTACTGCATCCTCAATATAAGTGACAGAGGTGACCCTGCAGAATCCATCCATATAAGAGAAAGAGGTGACCCTGCTTCATCCTCAATATAAGAGACAGAGGTGACCCTGCTGCATCCTCAATATAAATGACAGATGTGGTCCTGCTGCATCCTTAATATAAGTGTCAGAGGTGGTCCTGCTGCATCCTCAATATAAGTGACAGAGGTGGTCCTGCTGCATTCTCAATATAAGTGACAGAGGTGGTCCTGCTGCATCCTCAATATAAGTGACAGAGGTGGTCCTGCAGCATCCTCAATATAAATGAAAGAGGTGGTCCTGCTGTATCCTCAATATAAGTGTCAAAGGTGGTCCTGCTGCATCCTCAATATAAGTGACAGAGGTGACCCTGCTGCATCCTCAATATAAATGACAGAGGTGGTCCTGCAGCATCCTCAATATAAGTGACAGAGGTGGCCGTGCTGTATCCTCAATATAAGTGTCAGATGTAACCCTGCTGCATCCTCAATATAAGTGACAGAGGTGGTCCTGATGCATCCTCAATATAAATGTCAGAGGTGGTCCTGCTGCATCCTCAATATAAGTGACAGAGGTGGCCCTGCTGCATCCTCAATATAAGTGACAGAGGTGGTCCTGCTGCATCCTCAATATAAGTGACAGAGGTGACCCTGCTGCATCCTCATTCCTCAATATTAGTGACAGAGGTGGTTCTGCTGCATCCTCAATATATAAGTGACAGAGGTGGTCCTGCTGCATCCTCAATATAAATGACAGAGGTGGTCCTGCTGCATCCTCAATATAAGTGACAGAGGTGATCCTGCTGAATCCTCAATGTAAGTGACAGAGGTGGTCCTGCTGAATCCTCAATATAAGTGACAGAGGTGGTCCTGCTGCATCCTCAATATAAGTGACAGAGGTGGTCCTGCTTCATCCTCAATATAAATGACAGAGGTGGTCCTGCTGCATCCTCAATATAAGTGTCAGAGGTGGTCCTGCTGCATCCTCAATATAAGTGACAGAGGTGACCCTGCTGAATCCTCAATATAAGTGACAGAGGTGGTCCTGCTGCATCCTCAATATAAATGACAGAGGTGGTCCTGCTGCATCCTCAATATAAGTGACAGAGACAGAGGTGACCCTGCTGCATCCTCAATATAAATGACAGAGGTGGTCCTGCTGCATCCTCAATATAAGTGTCAGAGGTGGTCCTGCTGCATCCTCAATATAAGTGACAGAGGTGGTCCTACTGCATCCTCAATATAAGTGACAGAGGTGACCCTGCTGCATCCTCAATATAAGTGACAGAGGTGGTCCTGCTGCATCCTCAATATAAGTGAGAGAGGTGGTCCTGCAGCATCCTCAATATAAATGACAGATGTGGTCCTGCTGCATCCTTAATATAAGTGTCAGAGGTGGTCCTGCTGCATCCTCAATATAAGTGACAGAGGTGACCCTACTGCATCCTCAATATAAGTGACAGAGGTGACCCTGCAGAATCCATCCATATAAGAGAAAGAGGTGACCCTGCTTCATCCTCAATATAAGAGACAGAGGTGACCCTGCTGCATCCTCAATATAAATGACAGATGTGGTCCTGCTGCATCCTTAATATAAGTGTCAGAGGTGGTCCTGCTGCATCCTCAATATAAGTGACAGAGGTGGTCCTGCTGCATTCTCAATATAAGTGACAGAGGTGGTCCTGCTGCATCCTCAATATAAGTGACAGAGGTGGTCCTGCAGCATCCTCAATATAAATGAAAGAGGTGGTCCTGCTGTATCCTCAATATAAGTGTCAAAGGTGGTCCTGCTGCATCCTCAATATAAGTGACAGAGGTGACCCTGCTGCATCCTCAATATAAATGACAGAGGTGGTCCTGCAGCATCCTCAATATAAGTGACAGAGGTGGCCGTGCTGTATCCTCAATATAAGTGTCAGATGTAACCCTGCTGCATCCTCAATATAAGTGACAGAGGTGGTCCTGATGCATCCTCAATATAAATGTCAGAGGTGGTCCTGCTGCATCCTCAATATAAGTGACAGAGGTGGCCCTGCTGCATCCTCAATATAAGTGACAGAGGTGGTCCTGCTGCATCCTCAATATAAGTGACAGAGGTGACCCTGCTGCATCCTCATTCCTCAATATTAGTGACAGAGGTGGTTCTGCTGCATCCTCAATATATAAGTGACAGAGGTGGTCCTGCTGCATCCTCAATATAAATGACAGAGGTGGTCCTGCTGCATCCTCAATATAAGTGACAGAGGTGATCCTGCTGAATCCTCAATGTAAGTGACAGAGGTGGTCCTGCTGAATCCTCAATATAAGTGACAGAGGTGGTCCTGCTGCATCCTCAATATAAGTGACAGAGGTGGTCCTGCTTCATCCTCAATATAAATGACAGAGGTGGTCCTGCTGCATCCTCAATATAAGTGTCAGAGGTGGTCCTGCTGCATCCTCAATATAAGTGACAGAGGTGACCCTGCTGAATCCTCAATATAAGTGACAGAGGTGGTCCTGCTGCATCCTCAATATAAATGACAGAGGTGGTCCTGCTGCATCCTCAATATAAGTGACAGAGACAGAGGTGACCCTGCTGCATCCTCAATATAAGTGTCAGAGGTGGTCCTGCTGCATCCTCAATATATGTGACACAGGTGACCCTGCTGAATCCTCAATATAAGTGGCAGAGGTGACCCTGCTGCATCCTCAATATAAATGACAGATGTGGTCCTGCTGCATCCTCAATATAAGTGTCAGAGGTGGTCCTGCTGCATCCTCAATATAAGTGACAGAGGTGGTCCTACTGCATCCTCAATATAAGTGACAGAGGTGACCCTGCTGCATCCTCAATATAAGTGACAGAGGTGGTCCTGCTGCATCCTCAATATAAGTGAGAGAGGTGGTCCTGCAGCATCCTCAATATAAATGACAGATGTGGTCCTGCTGCATCCTTAATATAAGTGTCAGAGGTGGTCCTGCTGCATCCTCAATATAAGTGACAGAGGTGACCCTAATGCATCCTCAATATAAGTGACAGAGGTGACCCTGCAGAATCCATCCATATACGAGAAAGAGGTGACCCTGCTTCATCCTCAATATAAGAGACAGAGGTGACCCTGCTGCATCCTCAATATAAATGACAGATGTGGTCCTGCTGCATCCTTAATATAAGTGTCAGAGGTGGTCCTGCTGCATCCTCAATATAAGTGACAGAGGTGGTCCTGCTGCATTCTCAATATAAGTGACAGAGGTGGTCCTGCTGCATCCTCAATATAAGTGACAGAGGTGGTCCTGCTGCATCCTCAATATAAGTGTCAGAGGTGGTCCTGCTGCATCCTCAATATAAGTGACAGAGGTGACCCTACTGCATCCTCAATATAAGTGACAGAGGTGACCCTGCTGAATCCTCAATATAAGAGACAGAGGTGACCCTGCTGCATCCTCAATATAAGAGACAGAGGTGACCCTGCTGCATCCTCAATATAAGTGACACGGGTGGTCCTCGTGCATCCTCGATATAAGTGATAGAGGTGACCCTGCTGAATCCTCAATATAAGTGTCAGAGGTGGTCCTGCTGCATCCTCAATATAAGTGACAGAGGTGGTACTGCTGCATCCTCAATATAAGTGACAGAGGTGGTCCTGCTGCATCCTCAATATAAGTGGCAGAGGTGACCCTGCTGCATCCTCAATATAAGGGACAGAGGTGACCCTGCCACATCTTCAATATAAGAGACAAAGGTGGTCCTGATGCATCCTCAATAGAAGTGACAGAGGTGGTCCTGCTGCATGCTCAATATAAGTGACAGAGGTGTTCCTACTGCATCCTCAATATAAGTGACAGAGGTGTCCCTGTGGCATCCTCAATATATTTACAGAGGTGAGCCTGCTGCATCCTCAATATAAGTGACAGAGGTGGTCCTGCTGCATCCTCAATATAAGTGAAAGAGGTGGTCCTGCAGCATCCTCAATATAAATGACAGATGTGGTCCTGCTGCATCCTTAATATACGTGTCAGAGGTGGTCCTGCTGCATCCTCAATATAAGTGACAGAGGTGACCCTACTGCATCCTCAATATAAGTGACAGAGGTGACCCTGCTGAATCCTCAATATAAGAGACAGAGGTGACCCTGCTGCATCCTCAATATAAGTGACACGGGTGGTCCTCGTGCATCTTCGATATAAGTGACAGAGGTGACCCTGCTGAATCCTCAATATAAGTGTCAGAGGTGGTCCTGCTGCATCCTCAATATAAGTGACAGAGGTGGTCCTGCTGCATCCTCAATATAAGTGACAGAGGTTTTCCTGCTGCATCCTCAATATAAATGACAGAGGTGGTCCTTCTGCATCCTCAATATAAGTGTCAGAGGTGGTCCTGCTGCATCCTCAATATAAGTGACAGAGGTGACCCTGCTGAATACTCAATATAAGTGACAGAGGTGGGCCTGTTGCATCCTCAATATAAGTGACAGAGGTGACCCTGCTGAATCCTCAATATAAGTGGCACAGGTGACCCTGCTGAATCCTCAATATAAGTGACAGAGGTGACCCTGCTGCATCCTCAATATAAGTGTCAGAGGTGGTCCTGCTGCATCCTCAATATATGTGACAAAGGTGGTCCTGCTGCATCCTCAATATAAGTGTCAGAGGTGGTCCTGCTGCATCCTCAATATAAGTGACAGAGATGGCCCTGCTGCATCCTCAATATAAGTGGCAGAAGTGATCCTGCTGAATCCTCAATATAAGTGACAGAAGTGGTCCTGCTGCATCCTCAATATAAGGGTCAGAGGTGGTCCTGCTGCATCCTCAATATAAATGACAGAGGTGGTCCTGCTGCATCCTCAATATAAGTGACAGAGGTGGTCCTGCTGCATCCTCAATATAAGTGACAGAGGTGACCCTGCTGCATCCTCAATATAAGTGACAGAGGTGACCCTGATGAATCCTCAATTTAAGTGGCATAGGTGACCCTGCTGAATCCTCAATATAAGTGACAGAGGTGACCCTGCTGCATCCTCAATATAAGTGGAACAGGTGACTCTACTGAATCCTCAATATAAGTGACAGAGGTGACCCTGCTGCTTCCTCAATATAAGTGACAGAGGTGACCCTGCTGAATCCTCAATATAAGTGACACAGGTGACCCTGCTGAATCCTCAATATAAGTGACAGAGGTGACCCTGCTGCATCCTCAATATAAGTGACACAGGTGGTCCTCCTGCATCCTCAATATAAGTGACAGAGGTGGTCCTGCTGCATCTTCAATATAAGTGACAGAGGTGACCCTGCTGCATCCACAATATAAGGGACAGAGGTGGTCCGCCTGCATCCTCAATATAAGTGACAGAGGTGGTCCTGCTGCATCCTCAATATAAGTGACAGAGGTGGTCCTGCTGCATCCTCAATATAAGTGACAGAGGTGGTCCTGCTGCATCCTCAATATAAATGACAGAGGTGGTCCTGCTGCATCCTCAATATAAGTGTCAGAGATGGTCCTGCTGCATCCTCAATATAAGTGACAGAGGTGACCCTGCTGCATCCTCAATATAAGTGACAGAGGTGGTCCTGCTGCATCCTCAATATAAGTGACAGAGGTGGCCCTGCTGCATCCTCAATATAAGTGACAGAGGTGGTCCTGCTGCATCCTCAATATAAGTGACAGAAGTGGTCCTGCTGCATCCTCAATATAAGTGACAGAGGTGGTCCTGCAGCATCCTCAATATAAATGACAGAGGTGGTCCTGCTGTATCCTCAATATGAGTGTCAGAGGTGGTCCTGCTGCATCCTCAATATAAGTGACAGAGGTGACCCTGCTGCATCCTCAATATAAGTGACAGAGGTGACCCTGCTGAATCCTCAATATACGTGACACATGTGACCCTGCTGAATCCTCAATATAAGTGACAGAGGTGACCCTGCTGCATCCTCAATATAAGTGACACAGGTGACCCTGCTGAATCCTCAATATAAGTGACAGAGGTGACCCTGCTGCTTCCTCAATATAAGTGACAGAGGTGACCCTGCTGAATCCTCAATATAAGTGACAGTGGTGGTCTTGCGGCATCCTCAATATAAGTGACAGAGGTGGTCCTGCTGCATCCTCAATATAAGTGACAGAAGTGATCCTGCTGAATCCTCAATATAAGTGACAGAGGTGGTCCTGCTGAATCCTCAATATAAATGACAGAGGTCGTCCTGCTGCATCCTCAATATAAGTGTCAGAGGTGGTCCTGCTGCATCCTCAATATAAGAGACAGAGGCGACCCTGCTGCATCATCAATATAAGTGACAGAGGTGACCCTGCTGAATCCTCAATATAAGTGACACAGGTGACCCTGCTGAATCCTCAATATAAGTGACAGAAGTGGTCCTGCTGCATCCTCAATATAAGTGTCAGAGGTGGTCCTGCTGCATCCTCAATATAAATGACAGAGGTGGTCCTGCTGCATCCTCAATATAAGTGACAGAGGTGACCCTGCTGCATCCTCAATATAAGTGACAGAGGTGACCCTGCTGAATCCTCAATATAAGTGACACAGGTGACCCTGCTGAATCCTCAATATAAGTGACAGAAGTGGTCCTGCTTCATCTTCAATATAAGGGTCAGAGGTGGTCCTGCTGCATCCTCAATATAAATGACAGAGGTGGTCCTGCTGCATCCTCAATATAAGTGACAGAGGTGGTCGTGCTGCATCCTCAATATAAGTGACAGAGGTGACCCTGCTGCATCCTCAATATAAGTGACAGAGGTGACCCTGATGAATCTTCAATATAAGTGGCACAGGTGACCCTGCTGAATCCTCAATATAAGTGACAGAGGTGACCCTGCTGCGTCCTCAATATAAGTGAAACAGGTGACTCTGCTGAATCCTCAATATAAGTGACAGAGGTGACCCTGCTGCTTCCTCAATATAAGTGACAGAGGTGACCCTGCTGAATCCTCAATATAAGTGACACAGGTGACCCTGCTGAATCCTCAATATAAGTGACAGAGGTGACCCTGCTGCATCCTCAATATAAGTGACACAGGTGGTCCTCCTGCATCCTCAATATAAGTGACAGAGGTGGTCCTGCTGCATCCTCAATATAAGTGACAGAGGTGACCCTGCTGCATCCACAATATAAGGGACAGAGGTGTTCCGCCTGCATCCTCAATATAAGTGACAGAGGTGGTCCTGCTGCATCCTCAATATAAGTGACAGAGGTGGTCCTGCTGCATCCTCAATATAAGTGACAGAGGTGGTCCTGCTGCATCCTCAATATAAATGACAGAGGTGGTCCTGCTGCATCCTCAATATAAGTGTCAGAGGTGGTCCTGCTGCATCCTCAATATAAGTGACAGAGGTGACCCTGCTGCATCCTCAATATAAGTGACAGAGGTGGTCCTGCTGCATCCTCAATATAAGTGTCAGAGATGGTCCTGCTGCATCCTCAATATAAGTGACAGAGGTGACCCTGCTGCATCCTCAATATAAGTGACAGAGGTGGTCCTGCTGCATCCTCAATATAAGTGTCAGAGGTGGTCCTGCTGCATCCTCAATATAAGTGACAGAGGTGACCCTGCTGAATTCTCAATATAAGTGACAGAAGTGGTCCTGCTGCATCCTCAATATAAGTGACAGAGGTGGTCCTGCAGCATCCTCAATATAAATGACAGAGGTGGTCCTGCTGTATCCTCAATATAAGTGTCAGAGGTGGTCCTGCTGCATCCTCAATATAAGTGACAGAGGTGACCCTGCTGCATCCTCAATATAAGTGACAGAGGTGACCCTGCTGAATCCTCAATATACGTGACACAGGTGACCCTGCTGAATCCTCAATATAAGTGACAGAGGTGATCCTGCTGTATCCTCAATATAAGTGACACAGGTGACCCTGCTGAATCCTCAATATAAGTGACAGAGGTGACCCTGCTGCTTCCTCAATATAAGTGACAGAGGTGACCCTGCTGAATCCTCAATATAAGGGACAGTGGTGGTCTTGCTGCATCCTCAATATAAGTGACAGAGGTGGTCCTGCTGCATTCTCAATATAAGTGACAGAAGTGATCCTGCTGAATCCTCAATATAAGTGACAGAGGTGGTCCTGCTGAATTCTCAATATAAATGACAGAGGTTGTCCTGCTGCATCCTCAATATAAGTGTCAGAGGTGGTCCTGCTGCATCCTCAATATAAGTGTCAGAGGTGGTCCCGCTGCATCCTCAATATAAGAGACAGAGGCGACCCTGCTGCATCATCAATATAAGTGACAGAGGTGACCCTGCTGAATCCTCAATATAAGTGACACAGGTGACCCTGCTGAATCCTCAATATAAGTGACAGAAGTGGTCCTGCTGCATCCTCAATATAAGTGTCAGAGGTGGTCCTGCTGCATCCTCAATATAAATGACAGAGGTGGTCCTGCTGCATCCTCAATATAAGTGACAGAGGTGGTCCAGCTGCATCCTCAATATAAGTGACAGAGGTGACCCTGCTGCATCCTCAATATAAGTGACAGAGGTGACCCTGCTGAATCCTCAATGTAAGTGGCACAGGTGACCCTGCTGCATCCTCAATATAAATGACAGAGGTGGTCCTGCTGCATCCTCAATATAAGTGTCAGAGATGGTCCTTCTGCATCCTCAATATAAGTGACAGAGGTGACCCTGCTGCATCCTCAATATAAGTGACAGAGGTGGTCCTGCTGCATCCTCAATATAAGTGACAGAGGTGGCCCTGCTGCATCCTCAATATAAATGACAGAGGTGGTCCTGCTGCATCCTCAATATAAGTGTCAGAGGTGGTCCTGCTGCATCCTCAATATAAGTGACAGAGGTGACCCTGCTGAATTCTCAATATAAGTGACAGAAGTGGTCCTGCTGCATCCTCAATATAAGTGACAGAGGTGGTCCTGCAGCATCCTCAATATAAATGACAGAGGTGGTCCTGCTGTATCCTCAATATAAGTGTCAGAGGTGGTCCTGCTGCATCCTCAATATAAGTGACAGAGGTGACCCTGCTGAATCCTCAATATACGTGACACAGGTGACCCTGCTGAATCCTCAATATAAGTGACAGAGGTGACCCTGCTGCATCCTCAATATAAGTGACACAGGTGACCCTGCTGAATCCTCAATATAAGTGACAGAGGTGACCCTGCTGCTTCCTCAATATAAGTGACAGAGGTGACCCTGCTGAATCCTCAATATAAGTGACAGTGGTGGTCTTCCTGCATCCTCAATATAAGTGACAGAGGTGGTCCTGCTGCATCCTCAATATAAGTGACAGAAGTGATCCTGCTGAATCCTCAATATAAGTGACAGAGGTGGTCCTGCTGAATCCTCAATATAAATGACAGAGGTCGTCCTGCTGCATCCTCAATATAAGTGTCAGAGGTGGTCCTGCTGCATCCTCAATATAAGAGACAGAGGCGACCCTGCTGCATCATCAATATAAGTGACAGAGGTGACCCTGCTGAATCCTCAATATAAGTGACACAGGTGACCCTGCTGAATCCTCAATATAAGTGACAGAAGTGGTCCTGCTGCATCCTCAATATAAGTGTCAGAGGTGGTCCTGCTGCATCCTCAATATAAATGACAGAGGTGGTCCTGCTGCATCCTCAATATAAGTGACAGAGGTGACCCTGCTGCATCCTCAATATAAGTGACAGAGGTGACCCTGCTGAATCCTCAATTTAAGTGGCACAGGTGACCCTGCTGAATCCTCAATATAAGTGACAGAAGTGGTCCTGCTTCATCTTCAATATAAGGGTCAGAGGTGGTCCTGCTGCATCCTCAATATAAATGACAGAGGTGGTCCTGCTGCATCCTCAATATAAGTGACAGAGGTGGTCATGCTGCATCCTCAATATAAGTGACAGAGGTGACCCTGCTGCATCCTCAATATAAGTGACAGAGGTGACCCTGATGAATCCTCAATATAAGTGGCACAGGTGACCCTGCTGAATCCTCAATATAAGTGACAGAGGTGACCCTGCTGCGTCCTCAATATAAGTGAAACAGGTGACTCTGCTGAATCCTCAATATAAGTGACAGAGGTGACCCTTCTGCTTCCTCAATATAAGTGACAGAGGTGACCCTGCTGAATCCTCAATATAAGTGACACAGGTGACCCTGCTGAATCCTCAATATAAGTGACAGAGGTGACCCTGCTGCATCCTCAATATAAGTGACACAGGTGGTCCTCCTGCATCCTCAATATAAGTGACAGAGGTGGTCCTGCTGCATCCTCAATATAAGTGACAGAGGTGACCCTGCTGCATCCACAATATAAGGGACAGAGGTGTTCCGCCTGCATCTTCAATATAAGTGACAGAGGTGGTCCTGCTGCATCCTCAATATAAGTGACAGAGGTGGTCCTGCTGCATCCTCAATATAAGTGACAGAGGTGGTCCTGCTGCATCCTCAATATAAATGACAGAGGTGGTCCTGCTGCATCCTCAATATAAGTGTCAGAGGTGGTCCTGCTGCATCCTCAATATGAGTGACAGAGGTGACCCTGCTGCATCCTCAATATAAGTGACAGAGGTGGTCCTGCTGCATCCTCAATATAAGAGACAGAGGTTGCCCTGCTGCATCCTCAATATAAATGACAGAGGTGGTCCTGCTGCATCCTCAATATAAGTGTCAGTGGTTGTCCTGCTGCATCCTCAATATAAGTGACAGAGGTGACCCTGCTGAATTCTCAATATAAGTGACAGAAGTGGTCCTGCTGCATCCTCAATATAAGTGACAGAGGTGGTCCTGCAGCATCCTCAATATAAATGACAGAGGCGGTCCTGCTGTATCCTCAATATAAGTGTCAGAGGTGGTCCTGCTGCATCCTCAATATAAGTGACAGAGGTGACCCTGCTGCATCCTCAATATAAGTGACAGAGGTGACCCTGCTGAATCCTCAATATACGTGACACAGGTGACCCTGCTGAATCCTCAATATAAGTGACAGAGGTGACCCTGCTGAATCCTCAATATAAGTGACAGTGGTGGTCTTGCTGCATCCTCAATATAAGTGACAGAGGTGGTCCTGCTGCATCCTCAATATAAGTGACAGAAGTGATCCTGCTGAATCCTCAATATAAGTGACAGAGGTGGTCCTGCTGAATCCTCAATATAAATGACAGAGGTTGTCCTGCTGCATCCTCAATATAAGTGTCAGAGGTGGTCCTGCTGCATCCTCAATATAAGTGTCAGAGGTGGTCCCGCTGCATCCTCAATATAAGAGACAGAGGCGACCCTGCAGCATCATCAATATAAGTGACAGAGGTGACCCTGCTGAATCCTCAATATAAGTGACACAGGTGACCCTGCTGAATCCTCAATATAAGTGACAGAAGTGGTCCTGCTGCATCCTCAATATAAGTGTCAGAGGTGGTCCTGCTGCATCCTCAATATAAATGACAGAGGTGGTCCTGCTGCATCCTCAATATAAGTGACAGAGGTGGTCCTGCTGCATCCTCAATATAAGTGACAGAGGTGACCCTGCTGCATCCTCAATATAAGTGACAGAGGTGACCCTGCTGAATCCTCAATGTAAGTGGCACAGGTGACCCTGCTGAATCCTCAATATAAGTGACAGAGGTGACCCTGCTGCATCCTCAATATAAGTGAAACAAGTGACTCTGCTGAATCCTCAATATAAGTGACAGAGATGACCCTGCTGCTTCCTCAATAGAAGTGACAGAGGTGACCCTGCTGAATCCTCAATATAAGTGACACAGGAGACCCTGCTGAATCCTCAATATAAATGACAGAGGTGACCCTGCTGCATCCTCAATATAAGTGACACAGGTGGTCCTCCTGCATCCTCAATATAAGTGACAGAGGTGGTCCTGCTGCATCCTCAATATAAGTGACAGAGGTGACCCTGCTGCATCCACAATATAAGGGACAGAGGTGGTCCGCCTGCATCCTCAATATAAGTGACAGAGGTGGTCCTGCTGCATCCTCAATATAAGTGACAGAGGTGGTCCTGCTGCATCCTCAATATAAGTGTCAGAGGTGGTCCTGCTGCATTCTCAATATAAGTGACAGAGGTGACCCTGCTGCATCCTCAATATAAGTGACAGAGGTGGTCCTGCTGCATCCTCAATATAAGTGACAGAGGTGGTCCTGCTGCATCCTCAATATAAATGACAGAGGTGGTCCTGCTGCATCCTCAATATAAGTGTCAGAGGTGGTCCTGCTGCATCCTCAATATAAGTGTCAGAGGTGAACCTGCTGCATCCTCAATATAAGTGACAGAGGTGACCCTGCTGAATTCTCAATATAAGTGACAGAAGTGGTCCTGCTGCATCCTCAATATAAGTGACAGAGGTGGTCCTGCAGCATCCTCAATATAAATGACAGAGGTGGTCCTGCTGTATCCTCAATATAAGTGTCAGAGGTGGTCCTGCTGCATCCTCAATATAAGTGACAGAGGTGACCCTGCTGCATCCTCAAAATAAGTGACAGAGGTGACCCTGCTGAATCCTCAATATAAGTGACACAGGTGACCCTGCTGAATCCTCAATATAAGTGACAGAGGTGACCCTGCTGCATCCTCAATGTAAGTGACACAGGTGACCCTGCTGAATCCTCAATATAAGTGACAGAGGTGACCCTGCTGCTTCCTCAATATAAGTGACACAGGTGACCCTGCTGAATCCTCAATATAAGTGGCAGTGGTGGTCTTGCTGCATCCTCAATATAAGTGACAGAGGTGGTCCTGCTGCATCCTCAATATAAGTGACAGAAGTGATCCTGCTGAATTCTCAATATAAGTGACAGAGGTGGTCCCGCTGAATCCTCAATATAAGTGACAGAGGTGGTCCTGCTGCATCCTCAATATAAGTGACAGAGGTGGTCCTGCTGAATCCTCAATATAAATGACAGAGGTGGTCCTGCTGGATCCTCAATATAAGTGACAGAGGTGGCCCTGCTGTATCCTCAATATAAGTGTCAGATGTAACCCTGCTGCATCCTCAATATAAGTGACAGAGGTGGTCCTGCTGCATCCTCAATATAAGTGACAGAGGTGACCCTCCTGCTGAATCCTCAATATAAGCGTCAGAGGTGGTCCTGCTGCATCCTCAATATAAGTGACAAAGGTGACCCTGCTGCATCCTCAATATAAGTGTCAGAGGTGGTCCTGCTGCATCCTCAATATAAATGACAGATGTGGTCCTGCTGCATCCTCAATATAAATGACAGAGGTAGTCCTGCTGCATCCTCAATATAAGTGACAGAGACAGAGGTGACCCTGCTGCATCCTCAATATAAGTGACAGAGGTGGTCCTGCTGCTTCCTCAATGTAAGTGACAGAGGTGGTCCTGCTGCATCTTCAATATAAATGACAGAGGTGGTCCTGCTGCATCCTCAATATAAGTGACAGAGACAGAGGTGACCCTGCTGCATCCTCAATATAAGTGTCGGAGGTGGTCCTACTGCATCTTCAATATAAATGACAGAGGTGGTCCTGCTGCATCCTCAATATATGTGACAGAGGTGCCCCTGCTGCATCCTCAATATAAGTGACAGAGGTGACCCTGCTGCATCCTCAATATAAGTGACAGAGGTGACCCTGCTGCATCCTCAATATAAGTGACAGAGGTGACCCTGCTGCATCCTCAATATATGTGACATGGGTGGTCCTCGTGCATCTTCGATATAAGTGACAGAGGTGACCCTGCTGCATCCTCAATATAAGTGACACAGGTGACCCTACTGAATCCTCAATATAAGAGACAGAGATGGTCCTGCTGCATCTTCAATATAAGTGACAGAGGTGACCCTGCTGCATCCTCAATATAAGTGACAGAGGTGGTCCTGCTGCATCCTCAATATAAGTGACACAGGTGACCCTGCTGAATCCTCAATATAAGTGACACAGGTGACCCTGCTGAATCCTCAATATAAGTGACAGAGGTTTTCCTGCTGAATCCTCAATATAAGGGACAGAGGTGACCCTCCTGCTGCATACTCAATATAAGTGACAGATGTGGTCCTGATGCATCCTCAATATAAGTGACAGAGGTGGTCCTGCTGCATCCTTAATATAGGTGACAGAGGTAGTCCTGCTGCATCCTCAATATAAGTGACAGAGGTGGTCCTGCTGCATCCTCAATATAAGTGTCAGAGGTGGTCCTGCTGCATCCTCAATATAAGTGACAGAGGTGGTCCTGCTGCATCCTCAATATAAGTGACAGAGGTGACCCTACTGCATCCTCAATATAAGTGACAGAGGTGGTCCTGCTGCATCCTCAATATAAGTGTCAGAGGTGGTCCTGCTGCATCCTCAATATAAGTGACAGATGTGGTCCTGCTGCATCCTCAATATAAGTGACAGAGGTGACCCTGCTGCATCCTCAATATAAGTGACAGAGGTGGTCCTGCTGCATCCTCAATATAAGTGACAGAGGTGATCCTGCTGCATCCTCAATATAAGTGAAAGAGGTGGTCCTGCTGCATCCTCAATATAAATGACAGAGGTGGTCCTGCTGCATCCTCAATATAAGTGTCAGAGGTGGTCCTGCTGCATCCTCAATATAAGTGACAGAGGTGGTCCTGCTGCATCCTCAATATAAGTGACACAGGTGACCCTGCTGAATCCTCAATATAAGTGACACAGGTGACCTGCTGAATCCTCAATATAAGTGACAGAGGTTTTCCTGCTGAATCCTCAATATAAGGGACAGAGGTGACCCTCCTGCTGCATCCTCAATATAAGTGACAGAGGTGGTCCTGCTGCATCCTCAATATAAGTGACAGAGGTGGTCCTGCTGCATCCTTAATATAAGGTGCAGAGGTAGTCCTGCTGCATCCTCAATATAAGTGACAGAGGTGGTCCTGCTGCATCCTCAATATAAGTGACAGAGGGGGTCCTGCTGCATCCTCAATATAAGTGTCAGAGGTGGTCCTGCTGCATCCTCAATATAAGTGACAGAGGTGGTCCTGCTGCATCCTCAATATAAGTGACAGAGGTGACCCTGCTGCATCCTCAATATAAGTGACAGAGGTGGTCCTGCTGCATCCTCAATATAAGTGTCAGAGGTGGTCCTGCTGCATCCTCAATATAAGTGACAGATGTGGTCCTGCTGCATCCTCAATATAAGTGACAGAGGTGACCCTGCTGCATCCTCAATATAAGTGACAGAGGTGATCCTGCTGCATCCTCAATATAAGTGACAGAGGTGGTCCTGCTGCATCCTCAATATAAATGACAGAGGTGGTCCTGCTGCATCCTCAATATAAGTGTCAGAGGTGGTCCTGCTGCATCCTCAATATAAGTGACGGAGGTGGTCCTGCTGCATCCTCAATATACGTGTCAGAGGTGGTCCTGCTGCATCCTCAATATAAGTGACAGAGGTGACCCTGCTGCATCCTCAATATAAGTGACAGAGGTGGTCCTGCTGCATCCTCAATATAAATGACAGAGGTGGTCCTGCTGCATCCTCAATATAAGTGTCAGAGGTGGTCCTGCTGCATCCTCAATATAAGTGACAGAGGTGGTCCTGCTGCATCCTCAATATAAGTGACACAGGTGACCCTGCTGAATCCTCAATATAAGTGACACAGGTGACCCTGCTGAATCCTCAATATAAGTGACAGAGGTTTTCCTGCTGCATCCTCAATATAAGTGACAGAGGTGGTCCTGCTGCATCCTCAATATAAGTGTCAGAGGTGGTCCTGCTGCATCCTCAATATAAGTGACAGATGTGGTCCTGCTGCATCCTCAATATAAGTGACAGAGGTGACCCTGCTGCATCCTCAATATAAGTGACAGAGGTGATCCTGCTGCATCCTCAATATAAGTGACAGAGGTGGTCCTGCTGCATCCTCAATATAAATGACAGAGGTGGTCCTGCTGCATCCTCAATATAAGTGTCAGAGGTGGTCCTGCTGCATCCTCAATATAAGTGACGGAGGTGGTCCTGCTGCATCCTCAATATAAGTGTCAGAGGTGGTCCTGCTGCATACTCAATATAAGTGACAGAGGTGACCCTGCTGCATCCTCAATATAAGTGACAGAGGTGGTCCTGCTGCATCCTCAATATAAATGACAGAGGTGGTCCTGCTGCATCCTCAATATAAGTGTCAGAGGTGGTCCTGCTGCATCCTCAATATAAGTGACAGAGGTGGTCCTGCTGCATCCTCAATATAAGTGACACAGGTGACCCTGCTGAATCCTCAATATAAGTGACACAGGTGACCCTGCTGAATCCTCAATATAAGTGACAGAGGTTTTCCTGCTGAATCCTCAATATAAGGGACAGAGGTGAACCTCCTGCTGCATCCTCAATATAAGTGACAGAGGTGGTCCTGCTGCATCCTCAATATAAGTGACAGAGGTGGTCCTGCTGCATCCTTAATATAAGTGACAGAGGTAGTCCTGCTGCATCCTCCATCTAAGTGAAAGAGGTGGTCCTGCTGCATCCTCAATATAAGTGACAGAGGTGGTCCTGCTGCATCCTCAATATAAGTGTCAGAGGGGGTCCTGCTGCATCCTCAATATAAGTGACAGAGGTGGTCCTGCTGCATCCTCAATATAAGTGACAGAGGTGACCCTGCTGCATCCTCAATATAAGTGACAGAGGTGGTCCTGCTGCATCCTCAATATAAGTGTCAGAGGTGGTCCTGCTGCATCCTCAATATAAGTGACAGATGTGGTCCTGCTACATCCTCAATATAAGTGTCAGAGGTGACCCTGCTGCATCCTCAATATAAGTGACAGAGGTGATCCTGCTGCATCCTCAATATAAGTGACAGAGGTGGTCCTGCTGCATCCTCAATATAAATGACAGAGGTGGTCCTGCTGCATCCTCAATATAAGTGTCAGAGGTGGTCCTGCTGCATCCTCAATATAAGTGACAGAGGTGGTCCTGCTGCATCCTCAATATAAGTGTCAGAGGTGGTCCTGCTGCATTCTCAATATAAGTGACAGAAGTGGTCCTGCTGCATCCTCAATGTAAGTGACAGAGGTGACACTTCTGCATCCTCAATATAAGTGACAGAGGTGGTCCTGCTGCATCCTCAATATAAGTGACAGAGGTGACCCTGCTGCATCCTCAATATAAGTGTCAGAGGTGACCCTGCTGCATCCTCATTCCTCAATATAAGTGACAGAGGTGGTCCTGCTGCTTCCTCAATATAAGTGACAGAGGTGGTCCTGCTGCATCCTCATTCGTCAATATAAGTGACAGAGGTGGTCCTGCTGCTTCCTCAATATAAGTGGCAGAGGTGGCCCTGCTGCATCCTCAACATATGTGACAGAGGTGACCCTGCTGCATCATCAATATCAGTGGCAGAGGTGACCCTGCTGCATCCTCAATATAAGAGACAGAGGTGACCCTGCTGCATCCTCAATATAAGTGACAGAGGTGGTCCTGCTGCATCCTCAATATAAATGACAGAGGTGGTCCTGCTGCATCCTCAATATAAGTGTCAGAGGTGGTCCTGCTGCATCCTCAATATAAGTGACGGAGGTGGTCCTGCTGCATCCTCAATATAAGTGTCAGAGGTGGTCCTGCTGCATCCTCAATATAAGTGACAGAGGTGACCCTGCTGCATCCTCAATATAAGTGACAGAGGTGGTCCTGCTGCATCCTCAATATAAATGACAGAGGTGGTCCTGCTGCATCCTCAATATAAGTGTCAGAGGTGGTCCTGCTGCATCCTCAATATAAGTGACAGAGGTGGTCCTTCTGCATCCTCAATATAAGTGACACAGGTGACCCTGCTGAATCCTCAATATAAGTGACACAGGTGACCCTGCTGAATCCTCAATATAAGTGACAGAGGTTTTCCTGCTGAATCCTCAATATAAGGGACAGAGGTGACCCTCCTGCTGCATCCTCAATATAAGTGACAGAGGTGGTCCTGCTGCATCCTCAATATAAGTGACAGAGGTGGTCCTGCTGTATCCTTAATATAAGTGACAGAGGTGGTCCTGCTGCATCCTCCATATAAGTGAAAGAGGTGGTCCTGCTGCATCCTCAATATAAGTGACAGAGGTGGTCCTGCTGCATCCTCAATATAAGTGTCAGAGGGGGTCCTGCTGCATCCTCAATATAAGTGACAGAGGTGGTCCTGCTGCATCCTCAATATAAGTGACAGAGGTGACCCTGCTGCATCCTCAATATAAGTGACAGAGGTGGTCCTGCTGCATCCTCAATATAAGTGTCAGAGGTGGTCCTGCTGCATCCTCAATATAAGTGACAGATGTGGTCCTGCTGCATCCTCAATATAAGTGTCAGAGGTGACCCTGCTGCATCCTCAATATAAGTGACAGAGGTGATCCTGCTGCATCCTCAATATAAGTGACAGAGGTGGTCCTGCTGCATCCTCAATACAAATGACAGAGGTGGTCCTGCTGCATCCTCAATATAAGTGTCAGAGGTGGTCCTGCTGCATCCTCAATATAAGTGACAGAGGTGGCCCTGCTGCATCCTCAATATAAGTGTCAGAGGTGGTCCTGCTGCATCCTCAATATAAGTGACAGAGGTGACCCTGCTGCATCCTCAATATAAGTGACAGAGGTGGTCCTGCTGCATCCTCAATATCAGTGACAGAGGTGGTCCTGCTGCATCCTCAATATAAGTGTCAGAGGTGGTCCTGCTGCATCCTCAATATAAGTGACAGAGGTAGTCCTGCTGCATCCTCAATATCAGCGACAGAGGTGGTCCTTCTGCATCCTCAATATAGGTGTCAGAGGTGGTCCTGCTGCATCCTCAATATAAGTGACAGAGGTGATCCTGCTGCATCCTCAATATAAGTGACAGAGGTGGTCCTCCTGCATCCTCAATATGAGTGACATAGGTGACTCTGCTGCATCCTCAATATAAGTGTCAGAGGTGGTCCTGCTGCATCCTCAATATAAGTGACAGAGGTGACCCTGCTGCATCCTCAATATAAGTTACAGAGGTGGTCCTGCTGCATCCTCAATATAAGTGGCAGAGGTGACCCTGCTGCATCCTCAATATAAATGACAGAAGTGGTCCTGCTGCATCCTCAAAATAAATGACAGAAGTGGTCCTGCTGCATCCTCAATGTAAGTGACAGAGGTGACACTTCTGCATCCTCAATATAAGTGACAGAGGTGGTCCTGCTGCATCCTCAATATAAGTGACAGAGGTGACCCTGCTGCATCCTCAATATAAGTGTCAGAGGTGACCCTGCTGCATCCTCATTCCTCAATATAAGTGACAGAGGTGGTCCTGCTGCTTCCTCAATATAAGTGACAGAGGGGGTCCTGCTGCATCCTCATTCGTCAATTTAAGTGACAGAGGTGGTCCTGCTGCTTCCTCAATATAAGTGGCAGAGGTGGCCCTGCTGCATCCTCAATATATGTGACAGAGGTGACCCTGCTGCATCATCAATATCAGTGGCAGAGGTGACCCTGCTGCATCCTCAATATAAGAGACAGAGGTGACCCTGCTGCATCCTCAATATAAGTGACAGAGGTGGTCCTGCTGCATCCTCAATATAAATGACAGAGGTGGTCCTGCTGCATCCTTAATATAAGTGACAGAGGTGGCCGTGCTGTATCCTCAATATAAGTGTCAGATGTAACCCTGCTGCATCCTCAATATAACTGACAGAGGTGGTCCTGCTGCATCCTCAATATAAGTGACAGAGGTGACCCTCCTGCTGAATCCTCAATATAAGCGTCAGAGGTGGTCCTGCTGCATCCTCAATATAAGTGACAAAGGTGACCCTGCTGCATCCTCAATATAAGTGTCAGAGGTGGTCCTGCTGCATCCTCAATATAAATGACAGAGGTGGTCCTGCTGCATCCTCAATATAAGTGACAGAGGTGGTCCTGCTGCATCCTCAATATAAATGACAGAGGTAGTCCTGCTGCATCCTCAATATAAGTGACAGAGACAGAGGTGATCCTGCTGCATCCTCAATATAAGTGACAGAGGTGGTCCTGCTGCTTCCTCAATGTAAGTGACAGAGGTGGTCCTGCTGCATCTTCAATATAAATGACAGAGGTGGTCCAGCTGCATCCTCAATATAAGTGGCAGAGACAGAGGTGACCCTGCTGCATCCTCAATATAAGTGACAGAGGTGACCCTGCTGCATCCTCAATATAAGTGACAGAGGTGGTCCTGCTGCATCTTCAATATAAATGACAGAGGTGGTCCTGCTGCATCCTCAATATATGTGACAGAGGTGCCCCTGCTGCATCCTCAATATAAGTGACAGAGGTGACCCTGCTGCATCCTCAATATAAGTGACAGGGGTGACCCTGCTGCATCCTCAATATAAGTGACAGAGGTGACCCTGCTGCATCCTCAATATAAGTGACAGAGGTGACCCTGCTGCATCCTCATTATATGTGACATGGGTGGTCCTCGTGCATCTTCGATATAAGTGACAGAGGTGACCCTGCTGCATCCTCAATATAAGTGACACAGGTGACCCTGCTGAATCCTCAATATAAGAGACAGAGATCGTCCTGCTGCATCTTCAATATTAGTGACAGAGGTGACCCTGCTGCATCCTCAATATAAGTGACAGAGGTGGTCGTGCTGCATCCTCAATATAAGTGACACAGGTGACCCTGCTGAATCCTCAATATAAGTGACACAGGTGACCCTGCTGAATCCTCAATATAAGTGACAGAGGTTTTCCTGCTGAATCCTCAATATAAGGGACAGAGGTGACCCCCCTGCTGCATCCTCAATATAAGTGACAGAGGTGGTCCTGCTGCATCCTCAATATAAGTGACAGAGGTGGTCCTGCTGCATCCTTAATATAAGTGACAGAGGTAGTCCTGCTGCATCCTCAATATAAGTGACAGAGGTGGTCCTGCTGCATCCTCAATATAAGTGACAGAGGTGGTCCTGCTGTATCCTCAATATAAGTGTCAGAGGTGGTCCTGCTGCATCCTCAATATAAGTGTCAGAGGTGGTCCTGCTGCATCCTCAATATAAGTGACAGAGGTGGTCCTGCTGCATCCTCAATATAAGTGACAGAGGTGACCCTGCTGCATCCTCAATATAAGTGACAGAGGTGGTCCTACTGCATCCTCAATATAAGTGTCAGAGGTGGTCCTGCTGCATCCTCAATATAAGTGACAGATGTGGTCCTGCTGCATCCTCAATATAAGTGACAGAGGTGACCCTGCTGCATCCTCAATATAAGTGACAGAGGTGGTCCTGCTGCATCCTCAATATAAGTGACAGAGGTGATCCTGCTGCATCCTCAATATAAGTGACAGAGGTGGTCCTGCTGCATCCTCAATATAAATGACAGAGGTGGTCCTGCTGCATCCTCAATATAAGTGTCAGAGGTGATCCTGCTGCATCCTCAATATAAGTGACACAGGTGACCCTGCTGAATCCTCAATATAAGTGACACATGTGACCCTGCTGAATCCTCAATATAAGTGACAGAGGTTTTCCTGCTGAATCCTCAATATAATGGACAGAGGTGACCCTCCTGCTGCATCCTCAATATAAGTGACAGAGGTGGTCCTGCTGCATCCTCAATATAAGTGACAGAGGTGGTCCTGCTGCATCCTTAATATAAGTGACAGAGGTAGTCCTGCTGCATCCTCAATATAAGTGACAGAGGTGGTCCTGCTGCATCCTCAATATAAGTGACAGAGGTGGTCCTGCTGCATCCTCAATATAAGTGTCAGAGGTGGTCCTGCTGCATCCTCAATATAAGTGACAGAGGTGGTCCTGCTGCATCCTCAATATAAGTGACAGAGGTGGTCCTGCTGCATCCTCAATATAAGTGACACAGGTGACCCTGCTGAATCCTCAATATAAGTGACACAGGTGGTCCTGCTGCATCCTCAATATAAGTGTCAGAGGTGGTCCTGCTGCATCCTCAATATAAGTGACAGAGGTGGTCGTGCTGCATTCTCAATATAAGTGACAGAGGTGACCCTGCTGCATCCTCAATATAAGTGACAGAGGTGACCCTGATGAATCTTCAATATAAGTGGCACAGGTGACCCTGCTGAATCCTCAATATAAGTGACAGAGGTGACCCTGCTGCGTCCTCAATATAAGTGAAACAGGTGACTCTGCTGAATCCTCAATATAAGTGACAGAGGTGACCCTGCTGCTTCCTCAATATAAGTGACAGAGGTGACCCTGCTGAATCCTCAATATAAGTGACACAGGTGACCCTGCTGAATCCTCAATATAAGTGACAGAGGTGACCCTGCTGCATCCTCAATATAAGTGACACAGGTGGTCCTCCTGCATCCTCAATATAAGTGACAGAGGTGGTCCTGCTGCATCCTCAATATAAGTGACAGAGGTGACCCTGCTGAATCCTCAATATAAGTGACAGAGGTGACCCTGCTGCATCCTCAATATAAGTGACACAGGTGGTCCTCCTGCATCCTCAATATAAGTGACAGAGGTGGTCCTGCTGCATCCTCAATATAAGTGACAGAGGTGACCCTGCTGCATCCACAATATAAGGGACAGAGGTGGTCCGCCTGCATCCTCAATATAAGTGACAGAGGTGGTCCTGCTGCATCCTCAATATAAGTGACAGAGGTGGTCCTGCTGCATCCTCAATATAAGTGACAGAGGTGGTCCTGCTGCATCCTCAATATAAATGACAGAGGTGGTCCTGCTGCATCCTCAATATAAGTGTCAGAGATGGTCCTGCTGCATCCTCAATATAAGTGACAGAGGTGACCCTGCTGCATCCTCAATATAAGTGACAGAGGTGGTCCTGCTGCATCCTCAATATAAGTGACAGAGGTGGCCCTGCTGCATCCTCAATATAAGTGACAGAGGTGGTCCTGCTGCATCCTCAATATAAGTGACAGAAGTGGTCCTGCTGCATCCTCAATATAAGTGACAGAGGTGGTCCTGCAGCATCCTCAATATAAATGATAGAGGTGGTCCTGCTGTATCCTCAATATGAGTGTCAGAGGTGGTCCTGCTGCATCCTCAATATAAGTGACAGAGGTGACCCTGCTGCATCCTCAATATAAGTGACAGAGGTGACCCTGCTGAATCCTCAATATACGTGACACATGTGACCCTGCTGAATCCTCAATATAAGTGACAGAGGTGACCCTGCTGCATCCTCAATATAAGTGACACAGGTGACCCTGCTGAATCCTCAATATAAGTGACAGAGGTGACCCTGCTGCTTCCTCAATATAAGTGACAGAGGTGACCCTGCTGAATCCTCAATATAAGTGACAGTGGTGGTCTTGCGGCATCCTCAATATAAGTGACAGAGGTGGTCCTGCTGCATCCTCAATATAAGTGACAGAAGTGATCCTGCTGAATCCTCAATATAAGTGACAGAGGTGGTCCTGCTGAATCCTCAATATAAATGACAGAGGTCGTCCTGCTGCATCCTCAATATAAGTGTCAGAGGTGGTCCTGCTGCATCCTCAATATAAGAGACAGAGGCGACCCTGCTGCATCATCAATATAAGTGACAGAGGTGACCCTGCTGAATCCTCAATATAAGTGACACAGGTGACCCTGCTGAATCCTCAATATAAGTGACAGAAGTGGTCCTGCTGCATCCTCAATATAAGTGTCAGAGGTGGTCCTGCTGCATCCTCAATATAAATGACAGAGGTGGTCCTGCTGCATCCTCAATATAAGTGACAGAGGTGACCCTGCTGCATCCTCAATATAAGTGACAGAGGTGACCCTGCTGAATCCTCAATATAAGTGACACAGGTGACCCTGCTGAATCCTCAATATAAGTGACAGAAGTGGTCCTGCTTCATCTTAAATATAAGTGTCAGAGGTGGTCCTGCTGCATCCTCAATATAAATGACAGAGGTGGTCCTGCTGCATCCTCAATATAAGTGACAGAGGTGGTCGTGCTGCATCCTCAATATAAGTGACAGAGGTGACCCTGCTGCATCCTCAATATAAGTGACAGAGGTGACCCTGATGAATCTTCAATATAAGTGGCACAGGTGACCCTGCTGAATCCTCAATATAAGTGACAGAGGTGACCCTGCTGCGTCCTCAATATAAGTGAAACAGGTGACTCTGCTGAATCCTCAATATAAGTGACAGAGGTGACCCTGCTGCTTCCTCAATATAAGTGACAGAGGTGACCCTGCTGAATCCTCAATATAAGTGACACAGGTGACCCTGCTGAATCCTCAATATAAGTGACAGAGGTGACCCTGCTGCATCCTCAATATAAGTGACACAGGTGGTCCTCCTGCATCCTCAATATAAGTGACAGAGGTGGTCCTGCTGCATCCTCAATATAAGTGACAGAGGTGACCCTGCTGCATCCACAATATAAGGGACAGAGGTGTTCCGCCTGCATCCTCAATATAAGTGACAGAGGTGGTCCTGCTGCATCCTCAATATAAGTGACAGAGGTGGTCCTGCTGCATCCTCAATATAAGTGACAGAGGTGGTCCTGCTGCATCCTCAATATAAATGACAGAGGTGGTCCTGCTGCATCCTCAATATAAGTGTCAGAGGTGGTCCTGCTGCATCCTCAATATAAGTGACAGAGGTGACCCTGCTGCATCCTCAATATAAGTGACAGAGGTGGTCCTGCTGCATCCTCAATATAAGTGTCAGAGATGGTCCTGCTGCATCCTCAATATAAGTGACAGAGGTGACCCTGCTGCATCCTCAATATAAGTGACAGAGGTGGTCCTGCTGCATCCTCAATATAAGTGTCAGAGGTGGTCCTGCTGCATCCTCAATATAAGTGACAGAGGTGACCCTGCTGAATTCTCAATATAAGTGACAGAAGTGGTCCTGCTGCATCCTCAATATAAGTGACAGAGGTGGTCCTGCAGCATCCTCAATATAAATGACAGAGGTGGTCCTGCTGTATCCTCAATATAAGTGTCAGAGGTGGTCCTGCTGCATCCTCAATATAAGTGACAGAGGTGACCCTGCTGCTTCCTCAATATAAGTGACACAGGTGACCCTGCTGAATCCTCAATGTAAGTGGCACAGGTGACCCTGCTGCATCCTCAATATAAGTGACAGAGGTGGTCCTGCTGCATCCTCAATATAAATGACAGAGGTGGTCCTGCTGCATCCTCAATATAAGTGTCAGAGATGGTCCTGCTGCATCCTCAATATAAGTGACAGAGGTGACCCTGCTGCATCCTCAATATAAGGGACAGAGGTGGTCCTGCTGCATCCTCAATATAAGTGACAGAGGTGGCCCTGCTGCATCCTCAATATAAATGACGGAGGTGGTCCTGCTGCATCCTCAATATAAGTGACAGAGGTGACCCTGCTGAATTCTCAATATAAGTGACAGAAGTGGTCCTGCTGCATCCTCAATATAAGTGACAGAGGTGGTCCTGCAGCATCCTCAATATAAATGACAGAGGTGGTCCTGCTGTATCCTCAATATAAGTGTCAGAGGTGGTCCTGCTGCATCCTCAATATAAGTGACAGAGGTGACCCTGCTGCATCCTCAATATAAGTGACAGAGGTGACCCTGCTGAATCCTCAATATACGTGACACAGGTGACCCTGCTGAATCCTCAATATAAGTGACAGAGGTGACCCTGCTGCATCCTCAATATAAGTGACACAGGTGACCCTGCTGAATCCTCAATATAAGTGACAGTGGTGGTCTTGCTGCATCCTCAATATAAGTGACAGAGGTGACCCTGCTGAATCCTCAATATAAGTGACAGTGGTGGTCTTGCTGCATCCTCAATATAAGTGACAGAGGTGGTCCTGCTGCATCCTCAATATAAGTGACAGAAGTGATCCTGCTGAATCCTCAATATAAGTGACAGAGGTGGTCCTGCTGAATCCTCAATATAAATGACAGAGGTCGTCCTGCTGCATCCTCAATATAAGTGTCAGAGGTGGTCCTGCTGCATCCTCAATATAAGAGACAGAGGCGACCCTGCTGCATCATCAATATAAGTGACAGAGGTGACCCTGCTGAATCCTCAATATAAGTGTCAGAGGTGACCCTGCTGAATCCTCAATATAAGTGACAGAAGTGGTCCTGCTGCATCCTCAATATAAGTGTCAGAGGTGGTCCTGCTGCATCCTCAATATAAATGACAGAGGTGGTCCTGCTGCATCCTCAATATAAGTGACAGAGGTGACCCTGCTGCATCCTCAATATAAGTGACAGAGGTGACCCTGCTGAATCCTCAATTTAAGTGGCACAGGTGACCCTGCTGAATCCTCAATATAAGTGACAGAAGTGGTCCTGCTTCATCTTCAATATAAGGGTCAGAGGTGGTCCTGCTGCATCCTCAATATAAATGACAGAGGTGGTCCTGCTGCATCCTCAATATAAGTGACAGAGGTGGTCATGCTGCATCCTCAATATAAGTGACAGAGGTGACCCTGCTGCATCCTCAATATAAGTGACAGAGGTGACCCTGATGAATCCTCAATATAAGTGGCACAGGTGACCCTGCTGAATCCTCAATATAAGTGACAGAGGTGACCCTGCTGCGTCCTCAATATAAGTGAAACAGGTGACTCTGCTGAATCCTCAATATAAGTGACAGAGGTGACCCTTCTGCTTCCTCAATATAAGTGACAGAGGTGACCCTGCTGAATCCTCAATATAAGTGACACAGGTGACCCTGCTGAATCCTCAATATAAGTGACAGAGGTGACCCTGCTGCATCCTCAATATAAGTGACACAGGTGGTCCTCCTGCATCCTCAATATAAGTGACAGAGGTGGTCCTGCTGCATCCTCAATATAAGTGACAGAGGTGACCCTGCTGCATCCACAATATAAGGGACAGAGGTGTTCCGCCTGCATCCTCAATATAAGTGACAGAGGTGGTCCTGCTGCATCCTCAATATAAGTGACAGAGGTGGTCCTGCTGCATCCTCAATATAAGTGACAGAGGTGGTCCTGCTGCATCCTCAATATAAATGACAGAGGTGGTCCTGCTGCATCCTCAATATAAGTGTCAGAGGTGGTCCTGCTGCATCCTCAATATGAGTGACAGAGGTGACCCTGCTGCATCCTCAATATAAGTGACAGAGGTGGTCCTGCTGCATCCTCAATATAAGAGACAGAGGTTGCCCTGCTGCATCCTCAATATAAATGACAGAGGTGGTCCTGCTGCATCCTCAATATAAGTGTCAGTGGTGGTCCTGCTGCATCCTCAATATAAGTGACAGAGGTGACCCTGCTGAATTCTCAATATAAGTGACAGAAGTGGTCCTGCTGCATCCTCAATATAAGTGACAGAGGTGGTCCTGCAGCATCCTCAATATAAATGACAGAGGTGGTCCTGCTGTATCCTCAATATAAGTGTCAGAGGTGGTCCTGCTGCATCCTCAATATAAGTGACAGAGGTAACCCTGCTGCATCCTCAATATAAGTGACAGAGGTGACCCTGCTGAATCCTCAATATACGTGACACAGGTGACCCTGCTGAATCCTCAATATAAGTGACAGAGGTGACCCTGCTGAATCCTCAATATAAGTGACAGTGGTGGTCTTGCTGCATCCT
The DNA here is from genome assembly GCF_964261635.1 of Lissotriton helveticus. Taxonomy (NCBI): domain Eukaryota; kingdom Metazoa; phylum Chordata; class Amphibia; order Caudata; family Salamandridae; genus Lissotriton; species Lissotriton helveticus. The sequence continues at coordinate 424,019,295 of NC_136058.1, forward strand.
CAATATAAGTGACAGAGGTGGTCCTGCTGCATCCTCAATATAAGTGACAGAAGTGATCCTGCTGAATCCTCAATATAAGTGACAGAGGTGGTCCTGCTGAATCCTCAATATAAATGACAGAGGTTGTCCTGCTGCATCCTCAATATAAGTGTCAGAGGTGGTCCTGCTGCATCCTCAATATAAGTGTCAGAGGTGGTCCCGCTGCATCCTCAATATAAGAGACAGAGGCGACCCTGCAGCATCATCAATATAAGTGACAGAGGTGACCCTGCTGAATCCTCAATATAAGTGACACGGGTGACCCTGCTGAATCCTCAATATAAGTGACAGAAGTGGTCCTGCTGCATCCTCAATATAAGTGTCAGAGGTGGTCCTGCTGCATCCTCAATATAAATGACAGAGGTGGTCCTGCTGCATCCTCAATATAAGTGACAGAGGTGGTCCTGCTGCATCCTCAATATAAGTGACAGAGGTGACCCTGCTGCATCCTCAATATAAGTGACAGAGGTGACCCTGCTGAATCCTCAATGTAAGTGGCACAGGTGACCCTGCTGAATCCTCAATATAAGTGACAGAGGTGACCCTGCTGCATCCTCAATATAAGTGAAACAAGTGACTCTGCTGAATCCTCAATATAAGTGACAGAGATGACCCTGCTGCTTCCTCAATAGAAGTGACAGAGGTGACCCTGCTGAATCCTCAATATAAGTGACACAGGAGACCCTGCTGAATCCTCAATATAAATGACAGAGGTGACCCTGCTGCATCCTCAATATAAGTGACACAGGTGGTCCTCCTGCATCCTCAATATAAGTGACAGAGGTGGTCCTGCTGCATCCTCAATATAAGTGACAGAGGTGACCCTGCTGCATCCACAATATAAGGGACAGAGGTGGTCCGCCTGCATCCTCAATATAAGTGACAGAGGTGGTCCTGCTGCATCCTCAATATAAGTGACAGAGGTGGTCCTGCTGCATCCTCAATATAAGTGTCAGAGGTGGTCCTGCTGCATTCTCAATATAAGTGACAGAGGTGACCCTGCTGCATCCTCAATATAAGTGACAGAGGTGGTCCTGCTGCATCCTCAATATAAGTGACAGAGGTGGTCCTGCTGCATCCTCAATATAAATGACAGAGGTGGTCCTGCTGCATCCTCAATATAAGTGTCAGAGGTGGTCCTGCTGCATCCTCAATATAGGTGTCAGAGGTGACCCTGCTGCATCCTCAATATAAGTGACAGAGGAGACCCTGCTGAATTCTCAATATAAGTGACAGAAGTGGTCCTGCTGCATCCTCAATATAAGTGACAGAGGTGGTCCTGCAGCATCCTCAATATAAATGACAGAGGTGGTCCTGCTGTATCCTCAATATAAGTGTCAGAGGTGGTCCTGCTGCATCCTCAATATAAGTGACAGAGGTGACCCTGCTGCATCCTCAAAATAAGTGACAGAGGTGACCCTGCTGAATCCTCAATATAAGTGACACAGGTGACCCTGCTGAATCCTCAATATAAGTGACAGAGGTGACCCTGCTGCATCCTCAATATAAGTGACACAGGTGACCCTGCTGAATCCTCAATATAAGTGACAGAGGTGACCCTGCTGCTTCCTCAATATAAGTGACACAGGTGACCCTGCTGAATCCTCAATATAAGTGGCAGTGGTGGTCTTGCTGCATCCTCAATATAAGTGACAGAGGTGGTCCTGCTGCATCCTCAATATAAGTGACAGAAGTGATCCTGCTGAATTCTCAATATAAGTGACAGAGGTGGTCCCGCTGAATCCTCAATATAAGTGACAGAGGTGGTCCTGCTGCATCCTCAATATAAGTGACAGAGGTGGTCCTGCTGCATCCTCAATATAAATGACAGAGGTGGTCCTGCTGGATCCTCAATATAAGTGACAGAGGTGGCCCTGCTGTATCCTCAATATAAGTGTCAGATGTAACCCTGCTGCATCCTCAATATAAGTGACAGAGGTGGTCCTGCTGCATCCTCAATATAAGTGACAGAGGTGACCCTCCTGCTGAATCCTCAATATAAGCGTCAGAGGTGGTCCTGCTGCATCCTCAATATAAGTGACAAAGGTGACCCTGCTGCATCCTCAATATAAGTGTCAGAGGTGGTCCTGCTGCATCCTCAATATAAATGACAGATGTGGTCCTGCTGCATCCTCAATATAAGTGACAGAGGTGGTCCTGCTGCATCCTCAATATAAATGACAGAGGTAGTCCTGCTGCATCCTCAATATAAGTGACAGAGACAGAGGTGACCCTGCTGCATCCTCAATATAAGTGACAGAGGTGGTCCTGCTGCATCCTCAATATAAGTGACAGAGGTGGTCCTGCTGCATCCTCAATATAAATGACAGAGGTGGTCCTGCTGGATCCTCAATATAAGTGACAGAGGTGGCCCTGCTGTATCCTCAATATAAGTGTCAGATGTAACCCTGCTGCATCCTCAATATAAGTGACAGAGGTGGTCCTGCTGCATCCTCAATATAAGTGACAGAGGTGACCCTCCTGCTGAATCCTCAATATAACCGTCAGAGGTGGTCCTGCTGCATCCTCAATATAAGTGACAAAGGTGACCCTGCTGCATCCTCAATATAAGTGTCAGAGGTGGTCCTGCTGCATCCTCAATATAAATGACAGATGTGGTCCTGCTGCATCCTCAATATAAGTGACAGAGGTGGTCCTGCTGCATCCTCAATATAAATGACAGAGGTAGTCCTGCTGCATCCTCAATATAAGTGACAGAGACAGAGGTGACCCTGCTGCATCCTCAATATAAGTGTCGGAGGTGGTCCTGCTGCATCTTCAATATAAATGACAGAGGTGGTCCTGCTGCATCCTCAATATATGTGACAGAGGTGCCCCTGCTGCATCCTCAATATAAGTGACAGAGGTGACCCTGCTGCATCCTCAATATAAGTGACAGAGGTGACCCTGCTGCATCCTCAATATAAGTGACAGAGGTGACCCTGCTGCATCCTCAATATAAGTGACAGAGGTGACCCTGCTGCATCCTCAATATATGTGACATGGGTGGTCCTCGTGCATCTTCGATATAAGTGACAGAGGTGACCCTGCTGCATCCTCAATATAAGTGACACAGGTGACCCTACTGAATCCTCAATATAAGAGACAGAGATGGTCCTGCTGCATCTTCAATATAAGTGACAGAGGTGACCCTGCTGCATCCTCAATATAAGTGACAGAGGTGGTCCTGCTGCATCCTCAATATAAGTGACACAGGTGACCCTGCTGAATCCTCAATATAAGTGACACAGGTGACCCTGCTGAATCCTCAATATAAGTGACAGAGGTTTTCCTGCTGAATCCTCAATATAAGGGACAGAGGTGACCCTCCTGCTGCATACTCAATATAAGTGACAGATGTGGTCCTGATGCATCCTCAATATAAGTGACAGAGGTGGTCCTGCTGCATCCTTAATATAGGTGACAGAGGTAGTCCTGCTGCATCCTCAATATAAGTGACAGAGGTGGTCCTGCTGCATCCTCAATATAAGTGTCAGAGGTGGTCCTGCTGCATCCTCAATATAAGTGAAAGAGGTGGTCCTGCTGCATCCTCAATATAAGTGACAGAGGTGACCCTACTGCATCCTCAATATAAGTGACAGAGGTGGTCCTGCTGCATCCTCAATATAAGTGTCAGAGGTGGTCCCGCTGCATCCTCAATATAAGTGACAGATGTGGTCCTGCTGCATCCTCAATATAAGTGACAGAGGTGACCCTGCTGCATCCTCAATATAAGTGACAGAGGTGGTCCTGCTGCATCCTCAATATAAGTGACAGAGGTGATCCTGCTGCATCCTCAATATAAGTGACAGAGGTGGTCCTGCTGCATCCTCAATATAAATGACAGAGGTGGTCCTGCTGCATCCTCAATATAAGTGTCAGAGGTGGTCCTGCTGCATCCTCAATATAAGTGACAGAGGTGGTCCTGCTGCATCCTCAATATAAGTGACACAGGTGACCCTGCTGAATCCTCAATATAAGTGACACAGGTGACCTGCTGAATCCTCAATATAAGTGACAGAGGTTTTCCTGCTGAATCCTCAATATAAGGGACAGAGGTGACCCTCCTGCTGCATCCTCAATATAAGTGACAGAGGTGGTCCTGCTGCATCCTCAATATAAGTGACAGAGGTGGTCCTGCTGCATCCTTAATATAAGTGGCAGAGGTAGTCCTGCTGCATCCTCAATATAAGTGACAGAGGTGGTCCTGCTGCATCCTCAATATAAGTGACAGAGGGGGTCCTGCTGCATCCTCAATATAAGTGTCAGAGGTGGTCCTGCTGCATCCTCAATATAAGTGACAGAGGTGGTCCTGCTGCATCCTCAATATAAGTGACAGAGGTGACCCTGCTGCATCCTCAATATAAGTGACAGAGGTGGTCCTGCTGCATCCTCAATATAAATGACAGAGGTGGTCCTGCTGCATCCTCAATATAAGTGTCAGAGGTGGTCCTGCTGCATCCTCAATATAAGTGAAAGAGGTGGTCCTGCTGCATCCTCAATATAAGTGACACAGGTGACCCTGCTGAATCCTCAATATAAGTGACACAGGTGACCCTGCTGAATCCTCAATATAAGTGACAGAGGTGGTCCTGCTGCATCCTCAATATAAGTGACAGAGGTGGTCCTGCTGCATCCTTAATATAAGTGACAGAGGTAGTCCTGCTGCATCCTCCATCTAAGTGAAAGAGGTGGTCCTGCTGCATCCTCAATATAAGTGACAGAGGTGGTCCTGCTGCATCCTCAATATAAGTGTCAGAGGGGGTCCTGCTGCATCCTCAATATAAGTGACAGAGGTGGTCCTGCTGCATCCTCAATATAAGTGACAGAGGTGACCCTGCTGCATCCTCAATATAAGTGACAGAGGTGGTCCTGCTGCATCCTCAATATAAGTGTCAGAGGTGGTCCTGCTGCATCCTCAATATAAGTGACAGATGTGGTCCTGCTACATCCTCAATATAAGTGTCAGAGGTGACCCTGCTGCATCCTCAATATAAGTGACAGAGGTGATCCTGCTGCATCCTCAATATAAGTGACAGAGGTGGTCCTGCTGCATCCTCAATATAAATGACAGAGGTGGTCCTGCTGCATCCTCAATATAAGTGTCAGAGGTGGTCCTGCTGCATCCTCAATATAAGTGACAGAGGTGGTCCTGCTGCATCCTCAATATAAGTGTCAGAGGTGGTCCTGCTGCATTCTCAATATAAGTGACAGAAGTGGTCCTGCTGCATCCTCAATGTAAGTGACAGAGGTGACACTTCTGCATCCTCAATATAAGTGACAGAGGTGGTCCTGCTGCATCCGCAATATAAGTGACAGAGGTGACCCTGCTGCATCCTCAATATAAGTGTCAGAGGTGACCCTGCTGCATCCTCATTCCTCAATATAAGTGACAGAGGTGGTCCTGCTGCTTCCTCAATATAAGTGACAGAGGTGGTCCTGCTGTATCCTCATTCGTCAATATAAGTGACAGAGGTGGTCCTGCTGCTTCCTCAATATAAGTGGCAGAGGTGGCCCTGCTGCATCCTCAACATATGTGACAGAGGTGACCCTGCTGCATCATCAATATCAGTGGCAGAGGTGACCCTGCTGCATCCTCAATATAAGAGACAGAGGTGACCCTGCTGCATCCTCAATATAAGTGACAGAGGTGGTCCTGCTGCATCCTCAATATAAATGACAGAGGTGGTCCTGCTGCATCCTCAATATAAGTGTCAGAGGTGGTCCTGCTGCATCCTCAATATAAGTGACGGAGGTGGTCCTGCTGCATCCTCAATATAAGTGTCAGAGGTGGTCCTGCTGCATCCTCAATATAAGTGACAGAGGTGACCCTGCTGCATCCTCAATATAAGTGACAGAGGTGGTCCTGCTGCATCCTCAATATAAATGACAGAGGTGGTCCTGCTGCATCCTCAATATAAGTGTCAGAGGTGGTCCTGCTGCATCCTCAATATAAGTGACAGAGGTGGTCCTTCTGCATCCTCAATATAAGTGACACAGGTGACCCTGCTGAATCCTCAATATAAGTGACACAGGTGACCCTGCCGAATCCTCAATATAAGTGACAGAGGTTTTCCTGCTGAATCCTCAATATAAGGGACAGAGGTGACCCTCCTGCTGCATCCTCAATATAAGTGACAGAGGTGGTCCTGCTGCATCCTCAATATAAGTGACAGAGGTGGTCCTGCTGCATCCTTAATATAAGTGACAGAGGTGGTCCTGCTGCATCCTCCATATAAGTGACAGAGGTGGTCCTGCTGCATCCTTAATATAAGTGACAGAGGTGGTCCTGCTGCATCCTCAATATAAGTGTCAGAGGGGGTCCTGCTGCATCCTCAATATAAGTGACAGAGGTGGTCCTGCTGCATCCTCAATATAAGTGACAGAGGTGACCCTGCTGCATCCTCAATATAAGTGACAGAGGTGGTCCTGCTGCATCCTCAATATAAGTGTCAGAGGTGGTCCTGCTGCATCCTCAATATAAGTGACAGATGTGGTCCTGCTGCATCCTCAATATAAGTGTCAGAGGTGACCCTGCTGCATCCTCAATATAAGTGACAGAGGTGATCCTGCTGCATCCTCAATATAAGTGACAGAGGTGGTCCTGCTGCATCCTCAATACAAATGACAGAGGTGGTCCTGCTGCATCCTCAATATAAGTGTCAGAGGTGGTCCTGCTGCATCCTCAATATAAGTGACAGAGGTGGTCCTGCTGCATCCTCAATATAAGTGTCAGAGGTGGTCCTGCTGCATCCTCAATATAAGTGACAGAGGTGACCCTGCTGCATCCTCAATATAAGTGACAGAGGTGGTCCTGCTGCATCCTCAATATCAGTGACAGAGGTGGTCCTGCTGCATCCTCAATATAAGTGTCAGAGGTGGTCCTGCTGCATCCTCAATATAAGTGACAGAGGTAGTCCTGCTGCATCCTCAATATCAGCGACAGAGGTGGTCCTTCTGCATCCTCAATATAGGTGTCAGAGGTGGTCCTGCTGCATCCTCAATATAAGTGAACGAGGTGATCCTGCTGCATCCTCAATATAAGTGACAGAGGTGGTCCTCCTGCATCCTCAATATGAGTGACATAGGTGACTCTGCTGCATCCTCAATATAATTGTCAGAGGTGGTCCTGCTGCATCCTCAATATAAGTGACAGAGGTGACCCTGCTGCATCCTCAATATAAGTTACAGAGGTGGTCCTGCTGCATCCTCAATATAAGTGGCAGAGGTGACCCTGCTGCATCCTCAATATAAATGACAGAAGTGGTCCTGCTGCATCCTCAAAATAAATGACAGAAGTGGTCCTGCTGCATCCTCAATGTAAGTGACAGAGGTGACACTTCTGCATCCTCAATATAAGTGACAGAGGTGGTCCTGCTGCATCCTCAATATAAATGACAGAGGTGACCCTGCTGTATCCTCAATATAAGTGTCAGAGGTGACCCTGCTGCATCCTCATTCCTCAATATAAGTGACAGAGGTGGTCCTGCTGCTTCCTCAATATAAGTGACAGAGGGGGTCCTGCTGCATCCTCATTCGTCAATTTAAGTGACAGAGGTGGTCCTGCTGCTTCCTCAATATAAGTGGCAGAGGTGGCCCTGCTGCATCCTCAATATATGTGACAGAGGTGACCCTGCTGCATCATCTATATCAGTGGCAGAGGTGACCCTGCTGCATCCTCAATTTAAGAGACAGAGGTGACCCTGCTGCATCCTCAATATAAGTGACAGAGGTGGTCCTGCTGCATCCTCAATATAAATGACAGAGGTGGTCCTGCTGCATCCTTAATATAAGTGACAGAGGTGGCCGTGCTGTATCCTCAATATAAGTGTCAGATGTAACCCTGCTGCATCCTCAATATAACTGACAGAGGTGGTCCTGCTGCATCCTCAATATAAGTGACAGAGGTGACCCTCCTGCTGAATCCTCAATATAAGCGTCAGAGGTGGTCCTGCTGCATCCTCAATATAAGTGACAAAGGTGACCCTGCTGCATCCTCAATATAAGTGTCAGAGGTGGTCCTGCTGCATCCTCAATATAAATGACAGAGGTGGTCCTGCTGCATCCTCAATATAAGTGACAGAGGTGGTCCTGCTGCATCCTCAATATAAATGACAGAGGTAGTCCTGCTGCATCCTCAATATAAGTGACAGAGACAGAGGTGATCCTGCTGCATCCTCAATATAAGTGACAGAGGTGGTCCTGCTGCTTCCTCAATGTAAGTGACAGAGGTGGTCCTGCTGCATCTTCAATATAAATGACAGAGGTGGTCCAGCTGCATCCTCAATATAAGTGACAGAGACAGAGGTGACCCTGCTGCATCCTCAATATAAGTGCCAGAGGTGACCCTGCTGCATCCTCAATATAAGTGACAGAGGTGGTCCTGCTGCATCTTCAATATAAATGACAGAGGTGGTCCTGCTGCATCCTCAATATATGTGACAGAGGTGCCCCTGCTGCATCCTCAATATAAGTGACAGAGGTGACCCTGCTGCATCCTCAATATAAGTGACAGGGGTGACCCTGCTGCATCCTCAATATAAGTGACAGAGGTGACCCTGCTGCATCCTCAATATAAGTGACAGAGGTGACCCTGCTGCATCCTCATTATATGTGACATGGGTGGTCCTCGTGCATCTTCGATATAAGTGACAGAGGTGACCCTGCTGCATCCTCAATATAAGTGACACAGGTGACCCTGCTGAATCCTCAATATAAGAGACAGAGATCGTCCTGCTGCATCTTCAATATTAGTGACAGAGGTGACCCTGCTGCATCCTCAATATAAGTGACAGAGGTGGTCGTGCTGCATCCTCAATATAAGTGACACAGGTGACCCTGCTGAATCCTCAATATAAGTGACAGAGGTTTTCCTGCTGAATCCTCAATATAAGGGACAGAGGTGACCCTCCTGCTGCATCCTCAATATAAGTGACAGAGGTGGTCCTGCTGCATCCTCAATATAAGTGACAGAGGTGGTCCTGCTGCATCCTTAATATAAGTGACAGAGGTAGTCCTGCTGCATCCTCAATATAAGTGACAGAGGTGGTCCTGCTGCATCCTCAATATAAGTGACAGAGGTGGTCCTGCTGTATCCTCAATATAAGTGTCAGAGGTGGTCCTGCTGCATCCTCAATATAAGTGTCAGAGGTGGTCCTGCTGCATCCTCAATATAAGTGTCAGAGGTGGTCCTGCTGCATCCTCAATATAAGTGACAGAGGTGGTCCTGCTGCATCCTCAATATAAGTGACAGAGGTGACCCTGCTGCATCCTCAATATAAGTGACAGAGGTGGTCCTACTGCATCCTCAATATAAGTGTCAGAGGTGGTCCTGCTGCATCCTCAATATAAGTGACAGATGTGGTCCTGCTGCATCCTCAATATAAGTGACAGAGGTGACCCTGCTGCATCCTCAATATAAGTGACAGAGGTGGTCCTGCTGCATCCTCAATATAAGTGACAGAGGTGATCCTGCTGCATCCTCAATATAAGTGACAGAGGTGGTCCTGCTGCATCCTCAATATAAATGACAGAGGTGGTCCTGCTGCATCCTCAATATAAGTGTCAGAGGTGATCCTGCTGCATCCTCAATATAAGAGACACAGGTGACCCTGCTGAATCCTCAATATAAGTGACACATGTGACCCTGCTGAATCCTCAATATAAGTGACAGAGGTTTTCCTGCTGAATCCTCAATATAATGGACAGAGGTGACCCTCCTGCTGCATCCTCAATATAAGTGACAGATGTGGTCCTGCTGCATCCTCAATATAAGTGACAGAGGTGGTCCTGCTGCATCCTCAATATAAGTGACAGAGGTGACCCTCCTGCTGAATCCTCAATATAAGCGTCAGAGGTGGTCCTGCTGCATCCTCAATATAAATGACAGAGGTGGTCCTGCTGCATCCTCAATATAAATGACAGAGGTAGTCCTGCTGCATCCTCAATATAAGTGACAGAGACAGAGGTGATCCTGCTGCATCCTCAATATAAGTGACAGAGGTGGTCCTGCTGCTTCCTCAATGTAAGTGACAGAGGTGGTCCTGCTGCATCTTCAATATAAATGACAGAGGTGGTCCAGCTGCATCCTCAATATAAGTGACAGAGACAGAGGTGACCCTGCTGCATCCTCAATATAAGTGCCAGAGGTGACCCTGCTGCATCCTCAATATAAGTGACAGAGGTGGTCCTGCTGCATCTTCAATATAAATGACAGAGGTGGTCCTGCTGCATCCTCAATATATGTGACAGAGGTGCCCCTGCTGCATCCTCAATATAAGTGACAGAGGTGACCCTGCTGCATCCTCAATATAAGTGACAGAGGTGGTCCTGCTGCATCCTCAATATAAGTGACAGAGGTGGTCCTGCTGTATCCTCAATATAAGTGTCAGAGGTGGTCCTGCTGCATCCTCAATATAAGTGTCAGAGGTGGTCCTGCTGCATCCTCAATATAAGTGTCAGAGGTGGTCCTGCTGCATCCTCAATATAAGTGACAGAGGTGGTCCTGCTGCATCCTCAATATAAGTGACAGAGGTGACCCTGCTGCATCCTCAATATAAGTGACAGAGGTGGTCCTACTGCATCCTCAATATAAGTGTCAGAGGTGGTCCTGCTGCATCCTCAATATAAGTGACAGATGTGGTCCTGCTGCATCCTCAATATAAGTGACAGAGGTGACCCTGCTGCATCCTCAATATAAGTGACAGAGGTGGTCCTGCTGCATCCTCAATATAAGTGACAGAGGTGATCCTGCTGCATCCTCAATATAAGTGACAGAGGTGGTCCTGCTGCATCCTCAATATAAATGACAGAGGTGGTCCTGCTGCATCCTCAATATAAGTGTCAGAGGTGATCCTGCTGCATCCTCAATATAAGTGACACAGGTGACCCTGCTGAATCCTCAATATAAGTGACACATGTGACCCTGCTGAATCCTCAATATAAGTGACAGAGGTTTTCCTGCTGAATCCTCAATATAATGGACAGAGGTGACCCTCCTGCTGCATCCTCAATATAAGTGACAGATGTGGTCCTGCTGCATCCTCAATATAAGTGACAGAGGTGGTCCTGCTGCATCCTCAATATAAGTGACAGAGGTGACCCTCCTGCTGAATCCTCAATATAAGCGTCAGAGGTGGTCCTGCTGCATCCTCAATATAAGTGACAAAGGTGACCCTGCTGCATCCTCAATATAAGTGTCAGAGGTGGTCCTGCTGCATCCTCAATATAAATGACAGAGGTGGTCCTGCTGCATCCTCAATATAAGTGACAGAGGTGGTCCTGCTGCATCCTCAATATAAATGACAGAGGTAGTCCTGCTGCATCCTCAATATAAGTGACAGAGACAGAGGTGATCCTGCTGCATCCTCAATATAAGTGACAGAGGTGGTCCTGCTGCTTCCTCAATGTAAGTGACAGAGGTGGTCCTGCTGCATCTTCAATATAAATGACAGAGGTGGTCCAGCTGCATCCTCAATATAAGTGACAGAGACAGAGGTGACCCTGCTGCATCCTCAATATAAGTGCCAGAGGTGACCCTGCTGCATCCTCAATATAAGTGACAGAGGTGGTCCTGCTGCATCTTCAATATAAATGACAGAGGTGGTCCTGCTGCATCCTCAATATATGTGACAGAGGTGCCCCTGCTGCATCCTCAATATAAGTGACAGAGGTGACCGTGCTGCATCCTCAATATAAGTGACAGGGGTGACCCTGCTGCATCCTCAATATAAGTGACAGAGGTGACCCTGCTGCATCCTCAATATAAGTGACAGAGGTGACCCTGCTGCATCCTCATTATATGTGACATGGGTGGTCCTCGTGCATCTTCGATATAAGTGACAGAGGTGACCCTGCTGCATCCTCAATATAAGTGACACAGGTGACCCTGCTGAATCCTCAATATAAGAGACAGAGATCGTCCTGCTGCTTCTTCAATATTAGTGACAGAGGTGACCCTGCTGCATCCTCAATATAAGTGACAGAGGTGGTCGTGCTGCATCCTCAATATAAGTGACACAGGTGACCCTGCTGAATCCTCAATATAAGTGACAGAGGTTTTCCTGCTGAATCCTCAATATAAGGGACAGAGGTGACCCTCCTGCTGCATCCTCAATATAAGTGACAGAGGTGGTCCTGCTGCATCCTCAATATAAGTGACAGAGGTGGTCCTGCTGCATCCTTAATATAAGTGACAGAGGTAGTCCTGCTGCATCCTCAATATAAGTGACAGAGGTGGTCCTGCTGCATCCTCAATATAAGTGACAGAGGTGGTCCTGCTGTATCCTCAATATAAGTGTCAGAGGTGGTCCTGCTGCATCCTCAATATAAGTGTCAGAGGTGGTCCTGCTGCATCCTCAATATAAGTGACAGAGGTGGTCCTGCTGCATCCTCAATATAAGTGACAGAGGTGACCCTGCTGCATCCTCAATATAAGTGACAGAGGTGGTCCTACTGCATCCTCAATATAAGTGTCAGAGGTGGTCCTGCTGCATCCTCAATATAAGTGACAGATGTGGTCCTGCTGCATCCTCAATATAAGTGACAGAGGTGACCCTGCTGCATCCTCAATATAAGTGACAGAGGTGGTCCTGCTGCATCCTCAATATAAGTGACAGAGGTGATCCTGCTGCATCCTCAATATAAGTGACAGAGGTGGTCCTGCTGCATCCTCAATATAAATGACAGAGGTGGTCCTGCTGCATCCTCAATATAAGTGTCAGAGGTGATCCTGCTGCATCCTCAATATAAGTGACACAGGTGACCCTGCTGAATCCTCAATATAAGTGACACATGTGACCCTGCTGAATCCTCAATATAAGTGACAGAGGTTTTCCTGCTGAATCCTCAATATAATGGACAGAGGTGACCCTCCTGCTGCATCCTCAATATAAGTGACAGATGTGGTCCTGCTGCTTCCTCAATATAAGTGACAGAGGTGGTCCTGCTGCATCCTTAATATAAGTGACAGAGGTAGTCCTGCTGCATCCTCAATATAAGTGACAGAGGTGGTCCTGCTGCATCCTCAATATAAGTGTCAGAGGTGGTCCTGCTGCATCCTCAATATAAGTGACAGAGGTGGTCCTGCTGCATCCTCAATATAAGTGACAGAGGTGACCCTGCTGCATCCTCAATATAAGTGACAGAGGTGGTCCTGCTGCATCCTCAATATAAGTGTCAGAGGTGGTCCTGCTGCATCCTCAATATAAGTGACAGATGTGGTCCTGCTGCATCCTCAATATAAGTGACAGAGGTGACCCTGCTGCATCCTCAATATAAGTGACAGAGGTGATCCTGCTACATCCTCAATATAAGTGACAGAGGTGGTCCTGCTGCATCCTCAATATAAATGACAGAGGTGGTCCTGCTGCATCCTCAATATAAGTGTCAGAGGTGGTCCTGCTGCATCCTCAATATAAGTGACAGAGGTGATCCTGCTGCATCCTCAATATAAGTGTCAGAGGTGGTCCTGCTGCATCCTCAATATAAGTGACAGAGGTGACCCTGCTGCATCCTCAATATAAGTGACAGAGGTGGTCCTGCTGCATCCTCAATATAAATGACAGAGGTGGTCCTGCTGCATCCTCAATATAAGTGTCAGAGGTGGTCCTGCTGCATCCTCAATATAAGTGACAGAGGTGGTCCTGCTGCATCCTCAATATAAGTGACACAGGTGACCCTGCTGAATCCTCAATATAAGTGACACAGGTGACCCTGCTGAATCCTCAATATAAGTGACAGAGGTTTTCCTGCTGAATCCTCAATATAAGGGACAGAGGTGACCCTCCTGCTGCATCCTCAATATAAGTGACAGAGGTGGTCCTGCTGCATCCTCAATATAAGTGACAGAGGTGGTCCTGCTGCATCCTTAATATAAGTGACAGAGGTAGTCCTGCTGCATCCTCAATATAAGTGACAGAGGTGGTCCTGCTGCATCCTCAATATAAGTGTCAGAGGTGGTCCTGCTGCATCCTCAATATAAGTGACAGAGGTGGTCCTGCTGCATCCTCAATATAAGTGACTGAGGTGACCCTGCTGCATCCTCAATATAAGTGACAGAGGTGGTCCTGCTGCATCCTCAATATAAGTGTCAGAGATGGTCCTGCTGCATCCTCAATATAAGTGACAGATGTGGTCCTGCTGCATCCTCAATATAAGTGACAGAGGTGATCCTGCTGCATCCTCAATATAAGTGACAGAGGTGATCCTGCTGCATCCTCAATATAAGTGACAGAGGTGGTCCTGCTGCATCCTCAATATAAATGACAGAGGTGGTCCTGCTGCATCATCAATATAAGTGTCAGAGGTGGTCCTGCTGCATCCTCAATATAAGTGACAGAGGTGGTCCTGCTGCATCCTCAATATAAGTGTCAGAGGTGGTCCTGCTGCATCCTCAATATAAGTGTCAGAGGTGGTCCTGCTGCATCCTCAATATAAGTGACAGAGGTGGTCCTGCTGCATCCTCAATATAAGTGACAGAGGTGACCCTGCTGCATCCTCAATATAAGTGACAGAGGTGGTCCTGCTGCATCCTCAATATAAGTGTCAGAGGTGGTCCTGCTGCATCCTCAATATAAGTGTCAGAGGTGGTCCTGCTGCATCCTCAATATAAGTGACAGAGGTGGTCCTGCTGCATCCTCAATATAAGTGACAGAGGTGACCCTGCTGCATCCTCAATATAAGTGACAGAGGTGGTCCCCCTGCATCCTCAATATAAGTGACATAGGTGACTCTGCTGCATCCTCAATATAAGTGTCAGAGGTGGTCCTGCTGCATCCTCAATATAAGTGACAGAGGTGACCCTGCTGCATCCTCAATATAAGTGACAGAGGTGGTCCTGCTGCATCCTCAATATAAGTGGCAGAGGTGACCCTGCTTCATCCTCAATATAAATAACAGAAGTGGTCCTGCTGCATCCTCAATATAAATGGCAGAAGTGGTCCTGCTGCATGCTCAATGTAAGTGACAGAGGTGACACTTCTGCATCCTCAATATAAGTGACAGAGGTGGTCCTGCTGCATCCTCAATATAAGTGACAGAGGTGACCCTGCTGCATCCTCAATATAAGTGTCAGAGGTGACCCTGCTGCATCCTCATTCCTCAATATAAGTGACAGAGGTGGTCCTGCTGCTTCCTCAATATAAGTGACAGAGGTGGTCCTGCTGCATCCTCATTCCTCAATATAAGTGACAGAGGTGGTCCTGCTGCTTCCTCAATATAAGTGGCAGAGGTGGCCCTGCTGCATCCTCAATATATGTGACAGAGGTGACCCTGCTGCATCATCAATATCAGTGGCAGAGGTGGCCCTGCTGCATCCTCAATATAAGAGACAGAGGTGACCCTGCTGCATCCTCAATATAAGTGACAGAGGTGGTCCTGCTGCATCCTAAATATAAGTAGCAGAGGTGGTCCTGCTGCATCCTCAATATAAGTGACAGAGGTGGTCCCCCTGCATCCTCAATATAAGTGACAGAGGTGACCCTGCTGCATCCTCAATATAAGTGACAGAGGTGGTCCTGCTGCATCTTCAATATAAATGACATAGGTGGTCCTGCTGCATCCTCAATATATGTGACAGAGGTGCCCCTGCTGCATCCTCAATATAAGTGACAGAGGTGACCCTGCTGCATCCTCAATATAAGTGACAGAGGTGATCCTGCTGCATCCTCAATATAATTGTCAGAGGTGGTCCTGCTGCATCCTCAATATAAGTGACAGAGGTGACCCTGCTGCATCCTCAATATAAGTGACAGAGGTGGTCCTGCAGCATCCTCAATATAAATGACAGAGGTGGCCCTGCTGCATCTTCACTATAAGTGTCAGAGGTGGTCCTGCTGCATCCTCAATATAAGTGACAAAAGTGGTCCTGCTGCATCCTCAATATAAGTGACAGAGGTGGTCCTGCAGCATCCTCAATATAAATGACAGAGGTGGTCCTGCTGCATCCTCAATATAAATGACAGAGGTAGTCCTGCTGCATCCTCAATATAAATGACAGAGACAGAGGTGATCCTGCTGCATCCTCAATATAAGTGACAGAGGTGGTCCTGCTGCTTCCTCAATGTAAGTGACAGAGGTGGTCCTGCTGCATCTTCAATATAAATGACAGAGGTGGTCCTGCTGCATCCTCAATATATGTGACAGAGGTGCCCCTGCTGCATCCTCAATATAAGTGACAGAGGTGACCCTGCTGCATCCTCAATATAAGTGACAGGGGTGACCCTGCTGCATCCTCAATATAAGTGACAGAGGTGACCCTGCTGCATCCTCAATATAAGTGACAGAGGTGACCCTGCTGCATCCTCAATATATGTGACATGGGTGGTCCTCGTGCATCTTCGATATAAGTGACAGAGGTGACCCTGCTGCATCCTCAATATAAGTGACACAGGTGACCCTGCTGAATCCTCAATATAAGAGACAGAGATGGTCCTGCTGCATCTTCAATATAAGTGACAGAGGTGACCCTGCTGCATCCTCAATATAAGTGACAGAGGTGGTCCTGCTGCATCCTCAATATAAGTGACACAGGTGACCCTGCTGAATCCTCAATATAAGTGACACAGGTGACCCTGCTGAATCCTCAATATAAGTGACAGAGGTTTTCCTGCTGAATCCTCAATATAAGGGACAGAGGTGACCCTCCTGCTGCATCCTCAATATAAGTGACAGAGGTGGTCCTGCTGCATCCTCAATATAAGTGACAGAGGTGGTCCTGCTGCATCCTTAATATAAGTGACAGAGGTAGTCCTGCTGCATCCTCAATATAAGTGACAGAGGTGGTCCTGCTGCATCCTCAATATAAGTGACAGAGGTGGTCCTGCTCATCCTCAATATAAGTGTCAGAGGTGGTCCTGCTGCATCCTCAATATAAGTGTCAGAGGTGGTCCTGCTGCATCCTCAATATAAGTGACAGAGGTGGTCCTGCTGCATCCTCAATATAAGTGACAGAGGTGACCCTGCTGCATCCTCAATATAAGTGACAGAGGTGGTCCTACTGCATCCTCAATATAAGTGTCAGAGGTGGTCCTGCTGCATTCTCAATATAAGTGACAGATGTGGTCCTGCTGCATCCTCAGTATAAGTGACAGAGGTGACCCTGCTGCATCCTCAATATAAGTGACAGAGGTGGTCCTGCTGCATCCTCAATATAAGTGACAGAGGTGATCCTGCTGCATCCTCAATATAAGTGACAGAGGTGGTCCTGCTGCATCCTCAATATAAATGACAGAGGTGGTCCTGCTGCATCCTCAATATAAGTGTCAGAGGTGGTCCTTCTGCATCCTCAATATAAGTGACAGAGGTGATCCTGCTGCATCCTCAATATAAGTGACACAGGTGACCCTGCTGAATCCTCAATATAAGTGACACAGGTGACCCTGCTGAATCCTCAATATCAGTGACAGAGGTTTTCCTGCTGAATCCTCAATATAATGGACAGAGGTGACCCTCCTGCTGCATCCTCAATATAAGTGACAGAGGTGGTCCTGCTGCATCCTCAATATAAGTGACAGAGGTGGTCCTGCTGCATCCTTAATATAAGTGACAGAGGTAGTCCTGCTGCATCCTCAATATAAGTGACAGAGGTGGTCCTGCTGCATCCTCAATATAAGTGACAGAGGTGGTCCTGCTGCATCCTCAATATAAGTGTCAGAGGTGGTCCTGCTGCATCCTCAATATAAGTGACAGAGGTGGTCCTGCTGCATCCTCAATATAAGTGACAGAGGTGACCCTGCTGCATCCTCAATATAAGTGACAGAGGTGGTCCTGCTGCATCCTCAATATAAGTGTCAGAGGTGGTCCTGCTGCATCCTCAATATAAGTGACAGATGTGGTCCTGCTGCATCCTCAATATAAGTGAAAGAGGTGACCCTGCTGCATCCTCAATATAAGTGACAGAGGTGATCCTGCTACATCCTCAATATAAGTGACAGAGGTGGTCCTGCTGCATCCTCAATATAAATGACAGAGGCGGTCCTGCTGCATCCTCAATATAAGTGTCAGAGGTGGTCCTGCTGCATCCTCAATATAAGTGACAGAGGTGGTCCTGCTGCATCCTCAATATAAGTGTCAGAGGTGGTCCTGCTGCATCCTCAATATAAGTGACAGAGGTGACCCTGCTGCATCCTCAATATAAGTGACAGAGGTGGTCCTGCTGCATCCTCAATATAAATGACAGAGTTGGTCCTGCTGCATCCTCAATATAAGTGTCAGAGGTGGTCCTGCTGCATCCTCAATATAAGTGACAGAGGTGGTCCTGCTGCATCCTCAATATAAGTGACACAGGTGACCCTGCTGAATCCTCAATATAAGTGACACAGGTGACCCTGCTGAATCCTCAATATAAGTGACAGAGGTTTTCCAGCTGAATCCTCAATATAAGGGACAGAGGTGACCCTCCTGCTGCATCCTCAATATAAGTGACAGAGGTGGTCCTGCTGCATCCTCAATATAAGTGACAGAGGTGGTCCTGCTGCATCCTTAATATGAGTGACAGAGGTAGTCCTGCTGCATCCTCAATATAAGTGAAAGAGGTGGTCCTGCTGCATCCTCAATATAAGTGTCAGAGGTGGTCCTGCTTAAGCATGAGCGAATTTTGCGGATCTCGCGTTCGCGAATTTTGCGGATTTGCGGATTCGCAATCCGCAAAATCCGCGAATTCCCGCGAATTTGCGGATTATTTTTTTTTTGTGTTCGCCCGTGTTTCTGCCAGTTCGCGAGGGTTTTGTACACTTTCGCAAATTGCGAACTTACCTGTCGGGTCGCAAGTTTCGCGAACTTGTTGTTTCTACGTGTCCAGCCTGTTTGGGACACTCTTCTTCATCACTGCCACTCTCTGTCACCACTGCCACTCTCTGACTACTCATGCCACCCTCTGGCCCACCCATGCCACCCTCTGTTTCATCACCACACCCTCTGGTTGTCCAGTGTACATTATTTTCGGCAAAGCAAAGCACACCTTCCCTGCCTCAAGTGACCTGAATTAATTTGGGGCTGATTCATGTGTCACAGAATATTTTTTTAGCTGGCACCTGCTTCCTTAGTGCGCCCTGATTAGTGATCTTTTGCACTTGCTAAGTGCTTTCATTGTTGCAAAATTAGTTACAACACCTGCCCTGCCCCAACTGACAATAATGAATTAGGGGCTGATTAATGGATTTTAACTTCCAGCCTGGCTCCTGCTTGTCTCCCTTAGCTGTAATTCAGGACCTTTGTGGCATATGTGTAACTATTCTGAGGTTCAGAGCAGGGTCACATACTAGTTTCAACTGGCAACTGAACTCTGGAGGGGCCCCTCAGGAAGCACTCCAGGAAATGGCTACTAATGATGAGCCTGAATTTTTGAACCTGGTAAGTAGTTACTTTCAGTTTTGCTAAGATCGTATTTCTGCAATTTTGCACTTATTCGCGGGGCGCGAACTCACGCGAACAGTGCGAGCAGTGCGAGCAAAATCCGCTGCTCGCGGATTTGCGGATTTTGCGGGAAATTCGCAAATCTCGCGGATTGCGGATTTCCCGAAAATCCGCAAAATCCGCGAGCGGAACGGATTTTCCGCCCACGCCTAGTCCTGCTGCATCCTCAATATAAGTGACAGAGGTGGTCCTGCTGCATCCTCAATATAAGTGACAGAGGTGACCCTGCTGCAGCCTCAATATAAGTGACAGAGGTGGTCCTGCTGCATCCTCAATATAAGTGTCAGAGGTGGTCCTGCTGCATCCTCAATATATGTGACAGAGGTGGTCCTGCTGCATCCTCAATATAAGTGACAGAGGTGGTCCTGCTGCATCCTCAATATAAGTGACAGAGGTGACCCTGCTGCATACTCAATATAAGTGACAGAGGTGGTCCTACTGCATCCTCAATATAAGTGTCAGAGGTGGTCCTGCTGCATCCTCAATATAAGTGACAGATGTGGTCCTGCTGCATCCTCAATATAAGTGACAGAGGTGACCCTGCTGCATCCTCAATATAAGTGACAGAGGTGGTCCTGCTGCATCCTCAATATAAGTGACAGAGATGATCCTGCTGCATCCTCAATATAAGTGACAGAGGTGGTCCTGCTGCATCCTCAATATAAGTGACAGAGGTGATCCTGCTGCATCCTCAATATAAGTGACACAGGTGACCCTGCTGAATCCTCAATATAAGTGACACAGGTGACCCTGCTGAATCCTCAATATAAGTGACAGAGGTTTTCCTGCTGAATCCTCAATATAATGGACAGAGGTGACCCTCCTGCTGCATCCTCAATATAAGTGACAGAGGTGGTCCTGCTGCATCCTCAGTATAAGTGACAGAGGTGGTCCTGCTGCATCCTTAATATAAGTGACAGAGGTAGTCCTGTTGCATCCTCAATATAAGTGACAGAGGTGGTCCTGCTGCATCCTCAATATAAGTGACAGAGGTGGTCCTGCTGCATCCTCAATATAAGTGTCAGAGGTGGTCCTGCTGCATCCTCAATATAAGTGACAGAGGTGGTCCTGCTGCATCCTCAATATAAGTGACAGAGGTGACCCTGCTGCATCCTCAATATAAGTGACAGAGGTGGTCCTGCTGCATCCTCAATATAAGTGTCAGAGGTGGTCCTGCTGCATCCTCAATATAAGTGACAGATGTGGTCCTGCTGCATCCTCAATATAAGTGAAAGAGGTGACCCTGCTGCATCCTCAATATAAGTGACAGAGGTGATCCTGCTACATCCTCAATATAAGTGACAGAGGTGGTCCTGCTGCATCCTCAATATAAATGACGGAGGTGGTCCTGCTGCATCCTCAATATAAGTGTCAGAGGTGGTCCTGCTGCATCCTCAATATAAGTGACAGAGGTGGTCCTGCTGCATCCTCAATATAAGTGTCAGAGGTGGTCCTGCTGCATCCTCAATATAAGTGACAGAGGTGACCCTGCTGCATCCTCAATATAAGTGACAGAGGTGGTCCTGCTGCATCCTCAATATAAATGACAGAGGTGGTCCTGCTGCATCCTCAATATAAGTGTCAGAGGTGGTCCTGCTGCATCCTCAATATAAGTGACAGAGGTGGTCCTGCTGCATCCTCAATATAAGTGTCAGAGGTGGTCCTGCTGCATCCTCAATATAAGTGACAGAGGTGACCCTGCTGCATCCTCAATATAAGTGACAGAGGTGGTCCTGCTGCATCCTCAATATAAATGACAGAAGTGGTCCTGCTGCATCCTCAATATAAGTGTCAGAGGTGGTCCTGCTGCATCCTCAATATAAGTGACAGAGGTGGTCCTGCTGCATCCTCAATATAAGTGACAGAGGTGACCCTGCTGCAGCCTCAATATAAGTGACAGAGGTGGTCCTGCTGCATCCTCAATATAAGTGTCAGAGGTGGTCCTGCTGCATCCTCAATATATGTGACAGAGGTGGTCCTGCTGCATCCTCAATATAAGTGACAGAGGTGGTCCTGCTGCATCCTCAATATAAGTGACAGAGGTGACCCTGCTGCATACTCAATATAAGTGACAGAGGTGGTCCTACTGCATCCTCAATATAAGTGTCAGAGGTGGTCCTGCTGCATCCTCAATATAAGTGACAGATGTGGTCCTGCTGCATCCTCAATATAAGTGACAGAGGTGACCCTGCTGCATCCTCAATATAAGTGACAGAGGTGGTCCTGCTGCATCCTCAATATAAGTGACAGAGATGATCCTGCTGCATCCTCAATATAAGTGACAGAGGTGGTCCTGCTGCATCCTCAATATAAATGACAGAGGTGGTCCTGCTGCATCCTCAATATAAGTGTCAGAGGTGGTCCTTCTGCATCCTCAATATAAGTGACAGAGGTGATCCTGCTGCATCCTCAATATAAGTGACACAGGTGACCCTGCTGAATCCTCAATTTAAGTGACACAGGTGACCCTGCTGAATCCTCAATATCAGTGACAGAGGTTTTCCTGCTGAATCCTCAATATAATGGACAGAGGTGACCCTCCTGCTGCATCCTCAATATAAGTGACAGAGGTGGTCCTGCTGCATCCTCAATATAAGTGACAGAGGTGGTCCTGCTGCATCCTTAATATAAGTGACAGAGGTAGTCCTGTTGCATCCTCAATATAAGTGACAGAGGTGGTCCTGCTGCATCCTCAATATAAGTGACAGAGGTGGTCCTGCTGCATCCTCAATATAAGTGTCAGAGGTGGTCCTGCTGCATCCTCAATATAAGTGACAGAGGTGGTCCTGCTGCATCCTCAATATAAGTGACAGAGGTGACCCTGCTGCATCCTCAATATAAGTGACAGAGGTGGTCCTGCTGCATCCTCAATATAAGTGTCAGAGGTGGTCCTGCTGCATCCTCAATATAAGTGACAGATGTGGTCCTGCTGCATCCTCAATATAAGTGAAAGAGGTGACCCTGCTGCATCCTCAATATAAGTGACAGAGGTGATCCTGCTACATCCTCAATATAAGTGACAGAGGTGGTCCTGCTGCATCCTCAATATAAATGACAGAGGTGGTCCTGCTGCATCCTCAATATAAGTGTCAGAGGTGGTCCTGCTGCATCCTCAATATAAGTGACAGAGGTGGTCCTGCTGCATCCTCAATATAAGTGTCAGAGGTGGTCCTGCTGCATCCTCAATATAAGTGACAGAGGTGACCCTGCTGCATCCTCAATATAAGTGACAGAGGTGGTCCTGCTGCATCCTCAATATAAATGACAGAGGTGGTCCTGCTGCATCCTCAATATAAGTGTCAGAGGTGGTCCTGCTGCATCCTCAATATAAGTGACAGAGGTGGTCCTGCTGCATCCTCAATATAAGTGACACAGGTGACCCTGCTGAATCCTCAATATAAGTGACACAGGTGACCCTGCTGAATCCTCAATATAAGTGACAGAGGTTTTCCTGCTGAATCCTCAATATAAGGGACAGAGGTGACCCTCCTGCTGCATCCTCAATATAAGTGACAGAGGTGGTCCTGCTGCATCCTCAATATAAGTGACAGAGGTGGTCCTGAAGTATTTCGGGGTTCCCAAGGCCTACACGCTCCGGAGATAACCCACTCACACTCAAGAACTGTTGGCACGGAAACTGTAAAAGGCAAAGAACAAGTTTATTAAGACCCCATGGGGTGGTGGTACACTCAAACAGCACCCTTCGGTAATGCAAGAGGTATCACACCGAACATCGGTGCGACCTCATTTTATATACAGTTTCGGGGCAATAAAAGATAGGCGGCACAAGTTAAGACACATTTTCGAGACATATATGGTCATGTTTTGGAATACTGCCAGCTCATTGGAGGGGGCACAACTCCGCTGGTCAGTTTGGTGCACATTCCTGAAGGTTTACGGGTCAGTGGGAGCTGCGCATGTGCGGCTTGACCAGTACTAAAAATAGCCTGTTGCTGGGCAGATAAGCGTGGTCAGTGGAACGGACAACGGACTAAAGGGCACGTCGGCCACGAGGCCGCTCATGATCTAAGATGGCCGCCGTAACATTCAAAATGGCGTTCATCATATATAGCCAAGTTAAGGAGGACAACGTGTAGGTTCAGCTAATCGCTAATGCGAACGGGCCAATTACGACAGACGATCCTTTTAGCGTTTAGCTGAATCTACCTCATAATGAACATAGTCAGAATGTTCGTCCTCGATGTCTATTAACATAATTTGTGTCACCTCTTTGTGTAGCATCATTTTGTCATGAGCAAGAGCTCGCCTCGATGGTAAGCAAGCTGATAGACACAGTGAACATAAGGCGGGGCCACATTGAATACATAAGCATATGAAGAACATTGCTCCCACAAGTATACAGAGAATTGTCAACAGTTTCCAGCCCCAAGTTGCAATCATGGACCAATACCATCCTGAAAGTGTCCAAGTCCCATTGTCCGGGTGTATCTCAGCAGCTATTTTATGCAGCTTAGAAATAGCATCATACACAGATGGAGAATTGTCCGGGACGTATACGCAACAGCTGCTTCCGATAATTCTACATGCCCCCCCGCGATCAGCCAAAACAACGTCCAACACCATACGATTTTGGAGGGTGACAATTCTGGAAATCTGTAGTTCCTCGGTAATATTCCCCAGGGCAACGGCAGTGTCATTCGCAACAGCCTCGTCAACGCGTGTCAGTCGTCTAATTTTCCGGCTGTTTAATGCAGCCCCCACAAAGGAGAATAGTCCCAGATTAAAATCCACATACTGTTGTAATGCAGTGTCCGTTTGATCAATGTCCTCTAGGGCAACAGTTCGTTTAACCCTGTTCAAAACGAAATCGTGGTACAATGTGTAATCGTTGTGGTACATTGGAGGGGCAATGAATACAGGAGGTAACACAAACGATACGTAGCACGTGCCCAACCACCCCACTGGAAGCTGATGGTACCCCTTCGTTCCACAGATAAAGTATGTGTTTCGAGATGCAACAAATGAAATGCCATTCGGGCTATCAAATGTGAGAGTAATGTTACATTCACTTTTCCCCACTGCAATCGTGCCCTTGTTTCTGATACATAAATCGGCTTTTGTAGCAATGACATTTATGACATGAGCACTAGATACATTCACATTTCGCTGATTGCTATATACACGTGGAGCAGATACATTGTCAGGCCTGTACTCTTCCCATTCGAAACGTGTGCCCTCAGCCCGGGGAAACCCATCCTTGTCATGGGAACATACTTTATTCAAACGGAAAAGCACCCCCCCTTTAGTTGGCCATCTCAGAGTAAAAAGGAGGGTGTACCAGGCGTTGCATGACCCATTGTGTGAAAACGGGAGTGGAATAAGTGGGGTGCCCCCTCTCTTCTGGTGCCCGGGCAACATTCCACACACCCAACAATTAGAGGTATTGGTCATATTATGCGTGTGGTGAAGAATCTGAATGAAGCTGTTATTTAAATACGTTTGGCGATGGCGCTCTTCATGAAAAGGCAATGTAAAATGAAAATGTTCAGACGGTGCCGGGGTAGTCGGCAGCAAATGTTCACGTACAGGTACCACAAGTTCGACTACCCAGGCTATAACAGCTATCACCACAATGGTCAAGACAAAGAGAAAGGCACCCAATATTTTCTTGTCACGAGATGCCATTGGTGCCATAGTTCAAGAAAGTTTGTGCAAAGTCTCAAGTGGCACAAATTGTTCACAAATTGTCCCAGATACACGTGCGTGTATACCTAAAAAAAAAGAAAAATGCGGTGCTGAACTCCGAGGTAGCCGTTGTTTTCTTCTCCGGGCCAAGACGGGTGTCGCTACTCTGGCAGAACTGATCCCCCCCCCTTGGAATTCCCGGTTTCCGTTTCACAAACCTGGAGCGGTAACCAACCAGTCATTTAAAAAGGAACAAAAATCTTCTCATCGTGGACGTAGATCGTAGCGCTCTCTTCCGGTAGCAGATTGGTCCGGGAAGGCTCCCTCCACTTCGGCCGACGTCACAGCTGGGCTCTTTTCTTTCTCCAAGATCTCCTTATAATCAGTCAGCACAGCAGGAGTCACCAGATCCGGAGAGACACGGCGACAGTGTGTCGAATGCATCCACCGCTTCCTGTTCGTCACTCGTACTGCGGTGCGGGTCGCCAGGAGGACCTGCTCGGGGCCCTTCCACCTGGGCTCCAGACTGCTTGCTCTCTCAAACGAGCGGACCATTACATGGTCACCAGGACGAAGATCGTGGCCCTCTCCAGTAGAGTTATCAGGGAGCGCTTCTCGAACCTGTTGATGAATAGAGAGCAAATCATTTGTTAATCGTGCCAAATAGTCATTCATCATAACACAAGGCACATCATGTATTAATCGCGGCTTGGGCACCCCCCAGATATTCATAGGGCGGCCAAACACCACCTCATAGGGCGTAAGGCCAGTTCGTGAGTGGGGTACTGATCTAAGAGACAGTAGTGCTAGCGGCAACGCATCTGGCCACTTCAACGATGTAGACGCCACAATTTTGGCCAGCTTAAGCTTCAACGTGGCATTGTACCGCTCGACCAAACCTGCTGACTGAGGGTGGAATACAGCGTGGAACTTTTGCTGAATCCCTAACCCCTTCAGTACATATTCCACAATCTTTCCAACAAAATGGGGCCCATTATCGCTCCACAAAAATTTACAAACTCCAAAGCGAGGAAAGAATTCCTTAAGCAACACCTTAGCTGTTGTCAAAGCCGTATTGTCTTTCGTGGGGTAGGCCTCAACCCATTTGCTAAAAGCGCACACCACCACTAGGACGTACTTCAGGTTATTGCAGCGCTCGAGTTGGATGTAATCCATTTGAAGCACTTCAAACGGTGCAGAAGGTGGAACGAACCCTCCTTTCGGAGTATGGGTCCCCTTTCCAGGATTGTGTTGCAAGCATACCAGGCAGGTCTGCACTACTCTCTTTGCAGTATTCGCAATCTCGGGATGTTCCCAAACTCGTGTTAAAAGCCGAGTGATTGCAAGAGCTCCGACATGGGCCAGTCCATGAGTCATCTGGACCATCGCCTGTAAGTAAGCCGCAGGCAATTTCCACTTCTCCATGTCTTTGCTTCTCCAACAACCTTCGTCATCTAGTACCCCATCTGCTGCCCAAGCCGCAAGTTCAGATTCTGTAGCTGATTTTTGAATATCCCGTATCTCTGCTCTAGCATCACTCCATCTCTCTGCCTGTGATTGTACCACGTACATAGGGGAGCTAGTTCGGGACATAGCCGTTTGCCTTGCTATGCTGTCTGCAAAGGCATTTCCTTGACCCACTTTATCCGTAATCTTCTTATGGGCACTGCACTTCACTATCGCTACTTTTTTAGGGCTAAGCAACGCATTTAGGAGATCACGCACTAGCTCTCCGTGCATAATGTGCTCCCCGTGTGATGTCAGAAACCCGCGTTCCCTCCAAAGAAGCCCGAAGTCATGGGCCACTCCAAAGGCATACCGGCTGTCCGTGTAGATGTTCACACATAAGCCAGCACTCAATTCACAGGCTCTTGTTAAAGCTATCAGCTCTGCTGCCTGAGCCGATTTTTGTGGTATTCTAGCTGTTTCTACCACCGTCTTAAGAGTCGTGATCGCATATGCTGCGGAAGTCGTACAATCTGGCAGCCTTAAACACGATCCATCAACCCACAGTTCCCCATCCACATCAGGAAGTGGCACATCCTGTAAATCAACACGACCCTTTGTCTGTTCCTCAGTCAGGAAAACACAGTCGTGATGTTTTTCTTCCTGACCCTCCTCGGCCGGATAGGGCAATAAGGTGGCAGGGTTCAAAGTAGCACATCTTTTCAATGTTATGTGTGGCGCTAAGAGTGTCAGCTCGTATCCTGTAAGTCGTGCACTCGTGAGGTATTGGGTCTTTGTTTGATTTAACAGGGCATCTACTGCGTGAGGGACTAACACCAACAATTTGTGTGATAACACTATGCCCTCACTCTGTCGTATGGCTACTGCTGTTGCCGCTACCGCTCGGAAACACCCAGGCAACCCTCGTGCTACAGGATCCAAAATGGCAGAGAAGTATGCACATGGTCTCTGCTTATCCCCGTGCAACTGCACTAACACTGACAACGCGCACCCATCATTCTCGTGCACGTACAATGTGAAAAGTTTTGTGTAGTCTGGTGTTCCTAACACGGGTGCGGAACAAAGGGCCTGTCTCAACTGTTCGAAAGCTTTCTGACATTCATCTGTCCACTCAAGAGGCATCGGTGTAGCTTTGGACAGTAATGCTAGCAAAGGTTTTATGATATGTGAAAAACCCATGATCCATTGCCTACAAAAGGACGTCAACCCTATGAAGGCACGCACATCTCTCTGCGTGCGGGGGACTGGTGTGTCTAAAATTGCTTGAATTCGATCAGATGTTAATGCCCGCCCCTCCTTAGACAACAGATGACCGAGGTAGGTCACCTGGGGTCTACAGTATTGAAGCTTTTTCTTGGAAACCTTGTAATTGTTTTGTGCCAAAAAGGAAAGCAGTGCAAGCGTACTTTGTTCACATTGTGCATAGGAGTCGGCGGCAAGCAAAAGGTCATCCACATACTGGATGAGCGCAACGCCAGACTGCAATTTAAAGGAATCTAGTTGTCGTTTCAAAGCCTGGCTATAAATGCTAGGGCTTTCGGTATATCCTTGGGGAACACGACAAAATCTATACGATTTATTATTGAGCGTAAAACCAAACAGATATCTGCTATCTGGGTGCACAGGGATGGAAAAGAACGCATTCTTCAAGTCAATAACGCTAAAGGTGGTGGCCGTCGGTGGAACCAAAGTAAGCAAAGTCGTGATATCAGACACCACCGGGTATTGGGGAATGACAATTTTATTTATCTCACGCAAATCAATAATAAATCGATAGATCTTGCCGTCTGAGTCTCTCTTAAGAATCGGTAGAATAGGGCTGTTACAAACATTATAAGGGACCTCCTCCACCACCCCTGCTGAAATTAAGTCCTGTACAATATGTGTCAGTGCAATTTCACCTTCTTTCGAAATCTTATACTGGGGCACTCGTGGTAGAGGAGCCCCCTCCTTAACAGTAATGCGTATTGGTGGAATGCGCATCTCTCCCACATCCGTATCTGAGGTCGCCCACAACGTGTGCGGCAAGGAAGCCAAAGCAGGGATGTCTAAAATGGCATAAAATCTGTCAGGGCCAGGGCAATCATCAGGGTCAGGGTAATTGTCGTTCAGAATAACCCGCACTCCCTCTGGAGCGCAGCGTATTGTTGCTCGAAAATATTTAAGCAAATCAATGCCCAGGATATTGTCTGGGGTATGGGGTGATAACAAAAATTGGCCAAAACTAAAGTATTTGTCAATGCATAGTGCAAGGGGCTTGGACAATGGGCTGGGGGAGGGTGTGCCATCAAACCCTACACACGTAATCATTTCGCCAGACAGGGAAGCCCTCGGAACCAAGTTTTTCGACAGAGCGCTACGAGTAGCTCCTGTGTCGACTAGAAACTGATCAGTAGAACCCAAAATACCCGCTGTTACATATGGACCTTGCTGATCTACCGGCACTTCAACTGATTCCTTACCCCATCCTACGCAATCCTATGCATGCACATAATCCTGATGTTCCACATTCTCTCCTTCCGAAATCTGATATTGATTCCGTCTGTCAAACGTATTTCGTTCGTCCTGGCCACGGCCCCTCTCCTCAACCTGTCTACGATCACCTCCGCCACCTCTCGTTCCAGTATAACCTCCTCTGGACCTTCCACTTCCTCGACCACGCTGACTACGCTGCTCCCGAAGTACCGGACAATCTTCGGCCCAATGCCCAAACTCCTTACAATAAGCGCACTGATCCTCCGCAATGTCCGTACGACCATACGATGCGTTCCTCCACCTCGTCTACCTCTATCATTCCCTCTACCCTGTGTTCCCCGAACCTGCGCCAACATCACCTTCGTTTTCAATTCCTTCGCCTTTTTCTCTACACTTTCCTTAGCCTCCACTTCCTGCCGCTCATAATACTGAGCCATAGTTAACAAGGACGCAGGGGTCGCCGTGGCCCAGGAACTTTCACTCGACTTCAATCGCTTTGCAATCTCTGGTAGGAGATTAGCTACATACTTATCTACAAACAAATGCCGACCCGTATCGTCTGTTAAAGATTGACCACTATAATCATGAAATGCCTCCTCGAAGCGCGTAAAGAAATCTGAAACCGTTTCATCGGGTTTCTGCTTGCACGACGTTAACATGGTCCAATCAATCTTTTTGGAGGGAACAAGCGTTTTTAATTTATTCAAGATAGCTGCCAGAAGGTCTAGAATTAACTGACAAGGCTTACATGCTGGTTCTCTATCCAAATCTGCAGCATTTATCTCTTTCCATGTCCCCCCCAATATCGTTTCATCATTATTTTTACGAATTTGTCTCCACATATCAGGTGGTAAAATTAGTCCAAAGAACAAATCTATATCCACAAGAGTCATCACACAAGACGATATAGCCCCCTCCACCCCCTCATAAAATGCCGCCGGATTCTTTCGAAGATCCGGTAAAGAATTTTTCAATGCCATGACATCTGCTCTATTCCATGGCGTATATACCCAGTTATACACAAAATACCCTTTCGCATCCTTAGACAATTTATCATCATCCGTACCTTCCCCTTTTGGTGGAACATACAAAGGCGCGGCTTCACGCATAGGCATAACATGCAACGCAGAATTCTTATCTGAACCACGGAGAGAACACTCTCTGGCCTGCCCATCATGCTCCAATTCAGACTCCTTTTGTTTCCTTTTCCGCTCCTCCCGCAATCGAGTTGTCTCATCCCGCAGCTTGATCAATTGCGCAAACAGGTCATCGACATCTGAAAGATCAAAATCACCTTTAGTCAAATTTTCACGATACACTGACAACACTTTGGGCTCTAACGTATCAGAAAGATCACGATATGCGCCTACAACCTCATCAGCCAAGGAAGACAGAAAATACATCAATTCAAGATCCGTCCACCCTGTTTTTTCTGATATCAATTGATCCTGAGTAACACTACGCTTATTCACTTTGCGAGCCCAACTACGTAGATGAGAGGACCTCTCCGCAGTAAACCTGAGAGCAGATACCCCCTTCTTGCCCGACTTATCCTGTCCGCCATCATCGGAATCCACAGCTGGAGCCGTCGGCGTAACGTACGGAGGCGGTGACCGATCTAACAAAGAAAAATCATCAATTTCATTATTAAGGACAGGATAAAGTGGTCGGCGAATAGGAAACTGACCAGTCGTTTGCAAATTACGTTCCTGTTCCTCCCTTTCTTTCTTCTCCTGAGCCTCTTTTTCCTCAAGCTGTAAAGCCTTATCCCGAGCAGCCTTGCGCTGCTCTTTGTCCGCCAAGGCAACCTCACGCTTCATTCGCTCACGCGCCGCTTTCTCCCACATTCGCACGCAATCAAACATGTTTTGTCTAGACCTGCGTTGAAACATACATTGCTCTACAAATTGTATTTTACTCAAATCATATGACCCGTGTAGAGGCCATTGCAATTCAGGATCGGCCTTGGTGTATTTATGCCATAATTTACTGTACATAATAGGGGGAAGGCCAAGCTTTATGTACATGTCCCTATTTGGAGTTCCCTCTGGGGGAGCCGGCTGTGATTCCGCTAACCTAATTGAGGTACCTTCTCCTAGACAACACATTCCTCGGAGTGTGCTGAAAACAGGCATGTTCAAAAAGTATCACGAAAGCGTGACACCGGACAAAATGGCACTTACAGTTCTCCACACGATTGTGCCGCTCAAGGGAAAAAAACAAAGTTAGAGAAACATCTCTACATGCCTGCCTATGTGAAGTGCACTACACATATAAGTTCAAAGATCACAAATTCACAATGTTAGCTAACTCAAATCAAAGTTCATAGGACTCGGCAAGCGTCCGAAGACTACCTCACCGATCACAAAGCACAGATTGTCAGTAAGCGTCCGAAGACTACCTTACCGCACACAAATCACAGATTTTCAGTAAGCGTCCGAAGACTACCTTACCGAACACAAATCGCAGAACTTCAGTAAGCGTCCGAAGACTACCTTACCAAACACAAAGCTTACCAAATTCCCAACTGTCCAGATTCCAACTGCCAAGGTCTTGTAAGCCAAATCAGCCAAACGGCACTTTCTCAATGATGCAGACACTTTGAAGACTCAGTCGGAGACCGGCGCCACCTGGAAGGTCAGATCGGAAGGAAAGGAAAAAACACCGTGGCAGCCAAGACTCGGGTCACTCGTGGCAGCGCGCGCCCATGGCGGGTTTCCAAGCCTTCGTCACGACCTCTCCTTCGGGCATCCGAGTCGCCGATGAGTCCCACCTGGGTCGCCAATTGAAGTATTTCGGGGTTCCCAAGGCCTACACGCTCCGGAGATAACCCACTCACACTCAAGAACTGTTGGCACGGAAACTGTAAAAGGCAAAGAACAAGTTTATTAAGACCCCATGGGGTGGTGGTACACTCAAACAGCACCCTTCGGTAATGCAAGAGGTATCACACCGAACATCGGTGCGACCTCATTTTATATACAGTTTCGGGGCAATAAAAGATAGGCGGCACAAGTTAAGACACATTTTCGAGACATATATGGTCATGTTTTGGAATACTGCCAGCTCATTGGAGGGGGCACAACTCCGCTGGTCAGTTTGGTGCACATTCCTGAAGGTTTACGGGTCAGTGGGAGCTGCGCATGTGCGGCTTGACCAGTACTAAAAATAGCCTGTTGCTGGGCAGATAAGCGTGGTCAGTGGAACGAACAACGGACTAAAGGGCACGTCGGCCACGAGGCCGCTCATGATCTAAGATGGCCGCCGTAACATTCAAAATGGTGTTCATCATATATAGCCAAGTTAAGGAGGACAACGTGTAGGTTCAGCTAATCGCTAATGCGAACGGGCCAATTACGACAGTCCTGCTGCATCCTTAATATAAGTGACAGAGGTAGTCCTGCTGCATCCTCAATATAAGTGACAGAGGTGGTCCTGCTGCATCCTCAATATAAGTGTCAGAGGTGGTCCTGCTGCATCCTCAATATAAGTGATAGAGGTGGTCCTGCTGCATCCTCAATATAAGTGACAGAGGTGACCCTGCTGCAGCCTCAATATAAGTGACAGAGGTGGTCCTGCTGCATCCTCAATATAAGTGTCAGAGGTGGTCCTGCTGCATCCTCAATATAAGTGACAGATGTGGTCCTGCTGCATCCTCAATATAAGTGACAGAGGTGATCCTGCTGCATCCTCAATATAAGTGACAGAGGTGATCCTGCTGCATCCTCAATATAAGTGACAGAGGTGGTCCTGCTGCATCCTCAATATAAATGACAGAGGTGGTCCTGCTGCATCCTCAATATAAGTGACAGAGGTGGTCCTGCTGCATCCTTAATATAAGTGACAGAGGTAGTCCTGCTGCATCCTCAATATAAGTGACAGAGGTGGTCCTGCTGCATCCTCAATATAAGTGACAGAGGTGGTCCTGCTGCATCCTCAATATAAGTGTCAGAGGTGGTCCTGCTGCATCCTCAATATAAGTGACAGAGGTGGTCCTGCTGCATCCTCAATATAAGTGACAGAGGTGACCCTGCTGCATCCTCAATATAAGTGACAGAGGTGGTCCTGCTGCATCCTCAATATAAGTGACATAGGTGACTCTGCTGCATCCTCAATATAAGTGTCAGAGGTGGTCCTGCTGCATCCTCAATATAAGTGACAGAGGTGACCCTGCTGCATCCTCAATATAAGTGACAGAGGTGGTCCTGCTGCATCCTCAATATAAGTGGCAGAGGTGACCCTGCTTCATCCTCAATATAAATGACAGAAGTGGTCCTGCTGCATCCTCAATATAAATGACAGAAGTGGTCCTGCTGCATCCTCAATGTAAGTGACAGAGGTGACACTTCAGCATCCTCAATATAAGTGACAGAGGTGGTCCTGCTGCATCCTCAATATAAGTGACAGAGGTGACCCTGCTGCATCCTCAATATAAGTGTCAGAGGTGGTCCTGCTGCATCCTCATTCCTCAATATAAGTGACAGAGGTGGTCCTGCTGCTTCCTCAATATAAGTGGCAGAGGTGACCCTGCTGCATCCTCAATATATGTGACAGAGGTGACCCTGCTGCATCATCAATATCAGTGGCAGAGGTGACCCTGCTGCATCCTCAATATAAGAGACAGAGGTGACCCTGCTGCATCCTCAATATAAGGGACAGAGGAGGTCCTGCTGCATCCTAAATATAAGTAGCAGAGGTGGTCCTGCTGCATCCGCAATATAAGTGTCAGAGGTGGTCCTGCTGCATCCTCAATATAAGTGACAGAGGTGATCCTGCTGCATCCTCAATATAAGTGTCAGAGGTGGTCCTGCTGCATCCTCAATATAAGTGACAGAGGTGACCCTGCTGCATCCTCAATATAAGTGACAGAGGTGGTCCTGCAGCATCCTCAATATAAATGACAGAGGTGGCCCTGCTGCATCTTCACTATAAGTGTCAGAGGTGGTCCTGCTGCATCCTCAATATAAGTGACAAAAGTGGTCCTGCTGCATCCTCAATATAAGTGACAGAGGTGGTCCTGCAGCATCCTCAATATAAATGACAGAGGTGGTCCTGCTGCATCCTCAATATAAGTGTCAGAGGTGGTCCTGCTGCAACCTCAATATATGTGACATAGGTGACCCTGCTGCATCCTCAATATAAGTGGCAGAGGTTGTCCTGCTGCATCCTCAATATCAGTGACAGAGGTGGTCCCGCAGCATCCTCAATATAAATGACAGAGGTGGTCCTGCTGCATCCTTAATATAAATGTCAGAGGTGGTCCTGCTGCATCCTCAATATAAGTGACAGAGGTGACCCTCCTGCATCCTCAATATAAGTGACAGAGGTGGTCCTGCTGCATCCTCAATATAAGTGACAGAAGTGGTCCTGCTGCATCCTCAATATAAGTGACAGAGGTGGTCCTGCAGCACCCTCAATATAAATGACAGAGGTGGTCCTGCTGCAACCTCAATATATGTGACATAGGTGACCCTGCTGCATCCTCAATATAAGTGACAGAGGTGGTCCTGCTGCATCCTCAATATCAGTGACAGAGGTGGTCCTGCAGCATCCTCAATATAAATGACAGAGGTGGTCCTGCTGCATCCTTAATATAAGTGACAGATGATGTCCTGCTGCATCCTCAATATCAGTGACAGAGGTGGTCCTGCAGCATCCTCAATATAAGTGACAGAGGTGACCCTCCTGCATTCTCAATATAAGTGACAGAGGTGGTCCGGCTGCATCCTCAATATAACTGTCAGAGGTGACCCTGCTGCATCCTCAATATAAGTGTCAGAGGTGGTCCTGCTGCATCCTCAATATAAGTGACAGAGGTGACCCTGCTGCATCCTCAATATAAGTGACAGAGGTGACCCTGCTGAATCCTCAATATAAGTGACAGGAGTGGTCCTGCTGTATCCTCAATATAAGGGACTGAGGTGACCCTGCTGCATCCTCAATATAAGTGACAGAGGTGACCCTGCTGCATCCTCAATATAAGTGTCAGAGGTGAGCCTGCTGCATCCTCAATATAAATGACAGAGGTGGTCCTGCTGCATCCTCAATATAAGTGTCAGAGGTGGACCTGCTGCATCCTCAATATAAGTGACAGAGGTGACCCTGCTGCATCCTCAATATAAGTTGCAGAGGTGACCCTGCTGCATCCTCAATATAAGTGACAGAGGTGACCCTGCTGCATCCTCAATATAAGTGACAGAGGTGGTCCTGCTGCATCCTCAATATAAGTGACAGAGGTTACCCTGCTGCATCCTCAATATAAGTGACATAGGTGGTCCTGCTGCATCCTCAATATAAGTGACAGAGGTTACCCTGCTGCATCCTCAATATAAGTGACATAAGTTGTCCTGCTGCTCCTTTCAGCTGTATTCAGCACCGGGCTGCGGTACCAGGTGTAGGAGAGTAGGGTCTTCTTCCTATGGTCACTCCCACTTTTTGCTGTGATACTCTGGTTTTTCAACTTAAGTATGGCTGTGGTCCTGCTAATCATACCCACATCCCAGCTGTTCTCTCTCTAAATGTATACTACGCACTTTAGGTGCATACTAGATTGGTTACTGGGTCACCCTTGTGAACCCCTGTATAGTGTACTGTTGTAAGTAAACTTGTAGGAATGACCGAGGTAGCCAAGAGGTATATTTTCATGTAGAGGGTTTATTCATAAGAAGTTACAGGTTACAAGAAGGTCTCATGAAGGTCTTAAGGAAGTCCAAAGGGAAGTCCCACCAGGAGCAACATCTTTGCTACTCAGCCCACTCACACCAACTGTCATTCTCCACACAAGCAGGCACACCAACATTCCAACCACTCTCTCATCAGGCATTCCAACATTCCCCGCAGACACCACATTCATCCTGGCTGAGTAGCTAAGGAGAGGATGCATCTGAGGTAATCAAGTTACAACACATCCCCTTTCCTTGGCGAACTCATCCCCTTCCCTTGGCGAACAATAAACAACAATAATCTACAACTTCGCTGCAAGAAAAGAAAAATGAAAGTAGTGTGACAGGGAAGAAAGAAATGAATAAGTAGAACAAGGAGACTGGAAAGAAGGGAGGGTGAAAAAGTGCAAAAAGCAAAACGCTACAGTGTAAAAAGCTTCAAGATAGCACATCCCCTTCCCTTAGGGAAAACAATTAACAGAAATAATTACACATTGCAAGTAAAACGTAGCATGTAAAGCATTGCAAGTACAACATTCGAATAAAGCAAAATTAAAATACAGAGAAAAGAGAAAATAGAATAAAAAGGAGGAAAATATGATGAAGAGAAAGAAGCAAGACAGTAGTGTAAACACTACAGAAACTTGAACATATGGGGTTAACTTAACCAAACAGGTGTAGGATACAGACCCAATAGCGCATGAACAAATAAAGTTGCTCATTGCACATTGCATTTCTAAAATAAAGCATGAAATGAATGCCATTGCGCATAAAGATGGGTACGCAGCCCATTACACAACATAAGAAAAGATGGGTAAATAGCCCATGGCGCAACAATCCAAAGATGGGTACCCAGCCCATAGCGAAACAAATCCAAAGATGGGTACCCAGCCCATAGCGCAACAAATCCAAAGATGGGTATACTGCCCATAGCGCAACAAAGCCAAAGATGGGTTCACTGCCCATAGCGCAAGAAAACCAAAGATGGGTACACTGCCCATATCGCAACAAATCCAAAGATGGGTACACTGCCCAAAGCACTAAAAAAAACAAAGGTGGGTACACTGCCCATATTGCAACAAATCCAAAGATGGGTACACTGCCCAAAGCGTAAAAAAAAAACAAAGGTGGGTACACTGCCCATATCGCAACAAATCCAAAGATGGGTACACTGCCCAAAGCACTAAAAAAAAAACAAAGGTGAGTACACTGCCCATATCGCAACAAATCCAAAGATGGGTACACTGCCCAAAGTGCTAAAAAAAAAACAAAGGTGGGTACACTGCCCACAGCGCAAAATGCCCATTGGGTACAACAAACTGGTGAGTGAACACAAGAAACTGTAAATAGAAATAAAACAAGACGTACTGTTACATGAGCACATGTAAATGGTGATGTGAGAGTGAGGAGTAAGTAAGGCTTAAGCTGCTAGACATACAAAACTAAGGGGAGTGAAATCAGTGAGAAGGGTGTGCACTACCCCCACCGAAAGAATATAATAAATATAAGGAGACCAGCTCCTAAACAATAAATCCCCTAAGTAGAACTCCTAGCGCCAAGAAAATACTTGCCATAAAAACAAACTAATCATGACTTAAACTCTCACTAAGGCACCACAGCCTGGAAAAAATCATAGCATAAAAAAACTGACCCAGTACGCTTGACGTAACACACAATGTACCTAAAGAACTATGCATGACACTCATAACTGCAAGGTAACATGAGACGTAAATCAGGTGCCAAATAACAAAACAGTAAGTAAGCTGCATGCAAACCATTAAAAATAGTTTAGAAAGGTATCAATATCAGTATTATGCATAAAGTAAAGACATAGGTGCATTTAAATGATGCTGAAATGAGAAATAAGTACACATAGTATTTCAACAATATAATAACTAATGTCGAAATCATCTGTTCCACATGTCAAAACTGTCTGAAGTAGCAGTTCCACGCAAAAGCCAGAAGGTGCTGGTGAGCGGTGTCTCACCCGATCCAAAACAGAGGCAAAGAATCTTCGAAGAACAAAAAAACGTTTATTTGTGAAAACCACTTTAATTCCTCACTCGCCTACCGGACTGATGCTTGTTTCTTAATGACGAGATCAGGGACAAGCACAACAGCGAGAGAGGAAATTGCGTGACAATGAGGCTCTCACCATGACACAGTGTGGTTAAGTCTGTTCCAATCTTCTGAGATACTTATGCAATACTGCTGTAAATAATCTCCAAGCGCCGCACAAAGATGAAGAAAACTTGAAATAAAACAGCAGAGTTGTTGCGATGTGTTCCCATAACTATGGAAACTAAATGACAAAATGTCCGACCTACGCTGCGTGCCATTGCGCAGTGACGCCTCAGGTCAGAGGTTGAAAGCCTCTGATGCTGTCTGCTGCTGCCACAGCGCTGCGAGCGCACCGAACCTTCCACCGAAGCAGTTGGAGATTCTACAACATCATCAGTGAAGAAATGACTGCGAAGGCTGAAGGATATCTCAGCTTCAGAACGGTAAGTGCGTGCTTGAGCTCGTGGCAGTGTTTCGAAATTCAAAAACGGCAGTTAGCAACAATTGGACACGAAGGACTGAGGCAAAGTTAATTTTGAATAAAAATAAAATGTCTCACACAACTTTGCCTATCGGTACCAAATAAGTGCACACAGCTAGCCAAAACTAATTAAAGCACATAATAGGCCGTTATTTCCCATTCTACGAACTGTACTCCAAAAAGAAATCAGGTAGTTAATAGCTTGAAGTACTAGAGATAACCACTTTGTAAGAGACAGGCTCCGTTATGGCACTACTTCAAATATAAATACAAATGGTGCATAATGAATCAAGTCTCTGAGGCGAATTCCAGGTCAAGGTAGATAAGTGGTTTGCCGGCCCTGATTGCAGAGAATATAGCTGGGTTGGCACCAAACAGATATGAAAATTTTCACGGCAAGCAGGATAATGTTAGCTTAAAAAAGGAACGTGAATCGCCCTGGGCAGGCTGTCCAGGTGGTGGAGGACACTGGTGGGACTCAGGGGGGCGTTCTTTTCCTTGTACTTATTTTCAAAGTTGCTTTGCTTAGTTTCTTGTGCGAATAAAGTTCAG
Organism: Lissotriton helveticus; assembly: GCF_964261635.1. Taxonomy (NCBI): domain Eukaryota; kingdom Metazoa; phylum Chordata; class Amphibia; order Caudata; family Salamandridae; genus Lissotriton; species Lissotriton helveticus. The sequence goes on from NC_136058.1 coordinate 424,058,091, forward strand.
AAAAATTGTAAGTTTCCTCACCTCCTATATTCTTGTGGCTGTAGCACGTAGGGTTTCTTCAAGACTGTCGCCAAAATGTTGTAAGTAAACGTGTAGGAATGACCGAGGTAGCCAAGAGATATATTTTCATGTAGAGGGTTCATTCATAAGAAGTTACAGGTTACAAGAAGGTCTCATGAAGGTCTTAAGGAAGTCCAAAGGGAAGTCCCACCAGGAGCATCTTTGCTACTCAGCCCACTCACACCAACTGTCATTCTCCACACAAGCGGCACACCAACATTCCAACCACGCTCTCATCAGGCATTCCAACATTCCAGGCAGACACCACATTCATCCTGGCTGAGTAGCTAAGGAGAGGATGCATCTGAGGTAATCAAGTTAGAACATGTACCATAGGTACCCAGGGCATAGGTGCACCCTAGGCCTACCAGGGGCTGCAGCATGTATTGTGCCACCCCTGGTTTGCCTTCCAAACTGACACAACAGGTCTGTTCACAAAGCCTGGGTAAGGCGGTGTAATCCCCCCTTATTTAGATATTCTATACCTATGTCTACCTTTACATATAGACACATATACACCTATAAGCCACTCCTATGCTAGGCCTCGACAATCCTGGAGGCTGAGTGCTTGGTTTTATGTGATAGGGTGCTCTGGCATGAGCTGAGCCCCTCTGCAGCTTTCAGAACCATCTCCTTATAGCTGTTTTAAGAAATAGCCATACCATATGCTCATAAGTGCATTATAATCCTCGTGGTTAATGCTAACTTTGGTTTGGCTTTATCAAAACATGTTGAGTAAGGTGTTAAACACTTTGGAATACTACCTCCCGACCAATTCTGGGGCGGGGGTAGCATTCCACCCTTCTAGAGAGAAAAGACATGTATGTTACTGCTTTAACCGGTTAAAGTTAAACAGAGCCCCAGCATCACAAAATGGATGCTGCTGCCACAGACACAAGTCTGACCTCCTGGTGCTGGGGGAAACTCCGGCAGGGGAGGCCCGGACAATAGGTTTCCCGTCCAGAAGGTGCTGGCACCTCCCCAGACAGGGGTTTAGTGTATTGGGGCAGGGAGGGCTGCATTCAGTGAATGCATCTAGACCCTGCCTGGGGCACACAAGGTGCTCCATGCATAGCCCGGTTCCAACGAGTTGCTGGGGCACTCCAGCCCCAGCTCTGGCGCGAAGCTGGACAAAGGGAAAGGGGTGTAACCACCCCCTTCTCAGGTCCACCCATAGGAGGGACCTAGGCAGGTAATCCAGCCCCCATCCCTAGAATAAGTATAGGAGCTGTGTTCTCTGGACTTCAGATTATCCTGGAACTAAACTTTGATACAGAACTCTTGGACCTTCGAAATTCAATTTCGACTAGAAGACGGAAGACATCTCCCTTGTGGTCAAGGATTGACCACCCTGTTCAAATAGGCACCAACAGCAACTTTGCTGGTCTGCAGTTTCAAGGCTCCTGCTGGAACCCGACGACTCTGCGACTCAAGAACTGGACTTCCAGACTTCTCTGACCATGACCCACATCCACAACAAAGCTGAGACCCGTGGGACAGCTCGAATCCAGCTCCTGGTCATCGTCGATGCCTCCTGGACCTCGTGGCTGAAGAAAAAAGCTTACCATCTACACCTGCAAAGAACCCAACATCGCCTGGTTCCTTCCTGGTTCCTTCCTGGTCACTGGCTAGTGACCGAGACTCTGTCCCCTCTGCTTTCAGGTTCTTCAGATCTTCGATCCACCCTTGGATCCACCAGGACACTTTTCCTCTGGTCAGCTGCAGCACTTCTTTGCAGCTCTCCATAGAAAACTTCGACGAAACCCAACACAAAAAGATACCTATGCACCCGGCTTCCCTGGGTGAGGTAAGTGGAGTACTCCGGTGCTCCCGTGGGTATTGACTCTTGAAGTGTCCTAGTTTAAAAGGATTCCATTCAAGTCCATCCGGAAGTGTCCTTAATCTTTAACTTTGTAACTTTTACGAACACCATAGAAAGTCAATGGGAACCTGCGCCTGTGTTTAGACACTGCATGCGGCTCCCGTGAGAGTCTAACTTCCTAACAACTGGTTGCTTAGTATAGCCCCAGCGATTCTACAGGTCCTAGGCCTGCTTTCTAACTCTCACATGGTTCTTATACCACTTTCTTAGTATATGGTTAGTGAGGCCCCTAGGGCATAACGTATACTGTGCAACGTATTGTGTAACTTATGTGACTTGTATTGTATTTTTACCTCTGACCTCATAAAGAGTGCAGAGGGGTTGTGTTAGAAATAAATACATATATATTTGATATACACCTTGTGTGGTGTCCTTTCATTTGGTACTCAAGGGATTATAATTGGTAAAACAGCTTGCTTCACATGCTCTCTGAAGTCTTAGCCTATGACTGCTGGTCCATGCTACCACTAGGATAGCTCTCTATAAGGTTGACTTTACAACCACCATCAATAAGGGTCGATTAGACTGGTGCAAGGTGCCCACTTGAATAGTGGACATCATATGCCAGGCTAACTTCTCACACCAGGTAGTTCATTTGATGGAGTCCATTACTTTCTGCCTGACACTGATCCAGGGTATCGATAGGGTAGGTGTGGCCAAGACACTGGACATCACTTGTGGACAAACGCAAAAGAGGGGGGTTTCTTGTGTGGCAGAAAATGGCGCCAATGAAGTGTGCGCAAAATCTGTCTGATGCAAGTGCATCGGTGCAAACAGGTGAGGGAGAACACCCGAAGCCCTCCAAAGTAGACCCTAGGGTCGAAACATGAATCCAGCAAGCCTAGGCACGCGCTAATATTCCAATGTTCAAAAGCACATTTGTACAAATTCTTCACAGAATGAAAAGGTACATGTATCATACAAATGAGATCAAAAAGTGCGGTTGTGATTATCTTGTCTCCTTTAATCCGAACAATTGCCCAGCCAACACGTGTTTCTTCTGGGGAAGAACCCCCCGACTTCACTTGTGGACGGTCACAGGGCTCACGCCCTCCCCACTCTCTTCAACAGATACCTCCAAGAGCCTTGGTTAAACCAGGACTTCACCTTCAAAGCTGAGCTAATGACCCCCAGCACTAGAGATGAAGGCAGGGCGAGGGGGCGAGGTCTCTTCAGCATTCAGGGATGGATGAATAGAATCTGTTTGAGTTTAATTCATTCTACCTGACGCTCAGTTTATCACTCATCAAATGAACACCAGTCATTACATTGTGGGGATTGCTTTTTCACCCTCCCGCCTGCCCAAACATGTTCTAATTATTCTAAAGGTCCTCTTTTTATTTCTCTTACTGTTGACTCTGTTTTCCATCGTGTGTGAAGGCTGGCTGTCTTTATTCCTTCCATGTCTCTACCACAAGCCATCTTGTGTGAATTCTAGCTCTTCCTGTAAACAGATGAGGCATACAATCTTCTGAAAGGTGCTCTGACATCCAGGCAGCCTGGCCAGCATTATCAAAATGCAAATACAACAAAAAATCAATGTGGGTATAGGGTGATAGAATCTACAATCTGAGTTTTACTAAATGTTCATCCACTTTCAGTTCTGATGTTGTTGGGACGCACGGCCAGCATTCATTCGAGGTAACATTGTATCTTGGACTACATATACACCCCCCTCCCCCACGCACTCTCTGCTGCCACTGCAACCAATGAATAGATGCGGCTGAAGGTAGGCATCGAATAATCTACAAGAAATGAAACTTAGGCGAGCAGGAGGCGAGACTTCATAAAATCTGCATCCTTTGGGGGACAATCTTCTACTCGGGATGCTGAAACCACCTCAAGACCACACACTGCTTCTGCTCTGGAAGGGATTTAATCAAAGTCCATAAACGCAGAGAGAAGAACAGAAATGCAGATAATACAGACAAGCCCCCCTCCACTCCCCCCTGCTCCTTACTGGATCCTCTGCAGCCGGGTGTCTCGGTGCTTCAGGGCGTCACAGAGCAGGGTTGCCCCAGCGTCACCCAGTTCATTCCTATTCAAGACCAGTTCCAGCAAAGAGCGGTTGGAGCGAAGGAAAGCGGCCAGAGCTGGACAGGAAGCACCGGTTAACGAACATCTAAAGAGGCTAAGAAGGGGCTAGAATTAATAATCCTATTGATAGAGAAAAGCCACGCCCCTCCCTCCCTCTTCTCCTCCCCCTTCCTTACCGGATCTTCTGCAGCTGGGTGTCCGGGTGCTTCAGGGCGTCCCAGATCAGGGTCGCACCAGCGTCACCCAGTTTATTGAAGCTCAAGTCCAGATCCAGCAAAGAGCGGTTGGAGCGAAGGGCGGCGGCCAGAGCTGCACAGGAAGCAACGGTTATCCCACAGTCACAGAGCCTAAGAAGGTGCGAGAAAAAGAAAGAGAGATGATTAAAACATTAACAATTCTAAGGATTTATTACTTAAAGTATTCAAAACAAGATAAAAATAATCAGACCAGCAGCTGTCATGGCCCAGTGCTCTCAGATCTGCGGTGCACAAGAAACACTTTAACTCCTCCCAATGTCACGTGACTGGTCAGTCAGGGGCTGTCAAACTTTCTCCTCTAGTAGAGAGAATAGAAGGTGAATCAGGTCCATTGCAAAGACATCCTCCATGTTACACCCCGGGTACAATACCGATGCTTGGTGTTATAGTACTGGGTCTCAGAGGGCAGCCCACCCTGGTACAGTATGGATGCTTGGTGTTATAGTACTGGGTCACAGAGGGCAGTCCACCCAGGTACAGTACAGATGCTTTGTGTTATAGTACTGGGTATCACAGGGCAGCCCACACAGGTACAGTACGGATGATTGGTGTTATAGTACTGGGTCTTACATAGGGCGGCCCACCCAGGTACAGTACGGATGCTTGGTGTTATAGTACTGGGCCTCAGAGGGCAGCCCACCCAGGTACAGTATGGATGCTTGGTGTTATAGTACTGGGTATCACAGGGCAGCCCACACAGGTACAGTACGGATGCTTAGTGTTATAGTACTGGGCCTCAGAGGGCAGCCCACCCTTGTACAGTATGGATGCTTGGTGTTATAGTACTGGGTATCAAAGGGCAGCCCACACAGGTACAGTACGGATGCTTGGTGTTATAGTACTGGGTCTTACATAGGGCGGCCCACCCAGGTACAGTACGGATGCTTGCTGTTATAGTACTGGGCCTCAGAGGGCAGCCCACCCAGGTACAGTACGGATGCTTGGTGTTATAGTACTGGGTATCACAGGGCAGCCCACACAGGTACAGTACGGATGCTTGGTGTTTCATAGTACTGGGTCTTACATAAGGCGGCCCACCCAGGTACAGTACGGATGCTTGTTGTTATAGTACTTGGCCTCAGAGGGCAGCCCACCCAGGTACAGTACGGATGCTTGGTGTAATAGTACTGGGTCTCAGAGAGCAGCCCACCAGGTGCAATACGTATGCTTGGTGTTATAGTACTGGGTCTCACAGAGTAGCCCATCCAGGTACAGAACGGACGCTTGGTGTTATAGTACTGGGTCACAGAGTGCAGCCCACCCAGGTAAAGTATGGATGCTTGTTGTTATAGTACAGGGTCACAAAGTGCAGCCCACCCAGGTACAGTACTGATGCTTGGTGTTATAGTCCTGGGTCAGAGAGTGCAGCCCACCCAGGTACAGTACGGATGCTTGGTGTTATAGTACTGGGTCACAGAGTGAAGCCCACCCAGGTACAGTACGGATGCTTGGTGTTATAGTACTGGCTCTCATAGAGGGCAGCCCACCCAGGTACAGTACGGATGCTTGGTGCTATAGTACTGGGTCAGAGAGTGCAGCCCACCCAGGTTTAGTACAGATGCTTGTTGTTATAGTACTGGGTCTCACAGAGGGCAGCCCACCCTGGTACAGTACGGATGCTTGTTGTTATAGTACAGGGTATCACAGGGCAGACCACCCTGGTACAGTACGGATGCTTGGTGTTATAGTACTGGGTCTCATGGAGGGCAGCCCATCCAGGTACAGTACAGATGCTTGGTGTTATAGTACTGGGTCTCACAGGGCACCCACCCAGGTACAGTATGGATTCTTGGTGTTATAGTACTGAGTCACAGAGTGCAGCCCACCCAGGTACAGTACGGATGCTTGGTACTATAGTACTGGGTCTCATAAAGGGCAGCCCACACAGGTACAATACAGATGCTTGGTGTTATAGTACTGGATCTCACAGGGCACCCACCCAGGTACAGCACGGATGCTTGGTGTTATAGTATTGGGTCTCAGAGGGCAGCCCACCCAGGCACAGTAGAGATGCTTAGTGTTATAGTACTGAGTCTCAGAGGGCAGCCCACCCAGGCACAGTACAGATGCCTGGTGTTATAGTACTAGGTCTCAGAGGGCAGCCCACCCAGGCACAGTACAGATGCTTGGTGTTATAGTACTGGGTCACAGAGGGCAGCCCACCCAGGTACAGTACAGATGCTTTGTGTTATAGTACTGAGTCACAGAGTGCAGCCCACCCAGGTACAGTCAGGATGCTTGGTGTTATAGTACTGGGTCTCAGAGGACAGACCACCCATGTACAGTATGGATGCTTGGTGTTATAGTACTGGGTCTCACAGGGCAGCCCACCCAGGTAGAGTACGGATGCTTGGTGTTATAGTACTGGGTCTCATAGAGGGCAGCCGACCCAGGTGGAGTACGGATGCTTGGTATTATAGTACTGGGTCTTACAGGGCAGCCACCCAGGTACAGTACGGATGCTTGCTGTTATAGTACTGACACAGAGTGCTGCCCATCCAGGTACAGTATGTATGCTTGGTGTTATACTACTGGGTCTCAGAGGGCAGCCCACCCATGTACAGTACGGATGCTTGGTGTTATAGTACTGGGTCTCAGAGGGCACCCACCCAGGTACAGTACGGATGCTTGGTGTTATAGTACTGGGCCCCACAGGGCAGCCCACCCAGGTAGAGTATGGATGCTTGGTGTTATAGTACTGGATCTCATAGAGGGCAGCCGACCCAGGTGGAGTAGGGATGCTTGGTGTTATAGTACTGGGTCTCACAGGACACCCACCCAGGTACAGTACGGATGCTTGGTGTTATAGTACTGGGTCTCACAGAAGGCAGCCCACCCAGGTACTGTATGGGTGCTTGGTGTTATAGTACTGGGACTCACAGGGCAGCCCACCCAGGTAGAGTATGGATGCTTGTTGTTATGGTACTGGGTCTCACAGGACAAACCACCCAGGTAGAGTACGGATGCTTTGTGTTATAGTACTGGGTCTCAGAGTGATGCCCACCCAGGTACGGTACGGCTGCTTGGTGTTATAGTACTGAGTCACAGAGTGCAGTTTACCCAGGTACAGTATGGATGCTTGGTGTTATAGTACTGGGTCTCACAGGACAGCCCACCCAGGTAGAGTACGGATGCTTGGTGTTATAGTACTCGGTCTCAGAGTGCGACCCACCCAGGTACGGTACGGCTGCTTGGTGTTATAGTACTGGGTCTCACAGGGCAGCCCACCCAGGTACAGTACGGATGCTTGGTGTTATAGTACTGGGTCTCACAGGGCAGCCCACCCAGGTAGAGTATGGATGCTTGGTGTTATAGTACTGGGTCTCACAGGGCAGCCCACCCAGGTAGAGTACGGATACTTGGTGTTATAGTACTGGGTCACACAGGGCAGCCCACCCAGGTACAGAACAGATGCTTGGTGTAATAGTACTGGGTCACAGAGGGCAGCCAGCCCACACAGGTACAGTACAGACGCTTGGTGTTATAGTACTGGGTCACAGAGTGCAGCCCACCCAGGTACAGTATGGATGCTTGTTGTTATAGTACTGGGTCACAAAGTGCAGCCCACACAGGTACAGTATGGATGCTTGTTGTTATAGTACTGGGTCACAGAGTGCAGCCCACCCAGGTACAGTACTGATGCTTGGTGTTATAGTCCTGGGTCAGAGAGTGCAGCCCACCCAGGTACAGTACGGATGCTTGGTGTTATAGTACTGGGTCACAGAGGGAAGCCCACCCAGGTACAGTACGGATGCTTGGTGTTATAGTACTGGCTCTCATAGAGGGCAGCCCACCCAGGTACAGTACGGATGCTTGGTGCTATAGTACTGGGTCAGAGAGTGCAGCCCACCCAGGTTTAGTACGGATGCTTGTAGTTATAGTACTGGGTCTCACAGTGGGCAGCCCACCCTGGTACAGTACGGATGCTTGTTGTTATAGTACAGGGTATCACAGGGCAGACCACCCTGGTACAGTACGGATGCTTGGTGTTATAGTACTGGGTCTCATGGAGGGCAGCCCATCCAGGTACAGTACAGATGCTTGGCGTTATAGTACTGGGTCTCACAGGGCACCCACCCGGGTACAGTATGGATTCTTGGTGTTATAGTACTGAGTCACAGAGTGCAGCCCACCCAGGTACAGTACGGATGCTTGGTACTATAGTACTGGGTCTCATAAAGGGCAGCCCACACAGGTACAATACAGATGCTTGGTGTTATAGTACTGGATCTCACAGGGCACCCACCCAGGTACAGCACGGATGCTTGGTGTTATAGTACTGGGTCTCAGAGGGCAGCCCACCCAGGCACAGTAGAGATGCTTAGTGTTATAGTACTGAGTCTCAGAGGGCAGCCCACCCAGGCACAGTACAGATGCCTGGTGTTATAGTACTAGGTCTCAGAGGGCAGCCCACCCAGGCACAGTACAGATGCTTGGTGTTATAGTACTGGGTCACAGAGGGCAGCCCACCCAGGTACAGTACAGATGCCTTGTGTTATAGCACTGAGTCACAGAGTGCAGCCCACCCAGGTACAGTCAGGATGCTTGGTGTTATAGTACTGTGTCTCAGAGGACAGACTACCCATGTACAGTACGGATGCTTGGTGTTATAGTACTGGGTCTCACAGGGCAGCCCACCCAGGTAGAGTACGGATGCTTGGTGTTATAGTACTGGGTCTCAGAAAGGGCAGCCAACCCAGGTGGAGTACGGATGCTTGGTGTTATAGTACTGGATCTCACAGGGCAGCCACCCAGGTACAGTACGGATGTTTGCTGTTATAGTACTGACTCACAGAGTGCAGCCCATCCAGGTACAGTATGTATGCTTGGTGTTATAGTACTGGGTCTCAGAGGACAGCCCACCCATGAACAGTATGGATGCTTGGTGTTATAGTACTGTGTCTCAGAGGGCACCCACCCAGGTACAGTACGGATGCTTGGTGTTATAGTACTGGGTCTCACAGGGCAGCCCACTCAGATAGAGTACGGATGCTTGGTGTTATAGTACTGGGTCTCATAGAGGGCAGCCGACCCAGGTGGAGTACGGATGCTTGGTGTTATAGTACTGGGTCTCACAGGACACCCACCCAGGTACAGTACGGATGCTTGCTGTTATAGTACTGAGTCACAGAGTGCAGCCCTTCCAGGTACAGTGTGCATGCTTGGTGTTATTGTACTGGGTCTCAGAGTCAAGCTCACCCAGGTAGAGTACGGATGCTTGGTGTTATAGTACTGGGTCTCAGAGGGCACCCACCCAGGTACAGTACGGATGCTTGGTGTTATAGTACTGGGTCTCACAGTGCAGCCCACCCAGGTACAGTACGGATGCTTGGTGTTATAGTACTGGGTCTCACAGGGCAGCCCACCCATGTACAGTACGGATGCTTGGTGTTATAGTACTGGGTCTCACAGGGCAGCCCACCCAGGTAGAGTACGGATGCTTGGTGTTATAGTACTGGGTCTCAGAGGGCAGCCCACCCAGATACAGTACGGATGCTTGGTATTATAGTACTGGGTCTCAGAGGGCAGCCCACCCAGAGACACACATAATAACAAACAACGCCTAAAGGGTATCACTACATGAACTTCCCTGAGTGTCCTTGTGAACTCGGTGCCCTTAGATATGCAGGATTTGTCTCTTTCCCACTCCTAGAAAGGGTCCTTCCCAATCCAAAGATGGCCGACGCTTCCTGGCTGTACCGGGCCTTGCAGAGGGTCATCCTCATGGAGTCGGTTCAAGGAGCCGCCTCCAGCACTGCAAACACTGCTGAATATTCAGATGAGGAAAAGGAAGGCAAAGCCTGCTAGTAACTTCTTCTTCTGAAATGAGGTGCCTGCTGGTCTTCTTTTCCTGGGGGGTCTGTTCTGCGCCCCTCATTACAGCCCTATTTAGTCTTTCCATGAAGTAGAGAGATGTGGGGTTGAGGGGACGGCACCAGGGCAGGGTGAGCCACAGACAGGCCCACCCACTACTGATGACAACACAGGGATTTTTAATCGTATTGCTAATGCCAGATTGATTCTTATTCTGTGCACGAGTCAGAGGTCTCAAGGGGGTGAAGGGGTCACTCCAGAGAGAGGATCTTATGGTTTCACATTTGAGTAATATTTTAACTAACACTGAACAGGCCACCCCCTGTGTTCTAGAACAAGATGCTAATTTAGACTCAGTAACAGGTCGTCTGGGTTAAGGCATCCTTGATATCTTTCTGTGACAGAAGATACAACGTGAACAGCAGGACATGAGGATATTTGACCTGTGCTGGGGAGACCCCTCCTGGAAAGGGGAACATTCAGTCAATGTCCACTCTGGCACAGTGCCTGCTTGTGAGCAGTGATGCTGCAGTGAGATGGATGAGACGAGTATCTACATACAGAAGTCTTGGGGTTCAGCCAAGGATGACGCAGAAGCGCCCTGAAGTCTCTCATGCGCTTTGATGCTGAGATGGTTTCTTGTCCCAGAGCTTCAAACAGCACATGGCTAACAGCACTGCTGGAAACACAAAGGAAATAAAAGGCCCAACCCTGTGAGCCCAGTTCTATCTCATCATGCATGTCTGTGCACATTGCTGTCAGCATAAAGTCCTGTGTGTGGGTGAATAAAGTTGTAGTTTCAAATTCCACAAACTGTGACTGCCCAAGATTGCCATGTGTGAGAGCTGTGAGTGAAGGATGGAAGCAGGAACTCAGTCATACATCTCCCTTGGTGGGAGGGGCTAAGAAACATTAAAGGTGATCACAATTATTTAATCAGTAATGTAAATTGCATTTGAGTGAGTGATATGCACATATCTGCAGCTACAAATATGGGCAGCTCCTGAACACACATTACGCCTGTCTCTATATTTCATGAAGTGCAGTCATTGTTAAGTGCTGCATTTGTGTAGGAAGGTGATGAGTACTTGTGTAACATATGCTCAGCAGTATTTGATCCTGATGGAATAAGTACATACAGTGCTATCTTTCAGGATCCCTCCACCCTGTGGTGGCATCAAGGCTCACTGTTCTTACCTCATCGTGCAGTTTTACTTCCAATCTAGATCTCAGCTCCTTAGAAGAGACGTCCATGTAAAGTTTGCCAGTCATTCCATCATAAACTGACACAACTTCTCTGAAGTCTGTGTATTTTGTAGGACGCATGTGAAGGGTGATCCAGTCCACCTCCTCTAGGCAGCATGGATTCTGAGGGTTGTGTCTGACCTTTCCGTAAAACTTGTATATGGGATACAAATGGTAAACACTTGCTTTCTATCATTAGTCCCTAATGTACATATATGTACATACGTAACTTCCCATTCCCGCTAAGTAGGGGGCTCACAGTGCTTCACTTTTTAAGTGTTTCATAGTAGAGGCTCTAAATAACATATAATATAGGTCCATCTAATGCTCTCTCTCTCTTGTGCCTCTTTCCCCTCCATAGTAAGTAAAGTGAGCAACCCAGTAAACCTTTGGGGGCTGGGTAAAAAGTAATAGAATGGGTAAAATGGCCTCCAAAGGAGTTTGTTTTCAAGAGTATATTTGATTGTATAAATGGATCTAGTACAGGTAACTTAATTGTCCTGAATAAAATTAGTTGCAATGAATCAAATCAAATTACATAGAGATTAATCAAAACACGACAATACTTCACATTAAGACAAAACTTGACATAAAAACAATAACCAGTAGACATGTGTATAAGCAAAAGAGTAGATTTTATCAAAGTTGGATTTTGAAGGGAAAAATACAATGAACAAATATGTGCAGCACAGAGATACAGGGCAGAGATACAGGGCAGGTATCAGAAAATTAATCAGACTCCCTGTATAATCTGTGTGAAGCTTATCCGAAATACAGATGTAAGACAAATTTTTCTTTTCGGATAAAGCTGTGGGTCGACGTTTCGGTCTCTATGGTTAACTCGCTGAGACCATCATCAGGACAATACAGATAAATATTGTAACTCCCTATTGAAAATAAAATAAAACAGTTTCAATACAACATACAAGGACTAAATCCATCGCTTATTCTTGCACTGCATAGTGTATGTTGTATTGAAACTGTTTTATTTTATTTTCAATAGGGAGTTACAATATTTATCTTTGGAGGCCATTTTACCCATTCTTTCCCCTCCAGCCCCGCCCGCCTGCCCCTTGGTGCTCATGCTCCATGTCCCTCAACCCTGCTCTTCAATTGCTATATCGGCTTTATAAGCCTGCATACATACACTGCTTTAGCATCACGCTAGAACTATATCTAGTATTTGTGCTCTTGGTGCCCGTAATCACGTTTATCTGTTCTGTCTATTGATTATTGCAGCACACGTATTTTATACCAGAATAACGTTGGTTCAATAAACACATTGAAAACGTCCCACAGTGTGTTCTCTGTATATTTCTCTAAGAACAAGTGAGCACGAGTGGCTGAGCAAAAGGTTCTGTACTGGTTCCACGGTACCCGAGTGATCAGAGTTGTCATGTTCAGTGGTTGTCAGAAACCATTCGCTTCCTGCTGAGGTTAGAGGGGCTTATGGGAGCTGTGAGCTAGGTGGTCTTAGGCCAACACATCCCAACGGGGTGTCCGGAATGAGTCTTGGTACCAAGTCCCTAGTTTACATTATCCAAACAATGTGCAGATCACAGTTATAGATATAGGAAGGCCTTTCAGCCCATGTCTGTGGGGTCTAGGGAGGGCCAGCTGCCACCTGTGCCCCCTCAGGCTTGCAACAATGGAGTAATTTAATAGGAAATGCACTGGTGCGGGGCCCTGTGGCTGTGAGCAGGAGTGGGGCCCTGGGCAGCTGCCCACACTGTCCAGCTCTAGCACTAGGACCTGCCTCTCCTTTCAACTAGTTCCAACTCCAAAGAGGGATGGAGCAGAGTTACATTACTTGTGCACTAGAGTTACATACTCTTTGGGGTCTCGCTAGGCATGTTGCTAGACTTGATTACACTGTAAGAAGCGCTTGTACTGTATCTGTAACACCACATTTCAGCATTGTTGTAACTACCTGCATTGAGCACAAGTGTGAACCATTCACCATGGCTATAGCTGACTCAGGACATAGGCACCTTTGCTCGCATGCACATGTTCGGCCTGTTGAGGTTCCGTGACGATTTGAACCCGTGTTTTCAATATTGTCGGAAATACATAATATTGGTATCAGCGAACCGCAAATGATCCATTTAGCATATCCTAGTGTTTTCGCTACGCTACGAGCAAGAGTACTCCTGTAACAGACACATTTCTGATCTACCCATGGCATCCATCTTAGATCATGGCAGCCATTTTGTGTTTCTTGCCCTCACATAAGCAATAACCTCTGATCACTTCATTCCGATTAAGGGCACGTAGCCTTAGCCGGAGATTCACCTCTCTAGTGACACGTGCACCTTGGAACAGAACACGCTGTAGCTGCATGACTCGACAAAGGCTGCCTCCTCTGCCCGAGGCCAGCCCCACCGAACTGGTTCTCGTGTCCATTGTCCCGATCATGATTAGGCGGCCGAAGCCGGTAGCCTTGCCCATTTACAACCCACAAGCATCCCTTATCCCACTTTTCTATCTTCCACACCTGGCTCCGTTCCTTTCTTTCTGAATCTTTATTAGGGGGAGGTAACGAAATTTATGATGAGGCGGTCCGGCTCTTGAATGCAATATTGACAAGGGATTGTGATGAACTAGTGGGAACCCCTCTTCGTAATGTTTGGCATCAGATATTATCGACGGTTCCTGTGTAACGCCAAATATTTATTGTTTTAGACACAAAGGTTTTGGGAATGTATTACATGTAAAGAATTTGCCCCCAGCTTAAAATTCAGTATATAAGGAGCAACCCTCTTTGTACAAATGGAACAGGCTCCTAGACACTGCCCATGTGTGGTTTCTGTGACTTCTGTGTCCCTGCAGTAATAAACCTTTGGTCTTTGACGCCACCATCGAGAAGCCCGTGTTTCTGTTCATTTGCGCACCAAGGCAGGTGGAACTCCGGGGTCTTTGGGTGTTGTTCCCTGACACCTCTGGACGGAACCAAAAAGTCCAGAACTCCAATTGGCGCCCCACGTGGGGCGACGTCATTCGGTACCGGTCCAAAAGCCTGAAGAGTTCGAGAAGCTTCGTGTGAAGATTCCTGAGGGAGGCGCCCCACTTCATCGATCCCGGCATATCGCAAAAGTGGCCCGAAGTTCTCTTCCACGAGGGTTCCCGTTCAGGACGGCTGCAGTGGGCCGTTGCCTTGACCGTCGCCCTGTCTTGGACCCGAGGTGCAGTCCTTAGTACGGCGAAACGTGACGGGTTTCTCCTTGGTGACGTCTTCAGTGCCTCAGTTAAGTATTTAGTGATAGCTAGCTGGTTACTTCGTAAGGGTTGTTAAAATCCTTTTTGGTTCTTGGTTTGGTTTGGTTTCGTAAGATTATCACTGGTTGTTCTGGTTACGATAATCTATTTGGTTTAGTTTGGGTATCGATACATCAGTTCGTTTTGGTAGGCCTAAGTCCTTGGTTCAGGTGCACATATTCGTTTCTTGTTTTTGTTTGTTTTGTGTTCCGGATTGCAAAATGGTAAGTCGGAGAAATTGTATGTTGTCTTGTTTTGGTTGCAACAGTGACTCACGATTGGAGGACTCATGTCTAGTTCCTCCGATTGGGACTCCCCTATATGACTTATATTGTAAACATGGTGTGGGTCCAATATCTTATAATGAGGTGTGGGTCCGATACACTGAGAAAGATGGTGTCCTTAGTTGGCCATTGCATGGTAGTTTTGAACCCGAAATCCTTGACAATTTAGAAGCGAAATTGTTTAGGAAGAAAGCCCGGCCGGCAATGTTTGATTCTTTCCGTTATTGGCGAAAAGAATCTAAACAGAGAGAAATGAAAAGGTTAAAGAAAGAACAGAAAGAGCAAGAAGAGTTGACTCTAGAACAAGCGGCTAAGCAGCTGCAAGTTAACGAGTCAGAGAAGGCCATAGAGGTGGCCATTAGAGAGCATAACTTAGCGATTGACAAGTGCTATCCTGCCTTGCCATCGAAAACAGCTAAGATACTAGAGGACCCCGAAAACGATCCTCTGTTGTCTTATTTGTTACGGTCACCTCCACCGTATGCACAAGGTGCTACGGCTCCACCTTTACCGAATGTACAATTGCCGGTTGCTGGACAACTTGGTATTCCTGCTCCTGCCCCTCAGAATCAAGCTCCTGTACCTCCTGTGGTCAATGTGAATGTTCCTACGGCTCCTCCTCCTCCTGGATTGCCGACTTCTATACCTGTATCTGTCTCGCTTACACCTACTGTTCCACAAACTATCTTTCTCGATACTTCTACTGTCCCGCTATCTGTTCCTACCTCTACTGTGTTCTCTGCGTCTGCGAGTGTGTTGACTCCACTTTCTGTTCGTCGAAGAATCACTGATTCTGTATCTAACATTCTGTCTCCTTTATATAAAACTTTAATCAAGACTCCTACTTCTGACTCTGTTCAGAGACGTAGTCAGCTTCCGAGTACTGAGGAACGGGGAATTTTAGATTCCACTGCTCTCAGATGGATTTCGAAGAGTAGGAGATATAGTACGAGAGATGTGCTAGACACCTTTATGCAGTGGAAAGAACCAACGCAATGGTATCTCTTTGATGAGATGTGCTCGCTGTTACGTGAGGAAATAGAAGAAGATGATGTTGAATCAAATCTAGAAGACTTAATTAAGGTTCAGAAAGAGTTTAGTAGGTGAAAATATAGAGGAAGCGATGGAACTGATTTTAAGTTATAGAAATGACCCATCATTTCGTTCACCAAGAGATTTAGAGAAAAGTAAAACGAAGCTAAGTCGCCAATATCCAATGAGGGAGGTTCCTCCAATTTGGCGCGATGCTGTACAAGCTGATAATGTCCGTGGTATTGTAGCCGCTCCGGCGCAATTCCAAAGAGTGTGGATACACATTCCGTGGAAGCGAGCTAAAGTGCTAGCAGTGAAGCAGGCCTTACCAGACCCGCGTAAGAATCCTGCTGGATACTATAAGGAATTATCACAGACAGTTGAAGCTTGTATAATGAACTTAGCGGACATCGATATGTTATTTGGTAATGTAGTTCCTCAACCAATTTGGGCTAAAATTCGTAAAGAGAATCATCCAGTTGCCCTAGGTGGTGATTGGGCAGCTATTGTTGCAGCGGATGGTCAGCAAGTAGGTGGTGCAAAACCCGAACCTCTAATTGCTGACCTTCCAGGTAGGATAATCGACTTAATGAAGACTCTGATGCCCGCATTGCGTGTTAATTGGGACAAGTTGTCCGCATGCAGGCAAAAGAAAGACGAAAGTGTCTCCGACTTCTTCACGAGGTTCGAAGAGACTTTTGTAGATCACAGTTGTCAGGATATGAGCACAGAAGGAGGACAGAGACTGTTTGTCGATAAATTTGTGCATAATTTGTTACCTGAGTTATGCAACAAATTAAAAGATTCCGAGAGTGCGTGGGCTGTTTCTACAACTGCGCAAATTCTTGCAACTGCACAGTATTATGAAAATAGAGATAAAGAGGAAAAAGAGAAATCAGACAAGAAAACGAAAGATTTAAAAACTAAAGTTCTTTTGCAACAGGCGTATCCGCCTCGCACGAATCAGACTAATACACAACAGGGTTCATATCAAAGAACAGATTATAGTTCACCGAGGCCTCAATATCAGTGGAATCAGTGTGCGTACTGTAAGAAAGAGGGTCACTACAAGAATGAGTGTCCGATCTTAGCGCAAAATAATGCAGCAGCAGCTCAGAGAGGTCGTGGTGGTTTTGTACAACATTCTAGAGGTCGAGGGCGAGGAACTATGCCTCCACAGACGAATGATCGTCCTTCCAATCACTTTGATCAACGAAATGGACAGTATTTGGCGTGGCCCATAGTTTTGTCCGTTTGTGGAAAGAAAGAGGTTTCATTACGTCCCATGGGACTAAGATTCAACATGGTCAGCTAGTTAACGACTTGTTGGAATCTCTAACCTTGCCGACTGAAGTTGCGATTGTGAAGTGCAATGCTCATAAAGCAATCACGGATGATGTTGGTCGTGGGAATGCTTTTGCTGATGAGACTGCTAAACAAACAGCTAGAGACATGATGAGCAGAATGTATGTTGCTACGTCTGCAAGATGGATTGCTGAGTCTGGAATGTGTGAGGATACAATGGAAAGTGTGAAAGAGATTCAGAAAGAGGCAACTGAGGAAGAAAAACGTGTATGGAGAGAAAGTACGGGCAAGTTGGATTCGAATGGGTGTTGGATTGATTTGACAGAACAGCAGCGTTGGATGTTGCCTGATGCGTATGTGCTTGCAGTGGTGACGATGGCGCATGGAGTAGCGCATATAAGTTCTAAGGGAATCTGTAAGATGTTGGCTCCAGTCTGGAAGAATGATGGGATCAGTAAATGTGCAGAGAGAGTGGTGAAAAATTGTATGGTATGCCTGATGCATAATCCTGGCAAGGGAACTCCAACTCCTGCTGGTCACTTCGCTCCTCCTTCCTGCCCCTTTGAAGTGATTCAGTTAGACTTCATTCACATGGATCGGTGTAATAATCTGAAATACGTCCTGGTGGTAGTCTGTGCTTTTTCCAGATGGATCGAAGCATATCCACTAAAGGACAATACTGCCCTATCAACTGCCAAAATTCTTCTCAAAGAATATTTCCCTAGATATGGTATGCCACGGATTGTATGGTCAGATAACGAAAGTGAGTTTATAGGGAAAGTTATGCAGAGTGTGTGTGCCGGCCTAGGCATAAAACAGAAGTTCCACAGTGCGAACCATCCCCAGTCTGCTGGTTTAGTGGAGGGTTACAATGGCACCCTCAAGCTGAAACTAGCTAAAATACAAGCATCCGCGGGTTTACCCTGGCCAGATGCACTTCCTTTGGCTTTGCTATCAACGAGAGCAACTGTACATTCTAGAGTGGGGCTTAGCCCCTATGAGCTAGTCTTTGGCCGCCCGGCAAATATTTGGGGTGTGCCAAGGCCTAAGGAGTTTTGTTCTCTAGAATATCCTATGTTGATAGACTACCTTTACGACTTGACTGCTAAATTGAGTCTTATTCACCAACAGGTTTTTGATGCATTGCCAAAGCCTCCGGAGAGTCCAGGGCATCAGCTGAAACCCGGCGATCAAGTCGTGATCAGAAACTTCGCGAGGACAAAGAACCTTCAGCCCAGATACGTCGGCCCCTTCCAGGTCCTGCTTGCAACGAGAACAGCAGTTCGTGTAGCTGGTCGCAAGCATTGGGTGCACGCATCTCATGTCAAGCGTGTACCTTTGCCACTTCCTTACGACGACTGGGTGAAGAAGGGAATTGGTGACTCCGAATTTGAACGTACGCCAAAGTTCATCCCTTTCAGCGATGCCGAATTGATTACCGACACTCCAAACTCTGACTCTCTTCCTGAAAAGACTCCTTTGAACTCTGAACATTTGTCCTCTGCATCAGAAAAAACTCTGTCATCTGCGAACTTAAACACTGCAACAGCTACCAGTGATACACTATTTTCTGATCAAACAGTTCCTGCAAAGCAAAGATACAATTTACGACCTCGTAATATGGACAAATAAAGCAGGCAACTGCCCATTGTGATATTTTGAAATTTTTGAACTTTTGCCTTCAGCCAGGAAGTTTGCTATTGTTTTATTGTTTTTAAAATTGCCTTGCTGTCTGGGTAGCCGTAGGGTCGTGGCTGTGTGCCTAGTTGAATCTGCGGGGGTCTGACACAAGGTCGATCTTTCTGTTGGTTCTGGGAACTCCCAGGGCTGATAGAGGCATTTTCATCTACGTACACATCATCAGTGGTCGCGAGCGGATTGTAGAAGATGGAGCTTCCTGCGCTGCAACGAGAAAATGTGATTTATGTTCGCAGAAACAGACTTTACAGAATTCTTCACAGCAAATGCTTTTTGATACAATGTGCCATTACATTTTTGATTGTTTTGATAACATTGGTGGGTGGAATCGTCTTCGGAATGAGTTTAATTTTTGTGCCAGTAACTACAGTACCTCCCCTTGATCCCGCTACTTCTACTGTTTCTTCTATACACTCTTTTCACTCGTTTCCTGAACATGAGCAAGCTCGACGCTCAGAATTCATTAATAACACTTTTGTACAGCTCTTGCATCAACACCAACTGGTAGTTAACACTACAGACTGCTGGGTGTGTGGCTTGATACCCCACACTATGGATAAAGGTATTCCCTATCTGGTTTTGCCTTTCAGCTACAATGGATCATTTCAGGCCCTGCAAACCATCTTTGCTTATGCCCTTGAAACCTATCCTCCACGTCCACCACGCTCCACTAAATATAACTCTGCCAACAAAGCTTTAGTCCAGGGAATTATTGAAAAAAAGTCCAGAACTCCAATGTCGTTGCCTTGCAGTCTGATCCTCTTTAATCAATGATGTTAAAGCACAATGGATGCTAAGGCATACCTGTTTCACAGCACTTGGCTACCACATCCTGTGGCCTTAGAGGCACAGGACACACTAGTGGTAGCCACCACCTATAGTTTCACACCGAGTGCTATCAACATGAGCGTCCTGATTTCCCTGTGCATTTTCATTGATTAAGATGGCCCAAGTGCCTTTCAAGAGAGACTGAAGGTAATCTTTCGTTTTGTTTCTTATACATTTACATCTCCATCTTAACATTGGGAAAACCACAGAGAGTAGGGAGTGATTTGGGCTGCTAAGTGAAGTCATTTTACTTCAGATCAGTTTTTTATTCTTCTGAGTAAAATACCATGAGCCCTTTTAAGTTCAATATTATTACTAACATTGTGGCTTGTCAAGTCCACAGAAAACAAGGTTAACATTCTATGCCTTAGAGACACGTTACATCATAACACACTGATGACGTCACAGTCCAGTACACGTATACCTGTATGAGGGAGCGCTTCCTCTTTACTGCTCGAGCAGATGTGCTCTATAAGGACCAGCTGTACGACCTATCATTTAGCGCCTCGCAATTTGAGACACACTGCAAGTCGCATATTGCGAGGCGCTAAATGAAATGTACAACAATGTGTTTACACTGTTTTGTGATTCCCAATGGGGTTGCTAAATGCGAGGCTCATTAATATTAATGACCCTCTAGCAAATTTGCACGCCCATTGTGAATGCCAGCCCTCCCAGGGATGGTGGCCTGCTGGGCTCAGTAGACCACCATGTCAGGGACTGCTTTTTACTAAAGCAGCTTTTTTTTAAAATGCAGCCCGTTTTCCTTAAAGGAAAATGAGGTGAATTTTGAAAAAAAATAATGAAACGTTTTCGTTTCATTTTTCAAGGGCAGGCAGTGGTCCCTGAAAATACAAAAGTATTTTGCATACATTTGCAAATAAGAAGGGGCCCCCTTTGCAAGTGCATTACCACCTACTTGAAGTAGGTCGCAAAACATTATTACATTGTTTTGAGACATGCAATTTGAAAGGGAATGCCCCTTCCAAATTCAGCCTCAAAACATATTTAGCGAGTCTCAAAAAAATTGCCACTCGCTAAATGGGCTATGAACATGGCCCAATATGTTTTCGCATGCGCAAAATTGTTCGCAAACCCGTTTGCACATGCAAAAACGAGTCGTACATCTGACCCTAAGTCTTTTATTTTGTGATATTGCTGTGTTGAATTGTACTCAGTAGGTTTTGCCATTAATCAAGTTTCTTTCCTAACAACAGATGAATAAGTTACTTATCTTCTGTAACAATCTTTATGGTAAATACTCTAACAGCAGAATCCTCACCTTCTGAATATTCTCAAGGCCTGGACCTGGAAACTTTAAAAACTGTACTGCTTAGTGGCATCAGAAGTGACGAGCAGAGCCGCATATAAGCACCACCCATGCACACTGACATCAGTTAACTTCTTAGGCTGCCCACACCCTCAGAGCCCATTGGCAGGTCTCTAAATTGGGGCCTTTTTAGATAGAAGAGGGTCCAATTCATAGAACGTGGAGATGGGAAATTCGGTGAGCAAACTGTAGATAGGTAGAGTATCCACCAGAAAGATTGTTTTTGAAGGTAAGTAACTTTTTCTACTGATGGAAAATTCTAACTGCATATTCTGCACCTTGTGAATAGACACCATAACAGCACTTCCCAAGGGTACACCAAAAAGTCCTGCAGGACTGAGCAGGAAAAATGGCCCTCACTTTGGAGGCAGTGGTGCTTTGTGAACATGTCACCTGAAAAATGTCCAGGACAGGCACTCTGCGGGCACCTTTGGCCCTCCTGGAATGAGCCTGTAACCTTCCTGGGGGCTGCTTCTTATCCAGTTCATAGTAGATCTTTATGCAGAGAATGACCCATCGAGAAATAACCTTTTATCGGTAGAAGTTTTAAGGGATAGCAGTAAATTCTGGGCTATAATAAACCATCCCTTCTTCTCTGGGCAAGAGATGTCTATTTTAGATTGTGTGATACCCGATGAAAAATGGCTGTCTCATTTTAGAGGGATCTATGCTAGTGAGAGTAGCGATACTGAAGAGATTGAGTACGAGCCCATACAGTCTGTGTCCCCTCTCCTCTTCAAAGAAGAGGACGTCCACAAAGCAATATTGGAAATGTCCAAACACAAAGCCCCAGGTCCTGATGGGGTCCCAGCGGATCTGTATAGCACTTTACCCAAATTTTGGGCAAACATTTTAACCAATGTTTTTAATGCGTCAACTGCTAATGGGTTCCCAGCATCCTGGTCAACCTCTGTAATAGTACCAGCTTTTAAAAAGGGCCGAAGGGGTGATCCCTCTTGCTACAGACCGATCTCGCTGATTGACTCTGCCGTGAAAATCTTAGGCAGAGTCATTTTGTACCAACTTAGGGATTGGCTGGAGGAAAGAGGGGTCTTATCCAATCTGGAATACGGGTTCAGGGAGCACAGAAGCACTTTAGATCAGTGCTTAAACCTCCACCTGTTGATAAGCAAATATACACAGGCTAAGGAAGGATTGCTTTATTTAGGTTTTATGGACCTTTCTTCGGCCTTTGACCTGGTGAACAGGTCAAAACTTTGGGCTATTTTATTGAACATAGGGATTGACCCAGCGTTAGTAAACTTTTTAGCTGCTCCTCACCAAGGGCTTTTAGCATCGGTCAGGGTTACTGGGGAGGGGGGTCGCACTAGTCACTTTAGCTCAAGGCAGGGCTGCATCCTGGCGCCCCTCCTTTTTATTCTATATATTAATGCCCTAGATAAAAATTTGGAGGGCGCCTCACTGGATGTTCCGCGTATAGGGGGATCGGCAATACCGGTTCTCCTGTACGCGGATGATGCAGTACTGTTGGCTAGGACAGGCCTTGGGCTCCAGAGGTTACTAGATTCGTTTGGAACATTCATGGGTTCCCTGGATCTCAGGGTCAATAATTCAAAGTCACATGTTATGATTGTGTTTAGACGCCGGAGGGGACATAAACCTAAACGCTTTTTTTGTAATGGTATAGAAATTTCCGGGGTATCTGTTTTTACATATCTTGGGGTTTTATTTGATGATAGAGGCACATGGGGCCCTCAGCAGAAGCTAAAGGCTAATGTGGTGGTGAGGTCAACATGTGCCCTTATGGCCTTCGCAAAACGGCTGGGAGCGAGGCCTATGGAGGCACTTTTAAATATATATAAGTCAAAATGCCTGGCCATAGCCTCGTATGGTGCCTCATTATGGGGCAGTATACCCCAAGAAAAGATACAGGTGGCCGAGAATACATTTCTAAGATCCCTCCTGGCAGTCCCCAATTCAACTCCCACTTTCTCTATTCATTCTGAACTGGGGTTGGATTATGTGAGTGATCTACTGAAGGTGGCCCCGTTGATTACCTGGATTAAGACCTGGCTGAACCAGGAGATCACACTGAGCCACCTAATATTGAGAGATTGTATGGCCCTAGAGAGGATAGACAGGGTACCTTGGCTAGTATATATAAAAGTAATGTTTCTGAAACTTGGACGCCCTGAGCTTTATTGTTCTCCGGAGCTAATTAAAAAGGAAGATATAGCCTGGACAAAGAAGAATGCCTTGGGTATGCTAGTCTCAGAACGAGAGGAACGGGAATTGTTAAAACCCTGTGTCAGAGCAAATTATGCTCTGTTGACAACAATGTCATTAGAACCATATTTAAACATTTTCACAATCCCATTCCACCTGCAACTCTTAATTAGGTTTAGGTTTAATTTGATTCATTACTCCTTAGTTCATTTTCCAGTGTGGGGTAAACCGGATTCCTCCTCCCCATGTAGTTGTGATAATTTTTCTTCCCAAAACACGTTGCATTTTATCATGTTTTGTGATCATTATGCTGAACCGAGGAAATTTTTTTTAAAGCCGTTACTGAGGGAGGTTGGGTTTATACAAGTCAGACCCGCATTGACATATTTGCAACTTTTAAGTAGCTCTCGAGTAATGTTTGGTGTTGTGGTACTGAGAATCCTGGACCCGAGTTATAAACATCGTCGATTCATGACGATTTTGGTATCAGCGAACCGCAAATGGCGAGTGCAACACACACAAGCATTTTCGTCGTGATCGAGTGACGAAGTCACCCCGAAATCAGCATTTCCGTCCGGAACCCTCGGGTTCCATTTTGTGAGCGGCAGCCATTTTGTGATTGCCCTCACATAAGGCAATGACAAAAGCCAGGACGAGTCCGAGGAACACGTACACCTTTGCTGACTCCGCCATGACCTGGGCAAGCTGACTCCATTGCCTAAAGCCAAACCTGTCCGGGCAGTTCCTTTCCCAGTGGCCGAGCAAGATTAGTATCAAGGCGCAACAATCAGAGACCTTCCATCGCACACATACCATGTTTAGATCTTACACACACCTGTCTTTGTTCCCTTCTTTATGACTTGCTTTACGAGGAGGAGGTGCCAGTTTTATTGGGGTCTGTCGATATCTGATGAAAATACTGGGCCTGGCCGGGTATTTTATTACGGGCTGGACAAACTGAAAATATGGGCTTGTCATCATGACTTTGCTTTTTCATTGTATTGAAAATATGTGAATGGTCAACTGTAAAATAAGGAATGTTTGCCCTAAGCGCAAAACCGTGTATAAAAGAGAAAGCCGATTTTGTAAGTTTGAGCAGTCTCCTGAGAACATACATGCCATTGTACTTCTAGGATACCAGTTACTGGTTGCAGCCAATAAATACGATCTTTCACTTCACCAAGAAGACTCTGTGTTTCTGTAGTCCAAAACAGGAAGAACTCAAAGTCTTTGGGTGTTCTCCCTGGCACCGCCGGGTCCTTAAAAACCCGGTACTTCAATTGGCGCCCAACGTGGGGCAGTATCAGTGGTACCGGTCCAAGCCAGAGGTTCGTGAGGAGCTTTGTGTGAAAATTCTGGAGGAAGGCCATCCACTTCATCGACCCCTGTATGTCGACGTGGTCCGAAAGTCTTTGCTGCGAGGTTCCCCGCGTCCCGACGGCTACGAAGGACTGCTGCACTGACTATCGCCCTGTTTTGGACCCTTGATCCTTGGTAGAGCGAAACGATAGACGAGTCTTCTGGTGATGTCATCGATACCTCAGTTAAGTATAAGTGGAGCGTCTCCCAGTCCTTAGTTTGATTTTTAGTTTTGGGTTTTCTTTGTATTGGAACTTGCAAGTGCCAAAACCAAAGGACTCGTGTTTTCACGAGACTATCGTATTCGATAATCCTTTGAAGTTTGAAGCTAGACTAGAGAGCGAAGATGCCTGGTTTTAGCAGACTTGGAAATGTGTTTTGTCTTGGTTGTAATAGGGACTCCCGATTGGAGGACTCGTGTCCGGTTCCTCCGATTGGAACTCCAACTTACGAGTTAGATGTGAAGCGCGGCGTAGGCCCCATTGCATATAACGAAGTATGGATCCGTTACACCAGAAAAGATGGTGTTTTAAAATGGCCGCAATATGGTAGTTTTGACACAGAAATTTTTGATAACCTCGAGGTTAAACTTTTCAAGAAGAAAGCCCGGCCGGCAATATTTGACTCTTTTCGCCTATGGCGCAAGGAAGCCAAACAAAAAGAAATAAAACTAGCAAAGAAAAATAAACGAGGTATGTCAATGGTACAAGCTGCTGTCGCATTTAGGGACAATGAAGAAGAGCAGGACAACGAACAAATGCATAGAATTAAGAAATTAGCGGTAGATAAATGTTACCCAGTTTTGCCGCATAAAGAACAAGAATCAAAAGGAAAACTTGATAAAGATCCTTTAATGTCTCATTTACCGAGTTCGCCACCTCCTTATGCTCAGAGCGCTACAGCACCTCATCAACCTTTGGTTGTGCAACCTCCGATCGTTGGACCACAGGTTCTAACACAACAACCAGCTCCTCTTCAGCTGGTTCCCACTCCTCCGGCGCAGCTCCCTCAAGGGCCGCCGCTTTTTCTAACTACTCCATCTGTGTTCTCTACGACTTCGCCTACCGCTCCGACTGTCTATCCTGATACTCCCTCTGCTACTGCCTCCACCTCAGCTTTACATCCACATGCCTTTCCTGGTGTTTCTGTCCCTCCATCAGTTTCTCCTTCTGTTCGGCAGAGAATGGCCAACACTGTTAGTGGTTTTCTCTCGCCTTTCTTTGGGTCGCCTAGAACGACCCCTATCGCAGAACGGAGACAGTTGCGGAGCCAACTGCCTGACTATCAAGAGAGGGAGTTACTGAATAGGTTAGCGCGTAAATGGATTGTTGATACTGCGAGATATGATGTAGAGTCCATCATGGAAGTATTCCGTCAATGGGAAGCGTCGAAACAGAGGTACGTTTTCGAGCAAATGTGCGTATTCCTTCGTGAAGATTTTGGGGGAAACGATCCGGAACACGACCTGCATGAATTATGGCGTGTGCGGTTCGAGTTGGCGGAGGGCATGATCGTAGGTCCCGACGTTGAGAGGGCAGTTGTGACATTGCTGTCGTATCGGAGTAAGGGGGGCACTTCTCGATCGCTATTTGAAGGTGACACATCCGGTAGGAAAAAGGCGCAACAGTATCCTATGAGAGAGGTTCCGCCGGTTTGGAGGGAAGGGGACGCAAATGCTAATCCAGCCGTTCCGCCGCATTTCCAACGTGTATGGGTGCATGTTCCTTGGAAGAAATCTGAAGATTTGGCTCTGAAACAGACATTACCTGACCCCCGTAAAAATCCTGCAAGGTATTATAAGGAATTATCACAAACTATAAACTCATGCATTTTGAACTTAGCTGATATAGACATGTTGTTTGGAAATGTGGTTCCACAGGCTTTATGGGGAAAGAATCGTCATACGGATCACGATCAGGAGTTAGGTGATACATGGGCTAATATTGCTGCTGTGGATAACAGACAAGTTGGTGGTGCGAAACCCGAGCCTTTAATTGCTGAACTCTCTGGTAGAATAATTACGTATATGAAAACTCTAATGCCCGAATTGCGTGTTAATTGGGACAAGTTGTCTGCATGTAAGCAGAAGAATGATGAGACTGTGTCTGACTTTTTCACGCGGTTTGAAGAGACTTTTGTAGACCATAGTGGTCAGGATATGGCTACCGAGGGTGGCCAGAGATTGTTCGTCGACAAATTTGTGCATAATTTACTTCCCGAATTGTGCAATAAGTTGAAGGATTCTGAGAGTGCGTGGGCTGTCTCCACGTCAGCACAGATTTTAGCTATGGCCCAGTACTATGAAAATAGGCGCAAAGATGAGTTAGAGAAAGCGGATAAGAAGACCAAAGAACTGAAGACTAAGGTTCTCCTACAGCAAGCTTATCCACCCCGTACTAATAGTCAGCACGATTATCAACAACCTCAGCAGTATTCAAGGAACTCTCAAAGAAAAGAGTTTCCTCAGGACCCAATCAGTGCGCGTATTGCAAGGAAGAGGGTCACTTTAAGAGTAGTTGTCCGGTTTTGTTACAACGCACGAATGGTGCTTCTGGCGCAAGAGGTCGAGGTATTCAACAGGCTCCTAGGGGGAAGGGACGCGGTTCGTTCCCGCAAAATGCACGTTCCTTTCGGCCTCAGAATTCATGAATAGCTTTGATCAGCAGAATAACGCATCTGGTAGGATGGCTCAGTACTATGCCGACGACTACTACGCAGAAGATGAGAATATGAACGGTAGTGATTGCTAGGACAGCCATGGACAAAGAGAGGGAGTTGTTTCAGTTCCAGTAGATCAGAGTGGACCCTATGTTGAGGTAATTACATCTGGTGTGTCAGAACCTTTTCTGTTGGATACTGGTGCTACAAAGAGTTCTATCATGCGCTCAAAACTCCCTGGCGCACCTTTGTCTGGCAAAATGAATGTTTCAGTAGGTTTTTCTGGCGCCCCGGTTAGAAACCCGTTTTCTAGTCCTATGTCTCTTTCTGTTGGACCTTGTGAACTCGAAGTACCCTTATTCTTAATACAGGTTGTGGCGAAAACTTGTTAGTATTGGATCTATTGAAAAGATTATATGCGACTTTGTACTGTTCTCCTTCGGGAGGGCAACTTACACTAGGTAAGAAAGTGGTTTCTCCGATGTATTTGTCAAAAGACACGCTCCCGACAGAATTGGCTTCTCTGCCGTATATTCTTTGGGCGAAAGGTCCTAATGATGTGGGTCTTTTGGAAATACCGCCATATGTTGTGATGTTAAAAACCAATGTTAGAATGCCGGGCATTCCCCAATACAAGATCTCTAGCGAAGGTGAAAAGGCGTTGCTAGCGATCATTTATGATTTGATCAAAAAGGATGTGATTGAAGAGACAAGAGGCAACGTTTGTAATAGTCCTGTTCTGCCTGTTTTGAAGCGTACTGATCCTTCCCAACCACCTGTTTACAGGTTTGTGATTGATCTTAGAGAGGTGAATAAAGTTGTTGTTCCACAGTTCCCGGTTGTGCCTGATATCACTGCACTATTGACTATGATTCCAGCTTCCGCAACTTGGTTTTCGGTGATTGACTTGAAAAATGCTTTCTTCAGCATCCCGATTGCCGAGGAGAGCAGGGACATTTTTGGCTTCAGTCTAGGAGGTCGAAGTTTCCGCTTTAAGCGCGCCCCTCAGGGCTACTGTGAAAGCCCATTGATATACAGCCAAGCTTTAAAGACACAGCTTGACGCGATTGTTTTCCCTGATGGCGCTACGCTTATCCAGTACCTCGACGATTTACTAGTCGCTGCAGATACTGAGGAGATTTGTAAAGCAGCCACATTGTAGGTGTTACGTTATTTGTCGGATTTGCATCACAAAGTGTCCTTATCAAAATTACAATATTGTCAACAAGAAGTGACCTACTTAGGTCACCTCTTATCGAAGGAGGGAAGGAAACTAACTCCAGAAAGAATTCAGGCAATTGCAAAATCGAGTGTGCCAAGGACACAGAGAGAAGTGCATGCTTTCTTAGGCATCACATCATATTGTAGGCAATGGATACCGAATTTCTCCCTGTTGGCCAAACCTTTAGTGGCATTAACTTGTAAAGATACACCAAATCCCATTCCGTGGTCTGAAGAGTGTCAGAAGAGTTTTTCCGAGCTACGTGATGCGTTGTGTTCGGCTCCTGTGTTGGGTACCCCCGACTACAGTAAGCCCTTTACACTGTATGTCCATGAGAAGGAAGGATGCGCATTGTCAGTGTTGACACAGTCTTTTGGGGACAAGCAACATCCATGCGCATATTTTTCGTCGACTTTAGATCCGGTAGCTAGAGCGTTGCCGAGTTGTTTGAGGGCCACAGCCGCAGCAGCTGTTTCTATTCGACAGTCCGCTGGGTTAGTAATGAACAACGTGCTGATAGTGATGGTTCCACATGCAGTGGACACTCTGCTGAATAGAACCAAGACACAGCACTTAACTAGAGCTCGATTGTCAGGTTATGAGTTAACCTTGTTAGCGAGTCATGTTCACATCAAAAGATGCAACGTATTAAACCCAGCCACGTTGTTGCCGATTTCAGTTGAGACAGGGAATGCTGAAAAGCAGCATGACTGTTTCTTTAGGACAGAGGAAGAAACGAAAGGAAGAATAGATCTTGGGGACACTCCTCTTACTGAATGTGACGGTACTTTGTGGGTTGACGGTTCGTGCTTCAAGCTTCCGAATGGTGATACGACTGCGGCATATGCTGTCACGACTTTGCATACGATTGTCGAATCTGCACGAATCCCACATACCTCAGCACAAGCTGCAGAGTTGATTGCACTTACGAGAGCGTGCGTATTGGCGAAAGGAAAACGAGTGAATGCGTACACTGACAGTCAGTATGCATTTGGAGTGGCTCATAGTTTTGGACGTTTGTGGCGTGAGCGTGGTTTCCTGACTTCACATGGTGCTAAGATCCAGCATGGTCAGTTGGTGAATGAGCTTCTTGAGTCACTGACCCTGCCGTCACAAGTTGCGATTGTGAAGTGCAGTACACACAAAAAGGTCACGGATGATGTTGGTCGTGGCAATGCGTTTGCGGACGAAGTTGCGAAAGAAACTGCAGGGAATGTAATGAGCCGAATGTATGTCGCAGGCCCTACACAATGGATTGGCGATGTTGGAATGTGTGAAGACACGATTGAGAGTGTGAAGTCCATTCAAGCTGAAGCTTCAGAGAAGGAGTTGAATGAATGAAGAGAAAGCAAGGGCAGATTGGATGCGAACGGTTGTTGGGTCGAATTGTCAGAACATCAGCGATGGTTGTTGCCCGATGCGTACATGCTTGCAGTAGTGACAATGGCCCATGGTGTGGCTCATATCAGTATGAAAGGGATTTGCAAGTTGTTGGCTCCAGTATGGCAAAATGCAGGCATACCTAAATGTGCGGAGAATGTGGTCAAGAATTGCATGGTGTGCTTGAAACACAATCCTGGTAGGGGAACCCCAACTCCAGCTGGTCATTTTGTACCTCCAACGTATCCGTTCGAGGTCTTGCAGCTAGATTTCATCCACATGGAGAGGTGCAACAATCTGAAATACGTACTCGTTGTTGTTTGTGCCTTTTCAAGATGGGTAGAAGCATATCCGTTAAAGGACAATACTGCCTTGTCCACAGCTAAAGCCCTCGTCAAAGAATTTTTCCCTAGGTTTGGAATGCCGAGAATGGTTTTGAGTGATAACAGAAGTGAGTTTGTGGGTCAAGTGATGAAGAAAGTATGCGAAGGGCTAGGCATTCAGCAAAAGTTCCACGCTGCAAATCACCCCCAATCAACTGGATTAGTAGAAAGCTACAATGGCACATTAAAACTCAAATTGGCCAAGATTCAAGCAAGCTCTGGCCTTAAATGGCCTGACGCCCTGCCCCTAGCACGCCTATCAACCAGAATGACTGCACATTCGCGACTGGGACTTAGTCCGTATGAAATAGTGTTCGGCCACCCGGCCAACATTTGGGGAGTGCCAAGGCCCACCAAGTTTAGCGAGGTAGAACATCCTGTACTGCTTGATTATTTGGATGAATTGACGGCTAAATTGCGTGTTTTACACCAACAGGTCCAAAGCTCCCTACCGCCAGCTTCTGACGATCCAGGCCACGCTATTGAACCTGGCACCTGGGTCCTGGTGCGCAACTTCCAGCGAACCAAGAACGAGCAACCCCGCTGGACACGACCTTTCCTGGTGATACTGGCAACCCGCTCTGCTGTACGTGTGCAGGGCAAGAAAAATTGGGTGCACGGGAACCACTGCAAACGGGTCCCGTTGCCCCTGCCATACGACCGGTGGGTCCAGGAGGGGATTGCCCACTCTGAAGCAGAGACTGTACCACATATTCTACCCTTCAGCGACGCACGGGTAAAAGGAACAACTTCTGAACTGGAAAACGATGGAGTGTTGCAAGAAGCTGTGTCACCGTCAATTCGATTGAACACTACAGAGCCTGAACTATTATTCAAAAACCAAGAACTCCCTGAAAGAAACCGCTATAATTTGAGACCAAGAGCCATGGACAAATAAAAGCAAAAATGTTTTGTTTGATTTTTCAGCTTGCAGGTTAACTCTTCACCAAGGATCTACTTATTTTTGTTTTTTGAACCGCCATCCAGGTTCAGCTGCTAAGGCCGCGGTTGCTTAAAGTCTTTTGAGTGCAGCCTGAGACATAAGGTCGACGGTTCTGGTTGGTCTAAGGGAGTTGCCCTGGACTGATAGAAGCATTCTTTAGCAGAATCAACCTACCATCGCGGGCAGCAATCAGAGAGGATGGATTTCCTTGAGTTGGAGAGACCTGCACGGACAATAACTTTCAGACAGAAATTATGCAAATTGACTACGATGAAACGTTTTTTAATATTATGCTTGTTTTTGCTTTTGAGCTTAATGATGTTCTTAATTGGTTATGTAACATTCTCTTTTCAAGTAACGTTTATGCCTACTGTGCAACCCACACCTCCTTCTACTGCCTCCTCACATTCTTTCCACCTCCTGCCTGAACACGAGTCCGCTAGAAAATCCGAATTTACCAATAATTCCTTTGTTCAACTTCTGCACCAACACCAGTTAGTAGTTAACACAACAAATTGTTGGGTGTGTGGCCTTATGCCACATACAACAGATAAGGGTATCCCGTACTTGGTCTTACCGTTTAGTTACAATGGTTCTTTGTGGGCATTTCAAACAATGTTCATATACGCCATCGAACCATATTCCCCACGTTCCACAAAGAGTAACTCGAGCAACAAAGCACTGGTGGTGGGAATAACGAATATGAGCAGAAACTTTGATTCATATAGAACAATTCCCAGGGATGAGTTGCAGGCTTATGATAGATGGAAGAAAACAGGATATGGAATTAGCCTGAGTAAGGCCCAGCGAGCAAAGAGATCCTCGTACCCCATCAAGGTCACCTGTGTCTGCAAGGTAATGGTAGAAATCACAGAGCTCAGTTAGGAAGAAGTGTCTGCACTGAGACATATGTTTTTGAATCTCAGACTCTCAGACTCTCAGACTCTCAGACTTCCCCTTCGTTCCTGGCAACTCATGATAGAGCATATACATGGTTGCCCCATGACTTCTCGGGCACATGTTTTGTTTCGTTCCTGTTGCCTCCCACCTACACAGCCACGGCATATTACCATAGGACAAGGATAGTTAGGGGTGTCATGAGTAAAGATGACACTGCCGGACAGGAATTTGGAGATTTCTTAAGGGGTTTTCTGCCTTTTTGGGGGCCTATGGTGAACAGAAGGAACATAAGGCAATTGACAAGAGAGGTTGAATCCACTGTCATTGAAACAGCAGGTGCCCTTAGCAATTTGACTGCCGAGCTCCAGTCTGATCGCCTTATGACTCTTCAAAACAAGGTCGCCCTAGACGTCATACTTGCAGACCGAGGTGGGGTATGTAAAGTGATCCAATTAAGTTGCTGCATCTTCATCCCAGATAACGCCCGTCAATCTACGAGGCCATTTCCAAACTGCATAAGATCTCTGAATCCATCCACTTGGAGAAAGGAGATTGGTCATGGATGGGGTGGTTCTGGGGACTGGTATCCGCCTGGGGATGGAAGATTCTGATAGTCATTGGGATAGTCTTAGCCATTCTTTTCCTGTTCTGTCTGTGTATACAGTGTGCTCCTGCAATATGTGGCCTCTGTGCTACATCGTGTGTAAGGAAGCCTGTATCAAGAAACGAGCTAAGCAATAGGATGATGCTACAGCAACATCTCAATGACTTAAGGAATATAGACCTGGACTCAGATAAAATTGAGAATAGGTTATTCCCTATGTAAGGGCCAAAGGAGGGTCTGTGGTACTGCGAATCCTGGACCCGAGTTATAAACATCGTCGATTCATGACGATTTTGGTATCAGCGAACCGCAAATGGCGAGTGCAACACACACAAGCATTTTCGTCGTGATCGAGTGACGAAGTCACCCCGAAATCAGCATTTCCGTCCGGAACCCTCGGGTTCCATTTTGTGAGCGGCAGCCATTTTGTGATTGCCCTCACATAAGGCAATGACTAAAGCCAGGACGAGTCCGAGGGACACGTACACCTTTGCTGACTCCGCCATGACCTGGGCAAGCTGACTCCACTGCCTAAAGCCAAACCTGTCCGGGCAGTTCCTTTCCCAGTGGCCGAGCAAGATTAGTATCAAGGCGCAACAATCAGAGACCTTCCATCGCACACATACCATGTTTAGATCTTACACACACCTGTCTTTGTTCCCTTCTTTATGACTTGCTTTACGAGGAGGAGGTGCCCGGTTTTATTGGGGTCTGTCGATATCTGATGAAAATACTGGGCCTGGCCGGGTATTTTATTACGGGCTGGACAAACTGAAAATATTGGCTTGTCATCATGACTCTGCTTTTTCATTGTATTGAAAATATGTGAATGGTCAACTGTAAAATAAGGAATGTTTGCCCTGAGCGCAAAACCGTGTATAAAAGAGAAAGCCGATTTTGTAAGTTTGAGCAGTCTCCTGAGAACATACATGCCGTTGTTCTTCTAGGATACCTGTTACTGGTTGCAGCCAATAAATACGATCTTTGACTTCACCAAGAAGACTCTGTTTTTCTGTAGTCCGAAACAGGAAGAACTCGAAGTCTTTGGGTATTTTTTAACTGGTGAACCTTTTTAACTGTTTTTTAAATGTGGATATGTGATGTATTTATATGCACAAATGAACGAACTGTCACACATTTGCTTTTATGATTTTAAATAATCGAATAAAGTACTTTTGACTGACTGACTGACTGACTGACCCATCGAGAAAGGGTCACGTTTTGCAGTCATGCCCGTCTATGCTCCAGAGAATGCAACAAAGAGCTAATTGTTCACCCGATGTTCTCTGGTGCGGTCAATATAACAGTCTAGTGCCTGCTTAGGCTTCAAACAATGGAGTCTCTCTTCTCCCTTAGAGGGAGCAAAGACTGCCAGAAGGGTGATAGCCAGTCTGACATGGAAAGGAGGGACCATTTTTTGTAGAAAGGAAGCTCGGGTCTTCGGAACCAGCTTCTCTAGAAAGGATGATGTATGAAGTGGGTTGACAGAGAGAGCCGACAGCTGGCTCACATGTCTAGCAGATGTTATGGCAATGAAAACGACTGTCTTCAATGTCTGAAGTCTCAATGGACACCTGTGTAGGATTTCAAAAGGGGTTCACATCAGAAAAGTGCGTACTAAGATGAACAGATGGTCCTCTGCCCTCGTGACGGTGGTCACCTGCCCCGGTGACGATGAAATGTTCAGGGAAAGTAATGGATGGGTGTAGATCTGATGGATAATTTGGAGGCCCGCTTGTCTGAAGTGATGGCCTGCCACACTCAGAGGAAACACTGACAGGGTGGCTGTGCGCCGGCAAGGACACACTAAAACTATTTTGCAGCTGCCAATGCTGGAGGGGAGGATACTGAATTGTACATGGTCCCTGCTGTCCTTGGCATTGTCTCTGAGAAACGAGGCCTCTGACACATAAAGATTGAAAGGTCTTCTGGGTTGAAGAAGGTGAAACTCGAAACCCCAACCGCAGGCAAGTAGAGGGAGAAATTGCTACAGATATTGTCTGGTTGGCGAAGAAAGACCCAAGGAACCTCCTGTGGCACTACTCATCTGAAGCTCATCTGGCTCAGCTAGTAAAACCTGTGCTACCATGTCATAAACTTGGTAGTTTAGTCTGCCCTGTTCCCATGATGCACTGGGCCAGGGACAGACTGATTTGCATATAGCCAGGTTCTGAGCTGGGATGGGGCAGTGAGATAAATAACGGTGATGGATCAAGCCCTGATCTTTGGACTGGGTAAGAGTGGTCTGCTCAATTTAGACACTCTGTTCATCACCACCCCCTTTTGTAAATCGATTTTGGCCACTATAGGTGTGGCAGGGTATACTCAGACATGAGTCCCTTTCTCACTGCTCCATCAGGATTCAAGCAAGCCGGGCCGAAGAGGCTTAAATGCCAGAAACCGGTCCCCGGTAGCTTGTCTCCTTTCTGGTAAAGAATTGGCTTGGTAGTTTAGTCTGCCCTGTTCCCATGATGCACTGGGCCAGGGACAGACTGATTTGCATATAGCCAGGTTCTGAGCTGGGATGGGGCAGTGAGATAAATAACGGTGATGGATCAAGCCCTGATCTTTGGACTGGGTAAGAGTGGTCTGCTCAATTCAGACACTCTGTTCATCACCACCCCCTTTTGTAAATCGATTTTGGCCACTATAGGTGTGGCAGGGTATACTCAGACATGAGTCCCTTTCTCACTGCTCCATCAGGATTCAAGCAAGCCGGGCCGAAGAGGCTGAAATGCCAGAAACCGGTCCCCGGTAGCTTGTCTCCTTTCTGGTAAAGAATTGGCTTGGTAGTTTAGTCTGCCCTGTTCCCATGATGCACTGGGCCAGGGACAGACTGATTTGCATATAGCCAGGTTCTGAGCTGGGATGGGGCAGTGAGATAAATAACGGTGATGGATCAAGCCCTGATCTTTGGACTGGGTAAGAGTGGTCTGCTCAATTCAGACACTCTGTTCATCACCACCCCCTTTTGTAAATCGACCATGTCATAAAGGGCATGAGAGTAATGGCCTCGAAGGGAGCTGGTGTTCACTTACGTCAGGGCAAGACTAGTGGAGGAGAACATCTGTTTTCCAGACATCTGTTCCTTTGTGTACATGATACCTTGCTGGTGTTTGCCTGTACCACCAAGCTCTCTGGCATCAGAAGCTGGAAGGTTGGGGCATTTGGTGCACAACGATGGAGACCAGTGACTTACCTATTAACAGGCGAACCTAAAAATGGATTTTGACCCAGTCCCCAAATGGAACCCATGGTGGCCGCATTAAATGGTAATAGAGGCTCTGTAGTGGCGTGACCTGAATGAAGTACCTCAGTGAAAACATTATACTTCACCTCCACAATGTAGAGCTGCAAGTCTAGAGCTTCTGCCGCCCTTTGCATTACAACTGCGAAGGAGGCGTTTTCCTCCATAGCAGGACCAGGGGGAGACCCCAGACCACTGGCATCTTGGAGTTCTTCATATCAGTTTCCTCATCACATTGTGGAACATATTTGGCCCCTTCATTGTAATTGTCACTGTCCACACTACTGGATTCCAATCCAGCAAGGACTTTATTCGTCAATCTCTAAAAGTTGCCATGGGCATTCTTTAAACTGAACTGGAAGTGCCCATTTGAAGTGTTAGTCGTCAAAAATTGTTTGCAGAAGGTTAATTAGATCCATAGCCAACAACACAGCACTAACATTAAAACCAGCTGACAAGGGCGGGGCCCTTATCATGATGGACACCACATACTACATATCCAAGATGGAACAACATGTCACAGATGACGCGACATACCTCAAATTGTCCCACGATCCTACCATCCAGTTACAAACTATGTTGCAAGAGGCAGAACAAATGGGGCACATGGACTTATCATGCAAACAATTTTTGACAACTAACAACCCTAGAAGACCTCATATCTACATGATCCCAAAGATTCATAAAGATCCGCTTGATCCTCCGTTCAGGCCGATAGTATCGGGATGCGGGTCACTGTTTGACCCAGTGGGCAGATTTTTGGATCACTATCTTCAAAAGTTCGTCCAAAACTGGTGCACCTATGTCATATTGAGAAAATGGAGGGAAGAGGAAGAATAGGGTCCATTCATTTCCCCTATCTAAGTAACTAGTAATCAAAGGAGAATGGACACTGGTATCCGCAAAAAAACCAATAGTTTTTTGTATCGTAGACCCTCATAGACTTCCTGGGAAGTGTCAAAGCGGTATATCTTTTCTCCGCCCCATCAGGAGTCTGGGCATAGTCATCGGATCTACGATTGACGTGCAAATGCCTGCCTCACCCGAGGCTACTTCTGGTATTCTGCAGAAGTGTCCAGAGATGAAAAATGTGTCTTTTAAAAAAGGAACTGGCTAGATCAGAAAATGAAAAATTTTAATAAATACAAAGAAATAGCCACTCTTAGTAAAAATTCAGTGTTGATATGTAAGTAGCTGAGTTATGAGGCTACTATATCTTTCCGGAGATGTCGACATGTTTCAGCTCTACAAGGCCCACAGGGGTCAGGGGAGCTTTCGTCAGGACAGAAAACAAACACGAAACAAAAAAGGGGGGATCGCTATGTCTAACACACACTCCTTATGTGTGGGTTACATTTACAGAAAAGCTGGAATTTCCAAACTTTCGTAGTCCGAAGTCGGACTTCAGCGGGGAGTCAGGGTCGCGGCAGGAAATTATACCATGCGGCCAGTCTCTGAAGCCTTGTGCTGCCCGGTTACCGGGGGCAGAGTCAGCACAAGGCTTCAGAGACTGGCCGCATGGTATAATTTCCTGCCGCGACCCTGACTCCCCGCTGAAGTCCGACTTCGGACTACGAAAGTTTGGAAATTCCAGCTTTTCTGTAAATGTAACCCACACATAAGGAGTGTGTGTTAGACATAGCGATCCCCCCTTTTTTGTTTCGTGTTTGTTTTCTGTCCTGACGAAAGCTCCCCTGACCCCTGTGGGCCTTGTAGAGCTGAAACATGTCGACATCTCTGGAAAGATATAGTAGCCTCATAACTCAGCTACTTACATATCAACACTGAATTTTTACTAAGAGTGGCTATTTCTTTGTATTTATTAAAATTTTTCATTTTCTGATCTAGCCAGTTCCTTTTTTAAAAGACACATTTTTCATCTCTGGACACTTCTGCAGAATACCAGAAGTAGCCTCGGGTGAGGCAGGCATTTGCACGTCAATCGTAGATCCGATGACTATGCCCAGACTCCTGATGGGGCGGAGAAAAGATATACCGCTTTGACACTTCCCAGGAAGTCTATGAGGGTCTACGATACAAAAAACTATTGGTTTTTTTGCGGATACCAGTGTCCATTCTCCTTTGATTACTAGGCACCTATGTCATAGACACAACAGATTTTCTCCAAAAGTTGGATCTCATCGAACCTTATGCGCAGAAACACTGGTGTATGTGTACCATCGATGTAACTGCTTTATATACTTCGATTCCGCATGAAGCTGGCATGGAAGCTGTAGAATGGGCTCTTCTGACAATGCAGGACATTATTGTGGATAAAGTTTTTTTGCTACAACTTCTACATTTTTGTTTACATCACAGCTATTTTCGGTGGCAATCAGAGTATTACTCCCAATTAACTGATACATCGATGGGATTTTCGGGGGCACCTGCTTATGCCAATATCTTCATGGCCTGTCATTGTTGTTTCCCACACTTGTGGAGGTTCCTGTAGTGCTGTTTTTCGCTGGGACTCCTGCCTGCCATCTTCTCGTCCTGTAGCAGTTCCCCCCCGCCGGCGGCGCCGCAGAACATCAGGCGCAGCCCCAGAGTGGGGGGAACAGAGGACCACAACACACAGAAGCCCGCACGAAGCCCACGCCCCTAAACGCGCCCGGATGCGCTTTAAAAAGGGATATTACCTCCCGCCTCGCGGGACGCGCGCGGGACCAGCCGGGATCAGCCCGGGCAGAGGGCAGGCCGTCTGTGGCCGTCCGGGGACGGGCCAATCCCCTAACATCCATTCATTTGACATTGGACCTTGGACATTGAATGTCACATAAGGTATCAGGGATAAGGGGCCCCTTTTCACACTTTGCTATATCTTTTGTCTCCTTGTATGTTGTTCATTTCTATCCTTTTGGGTACAGCGAGGCTAAGTAAATTCTACTATAATGCCTGAAAAGGGGAATAAAAAGCAACCCTGTGTGTCTCGTCCGATGACAAGGCATCAGACAGCTACAGCACAACCCCTCCCTAGCTTAACAGCCATCGATAAGATGCTTCAAAAAACTATCGGGGTTGTTGCTACAGCAATAGAGAATACGGAGAGGCGGTTGTCAATCACTCCAGTCGTTCCCCTGCAGCAACAGACAGGGGATTTTTCCATAGATACTGTCAACGCTCCTGACTCTAGCTTCTTTCTGACATCATCTTTTGCGGAGCTACCATGTGCCCAGGTGGCCGCTAATGATGATTCTAGCCCCATAGCTCCCACATGCCCTGCGCAAAATATGATGGGGAAAAATAAGAACCCACGTCCCAGAAGGAGAAGAATCAAATACCAAAAAAAACCAGCTACAAAGAGTATGCGACCGCTTGATGCGGCAGCGATTCTAACCAGCTCCCTGCCCTCCCCTGTAGGAACTCCTCTTTGGGTTACACACTTACTACTCGACTTCCAGGCACAAATTGAACAGATCATTGGTACTCACATCAGACCAATTGCATCTAAGTTGGACAGATTAGTTTCCACACTAAATAACATTGGACTAGGGAAGGCTAGACCTGTGCTTGCACCGGGGAAAAGTGATAATAGAGCGGACCCTAGTGACTTTGAGATTGCATCCTGCCCTGAAACCGTACAGCAAGTCAATGGGCTGGTGGAAACCCTGCCACCAGGCAAGCTCCCTATAATGAAAATGTATTACTGCAGACCAGGGATAGGCCGGTTAGCAACAATAGCCCCACTGAAATCCTACACCCAGCAGTGGACCCAAGCATAGGCATGGCTGCACCCCTGCACACTGGTGAGAAAAAAGCTGATGGTAGGAATAGCGCAGTGATTGGGGAGGGCGTCGGGGAACAAGTGTTCTGGATCGACAGCGTCCTGTCAGCAAAAAAAGTTTAAGCAGTGACCAACCGAAGAAGCTACCTTCTATCGATTTGCCCCCGGAATATGTAGTGGTTCTTGCTGGTGTCCCTCCTTTAGCACATGGAAAAACTGAGAGCCAAAGCGATCTTAAGAATAAATGAATTCAATGGCTCAACTCCCACAGGCCCTCCCCTCCCAACGCCTTAGGTGAAATTATGTGTGTCAGAAGAGTGGATTGGATTGGTTCTGGCCCTAAAAGCTTGGCGGGTGATTGTGTGGCCATTAATTTTAGGCAACCCCGTGTGGTAAAGCACATCTGTAATGGGTTGCCTATTTGGTCGAACACCCAAATTTTCCCTTTAGACCTATCATACTTTTACCCTACAACCCTAAATAGAACTGGTCAGAGTGGAAGACTCCAGCACTGTAGGCCTAAAAACAAATTGGAGACTCCATCTTGGGAAGGGTTTTACCCGCACACTCCCCTATTCTTGCTATTTCCCCAAAGAAACCGGGTTGGTCCATTGGTAATGGAGGACTGACGCCCTGTGGTGCAGAGTTCTCCGCTAGTACAGGGTAGCAACACGGGTAGGATCACAAATATAACGGAGGGTAATGATCATATAACTGCCACTGAAAATGTAAAAGTAGGACAGCAATTGATAGCAATAGATGGGATCATAACTGGGGACACTATCCAAACCAGAGAAATATTAAGCGGTGAGATAGGGGAAAGGGCGCACGAGACTAGGAATCTAAATTCTACTTCCAGGGTTTTTGGCCCTCTAGAAGATGCACCAACCAAGCCAGGGGCAGTCGATGCGCAAATAAAGATCTTGTCCTGGAATGTGGCGGGACTAAAAAAAAAACTTCCCATTCCTGAATGGGGTGCCTTTATGGCATCACACGATATTTGTATAATGCAGGAAACCTGGGCACTAGAAGAGAGTACAATGCCGGGCTTTGCTACCTTTGATATCCTGGCGACAACAGGGGGTAGAGGAAGGCCATCGGGTGGACTGTCAATCTGGGTGGGTACACATCTGGGCATTCGGGCTGTGCAAATTCCAACCAACTCGCCCGACGTCCAGTGTGTATTACTTTCCCCGCAAAATAGGCCACAGGTAGCTATAAATGTATCCTCAAGACCAGTTAAGTAGGGACTTGAGTCTGAGGCAATTGACGCACTAAAAAACTTTATTCAGCTGGTCGATTCTTCCACCGTTTTAGTTCTGGGTGGAGACTTCAACTGCCAGTTTGAGCCCCTTGTGAGCCCAGAATTGGATGAACAGGATGAAGTAGATCAGCTTTGGCACATCCCCGATCCGCAGATATCCCAGGTCAAGGTATGGACCCCACTTGTCTTGCAAATACAATCACTCGCGCTAATGACATCCCTGAGAGCATGTAACAGGAGGGTGGAGCCTGATAGACCTGGGACACATACGTTCAATAGACCATACCAAACCTCGGTCATTGACTATATATTGATTGAAGCTAGGTATTGGGCTAGGTTGCTTGAATTTAGGGTTCACACAAGGCATGATAGCAACCACAATGCTCTTGTCCTATCACTTAAACCTGGGAGCTTCGGGTTGACAAACCCACCGCCTGCCCAAACAAGTGTTCCCCAACCTTTAATAATAGCTAGTAATAGGTGAAGGGTAAAATAGCCATACTTTCAGGACTCTCCAACAAAACTCGCTGAAATATATAGGATTGCTATCCCATTCATTTCTGATATGGGGGGATCTGGTTCCAGGGGAAGGGCTCCAGACATACAAAAGCGGCTGGCTGTCAAGATAGTCAATACACAAAACAATGGTCCTGGTTCAAATATGACTCATGTGCTGTGACAAGTGTCTATCACATCAAACTAGCACTCACCGCAAAGTCATTTACCATATGTCAAATCACATTAATATATACAAATTAAACCAAGTAAACGTTTTTTTTATGCATTTATTAATGCATAATCCATATTGACGCAATAGTATTTTTGCGAGCTTTTAGCTTGTATCAAATATAGTGAATAACACATAAATATTAGAATGCAATTGTATAATCATTACATTTCAATGTGCTCTCAGAAGAAAGGGAAGGGAAAGTGTGCAGGTTGTGAGGGACCGGGTAAAGGTGGTGTGACTGGTTAGGAACATCACGTTAAAATCAAGATGCCTTTACAATCAGTATGTACAAGGTTCCAGAAATGCATCTGACATAGGTTTAAATTAATCAATTTCTTTGTATCCTATGATGTGCTTGGGTGGCGTAGTCTACGTTTCGACCCCCGAAATACGCTGAAAGGGTAATTGCTGCCTCATGTTGGGGTCTTCATCAGGACTGTGTGATATGAGAGCATCGGAAGACGGTAGAAATCTGTGCCGTCAAGGGATGGGCCGAGTAGTGCTCCTAGAGAATTTGGAAACTGTTCCTTACAGGAATTGTTAAGTTTCTTCAGGCATACGTCCTGCTGTTCTCAGTTCTTGCACGCGTTAAAGCACGCCGTCTGTTGTCCGACCTCTGGGGTTCTGGGCTGCAAACTGCTGTCAAGATAGGGCATGTCTTCTGTCCTGCAGGAAGGGCAAACCTCCCACAGATTAAGGCACATCCGTGGTATAACGCCTCCTGTCGAAAGGCAAAAAAAGACCTGACGTTCGCAATAAAAACCAAGGACACAGGAGTTATTAGGGACAAACGCTCACTCTACAAAAAGGCAATCAATGAGGGTAGGAAGGAATGGGAGGTGAAGATGTGGGAGGAGCTTGGAACCGCATTAAAGTGCAGGGATCCCAAATCATTTTGGTCTATTGTTGCTACAGGCCTGAATGGGCTTACCCCTGCGCCCGCCCCGAATATCGCACCTGCGATGTGGGAAATGTACTTTGGTGCACTCTATGGTGTTACTGAGTCCGACACTATAATCTGCGAAACCGCTGAACCCCTGCAAGACCGAGGAGCCTCAGGGGATGTAGATTATGAACAGGGGGAATTAGTGTCCACCTCAGGCCCCCATCACGAGTATCGACTGGTGGGGGCCTTGGGTGACACTTCACGGTGGGATTAACTGGTAGCGGGAAGTGAGCCCCATCTCCCTCAGTGCGAAATTATCACGCTGAGGGAGGTTGAGGTAGCAATAGGAAAATTACTTCCCAATAAGGCCCCCGGTTTGGATAAACTACTGTTGCGTGCTTATCTAGGTTCCTGATCGATACTATGACCTTATGCCCCTATTCGGCTATAAATCCATTTATTCCCTATATTGGCATAACCGTTCAAGTGCGATTTTCTGAAAAGTCATCTCTGGCCTCACACGAACAGAGCCACATTCCAGCATGACTCTCTGCTACTTCCTTTGCGACCAATTAGTGCAATGACAGAGCAGCAGTCACTATCTGATATTCCTAGATAACACTCCGAGTTCTTCAACAAGATAAAAACTTAGCAAACCTGGAAATCCCCGCTTGCTATGTTTTGATTAGTAATGGAACTCTAATGAGCAACTGATAACTGTCACTTCCTAGTGACATCTTTAATTGACGTCTTATGTCCAGCAAACTTGCGTCAAACCCGGCACCTGTCAGGTATAAATATTACCAACGCTGCCTTAAGCAATGTGAGTTCGTTGCCTGTTGCTGATGCCAGCAGCCTGCATGACCCTGTGTTGGTAACTCTAGCACTCTGTCGCTGCAGCCTGCTATCCTGTGGTGGTGAAGCTGCTGATTACCATTATCGCCGCTAAAGCGCGACCTATGGTGCAGTACGCTTAAGGAGCTGAACAGCCGTCCTCTGCGAAGACATCCAGCAGATTCCAGCTGCCCGCGGACGCTGTCCCCCCTCCTTCCTCGACGCGCTGAAGAGAGCCGCTGCCTTTCTCGTGCAGAGAAATCCAGTCCCGGCGCTTCCGGTTTACCCTCGCGGGTGACTGGGATATCGAGAGAGACCCCTGAAGGAGAT
Organism: Lissotriton helveticus; assembly: GCF_964261635.1. Classification (NCBI taxonomy): domain Eukaryota; kingdom Metazoa; phylum Chordata; class Amphibia; order Caudata; family Salamandridae; genus Lissotriton; species Lissotriton helveticus. Next base: position 424,101,769 of record NC_136058.1, read on the forward strand.
ACCAATCCTCCATCATTCTATTCAGAGGTATGGTGTTGACTAAACCCTTAGATGAGAATTCTTGAAACAAACCTTGGCAAAACCAACTTAACTTAAAGCTACTTACTTACTCCCCCTTTCACGTGTTAGGCTTAGGTCAGGCACACTGGGGTAGGCTTAGTTAGAAGCACCAGTTGAGTATGTTAGCCTAATGTATATATGACTGTATATATGTTTTATTACTCTTAAACCATTGTATGGCTAAGAAACCATATCAATGCTTTTACAGTTCTATTTCGCAATACTTATCTTACTGTACGTACTTTTTATAATAACAATTATTGAAATTATGGCAATACATTTCTCTTGTACGAGAAGAAAGACTGTTCAATAAATGTTAACCCTTTATTGATACACGCCCGTCTCTCTATTCTCTACATCTGTGAAAGTAAACTGCACTAGACTGACTGAGTGAAATACATGTCTATTGTTTCACACGACCCTAGAGATCGACTCTTGATCTGAGGAGCAAAGTTGTCATGTTGCACGGTTGTTGGAAAACTGAATCCCTTCTTGTCTGTGCCAAGGAAGCTGATCACTTCCTATGCAGAGAAGAAAGTTTCCAGTGACCTCTGAGCTAGTTGGTAACACAACCCAATTAAGTTTAGCATAGTCAGTGGAGGCCTGGAATATAAGCAGTTCCACGTCGATACTACTGTTTATGTTATTCCAATGCGCAGGGCCTAGTAGGAAACTAGGAACTACACTACATGGCGCCCTAACGTTTGGTAAGGCGATAAACTAACGCAAGACTTATAGAGTAACTCAGTCGTGCATATTTCACACCCTTTCTCCCGTAAATACTCCAATAGACGTCTGGAGTGGGTGAAAGGTTAAAATCCGCCCGACCTTAGTAGGAAGAGATTCCTATGTAAAGCTCTGGTTTATTCAACGTTGAAGGATACAGTGTTCCAAAATATTGTGCACCTAATCTTTGTCTCCTTGGAGACCTACTCTGCAAAGCCTGCATTTTTAAAATGACAGACAGTGAAGAAGAAAGGGAAGCAGATAGACTGGAAGCCCAACTAATAGAGGAAGACACGAGTCTCCTAGACACAGACCCGGATGCTATTATCATCCCGGTCCAGTTAAGAAGATCTATAACTTTAAAACTTATAGAACACGGACTGACACCTCAAGGTGGTACAGTAATTTTCGTGATAGAGGCTCACGAATATCGGCAGACAGAGGTATTCTATTCATGGATAAACTTTCCAGCGGTAAACGCTACAGCACAAGAGTTTCACTATTACAAAATAGAGAAACCTCCGGAAGAGTACGCTCCTTTCGAGGAGATTGAAATTCCACTTAAATTTCAAGAGCACCTGCTCTGGTTTAATGGCGCCCTAAAACATAATGATCACATAACTAGGCTCGGTCCACTAGGTAGACCAGGAGCCACGTGGCCGGTTCTAGCCAGCTACACACCACATCCTGACATTGCAAACATGTCTAAGGAAGAGCTGTTAGCACAGCTCAAAACACTAATTAAAATACATAGGCAATTAGTCCAATATGTAATGCGGAGTGCAACAGTCCAGCCAGCTGTTAATTCACACCAGCTGACCCCTCACCAGGGGAACACAAATAAAATTACACCACAGAACATACAGTCATGTCTTGGTAAAACACCCGTAAAACGGGAACAAATTCCTTTCTGGTTAGCCCAGAAAATCACTCAAATAGAGGCAGTATTTCCTGATACTACCCCTATTGAGAAACACAGAATCTTGACCATCTGCCTTCCTATGGGAATCGCACCACACGTGGAGGACTGTGACACTTGGGGTACAGTCTTTGCTTCCATTTACACAAAAACACACGGTGTTCCGTCTATGGCGGTAATACCAGAAGTGCTAAAACAGATTCAAAATGAATTCGGTCCAGAGCCCGCTTTAAATCTAGGTATGAAATTACTGAAAGATTTCAAGCAGGTCACGGCTATATTATTAGCCAATATTAGAGGAGAAGCAGCATCTGTGGCGATCCGCCAGAATTTGAGGGAAACAGATATAAAAGATCCTGTTGAGCTAGCAAAAATCATAGAAAAATAATATGAAGAATTAGGTAGAGACAGCTTGGGTGGAAAACCAGTAAAGCCCCAACTGCTCGAAAATCCTGAAAAATTATTTATTAAAAATAATTTAAACACTCCTAAAAAGAGCTGGGATGGAAATAAACAATCCACTCCCAAGGAAAAAGTTTTCCAGTCCAGAGGAAGGTCTCCTCGACGGAGGGAAAGAACTCCGACTCGAGAACGCCAGTCTCCCCAGCGGGAGCCCTCTGAGAAAAGATATAACCTTAGAAATAGGGATAATCTGAAAAACCTGATAGATATCAAAGTATTGATACACGTCCCTCTCGATCTTTTCCACAGAATTCGGAAAGAAGAGGACGGTCAGACCCAGGAGAGCACACCAAGTCCAAAGACAAGGAACCTGCTCAAAATAAGAAATCTCAATTTCAGAAAAAGAAGGTAGCCAGTATTAGAGTAATCAACCATGCCGAGAATACTGAGGACACAGTTGAAAAACGGGGAGTGGGCATTGACAATGTTGGACAGTGCAGCAGAAATCAGTATAGCGCGCAAGATCTTGATGAGTCATCTGGAGACAGTGGACACGAATGAATACATTCAGGTTGAAACTGCCGACGCCAGACTTAGCGAGCCCCATAAAATATACGAAATAACATTGCGTATAGAGGGTGATAAGACTAGGAAAATTAAGGGTCTATTTTGGGATAAGTTCTCAAAAGGCTATGATATTCTGTTAGCTGAAAAAGATTGGCCCCAGAGTTTGTCAGGGAGTGCCCTCGTGGCGAAGAAGTGATTATGCCTGCCTTCTCGAATCACATACCGATTCACAAAAAATATACCTATGCAAGGAAATGGGCAGTGGCCCAGGCACCTGCATTGTATAAAAATCATGTAGGATGGGATGAGGATTCAACGCCTCACAAAATCCAATTGAAATGTGAACCAACTGCCCAACGGCAGTATCCCATAAAGCAAGAAGCTAAAAAACAGGTCAGGGAGATCTTAGATCAACTTGAGTACCAGGGGGTGATTGAAACATGCACCTCTCAAATGAACAATCCTTTGTTTCCTGTCTCCAAGCCAGACAATTCATATCGTCTAGTTTTGGACTACAGACATCTTAATACATGTTGCAAAACTTTTGCAGTACAAAACTCGCATAGTGCAGCCCTAATGAATAACATAGTTAGGAAAAAATATAAAACGACATTAGACATTTCTAATGGTTTCTTTTGTCAAAACATTGCACCAGAAAGCAGATATTTGACCGCTTTCTCCGCATTTGGGTCGCAGAAAAAATTCTGTCGACTCCCACAGGGGTTCAAGAACAGCCCAGGACTATTCTCAGCTAGGGTAACAGAGTTACTACAAATCTATGATGATGAAGCATTGTCTTACGTAGATGATATTTATCTCACAGACGACGACTTGGATACTCACTTGAAAAGAGTGAACACCATTATACTTGGGTTCGCAGCAGAGGGTTACAAATTCAACTTTAAAAAGTCCCGAATTGCCCATCTGACAGTACTATTCTTAGGGTACGAATTATCAAGTGAAGGGAAAAGCCTAGCGGACAACTTCTTAGAGAAGTGCGCTGTACTCCAAGCTCCAAAAACGCTGAAGAATTTACAATCCATACTAGGTTTTCTGAATTTCGGAAGAACTTACATACTAAATTACGCAGAGAGGGTTAAACCTCTCTACGAACTAATTAAACCTGATTTAAAACAAATCAATTGGACTCAAAAACACACAGAAATTTTGAGATCACTGCAAACAGACATGTTAGCAAAAACAAAATTAGATACACGTGACAACACGATCGATCTTGTAATCCGAGTCATCCCAGGAAGATGCGGATTCACGTACCTGACCTCTAATGAGGGAGAAAAGGTACCTATTTCAATTAAATCTCACTTGTACACACAAGCAGAAAAAACATTCAGTCCCACAGAAAAAATTGTGAACGCAGTGCAAATCGCATTAGCAAATGAAAGAGAACTAGCACACGGCAAACGGATTAATATCCTTACAGCGGAATCCGCCTTCGAGGCGCTATTCAGCCCAGTAAACCTGCCTACAGTTTCCCTGGATCCGAAATGGATACAATGCATAGATTCTCTAGGAGCGGAAGACGTGAAATACTATTTCGCTCCGCAATTTGAAGAACTGAATGATTTAGAATATGAAGAAGAATATCCTCTGCCAATCGAAATCCTGCCTCTCCCACAATACGCATGTATAATCTATACAGATAGCTTTGTACAGCATTTCAACGTAGAGAGAAAATCCTACGATGCAGCATGTGCGATCATTAAAGGTCGTTGGCTGTGCGGTAAATTCAGACCGAAAATAACAAAAACTGAATCAGTAAAGTACTGTTCGGCTCAAAGAACTGAAATCAGATGTTTAAAGATGGCGCTCGAAAATGCAGAACGCGAATTCCCCACACTTATAGTGTGCGATTCTCATTTTTGCGTCAATTCTTACAACAATAAACTGCAGAATTGGATCGAAAACGACTACAAAGATGACACAGGTGCCACAATAAAGCATAAATTGCTCTGGAACGAGGTAGCTCTTTTACACAAAGAACTACAAAAGACTCACGTGATTCACGCACAGAGTCTTCAACGTGATGGCGTTCACGTTGCAGGGAATTCATTGGCTAATACAGCCACAGCAGAAGTAACTAAACCGGCTTCCGTAGCCACAAAAAAGCGTACAGATAAGTATATAGACGGGGAAACCATGTTGGCTGTAAAAACGACCGTAAAAGGCGACTGTGCAGCACTACCCGTAAACTATCCACTCAATTATGCATACATAATCGATGCAAACTCCGTTCCTTTTGCTCGAATCCCTGGAGTGGGGGATAGAGTAATTCCAAACAGGAGCAGGAGGGGCTTCCTCTTACTGGAAGCACACATGGGGTTGGGTCTGAGACACCAAACAATCAAAGCCTCTCTGAAAGAATTGCAATCAGAGTACTGGTGGCCGGACATGAGTGAAGGAATTCATGACTTCGCAAAGAACTGTCCGGATTGCAACAGAGATCGCAGTGAAGAACCGGCAAGTATAGTTTCAGAAATCCTGATAGACTGCATAACGCGATCTATCTGCGCACTCAAAGATGAGAAGCGCGCCCCAGTGTACACAGTTAAGACGAAAAGCACTTAAAAAAATGAGGCCTCCAGCGCTCGGCTGACGCTAGAACGGTTATAAAAGATTTGTGAGTCTTTATCGGCACATACGCAATTACCACGTTCCATTCTGACCAGGGTCCTGCTTTTAGCTCTCGAGCTTATAAGGAGGCCATGGCTAGCATGGGAATTGGGTTGCGGTATTCTTGTCCGTCATACCCCGGAAGGGAATAGTGTGATAGAAAGAAAAAACAGGGGCATAAAGCAATCTATAACAGCGAAGGTATTAGGTTCAGGCGCTGGGTGGGTCAAACATTTAATAAGTGTCCAGACTAGTCTTAACAACATGCCAAGAAATTCTCTAAAAGGTTTCAGCCCATACGAACTATTGTTCGGAATTAGAATGCGCGTTCAGGACCTCGATAGTCAGATGTCAGTGGTACAAGAAGAAACAACGCAGTTTGATGTAAAAGACCGTTTGGCTGTTTTACAGGAACTGAATGAAACAAGAAAATCATTAAGCAACATAAAGTTAAAGCAACAGCCAAGTACCACTGACGAGGCACCACCCGCAACAGCCCCAGCAAGGCCTGTCTGGATTCCAAAGATTGGGGATCTAGTCAGAGAAAAGATCGCGGATAAGAAGGAATTTGGGCCTTCTTACAGAAAAGCAGTACCTGTCTTGGCAGTCACCGGAACAAGATCAGTTGTGCTACCGCCCCTTGCTGGTAAAAAGGAGAACAGAGTCGTGTCTATCGATCTGGTAAAACCACAAGCATGTGGCCTATAATCAACAGTAGGCCCAGTGGACTCCCAAGAAACAACAGAATACCCAAACTTGCAACAATCCAAGAGGTTCAAACTGAAAGACTCATCACATTCGATCAGCCTGCAGTGCACAATGAAGGACCATGCAATAATGCCATGGAACTCGTGCCTCTTGAAACACAGATTGAAACAGTTCGTCAAGAAACAACACCAGTCTACACTGATGTGGCATCAGAAAGTGCTACCGAGGGACAGATTGAAAGAACAATCCCATCAATTGACAGAACTGCCTCTGGTTATTTCATCAACTTCGACAACTTCTCTGAAGATTTAAATGACCCCGAAGTGATGCCAGAAACAAAAAAGTATTCTAAAGAAAATACTACAGGACTCCTTCAACAAATCAAAGAATTATATCTGGATTCACCGTTGATTGAGCATTGGATTATTTCAGGGGTATTCATACTCCTACTCTGCCTAATTTTAGTTTTAATTTTAGGGAAGTTCATTACAATTGAATGGACACAGCAAGTCAGAACATCAACCTAGTCCTGAAACCACACAGATCATCCCACGTGAAGAAAAGAGAACTGTCAACAGTAAATGTCACAGCAATTCCAATACCTGGTGGGGTAGTATGGGAGAAAACAGACTATGAGATCTATGGTCCGGTCGAAATCCTGAAGTATCCTCATCAACTAAAGGTTTCCTTAAGTGACTTTGTGACACCAAGTACATTCTCTGATGATTGGGACTTTAACAGTATTAATGACATGATGTCTGATTTAGTAATGTCAGCTAGATTCACAGATCATGATTATTTACAAGGTTCATCTAGTTATGAGCAGTTATTCTGTTACACCCATTATGGGGATCATTACTTGCATAAATCTGCACAGCCTAGAAATGTTTTTATGTATAATCAATGGGAACATTGTTCTACACCACCTAAAAGCAGTTCTAAAGCATTTTTTGAGAAATTCAAATACTTCTCAGGGTTTAACACCAGTGATGCAGAAACGTTTTATTACAAACTGTTAGATAAAACAGGTATGAAAACAATGCTGACAAATTCTAAATTGATATATTCAGAAGCATTTTATGACAAAATGATGACATTTGGTTTTGATTATTGGAAAAATAATATTGAAACGAAAACAATTTGGGGTACAAAAGATTGGCAGGTGCAAGGCATTGAAGCACTATTTAGAACCTGCATGATACCAGAACAAATGTTATTTTTAAATGACACTGTACACCAAACATCTTGTCTTGGCCTAGCTAAGATCAAAGACCTTAAAACACCGTCTATACCAAAGCCAATAGCTGAAAATACAACCGCAGATATTGAGTTAGACGTGTCACAAATTTTACATTTCAACAGAACACATCCTGATTGGAAAAAGTGGTTAATCTGGCCTACAGACACAAATAGCTGTCAAGATAGGTTCCTGAATAAAACACAGGGTTTAAAAATGACCAGATTAGACTCAAGATACTCCCAGAGACAACATCCAGGGATTATAACAACATACAGTGTAGGGAAACTCTGCCTAGAATGGCTAACTACATCCACACTGGCTGAAATTAAGCAACACTTGTCTTTATTAAAAGATGGTGCTGATTTGCGCGATTTCATTCTTGGACCACGCAAACAGCGTCAAAAGCGTTTCATAGCGACCAGCATCTATGCTGCTTACAACGAGGCTTGGAAAGTAAAGCAAATTGAAACTGCTGAAAAAATACGAGAAATTGATCGTATTAATTTGGAGAAATCACTTTCTGTGGTAGACAATGGGTTAATGACTCTGTCTTCCAGAATATATTCGTTGGACAATATTGTATCCTCTGCCTTTGATGTGATAGACAGAGATTTGCTAATGTTACAACATGGCCAGTCTCAATTACGCTCTATTATAGAATTAGGCTAGACGCTGCAAAATCTTCGTTCAGGCTATGTGCCTTGGCGTTTAATCAACACAACGTCATTATTTTCCAGTTTTAACCTTACTGATAAACAGATCAGTTTGGCACAGAAAGGAGCAGACTATACAATCCTGAGCATCGAAAAACTCGAGAGATTATCATTGACAATGTCAGAGAGTCCTGTCATTGAATGGATAATACACGGAATTATCACAATTCCGATAACAACTTTCCGATTTCATAAATGCCTTGAATACATACCTGCTGGCCAATATGAACAATTGGGTAAAGGATATGTTAAATCTATATGGAAATTACCATACACTCATTCTTGCTATAGTGACAGCGACAAAAATGTATTTCTTAGTGGTGACAACTGTAAACACTCACTAAGCGGTATACTTTTGTGTCAGGGTATTAATTTACACGGAGCATGTGATGGAAATTCAAACAACCTTTCATGCCACCAGCTAGTCACACCTGCAACTCAGATAGAGCCCTTCTTTATGCAACTCGCGAACGGGAGTTACATTCTTAGAACGGATCACAGGTGTTGTGGCCTCGCGCCAGGGAAAAGTTATCTAGTACAAGTAACGTCCATGGTCAAATGTTGTATGCAAGCATTGTTCCCGAGCGGGCCTCCAGACATAGTGACTCCCCTCTGGCCTCGTCTGAATCTCTATTCTATACGAATTGATACATTAAGCAAAATGAAATCTGTGCTTTTACAGACAACAGTGCCTATAACGTCATCTAAAGAGACGTATGATCTTCTAGTCGCAAGGACGGCTACTGAAGTCCATGACCTTTTATCAACAAATTGCCCCGTGCATTTCGTAGAAATGTTCAGCCAACTCCTTAACATGTCTAGTGCAACAAGCATCCCAGGCATATTTAAGACAGTCTTTACGGGACTGCTAACACCCTTCCAGGCAATTTTGGGAATCTTTCCTAATTTTGTGCACTCCATTTTTGGCGGCATACCACTATTTTTGGGACTCGTCGCAGGGATTCTATTTTTGACCCTCCTGCTACGTTATGGCAAGCCTCGGCTCAGACATAGCTCCCATGGGAATGGAAGAGACAATCCTAGCAATGCGCTACCGGGACAGGATAACTAACGTCCTCGGATTGGCCAGGCTGAGAGATCTAAACATGACCTGGTTCCTTTCATTCAGACCGATATGGCAAAATTGCATTTTACCTGTGCTACGGTGTATGCTTTGCGGCGATGAATGCGTGTTGGACATCTGTCTTTCAGTTCCATCAGCAGTACCAATGGACGTCGATACTTTGCTCAGTCCAATAACGGCTCACGCATTGTGTTGTCCCCAGCGGCTACCAATCCTGATGACGGCATTCGTGGAGACTCCTGTACTACAGCCAAGTGGTAACAGTGGAGCGAGTGACAAAAGCAACATCATCCAGGTACAACGTTCTGTGAGCATTGCTTGTCCTGCCTTCGATGACAGCAATCATTCTCACACCTGCCAAGTTACAGCGCTATCTAATTTGGTTGAACTATCACCTGAATTTGTAGACCAATTCTTTGCGAGCCTGTCTGATACGATGTTCTCACCCACAGAGAAACAATAACTTTTGAGAAGCTTTTCCGACACACAGTGTTCCCATGAACTCTGAATTCGGCCTTCAGTTTTGATCAACAAAAACTGCCAGGAGCTTTGGAAATCTATTTTTTTTGAATTGGACAATTTTTTCTAATATTGACCTTTTTTGGCACGAACAATTCTTTGCTTAACGTAAAAACTATTCTTAGAGAACAGAAGCTTCACACTTCTATTTCTAAACACATCTAGAGACATAACAACATAACACCAGCCTCTAGCACACATGTTATTACAATGCATTTTTATGTGATGATTTATCTCGCATTTCTTCTGTCAGAGATACTTCATGTGTAATTCCTTTTGCATAATCGTTCATTGATTTCATATGCAATAACTTTTTGAATGATTACTATGCTTTAAAAAAACGTACAGTACCTAAATTCCATGTATTACAAGTACGCCTATTTCGAATGCATTTATGTATTTTGGGGTGGGCAATGTTACACATGCATCTAATTGCTTAGTTTTAGTAATTTTGATGGACATGAAAACGTGGAGTGGGTGTTGCGTGCTTATCTAGGTTCCTGATCGATACTATGACCTTATGCCCCTATTCGGCTATAAATCCATTTATTCCCTATATTGGCATAACCGTTCAAGTGCGATTTTCTGAAAAGTCATCTCTGGCCTCACACGAACAGAGCCACATTCCAGCATGACTCTCTGCTACTTCCTTTGCGACCAATTAGTGCAATGACAGAGCAGCAGTCACTATCTGATATTCCTAGATAACACTCCGAGTTCTTCAACAAGATAAAAACTTAGCAAACCTGGAAATCCCCGCTTGCTATGTTTTGATTAGTAATGGAAATCTAATGAGCAACTGATAACTGTCACTTCCTAGTGACATCTTTAATTGACGTCTTATGTCCAGCAAACTTGCGTCAAACCCGGCACCTGTCAGGTATAAATATTACCAACGCTGCCTTAAGCAATGTGAGTTTGTTGCCTGTTGCTGATGCCAGCAGCCTGCATGACCCTGTGTTGGTAACTCTAGCACTCTGTCGCTGCAGCCTGCTATCCTGTGGTGGTGAAGCTGCTGATTACCATTATCGCCGCTAAAGCGCGACCTATGGTGCAGTACGCTTAAGGAGCTGAACAGCCGTCCTCTGCGAAGACATCCAGCAGATTCCAGCTGCCCGCGGACGCTGTCCCCCCTCCTTCCTCGACGCGCTGAAGAGAGCCGCTGCCTTTCTCGTGCAGAGAAATCCAGTCCCGGCGCTTCCGGTTTACCCTCGCGGGTGACTGGGATATCGAGAGAGACCCCTGAAGGAGATACCAATCCTCCATCATTCTATTCAGAGGTATGGTGTTGACTAAACCCTTAGATGAGAATTCTTGAAACAAACCTTGGCAAAACCAACTTAACTTAAAGCTACTTACTTACTCCCCATTTCACGTGTTAGGCTTAGGTCAGGCACACTGGGGTAGGCTTAGTTAGAAGCACCAGTTGAGTATGTTAGCCTAATGTATATATGACTGTATATATGTTTTATTACTCTTAAACCATTGTATGGCTAAGAAACCATATCAATGCTTTTACAGTTCTATTTCGCAATACTTATCTTACTGTACGTACTTTTTATAATAACAATTATTGCAATTGTGGCAATACATTTCTCTTGTACGAGAAGAAAGGCTGTTCAATAAATGTTAACCCTTTATTGATACACGCCCGTCTCTCTATTCTCTACATCTGTGAAAGTAAACTGCACTAGACTGACTGAGTGAAATACATGTCTATTGTTTCACACGACCCTAGAGATCGACTCTTGATCTGAGGAGCAAAGTTGTCATGTTGCACGGTTGTTGGAAAACTGAATCCCTTCTTGTCTGTGCCAAGGAAGCTGATCACTTCCTATGCAGAGAAGAAAGTTTCCAGTGACCTCTGAGCTAGTTGGTAACACAACCCAATTAAGTTTAGCATAGTCAGTGGAGGCCTGGAATATAAGCAGTTCCACGTCGATACTACTGTTTATGTTATTCCAATGCGCAGGGCCTAGTGGGAAACTAGGAACTACACTACACTACCTGGCGATTAGTTTCGTAAGCAGCCCAAAATTTGGGCACCCTATTTGGCTGTCTTATTTAACGAGATTTTGTTCGGAGCAGAATTGCCAGCAACTTGGTTGGGAGCCGAGATCGTGACTATTTTTAAAAAAGGTTGCCCGCTTACCCCATCAAAATTACAGACCCATTAGTCTTATAGATACATCACAAAAGCCAATGGGGAGGATCGTTCTTGATAGGATCCTTGGGTGGATAGAAGAAAACGAAATACTGACCACATTTCAGACCAGCTTTAGGGCCGGCACCTCCACCCTAGACCAAATATTTCGCTTACAGGTCCTATACTGGAAAACAGCAAGTGTGGAGGGTGGCAGCCTCTACCTTGTTTTTGTGGACCTGCGGGCCGCATTTGATTTGGTCTCTCGGGAGAAGCTGTGAAAGGTGCTGTCAGACTTGGGTCTCCCGCCCTACCTATTGGCTTTACTATCCAGACTCCACACAGACAACTATGCACAGGTTAGGTGTGGGAGGCATGGTGACCTTACGGAACGCTTTCCTGTCCAGAAAAGAGTGCGCCAAGGGTGCGTCCTGGCCCCTACACTATTCAGTCTCTATATCAATGGTCTTGTAGACCATTTGAATGGTGTGGTGGACAGCGATGCCCCAAAACTGGTGACTGGGAGAGTGCCCGCTCTGATGTTTGCAGACGACACTCTGTTGCTGTCGAAAACATCATCGGGCATTCAAAGAACTCTCAATGGATTTGCAGCATTCTGTGCTTTGCGGGGATTGGAAATAAACTTGGAAAAAACCAAGTTCATGATTTTCAACACCCCGAAGCAGACACGCCAAAACCCGGTTTTAAATGGCACCCCCTAGAGAGGGTTAAGACCTTTGTATATCTGGGTATTACCCTGACGGAGAGCTTTGATTGGAATACCCAAACTGCCAAGTCGGCGCTCAAACTATCGCAGGTAGCGGGGGGCATTAGTAAAGTTCTCAAGGGGTCAGCCTTCAAACTGGCATCTCCGGCCTTGGAAATATATTGTCTTCAGGCTAGAACAGCGGCAATATATGGCGCCGAACTTTGGGGGCACAAACAGATACCTAACCTCAGAAGGGTGGAACAAAGCTTTATGAGGAACTTAGTCGGACTGCCAACAAGCACTCCACTGATTCCTCTTAGAGTAGACCTTCGGTTGGAGCCAATAGAGGAGATCACAATTGCAAGACCTATTAGATATTGGAAGAGGTTATGGTCAGTCCCAGAACTGGCCCCCTATAGAGCTGAATTCTCTGAGGTTTGGAACCCCCTCAAAAGCAGAAAGATCCCATGGCTGCAACACATTAGGGCTGTAAGTACCCGGATAGGTCTCCCGTAACTCTGGGAAACACCTGAGATGCATTGTCCTGGGATATCAAAAAAGGAACTGCAAACTCAGATCCGAAGGCAGAACTTTTTTGCGTTACAGAGGTCTGCAACCATAGGTAGGCTGTCGGCAGAGTTCCTCCTAGTAAAAGTGGAATCTAAATTTGAGGAATTCATGGATGTAATACAACCTCTGCTTGCAAAAAAGCTGTATCTCCAGTTAAGGCATGGCACCCTACCAATTAGGTCACTTATATGCAAATGGTCAAAGTCAAATAAAGAAGCCTGTCCGGCATGCGACTATAAAAGTGAAAATGTAGCTCATGTAATGTTTTTTTGCCCTGCATATTCAGCAATTAGGAATTGTTGGTTGATCCCAATTTGCAGGAGTCTTAAGCTTCAACATTTTACTCAGGCATGTCGGATTTTGACATATGATACCCATCCCCCATTGTGTTTGCCGTATCTCGATATCTATTTAGCATGTGGCGCAGAAGACAAAGTTTTATAACCCATTTGTAAAAATTATGATATTTTATACTGCTGTTTTCTGATAACTTAATAGTTTAATTCTCTTTTTAAAACAACGATTTGCTTAATATTTATTGTCTTAATATTATGTGCTTGTATGTATTTTATCTGCACTTTTATGGTCTGTGACCGAAATAAAGTTATCAAATGAAAATGACCATATACTCCACAATCCAGATTAGACTGCTGAAATTGCACAAAACGCACGATACATAGACAACATTTTTGTGTTAAGGACTGAGCCACAGCAGAAGCTGGAAACATTGATCAGTCAACTTAATTCTCGGGATCCCCGTATCAAGTTCACCCACACAATAAGTCAAACTCAAATCAATTACTTGGACGTTTTAGTTAGAAGAGACATGGATCAAAGGGGTTTTCAAACAGAAGTTTACACTAAACCCACTGACAGGAACAGTTTGCTACACTTCACCAGTTTTCATCTCCGAAGTTTAATCCACAATTTGCCATATTCTCAATTCATTAGAATAAAAAGGATCTGTTCAAACCCCGAGACCACGACAAATAAATCACTTGAATTCAAACAATAGTTTATTGACAGGGGTTACCCAGAGAAAATTGTACAAGAGAATTTGGACAGAGTGGTGGCGAGAACTCGCTCATCACTATTCGTCAAACGTATACCATCAAAATCTAAAACCCCTACATATGTATCCAAATATTCCACAAGTTCCAAACAAACTCAACAGATTATCAGAAAAAGATGGAAACTATTGGAGGCAGAACCGGATTTTAAGGGACTGTTTCTTGACAAACCAACTTTTGGGTATACTCGTGACAAAAATGTGCAAGAACTTATCTCGCCACCCAAACTCACATCTCAAGAACAACACAAAGGCATGGGACGACGCCACAATTGCATTCATTGTAGTAACATGATTGTCGGCCAACACCTAACACATCCTCACTCAGGTAAACAAATAAAACTGCGTCACTCGGCGGATTGTAACACAACTAATGTTGTATATTGCCTGAAATACCCCTGCGGCTTAATGTATGTTGGCAGAAGAGAACGTAAATTCAAACTAAGACTAACGGAACACAAAAGTACAATCCGTACACACAGCACAATTTCCAGTGTAGCCATACATTGGCATGAGGCTAAACACAGCATTTCGCAAATACACAGCCAGGTTATTGAGGTAGTACAACGTCTAGAGGGTGTAGACAACCACAACAGATTGTTACAGAGAGAGATTTACTGGATAGAATGCTTGGGTACAACATTCCCGAAAGGATTAAATGAACGAGTTGACTATAGCTGTTTTCTTTAAAGCCGATATGTAGTACATGTTTAACGATTTACACCTTTGATTGCGCATAATATGCCTTGGTTACACCACTCATGCAAATGCTGTAAGGGTTTTTTAGAAGGGGTATTGTTTGCATCTAGATGATTTTGTAAACAGATGTATGGTTTTGTTCGTTATTGCACGATTTCATGTAACATGGAACCTGCCATCCTTCTAAGTTTAATATTTGTTCAGATATGCATAATGGATTATTTCATCTTGTTCCATTTCATCATGCCTTGTGAAATGTATACATACAGGTTTTAATTGTATTCACGAATGCCATTGATTGTACATGTACATTTGTATACTTACATGCTCAATATGTATTAGGAATCCCCATGTCTGGTGATATAGTGACAGTTTACCCCAAGCATCTGGACTATGATACAATGCTGGACATGTTGTCGATACAATGTTTACACATTATGTGGAGTATGTCAGGGACTAGACATCCAGATATTATTAATATCCAATCAGGCAATTTCTACACATTTGCATGTTTCACAGGTGTATTTATATTTATATCTTCAGCTTCGAGATTCAAGCTCACTCTACCCTACACGGGATTGCTCATATGTACATTGCCTACGATTTTCTTTTTACGATCGGTTAGTTAGCATCCCCCTTCTGTTTGTGCATTTTATTATTTTTTATAATATTACGTGTTCATGGCTACTATGTTTCCACTAGCCACACAACCAAACCGTATTCAGACTACAAGTGTACACACAGGGATATTCTATCTCGTGTTCGCAACCCAATACATAGACTGCAGTCTTTCTTCCATTCTGACCCCTGCACTGAGCCACTGTTTGGATCGGTACGTTCATCAGATTCCCTCCGTTCCTGGCGTTTTTAGGTCGAAGCCTGCATTGCAGCGCATGCGCTGCTGCAGGCGAAGAGATATTGTGAGCAGGGAAATCAGTATGGCGTGAAGCCATGCCCTTTCTTCCATTGGCAGGCCTCTCGAAACGGAGGCCTGCCATTGGAAAAAGCTCCTGTTTAGCAGATTTGTCTGCTCTGGATACCGCCTCTCGAGGACTCCATGACCTGCCTTACGGTAGCACAACAATATTTTTAGAAATATTGCCTTGGCAACCATGAGGCAGGTCAGGGAGTCCTGGAGGGTCGGGATTCCGTATCCTGTTTCCGTCCCGTTTTTTTTTGTTTGTTTCGTTTGTGCCATCATTCCTGTGCTGGGCGGTGGAGGAGGTAGGGGAGAGGCGGTGCTGGTTTTTCCAAGTTTATGAGGTGAAGCAGGCTGAGTGGTGAGAACTGGCATACATACACATGTTCCTCTTAATGTGGGCAGTATTTTCCTTCGTTTGGTCAAAAAGTATCTTTCTCTTTTTACTTTCTCCATCCAAAAACATCAGCACTCCATTTAACTGTTCTGTCTCAAATGTATATTTTTAGGTGAGGCTAAAGGTTATTGTCGAGTGGGCATGAATTGGCAGGCGCTGTATTGATGCCCTCCCAGTAGTGTGAATGAGGAGGGCGTAACAGAGCACGCTTATATATAAAGTCGGGGACAGCAGGTAAAGAAAGTTGCCCTGGCAATTGAGGACACATACACTGAGTCGGTTTGGGGGCAGGGTCACAGTTTAAGGGTGACGCTGGTGCATAAAGATAGGAGAAGGCTGACAGGGACGAGGGGGTAGCATAAGAAGGCGGAGGAAACAACCTCAGTCAACAGCGGCCTGAGAGTAAGATGGAGGCGGGGCAGCTCCCCGCGGAGGGATGAGAAGGCAGAGCCGCGGGCGGAGCAGGCGCTGCTCCCAGCATGCTCTGCACTGCCGGTTCCTCCTTCATCTCCTGACAGCAGCACAAGCCGGACATGGTGGGTTACAGCAAGTACCTGACTCCGCGGAACTACACCTTGGCCGCTGCCGCTGCCTTGGCGCTCTTCCTGCAGAACCAGCAGCACAGGGCAGCCGCGGCCCTGCGGTGAGAGCCAAGAGGAGGGGAGGATGGCAGAAGCTTGGCATACAGGGTGCAGTGTAAGCGGTATCAGCACCTGCACACTGAGAGGTCAACAAACAAGTGACGCCCCCTTTAGACATGAGAGATGCAGTTGTTTGACAAGGGCTGCCCTTTAGAAGAGCCCTGGCAGATCGCACTTGACTTCCATCCCCTTTCAGTGACCGCTACAGCCACAGATGCTCTCCAAAAGTGTCAGCAACAGCCCCAGACAGCACCAGGCTCAGCTCTTTGCCTCTCCGAGTCCCTGCCCCTCGCTTTCCTACCACCTGATCGATCTGCTTGCGAGCCCACAAACACATGTGAATGCATTACAATACTGCTTTATTTCTGCAACTGTAAGCACAAGTATTGACAAAGCTTAGTTGTTGACAACATGTCTTCGTGTTGTTAACAATCATTTCAATGTTACCAACTGCAAAGGGAAAACAAATGCGGGCTAGAGAGTAGAAGTGAGTCCTTGCTGTAAAATGCGCACATTCTGTAATGACTAAGTGGTTCCATAACAATTTCAACCCCATTCTAATGCACACGCCTTACGACATCCTTCAAGGCCAGCTATGTGCCTGACAAAACAGCACCCAGAGTAATCCTACATGCTAGCCACTTAAACGTGGGAGATTTGAAGAAGAAATAGGGGGAATGTATTGTTCGCATTGCTTCTATTGAAGCAGAGGCAACTTTAGGCGAGAGGCGTATTTAATAATCGAGACTCTCTGGTCTGAATCGGTTGTGTGTGCCTACATATCACACCGTTCCAGATAGCACCTTATTACCAGGCCAGACCTTTGACACCGCATGACTCAGACCACAACAGCCTCACACACTACCTGTCATTCCGTCTCCCCTACCTGTCATTCCGTTTCCCTTAATCGTCGCTCATTATCTTGTTTATTATTTATTAGAGCTGCTTAGTGTGTGCTGGCCGTCTTTTAAGAGATTACGTTTAAACTTGCTGCTTGGTGTGAAAGATGCACCCAGGTGCTTATGCTCCGTGGCTCTGTGTCCGTCTTCCTGGAGCTAGGTTTTTAAAGTATAAACATTGTGTGAATTTACTCTCACATGGGTGCCACGAGCCGGGAGAAAACAGTGACTAAATACCCGTTGCTTTAGATCAGGGTTATGCAGAGACTGTCTGCTGCACGACACATAGCTCTGTGCTTCCTTAGCTCGGTTGTGCTTGAGCTGTCCCAAAACATGCAGCTTCTCTTTAAATGCACCCACCCTCTTGTGAAGAATGCCCGGGCAGTCACTCACACCTGGGCTCTTAAATGCACATATTTTTAGTGTCTATTATTTTGGGTTTGAACATTTTATTTGTTGTTTCTTTTTATTTTCTAAATATTCATTAGCATATGCTGTAAAATGCCCGTCTTTCCCCATAAAAGAGCTATTGGTGCAGATATCTGAAGTTGCCCCATGCTAGATGCGAATACTTCACCCAGCCGTATCTTATATGCTAGGATACTTTAGAGCTACTGTACCTGCTGCTAGAATGCTAGTGCCTCTGCGCTTCACACGATTCAATACCGAAGGAGCCAGCATAGCCTTTCATCTTGTCCAGGTCAATAAGTAACAAGCATTTACAATGCAACGGTTTCGCCTTTGCTAAAGTTAGAGCTATTGGCATTGTAAATGACAACATTTTTATTTATGTGTTGGTTTTGAAAACTGATAAATAAATGGCATTGTCATTTACATTGCCATTAGCTTAATCTCTCGCAAATGTGAGACCTATTGTACTCTACTGGACGAGCTCAGCAGACAGCAATTACTACCACACACACACACAGAGCCAGCCACACACCCAGAGCCACACACACACACACCCAGAGACACACACACACCCAGAGCCACACACACACACACACACACACACACCCAGAGGCACACACAGACACACACCCAGAGCCACACACACACCCAGAGCCACACACACACACACACGCACAGAGCCACACACACACACACAGAGCCACACACACACACTCAGAGACACACACACACCTAGAGCCACACACACACACACACACACACCCAAAGCCACATACACACACACACACACCCAGAGCCACACACACACACACACCCAGAGCCACACACACACACACACCTAGAGCCACACACACACACCCAGAGCCACACACACACACACACCCAGAGCCACACACACACACACACAGAGCCATACACACCCCCAGAGCCACACACACACACACACCCAGAGCCACACACACACACACCCAAAGCCACACACACACACACCCAGAGCCACACACACACACACACCTAGAGCCACACACACACACACACCCAGAGCCACACACACACACCCAGAGCCACACACACACACACACACCCAGAGCCACACACACAAACACACCCAGAGCCCTTTCTAATTCGTTCATCATACCATATAAACGTATAATCAGAAGTTTTAGTTTCTCCACCTCTGCCCTTAATTCCATTATTTGAGATGTAATGATAGCTGTGTCTCCAGAGGGTGGATGTGGCAAAGTTATTGCACCTATAGGCCCACAGGGAAATGCAGGGTTGTTTGCTCCCCTACCTAGGGCAAGAAGCGATTACTGCAAGGTAAGGCCTCTACGGTGGAAGGTAAGCTGTGATGCTGTGGGGTGTTGTGCTCTCTCCTGCATGCTGAGTCTACATCAGTAGATAGAGAGGGCGGATTTTCTAGATTTTCTAGTCATTTTTCCTTTAAAATAACCTGGAAGGGTTTGTGGTTATTTCTTCGAGCTACCCGCGAAATCGCCTTAGGTTGCAGGATCCGCACCTACGATGGATTTGACCTCTTCTATTAAAGAGGTCTATTTCATTTAGGGTACAATTGTTAGGATGTTTAGATCCCTTACTATGCTTTGCAGTGCCCTGCACGAGGTCCAGTGCCTTGCGTTTCCCAATCTGTAACAGATCTATGTGAGTAAAGGGGTCCACAGCCCTAATAAAGCAAAAACCAATGTGGTGGGGGAAAAGGACTTCAATGATCAGCCAGGTTATGGAAAGAAGTCTAGTGAAGTAATCTATAACAAAGAGAGGGGGTAGAACAAAGAGGGGCAAAGTAGACCAGTAAAATAAAAAAAAACTTTGATATACAAGAAACTTTATTACACTTCCCCAACGTAGCCAAACCTTGAGGGTTTATTAAAACCCACAAACAGAGAAAAAGAACACTGAGCATGGGTGTAAAGTTCACAGTGGCTGATAGGTCACCACAAGGAAGAGCTCTTTAAATGTCACTTTTAAGAGTCAAGGGTGCAGGGAAGATAGGGCAGAGTGAACTTATGAACATAAGTGACAGTGAAAGGATATTGAAAAACGCAGTACCTTCATTATCATAAAAGGAATACCCAAGAGGGGCGCAGGAGAAGGATGGGCCAGCCCACAACCCACGTGGGCCCCATGCATTGGGACTGAAGCAAGCGCTTGTAGCATTTTCGCCCTGCCCCCTTCCTCGCAGCTGTTAGCACAAGTGCCACCTGGCGTGAACAGCGGTGGGGGGTGGAGTTCCCTTGATTCAGGTTAGTCTGCAGGGGCTGAGAAATCCTTTTCCAAGGTCTGAAGTGTCCCAAATAGTCAAATCACGATACTTGGTAAAACACAATTTAGCCTGCTGCTTGGGCAGCCATCATGAGTCCCTTTCTGTTACATAAGTTTCAAATGCAGCAGCAACAGTGATAAAGCAACATATTTGGTAAGCATCAACGACTTCAGATACAGGTGCAAACTACATTGCATCATGTAAGAGGTTATACTAAAGTCCCAGTTGCCATCATGTTTCTTATGCTCAAATTGACTTCTTTTTGCAGCAGTTTTATGCCTCGTGGCTTCTTTTGGCATACTTTTATATTTCCATTAACATGGTCTCAGAAGCAAAATAAAATTTCCGCTGAAGTGTAACTCTTTAAAGGTGCTGCAAAATTACAACTTGTGAAACTGAGGAGTGCTGGCATGTAGCATTGTAGCAGTACCTCTAAATACAAAACATTTTAAGTTACTTCAGTGTATTAGCGCCACAGTTACAGCTGTCCTTTCAGATCACCCCACAAAAATATCCTAAAGTGCCAGCTCATAAGATCTGTATAATGTTTGAACACAGTTAATCCACAGAATGCATCTTTTAACACAACTATTTCAAAGTTGGGCCGCTTTCTTCCAGATGTGAACGTTCAATATGAGATGGACTTAGGCGTTGATCTCAAAGGGGAAGGAGAAAATGTTAAATTAAACTTGAACCTCTCAGACACACTTCAGCTAGAACAAATAGTTTCCTAATCAATGCATTCTCCTTGCAAGCAAATAAAGGTCAGTCCCCCGGCAAAACAGTGAAGCGAGTTCTACCCTTCGTATTGGCAGAACTCAGTTACAGTCCGGTAAACCCTGCCTACATGTTGCGGTAGAACGTGCATAGTGTGAACGGCGAAGTCGGAGAACATTTTTCCAATCCTAAGCAGATTGATTTAATTTTCTTTCAGTATGAAATGTCCCAGAAGATCAGTTTGTAATACATGCACGCTGGCTTTTCTTGCTTTCCTTTGAATGGACATTTCATGATTACACTGGTATAGACAACGATGGTTTTAACATTAGAGCAGTGGCGTAGCTAGAGCTTTTGGTGCCTTGGGCGATCCCAGAGATTTTCGGTGCAGGTAAGAGCAAGGGGTGGGGTGGGCGACAGACAGCGGTGAGCGGGGGAGGGTGACAGACAATGACGAGGGGGGAGGGCGACATACGACAAGTGGGAGGGGACAGACAATGAGGAAGAATAACATAAAAATGCTCGAACCTCTGCTTTAAGGACGCAGACATTGTGAAAGCTCTTGGGCTCAGCTCTGGGGAGGGGGCTGGGGCTGGGAAGCTTGGGCACCGGCAGGTTAGGATGGTCTCCCTCAGCTCTCAGGTTTAGTGAGGGGGCTGGTGCCGTGTCAGCTTCCGGGTCATATGTGAGGGGTCGTCTCGGTTTCTGACGTGTCAGGAGTACTGTACCCGACCCCGGCCTCACCGCCTCAGGCTTGTCCAGTATCTTGGCAGCCGCCGAGCTCAGCTTGTTTGTGAGGCCTTCGGGCAGCTGCGAGGCCAGGAGGTTGGTGTCTAGCTCCAGGAAGGGCATCTCTGCGTCGCCGTGTGTCCGCGGATGTAGGAGCGAAGCCGGTGGGAAGTGCGGCGAGATAAGTGCAGAGACCAGAATGCACCTTTGCACACCCACCTCACTGTGAAGTGAGGGTCAAACGAGGCTCGCCATTGGATGGCCGGGAACCGCCTCTCGGTGCTCTAAAAGGGGCCGTACACTGACCTTGGAGTTTGCTCTGAATTTCCTGAAGTTGTACATCAAAGGGAAGAAGTTAGCGGTTACAGCATTACGAGAGAAATTGTTAATGTGATCACCGATCACATTTCAACCACTGGCGCAAGATTTGTAAAAAGAAAATGAAACCTGTCAATTTCCAAGGCACCCGAGTTCTGGCAAAGCTTAAAAGTGTTTGTATACTTCAAATATAACGATACCGCTAGTATCGCGTGGTGTGTCCACTTGTGTGACAATGTGCGTGAAGAGGAGACTCTACAGAAAACAGAAACAAGCATTTACAAGTGGGGGCGGAGACACGGACAGCGGGAGGGGGACGGGAATGGGCACACGGACAGCGGGGGGGGCCGGAACGGGCACACGGACAGCAGGAGAGGAGGGGAGCACTCACCTAGACTTCTTCCGGTGGCGGTCGGCCTGGAGTAATGACGAAAAAAAACCTTCGAAGAAAAAAATAATGAACCACCGCCCACCGCCGCAATGACGTTTTTAAAGGGGCGGAGAGCGAAAAAATCACCGGAAAGCCCACGAATCTGCTCCGACAATGACGGGCAGATCTCTCTTCCAATGGCTAGCCTCCATTTATGGAGCTAGCCAATGGTAGAGAGAGGCAGGACAAAGCCCCATACTGTTCTTACATAAGATTTCGCCTGCGCAGTGGACGCCAGGCGAAACCTAAAAACCAGCCTACTGGAATGAAAAAGTAATTAAGCGAGCTCCATATGTGGCATGGCAAGCTAAGTCTTCATTTCCCAACCCGGAGCTGTAAATGGTCCTTCATTTTTACTCCTTTGGTGACCCTGTCGAGGATGCTCTCTTCCTATGATACCATGCAGAGCCAGCATTGCTCGCTTTTTTTCAGGAAGCCTAATACGACGGACAAACCTGGCAACTGCAATGGCCTTTAAATATTAGGCCCAGAGCAACGCCATTATCGGCCCAAAGCAACGCCATTATCAGGCCCAAAGCAACGCCATTATCAGGCCCAACGAAATGCAATTATCAGGCCCAAAGCAACGCCATTATCAGGCCCAAAGCAACCCCATTATCAGGCTCATAGCAACGCCATTATCAGGCCCAAAGCAACGCTTTTATCAGGCCCAAAGCAATGCCATTATCACGCCCAAAGCAACGCCATCATCAGGCCCAGAGCAACGACATTATCAGGCCCAAAGCAACGTCATTATCAGGCCCAGAGCAACGCCATTATCAGGCCTAGTGCAACGCCATTATCAGGCCCAGAGCAACGCCATTATCAGGCCCAAAGCAACGCCATTATCAGGCCCAAAGAAACGCAATTATCAGGCCCAAAGCAACGCCATTATCAGGCCCAAAGCAACCCCATTATCAGGCTCAAAGCAACGCCATTATCAGGCCCAAAGCAACGCTTTTATCAGGCCCAAAGCAACGCCATTATCACGCCCAAAGCAACGCCATCATCAGGCCCAGAGCAACGCCATTATCAGGCCCAAAGCAACGTCATTATCAGGCCCAGAGCAACGCCATTATCAGGCCTAGTGCAACGCCATTATCAGGCCCAGAGCAACACCATTATCAGGCCCCAAGCAACGCCATTATCAGGCCCAAAGCAACGCCATTATCAGGCCCAAAGCAACGCCATTATCAGGCCCAGAGCAACGCCATTATCAGGCCCAAAGCAACCCCATTATCAGGCCCAGAGCAACGCCATTATCAGGCCCAAAGCAACTCCATTATCAGGCCCAGAGCAACGCCCTTATCAGGCCCAAAGCAATGCCATTATCAGGCCCAAAGAAACGCCATTATCGCTCAAAGCAACGCCATTATCAGGCCCAGAGCAACGCCATTATCAGGCCCAGAGCAACGCCATTATCAGATCCAGAGCAACGCCATTGTCAGGCCAAAAGCAACGCCATTATCAGGCCCAAATCAACGCCATTATCAGGCACAGAGCAACGCCCTATCAGGCCCAGAGCGACGCCATTATCAGGCCCAAAGCAAACGCCATCATCAGGCCCAGAGCAACGCCATTATCAGATCCAAAGCAACGCCATTATCAGGCCCAGAGCAATGCCATTATCAGGCGCAAATCAACGCCATTATCAGGCCCAAATAAACACCATTATCAGGCCCAAAAGGACGCCATTATCAGGCCCAGAGCGACGCCCTTATCAGGTCCAAACCAACGCCATTATCAGGCCCAAAGCAACGCCATTATCAGGCCCGAAGCAACGCCATTATCAGGCTCAAAGCAACGCCATTATCAGGCCCAGACCAACGCCATTATCAGGCCCAAAGCAACGCCATTATCAGGCCCAAAGCAACGCCATTATCAGGCTCAAAACACCGCCATTATCAGGCCCAGAGCAACGCCATTATCAGGCCCAGAGCAACGCGATTAACAGACCCAGAGCAACGCCATTATCAGGCCCAGAGCAACGCCATTATCAGGCCCAAAGGAACACCATTATCAGGCCCAAAGCAACGCCATTATCAGGCCCAGAGAAACGCCATTATCAGGTCCAAAGCAACGCCATCATCAGGCCCAGAGCAACGCCATTATCAGGCCCAAAGCAATGCCATTATCAGGCCCAGAGCAATGCCCTTATCAGGCCCAAAGCAACGCCATTATCAGGCCCAAAGCAACGCCATTATCAGACCCAAAGCAACGCCATCATCAGGCCCTGAGCAACGCCATTATCAGGCCCAAAGCAACGCCATTATCAGGCCCAAAGCAAGGCCATTATCAGGCCCAGAGCAACGCTATTATCAGGCCCAAAGCAACGCCATTATCAGGCCCAAAGCAATGCCATTATCAGGCCCAAAGCAACGCCATTATCAGGCCCAAAGCAATGCCATTATCAGGCCCAGAACAACGCCTTTATCAGGCCCAGAGCAACGCCATTATCAGGCCCAGAGCAACGCCATTATCAGGCCCAAAACAACGCCATTATCAGGTCCAGAGCAACGCCATTATCAGGCCCAAAGCAACGCCATTATCAGGCCCAAACAATGCCATTATCAGGCCCAAAGCAACGCCATTATCAGGCCCAAAGCAACGCCATCATCAGGCCCAGAGCAACGCCATCATCAAGCCCAAAGCAATGCCATTATCAGGCCCAAAGCAATGCCATTATCAGGCCCAGAGCAACGCCAATATCAGGCCCAAAGCAAAGTCATCATCAGGCCCAGAGAAACGCCATTATCAGGCCCAAAGCAACGCTATTACCAGGCCCAAAGCAAAGCCATTATCAGGCCCAGGGCAACGCCATTTTCAGGCCCAGAGCAACGCCATTATCAGGCCCAAAGCAACGCCATTATCAGGCCTAGATCAACGCCATTATCAGGCCCAAAGCAACGCCATTATCAGGCACAAAGCAACGCCATCATCAGGCCCAGAGCAACGCCATCATCAAGCCCAAAGCAACGCCATCATCAAGCCCAAAGCAACACCATTATCAGGCCCAGAGCAACGCCCTTATCAGGCCCATAACAACGCCATTATCAGGCCCAGAGCAACGCCATCATCAGGCCCAAAGCAACGCCATTATCAGGCTCAAAGCAACGCCATTATCCGGCCTAGATAAACGCCATTATCAGGCCCAAAGCAACGCCATTATCAGGCCCAAAGCAACGCCATTATCAGGCCTAGATCAACGCCATTATCAGGCCCAGAGCAACGCCATTATCAGGCCTAAAGCAACGACATTATCAGGCCCAGAGCAACGCCATTATCAGGCCCAAAGCAACTCCATTATCAGGTCAGAGCAACGCCCTTATCAGGCCCAAAGCAACACCATTATCAGGCCCAAAGCAACACCATTATCAGGCCCAAACTAACGCCATCATCAGGCCCAGAGCAAAGCCTTTATTAGGCCCAGAGCATCGCCATTATCTGGCCCAAAGCAACGCCGTTATCAGGCCCAAAGCAACGCCATTATCAGGCCCAAAGCAACACCATTATCAGGCCCAGAACAACGCCCTTATCAGGCCCAAAGCAACACCATTATCAGGCCCAAAGGCAACGTCATTATCAGGCCCAGAGCAACGCCATTATCAGGCCCAAAGCAACGCCATTATCAGGCCCAAAGCAAAACCATTATCAGGCCCAAATCAAGGCCATTATCAGGCCCAAAGCAACGCCATTATCAATCCCAAAGCAACGCCATTATCAATCCCAAAGCAACGCCATTATCAGACCCAAAGCAACGCCATCATCAGGCCCAGAGCAACGCCATTATCAGGCCCAGAACAACGCCATTATCAGGCCCAAAGCAACGCCATTATCAGGCTCAAAGCAACGTCATTACCAGGCCCAGAGCAACGCCATTATTAGGCCCAAAGCAACACCATTATCAGGCCCAAAGCAACGCCATTATCAGGCCCAAAGCAACGCCATTATCAGGCCCAGAGCAACGCCATTATCAGGCCCGAAGCGACGCCATTATCATGCCCAGAGCAACGCCTTTATCAGGCCCAAAGCAACACCATTATCAGGCCCAGACCAACGCCATTATCAGGCCCAAAGCAACGCCATTATCAGGCCTAGAGCAACGCCATTATCAGGCCCAAAGCAACGCGATAATCAGGCCCAGAGCAACGCCATTATCAGGCCCAGAGCAACGCCATTACCAGGCCCAGAGCAACGCCATTATCAGGCCCAAACTAATGCCATCATCAGGCCCAGAGCAAAGCCTTTATTAGGCCCAGAGCATCGCCATTATCTGGCCCAAAGCAACGCCATTATCAGGCCCAAAGCAACGCCATTATCAGGCCCAAAGCAACGACATTATCAGGCCCAGAACAATGCCATTATCAGGCCCAGAGCAACGCCATTATCAGGCCCAAAGCAACGCCATTATCAGGCCCAAAGCAGCACCATTATCAGGCCCAAAGCAACGCTATTATCAGGCCCAAAGCAACGCCATTATCAGGCCCAAAGCAACGCCATTATCAGGCCCAAAGCAACACCATTATCAATCCCAAAGCAACGCCATTATCAGGCCCAAAGCAACCCCATTTCAGGCCCAAAGCAACACCATTATCAGGCCCAGAGAAACGCCATCATCAGGCCCAAATCAACGCCATTATCAGGCCCAAAGCAACGCCATTATTAGGCCCAGAGCAACGCCATTAACATGCCCAAAGCAACGCCATTATCAGGCCCAAAGCAACGCCATTATCAGGCCCAAAGCAACACCATTATCAGGCCCAGAGCAACGCCATTATCCGGCCCAAATCAACGCCATTATCAGGCCCAAATCAACGCCATTATCAGGCCCAGAGCAACGCCATTATCAGGCCCAGAGCAACACCTTTATCAGGCCCAAAGCAACGCCATTATCAGGCCCAGAGGAACGCCATTATCAGGCCCAGAGCAACGCCATTATCAGGCCCAAAGCAACACCAATATCAGGCCCAGAGCAACGCCATTATCAGGCCCAGAGCAACGCCATTATCAGGCTCAAAGCAACACCATTATCAGGCCCAAAGCAACGCCATCATCAGGCCCAGAGCAATGCCATTATCAGGCCCAAAGCAACGCCATTATCAGGCCCAAAGCAACACCATTATCAGGCCCAGGACAACGCCATTATCAGGCCCAAAGCAACGCCATTATCAGGCCCAGAACAACGCCATTATCAGGCCCAAAGCAACACCATTATCAGGCCCAAAGCAACACCATTTTCAGGCCCAGAGCAACGCCATTATCAGGCCCAAACTAACGCCATCATCAGGCCTAGAGCAAAGCCTTTATTAGGCCCAGAGCATTGCCATTATCAGGCCCAAAGCCACGCCATTATCAGGCCCAAAGCAACGTCATTATCAGGCCCAGAACAACGCCATCATCAGGCCCAGAGCAACGCCATTATCAGGCCCAGAGCAACGCCTTTATCAGGCCCAGAGCAACACTATTATTAGGCCCAAAGCAACGCCATTATCAGGCCCAGAGAGACGCCCTTATTAGGCCCAAAGCAACGCCATTATCAGGCCCAAAGCAACGCCTTTATCAGGCCCAGAGCAACACTATTATTAGGCCCAAAGCAACGCCATTATCAGGCCCAGAGAGACGCCCTTATTAGGCCCAAAGCAACGCCATTATCCGGACCAAAGCAACGCCATTATCAGGCCCAAATCAACGCCATTATCAGGCCCAGAGCAACGCCATTATCAGGCCCAGAGCAACACCTTTATCAGGCCCAAAGCAACGCCATTATCAGGCCCAGAGGAACGCCATTATCAGGCCCAGAGCAACGCCATTATCAGGCCCAAAGCAACACCAATATCAGGCCCAGAGCAACGCCTAGAGCAACGCCATTATCAGGCTCAAAGCAACACCATTATCAGGCCCAAAGCAACGCCATCATCAGGCCCAGAGCAATGCCATTATCAGGCCCAAAGCAACGCCATTATCAGGCCCAAAGCAACACCATTATCAGGCCCAGGACAACGCCATTATCAGGCCCAAAGCAACGCCATTATCAGGCCCAGAACAACGCCATTATCAGGCCCAAAGCAACACCATTATCAGGCCCAAAGCAACACCATTTTCAGGCCCAGAGCAACGCCATTATCAGGCCCAAACTAACGCCATCATCAGGCCTAGAGCAAAGCCTTTATTAGGCCCAGAGCATTGCCATTATCAGGCCCAAAGCCACGCCATTATCAGGCCCAAAGCAACGTCATTATCAGGCCCAGAACAACGCCATCATCAGGCCCAGAGCAACGCCATTATCAGGCCCAGAGCAACGCCTTTATCAGGCCCAGAGCAACACTATTATTAGGCCCAAAGCAACGCCATTATCAGGCCCAGAGAGACGCCCTTATTAGGCCCAAAGCAACGCCATTATCAGGCCCAAAGCAACACCATTATCAATCCCAAAGCAACGCCATTATCAGGCCCAAAGCAACGCCATTATCAGGCCCAAAGCAACGCCATTATCAGGCCCAGAACAATGCCATTATCAGGCCCAAAGCAACACCATTATCAGGCCCAAAGGCAACGCCATTATCAGGCCCAGAGCAACGCCATTATCAGGCCCAAAGCAACACCATTATCAGGCACAAAGCAACGCTATTATCAGGCCCAAAGGCAACGCCATTATCAGGCCCAAAGCAACGCCATTATCAGGCCCAGAACAACGCCATTATCAGGCCCAAAGCAACGCCATTATCAGGCCCAGAACAACGCCATTATCAGGCCCAAAGCAACGCCATTATCAGGCCCAAAGCAACGCCATTATCAGGCCCAAAGCAAAGCCATTATTAGGCCCAAAGCAACGCCATTATCAGGCCCAAAGCAACGCCATTATCAGGCCCAAAGCAACACCATCATCAGGCCCAGAGCAACGCCCTTATCAGGCCCAAAACAACGCCATTATCAGGCCCACAGCAACGCCATCATCAGGCCCAAAGCAACGCCATTATCAGGCCCAGAGCGACGCCCGTATCAGGCCCAAAGCGACGCCATTATCAGGCCCAGAGCAACGCCATTATCAGGTCCAAACCAAAGCCATTATCAGGCCCAAAGCAACGCCATTATCAGGCCCGAAGCAACGCCATTATCAGGCTCAAAGCAACGCCATTATCAGGCCCAGAGCAACGCCATTATCAGGCCCAAAGCAACGCCATTATCAGGCCCAAAGCAACGCCATTATCAGGCCCAAAGCAACGCCATTATCAGGCTCAAAACAACGCCATTATCAGGCCCAGAGCAACGCCATTATCAGGCCCAAAGCAACGCGATTAACAGACCCAGAGGAACGCCATTATCAGGCCCAATGCAACGCCATTATCAGGCCCAAAGCAACGCCATTATCAGGCCCAAAGCAACGCCATTATCAGGCCCAAAGCAACGCCATTATCAGGCCCAGAGCAACGCCTTTATCAGGCCCAAAGCAACACCATTATCAGGCCCAGACCAACGCCATTATCAGGCCCAAAGCAACGCCATTATCAGGCCTAGAGCAACGCCATTATCAGGCCCAAAGCAACGCGATAATCAGGCCCAGAGCAACGCCATTATCAGGCCCAGAGCAACGCCATTACCAGGCCCAGAGCAACGCCATTATCAGGCCCAAACTAACGCCATCATCAGGCCCAGAGCAAAGACTTTATTAGGCCCAGAGCATCGCCATTATCTGGCCCAAAGCAACGCCATTATCAGGCCCAAAGCAACGACATTATCAGGCCCAGAACAATGCCATTATCAGGCCCAGAGCAACGCCATTATCAGGCCCAAAGAAACGCCATTATCAGGCCCAAAGCAGCACCATTATCAGGCCCAAAGCAACGCTATTATCAGGCCCAAAGCAACGCCATTATCAGGCCCAAAGCAACGCCATTATCAGGCCCAAAGCAACACCATTATCAATCCCAAAGCAACGCCATTATCAGGCCCAAAGCAACCCCATTTCAGGCCCAAAGCAACGCCATTATCAGGCCCAGAGCAACGACATTATCAGGCCCAGAACAATGCCATCATCAGGCCCAAATCAACGCCATTATCAGGCCCAAAGCAACGCCATTATCAGGCCCAGAGCAACGCCATTAACATGCCCAAAGCAACGCCATTATCAGGCCCAAAGCAACGCCATTATCAGGCCCAGAGCAACACCATTATCAGGCCCAAAGCAACACCATTATCAGGCCCAGAGCAACGCCATTATCCGGACCAAAGCAACGCCATTATCAGGCCCAAAGCAACGCCATTATCAGGCCCAGAGCAACGCCATTATCAGGCCCAGAGCAACACCTTTATCAGGCCCAAAGCAACGCCATTATCAGGCCCAGAGGAACGCCTTTATCAGGCCCAGAGCAACGCCATTATCAGGCCCAAAGCAACACCAATATCAGGCCCAGAGCAACGCCATTATCAGGCCCAGAGCAACGCCATTATCAGGCTCAAAGCAACACCATTATCAGGCCCAAAGCAACGCAATCATCAGGCCCAGAGCAATGCCATTATCAGGCCCAAAGCAACGCCATTATCAGGCCCAAAGCAACACCATTATCAGGCCCAGGACAACGCCATTATCAGGCCCAAAGCAACGCCATTATCAGGCCCAGAACAACGCCATTATCAGGCCCAAAGCAACACCATTATCAGGCCCAAAGCAACACCATTTTCAGGCCCAGAGCAACGCCATTATCAGGCCCAAACTAACGCCATCATCAGGCCCAGAGCAAAGCCTTTATTAGGCCCAGAGCATTGCCATTATCAGGCCCAAAGCAACGCCATTATCAGGCCCAAAGCAACGTCATTATCAGGCCCAGAACAACGCCATCATCAGGCCCAGAGCAACGCCATTATCAGGCCCGGAGCAACGCCATTATCAGGCCCAGAGCAACACTATTATTAGGCCCAAAGCAACGCCATTATCAGGCCCAGAGAGACGCCCTTATTAGGCCCAAAGCAACGCCATTATCAGGCCCAAAGCAACGCCATTATCAGGCCCAAAGCAACGCCATTATCAGGCCCAAAGCAACGCCATTATCAGGCCCAAAGCAACGCCATTATCAGGCCCAGAACAATGCCATTATCAGGCCCAAAGCAACACCATTATCAGGACCAAAGGCAACGCCATTATCAGGCCCAGAGCAACGCCATTATCAGGCCCAAAGCAACACCATTATCAGGCACAAAGCAACGCTATTATCAGGCCCAAAGGCAACGCCATTATCAGGCCCAAAGCAACGCCATTATCAGGCCCAGAACAACGCCATTATCAGGCCCAAAGCAACGCCATTATCAGGCCCAGAACAACGCCATTATCAGGCCCAAAGCAACGCCATTATCAGGCCCAAAGCAACGCCATTGTCAGGCCCAAAGCAACGCCATTATCAGGCCCAAAGCAACGCCATTATCAGGCCCAAAGCAACACCATCATCAGGCCCAGAGCAACGCCCTTATCAGGCCCAAAACAACGCCATTATCAGGCCCACAGCAACGCCATCATCAGGCCCAAAGCAACGCCATTATCAGGCCCAGAGCGACGCCCTTACCAGGCCCAAAGCAACACCAATATCAGGCCCAGAGCAACGCCATTATCAGGCCCAGAGCAACGCCATTATCAGGCTCAAAGCAACACCATTATCAGGCCCAAAGCAACGCCATCATCAGGCCCAGAGCAATGCCATTATCAGGCCCAAAGCAACGCCATTATCAGGCCCAAAGCAACACCATTATCAGGCCCAGGACAACGCCATTATCAGGCCCAAAGCAACACCATTATCAGGCCCAGAACAACGCCATTATCAGGCCCAAAGCAACACCATTATCAGGCCCAAAGCAACACCATTTTCAGGCCCAGAGCAACGCCATTATCAGGCCCAAACTAACGCCATCATCAGGCCCAGAGCAAAGCCTTTATTAGGCCCAGAGCATTGCCATTATCAGGCCCAAAGAAACGCCATTATCAGGCCCAAAGCAACGTCATTATCAGGCCCAGAACAACGCCATCATCAGGCCCAGAGCAACGCCATTATCAGGCCCGGAGCAACGCCATTATCAGGCCCAGAGCAACACTATTATTAGGCCCAAAGCAACGCCATTATCAGGCCCAGAGAGACGCCCTTATTAGGCCCAAAGCAAAGCCATTATCAGGCCCAAAGCAACGCCATTATCAGGCCCAAAGCAACGCCATTATCAGGCCCAAAGCAACGCCATTATCAGGCCCAGAACAATGCCATTATCAGGCCCAAAGCAACACCATTATCAGGACCAAAGGCAACGCCATTATCAGGCCCAGAGCAACGCCATTATCAGGCCCAAAGCAACACCATTATCAGGCACAAAGCAACGCTATTATCAGGCCCAAAGGCAACGCCATTATCAGGCCCAAAGCAACGCCATTATCAGGCCCAGAACAACGCCATTATCAGGCCCAAAGCAACGCCATTATCAGGCCCAGAACAACGCCATTATCAGGCCCAAAGCAACGCCATTATCAGGCCCAAAGCAACGCCATTATCAGGCCCAAAGCAACGCCATTATCAGGCCCAAAGCAACACCATCATCAGCCCCAGAGCAACGCCCTTATCAGGCCCAAAACAACGCCATTATCAGGCCCACAGCAACGCCATCATCAGGCCCAAAGCAACGCCATTATCAGGCCCAGAGCGACACCCTTATCAGGCCCAAAGCGACGCCATTATCAGGCCCAGAGCAACGCCATTATCAGGTCCAAACCAAAGCCATTATCAGGCCCAAAGCAACGCCATTATCAGGCCCGAAGCAACGCCATTATCAGGCTCAAAGCAACGCCATTATCAGGCCCAGAGCAACGCCATTATCAGGCCCAAAGCAACGCCATTATCAGGCCCAAAGCAACGCCATTATCAGGCCCAAAGCAACGCCATTATCAGGCTCACAACAACGCCATTATCAGGCCCAGAGCAACGCCATTATCAGGCCCAAAGCAACGCGATTAACAGACCCAGAGCAACGCCATTATCAGGCCCAGAGCAACGCCATTATCAGGCCCAAAGCAATGCCATTATCAGGCCCAAAGCAACGCCATTATCAGGCCCAAAGCAACGCCATTATCAGGCCCAGAGCAACGCCATTATCAGGCCCAAAGCAACACCATTATCAGGCACAAAGCAACGCTATTATCAGGCCCAAAGGCAACCCCATTATCAGGCCCAAAGCAACGCCATTATCAGGCCCAGAACAACGCCATTATCAGGCCCAAAGCAACGCCATTATCAGGCCCAAAGCAACGCCATTATCAGGCCCAAAGCAACGCCATTATCAGGCCCAAAGCAACGCCATTATCAGGCCCAAAGCAACACCATCATCAGGCCCAGAGCAACGCCCTTATCAGGCCCAAAACAACGCCATTATCAGGCCCACAGCAACGCCATCATCAGGCCCAAAGCAACGCCATTATCAGGCCCAGAGGAACGCCATTATCAGGCCCAGAGCAACACCATTATCAGGCCCAAAGCAACACCATTATCAGGCCCAGAGCAACGCCATTATCAGGCCCAGAGCAATGCCATTATCAGGCTCAAAGCAACACCATTATCAGGCCCAAAGCAACGCCATCATCAGGCCCAGAGCAATGCCATTATCAGGCCCAAAGCAACGCCATTATCAGGCCCAAAGCAACACCATTATCAGGCCCAGGACAACGCCATTATCAGGCCCAAAGCAACGCCATTATCAGGCCCAGAACAACGCCATTATCAGGCCCAAAGCAACACCATTATCAGGCCCAAAGGCAACGCCATTATCAGGCCCAGAGCAACGCCATTATCAGGCCCAAAGCAACACCATTATCAGGCACAAAGCAACGCTATTATCAGGCCCAAAGGCAACGCCATTATCAGGCCCAAAGCAACGCCATTATCAGGCCCAGAACAACGCCATTATCAGGCCCAAAGCAATGCCATTATCAGGCCCAAAGCAACGCCATTATCAGGCCCAAAGCAACGCCATTATCAGGCCCAAAGCAACACCATCATCAGGCCCAGAGCAACGCCCTTATCAGGCCCAAAACAACGCCATTATCAGGCCCACAGCAACGCCATCATCAGGCCCAAAGCAACGCCATTATCAGGCCCAAAGCAATGCCATTATCAGGCTCAAAGCAACGCCATTATCAGGCCCAAAGCAACTCCATTATCAGGCCCAAAGCGACGCCATTATCATGCCCAGAGCAACGCCATTATCAGGCCCAAAGCAACGCCATCATCAGGCCCAGAGCAACGCCCTTATCAGGCCCAAACTAATGCCATCATCAGGCCCTGAGCAAAGCCTTTATTTGGCCCAGAGCATCGCCATTATCTGGCCCAAAGCAACGCCATTATCAGGCCCAAAGCAACACCATTATCAGGCCCAAAGCAACGCCATTATCAGGCCCAGAACAACGCCATTATCAGGCCCAAAGCAAACACCATTATCAGGCCCAAAGGCAACGCCATTATCAGGCCCAGAGCAACGCCATTATCAGGCCCAAAGCAACACCATTATCAGGCCCAAAGGCAACACCATTATCAGGCCCAGAGCAACGCCATTATCAGGCCCAAAGCAACGCCATTATCAGGCCCAAAGCAACACCATTATCAGGCCCAGAACAACGCCATTATCAGGCCCAAAGCAACACCATTATCAGGCCCAAAGCAACTCCATTATCAGGCCCAGAACAACGCCATTATCAGGCCCAAAGCAACACCATTATCAGTCCCAAAGCAACGCCATTATCAGGCCCAGAACAACGCCATTATCAGGCCCAAAGCAACACCATTATCAGGCCCAAAGCAACGCCATTATCAGGCCCAGAACAACGCCATTATCAGGCCCAAAGCAACACCATTATCAGGCCCAAAGGCAACGCCATTATCAGGCCCAGAGCAACGCCATTATCAGGCCCAAAGCAACGCCATTATCAGGCCCAAAGCAACACCATTATCAGGCCCAAAGCAACACTATTATCAGGCCCAAAGCAACGCCATTACCTGGCCCAAAGCAAAGCCATTATCAATCCCAAAGCAATGTCATTATCAGGCCCAAAGCAACCCCATTTCAGGCCCAAAGCAATGCCATTATCAGGCACAGAGTAACGCCATCATCAGGCCCAAAGCAACTCCATTATCAGGCCCAGAACAACGCCATTATCAGGCCCAAAGCAACACCATTATCAGTCCCAAAGCAACGCCATTATCAGGCCCAGAACAACGCCATTATCAGGCCCAGAGCAACGCCATTAACAGGCCCAAAGCAACGCCATTATCAGGCCCAAAGCAACACCATTATCAGGCCCAAAGCAACGCCATTATCAGGCCCAGAGCAACACCATTATCAGGACCAAAGCCACTCCATTATGAGGCCCAAAGCAATGCCATTATCAGGCCCAGAGCAACGCCATTATCAGGCCCAGAGCAACACCTTTATCAGGCCCAAAGCAATGACATTATCAGGCCCAAAGCAACGCCATTATCAGGCCCAGAGCAACGCCATTATCAGGCCCAAAGTACCGCCATTATCAGGCCCAGAGCAACGCCATTATCAGGCCCAGAGCAACACCATTATCAGCCCCAAATCAACGCCATTATCAGGCCCAGAGCAACACCATTATCAGGCCCAAAGCAACACCATCATCAGGCCCAGAGCAACGCCATTATCAGGCCCAGAGCAACGCCATTATCAGGCCCAGAGCAACACTATTATTAGGCCCAAAGCAACGCCATTATCAGGCCCAGAGAGACGCCCTTATTAGGCCCAAAGCAACACCATTATCAGGCCCAAAGCAACGCCATTATCAGGCCCAAAGCAACACCATTGTCAGGCCCGGGGCAACACCATTATCAGGCCCAAAGCAACGCCATTATCAGGCCCCAAGCAACGCCATTATCAGGCCCAAAGCAACGCCATTATCAGGCCCAGAGCAACACCATTATCAGGCCCAAAGCAATGCCATTATCAGGCCCAAAGCAACGCCATTATCAATCCCAAAGCAACGCCATTATCAGGCCCAAAGCAACGCCATTATCAGGCCCAGAGCAACGCCATCATCAGGCCCAAATCAACGCCATTATCAGGCCCAAAGCAACGCCATCATCAGGCCCAAAGCAACGCCATTATCAGGCCCAAAGCAACGCCATTATCAGGCCCAGAGCACCGCCATTACCAGGCCCAAAGCATCGCCATTATCAGGCCCAAAGCAACGCCATTATCAGGCCTAAAGCAACGCCATTATCAGGCCCATAGCAAAGCCATTATCAGGCCCAAAGCAACGCCATTATCAGGCCCAGAGCAACGCCATTATCAGGCCCAGAGCAACGCCATTATCAGGCCCAAAGCAACGCCATTATCAGGCCCAAAGCAATGCCATTATCATGCCCAGAGCAACGCCATTATCAGGCCCAGAGCAACTCCATTATCAGGCCCAAAGCAATGCCATTATCAGGCCCAAAGCAACGCCATTATCAGGCCCAGAGCACCGCCATTATCAGGCCCAAAGCAACACCATTATCAGGCCCAAAGCAACGCCATTATCAGGCCCAGAGCAACGCCATTATCAGGCTCAAAGCAACACCATTATCAGGCCCAAAGCAACGCCATCATCAGTCCCAGAGCAAAGCCATTATCAGGCCCAAAGCAACGCCATTATCAGGCCCAAAGCAACGCCATTATCAGGCCCAAAGCAACGCCATTATCAGGCCCAAAGCAACACCATTGTCAGGCCCAGAGCAACACCATTATCAGGCCCAAAGCAACGCCATTTTCAGGCCCCAAGCAACGCCATTATCAGTCCCAAAGCAACGCCATTATCAGGCCCATAGCAACGCCATTATCAGGCCCAAAGCAATGCCATTATCAGGCCCAAAGCAACGCCATTATCAGGCCCAGAGCGACGCCCTTATCAGACCCAAAGCAATGCCATTATCAGGCTCAGGGCAACGCCATTATCAGGCCCAAAGCAATGCCATTATCAGGACTAAAGCAACGCCATCATCAGGCCCAAAGCAACGCCATCATCAGGCCCAGAGCAACGCCATTATCAGGCCCAAAGCAACGCCATTATCAGGACCAAAGCAATGCCATTATCAGGCCCAGAGCAACGCCATTATCAGGCCCAAAGCAACGCCATTATCAGGCCCAAAGCAACGCCATTATCAGGCCCAAAGAAACGCCATCATCAGGCCCAGAGCAACACCATTATCAGGTCTAGAGCAACGCCATTATCAGGCCCAGAGCAACGCCATTATCAGGCCCAAAGCAACGCCATTATCAGGCCCAGAGCAACACCATTATCAGGTCTAGAGCAACGCAATTATCAGGCCCAGAGCAACGCCATTATCAGGCCCAGAGCAACGCCATTATCAGGCCCAGAGCAACGCCATTATCAGGCCACGCCATTATCAGGCCCAGAGCAACGCCATTATCAGGCCCAGAGCAACGCCATTATCAGGCCCAAAACAACGCCATTATCAGGTCCAGAGCAACGCCATTATCAGGCCCAAAGCAACGCCATTATCAGGCCCAAAGCAATGCCATCATCAGGCCCAGAGCAATGCCAATATCAGGCCCAAAGCAACGTCATCATCAGGCCCAGAGAAACGCCATTATCAGGCCCAAAGCAACGCCATTACCAGGCCCAAAACAACGCCATTATCAGGCCCAGAGCAATGCCATTATCAGGCCCAGAGCAACGCCATTATCAGGCCCAAAGCAATGACATTATCAGGCCTAGATCAACGCCATTATCAGGCCCAAAGCAACGCCATTATCAGGCCCAAAGCCAAGCCATCATCAGGCCCAGAGCAACGCCATCATCAAGCCCAAAGCAACGCCATCATCAAGCCCAAAGCAACGCCATTATCAGGCCCAAAGCAACGCCATTATCAGGCCCAGAGCAACGCCATCATCAAGCCCAAAGCAACGCCATCATCAGGCCCAGAGCAACGCCATTATCAGGCCCAGAGCAACGCCATTATCAGGCCCAGAGCAACGCCATTATCAGGCCCAACGCAACGCCTTTATCAGGCCCAAAGCAACGCCATTATCAGGCCCAAAGCAACGCCATTATCAGGCCCAGACCAACGCCATTATCAAGACCAAAGCAATGCCATTATCTTGCCCAAAGCAACACCATTATCAGGCCCAAAGCAACGCCATCATCAGGCCCAGAGCAACGCCCTTATCAGGCCCAAAACAACGCCATTATCATGCCCACAGCAACGCCATCATCAGGCCCAAAGCAACGCCATTATCAGGTTCAAAGCAACACCATTATCAGGACCAAAGCAACGCCATTATCAGGCCCAAAGAAACACCATTATCAGGACCAAAGCAACGCCATTATCAGGCCCAAAGCAACACCATTATCAGGCCAAAGCAACGCCATTATCAGGCCCCAAGCAACACCATTATCAGGCCCTAAAGCAACGCCATTATCAGGCCCAGAGCAACACCATTATCAGGCCCAAAGCAATGCCATTATCAGGCCCAAAGCAACGCCATTATCAATCCCAAAGCAACGCCTTTATCAGGCCCTGATAATGGCGTTGCTCTGGGCCTGATAAGGCCGTTGCTTTGGGCCTGGTAATGGCGTTGCTTTGGGCTTGTCCAGCCCGTAATCAATTACCCGGCAAAGCTCAGTATTTTCATCAGATATTGACGGACCCCCAATAAAAACGGGCACCTCCTCCTAGTAAAGCAAGCCATAAAGCAAGAAACAGAGACAGGTGTGTGTAAGATTAGGCATGGTTTGTGTGCGATGAAAGGTTTACGATATGTTGTGCCTTGATACTCATCTCGCTCGTCCACTGGGAAAGGCACTGGCCGGACAGGTTTGGCTTCGTGCAGAATAGTCAGCTTGCCCGGGTCACAGAGGAGTCAGCAAAGGTGTACGTGTCCTTCGGACTCAATTTTGGCTTTAGTCACTTGGCTATGTGAGGGCAATCACAAAATGGCTGCCGTTCACAAAATGGAACCCGAGGTTTCAAAACGGAAATGTTGATTTCAGGGTGATTTTGTCACTCGATCATGACGAAAATGCTTATGCATAGTATTTAAACCATTACCGGTCTGCCGGTACCCAAATCGTCATGATTTGATGATGTTTATGACACGGGTCCAGAATTTTCAGTACCACAGACCCTCCTTTTGCCCTTACATAGGCAATTAACCTATACTCATGCTAATCTGAGTTCAGGTCTATATTCATAAAGTCATTGAGATGTTGCTGTAGCATCATCCTATTACTTAGCTCGTTTCTCGATACAGGTTTCCTTATACATGATGTAGCACAGAGGCCACATATGGCAGGAACACACTGTACACACAGACAGAACAGGAAAAGAATGGCTAGGATCACCCCAATGACTATCAGAATCTTTCATCCCCAGGCGGATATCAGCTCCCAGAACCACCCCATCAATGACCAATCTCCTTTATCCACGTGAATAGATCCAGAGATTTTATGCAGTTTGGAAATGGCCTGATATACTGTCGGAGCGTTATCTGGGATGAAAATGCAGCAACTTGACTGGATAACTTTACATACCCCACCTCGGTCTGCAAGTATGACGTCTAATGCGACCCTGTTCTGAAGAGTCATAAGGCGATCCGACTGGAGCTCAGCAGTCAAATTACTAAGTGCACCGGCTGTTTCAATTACAGTGGATTCAACCACCCTTGTCAATTGTCTTATGTTCCTGCTGTTCACCATAGGCCTCCAAAACGGCAGAAAACCCCTTATGAAATCTCCAAATTCTTGGCCGGCAGTGTCATCTTCACTCATAACACCTCTCACTACCCTTGTCTTATGGTAATCTACCGCGGCCGTGTAGGAGGGAGGCAACAGGAACGAAACAAAACATGTGCCCGAGAAGTCAGGGGGCAACCATGTTTAGGCTCTATCATGGCAGATGAAATAGGTGCCCTTAGCGGCCAGGAATGAAGGGGAGGTTCGGGATGCAAAAACATATGTTTCAGCGCAGACACTTCTCCCTAACTGAGCTCCAGGATTTCTGCCATTACCTTGCAGACATAGGTGACCCTGATGGGGTACAATCCAAATCGGGGAGGATCTCTTTGCTTGCTGGTTCTCACTTAAAGCAACTCTATATCCTGATATGTTCCATCTAGTGTATGCTTGCAACTCATCTCTGGGAATCGTTCTGTATGAATCAATATTTCTGCTCATATTTGTGATTCCTCCTACCAGTGCCTTGGTGCTCGAATTACTTCTCGTGGGACGTGGGGGATATGGTTCGATGGCATATATGAACATTGTCTGAAACGCCCACAAAGAACCATTATAACTAAATGGTAGGACCAAGTATGGGATACCCTTATCTGTCGTATGTGGCATAAGACCACACACCCAACAATTAGTTGTATTCACTACTAGCTGGTGTTGGTGCAGAAGCTGAACAAAGGAATTATTAGTAAATTCCATTCTTCTAGTGGACTCATGTTCAGGCAGAGAGTGAAAAGAATGCAAAGAAACAGTAGGAGGAGGAGTAGGTTGCACAGTAGGCATGAATGTCACTCGAAAAGAGAATGTCAGATAACCAATTAAAAACATCATTAGACTCAATAGCATAAATAAGCACAATATTAAAAATCTTTTCCGAATGATCAACTTTCGTATCTGACTTTTAAAATTCACAATTTCTGCAGGTCTCTCAAACTCAAAGAAATCCATCCTAGACTAAATATGCTGCCCGCGGTGGGAGTGTGTTTCTGCTAAGGAGTGCTTCTGTCAGCCCAGGGCAACTCCCTTAGACCAACAAGAACCGTCGACCTTGCGTCTTCGGCTGCACTCCGAAGACTTCGGCAACCGCGGCCTTAGCAGCTGAACCCGGATGGCGGTTCGAAAAACAATAATGAGTAGATCTTCGGTGAAGAGTTATCCTGCAAACAGAAAAATCATAAAAACTTTATTTTTTATTTTTATTAGTCCATGACTCTCGGTCGCAAATTATAGCGGCTCCGTCCAGGCAATTCTTGATTTTGGAACAAGAGTTCAGGCTCAGTAGTGTCCAAACGATTTGACGGTGGCACAGCTTCTTGTAAAATATTGTCACTTTCTCGTTCAGAAATTGTTCCTTTTACACGTGCGTCGCTAAAGGGCAGAAAACGAGGCACAGTCTCAGTCTCAAAGTCAGCAATCCCCTCCTGGGTCCACCGGTCGTACGGTAGAGGCAAAGGGACTCTCTTGCAGTGTACGCCGTGGACCCAGTGCTTTTTCCTTTGCACTCGAACAGCTGTTCTTGTTGACAGAAGGACTAGATGAGGGCCGGTCCACCGGGGCTGATCATTTTTTGTTCGCTGGAAATTTTGAACCAGCACCCAGGATCCAGGATCGATCAGATGTCCTGGAGTTTCAGAAACCTGAGGCAGTAAAACACGCAATTTAGCCGTCAATTCATACAAATAATCAAGCAGTACAGGGTGTTCTATCTCGCTGAATTTGGTTGGCCTTGGCACTCTCCATATGTTGCCCGGGCGGCCAAACACAAGTTCATATGGACTAAGTCCCATTCGCGAGTGCGCAGTCATTCTTGTTGATAGGAGTGCCAGGGGCAGAGCGCCAGGCCATTTAAGACCAGAGCTCGCTTGAATCTTGGCCAATTTCAGTTTTAGCGTGCCGTCTACTAATCCAGCTGATTGGGGGTGTTTTGCAGCGTGGAACTTTTGCTGAATGCCTAGCCCTTCACATACTTTCTTCATCACTCATCCCACAAATTCACTCCCATTATCACTCCAGACCATTCTCGGCATTCCAAATCTGGGGAAGAATTACTTGACAAGGGCTTTAGCTGTGGATAAGGCAGTATTGTCTTTTAGGGGGTATGCTTCTACCCATCTCGAAAAGGCACATACAACAACGAGTACGTATTTCAAATTGTTGCACCTTTCCATGTGGATGAAATCTAGC
The DNA here is from genome assembly GCF_964261635.1 of Lissotriton helveticus. NCBI lineage: Eukaryota > Metazoa > Chordata > Amphibia > Caudata > Salamandridae > Lissotriton > Lissotriton helveticus. The sequence continues at coordinate 424,144,221 of NC_136058.1, forward strand.
TGCAAAACCTCGAACGGATACGTTGGAGGCGCAAAATGACCAGCTGGAGTTGGGGTTCCCCTACCAGGATTGTATTTCAAACACACCATGCAATTCTTGACCACATTCTCCGCACATTTAGGTATTCCAGCGTTTTGCCATACTGGATCGAACAACTTGCAAATCCCTTTCATGCTGATATGAGCCATTCCATGGGCCATCGTAACCACCGCAAGCACATACGCATCGGGTAGTAACCATCGCTGATGTTCTGACAATTTGACCAAACAACCATTCGCATCCAATCTACCCTTGCTTTCTCTCCATTCATTCAACTCTTTCTCGGAAGCTTCAGCTTGAATGGACTTCACACTCTCATTCATATCTTCACACATTCCAACATCACCAATCCATCGTGCAGGGCCTGCGACATACATTTGACTCACAGTGTTCCTTGCAGTTTCTTTGTCGACTTCGTCAGCAAATGCATTTCCGCGACCAACATCATCTGTAACCTTTTTGGGTGCACTGCATTTCACAATCGCAACTTGTAATGGCAAGGTCAGTGACTCAAGAAGCTCATTCACCAACTGACCGTGCTGGATCCTAGCACCATGCGAAGTCAAAAACCCACGTTCACGCCACAAACGTCCAAAACTATGAGCCACACCAAATACATACTGACTGTCAGTGTACACATTCACTCGTTTTCCTTTCGCCAGCACGCACGCTCTCATAAGTGCTATCAACTCTGCCGCTTACGCTGAGTTATGTGGGAAACGTGCAGTTTCAACAATCGTGTGCAAAGTCGTAACAGCGTATGCCGCAGTCGTATCACCATTCGGCAACTTGAAGCACGAGCCGTCAACCCACAATGTACCATCACACTCTGGAAGAGGAGTATCCTTCAAATCTATTCTCCCTTTCGTTTCTTCCTCAGTTCTAAGGAAACAGTCATGTTGCTCGTCAACATCATCTGTTTCGGCTAAAATCGGCAACAATGTGGCTGGATTCAACGTGTTGCATCTCCTAATATGTACATGACTCGCTAACAAGGTCAATTCATAACCCGACAACCGGGCACTAGTTAAGTGCTGTGTCTTGGTACGGTTCAACAAGGTATCCACTGCATGTGGGACCATGACAATTAGTGTATTATTCATTACCAAACTAGCAGACTGTCGAATAGAAACAGCTGCTGCCGCTGTAGCTCTCAAACAACTCGGCAACGCCCTAGCTACCGGATCCAAAGTCGATGAAAAATATGCACATGGACCTTGCTTGTCCCCAAAAGACTGTGCCAGAACTAACAATGCACAACCTTCCTTCTCATGGACATACAGTGTAAAGGGCTTACCGTAGTCGGGGGTACCCAAAACAGGAGCCGAACACAATGCATCACGCAATTCGGAAATACTTTTCTGATACTCTTCAGACCACGGAATGGGATTCGGTGTATCTTTACAAGTTAATGCCACCAAAGGTTTGGTCAACAAAGAAAAATTCGGTATCCATTGTCTGCAATATGATGTAATGCCCAAGAAAGCACACACTTCTCTCTGTGTCCTTGGCACACTCAATTTCGTAATTGCCTGAATTCTTTCTGGGGTCAGTTTCCTTCCCTCCTTCGATAAGAGGAGACCTAAGTAGGTCACTTCTTGTCGACAATATTGTAACTTTGATAGAGACACTTTGTGATGCAAATCAGACAAATGACGCAACAACGACAACGTGGCTTCTTTACAAATCTCCTCAGTATCTGCAGCAATTAACAAATCGTCGACGTACTGAATAAGCGTGGCGCCATCAGGAAAAACAATCGTATCGAGCTGTGTTTTTAAAGCTTGACTGTATATCGATGGACTTTCACAGTAGCCCTGAGGAGCGCGTTTGAAGCGGAAGCTTCGGCCTCCGAAACTGAAGCCGAAAATATCCCTGCTTTCCTCGGCAATCGGGATGCTGAAGAAAGCATTTTTCACCAAGGGGTGGAAGCTGGAATCATAGTCAATAGGGCAGTGATATCAGGGACAACTGGAAACTGTGGCACAACTAATTTTTTTACCTCTCTAAGATCAATCACAAACCTGTAAACAGGTGGCTGGGAAGGATCAGTACGCTTCAAAACAGGCAGAACAGGACTATTGCAAACGTTACCTCTAGTTTCTTCAAATACCTCTTTTTCGATCAGATCATAAATGATCACTAACAACGCTTTTTCGTCTTCGCTAGAGATCTTGTATTGGGGAATGCGCGGCATTCTAACATTGGCTTTCAATGTCACGACATATGGCGGTATTTCCAATAGACCCACATCATTAGGACCAGTAGCCCAAAGAATATCCGGAAGAGAAGACAATTCTGTCGGGAGTGTATCTTTTTACAAATACATCGGAGAAACCACTCTCTTACCCAGTGTAAGTTGTACTCCCGAAGGAGAACAGTACAAAGTCGCATACAATCTTTTCAACAGATCCAATCCTAGCAAGTTCTCACCACAACCTGTTGTAAGGATGAGGGGTGCTTCAAATTCACAAGGTCCAACAGAAAGAGACATAGGACAAGAAATCGGGTTCCTAACCGGGGCGCCAGAAAAACCTACTGAAACATTCATTTCGCCAGACAAAGGTGCGCCAGGGAGTTTTGAGTGCATAATAGAATTCTTTGTAGCACCAGTATCCAACAGAAAAGGTTCTGACACACCTGATGTAATAACCGCAACATAGGGTCCACTCTGATCTACTGGAACTGAAACAACTCCCTCTCTTTGTCCATGGCTGTCCTAGTAATCATTACCTTCCATGTTCTCGTCTTCTGCATAGTGGTCATCAGCATAGTACTGAGTCGTCCTACCAGATGCATTATTCTGCTGATCAAAACAATTCATAGAATTCTGAGGCGGGAAGGAATGTGCGTTTTGCGGGAACGCACCGCGTCCCCTCCCTCGAGGAGCCTGTTGAACACCTCGGCCTCTAGCACCAGAAGCACCATTCGTACGCTGTAACAAGACTGGACAACTACTCTTAAAATGACCTTCTTTGCAATACGCACACTGGTTAGGCCCATACGGAAAACGTTGTTGAGAAAACTCATTTCTTTGCAAGTTCCTCGAATATTGCTGGGGTTCCTGATAATCGCGCTGACTATTAGTACGGGGTGGATAAGCTTGCTGTAGAAGAACTTTAGTCTTCAATTCCTTAGTCTTCTTATCCGCTTTCTCTAGCTCATCTTTGCGCCTATTCTCATAGTACTGGGTCGTAGCCAAAATCTGTGCTGACGTGGAAACAGCCCAGGCACTCTCTGAATCATTCAACTTATTGCACAACTCGGGAAGTAGATTATGCACAAATTTGTCGACAAACAATCTCTGGCCACCTTCGGTAGCCATATCCTGACCACTATGATCTACGAAAGTCTCTTCAAACCGCGTGAAAAAGTCAGACACAGTCTCGTCTTTCTTCTGCTTACATGCAGACAACTTGTCCCAATTAACACGCAATTTGGGCATTAAAGTTTTCATATAAGTAATAATTCTATCAGGGAGTTCAGCAATCAAATCATCAGGCTTAGCATCGCCTACTTGCCCATTGTCGGCATCTCTAAGATTAACCCGTGTTTCACCCAATTCCTGTGCATGATCTGCGTGACGAATCTTACTCCAAATAGGTTGTGGAGCAACATTGCCAAACAACATGTCGATGTCCGCCAAATTCATAATACACGAACTTACAGTCTGAGTCAACTCTTTATAGTACCCTGCTGGATTTTTGGGCGGGTCAGGCAAAGACTGTTTAATAGCTAAGACTTCAGCACGTTTCCAGGGAACATGTAGCCAGACGCGCTGAAAATGAGCCGGTACAGCTGGTGGGACATTACCTGGACCAGCAGCAACTTCTTCCTTCCACACCGGAGGAATCTCTCTGATTGGATATTGTCTCGCTTTTCTCCTAACTGAAGAATCAGGCTCAAACAATTGTTGGGAAAGAGACTCGCTCCTAAATGACAACAACATCGCAACTGCTTTCCCAACATCAGATGGACTTACAATAGTTCCTTTCTCAAATTCGGAACGTATGTGGTACAACTCGTCAGGAGCTTGTCCCACTTCCTCATCCCATTTTTCAACAAGGAAAGCACACATCGTATCGAAAACGTACCGTTGCTTCGGTGCTTCCCATTGAAGGAAAACATGCATGACACCCTCAAGATCATACTGTGTATCGTACATAATCCATTTATGCGCCATGTGATACAAAATCGTACGCTCATCTATATTCGGCAACTGACTACGTGACTGTCTACGCTCAGTGACAGGGGACATACCCAATTGTCCCAGCAGAGGAGAAAAGAGACTAGTAACTGCAGCAGTCATTCGTTGTCTAGCAGAGGGGGAAGGTGAAAGAATAAAAGAAGACGAAGCACTAGCAGAAGGATCCGAGGTCGGACCAGAAGGAGTATTACAGACAGGAATAGGAGTAGCAGACAAAGGAGGAGGCAAGGTTGGCAGCCCCTGAGGAGGCTGCACCAAAGGAACAGCAGCCAACGGAAGAGGCGCTGGCTGTGGAGGAATTGACGTAAATAATTAATTTACTCTCTTAATTTCTATGCAGGTAAGTACTTAATCAATAATAACTCAATCAGAAGGAAAGAAAACAGAGTCCGTGGTGTTAGAGTTCTAAGGGTTTTATTCCTCATAAAGGAATCAGGATATCATGTTCTGACCACCACAGGGGTGTCAGAAGGGATAGATGAGCGCGCTGAAGTTTATTAACAATACATAGCTTATATACTTGATTTACATCATAAGGTTCAATGTAAGAGGCGTAACAGCTGAGAGAAGACAAGATAACAGTATACACGTGGTACCAATACATCATCAAGAGGCGTAAACTAGGCGTGAACTAGAGGTGTGTGCTAGAAACGTCACTGATAGGTGACGCAAGTGGGTGGCACCAAGGGGTGGTGCTAACAGAATGTTGCAATGTCAGCAGAAAGTCGGAAGCTTGGATGCGCGCGCAGCTGCATGACGTGTGATTGACGGGGTGCAGGGGACTTGACATTTACACTGACGGAAAGAGACAGAAGTCTGGCATGTCAGATCAACTTGTACTTCTATCATATCTGATATCTGATGTTTAGGAACTATACTATCTGGGCGGAAAGGTCTCTAGGGCAGAAGCTATTCTATGCTAACTGTGGATGCGTGTATGAGCGCCTAAGTGTCTACATGTGAAGCGTGGGGCACGGGGCCTTCCATGGAAGCATGGCAACGGAGGCTATGAATTACTTGCATTTAAGACAGGTCGGCCCTTTGGCTCTGCAGCTGGAGAGGATGTTTACAGGACCTAGTAGGCAGGAATGTATTCTCGGGGAGCGGAACAGATAACTCGAAGGTTATAGTCAGTCTTGGCAGAAAGCAGGCTTGAGCTGAGCGCGAGGGGCCGCGCTGAAAGTAGGACAGAGTTCACGGGTACAGAGGTAGCCTGGGCAGAGTCAGGAGCCACAAAAGAGGTTCAGATGGCAGGAATTCAGGGCCTACTCTTGCTAGAGCAGGAAAAATACGAAAAGTGTACTACAAAAAGACGGTGGCATAGCATACTTAGGAACGGACCATATAATCCATTCATGGTGGATCTGAAAGAGGACAAGTTAACGGTGGACGCAAATGTATTTGCGTCTTCATAGCTGGCACAGGAGGGAAGTTACATGCACTTTAAGCTGGTACATGGAGTCGGTGGGGTACGCGCTAGGGAACACATCATGACCAAAATTTAATTTTCCTCATTCCCTCCTTGTTCCCTACGGACCCTTCATGAAATATCGATCCTCATGAATCGATCAGTTTGTTCTTGTAACATCATTTGTTCTTCTTTCTTTCGGTTACGTTTTGAATGAAAACTGGAATGCTCAATACAAGAGGTGGCACACAGTCCACAAATCGCTGGCCCACACTGCAGGCACAGGCAGCAACTGAATACTAGGACTAGGCCAATGCCTAGGAAGGATAGGATCTTCCATCCCCAAGCTGTTAACGTTGTCCAGAACCAACCGGACCAAGTCCAGGTGCCTGGAGTCTGATGTATCTGATTTGCAATCTTATGGAGACGGGTGATAGCTTGATATACAGAGGGTGCATTTTGTGGAATGAAAACACAGCAGCTTGACCCGATGACCTTACAGGCTCCACCTCTATCTGCCAAGATGACGTCAATTACAAGACGATTCTGAAGGACAACAACCCGCATAGCGGACTGCTCTTCTGTTAAGTTACCTAGGGCGGAGGTAGTTTCATTTACTACGGCTTCAAGTGTTCTAGTTAATCTGCGTATTAATTTACTATTCTGGACAGGGCCTAAAAAGAAAAAGAATCCTTTATTAAAGTCAGTGTACTGTTCCCATGCCGTTTCTGTGTAGTCGACAAGTGGGATGTCTCTTCTGGGTCTGTTCTTTACTAGATTGCTATTTCTGTGATAATCAGGAGGAGCTAGGAAAACAGGTGGCAAGAGGAATGCAATGTAACATGTACCATCCCAATCTGGAGGTAGACGAATGTATGCGGTATGACCACAAACAAAGTAAGAATGACTGGTAGCTTTGAAAGATGATTTTCCATCATCACTGAATTCGACCACAGTAGTACATTTACTATGACCTAAGTGTACTGAACCTTTCTTCTTGATACATAATTCACCAGTGACTGGCAGTACTGACATAATGGGTAGAACTGGTGTGGCTTCGGATTCGACAGTAAGAATCATAAGGCTAATTGTATAATTACCTAATCCATATACTTCATTTTCTAGATCAGTTCCTATTCTAGTGGGGAGTCCCTCCTTATCTGGGTAACAGACGTCTAGTAGGACCAAGTTCAGGTTTCCCCAAACCCAACCCCCATCGAAAACAGCAATGTCGGGATCTAAAGAATTAATTATCTTAAACCATGCTCCGCAGGAGCCATTGTGAGAGAACGGGTACGGAAAGAGAGGCAAGGCTCCCTTGTAATTCTGGTAGGGAGGGAGTCGGCCACATATCCAGCAATTTGTAGCATTGTTAGTATGATGAGAATGATGTAACATACTAATGAATGTATTGTTGCGCAGCGCGAGTCTGTAGGAAAGCTCATGAGGTGGTAACTCACTAAACGTGTGTTCAGCAGAGACATTGTAAGCAGATTGTTCACGCTTGAAAATAGGATAATATATGGGTAACAAGATGCTAGCAACAATGATTAAAATACTGATAATAAACATAATTATTAGTGTCACTATGCAGTGACTACGAAGTGATTTGCAATATGTTCTTTTCTTTTCTTCTCTCTCTCTAACTCGATCTAGGGGATACATGTCAGAAACTATTTAACCGATTCACCTAGGGGAGGACTTAAACAATTAAACTGTCTGACTTGCTAGATCGCAATTTCATACGATATTGTTCTTGAGGAGTCTTTTCTCTTATAACTTCGGGAAAGTCTTTGTTATCACAGTCTTTGGTGGGGGTGGGTGTGTCTTGTTCCGGTTTCAGTCCTGGGAATGTTTTGATATGGCTTAGGTGGACCCACCCCTTTCTGCCTTCCAATTTGACTGCGGTCTTTGTTGTAAGAAGAACGGTCTTCGGAGACTTCCAGCGGGGCTCCAATGGACTTTTCCGATCGAAGTTTCGGACGAGGACAACGTCCCCGGGGCGGACGTCATGCGGCTTCACATCAGTGTTGTCAGGGAAGGCTGCGGCAACCTGTGAACGACATGATTGGAGTGCAGACATCAAGGAGGCAAGGTAATCTGTCAACATATTAGAATCAACATCGGTTATCTTTTTAGGAATGGGCGTCCCCCACATATTCGGTGGTCTTCCAAAAACCACCTCGTACGGAGATAGCCCTGATCTTGAATGGGCAACCATTCTCATATAGAATAGTGCCACCGGCAGGGCGACTATCCAGTCGACCCCTTTTTCCTGACATATCTTGGCAAGGCGGATCTTTAATGTCTGGTTATGCCTTTCTACAAGGCCTGCTGCTTCTGGATGTCGGACACAATGGAACTTCCACTGGTATCCCAATAACAAGGAAACTTCTTTCATTAGGGCAGACGAGAATGGCTGACCGTTATCTGAGTACACGACACGAGGCAAGCCGTACCGTGGGAAAAATTCACGAACCAACTGTTTGGCAGTGGTCGGAGCAGTGTAATCTGGGACTGGGTATGCTTCGGTCCAGCGGGACAGAGCACAGACAACTACGAGAACATATTTAAATCCTCGACAACGGTCCATCTGGATATAATCCATCTGGAGGACTTCAAAAGGGTGATCGGGAGGATGGAATCCACCTTGCTCTACAGGGACGCTTTTACCTGGATTGAACTGACAACAGATCATGCAAGTACGCACTTTCTGTTTTGCGGCTGCTCGTAAGTGTTTATTGTTCCAGAGATTTTGCAAACTGTCTAGCATTGCTTTCTCTCCTAGGTGGGCAGGACTATGTGCTGTATTTATCATGACTTGAACCATAGAGTCAGGGAGAAACCATGTAGATTTTCCCTTCGTCATCCAACCTTGATCTGTCTGGATCCCTCCTAGTTCGATCCATTTCTTTATTTCATCTGAAGTAGCATGTGTCTGAATGTCAATAACATCTAGTGTGGGATCCCTGACTGTCATGCAGTTTGTCGGATCTGTTGTTTTTATCGTATCAGTTGTCCGAGTGTGAGTCAGTGCTGTATGTTTTGCTGTCTGATCTGCCAGGTCGTTACCCTGGGAAACAGAATCTGTGACTTTAGTATGTGCTTTACACTTCATGACAGATATGCCTGAAGGCAGATGTATTGCTTCTAACAGTGCTTGAATGAGGGGACCGTGCTGTATCTTTGTACCATGAGAGGTCAGGAAACCTCGTTCCTGCCAGAGCATGCCGAAGTCATGTACGACTCCAAACGCATAACGGGAATCAGTGTATATGTTAACATTTCTGTTCTTGGCTATAATACAGGCTCGGGTCAGAGCGATGAGCTCTGCCGCTTGAGCAGACAGTGTATCAATACGATGTGTTTCTTTAACTTCAGTTTCAGTGGTCACGGCATACGCGGCCACTAACTCTCCTGTACTTGTTCTCATACATGAACCATCCACATAAAGTGTCAGGTCTGGATTTGTCAATGGAACATCTGTTAAATCTCGTCTGGGCTTTTGTAGGAAGGTGGCTACCTGACTATGGTTACCCCAGATTTTTTGCCTGTGTTTAGCTGGTTTTTTGACTTAGTTGACCTGGTTCCCTGCTAATCAGGGCCCCAGGCCATCTGCTCTCTCTGTAAAATGGATTCCATGTACCCTAGGTACATACCAATTGGAAATGGACTCCTTGTCAGCCCCTGTAGAATGCACTATAGGTGCACAGGGCACAGGAGCCACTAAGGCCTACCAGGGGCTGCAGCATATCTTTTGCCACCCCTGGCTGGTTCTTAAATTGACACAACTGGCTGATCACTCAGCTGGGGTAAGGTGGTGTACACACCCCTTGCTTAGATATAGTATACCTATGTCTAAAACCTATATCTGGACACATGTAAACCTGTGAGCCACTCCTATAGACAGGCCTCACCAATCCTGGAGGCTGGGTGCATGGTTTTTATGTGAGATGGAGCTCTAGCATGAGCTGAGCCTGTCTGCAGCCGTCGGGAACAAATCCCTAAGCTGTTTCAGGATAATGCCATACCATATACTATTAAGTGCCTTATAATCCTCGCGGTTATTTAGCAACTCTGGTTTGGCTTTATCAAAACATGTCGTGTAAGGTGTCATACGCTTTGGAATACCATCCCCTCGCCAGTTCTGGCGACGGGGATGGCATTCCACCCCTCTAGAGGGGTAAGACATGTTACTTCACTTTAATGCGGTTGATTTCTCCAAAGGCCTTAAGATCCACAAAATGGATGCCTCTGCCACAGACAAATGTCTGGACCCCTGGAGCTGACCGAAACCCAGTCAAGGGGGTCCTGGACAAAGGGTTTCCTGTCACAGGAGGGTGTCACCGCCCTCCAGACAGGAGATAGTGTATTGTAGCAGGGAGGTTTGAAAGAAACCAGACACTGCCTGGGGCGCACAAGGCTGCCCCTTGCATAATCCGGCCAAACCGGTTCTGGGGCACTCCAGCCCTCGTGCCAGGGCGGCCTGGATCAAAGGAAGGGGGTGTATCCACCCACTTCCTGGGTCCCACCCATAGGAGGGGACCTAGCAGGTAATCACGCCCACCAGATTCGAATAAGAGTGGGAGCAGTGCCAATGCACATCAGATTTCCTGGAAGAAACATTTGAAACGATATTCTGGACCCTTCGCCCTCCATCTCAACGTGGAAGCCCGAAGAATCTCCCTTGTGGTCAAGGAGTGACCACCCTGCAGCAGCAGGCACCATCCAGCCCTCGACGTCTACTTGGTTGCAGTTCCCGCCGGAACTCGAGCGACTGAGATCGACGAGATCAAGCCTGCCCAGCTTCTAACAGCCCGATCCACAGTCCCTGCAAAGCTGAGACCCGTGGAGGCGACCGGAAGCGTGGGGCTCGCCATCTTGAAGTGACCACGAGACGCTGACCGTGCAGCCCACGAGTGACCCTCGAAGCTGTACACCGGGGTTTGAGAAGCCCCCACCCTGAGCTACTCCTGAGCCGAAGTTCAGCCCTCCACACTCGACGAGTGCTGCGTGGGGCCCTTTGGCACGATTTGGCTCAACGCGTTGGCCCGGTCACTTGCCAGCTGGCTTGTGGTCCCTGTGCCGACGAACTACAAAAGAAGACTCGTGATTCTGGTTGCTCCAGATCCACACCAGCTCCCCTGAAAGGGAGCCCCGACTCTGACCTTCCTGGTCCGAGTAAGACGCCATCTTCCAATCCCGCGTGGATTGCTCTTACCAAGGCTTGTTTGCTCCAAACCGGAAGCCGACTGCACCGACGGTGAGAGCCTGCGTGGGACAGATCGTGACCTGCTCCTGGACGTCGCAGATGCCCCAGAGCCCACGTGACAGCGAAGAGAAGCGCCTCGACGACCACCTGATTGCGCCCGACATTGCCTGGTTCCGTCCTGGTTCCACCCTGGTCACTGCTGAGTGACCCAGACTCTGTCCCCTCTGCTTTCAGGTACTCTACAACTTGAGTCCACCCTTGGACTCCACCGGACACTTCGTCTTCACCCTGCCTGCAGCCCTTTCAGCTCCAAGCACCAAGAGCCTGCGTGTCAAAACCCGACGCCACTTCGACCCTGTGCACCCACTTCCTGTGGGTGAGGTAACTTTGCTCCGCCGGTGTTCCCACACTGGTGCACACCTCTAGGGTCTGTGTGTTAAGTTTTGTTCCTCTAGGTTCAGCGGAAGTGTCCTTAAACTTTAACTATTTGACTTTTACGCACCATTGGTTAACATTGGTGCATGCGTGCGCTTTCCGCACATCTCCCGAATCCCGAGGGCCATTCCCGACTTCAGCATTGCTTGTCCTGACTGCTCCCAGCGATTCCCTAGGCCCTAGGCCTAACCACTGTTCGAGTGGCCTCTCTTATACCACTTGTTTAGTATATGGTTTGAGTGGCCCCCTGCCCTCATCCATAATTGTGCAACTTTGTATGTTTAAACAGTGCTTTTGATTTAACGCTTGTGCCCCTTTATTCATAAAGAATACTGGGGATTGTTTTTAGTAATAAACACATATATTTTTTATAATATATACTTGTGTGGTGTCCTTTCATTTGGTATTACAGGATTGTATGTGGTAAAACAGCTCGCTTAACACGACCTCTTAAGTTAAGCCTTTAGGCTGCTTAGTCCATGCTACCACTAGGATAGCTTGTCTAATAAGGTTGACTTACAACCAGACACCATAAGGGGATTGTTTGGTCAGGTAGTAGGTGGTTCCAGAATTGGAAACATCCCCTACCAGGCCAACTTCTCACATTGGTGAGCAGCGGTGCGGATTTGAGCTTGCTGTTGTTTTACCATTGCAATCTTTATATCAAATTGAAAGATCACATCAAGTACCTCTAGGTACATATAAAATCAAAAGCTTAGCATATTAAGTTCTACTGAACTTAGTAGTTGTAGGTTGAAGGGAGTAGCACACCCCTGACTACAACTCACTAGCAAGGTCCAGTAGGAAAACACTTAGTGTAGGTAAGTGCACCACTTACACCTCACTAGTAACCATGTCCGACACAGGAAAGGCCTCAGGGTCTAGTCCTGTGACAGTTGACCCTACCCAGGCAACTTCTGGATATGACAAACTAACCCGCAGAGACTTGATTGTCTTGTGCAAAGCAAGAGGGTTAAAAAGGGGCAGAAGCCCCACCTGCCTAATCCTGATAGAACTCCTAGAACAGGATGACTTAGAGAAGGCAAAAGCAGCTTCCCTAGATACAGGAACTGAAGGGAACCCCCCTGCAGTTGATCCCCCTGAAGAGGAGGATGATGATGACTTGGATGAGGACTCAGAGGTTGAGGACTTAGAAGTACAGGATCAGGGTAGCCAGGTTCCAGTTGGTAGGCTTAGCCAGGCCAACTTGGACCTACTGGGGAATGGAGAGGGCCAGCACCTCCCCAGAACCCAACATGTGATTCTCCCAGGCAACAGAAGAGTGAGATCTCCCTCAGGGGACTCTCATCTTTCTAGTGCCTCCAGAGAATCAGAGAGAGGCATGAGTGCTTCTCAAAAAGCTGAGCATAGGGCTAGAATGAGGGCTGTCAGACTCCAGATAGAGAGAGAGGAGGTAGCCCTGAGTCAAGCTAAGCTTACCTTAGCTCAAGCTAAACTTGCCTTGGCAAGAGAGCAGAAATTGTGTGGCTTAGATGCCACTGGTGGCAGCAATATTCCTAAAGAGAAACCCAGGTCCTATGACAGTAGAAACCTGACAAAGATTGTGCCCCCCTTCAAAGAAGGGGATGACATCCACAAATGGATGACTGCTCTTGAGAGAGCCTGCATGGTACAGCAGGTTCCTGAGGAACAGTGGGCAGCAATCTTATGGTACTCCTTTTCAGAGAAAGGGAGGGACAAGCTCCTCACTGTCAGACATGAGGATGCAAACAAATACAAAGTCCTGAAGAGTGTTCTGATAGATGGGTTTGGCTTAACCACTGAACAGTACAGGTTGAAGTTCAGAGATACCCAGAAGACACAGACTCAGGACTGGACTGATTTTGTAGATTGTGCTACTAAGGCTCTGGAGGGTTGGCTACATGGCAGCAAAGTACATGACTTTACAGGATTGTATAATTTGATTATGAGGGAGCAGATCCTAAGTAATTGTCAGAACCAGCTCTTACACCAGCACCTGGTAGACTCTGATCTGACCTCTCCCCAAGAATTGGGAAAGAAGGCAGACAAATGGGTCAGAACCAGGATTAGGCCTAAGAATCAGGACAGTAACCAGAAGAAGGAGTCTACCAAGCCTCAAGATAAGGGTGGGGATAAAAGTAAAGAAAAGACTTCCCCAGGGCCCCAAAACTCCAAGGATGGGGGTGGGTCCCAAGACACTTCTTCAACTGAGAAAAAGCCTTATTGTTATGCCTGTAAACAGGTGGGGCATTACAAAACAGACAACTGTTGTCCCAAGAATAACAATAAAGAAAATATACCTCCAAAGCCAGCTTCAACACCTCCTGTTACTGTCAGCAGTAATCCCCCAGGAAGTGGAAGCACACCCAGGAATCTGGGTGGGTTTACTTTTGGAAATCAGGTGGACCCTGGCCTATCCAGGTCCCCATCACCCAATGATCTTGTTTATGAGGTTGGCATGGGGTTTGCCAACTTCTCTGCTTGCCCAAATACTTTGAGCAAGTATAGACAAGAACCCATCATCAATGGTTTGAAAGTTGAAGCTTTTAGAGACACAGGGGCTAGCATCACCATGGTGGCTGATGGCCTAGTCCCCTCTAAGCAACTTTTACCTGGTGCCACATACCAGGTTACAAACATTGATGGAATCCAAACAAATCATCCCATGGCAGTAGTAAGTCTCAGCTGGGGAGGTGTCACTGGCCCAAAGAGAGTGGCAGTGTCCCCAAACTTGCCTGTAGACTGTCTACTGGGTAATGATTTAGAAATCTCAGCCTGGGCTGGGGTTGAACAGGAAATCCATTCTAGGATGGTAAATTCCAATGGAAAGGTTAGTGGGGCTGTAGTGGCTACAGCCCCAATTCAAGATGTCCTTCCTGAAAAGGTTGGTAGGGCGGAGATACTCCCTGCCCCATCTTTAGCAAAAGCTCTTCCTGAACAGAATAGCAAAGCTGTTATGATAACAGCAGAAACCCAAACTGAGTCTCCTCCTGAAAAGGTTGGTGGGGCTGTGATGGCCACAGCCCAAACTCAAACTGACACGTGTGTTGTGAAACCTGAAATGATGGATAACTCCACACAAACTGAGAGCATGGAGGAGGAAGAGAAATCTCCCCCTCACCAGACTTTAGGACAGGATCAGCCTCCTCAGGGAACTGATCTTACCCCTGATGAAGGAACTGCCCCAGAGGTGGTTGGGCCTAGCCTGACAGAACCTCTGATGTCAGTGGACCCTTCTCAGGTGGGACCCAGTCTGGAGCAGGTAACCTGCCCCTCTCTCCCTTGCCTTAGCCAGCCCAGGGCTGCAGAGGACAAGAAGGACAGTGAGACCCAGAGGGCCCCCTGTCAAATAAAGCACCCCCATCAAAAGATTAGGTGCACCAAAACTAGTAGCCCTAGTAAGGTGAAAACTTTAAAAACTCCTGAGGGAGCCCCCTTAAAAACAGTTAGGGACCTCCCCCAGATGGATTCTGTTGGGCACAGCCAAACCTGGGACCCAAAGGGCCCAAACCTGAACTGTCCCTCCAGCAAGCCAAACAGAGGGACCCAGCCTCCAGCTTTAGGTAGCCAGAGGTTGACCCTGAGAGCACAGTGCAACTCAGTTAAAGAAAGAAAGGCACACATGGTGGAAGGTAATTGGAGGAAGCTAAGCCCTAAATTAGTAGAGCCTCACTTCAATACTCCATATCCAAACCAGCCTTTAACTTTGCATAAACACACCCAAGGTAGTGATTCCCTATGGTGGAGACCCTCTAATACCCAAAGGGTGAGGGACTGCTTAGTGGACCATGAGACAGGGGGTACCCATGCTAGTGCAGGTACTTCCTTATATGGCCACTCAGGCAATATAGGCTTACCTGGCCAAGGATAGCCTTATCTCCTTTCGTTTGGGGGGGGGTTATGTAGGAAGGTGGCTACCTGACTATGGTTACCCCAGATTTTTTGCCTGTGTTTAGCTGGTTTTTTGACTTAGTTGACCTGGTTCCCTGCTAATCAGGGCCCCAGGCCATCTGCTCTCTCTGTAAAATGGATTCCATGTACCCTAGGTACATACCAATTGGAAATGGACTCCTTGTCAGCCCCTGTAGAATGCACTATAGGTGCACAGGGCACAGGAGCCACTAAGGCCTACCAGGGGCTGCAGCATATCTTTTGCCACCCCTGGCTGGTTCTTAAATTGACACAACTGGCTGATCACTCAGCTGGGGTAAGGTGGTGTACACACCCCTTGCTTAGATATAGTATACCTATGTCTAAAACCTATATCTGGACACATGTAAACCTGTGAGCCACTCCTATAGACAGGCCTCACCAATCCTGGAGGCTGGGTGCATGGTTTTTATGTGAGATGGAGCTCTAGCATGAGCTGAGCCTGTCTGCAGCCGTCGGGAACAAATCCCTAAGCTGTTTCAGGATAATGCCATACCATATACTATTAAGTGCCTTATAATCCTCGCGGTTATTTAGCAACTCTGGTTTGGCTTTATCAAAACATGTCGTGTAAGGTGTCATACGCTTTGGAATACCATCCCCTCGCCAGTTCTGGCGACGGGGATGGCATTCCACCCCTCTAGAGGGGTAAGACATGTTACTTCACTTTAATGCGGTTGATTTCTCCAAAGGCCTTAAGATCCACAAAATGGATGCCTCTGCCACAGACAAATGTCTGGACCCCTGGAGCTGACCGAAACCCAGTCAAGGGGGTCCTGGACAAAGGGTTTCCTGTCACAGGAGGGTGTCACCGCCCTCCAGACAGGAGATAGTGTATTGTAGCAGGGAGGTTTGAAAGAAACCAGACACTGCCTGGGGCGCACAAGGCTGCCCCTTGCATAATCCGGCCAAACCGGTTCTGGGGCACTCCAGCCCTCGTGCCAGGGCGGCCTGGATCAAAGGAAGGGGGTGTATCCACCCACTTCCTGGGTCCCACCCATAGGAGGGGACCTAGCAGGTAATCACGCCCACCAGATTCGAATAAGAGTGGGAGCAGTGCCAATGCACATCAGATTTCCTGGAAGAAACATTTGAAACGATATTCTGGACCCTTCGCCCTCCATCTCAACGTGGAAGCCCGAAGAATCTCCCTTGTGGTCAAGGAGTGACCACCCTGCAGCAGCAGGCACCATCCAGCCCTCGACGTCTACTTGGTTGCAGTTCCCGCCGGAACTCGAGCGACTGAGATCGACGAGATCAAGCCTGCCCAGCTTCTAACAGCCCGATCCACAGTCCCTGCAAAGCTGAGACCCGTGGAGGCGACCGGAAGCGTGGGGCTCGCCATCTTGAAGTGACCACGAGACGCTGACCGTGCAGCCCACGAGTGACCCTCGAAGCTGTACACCGGGGTTTGAGAAGCCCCCACCCTGAGCTACTCCTGAGCCGAAGTTCAGCCCTCCACACTCGACGAGTGCTGCGTGGGGCCCTTTGGCACGATTTGGCTCAACGCGTTGGCCCGGTCACTTGCCAGCTGGCTTGTGGTCCCTGTGCCGACGAACTACAAAAGAAGACTCGTGATTCTGGTTGCTCCAGATCCACACCAGCTCCCCTGAAAGGGAGCCCCGACTCTGACCTTCCTGGTCCGAGTAAGACGCCATCTTCCAATCCCGCGTGGATTGCTCTTACCAAGGCTTGTTTGCTCCAAACCGGAAGCCGACTGCACCGACGGTGAGAGCCTGCGTGGGACAGATCGTGACCTGCTCCTGGACGTCGCAGATGCCCCAGAGCCCACGTGACAGCGAAGAGAAGCGCCTCGACGACCACCTGATTGCGCCCGACATTGCCTGGTTCCGTCCTGGTTCCACCCTGGTCACTGCTGAGTGACCCAGACTCTGTCCCCTCTGCTTTCAGGTACTCTACAACTTGAGTCCACCCTTGGACTCCACCGGACACTTCGTCTTCACCCTGCCTGCAGCCCTTTCAGCTCCAAGCACCAAGAGCCTGCGTGTCAAAACCCGACGCCACTTCGACCCTGTGCACCCACTTCCTGTGGGTGAGGTAACTTTGCTCCGCCGGTGTTCCCACACTGGTGCACACCTCTAGGGTCTGTGTGTTAAGTTTTGTTCCTCTAGGTTCAGCGGAAGTGTCCTTAAACTTTAACTATTTGACTTTTACGCACCATTGGTTAACATTGGTGCATGCGTGCGCTTTCCGCACATCTCCCGAATCCCGAGGGCCATTCCCGACTTCAGCATTGCTTGTCCTGACTGCTCCCAGCGATTCCCTAGGCCCTAGGCCTAACCACTGTTCGAGTGGCCTCTCTTATACCACTTGTTTAGTATATGGTTTGAGTGGCCCCCTGCCCTCATCCATAATTGTGCAACTTTGTATGTTTAAACAGTGCTTTTGATTTAACGCTTGTGCCCCTTTATTCATAAAGAATACTGGGGATTGTTTTTAGTAATAAACACATATATTTTTTATAATATATACTTGTGTGGTGTCCTTTCATTTGGTATTACAGGATTGTATGTGGTAAAACAGCTCGCTTAACACGACCTCTTAAGTTAAGCCTTTAGGCTGCTTAGTCCATGCTACCACTAGGATAGCTTGTCTAATAAGGTTGACTTACAACCAGACACCATAAGGGGATTGTTTGGTCAGGTAGTAGGTGGTTCCAGAATTGGAAACATCCCCTACCAGGCCAACTTCTCACAGCTTTGTTACTGCATTAATGATTTCTATACAATCATGTGGAGCTGGATCTGTCATAACTGTAGGTAACAATGTTGCTGGGTTCAAGATACTGCAGCGCCTGATTTCTATGTGTGGTTGGAATAATGTCAATTCGTAACCTGTAAGTCGTGCTATAGTCAAGTGTTGAGTCTGGGTTCTGTTTAACAGAACCTCTACAGAATGTGGAACTTGTACCGTTAACTGATGACCTAAAACAATTGAATCGCTTTGTCTGATTGCTAACGCTGTTGCTGCTACTGACTTTAAACATGCAGGGAGTGCCTGAGCTACTGAATCCAATGTACTTGAAAAATAAGCACAAGGCTTATGTGAACCTGCTTGCTCTTGAGTGAGGACAGACAACGCTGTACCGTCACGTTCTGTAACAAAAAGTGTAAACGGTTTGCTGTAACATGGTGTTGCTAAAACTGGTGCTTGGCATAAAGCTTTCTTTAATTCCTCAAAGGCTTGTGTGTGTTCCTGAGTCCAAGGGAGGACAGTCGAAGTCGCTGCCTCCTGGGTTGTTAACTGAATGAGTGGTTTGGCTAGAAATGCATATTGAGGAATCCATTGTCTGCAGTACGAGGTGAGGCCTATGAAGGCCCGCACTTCCTTTTGTGTCTGGGGTCGTGGCATGTTTACAATTAACTGAATGCGATCGGGAGTGAGCTGTCTCCCCACTTTGGACAGCAAGTGACCCAAGTACACAACTTGCTGAACACAGAATTGTAGCTTTGAAGGGGACACCTTGTGTCCCTTGTCGGCCAGGAAATGCAAAACTGTCAGTGATGCTTGTTCACATTCGGGCTCACTTCGTGCGGTGATCAGTAGATCATCGACGTATTGCAGTAAAGCGGTATTAACTGGCATTTGAATACAATCTAGTTGTCTTTTCAGTGCTTGACTATAGATGCTGGGGCTTTCTGTAAATCCTTGAGGTGCGCGGGAAAATTTGAAACTTCGTCCATTTAAACTGAATCCGAAGAGATATTGGCTCTCCGGGTCAATAGGTACACTGAAGAAAGCGTTCTTGAGATCGATTACAGTAAAGAACGTTGCTTCTGAGTCAATAGCAGTCAATAGGGAGGAGATATCGGGGACCACAGGATACTGTGGTACAATACATTTGTTCAGTTCTCGAAGATCAATCACCAGCCGATATACTGGCGGTGCATTGCGGTCTGTACGTTTAAGAATTGGAATGATAGGTGAATTACAGATATTGGAGTCGGTCTCTACGACCACTCCTTGGGCAATAAGCTCTTCAATTATTTTCAGTAAAGCCACTACAGCATCGGGTGGTAACTTGTATTGTCTGATTCTGGGTAAAACAACTCCTGTCTTGAGTGTTACGCGGTATGGAGTGATATGCATACAACCTACATCTGCCGGGCCTTTTGCCCATAAGTGATCTGGTACATTTTTCAATCTTACATCAAAGTCACGTAGAACATAATGACCCTTGAAATCCCGTAGAAAGAGTCTGACTCCCTCCGGGGAACAGCATATGATAGCTCCTAGAGCTTTCAGTGTTTTAATTCCTAACAGATTTTCTGGACATGATTTCGTAAGTAACAAATCTGTAACTCGAGATAATGGACCCACAGCTAGTGGTACTGGTTCTGACACTTCATTTACAATAGGCTGTCCTGAAAAACCAAGGGAAACATTCTGTGAGCCTGAGAGGGGTGCCCCTGGAACTTCATTATGACTTATAGTAGTGCGACTTGCCCCTGTGTCAATTAAAAACTTTCTGTCTTTTCCTAATACGTGACTATGTACATAAGGACCTTCTTGATCTACAGGAATTTTGATAAGAGGCAAATCACCTTCCCTCTCTAGGCTGTTTCATGTAAATCGCTGATAATCTGGATATGCCGATTGGGCATACTGGTACATCTGCTGTGAGACTTGCCGGGTTGCGGCAGCGGGCTGTGTCTGAGCATGCTGTGGCTGTGGTACTGCTACTGTCTGTACTGTATGGGACTGATCAGGTTGTGTATTCTGCATTGGCTGTTCGTTCTGTGAGGTCTGTTGATGACCCTGTTCATGTCTAGGCGGACGCGGTCTTTCTTTAGTTTTACCTGTCTCGATGTTATGTTTCAGGACTGGACATTCATGTACGTAGTGACCTGGCTGTTTGCAATAATTACATGTCCCTTTAACGGGAGCGGCAGAATGATTGGTCTGGGCCCCACCTTTTCTGTGACCCTCGGCTGGAATCGTCTGTGCTACTAACATTTTCATTTTTGTGTCTTTCATACGTTTCTGTTCCTGATCTTGTTCTTCCCTTATTCTGTTCTGGTGATATTGTAACATTTGTAACATCTGCGATGGCGTATTTGCCTGCCAAGTACTTTCAACCTTGTACACTCTATTTTTAACTAGTGGTAGGGCGTTCTCGACTAATTTTGTTACAAAAAGGTGTGGATATGACTCGCTACTAGTTTTTAGACCACTATTTATGATGAAACATTTCTCGAATCTTGAATAAAAGTCACTAGTATCTTCATCTTGTTTCTGTTTACAGGACGAGATTGCGTCCCAATCTTCCTTTCTTGTTGTCAATAATCTTGGCAAAACCTGTACTATTAAACCTGGTAATGCTTTAGTCAGATCCCCAAGGCCTACCCCTGGGACTCGTTTGCTTTCTTCGTCTTCTATTTCCGCCCATGCTATCTTTGACTCTCCCACCTCCCAATCCTTCTCCTTTAATTTCTCGTAAATGCCCGTGGGCAACAGTACTTTCAACATTTTCGTAATATCATCATACGTGTAATCTCCCATCAGTAACATGTCTTTAAGCTCTCTGTGAAAACCTGCTGGGTCTTTATCATGGCACGGAACTAATTTCTTCATTTCTAACAGTTCTAACTTAGTCAGTGGTGTGTGAACATACACACGCTTCAAGCGTTGGTCCGTACCCATAACTGGGTGCACTTCTCGTAAGGGATTCTGACTTTCAATGCCACCACCGCATTGCATGTGGTACGTTTTTCTTTCTGGAGGCGGAGCGGGAACATATTCGGAGCTTAGAAAGTTGTAATACTTACGTCGTTGCTCTAGAATTATTTGTATTAATTTGGTACTAAAACCTCTCCATCTATCCATGAGTAGTGCTTCTAATGTCTCGTGTAAGGGACCTGGATCAGAATGATGATTTCTGAACTTGATAAGGAGGTGCTGAATCATATATACACCTGCTATTTTCTGCTCTTCTGGGGAAAGGTTCAAGAATGTCTGTACTAACGTGTCATCATTATATACGTCTGGGTTTTCGGCCCATAATACGGCTGACCGGGCTAGTTCCTGTTCGTCCATAGAGTTCAGTACATGGTACCCCACTCGGTCTCGAAGCCTTTTATCAGTTTCCTGGAACTGATGTTCAGAAGAGTTCGGATTTGTTAAAGCAGAGAAAAAACTCTCTTGCTCTCCGGACGGATGCCTTTCCTAAGGTAGGCTCCCCTACCTACATATGCTATGGTATCTGTAGACCTTCCTGGTGCCTCGTGTTCATCTTCCTCCTCGGAGGAAGCTTTGTCACTCTCTTCCTGGTGTGCAGTCAATACTGCCTTTCTAATTTTCTGGTACATACTGGCTATGCAAGCCCCTTTATCGTGCCTTCCGTCTGCTATATTTTGACCCCACTTGGTTAATGCGTCTAATTCACTTTGATCTGTCCCAGGCCTGTCTCGTTCTCTTATCACACAATTTATGAAAAATCGTAATATCTGTGCTTGAATGTCAACTTTCTGTTTATGCATGGCAGCTTTAACGCTTTCGGGGTCTTTCCCTGTCAGTACGAACTTATATAGTCTGTCGAGAATGTCCTGCATTCCTACATAGCATAGCAAGTTATCGGTGGCAGATCTTAATCGGAGTGATGCTAATACCATTAAATCATCTTTTCCGGGTACCGGATCATATCTACAAACTGACATCCTATCTTTGAATGCGTCAAGCCGGGATGAGTAGGGAGACTGGAAAGGATTCTGCGTGTCCCTTAAATGCAATCTGTGTGTAGGTGGCGGGGTCTGGAGACCCGCTGTCGCACCTCCTGAGGCGGATGCTTGGGCATTATCTCTTCGCGGAGTCTGGATTTGGACTTGAATTTGTCGTTTAGTAAGATCAGGTAGGACTGGTTTCGGTAGGTCTGTTTTGAGTGGGGGAAGTGGCGGAGCTTGCGGAACAGTGGGGGTCTGTCGCGGTGCCGGCAGAACCGGATCTGGGGGCGGAGTGCCACCCCCGTCCCTGTCAGTAGGCAGGGCACGAACAGGCAGATTGGTATAAGCTGGTACTACATCCTCTAGATATGAATTCAGGAATATGTCTTTAGTAGTTTTATGCATTACTTTAGTTGGAACTAATGGTGTCGGTAAGTTTTTCGGTATTTCTGATTCAGTTTCAGATGTGCCATCTGCTGCAAGATACATACCGTTTACAAGATTATTTCGGGCACGGTCTATTTGTTCTGTTTTTACTCGGATCCCTTCAGTAACTAATTCGTTTTCTTGCTCTTTATCTGATTCTTTAAGTCTGTCTTCTCTACGGAGTGCTTTGTCAGCACGCTTACGTGATTCCTTACGCCAAAATTCTATGGCGTCCTTCTGAGATTGTCTAGCTTTCTTTTTCCATAATGCTTCTTCTACCCTCATGATGCACTCGGCATCCCACGTTCCGGTAACAGGCCATCTGTGTCTTTCGTCTAGGTGTTTGGTATAATCGGCCCATAAATCTAGATATAATATGGCATCTATGCCGTGTTTTTGATACATAAAATTGCCTGGAGTGTCTCTAGGGGGAATAGGAATTTCTTCCTCCAGTAACCCTTTCCTAGTTCCTATCTGTTTTAACTTGTTAAAGAACGGCATCTTGTTTACTTATTACTGAACACTAGATCTTTATTCCCTAATACGAGTTTACAGCTGGTTGATACAAGAAACACAATAATACACGTTTGAACAGTCACATTCATACCACAACATTAATCACATAAAGAAAACATTGAAGACATAGATAACTAACCCCCTATACTAGATGTACTGCTCAACAGTACGGATACACTGGTGTAACAGTGCAGAAATTCGGAATACTTGATATACTGCTAAACAGTACAGATACACTGCCTAAAAACAGTGCAGACCGGACTTGCGTACCCAAACCCGTCTAGATACGACCCAGCAATGGTACTCACCGGGAAGCACGGAAACAGAAGGCCTCGGAAAACTCGACTGGACTCGACTCGGAAACTTCGGAAAACTTCGGAAAACTTCGGAAAACTTCGGAAAACTGGTGGGCCTCTTCACACCTCGGACCCGGACCTTGCTTCTTTCGGCTGGGCTCTGGTCGGGATCCTCCGCACTCCTCACCGCCTCGTCTGGGCACTGATCGCAGTCTTCGTCACCTCCGTGGGTCAGAGGGGGATGCAGGAAATCCTGCCAGTACACGTGTAGTCCGTCTAACTGATGGCAGGGGACACGGATTGCAACGCACCTTCCGGCGCGTGAGGTGGGGGAGGGGTCCCTGTTCGGGCGCCAAAATGACGTAAATAATTAATTTACTCTCTTAATTTCTATGCAGGTAAGTACTTAATCAATAATAACTCAATCAGAAGGAAAGAAAACAGAGTCCGTGGTGTTAGAGTTTCTAAGGGTTTTATTCCTCATAAAGGAATCAGGATATCATGTTCTGACCACCACAGGGGTGTCAGAAGGGATAGATGAGCGCGCTGAAGTTTATTAACAATACATAGCTTATATACTTGATTTACATCATAAGGTTCAATGTAAGAGGCGTAACAGCTGAGAGAAGACAAGATAACAGTATACACGTGGTACCAATACATCATCAAGAGGCGTAAACTAGGCGTGAACTAGAGGTGTGTGCTAGAAACGTCACTGATAGGTGACGCAAGTGGGTGGCACCAAGGGGTGGTGCTAACAGAATGTTGCAATGTCAGCAGAAAGTCGGAAGCTTGGATGCGCGCGCAGCTGCATGACGTGTGATTGACGGGGTGCAGGGGACTTGACATTTACACTGACGGAAAGAGACAGAAGTCTGGCATGTCAGATCAACTTGTACTTCTATCATATCTGATATCTGATGTTTAGGAACTATACTATCTGGGCGGAAAGGTCTCTAGGGCAGAAGCTATTCTATGCTAACTGTGGATGCGTGTATGAGCGCCTAAGTGTCTACATGTGAAGCGTGGGGCACGGGGCCTTCCATGGAAGCATGGCAACGGAGGCTATGAATTACTTGCATTTAAGACAGGTCGGCCCTTTGGCTCTGCAGCTGGAGAGGATGTTTACAGGACCTAGTAGGCAGGAATGTATTCTCGGGGAGCGGAACAGATAACTCGAAGGTTATAGTCAGTCTTGGCAGAAAGCAGGCTTGAGCTGAGCGCGAGGGGCCGCGCTGAAAGTAGGACAGAGTTCACGGGTACAGAGGTAGCCTGGGCAGAGTCAGGAGCCACAAAAGAGGTTCAGATGGCAGGAATTCAGGGCCTACTCTTGCTAGAGCAGGAAAAATACGAAAAGTGTACTACAAAAAGACGGTGGCATAGCATACTTAGGAACGGACCATATAATCCATTCATGGTGGATCTGAAAGAGGACAAGTTAACGGTGGACGCAAATGTATTTGCGTCTTCATAGCTGGCACAGGAGGGAAGTTACATGCACTTTAAGCTGGTACATGGAGTCGGTGGGGTACGCGCTAGGGAACACATCATGACCAAAATTTAATTTTCCTCAGAATTACAGGTGGCACAACAATCGGGGGTTGCACGGCCACAACTGGTGGCGGTGGTGCCGTAGCACTCTGTGCATAAGGGGGTGGCGAACTCAAGAGATGTGACATTAAAGGATCTTTCTCAAGATCTTCCTTTGCCTCCTGTTCTTTACGCAGTAAAACTGGGTAGCACTTATCTACCGCTAATTTCCTAATTCTATGCATTTGTTCGCTCTCTTGCTCTTCCTCATTATCCCTAAACGCAAGAGCGGCTTGTACCATTGACATACCTCGTTCTCGTTTATTTTTCTTCGCTAACTTCATTTCTTTCTGTTTGGCTTCTTTGCGCCATATGCGAAAAGAGTCAAACATTGCCGGTCGGGCTTTCTTCTTAAAAAGCCTAAACTCAAGATTATCCAAAATCTGTGTCAAAACTACCGTATTGGGGCCATTTTAAAACACCATCTTTTCTGGTGTAACGGATCCATATTTCATTATATGCAATGGGGCCTATGCCGTGTTTCACATATAGTTCGTAGGTTGGAGTTCCAATCGGAGGAACCAGACACGAGTCCTCCAATCGGGGAATCCCTATTACAACCAAGACAAAACAAATTTCCAAGTCTGCTAAGACCAGGCATCTTCGCTCCCTAGTCTAGCTTCAAACTTCAAAGGATTATCAAATACGATAGTCTCGTGAATACACGAGTCCTTCGGTTTTGGCACTTGCAAGTTCCAAACTAAGCGATCCTCGAAGGGATACCAAACAAAACTAAGGACTGGGAGGCGCTCCACTTATACTTAACTGAGGTATCGATGACGTGACCAGAAGACTCGTCTATCGTTTCGCTCTACCAATCATCAAGGGTCCAAAACAGGGCGATAGTCAGGGCAGCAGTCCTTCGTAGCCGTCGGGAAGTGGGAAACCTCGCAGCAAAGACTTTCGGACCACCTCGACATACAGGGGTCAATGAAGTTGTTGGCCGTCCTCCAGAATTTTCACACGAAGCTCCTCACGAACCTCTGGCTTGGACCGGTACCGCTGAAATCGCCCCACGGTGGGCGCCAACTGAAGTACCGGGTTTTTAAGAACCCAGCGGTGCCAGGGAACAACACCCAAAGACTTCGAGTCCTTCCTGTTTCAGACTACAGAAACACAGAGTCTTCCTGGTGAAGTCAAAGATCGTATTTATTGGCTGCAGCCAGTAACAGGCATCCTAGAAGTACAACAGCATGTATGTTCTCAGGAGACTGCTCAATCTTGCAAAGCCAGCCTTCTCCTTTTGTACGAAATATTATGCTTAAGGCAAACATTCCTTATTTTACAGTTGACCATTCACATATTTTCGCTTCAAAGAAAAAGCAGAGTCATGATGACAAGCCCACATTTCAGTTTGTCCAGCCCGTAATCAATTACCCGGCAAAGCTCAGTATTTTCATCAGATATCGACGGACCCCCAATAAAAACTGGCACCTCCTCCTAGTAAAGCAAGCCATAAAGCAAGAAACAGAGACAGGTGTGTGTAAGATTAGGCATGGTTTGTGTGCGATGAAAGGTTTACGATATGTTGTGCCTTGATACTCATCTCGCTCGGCCACTGGGAAAGGCACTGGCCGGACAGGTTTGGCTTCGTGCAGAATAGTCAGCTTGCCCGGGTCACAGAGGAGTCAGCAAAGGTGTACATGTCCTTCGGACTCGATTTTGGCTTTTGTCACTTGGCTATGTGAGGGCAATCACAAAATGGCTGCCGTTCACAAAATGGAACCCGAGGGTTCAAAACGGAAATGTTGATTTCAGGGTGATTTCGTCACTCGATCATGACGAAAATGCTTATGCATAGTATTTAAACCATTACCGGTCTGCCGGTACCCAAATTGTCATGATTCGAGGATGTTTATGACACGGGTCCAGAATTTTCAGTACCACACTGCTACAGGCGCCGGGGAGAAGGGTGGGCGATATGAATGTCAGCAGCCCTACATGCCAAGAACAGATGCATACTGGTAAGTAGCATATTCGGTTCGAGGCATGTGGGCTGCTGAATTCATATCTGTGCATAGATTGCATAGCAGTCCCCCCTGTTAGCGGCGGCTGCCCGTACCAGCTGCAGCAGTCTGAAAAAGAGTTTTGAGAACAGCCTGTCCTACAGCTGCCTGCTGTTTAGAATGCACATCTACGCAGTAGTGTTTTGTAAATGTATGTGTGGTGGACCAAGTGGCTGCCTTACATATCTCTTCTAAAGGAATATTCCCTAGGAAAGCCATGGATGCTCCTAACTTACGTGTGGAGTGTGCTCATGGTGGAATGGTTAGTGTGCGTTTAGCCTTGGCATAGCAAATCTGTATACATTTAACAATCCACCTGGCTATCCCTGCCTTGGAAATGGGGTTGCCTTTGTGTTGTGGAGAAAAAGCAACGAAAAGCTGTTTTGTTTTTCTGAAATCCTTCGTTCTGTCTATATAGTACATTAGAGCCCTTTTGACATCCAAAGTGTGTAGGGATCTCTCTGTGACATTTTCCGGATTGGGAAAGAAAACTGGCAGTTCTATGGTCTGGTTCATGTGGAACTGCGAAATCACTTTAGGCATAAATGTAGGGTTGGTGCGTAGTACCACCCTATTTGCGTGGATCTGGGTGAATGGCTCTTGGATGGTGAGTGCCTGGAGTTCACTAACTCTCCTGAGCGAGGTAATGGCCACTAGGAAAGCAACTTTCCAAGTCAGAAATAGAAGCTCACAAGAGTGTAGAGGTTCAAAAGGTGCTCCCATTAGCCTGGTGAGGACTACATTTAGGTTCCAAACTGGTGGCGGTGGGTGTCTGGGAGGGATCACTCCTTTAAGTCCCTCCAGAAAAGCTTTAATGGCAGGCACTCTGAATAAGGAGAGGTGCTGCCTGTTCTGAAGATAGGCTGCTATGGCGGATAAATGTATGCAAATGGAACTGTACGCTAGATTACATCTGTATAGATGCAACAAATAACAGATGATGTTCTGAATGGATGCATCCAGTGGGTTAATGTCATTGTTGGCACAATATACGACAAACCT
The DNA here is from genome assembly GCF_964261635.1 of Lissotriton helveticus. NCBI lineage: Eukaryota > Metazoa > Chordata > Amphibia > Caudata > Salamandridae > Lissotriton > Lissotriton helveticus. The sequence continues at coordinate 424,171,950 of NC_136058.1, forward strand.
CTTCCATTTAGCCGCATAGCATGCTCTGGTTGTGGGCCGTCTTGCCTCCTTGATGATATTCATACATTCTGGCGGCAAGTTGAGGTAGCCAAATTCTAGGACTTCAGGAGCCAGATCGCCAGGTTGAGCTGTTGCGGATCTGGATGCTGAATGTCTTCATGGTTCTGCGTCAAAAGCCTGTGTGTGAGGCGTAGCCGTTGATGCGGTACCACGGATGGTTCCAGAAACGTGGTGTACCATGGTTGGCGTGCCCACATTGGAGCAACCAGGATGAGGGTCATCGAGTGTTGCCGTAGTTTGCGTGCCACCAGCGGTATCAGAGGTGCTGGGGGAAAAGCGTACGCAAATTTGCCTGACCAGTTCATCCATATCGCATTGCCGTGCGACTGTGGGTGTGGGAACCTGCTTGCGAAGTGTTGGCATTTTGCGTTTTCCTTTGTGGCGAACAGGTCTATCTGTGGATGACCCCATTGCTGGAAGTACGGTTGGAGTACTGATGGATGTATCTCCCACTCGTGCATCTGGTGGCTGTGCCTGCTGAGCAGGTCGGCCATCTGGTTGTCCTTGCCCGGGAGGTGTTCTGCCATGAGGAACATGCTCCTCTGAATGGCCCACTTCCACATGCTCTGAGCCAGGTGAGACAACTGTGGAGAGTGTGTTCCTCCCTGCTTCTGTATGTAGTACATTGCAGTCATGTTGTCCATCCGGATCAACACGACTTTGTTGCAGAGATGTACTTTGAAAGCCTTTATTGCCATGAAGATTGCCATCAGCTCTAGAAGGTTGATGTGCATCTTCTTCTGCTGTGTCGTCCATAGTCCCTGCACTGTGTAATGGAGTACAAGAGCTCCCCATCCCTGGAGAGACGCGTCCGTTGTCAGTATTATCTGAGGTACAGGCTCTTGAAACGGTTGGCCCTTGCAAAGGTTTCGTGGATTCCACCAATGCAGAGAGTTGTATGCCCGACCGCTCACCAACACTAGGTCTTTCAATTGCCCTTGAGCCTAGTTCCACAGACGTGTAAAGCACTCCTGAAGCGGGCGCATATGTAGACTCGCGTGCGGGACTATGAAGATGCAGGAGGCCATCATGCCTATCAACTGCATGAACACTCGCGCCTGAAGGGAGCGTTGAGGTCTGAATTTTTGTATCAGCGATTGCATGCTGTTGATCCTCACTGAATTTGGCTGAGCAGTGGCTGCCAGAGTGTCTATTGCCGCACCCAGGTACTGCCGTACGTGGGCGGGTTGAAGATGTGATTTTGTGTAATTCAGTGAGAATCCCAGATCGTGGAGGAGGCAAATAGTGTGGGACATGTGGGTGGCACACAGCTGGGCTGACTTTGCTTGAATAAGCCAGTCGTCCAGATTAGGGTAGACATGCATGTGCTGTCTTCTAAGGTGTGCCGCCACTGTCGCCAGACACTTGGTGAATACTCTGGGCGCCGTCGTCACTCCAAAGGGGAGGACCTTGAACTGGTAGTGTTGATCGTGAATGGTGAACCTGAGATACTTTCTGTATGAGGGGTGTATGGGTATGTGGAAGTACGCATCTTTGAGATCCAGTGTTGCAAGGAAATCTCCCTGACTTAACAGCGGTAGGACTTGCTGTAAGGTGAGCATGTGAAAATGCTCCGACAGAATGTATTGGTTCAGTGGTCTTAGGTCGAGTATGGGCCTGAGAGACCCATCCTTTTTTGGAATTAAGAAGTACAGAGAGTACACCCTCGACCCTTGTTCCGCTAGAGGCACAAGCTCCATGGCTCCTTTTTGCAGCATACTGCCTACCTCTTGCTGCAATAAGTGTAAGTGCTCTGCGGGCATAGGACGGTGTCTTGGAGGTATGTTGGGTGGAGTGGCTGTAAGCTCTAGACAATAACCGTACTGTACAATATCTCTTACCTACCTGTCTGTGGTGATGGATTTCCATACAGACAGGAACTGTTGTAGTCTCCCCCCGACAGGTGTTAGATGGTCGGGGGGGAGTGGCAAGGCGTCACTGTTTGGTATTGGCAGAGGATCTGGAGTTGTTGTTTCTTCTTCCTCTGCCTTTGATGTTATTGCCTCTATATCCACCTCTGGGAGTCTTATTGTAGGTGGGTTGTGTACCTCCCTTGCTGTATTGCGTTTGCTGGGTGTTTTGGCCCCTTGACAATCCTCTGTTATTGGATCGACGAAAGGAACCACCCCGAAACTGCTGCGACTGCAGAGCCCCCATGGACTTTGCAGTTTCTGTGTAATTTTTTATCTTTTCTAGTGTGGCATCAACCTCTGGGCCAAACAAGAAGTCAGTGTTAACTGGTTGATTAAGAATGGTGGTCTGTATTTCTGGTTTGAAACCAGATATTCTCAACCAAGCATGTCGCCTTAGCATGACGCTAGTGTATATAGCCCTACCTGCAGTGTCAGCAGTGTCGAATGCACACTTGATGGAAGCGTTGGAGATTAGCTTCCCTTCTTGAACCAACAGTTCTGCTCCTTCTTTGAATTGGTCTGGGAGGTGCTGCAATAATGTCTCTAGAGTATCGTAGTGGGCCCTATCATATCTGGCGAGAAGCGCCTGAGTATTAGCAATGCGCCAGATGTTCGCAGCTTGTGCTGCCACTCTTTTGCCAGATGTTTCCAGTATCTTTGACTCCTTATCTGGTCGGAGGCGCATCTCCTGTTGTTTGCGAGTTCGCCCTCTTTCTTGCATTAGCAACCACCATAGAATCTAAAGGCAATTGTCCTTTAATATAGGCAGGATCCACGGGTGCAGCCCTATACTTCTTTTCTATCCTTGGATTAACTACCCCTGCTCTAGTATTTTCTTTGAAAATGTCCTTGGCGTTTTTAAGAACACCCATGAGCATTGGTAGCGTCTTTACACTTCTTTCGGAAGTTGAGAATATGTCCACAAGGAAGTCCACTTCCACAGTATCACTATGTAGTTCAACGTCATGATTTAACGCAGATCTTTCAATTAGAGCGTTGAAAGCTGTAGTGTCTTCAGTCGGAGACGTTTTGACACTGTAGGCCGTAGTATCAGGGTCATGTTGCGGGTCACCCAGGTCAACAGGGTCTGCCCATGTTCGGTTTGGATCATCACGATCAATGTCCATCACATCGCCATCACCTTGATTATCATCGTCACCCGCCCCTGCATCTGAGTATGTAGGGGAAAAGGATTGAGGCTCCTGCACATATGGCTGCAAGTGTTCGACCATCACCGGTGACGCAGGTGATCCCCTTTTCTTCTTTAGAGGAATTGTGAAAGACTCCATGGGCTTTTCGGGGACTATCCTCCTTTTGAAGAGAGACAGCCTTCCTGTTTCCGAGTCTATGAACTGTCTCGGTTCCCGTTCCTCGGACTCATTCGTAGGCCTTTGGGTGAATACGGGTTTGTTTGTGACGCCGATGCACTGTTTCGGCTCGAACATCTTCGGCCGCACTGCTGGTGGTAAACCGTATTTTATTGGCGCCGACGTTGCAAGCGTGGTGACCAACTTGGTAGTGGCGGCTTTCTTCAGTACTGACGTCGAAGCCTTTCTGATTCTTTGAATCGACTCCGTGACGTGTAGGGCCATGACTTGAGCGTTATCCGCTGCTTGTGCCGTGTCGGCCTCTGACGTGGAACCGACGTTTGTCTCCGGTCCCGTCATAGATGGAGGATTGGTGCTTCGATTCGATTCGAGCTGCGTAGCGGCTCCCTTCGGCGCCGACGTCTTCGACTCAACGACCTTCACCTTGGCCTTAGGCGCCCCGCTACTCGAGTCGAGGGCCTTCTGGAAGCTCCCCGCATCGAAGTCCCTCATCTGTTTCATCGGCCCCGAGGGCTTCGAGGCCTTGGCGCCGACTAGAGCCAGTTGCACTTTCGTTTTCGTTTTCGACTGTGCTGGCTTGGGTTTCGTTTTGCTGAGATCAACCAAAGTTGGTTTTGAAACCGATGGCTCAATTAAAGTGTTCGAAGCCGGGCCTTTTTGCGGGGCTGTTGAACTTGAAGGTAGATCTTGGGTAAGGCCGTGTGGCGATCCCTCGACCTGAGCCGTATTGATATTATGTCCATCGGCCACTGTATTGATGGTTGGGCCTAGCTCATCTGAGCTATCTTCCTCGGCCCCAAGGGCCTGAACGTCGACGTCTCCTACCTCGCTGTCGACTTCATAATTCTCCTCTTCTTTCAGATATTCCTCTTCATCGGCCTCATAGTCGGATCCATGCGTGGATCCTTGCTCTGATGGTTCATCTTGGTCCTGGATCTCGACGACTTCTTCGTCTTCTGTCCCGAAGATATTATCTGGTTCCGGCGCCGGCCTCTTCGACTCCAGTCGAGCCGTGCGTCGGTTCCGAAGAGTTTTCTTTGATCTAAACCGGGCACAGGCCATACATTGGTCTTCATTGTGGTCCGGTGACAAGCATTTGTTGCACACGGGGTGGATGTCGTTGTGTGCATATTTGGCGTTACAAAGCGGACACCTTTTGAAAAGGCCTCGACTCTCCATCGTCGATGAAACTCGATGCGAGAGGTGAAGGAAGCCGTCCGAAAGTCGGTGTCCTGTAGATAAATGTTATTGATACCGATCGAAACGATACCGACGCACGCGAAAGCCTTTTGGCTTTGTGAATACATTTCCTAACTTGAGCTAAGATTTGAACATCTGAACCCAATGGCGGAAAAAAACAATCTAAAGATGGAGAGGATGCCCATGCGCACTGTAGTCCAGGGGAGGAGCCACCTATCTCATGATACTTCGAAGACTCTTCCAGGACAACAATGTGAAATCATCCGGACCCAACACTAGGCGGGAATCTATGCACAGATATGAATTCAGCAGCCCACATGCCTCGAACCTAACAGCCATGCCTCCACCCCAGGGGGGGCCCTCCTCTTAGACAGGTCTGTGACAGGTCTGTAGTACACAGACCCACCTTGCGCTTCAAATCGAGTTCATACAGTGGGACGATATGCAAACAGTCAAGACCTGACTTGTAAAGGACATGTGTGTACTCACTAAGTTGTTTCAATTCTGCATCCCTGGATAAAGAAGAACTCATTATTCACACATCCGGCCTTCACACAGCATATATATGTAAAAACAGCTTGTGTACTTTTACACAATGTCACATAGATTTCCTTGCGGAAATGTGCCCTGACTTGTGATACTACTAGCAGAGGAGTAAACAAGGTGCCAGGGGCCCGAATGCAAGAAAGGAGAATGCATCACTCCATCCCTCCATGTCCTAGTTTGGTAACAAAAATCAGCAATAAGTAGAGGGCAACAGGCCCTTAATACTGCTGAGCCCCGGTGCCACTGCACCTGCTTCACTCCTGATAGCTATGTCTCTGGGTACTGCGCACAGTGCATATTGCGATCCCACATGAAATAGATTGGAGAACACATTAATTAAATCCATAAACATATACAGTGAAAGGGAATTATTTACAAAAGGTTTGCGCACGGGCTCCGCCTTTAGTGTGCTGCAATTAAAATGCATGAGGGACTGTTTTACAACACAAAAGAATAAATGCATTGACGTATAATCCGCTTCTCATAAATGCAGTCCATCTATCTATCTATCTATCTATCGCACTCACTCTCTATATCTATCGCACTCACTCTCTCTATCTGTCTATCTATCACACTCACTGCCTCTATCTATCTATCTATCTATCGCACTCACTCTCTCTATCTATCTATCTATCTATCTATCTATGTATCTATCTATCTATCTATCTATCTATCTATCTATCTATCTATCTATCTATCTATCGCACTCCCTATCTCTATTTATCTATCGCACTCACTCGCTCTATCTATCTATCTATCGCACTCACTCTCTCTAACTATCTATCTATCGCACTCACTCTCTCTATCTATCTATCTATCTATCGCACTCACTCTCTCTATCTATCTATCTATCTATCTATCTATCTATGTATCTATCTATCTATCTATCTATCTATCTATCTATCTATCTATCTATCTATCGCACTCCCTATCTCTATCTATCTATCGCACTCACTCGCTCTATCTATCTATCTATCGCACTCACTCTCTCTAACTATCTATCTATCGCACTCACTCTCTCTATCTATCTATCTATCTATCTATTGCACTCACTCTCTCTCTCTATCTATCTATCTATCGCACTCACTCTCTCTATCCATCTATCTATCGCACTCACTCTCTCTATCCATCTATCTATCGCACTCACTCTATCTATCTATCGCACTCACTCTCTCTATCTATCTATCGCACTCACTCTCTCTATCTATCTATCTATCTATCTATCTATCGCACTCACTCTCTCTAACGCATCACCACAACATCACTCAGCACCACAACAGCATCACTCAGGGGCACCACAGCATCACTCAGGGGCACCACAACATCCCTATACGCTGCCACAGCATCACTGAACGCCACAGCATCACTCGTTCGCCATCACAACATCACTCAGCGCCACCACAGCATCAATCTGTGCAACCATTCAACAACAACTGGTTCAAATATGTTCTCTCAATGTTTCAAGCTTTATTACAAATGTCTCAAAAATATGTTAATATTTCACTTCTGTTCCTGGATTTTCGTCACAATAAAATACACTGAACATAATCTTCACAAAAGTTATTTACAAAAGTTTAAGCTATTGCTATTATAAATTACAATAACTTTTATTTAAGTATTAATTCAAAAACAAAAATAAAAACCATTGTTATTTGTAATAGCAATATATCTAAGTCACGTAAATACAACACATATTGCATTACAAATGCTATAGGTGTCACATTTGCAAAAGTTATAACTATTGGCATTGTAAATGACAAAGCTATTAATTTAGCTATTTTCAAAACCAACACAGAAATAAAAAATTTGTCATTTACAATACCAATAGCTCAAACTATCCTAATGCGAGACCTATTGCATTGCAAATGCTTGTTAACTACAGCCTTAGACACTTTGGGTCTAACTACAGGAGAGTCTTGTAACTATATCATATACTGTCATCATTTTCAGATATTGGCATCCACATTGGAATTTACCCGCTTTACCTGTTCTCTCGGCAGGCGTCTACTTTTAGCATTCGCCCACAGGATACAGAAGTTTGTCATTGGTAAGCGTTCGATCAGCCTACTCCTTTGAGTGATATATCCTTTCACACAGGCTTTCAGTAGCACGCAGTTGTTTACATGGGGGTAGGAGACACTAAATTTTTGGGGGGGGGACAGGGACACCCTTGTGGACTTTCCAGTAACCCTATACAAATTGCCCATTGTGCGAGACCGTACGCGCGTTAAACGTATACAATCGCATAGTTATGAAGAGAAATGTTGAGAAAGGCAGGCAAGTAGTCACAGTCTGCAAGTATGCTTTATTTTTATTTACATTCACAATAAAGAACAAATGGGAAAAAAATATGTATATGAATCTTGCATCTTCATGCACCAAGAAAACAAAGGCGGGACAAAAAAAGGAATAATAAACTAAACGCTCGTAGCGACATTCCTACATCTCAAAATGCAATATGACAAATTAGAAATTGTTTTTCTTGCTGCAGGAATCTGTTTTAAAATTATGAACTTTATTTTGAAAAGCCAAATAATTTCTTGCGCCGTTCATTGCAGAGGACAAATTCTTTCGCTATTCTATGCAGGTCAACTGAGTCCATCATCTCTTTATGTATGTTGCATTGTTTTAAAAAAAATGCTTTTCTTCTGGGGAAACATTTTTTGAGTGCAACTTGCTTCAAACATATAATAGAAAGCCGCCTATTGGATAACTTGTGTTATTCTCCAATGAAGCGGCCTTGGGGTTCCGGTGATATTTACACCCCCCCACCTGGCCTCGATGCAACTGTAATGTTGTAACCTATGGGATTGGAGGGAGGGGGGGAGAGGTTATGCTTGTGCATGTCAGTGTGTGGATAGAGTCTATTAATCTCTTCAATCAATAGACCAAATTATATGTAAATGGCACCAGAAACTATGAATCGAATTTTATTGCACAACATCCAGCGCCTGGTGTTCAGTATAGCGACTTCAGAAGGATGAAATGCTGAGTCCGCAGTGATATGTACATCAGCACATATATAACTTAGATGGCAGCAGTAAGTCTTTTGTCGTTTATGTTAGGCCCATAATACATGAGTGCTCACCCAGTTAAACAGCACTGAGATTGTGCAATGATGAGAAGATCTAAGCCGACACAGCTCCTTCTTTCAGCAGCGCACTGGTTGCATTGCATAATTGTGTTATGTTGTGTAATGTCATTGCTGTACAGCTCACTGGAGCCCCCATACACCCGCGAAGACCCCATTTCCACCTCTCCCCCCCCACCCGCCTGCGCCCGTAATGCCGGCCGTGACTGCATATTTTTCTAAACTGCATCCCCAGGTCTGATTTAACAAGGCTAAAGATATCCTGAACTCTGAAGGTATTGTCTGCACTGAATATTTTGAAAGCAGGAATACTTAGACTGGCTCGGAGCGATTATTGAGAAAATAATGGTGCTGCTGAACCGGAGGAGAGAGTTGAATCGGCCGCTGCGCGCCTACAATATTTCACCAACCCAGGCACGTGACCACAAAGCCTGCACCAGCCTAAGTGCCCCAATGAGAGGTGGCACACGGACGGTACTGCAATGTCTGGAATTACCTTCCTTTATTATGGTTGTCATTATTACTAGTGATAACTGGTAATTCCCCAATCCCCACCTTCCCTGCTACCCCTCGTCCCACCCACCCCCATCCCTAGCTAAACGTGTGTTGGAGAGGTGCTTGTAATGTGTGGAATAAATTATTGGCCAGGGATGATTACGGGACTTTTTACGATTATCACAACTTTGTGTTAACTAATAATTTACACTTGTCGGACCACTGATTAATAAAATGCAATCGGGCCTAGAATGAATAATACACATGCAAACACATGCTATTGACGTTAGTTTCTGCGTGTATATGCATGTATCTGTGTGTGCATTTATATTTTTCGAAAGGGCTGTCATGGCTGCCCTGAAATTTGGCAGATGGCAAATGTTTTCGTGAGGCCTATTTGGAATGGGGGGATCTGATGCAGACAGAGCACTTGCCCCTTTTCTGCTGTTAGCAAAATGATTGTAAGGATATTTACAATCATTGACCCTTTGTGAAATCCAAGGTCACAGCGTTGGGCACAGATGTGTGCAGACGGACAGGTACTCTTGAGCTACAGAAGGGCCCGAGAGAAGCGAGGCAGAGCTGAAGAGAGAGACGCAGAGGACCAAGAGAAGGATCTTTGTAGATCAAAGGGCAAGCAGAGTTTGGAGACAGAAGTCAAGAGGATGGAAAGGAGTGTGGGGGAGCTGCGTTCAGAGAGAGAAATCACAAGGAGGTGTGAAGAGAGCACAACTGGGCTCTGAGGAGGTGAAATGAAAAAAGGACCAGCGTGCTGGTGAGGGGCCCCGAAGAGAGTGCCATGAATCAATAGTGCGCTTTCCCTGCCGAATCTCTGTATGTAATGGCAGGCCTCGTGAATGCATTTCTGTGCATCCGACCAAATGATTGCACTCAGGTTATTACATGAAGATAACTGTGTTTTGACTCTATCCTGCATTAAGCAGCCCGTGGGGGAAATGAGCAGTTATTTTTGCATGGCAATGTCACCGGCACATTTTGGTATTCCCTTCAGCCATTAGCAGGGCAAGTAAGGTTCGCTTGCTGTGCTCGCTCGCCATAGTGCACTCACCCCCACCACTTTCAAACGTCACCAGGCGCCCCTGGCAACGTAGAGTAACAGCCCTTGCCCCTACGTCAGTCGCTTCAATGGGATGGGTACTCGCAGGAGGGAGCTCACACTTGGTGGGAGTTGCTGCTGCTGCAGCCCTTCCGTCTTCAAGCCGGCACCAGACACGGGGCCAGGAGTCCGAGGCCAGCAAATCAACCAGAGCAGCTGAGGTGAAAACTAAAGAATTCAGGGGTGCTGCGCCACACAAAGAGTTCAAAAGGGCAGAGGCCTCTGACGTCACCTCATGCTGTGACTGTCGCATCATTGGCGGCTCACAGACAGGTAACTGGAGAGGCGCAAGGTCAAGTGCAGGGCCATTAGGTCACGCAATGGCCTGCCAATCTTCCTCTCAGGAGGTAGATGGGAAATTTGTTTGACCCCTCGTCCCCCCCACCCTTGTCCCCTGTGTCCCCCCCACTCCAAAATCTGGGGGGATATGTCGCCCGCGCCCCCCACAGTTCCTACGTTCATGGTTGTTTACTATTACAGATTTTACTTGCTAGTTATTTCACGCGACTTTCCCCTACACGGACAGTTTGGATACAATTAGGAGCAGGTACTTCCCCACGCATTCAATCAATCAATCAATCAATCAATCAGGGGATTTGTAGAGCACGCTACTCACCCAGGTCTCAAGGCGCTGAGGGGAGGGGGTGCCGCTCCTGCTCAAGAGCCAGGTCTTGAGGAGTCTTCTGAAGGTCAGCAGGTCCTGGGTCCGCCGTAGATGGATGGGGAGGGTGTTCCAGGTCTTGGCGGCGAGGAAGGAGAAGGATCTGCCGCCGCAGGTCGTTCGTTGGATGCGGGGGACAGAAGCGAGGGTTATGGAGTGCTTTGTGTGTGTGGGTGAGGAGCTTGAAGGGGATCCTCTTGATGACTGGGAGCCAGTGCAGGTCTCTCAGGTGAGGGGTGATGTGGCTGCGGCGGGGGACGTTGACGATCGGTCGGGCGGAGGCGTTTTGGATGCGTTGTAGTCGTCGTAGGTGTTTGACTGGGATTCCTGCATAGAGTGCGTTGCCATAGTGCAGTCTGCTGCTGACGAGGGCCTGTGTCACCGTTCTTCTTGTATTTCACTGTGGCACTCGAACACTTGTTCACATTGACAACTTTTATTCACTATGCATGGTCCTTAGTTGATATCCACAGATCTTGCATATACTCACCACAGTGAGCGACGGCAACACTTCACAAAACCCTTTAACCTTGAGCATTTTCTTTCGCTAGCATGTCGGTTTTGCATGTACCACAACAGTTTTAAAACTCAAACACTTTTGGGCAATAATTAGTGTCACTTTTAAACAACAATGTTGTTGAGATGACCTCCTCTGCACACATATAATATACATTAGTGTGTTATTCATTTGTTTTCAGATGTGCCCCTGAAGAAGGGACCCTGGGGTCCCGAAATGCATTGGGCTGATTCTTCACAGATCTGCTAAAACTCCTCTACATCAAATTTATTGTTTGCAAAAAGTATTGTTTAGTTTGAATTGTTTTTGGAAATTGTGAAACTAGTAGTGGAGATGCTATCCACTTAAAATGCTTACACACAAATAACTTTTACATGTAACTCTTGTTTATGTATCATTGTGTACATGTTACATGGTTAATACAATTTTGAAGAAAGAACATTTATGGTTTATTTTGTGTACATACAGACTTTGGGTTGAATAATTGTTTCATTGACTTTGGCAACTGCTACAGCTATAGTGCTACCCACTCAGGGATTATTCCCTGTTCCCTACCATTGCGATTTCCGCCACATAAAAATGTATTCTTGTACACCTCTTCAGCCAGATTATCAGAGCCTATATCAAATTGTGTACCCCTGATTGGCTCTGTCAACATATAGTCTAAAGATCTTGAGTTACTGTATCTAGATGATATGCCAGACCTCTTGGCTTTGTCAATGCTTGTTTAGGCATTAACTTTCTCATGGGATATAAATGGTGATGTGCATCCTGTCAGTAGTAGCTTTGTTGAAGATGAGGAATGATGAAAGGCTGCCATGAACTGATAGTGATTGCATGAAAGGAGGGCCGCATGTGAACATAGATGAAGCTGCTGACAACATGTGAGCCCTTAGTGCCTGCTTTGATGATGGTTCTTATATCCTCACTAGAATAGGAGCTCACGACCGGAAGGTTGAGCACAGTCCCCTGGGAGAGGTGCATTTGCTCGCTGAGCCATCTCACCAGAATAGGATCCCGTGACCGGAAGGTTGAGCACAGTCCCCTGGGATAGGTGCATTTGCTCGCTGAGCCATCTCACTAGAACAGGAGCCAGTGACCGGAAGGTTGAGCACAGTCCCCTGGGATAGGTGCATTTGCTTGCTGAGCCATCTCACCAGAATAGGATCCCGTGACCGGAAGGTTGAGCACAGTCCCATGGGATGGGTGCATTTGCTCGCTGAGCCATCTCACTACAACAGGAGCCAGTGACCGGAAGGTTGAGCACAGTCCCCGGGGATAGGTGCATTTGCTCGCTGAGCCATCTCACTAGAACAGGAGCCAGTGACCGGAAGGTTGAGCACAGTCCCCTGGGATAGGTGCATTTGCTCGCTGAGCCATCTCACCAGAATAGGATCCCGTGACCGGAAGGTTGAGAACAGTCCCCTGGGATGGGTGCATTTGCTCGCTGAGCAATCTCACCAGAATAGGAGCCTGTGACCGGAAGGTTGAGCACAGTCCCCTGGGATGGGTGCATTTGCTCGCTGAGCCATCTCACCAGAACAGGAGCCCGTGAGCAGAAGGTTGAGCACAGTCCCCTGGGATAGGTGCATTTGCTCGCTGAGCAATCTCACCAGGATAGGAGCCAGTGACTGGAAGGTTGAGCACAGACAGGTGCATTTGCTCGCTGAGCCATCTCACCAGAACAGGAGCCTGTGACCGGAAGGTTGAGCACAGTCCCCTGGGATAGGTGCATTTGCTCGCTGAGCCATCTCACCAGAACAGGAGCCCGTGACCGGAAGGTTGAGCACAGTCCCCTGGGATGGGTGCCTTTGCTCACTGAGCCATCTCACTAGAGCAGACGTCTGAACCTAACATGGTCTCGGTGAGAATGATGTAACCCCCCCCCCACCTTCCCAAGGACATTCCTACTGGACTCACCTGAGCTCCTTGAGGCGGCTCTGTGGATCCCTCAGCGCCGCGTACAGCACGGATACCTCTGGCTCCCGCTTCTTCTTGAAGTAGGTGTAGAAATAAGGTGGTAAAACCTCATCCACCATCTCACAGTCGCTGAATCTGCGGAAGAAAGAGCAGCCATTTAATTTTAATTTAATTTAATTTTAAAAGTTTTATACAGCGCTGGCTAGACCCGGAGGTATCAGAGCGCTTTACATTAGCTTCAGATCACAGTTGCAGGTTACATCGTTACAAAGGTTACATAGTTCTTAGAGCATGGCAACATAGTTACTTGTAAGGTTCAGATAAACAATAAGCACAAATACGTAAGGGGAAAAGGAGGTACGGTGAGAGATTCAGGGGGGGTTGGAGTAGGGGAAATAGACAGATAATGAAGGTGGGAAAGAGAAAGGCAGGGGAGGGTGAGAGTCACAACAAGGGGAGAGGAGGGGAAGGGTGACGGGGACAAAAACCGATAGACGAGTCAAGGCAATGTCCAAAGTCCAGTAAGCTGTGATCCCAGGCGGAGTGGTATCACTTCCAAATCTCTATTGCGAGAGGCTCCCTTTACGCAGTGGACTCTCTCAGAGGGGTCTCTGAGACTACAAGGCCTACATACTGGATCCTTCCCCAAAAAGGGGAGAGGGAGTGCTTTGGCAAGGGGTGCCATACCATACCTCAGCTGTGAGTGGCTCCCTTAGTGCAGTGGACTCACTCAGCGGGTTCGCTGAGACTCCAGAGTATAAATATTGGATCTTTCCCCAACAAGGGGAGAAGGAGTGCTTTGTCAAAGGGCACAAAGGACAGGCGGGAGGCAGAGTAGAAGGCAAGGGGAGAGATTCAGGGGAGAGATTCAGGGGAGAGAGGATAGGACCTAGGGAAGAGACAATAAGGAGAGACGAAATTAAGTCTGCCTAAAGGCCGAGTGGGTAGGTGACGACCAAGGAGGGAATCCACGGCCCATCTCCCCTATAGCTAAACCAAGTAGCTCCATCGGGCATCAGACAAAATAGTTCAGTCTCAAAACATTTAGAGAGGAGGGAGGAGAGACATAAATAGAGGGAGGATGCGGTAGGAGACAATAGGAGAGACGACAGGAAGTGCAACAATGTGGTTCAACAATATACTAGAAGAGAATCAACAAGTAAACATTAAGTAAAGCAATCAGTAATACAATTAGGGGAGGAGTGAAAGGCGAGAGAAAGTAGTGGGGGGTAGGGGATGAGAGGGAGTGAGGATAAGGGAAGAGACAACCATAGAGAGGAAAGGAAGTCTGTCTAAGGTTCACAGAAAAACAGGGTGGGGAACAAAGGGCATATGAGGGCTGAGGACAAAGGACAGAAGCTGGAAAGAGTAGGAGCAGAGAGGGGGGAAGGTTGCACGAGGTGCATAAGGTTTGAACAGAGGCACGTATCTCCTGCCTGGGGGCTGTATTGTTGGGACCATGTTTAGATAGAGAAAGGTCCTGGGTGGGGGAAGGGAAATTGGGAGGAGGCGTATTGGGCAAAGAAAGAGAGGTAAGTCGGATAGTCACGTGAGCAGTCAAGGGAGGGCAGTGAGTTGAAGCTGTGGAGGGAGAGACGTGGAAAGGGAGGAGTAGAAGGACGCAGTGATTGGGAAAGGGTAAGGGGAGGATTCGTCAGAGGAGAAGAAAAAAGAGGGGAATGTGGTCACAAGATGATATGAGAGAAAGAGGCCAGAGACATGAGAATATGAGTCATGCAGGTAGGTACGAAGGAAGCGGTAGTCAGACGGAGTTAGGAGGTAGTGGAAGAGACAGTAGTTGGTAGGTAGAAGGCAAAAGTTATCGGACGTGCGTTAGATTTTGTCAAACAATTTTGTAGGGCCTGCCGTAGACAATCAGCAATACTGCTTTACATGATTGCTTGTGAACAAAGTAAAAAACATAGACCTAAGCAAAAAGATCGAATAAAATTCCAAGTCAATATATGAAGCATGGACCAGGGATCTCAAGGTGAGATAAACAGAGGTACTAGACGGTAAACAACAAAAAAGGACAAGGTAAATAATAATAATAATAATAATAATAATATAAGCAAGTAGGTAGTAAGCTCCTTCCTGCTATAAACACTCTCTGTTGTGAAAGGCCCCGCAGGAGCAGCTCTCACCCACAGCACATCAGGGCCCACTTCAAAGGCTGGCAGCAGCAGTATGGGGAACTCTCAGGGCACTCCCCACTCGCCGGATGCTAACAGCTGACCCAGTGCGATCCCGCCAGGCACAGACGACTTCTAGGCCCCCCTCGCCAGCCGCAGCAAGGAGGACGTGAAAGTCTATGAGGGGTTCCAGAATGCCCTTAACAATATGCTCTTCAAATTCCCCCTCAGCTGCCACCTCACCACATGCCACAGTACATCAGAAAGGCAATGCCCCAGGCGGTATCAGGTGCCTCAACGCTCCTATCCCTGAAGTGTTCTGCAGGGTCCTGCCAATCCCGCCGACGGCAGGCCGTACCCAGCCCCTCTCCTTCTGTTGACACAGCCTCAGTCAGGAAGATCTCAGCAGGAGCAGCTCTCGCCCACAGCACCGCAATTCCCACTTCAGGGCTGGCACCAATAGTATAGGGAACATTCCGCACACTCCCCGGTCGTCGGATTATCACAGCAGGTCAGTGTGATCCTGCCAGCCGCACACGTCACCCAGGCCCCCACTATTGTTTAAGTTTGTCACTTAAGTGTGCTTCTCATGCACTCATGATTGCGCCGGCGTAGCTCAGAAAGCGTTCGTCAATCCGAATGTTCATCCAGCCACAGCACATCTCAGCATGCGGAATGCTGCGTCAGCATCGAACTTGTTCGCTTTTTTTTTCCTTCAGCGCTGTAAATACCTGTGTCTGCGCTTCCTATGTAACTAGGACCTTGTAGCCGATTTCCAACGTAGGCGTTGCGGTTTCCGTATCAGGCCCAGAGACTTGGGCCCACATGCATCAAGCACTTTTTCATTCACAAACGGTGCGATTCCTTAAAATCGGCCGTTTGCGAATGCAAAAGTGCTTTTTGGGATGCATGAAGCAATTTTAGAATTCGTAACATGTTTGCGAATTCTAAAATTGCGGGTGCTTTTAAGAAGTCGCAGATGTGCGATTTCTTAAAAGCAATGCATCATTATTTTAAAAAGTGCAAATTCGCAAATAGGGTGCCAAATTTACCGAGTGGTTGAACCACTCGGTAAATTTGGAAAAAGTGTTGAAAATGTTGAAAATGCTTTTTTTTCAACATTCATGTTACGGACACACATGTCCTTAGGACATGTGTGTGTGCAACATGATGCGAAAAATACATTTCAGGGGTGCACCCATGAAATCATTGACTCCTATGGGCCTTTTGGCCCATAGGAATCAATGGGAATTGCGAAAATTAACTTAAGAATTCGGTATTTCTTTGGGATTCGGTAAAAATTGCGATTTTTACCGAATCACAAAGAAATACCGAAAAAAATGATGCATAGCATTTTGCACTTCTTAATTTGCGATTCCTTATTTTTCGCAAATTAAGAAATGCAAAATGACACAATGATGCATGTGGGCCTTGTTATCTTGATGAGCGCCGCCATTTTACCTCATAGTCCATAGCGCTGCAACAAAGCCCCAGGGCGCTGCTCAAAAATCTCTGCTACCTAACGTCTGATGCGTCTCCCGGCACCACTCTTGCTCGCAGCGCTCCTCAGTCCAGGCTTTCCAGTACGTGGCTGTTGTACCTGATATTTTCTGGCGCCGCAGTCAGTGCTCCGCTAGAGTAGTGGGCGCCATCACAGGTGAGTGCAGGGGTCAGTGCAGGGCTCTGTGCAAGGTTCAGTGCAGGGGTCAGTGCAGAGGTCAGTGCAGGGGTCAGTGCAGGGGTCAGTGCAGGGGACAGTGCAAGGATCAGTGCAGGGGTCAGTGCAGGGCTCAGTGCAGGGCTCAGTGCAGGGCTCAGTGAAGGGGTCAGTGCAGGGGTCAGTGCAGGGGTCAGTGCAGGGGACAGTGCAGGGCTCAGTGCAGGGCTCAGTGCAGGGGTCAGTGCAGGGGTCAGGGCAGGGGTCAGGGCAGGGGTCAGTGCAGAGGTTTGTGCAGGGGTCAGTGCAGGGGTCAGTGCACGGGTCAGTGCAGGGCTCAGTGCAGGGCTCAGTGCTTGGGTCAGTGCAGGGGTCAGTGCAGGGTTCAGTGCAGGGGTCAGTGCAGGGGTCCGTGCAGGGGTCCGTGCAGGGGTCCGTGCAGGGGTCAGTGCAGGGGGTCAGTGCAGGGGTCAGTGCACGGGTCAGTGCAGGGCTCAGTGCAGGGGTCAGTGCAGGGGTCAGTGCAGGGGTCAGTGCAGGGGTCAGTGCAGGGCTCAGTGCAGGGCTCAGTGCAGGGCTCAGTGCAGGGTTCAGTGCAGGGGTCAGTGCAGGGCTCAGTGCAGGGGCCAGTGCAGGGGTCAGTGCAGGGGACAGTGCAGGGGTCAGTGCTGGGGTCAGGGCAGGGGTCAGTGCAGGGGTCAGTACAGGGGTCAGGGGAGGGGCCAGTGCAGGGCTCAGTGCAGGGGTCAGTGCTGGGGTCAGTGCAGGGGTCAGGGAAGGGGCCAGTGCAGGGCTCAGTGCAGAGGTCAGTGCAGGGGTCAGTGCAGGGGTCAGTGGAAGGGTCAGTGCAGAGGTCAGTACAGGGGTCAGGGTAGGGATCAGTGCAGGGCTCAGTGCAGGGGTCAGTGCAGGGCTCAGTGCAGGGGTCAGTGCAGGGGTCAGTGCAGGGGTCAGTGCAGGGGTCAGTGCAGGGGTCAGTGCAGGGGCCAGGGGAGGGGCCAGTGCAGGGCTCAGTGCAGGGGTCAGTGCAGGGGTCAGTGCAGGGGTCAGGGAAGGGGCCAGTGCAGGGCTCAGTGCAGGGGTCAGTGCAGGGGTCAGGGCAGGGGTTAGTGCAGGGGTCAGTGCAGGGGTCAGTACAGGGGTCAGTGCATAGGTCAGTGGAGGGGTCAGTGCAGGGGTCAGTGCAGGGGTCAGGGAAGGGGCCAGTGCAGGGCTCAGTGCAGGGGTCAGTGCAGGGGTCAGTGCAGGGGTAGGTGCAGGGCTCAGTGCAGGGGTCAGTGCAGGGGTCAGTGGAAGGGTCAGTGGAAGGGTCAGTACAGGGGTCAGTGCAGGGGTCAGTGCAGGGGTCAGTGCAGGGGTCAGTGGAAGGGTCAGTGGAAGGGTCAGTACAGGGGTCAAGGTAGGGATCAGTGCAGAGATCAGTGCAGGGCTCAGTGCAGGGCTCAGTACAGGGGTCAGTGCAAGGTTCAGTGGAAGGGTCAGTGGAAGGGTCAGTACAGGGGTCAAGGTAGAGATCAGTGCAGAGATCAGTGCAGGGCTCAGTGCAGAGGTCAGTGCAGGGGTAGGTGCAGGGCTCAGTGCAGGGGTCAGTGCAGGGGTCAGTGCAGGGGTAGGTGCAGGGCTCAGTGCAGGGGTCAGTGCAGGGGTCAGTGCAGGGGTCAGTGGAAGGGTCATGTTGGACAGGCCACATGAAGGGCCGCTCTCCCCCGGCTCAACCAGGCCCGAGCCCAGTCACGCAAGTACCACACACCACCATTGCACGTCCTCCGTCCCCTCAGGGACCCCGGCCCTCGAACATGTCGACCTCGTGGGTCCGATCCTCTGCCGGCCCACGCGCCCAGCCCGGGCCGCCATCTTGGACACTTCACCTCGAGGCCGCCTGGCCCCAGATCGACCTCAACCCCGGGCCTAACCCGGCCTCAGACATTCCGGCACCACCCTCCACCCAGGAGGTGAGCGGGCTACTTGGCAAGTCAATGGGAGAAAGAGGTGCCGATGGCTCTCCCCCGCCCAGTGCCGCTCGCCCATCGCCTCCCCGAGCGCTGGCTCCACCCCCCTGCTGGGTGTCTGGACTCCCTCATCCCGGACCTTCCGACCTCCAAGTGCGAGGGTCCGGACATCAAAGCACACCAGCCCTATAACTGGGGCAGCTCCAGAGCAGGAAGGCAGTTGTATCTTGGAGTCGAGAGACGTAAAGAGGAACTCATCCTGGACGGACTACTGGCGCTGCCGTAGCTCTGTCCTGTGCACCATCGTCCTGCCTGTTGGCGCTGCCACAGCCGTCGTAACCTTCATCTTTCATCGTCGTCGGGATCTGCTGGCGTGACCGCGGACCGTTGTAACCGTCATCTTTCACCGGGACCTGCAGGCTCCGCCGCGGACCGTCGTCCTTCCTTCATCCATCTCGGGACCTGCTTGGCTCCTCCACGGCCCGATCATCTAGAACGCCGAGCTCGAGGATTGAGAGCTATTTTGTACTCATTGGTAACTAAGACTGTCCCGCTACCCTTTTCCTCAACCAGAGATCAGAACCGAGGGGACCCCTGAGTCCAGACCTCCTTGTATCATACCATCGTAACCTAAGAATTGCATATAAAGTCTCGTTAACCTTCAATCTTGTGTGGTGTCCGTCTGTGGGGGGGAAGTTACTTATCTGTACAGTCGTTGGAGACGGCTCTCCCTGGAGACCTCTCCCCGTAATCTCGGCCGACCCTCCCGGTCCGTCTAACATTGGTGGCCAGCGGCGCGATCCGAATCACCGCATAACGTACAGAGAGTAGCTCACCCCACAACGAACCACAATGTCAACTAAAGAGAGCGGATCAACTGAGAAGTTCCAAATGGAGAAACTAGAGGAGTACAGCCACCGGGAACTAAAGCAGTTCTGCATCGAACTAGGTATCGCTACCACCGGACTAAGCACCAAGGACGATTTTAAGCATGCCCTAGAATCTTGGGCAGAGACCGGGGATGTCGAAGCCCCCGAGCAAAGCACCGCGAAAAATACCAACACGGCCCCTGAGGGGCAAAGATCCTGTCTCTCGCAAGACGAGATCCAAGAAAGAGAAAAAACCCGACTACACGAACTAGAAATGGCCCGACTCAAGATGGACGTAGAACTCAAGTTGGCCGAACAAAAAATAAACTTAGAGCACCTACGTCTCCGAGAAGAAAGAGAGGAGAAACAGAGGCAAAGGGAGCTCGAGGAAAAGAAACTAGCGTACGAGCACGAACGGAACCTAGCCGAGATCAACCTGCGCAAACAGAATAAAGAGTTAGGGGTGCCCGACAGACCACACACCCCAGGGACCACGGAGAAAAAAGTACACATCCCCAAGGATGTTGTACGAGAATATTTTCGAGAAGACGACATCCAGCAATGGTTTAAGGCCTATGAAATCGCGATGACTGCGCACCGGATCGATCGAAGTGATTGGGGAGCCGGCCTATGGGGCAAATTCCTCAATGAGGGTCGCGATACCCTGTTACAGCTCCCAGACCACCAGATGACCTCCTACGACCATATGAAAGCGGCCCTCCTCACCCGCTATGGCCTCACGCCCGAGATGTACCGTCAGAGGTTCCGAGACTGCACACGCATTCCGGGTACAACTTGGGTGGACTATGTAACGTACTTTAGCCGAGCCTTCGAAGGCTGGATCAGAGGGAACAACGTCACGACCTACGAGCAGCTATTCAATCTGATGGTATGGGAGCATCTGTCCAACAATTGCTTCATTGAACTACGCCAACACCTCCTCGACAGCAAGTTAACTGATCCCCGGCAGCTCGCAGCCGAAGCTGACCGGTGGGAAATCACCAGAGTGGGCCGGAATGGGTCCTACGAGCAGAACAGGAACAACAATGGTCACCACCGACCCAGAGGAGGAGGAGGGGGCCAAGGACGAGGAAGGGACAACACTCCGGCCGCCCCCGCTACCAGCACCACCCCCCCGGCCAACCGGGGCAGCACCCCGGCACGACCGGGGTACAGAGCCAATGTTACATGTCACCGATGCCAACGAGTCGGCCACTATGCAAACGACCCAAGCTGCCCGCAGTATCAGAGTCCGAAACCCCGCTATGTGGCCGCCGCGGCACTAGGGGAAGAACAGATCTCCGAGGAACAAGAAACAGACGAGCAAGAGTATCAAGAGTGGGAGCCAGCCGCCATGACTCTCGCGTGCTTAGGGGGAAGAGACATGGTCCCGCGGGTCCCCCTACCCGCTAACACCCAGAAGTACAGCCAATGGGTGAGCATCAATGGACAACGGGCCGAAGCCCTTCGAGACACCGGGGCCAGTGTGACCGCCGTCCGCTGTCATCTGGTGACCCCAGAACAATATCTACCGAACATTCTCTGCCCTGTGCGATCAGCCGACAACTCGGAAAGTCTGTGTCGGATGGCCTGCGTCCCCTTTGAGTGGGGAGGGGTCTCCGGCATGTTGAAGGTGACGGTCCGAGACGACGCCCCCGTGGACTGCCTCCTCGGTAATGACCTGGAAAGCTCCCCGTGGGCAGCCGTGGAGCGAAAAGAACACTTGGGGATGTTGGGCATCCCGGACTGGGCGTGCGTCACCACCCGGTCCATGGCCGCCCGTGCCAACCATCGCCCGGAAGAACCAGAATGGCCGGCGCCACCGCCTCCGGTCGCCCCAGCCGAGACCCCCGACCATGACATCCCCCCCGAACTTGCTCAACCTTCCGACCTCGCTAACCTTGACCAGTGGGCTCAAGAAGGGGGACCCACACAAGAACAATTTCGTCAGGAACAGAAGACCTGTCCCTCCCTCGAGGGACTCCGACAACAAGCGCTCGCCCAAAGCGCAGGGGATGCCTCCGGAACTCATTGGGTCTACTGGGACAATGATCTGTTGTACAGCGAGCAACGAATCGCCGAGCTGGGGGCCAACCGAGTACTAGTAGTGCCCCTCCGCTTTAGAGACTTCCTGCTAAATCTGGCCCACGATGTCCCCCTGGCAGGGCACCTGGGACAAGATAAAACCTACAGCCGCCTAGTGACCCACTTCTTCTGGCCCAAAATGAGAAACGATGTGCACCAGCATTGCCGATCTTGCCCCACGTGCCAAGCCAGTGGAAAGAGCGGCCGCAAACTAAAGGCCCCCCTGCAACCCTTTCCAGTAGTCACGACCCCGTTTGAGAGGGTCGGAATAGACATTGTGGGACCCCTGGACCCGCGTACAAGACAAGGCCATCGCTTCATCCTGGTACTAGTGGACCACGCCACCCGCTACCCTGAGGCTATTCCTCTCCGGACCGTGACAGCCCCAGTGGTCGGTCGGGCCCTGATGGGGATCTTCTCCCGCGTGGGGTTCCCCCGAGAAGTCGTCAGCGACAGAGGCACGAACTTTATCTCTAAATACATGAAGTCCCTCTGGCAACAGTGTGGGGTCACCTACCGCTTCACGACCCCCTATCACCCCCAAGGAAACGGACTTGTTGAGCGGTTCAATCGCACACTAAAAGGGATGATCGGGGGATTGGAAGAGCCCCTCCGTCGCCAGTGGGACGTGCTGCTGCCGTGCCTCCTCTTCGCCTACCGGGAGGTCCCACAGAAGTCCCTAGGCTTCAGCCCATTCGAACTGTTATATGGGCACCCAGTGCGGGGGCCGCTCAGCCTGATCAAAGAAGGCTGGGAGATGCCTCCGGCCAAGAGTCCTCCAGATGTCTTCCGGTACCTCCTCACCCTCCGCAACCAGTCCCGGCGGTTCAGAGACCTAGCAAAAGCCAACCTAGAGGCCAGTCAAGAGGACATGAAGAAATGGTATGACCAGAACGCCTCATCCATTGAATTCGAGCCAGGACAACAGGTATGGGTAATGTCCCCCACAGAGCCATGCGCCCTCCAGGACAAATGGACGGGACCCTTCAAGGTAATCGAGCGCAAGGGTCCTGCCACCTATCTGATCGATATGGAGTCCTCCCGGAATCCACTCCGAGTCCTCCACACCAACAGACTGAAGCCCCACTTTGCACGAACAGAACTCAGCCTACTGATGGCCACAGACAATGGGGTTGAAGACGACTCCGAGCCTCTCCCTGACCTCTTGCGGACCCAGGAGCAAGACGGCTCCGTGGATGGTGTCCGACTCTCGGAGACCCTCACCAGAGAACAACGCCAAGAGTGCCAAGCCCTCCTGTCACGGTTCGCCAGTCTGTTCTCCCTCACCCCAGGTGTCACTTCCTGGTGTGTGCACGATGTGGACACCGGAGATAGCCCTCCTATCCGCCACCGGGCCTACCGCGTACCTGATCGGGTACGGGCCTGCATCCAGGCGGAAGTAGCTAAGATGCTCACGCTCGGGGTCATCGAGCCCTCAGACAGTCCATGGGCCAGCCCGGTCGTACTGGTCCCCAAAGCAGCCGCCCCCGGAACCACACCAGAACTCCGGTTCTGCGTCGACTACCGGGGCCTGAATGAAGTCACCAGAACGGACGCCCATCCCATCCCCCGGGCAGATGAACTGGTCGACCGAATGGGAGCTGCCCGCTACCTCAGCATCTTCGACCTGACAGCAGGTTATTGGCAGATCGGCCTCACACCCCGAGCGCAAGAACGTTCTGCCTTCTCCACCCCCGATGGCCACTATCATTTTACGGTCATGCCCTTCGGCATGAAAAATGCCCCAGCGACTTTCCAACGGCTCGTCAATCAGGTCCTGGCGGGGCTCGAAGAGTTCAGCGCCGCCTACCTGGACGACATCGCTGTGTACAGCCACCATTGGACCGAGCACCTCCACCACCTCCGAGCAGTGCTGCAAGCCCTTCAGCGAGCTGGCCTTACGATCAAGGCCAGCAAGTGCCAAATTGGACAAGGGTCTGTGACCTACCTCGGACACCAGGTGGGAAGCGGCCTAGTGGCCCCTCTGCAGCTGAAAATTGCCGCCATCCAGAACTGGCAGCCCCCTATCACCCAAACCGAGGTGCGAGCCTTCCTGGGCCTCACGGGCTATTACCGAAGGTTCGTGAAAGACTATGGTACCATAGTGGGGCCTCTCACCGAACTCACGTCAAAGAATCAGCCCAAGAAGGTGAACTGGACTCCCGAGTGTCAAGCGGCATTCGAACAGTTGAAGGCCGCCATGTGTTCCGCTCCTGTGCTCCAGGCCCCAGACTACAGCCGGGAGTTCGTCGTCCAGACGGACGCCTCCGATCAGGGCATTGGGGCGGTCCTGTCTCAAGTGAACACCGAAGGCCTTGATCAACCGGTGGCCTTCATCAGCCGGAGACTCCTACCACGGGAGCAACGCTGGAGCACCATAGAGAGAGAAGCCTTCGCTGTGGTATGGGCCCTCAAGAAACTCCGGCCCTACCTCTTTGGCACCCACTTTCGAGTACAGACTGACCACCGACCCCTGCAGTGGTTGATGCATATGCGGGGGGAAAACCCAAAATTGCTACGCTGGTCCATCTCCTTGCAAGGTATGGACTTCACAGTCGAACACCGGCCTGGGTCAGACCACGCCAACGCGGATGGCCTGTCCCGGTTTTTCCGCCTCGACGAGGAGAGTCCCCAAGAGGATGGGTAACTCTCCCCGCCTTCAGCTGGGGGGGACGCATGTTGGACAGGCCACATGAAGGGCCGCTCTCCCCCGGCTCAACCAGGCCCGAGCCCAGTCACGCAAGTACCACACACCACCATTGCACGTCCTCCGTCCCCTCAGGGACCCCGGCCCTCGAACATGTCGACCTCGTGGGTCCGATCCTCTGCCGGCCCACGCGCCC
This sequence comes from Lissotriton helveticus, assembly GCF_964261635.1. Classification (NCBI taxonomy): domain Eukaryota; kingdom Metazoa; phylum Chordata; class Amphibia; order Caudata; family Salamandridae; genus Lissotriton; species Lissotriton helveticus. Next base: position 424,196,333 of record NC_136058.1, read on the forward strand.
AGCCCGGGCCGCCATCTTGGACACTTCACCTCGAGGCCGCCTGGCCCCAGATCGACCTCAACCCCGGGCCTAACCCGGCCTCAGACATTCCGGCACCACCCTCCACCCAGGAGGTGAGCGGGCTACTTGGCAAGTCAATGGGAGAAAGAGGTGCCGATGGCTCTCCCCCGCCCAGTGCCGCTCGCCCATCGCCTCCCCGAGCGCTGGCTCCACCCCCCTGCTGGGTGTCTGGACTCCCTCATCCCGGACCTTCCGACCTCCAAGTGCGAGGGTCCGGACATCAAAGCACACCAGCCCTATAACTGGGGCAGCTCCAGAGCAGGAAGGCAGTTGTATCTTGGAGTCGAGAGACGTAAAGAGGAACTCATCCTGGACGGACTACTGGCGCTGCCGTAGCTCTGTCCTGTGCACCATCGTCCTGCCTGTTGGCGCTGCCACAGCCGTCGTAACCTTCATCTTTCATCGTCGTCGGGATCTGCTGGCGTGACCGCGGACCATTGTAACCGTCATCTTTCACCGGGACCTGCAGGCTCCGCCGCGGACCGTCGTCCTTCCTTCATCCATCTCGGGACCTGCTTGGCTCCTCCACGGCCCGATCATCTAGAACGCCGAGCTCGAGGATTGAGAGCTATTTTGTACTCATTGGTAACTAAGACTGTCCCGCTACCCTTTTCCTCAACCAGAGATCAGAACCGAGGGGACCCCTGAGTCCAGACCTCCTTGTATCATACCATCGTAACCTAAGAATTGCATATAAAGTCTCGTTAACCTTCAATCTTGTGTGGTGTCCGTCTGTGGGGGGGAAGTTACTTATCTGTACAGTCGTTGGAGACGGCTCTCCCTGGAGACCTCTCCCCGTAATCTCGGCCGACCCTCCCGGTCCGTCTAACAGGTCAGTGGAAGGGTCAGTACAGGGGTCAAGGTAGGGATCAGTGCAGAGATCAGTGCAGGGCTCAGTGCAGGGGTCAGTGCAGGGGTCAGTGCAGGGGTCAAGGTAGGGGCCAGTGCAAGGGTCAGTGCAGGGGTCATGGCAGGGGTCAGGACAGGGGACAGGACAGGGTTCAGTGCAGGGGTCAAGGTAGGGGTCAGTACAGGGGTCAGTGCAGACGTCAGTGCAGAGGTCAGTGCAGGAGTCAGTGCAGGGGTCAGTGCAGGGGTCAGTGCAGGGCTCAGTGCAGGGGCCAGTGCAGGCCTCAGTGCAGGGGTCAGTGCAGGGGTCAGTGCAGGAGTCAGGGAAGGGGCCAGTGCAGGGCTCAGTGCAGGGGGTCAGTGCAGGGGTCAGTGCAGGGCTCAGTGCAGGGGTCAGTGCAAGGTTCAGTGCAGGGGTCAGTGCAGGGGTCAGTGCAGGGGTCAGTGCAGGGGACAGTGCAGGGGTCAGTGCAGGGCTCAGTGCAGGGGTCAGTGCAGGGCTCAGTGCAGGGGTCAGTGCAGGGGTCAGTGCAGGAGTCAGGGAAGGGGCCAGTGCAGGGCTCAGTGCAGGGGGTCAGTGCAGGGGTCAGGGTAGGGCTCAGTGCAGGGCTCAGTGCAGGGGTCAGTGCAAGGTTCAGTGCAGGGGTCAGTGCAGAGGTCAGTGCAGGGGTCAGTGCAGGGGTCAGTGCAGGGGACAGTGCAGGGGTCAGTGCAGGGCTCAGTGCAGGGGTCAGTGCAGGGCTCAGTGCAGGGCTCAGTGCAGGGGTCAGAGCAGGGGTCAGTGCAGGGGTCAGGGCAGGGGTCAGGACAGGGTTCAGTGCAGGGGTCAGTGCAGAGGTCAGTGCAGGGGCCAGTGCAGGGCTCAGTGCAGGGCTCAGTGCAGGGGTCAGTGCAGGGGTCAGTGCAGGGGTCAGTGCAGGGGTCAGTGCAGAGGTCAGTGCAGGGGTCAGTGCAGGGGTCAGAGCGGGGGTCAGTGCAGGGGTCAGTGCAGGGGTCAGTGCAAGGGTCAGTTCAGGGGTCAGACCAGGGCTCAGTGCAGGGCAGGAGTCAGTGCAAGGGTCAGTGCAGGGTTCAGTGCAAGGGTCAATGCAGGGGTCAGTGCAGTGGTCAGTGCAGGGCTCATTGCAGGGGTCAGTGAAGGGGTCAGAGCAGGGGTCAGAGCAGGGGTCAGTGCAGGGTTCAGTGCAGGGGTCAGTGCAGGGCTCAGTGCAGGGGTCAGTGCAGGGCTCAGTGCAGGGGTCAGTGCAGGGGTCAGTGCAGGGGTCAGGGCAGGGGTCAGTGCAGAGGTTTGTGCAGGGGTCAGTGCAGGGGTCAGTGCAGGGTTCAAGGTAGGGCTCAGTGCAGGGGTCAGTGCAAGGGTCAGTTCAGGGGTCAGGGCAGGGGTCAGTGCAGGGCTCATTGCAGGGCAGGAGTCCGTGCAAGGGTCAGTGCAGGGTTCAGTGCAAGGGTCAATGCAGGGGTCAGTGCAGGGGTCAGGGCAGGGGTCAGTGCAGGGGTCAAGGTAGGGGTCAGTACAAGGGTCAGTAGAGGGGTCAGTGCATAGGTCAGTGCAGGGGTCAGTGCAGGAGTCAGGGAAGGGGTCAGTGCAGGGGTCAGAGCAGGGGTCAGTGCAGGGCTCAGTGCAGGGGTCAGTGCAGGGGTCAGTGGAAGGGTCAGTGCAGGGGTCAGTACAGGGGTCAGGGTAGGGCTCAGAGCAGGGGTCAGTGCAGGGCTCAGTGCAGGGGTCAGTGCAGGGATCAGCGCAGGGGTCAGTGCAGGGGTCAGTGCAAGGTTCAGTGCAGGGGTCAGTTCAGGGGTCAGTGCAGGGGTCAGTGCAAGGGTCAGTGGAAGGGTCAGTGGAAGGCTCAGTGCAGGGGTCAGTTCAGGGGTCAGAGCAGGGGTCAGAGCAGGGGTCGGTGCAGGGTTCAGTGCAGGGGTCAGTGCAGGGCTCAGTGCAGGGGTCAGTGCAGGGCTCAGTGCAGGGGTCAGTGCAGGGCTCAGTGCAGGGGTCAGTGCAGGGGTCAGTGCAGGGGTCAGGGCAGGGGTCAGTGCAGAGGTTTGTGCAGGGGTCAGTGCAGGGGTCAGTGCAGGGTTCAAGGTAGGGGTCAGTACAAGGGTCAGTAAAGGGGTCAGTGCAGGGGTCAGGGCAGGGGTCAGTGCAGGGGTCAAGGTAGGGGTCAGTACAAGGGTCAGTAAAGGGGTCAGTGCATAGGTCAGTGCAGGGGTCAGTGCAGGAGTCAGGGAAGGGGTCAGTGCAGGGGTCAGAGCAGGGGTCAGTGCAGGGCTCAGTGCAGGGGTCAGTGCAGGGGTCAGTGGAAGGGTCAGTGCAGGGGTCAGTACAGGGGTCAGGGTAGGGGTCAGAGCAGGGGTCAGTGCAGGGCTCAGTGCAGGGGTCAGTGCAGGGATCAGCGCAGGGGTCAGTGCAGGGGTCAGTGCAAGGTTCAGTGCAGGGGTCAGTTCAGGGGTCAGTGCAGGGGTCAGTGCAGGGTTCAGTGCAAGGGTCAGTGGAAGGGTCAGTGGAAGGCTCAGTGCAGGGGTCAGTTCAGGGGTCAGAGCAGGGGTCAGAGCAGGGGTCAGTGCAGGGTTCAGTGCAGGGGTCAGTGCAGGGCTCAATGCAGGGGTCAGTGCAGGGCTCAGTGCAGGGGTCAGTGCAGGGCTCAGTGCAGGGGTCAGTTCAGGGGTCAGTGCAGGGGTCAGTGCAGGGTTCAAGGTAGGGCTCAGTGCAGGGGTCAGTGCAGGGGTCAGTGCAGGGGTCAGTGCAGGGTTCAAGGTAGGGCTCAGTGCAGGGGTCAGTGCAAGGGTCAGTTCAGGGGTCAGGGCAGGGCTCATTGCAGAGCAGGAGTCAGTGCAAGGGTCAGTGCAGGGTTCAGTGCAAGGGTCAATGCAGGGGTCAGTGCAGGGGTCAGGGCAGGGGTCAGTGCAGGGGTCAAGGTAGGGGTCAGTACAAGGGTCAGTAAAGGGGTCAGTGCATAGGTCAGTGCAGGGGTCAGTGCAGGAGTCAGGGAAGGGGTCAGTGCAGGGGTCAGAGCAGGGGTCAGTGCAGGGCTCAGTGCAGGGGTCAGTGCAGGGGTCAGTGGAAGGGTCAGTGCAGGGGTCAGTACAGGGGTCAGGGTAGGGGTCAGAGCAGGGGTCAGTGCAGAGCTCAGTGCAGGGGTCAGTGCAGGGCTCAGTGCAGGGGTCAGGGCAGGGCTCAGTGCAGGGGTCAGTGCAGGGCTCAGTGCAGGGCTCAGTGCAGGGGTCAGGGTAGGGCTCAGTGCAGGGGTCAGTGCAGGGGTCAGTGGAAGGGTCAGTGCAGGGCTCATTGCAGGGCTCAGTGCAGGGGTCAGTGCAGGGCTCAGTGCAGGGCTCAGTGCAGGGGTCAGTGCAGGGGTCAGTGCAGGGGTCAGTGCAGAGGTCAGTGCAGGGGTCAGTGCAGGGGTCAGAGCGGGGGTCAGTGCAGGGGTCAGTGCAGGGGTCAGTGCAAGGGTCAGTTCAGGGGTCAGGGCAGGGCTCAGTGCAGGGCAGGAGTCAGTGCAAGGGTCAGTGCAGGGTTCAGTGCAAGGGTCAATGCAGGGGTCAGTGCAGTGGTCAGTGCAGGGCTCATTGCAGGGGTCAGTGAAGGGGTCAGAGCAGGGGTCAGAGCAGGGGTCAGTGCAGGGTTCAGTGCAGGGGTCAGTGCAGGGCTCAGTGCAGGGGTCAGTGCAGGGCTCAGTGCAGGGGTCAGTGCAGGGGTCAGTGCAGGGGTCAGGGCAGGGGTCAGTGCAGAGGTTTGTGCAGGGGTCAGTGCAGGGGTCAGTGCAGGGTTCAAGTTAGGGCTCAGTGCAGGGGTCAGTGCAAGGGTCAGTTCAGGGGTCAGGGCAGGGGTCAGTGCAGGGCTCATTGCAGGGCAGGAGTCAGTGCAAGGGTCAGTGCAGGGTTCAGTGCAAGGGTCAATGCAGGGGTCAGTGCAGGGGTCAGGGCAGGGGTCAGTGCAGGGGTCAAGGTAGGGGTCAGTACAAGGGTCAGTAAAGGGGTCAGTGCAAGGGTCAGTGCAGGGGTCAGTGCAGGAGTCAGGGAAGGGGTCAGTGCAGGGGTCAGAGCAGGGGTCAGTGCAGGGCTCAGTGCAGGGGTCAGTGCAGGGGTCAGTGGAAGGGTCAGTGCAGGGGTCAGTACAGGGGTCAGGGTAGGGGTCAGAGCAGGGGTCAGTGCAGGGCTCAGTGCAGGGGTCAGTGCAGGGATCAGCGCAGGGGTCAGTGCAGGGGTCAGTGCAAGGTTCAGTGCAGGGGTCAGTTCAGGGGTCAGTGCAGGGGTCAGTGCAGGGGTCAGTGCAAGGGTCAGTGGAAGGGTCAGTGGAAGGCTCAGTGCAGGGGTCAGTTCAGGGGTCAGAGCAGGGGTCAGAGCAGGGGTCAGTGCAGGGTTCAGTGCAGGGGTCAGTGCAGGGCTCAGTGCAGGGGTCAGTGCAGGGCTCAGTGCAGGGGTCAGTGCAGGGGTCAGTGCAGGGGTCAGGGCAGGGGTCAGTGCAGAGGTTTGTGCAGGGGTCAGTGCAGGGGTCAGTGCAGGGTTCAAGGTAGGGGTCAGTACAAGGGTCAGTAAAGGGGTCAGTGCAGGGGTCAGGGCAGGGGTCAGTGCAGGGGTCAAGGTAGGGGTCAGTACAAGGGTCAGTAAAGGGGTCAGTGCAAGGGTCAGTGCAGGGGTCAGTGCAGGAGTCAGGGAAGGGGTCAGTGCAGGGGTCAGAGCAGGGGTCAGTGCAGGGCTCAGTGCAGGGGTCAGTGCAGGGGTCAGTGGAAGGGTCAGTGCAGGGGTCAGTACAGGGGTCAGGGTAGGGGTCAGAGCAGGGGTCAGTGCAGGGCTCAGTGCAGGGGTCAGTGCAGGGATCAGCGCAGGGGTCAGTGCAGGGGTCAGTGCAAGGTTCAGTGCAGGGGTCAGTTCAGGGGTCAGTGCAGGGGTCAGTGCAGGGGTCAGTGCAAGGGTCAGTGGAAGGGTCAGTGGAAGGCTCAGTGCAGGGGTCAGTTCAGGGGTCAGAGCAGGGGTCAGAGCAGGGGTCAGTGCAGGGTTCAGTGCAGGGGTCAGTGCAGGGCTCAGTGCAGGGGTCAGTGCAGGGCTCAGTGCAGGGGTCAGTGCAGGGGTCAGTGCAGGGGTCAGGGCAGGGGTCAGTGCAGAGGTTTGTGCAGGGGTCAGTGCAGGGGTCAGTGCAGGGTTCAAGGTAGGGGTCAGTACAAGGGTCAGTAAAGGGGTCAGTGCAGGGGTCAGGGCAGGGGTCAGTGCAGGGGTCAAGGTAGGGGTCAGTACAAGGGTCAGTAAAGGGGTCAGTGCATAGGTCAGTGCAGGGGTCAGTGCAGGAGTCAGGGAAGGGGTCAGTGCAGGGGTCAGAGCAGGGGTCAGTGCAGGCCTCAGTGCAGGGGTCAGTGCAGGGGTCAGTGGAAGGGTCAGTGCAGGGGTCAGTACAGGGGTCAGGGTAGGGGTCAGAGCAGGGGTCAGTGCAGGGCTCAGTGCAGGGGTCAGTGCAGGGATCAGCGCAGGGGTCAGTGCAGGGGTCAGTGCAAGGTTCAGTGCAGGGGTCAGTTCAGGGGTCAGTGCAGGGGTCAGTGCAGGGGTCAGTGCAAGGGTCAGTGGAAGGGTCAGTGGAAGGCTCAGTGCAGGGGTCAGTTCAGGGGTCAGAGCAGGGGTCAGAGCAGGGGTCAGTGCAGGGTTCAGTGAAGGGGTCAGTGCAGGGCTCAGTGCAGGGGTCAGTGCAGGGCTCAGTGCAGGGGTCAGTGCAGGGCTCAGTGCAGGGGTCAGTGCAAGGGTCAGTTCAGGGGTCAGGGCAGGGCTCATTGCAGGGCAGGAGTCAGTGCAAGGGTCAGTGCAGGGTTCAGTGCAAGGGTCAATGCAGGGGTCAGAGCAGGGGTCAGAGCAGGGGTCAGTGCATGGTTCAGTGCAGGGGTCAGTGCAGGGCTCAGTGCAGGGGTCAGTGCAGGGCTCAGTGCAGGGGTCAGTGCAGGGGTCAGTGCAGGGGTCAGGGCAGGGGTCAGTGCAGAGGTTTGTGCAGGGGTCAGTGCAGGGGTCAGTGCAGGGTTCAAGGTAGGGGTCAGTACAAGGGTCAGTAAAGGGGTCAGTGCAGGGGTCAGGGCAGGGGTCAGTGCAGGGGTCAAGGTAGGGGTCAGTACAAGGGTCAGTAAAGGGGTCAGTGCATAGGTCAGTGCAGGGGTCAGTGCAGGAGTCAGGGAAGGGGTCAGTGCAGGGGTCAGAGCAGGGGTCAGTGCAGGGCTCAGTGCAGGGGTCAGTGCAGGGGTCAGTGGAAGGGTCAGTGCAGGGGTCAGTACAGGGGTCAGTGCAGGGGTCAGTTCAGGGGTCAGTGCAGGGGTCAGTGCAGGGGTCAGTGCAAGGGTCAGTGGAAGGGTCAGTGGAAGGCTCAGTGCAGAGGTCAGTACAGGGGTCAGTGCAGGGCTCAGTGCAGGGGTCAGTGCAGGGGTCAGTGGAAGGGTCAGTGGAAGGCTCAGTGCAGGGGTCAGTGCAGGGCTCAGTGCAGGGGTCAGTGCAGGGGTCAGTGCAGGGGTCAGGGCAGGGGTCAGTGCAGGGGTCAGTGCAGGGGTCAGGGCAGGGGTTAGTGCAGGGGTCAGTGCAGGGGTCAGTACAGGGGTCAGTACAGGGGTCAGTGCATAGGTCAGTGGAGGGGTCAGTGCAGGGGTCAGTGCAGGGGTCAGGGAAGGGGCCAGTGCAGGGCTCAGTGCAGGGGTCAGTGCAGGGGTCAGTGCAGGGGTAGGTGCAGGGCTCAGTGCAGGGGTCAGTGCAGGGGTCAGTGGAAGGGTCAGTGGAAGGGTCAGTGGAAGGCTCAGTGCAGGGGTCAGTTCAGGGGTCAGAGCAGGGGTCAGAGCAGGGGTCAGTGCAGGGTTCAGTGCAGGGGTCAGTGCAGGGCTCAGTGCAGGGGTCAGTGCAGGGCTCAGTGCAGGGGTCAGTGCAGGGCTCAGTGCAGGGGTCAGTGCAAGGGTCAGTTCAGGGGTCAGGGCAGGGCTCATTGCAGGGCAGGAGTCAGTGCAAGGGTCAGTGCAGGGGTCAGTGCAGGGATCAGCGCAGGGGTCAGTGCAGGGGTCAGTGCAAGGTTCAGTGCAGGGGTCAGTTCAGGGGTCAGTGCAGGGGTCAGTGCAGGGGTCAGTGCAAGGGTCAGTGGAAGGGTCAGTGGAAGGCTCAGTGCAGAGGTCAGTACAGGGGTCAGTGCAGGGCTCAGTGCAGGGGTCAGTGCAGGGGTCAGTGGAAGGGTCAGTGGAAGGCTCAGTGCAGGGGTCAGTGCAGGGCTCAGTGCAGGGGTCAGTGCAGGGGTCAGTGCAGGGGTCAGGGTAGGGGTCAGTGCAGGGGTCAGTGCAGGGGTCAGTGCAGGGGTCAGGGCAGGGGTTAATGCAGGGGTCAGTGCAGGGGTCAGTACAGGGGTCAGTACAGGGGTCAGTGCATAGGTCAGTGCATAGGTCAGTGCAGGGGTCAGGGAAGGGGCCAGTGCAGGGCTCAGTGCAGGGGTCAGTGCAGGGGTCAGTGCAGGGGTAGGTGCAGGGCTCAGTGCAGGGGTCAGTGCAGGGGTCAGTGGAAGGGTCAGTGGAAGGGTCAGTACAGGGGTCAAGGTAGGGATCAGTGCAGAGATCAGTGCAGGGCTCAGTGCAGGGCTCAGTGCAGGGGTCAGTGCAAGGTTCAGTGCAGGGCTCAGTGCAGGGGTCAGTGCAGGGGTAGGTGCAGGGCTCAGTGCAGGGGTCAGTGCAGGGGTCAGTGCAGGGGTAGGTGCAGGGCTCAGTGCAGGGGTCAGTGCAGGGGTCAGTGCAGGGGTCAGTGGAAGGGTCAGTGGAAGGGTCAGTACAGGGGTCAAGGTAGAGATCAGTGCAGAGATCAGTGCAGGGCTCAGTGCAGGGCTCAGTGCAGGGGTCAGTGCAAGGTTCAGTGCAGGGCTCAGTGCAGGGGTCAGTGCAGGGGTCAGTGCAGGGGTCAAGGTAGGGGTCAGGACAGGGGACAGGACAGGGTTCAGTGCAGGGGTCAAGGTAGGGGTCAGTGCAGGGGTCAGTGCAGACGTCAGTGCAGAGGTCAGTGCAGGGATACGTGCAGGGGTCAGTGCAGGGGTCAGTGCAGGAGTCAGGGCAGGGCTCAGTGCAGGGGGTCAGTGCAGGGGTCAGTGCAGGGGTCAGTTGAAGGGTCAGTGCAGGGGTCAGTACAGGGGTCAGGGTAGGGCTCAGTGCAGGGCTCAGTGCAGGGCTCGTTGCAGGGCTCAGTGCAGGGGTCAGTGCAGGGCTCAGTGCAGGGCTCAGTGCAGAGGTCAGTGCAGGGGTCAGTGCAGGGGTCAGAGCGGGGGGCAGTGCAGGGGTCAGTGCAGGGGTCAGTGCAAGGGTCATTTCAGGGGTCAGGGCAGGGCTCAGTGCAGGGCAGGAGTCAGTGCAAGGGTCAGTGCAGGGGTCAGTGCAGGGATCAGCGCAGGGGTCAGTGCAGGGGTCAGTGCAAGGTTCAGTGCAGGGGTCAGTTCAGGGGTCAGTGCAGGGGTCAGTGCAGGGGTCAGTGCAAGGGTCAGTGGAAGGGTCAGTGGAAGGCTCAGTGCAGAGGTCAGTACAGGGGTCAGTGCAGGGCTCAGTGCAGGGGTCAGTGCAGGGGTCAGTGGAAGGGTCAGTGGAAGGCTCAGTGCAGGGGTCAGTGCAGGGCTCAGTGCAGGGGTCAGTGCAGGGGTCAGTGCAGGGGTCAGGGTAGGGGTCAGTGCAGGGGTCAGTGCAGGGGTCAGGGCAGGGGTTAATGCAGGGGTCAGTGCAGGGGTCAGTACAGGGGTCAGTACAGGGGTCAGTGCATAGGTCAGTGCAGGGGTCAGTGCAGGGGTCAGGGAAGGGGCCAGTGCAGGGCTCAGTGCAGGGGTCAGTGCAGGGGTCAGTGCAGGGGTAGGTGCAGGGCTCAGTGCAGGGGTCAGTGCAGGGGTCAGTGGAAGGGTCAGTGGAAGGGTCAGTACAGGGGTCAAGGTAGGGATCAGTGCAGAGATCATTGCAGGGCTCAGTGCAGGGCTCAGTGCAGGGGTCAGTGCAAGGTTCAGTGCAGGGCTCAGTGCAGGGGTCAGTGCAGGGGTAGGTGCAGGGCTCAGTGCAGGGGTCAGTGCAGGGGTCAGTGCAGGGGTAGGTGCAGGGGTCAGTGCAGGGGTCAGTGCAGGGGTCAGTGCAGGGGTCAGTGGAAGGGTCAGTGGAAGGGTCAGTACAGGGGTCAAGGTAGAGATCAGTGCAGAGATCAGTGCAGGGCTCAGTGCAGGGCTCAGTGCAGGGGTCAGTGCAAGGTTCAGTGCAGGGCTCAGTGCAGGGGTCAGTGCAGGGGTCAGTGCAGGGGTCAAGGTAGGGGTCAGGACAGGGGACAGGACAGGGTTCAGTGCAGGGGTCAAGGTAGGGGTCAGTGCAGGGGTCAGTGCAGACGTCAGTGCAGAGGTCAGTGCAGGAGTCAGTGCAGGGATACGTGCAGGGGTCAGTGCAGGGGTCAGTGCAGGAGTCAGGGCAGGGCTCAGTGCAGGGGGTCAGTGCAGGGGTCAGTGCAGGGGTCAGTTGAAGGGTCAGTGCAGGGGTCAGTACAGGGGTCAGGGTAGGGCTCAGTGCAGGGCTCAGTGCAGGGCTCGTTGCAGGGCTCAGTGCAGGGGTCAGTGCAGGGCTCAGTGCAGGGCTCAGTGCAGAGGTCAGTGCAGGGGTCAGTGCAGGGGTCAGAGCGGGGGTCAGTGCAGGGGTCAGTGCAGGGGTCAGTGCAAGGGTCATTTCAGGGGTCAGGGCAGGGCTCAGTGCAGGGCAGGAGTCAGTGCAAGGGTCAGTGCAGGGTTCAGTGCAAGGGACAATGCAGGGGTCAGTGCAGTGGTCAGTGCAGGGCTCATTGCAGGGGTCAGTGAAGGGGTCAGAGCAGGGGTCAGAGCAGGGGTCAGTGCAGGGTTCAGTGCAGGGGTCAGTGCAGGGCTCAGTGCAGGGGTCAGTGCAGGGCTCAGTGCAGGGGTCAGTCCAGGGGTCAGTGCAGGGGTCAGGGCAGGGGTCAGTGCAGAGGTTTGTGCAGGGGTCAGTGCAGGGGTCAGTGCAGGGTTCAAGGTAGGGCTCAGTGCAGGGGTCAGTGCAAGGGTCAGTTCAGGGGTCAGGGCAGGGCTCATTGCAGGGCAGGAGTCAGTGCAAGGGTCAGTGCAGGGTTCAGTGCAAGGGTCAATGCAGGGGTCAGTGCAGGGGTCAGGGCAGGGGTCAGTGCAGGGGTCAAGGTAGGGGTCAGTACAAGGGTCAGTAAAGGGGTCAGTGCATAGGTCAGTGCAGGGGTCAGTGCAGGAGTCAGGGAAGGGGTCAGTGCAGGGGTCAGAGCAGGGGTCAGTGCAGGGGTCAGTGCAGGGATCAGTGCAAGGGTCAGTGGAAGGGTCAGTGGAAGGCTCAGTGCAGGGGTCAGTTCAGGGGTCAGAGCAGGGGTCAGTTCAGAGCTCAGTGCAGGGGTCAGTGCAGGGGTCAGTGGAAGGGTCAGTGCCAGGGTCAGTACAGGGGTCAGGGTAGGGCTCAGTGCAGGGGTCAGCACAGGGCTCAGTGCAGGTGGCAGTACAGGGCTCAGTTTAGGGGTCAGTGCAGTGGTCCATGCAGGGGACAGTGCAGGGGTCAGTGCAGGGCTCAGTGCAGGGGTCAGTGCAGGGCTCAGTGCAGGGGTCAGGGCAGGGCTCAGTGCAGGGGTCAGTGCAGGGCTCAGTGCAGGGCTCAGTGCAGGGGTCAGGGTAGGGCTCAGTGCAGGGGTCAGTGCAGGGGTCAGTGGAAGGGTCAGTGCAGGGCTCATTGCAGGGCTCAGTGCAGGGGTCAGTGCAGGGCTCAGTGCAGGGCTCAGTGCAGGGGTCAGTGCAGGGGTCAGTGCAGGGGTCAGTGCAGAGGTCAGTGCAGGGGTCAGTGCAGGGGTCAGAGCGGGGGTCAGTGCAGGGGTCAGTGCAGGGGTCAGTGCAAGGGTCAGTTCAGGGGTCAGGGCAGGGCTCAGTGCAGGGCAGGAGTCAGTGCAAGGGTCAGTGCAGGGTTCAGTGCAAGGGTCAATGCAGGGGTCAGTGCAGTGGTCAGTGCAGGGCTCATTGCAGGGGTCAGTGAAGGGGTCAGAGCAGGGGTCAGAGCAGGGGTCAGTGCAGGGTTCAGTGCAGGGGTCAGTGCAGGGCTCAGTGCAGGGGTCAGTGCAGGGCTCAGTGCAGGGGTCAGTGCAGGGGTCAGTGCAGGGGTCAGGGCAGGGGTCAGTGCAGAGGTTTGTGCAGGGGTCAGTGCAGGGGTCAGTGCAGGGTTCAAGTTAGGGCTCAGTGCAGGGGTCAGTGCAAGGGTCAGTTCAGGGGTCAGGGCAGGGGTCAGTGCAGGGCTCATTGCAGGGCAGGAGTCAGTGCAAGGGTCAGTGCAGGGTTCAGTGCAAGGGTCAATGCAGGGGTCAGTGCAGGGGTCAGGGCAGGGGTCAGTGCAGGGGTCAAGGTAGGGGTCAGTACAAGGGTCAGTAAAGGGGTCAGTGCAAGGGTCAGTGCAGGGGTCAGTGCAGGAGTCAGGGAAGGGGTCAGTGCAGGGGTCAGAGCAGGGGTCAGTGCAGGGCTCAGTGCAGGGGTCAGTGCAGGGGTCAGTGGAAGGGTCAGTGCAGGGGTCAGTACAGGGGTCAGGGTAGGGGTCAGAGCAGGGGTCAGTGCAGGGCTCAGTGCAGGGGTCAGTGCAGGGATCAGCGCAGGGGTCAGTGCAGGGGTCAGTGCAAGGTTCAGTGCAGGGGTCAGTTCAGGGGTCAGTGCAGGGGTCAGTGCAGGGGTCAGTGCAAGGGTCAGTGGAAGGGTCAGTGGAAGGCTCAGTGCAGGGGTCAGTTCAGGGGTCAGAGCAGGGGTCAGAGCAGGGGTCAGTGCAGGGTTCAGTGCAGGGGTCAGTGCAGGGCTCAGTGCAGGGGTCAGTGCAGGGCTCAGTGCAGGGGTCAGTGCAGGGGTCAGTGCAGGGGTCAGGGCAGGGGTCAGTGCAGAGGTTTGTGCAGGGGTCAGTGCAGGGGTCAGTGCAGGGTTCAAGGTAGGGGTCAGTACAAGGGTCAGTAAAGGGGTCAGTGCAGGGGTCAGGGCAGGGGTCAGTGCAGGGGTCAAGGTAGGGGTCAGTACAAGGGTCAGTAAAGGGGTCAGTGCAAGGGTCAGTGCAGGGGTCAGTGCAGGAGTCAGGGAAGGGGTCAGTGCAGGGGTCAGAGCAGGGGTCAGTGCAGGGCTCAGTGCAGGGGTCAGTGCAGGGGTCAGTGGAAGGGTCAGTGCAGGGGTCAGTACAGGGGTCAGGGTAGGGGTCAGAGCAGGGGTCAGTGCAGGGCTCAGTGCAGGGGTCAGTGCAGGGATCAGCGCAGGGGTCAGTGCAGGGGTCAGTGCAAGGTTCAGTGCAGGGGTCAGTTCAGGGGTCAGTAAAGGGGTCAGTGCATAGGTCAGTGCAGGGGTCAGTGCAGGAGTCAGGGAAGGGGTCAGTGCAGGGGTCAGAGCAGGGGTCAGTGCAGGGGTCAGTGCAGGGATCAGTGCAAGGGTCAGTGGAAGGGTCAGTGGAAGGCTCAGTGCAGGGGTCAGTTCAGGGGTCAGAGCAGGGGTCAGTTCAGAGCTCAGTGCAGGGGTCAGTGCAGGGGTCAGTGGAAGGGTCAGTGCCAGGGTCAGTACAGGGGTCAGGGTAGGGCTCAGTGCAGGGGTCAGCACAGGGCTCAGTGCAGGTGGCAGTACAGGGCTCAGTTTAGGGGTCAGTGCAGTGGTCCATGCAGGGGACAGTGCAGGGGTCAGTGCAGGGCTCAGTGCAGGGGTCAGTGCAGGGCTCAGTGCAGGGGTCAGTGCAGGGGTCAGTGCAGTGGTCCATGCAGGGGTCCGTGCAGGGGTCCGTGCAGGGGTCAGTGCAGGGGTCAGTGCAGGGGGTCAGTGCAGGGGTCAGTGCACGGGTCAGTGCAGGGCTCCGTGCTGGGATCAGTGCAGGGCTCAGTGTAGGGGTCAGCGCAGGGGTCAGTGCAGGGGTCATTGCAGGGGTCATTGCAGGGGTCAGTGCTGGGGTCAGGGCAGGGGTCAGTGCAGGGGTCAGTGCTAGAGTCAGTGCAGGGGTCAGTGCAAGGGTCAGTGCAGGGAGACGCCACACTTACCTCTGGCAGCAGAAACGGAAATAGCTCCTAGAAGACTCGAGACAGTACACATATTTTAAAAGTTTTTCTTTGAAGGAGAAACTAAGAAGATTGCCACAGGAGTGACACTAGTTCTTCAGGGAGAGTAACCCAGGACCCTGCTATGATCCTGAGTCTAAAGCTCTGCTTTTAAGACATTAATATAAGTTCATTTCACAGGGAAATGGTTTGTAACAAACTCCACAGGAAATAAATATTGACGGATTATTTACTAATTATTCAACACCAATGAAGCTCCCAGTGGGGAAGAAAAGAAATAATGAATAGGAGACATCTGTGACTGTCACCAGGGAAGTACAGAAAGAAATGAATAAATGAATGAATGAATGAATGAATGAATGAATGAATGAATGAATGAATGAATGAATATGGCGCAATCACAACTCACATCAGGTAAGAACACAATGAAGGAATAACATTCAGCAGGAGCTTCCACAAGAGAACGACCCAATGAATGAATGAAGCACACATTGGGCTCCAATTAGAGAACTACACAATGAATGAATGAATGAAGCACACCCAGGGCTCCAATTAGGGAACTAAACAATGAATGAATGAATGAAGCACACCCAGGGCTCCAATTAGGGAACTACACAATGAATGAACGGAGCAGACACAGAGCTCCAATTAGGGAACTACACAATGAATGAACGAAGCACACACTGGGCTCCAATTAGAGAACTACACAATGAATGAATGAATGAAGCACACCCAGGGCTCCAATTAGGGAACTACACAATGAATGAATGAATGAAGCACACCCAGGGCTCCAATTAGGGAACTACACAATGAATGAACGGAGCAGACACAGAGCTCCAATTAGGGAACTACACAATGAATGAACGAAGCACACATGGGGCTCCAATTAGGGAACTACACAATGAATGAATGAAGCACACATGGGGCTCCAATTAGGGAACTACACAATGAATGAATGAAGCACAACCAGGGCTCCAATTAGGGAACTACACAATGAATGAATGAAGCACACCCAGGGCTCCAATTAGGGAACTACACAATGAATGAATGAAGCACACCCAGGGCTCCAATTAGAGAACTACACAATGAATGAATGAATGAATGAAGCACACCCAGGGCTCCAATTAGGGAACTACACAATGAATGAACGGAGCAGACACAGAGCTCCAATTAGGGAACTACACAATGAATGAACGAAGCACACATGGGGCTCCAATTAGGGAACTACACAATGAATGAATGAAGCACACATGGGGCTCCAATTAGGGAACTACACAATGAATGAATGAAGCACAACCAGGGCTCCAATTAGGGAACTACACAATGAATGAATGAAGCACACCCAGGGCTCCAATTAGGGAACTACACAATGAATGAATGAAGCACACCCAGGGCTCCAATTAGAGAACTACACAATGAATGAATGAATGAATGAAGCACACCCAGTGCTCCAATTAGGCAACTACACAATGAATGAATGAAGCACACACAGGGCTCCAATGAGGGAAATACACAATGTATGAATGAAGCACACACTGGGCTCCAATTGGGGACCTACACAATGAATGAACAGAGCAGACACAGGGCTCCAATTAGAGAACTACACAATGAATGAATGAAGCACACCCAGGGCTCCAATTAGAGAACTACAAAATGAATGAATGAAGCACACCCAGGGCTCCAATTAGAGAACTACACAATGAATGAATGAAGTACACCCAGGGCACCAATGAGGGAACTACACAATGAATAAATGAAGCACACCCAGGGCTCCAATGAGGGAAATGCACAATGAATGAATGAAGCACACACGGGGCTCCAATTAGAGAACTACACAATGAATGAATGAAGCACACCCAGGGCTCCAATTAGAGAACTACACAATGAATGAATGAAGCACACACTGGGCTCCAATTAGAGAACTACACAATGAATGAATGAAGCACACCCAGGGCTCCAATTAGAGAACTACACAATGAATGAATGAAGGACACACAGGGCTCCAATGAGGGAAATACACAATGTATGAATGAAGCACACACTGGGCTCCAATTGGGGAACTACACAATGAATGAACAGAGCAGACACAGGGCTCCAATTAGAGAACTACACAATGAATGAATGAAGCAGACCCAGGGCTCCAAGTAGGGAACTACACAATGAATGAATGAAGCACACACTGGGCTCCAATTAGAGAACTACAAAATGAATGAATGAAGCACACCAGGGGCTCCAATTAGAGAACTACACAATGAATGAATGAAGCACACCCAGGGCTCCAATTAGAGAACTACACAATGAATGAATGAAGCACACCCAGGGCTCCAATTAGAGAACTACAAAATGAATGAATGAAGCACACCCAGGGCTCCAATTAGAGAACTACACAATGAATGAATGAAGCACACACTGGGCTCCAATTAGAGAACTACACAATGAATGAATGAAGCACACGCAGGGCTCCAATTAGAGAACTACACAATGAATGAATGAAGCACACACTGGGCTCCAATTAGAGAACTACAAAATGAATGAATGAAGCACACCCAGGGCTCCAATGAGGGAACTACACAATGAATGAATGAATGAATGAATGAAGCACACCCATGGCTGCAATGAGGGAACTACACAATGAGTGAATGAAGCACACCCAGGGCTCCAATGAGGGAACTACACAATGAATGAATGAAGCACATCCAGGGCTCCAATTAGGGAACTACACAATGAATGAATGAAGCACACCCAGGGCTCCAATTATGGAACTACACAATGAATGAATGAATGAATGAAGCACACCCATGGCTGCAATGAGGGAACTACACAATGAGTGAATGAAGCACACCCAGGGCTCCAATGAGGGAACTACACAATGAATGAATGAAGCACATCCAGGGCTCCAATTAGGGAACTACACAATGAATGAATGAAGCACACCCAGGGCTCCAATTAGGGAACTACACAATGAATGAATGAAGCACACCCAGGGCTCCAATTAGAGAACTACACAATGAATGAATGAAGCACACACTGGGCTCCAATTGGGGAACTACACAATGAATGAATGAAGCACACCCAGGGCTCCAATTAGAGAACTACACAATGAATGAATGAAGCACACCCAGGGCTCCAATTAGAGAACTACACAATGAATGAATGAAGCACACACTGGGCTCCAATTGGGGACCTACACAATGAATGAACAGAGCAGACACAGGGCTCCAATTAGAGAACTACACAATGAATGAATGAAGCACACCCAGGGCTCCAATTAGGGAACTACACATTGAATGAATGAAGCACACACTGGGCTCCAATTAGAGAACTACACAATGAATGAATGAAGCACACCCAGGGCTCCAATTAGAGAACTACAAAATGAATGAATGAAGCACACCCAGGGCTCCAATTAGGGAACTACACAATGAATGAATGAAGCACACCCAGGGCTCCAATTAGGGAACTACACAATGAATGAATGAAGTGCACCCAGGGCTCCAATGAGGGAACTACACAATGAATGAATGAAGCACACCCAGGGCTCCAATTAGGGAACTACACAATGAATGAATGAAGCACACCCAGGGCTCCAATTAGGGAACTACACAATGAATGAATGAAGTACACCCAGGGCTCCAATGAGGGAACTACACAATGAATAAATGAAGCACACCCAGGGCTCCAATTAGAGAACTACACAATGAATGAATGAAGCACACCCAGGGCTCCAATTAGGGAACTACACAATGAATGAATGAAGTACACCCAGGGCTCCAATGAGGGAACTACACAATGAATAAATGAAGCACACCCAGGGCTCCAATTAGAGAACTACACAATGAATGAATGAAGCACACACAGGGCTCCAATTAGGGAACTACACAATAAATGAATGAACGAAGCACACCCAGGGCTCCAATTAGGGAACTACACAATGAATGAATGAATGAAGCACACCCAGGGCTCCAATGAGGGAACTACAAAATGAATGAATGAAGCACATCCAGGGCTCCAAGTAGGGAACTACACAATGAATGAATGAAGCACACCCAGGGCTCCAATTAGAGAACTACACCATGAATGAATGAAGCACAACCAGGGCTCCAATAAGGGAACTACACAATGAATGAATGAAGCACACCCAGGGCTCCAATTAGAGAACTACACAATGAATGAATGAAGCACACACAGGGCTCCAATGATGGAACTATAAAATGAATGAATGAATGAAGCACACCCAGGGCTCCAATTAGAGAACTACACAATGAATGAATGAAGCACACACAGGGCTCCAATTAGGGAACTACACACTGAATGAATGAATTAAGCACACCCAGAGCTCCAATTAGGAAACTACATAAAGAATGAATGAATTAAGCACACCCAGGGTTCCAATTAGGGAACTACACAATGAATGAATGAAGCACACCCAGGTCTCCAATTAGGGAACTACACACTGAATGAATGAAGCACACCCAGGGCTCCAATGAGAAACTACACAGTGAATGAATGTAGCACACACAGGGCTCCAATGAGGAACTACACACTGAATGAATGAAGCACACACTGGGCTCCAATTGGGGATCTACACAATGAATGAACGGAGCAGACACAGAGCTCCAATTAGGGAACTACACAATGAATGAACGAAGCACACACAGGGCTCCAATTAGGGAACTACACACTGAATTAATGAAGCACACATAGAGCTCCAATTATGGAACTACACAATGACTGAATGAAGAACACACAGGGCTCCAATTAGGGAACTACACAATGAATGAATGAAGCACACACAGGGCTCCAATTAGGGAACTACACAATGAATGAATGAAGCACACCCAGTGCTCCAATTAGGCAACTACACAATGAATGAATGAAGGACACCCAGGGCTCCAATTAGGGAACTGCATAATGAATGAATGAAGCACACACTTGGCTCCAATTAGGGATCTACACAATGAATGAACGAAGCAGACACAGAGCTCCAATCAGGGAACTACACAATGAATGAACGAAGCACACACAGGGCTCCAATTAGGGAACTACACACTGAATGAATGAAGCACACATAGAGCTCCAATTAGGGAACTACACAATGAATGAATGAAGCACACACTGGGCTCCAATGAGGGAACTACACAATGAATGAATGAATGAAGCACACCCATGGCTGCAATGAGGGAACTACACAATGAGTGAATGAAGCACACCCAGGGCTCCAATTAGGGAACTACACAATGAATGAATGAATGAAGCACACCCAGGGCTCCAATTAGGGATCTACACAATGAATGAATGAAGCACACTCAGGGCTCCAATTAGGGATCCACACAATGAATGAATGAAGCACACCCAGGGCTCCAATTAGGGAACTACACAATGAATGAATGAAGCACACACAGGGCTCCAATGAGGGAACTATACAATGAATGAATGAAAGAAGCACACACAGGGCTCCAATTAGGGAACTACACAATGAATGAATGAATGAAGCACACACTGGGCTCCAATGAGGGAACTACACAATGAACGAATGAAGCACACACTGGGCTCCAATGAGGGAACTACACAATGAATGAATGAAGCACACACAGGGCTCCAATTAGGGAACTACACAATGAATGAATGAATGATTGAAGCACACACTGGGCTCCAATTAGGGAACTACACAATGAATGAATGAAGGACACCCAGGGCTCCAATTAGGGAACTACACAATGAATGAATGAAGCACACACAGGGCTCCAATTAGGGAACTACACAATGAATGAATGAACGAAGCACACCTAGGGCTCCAATTAGGGAACTACACAATGAATGAATGAATGAAGCACACCCAGGGCTCCAATTAGGGAACTACACAATGACTGAATGAAGCACATGTAGAGCTCCCACTAGAGAAGTACACAATGGATGTGTCAGGTACTCCTGGAGCGCCCACGAATGTACTATAGAACCACTCCTCTTGACCTCTCCCCTTGGAGGTTTTGATCACCCACCGGAGGCACCTACCACTTTGTTGTTGCAGCACCTGCCCTGAGTTGATCATGGGGAAGAGGAAGGCTACAAAAGGCACACAAGATAACATAGCTACAAGAACCACTGCATTAGCTAATTATCCGATGTGGGTTAGGGGAGCCATAAACACAGAAATCGTTCTTGTGAAAGAAAGGATTGGTGCCACCCAGCGTTAGTCGCGACACCAACCTAAGAAGCCTCAGGTCATAACTGCTCTGAGGGGGCAGGAACTCCTACAAATAAAGTAGTGAATAATCAATGAATGAATCAAAGTACTTGTAAAGCGCACTACTTACCTGTGAGGGTCTCAAGGCGCTGAGAGGACGGAGTGCTGCTTCTTCTTGAAGAGCCAGGTCTTGAGGAGTCTTCAGAAGGCGAGTAGGTCTTGGCTCTGCTGTAGGTGGGTAGGGAGGGTGATCCAGGTCTTGGTGGAGAGGTAGGAGAAAGATCTGCCGCCGGAGGTCGTTCGTTGGATGCGGGGACAGTGGCGAGGGCGAGGCTGGCGGAGCAGAGCTGGCGGGTGGGAGTGTGGAAGCTGTGTCTGCTGTTCAGGTAAGCTGGTCCGGCATTGTGGAGTGCTTTGTGTGCGTGGGTGAGGAGCTTGAAGGTGATCCTCTTGTCGACGGGGAGCCAGTGTAGGTCTCTCAGGTGAGGGGTGATATGGCTCCGGCAGGGGACATTGACGATCAGTCGGGCGGAGGCGTTTTGTATGCGTTGTAGTCGTCGTAGGTGTTTGGCAGGGATTCCTGCGTAGAGTGCATTGCCATAGTCCAGTCTGCTGCTGACGAGGACCTGGGCCACCGTTCTTCTTGTTTTGGTCGGGATCCACTTGTAGATCCTGCAGAGCATGCGGAGGGTGTTGTAGGAGGAGGAGGAGACGGCGTTGACCTGCTTCGATATGGAGACAGAGGAGTCGAGGACCAAACCTAGGTTGCGTGCGTGGTCGGTGGATGTTGGTGCTGTTCCCAGCGTGGTCGACCACCAGGTGTCGTTCCAGGCCGAGGGGGTGGGTCCTCATCCAGTCAGCAACGGTCTTCAATCCCTCGTGGAGGTTGGTTTTGGCTGTGTGCGGGTCGTGGTAAGGGACAGGATGAGCTGGGTGTCGTTGACGTAGTAGATGATGTTGAGGTCGTGTTGGCGGGCCACTTGTGCGAGGGGGGCCATGTAGATGTTGAACAGCGTCGGGCTGAGGGATGAGCCCTGGGGGACGCCACAGATGATGTCGATGGCTGCGGAACGGAAGGGCGGGAGGCGGACGCTCTGGGTTCTGCCGGAGAGGAAGGACGTGGTCCAGTCGAGGCCCTTCTCTTGGATTCCCGTTTCTCAGAGTTGTGTCTTTAGAGTGCGGTGGCAGACCGTGTCGAAGGTGGCTGACGATGAGGGCTGATGTTTCACCGTTGTCTAGTTGGCGCCTGATGTCGTCTGTGGCGGTGATGAGGGCTGTCTTGGTGCTGTGGTTACGTCTGAATCCAGACTGGGAGGGGTCTAAGATGTTGTTGTCTTCGAGGTGGTGGGTCAGCTGTATGTTGACTATTTTTTCGATGACCTTCGCAGGGAATGGGAGAAGTGAGATGGGCCGATAATTCATGAGGTCCTTGCGGTCCGCCTTTGGCTTCTTGAGGAGGGCGTTGATTTCGGCGTGCTTCCAGCTTTCTGGGAATCTGGCTGTTTCGAAGGAGATATTGATGACCTTCTGTAGTTGGGGTGCGATGGCTGCGTCTTCTTTGTTGAATAGTGGTGAGGGCACGGGTCTGAAGGGGATCCTGAGTGGATGGAGTTCATGACCTTAAAGCAATAAAGGAATCAAGAACGCCTTACCAAACCCCTGGTTGTGGAAGGCCGATATAAGGGACCGCCTCTCTGCCCAGAGGGACAAGGCTTGGCTGTGGAAGGCTGATGTAAGGGACACCCTAGCTGCCCGAGGGACATGGCTTGGCTGTGGAAGGCTGATGTGAGGGACACCCTAGCTGCCAGAGGGACATGGCTTGGCTGTGGAAGACTGATGTAAGGGATACCCTGGCTTCCCGAGGGACAAGGCTTGGCTGTGGAAGGCTGATGTGAGGGACAGCCTCGCTGCCCCGAGGGACAAGGCTTGGCTGTGGAAGGCTGATGTAAGGGACACCCTAGCTGCCCAGAGGGACATGGCTTGGCTGTGGAAGGCTGATGTGAGGGACCGCCTCACTGCCAAGAGGGACAAGGCTTGACTGTGGAAGGCTGATGTGAGGGACAGTCTCACTGTCCAGAGAGACAAGGCTTGGCTGATGTGAGGGACAATCTCACTGTCCAGAGAGACAAGGCTTGGCTGTGGAAGGCTGATGTGAGGGACAGTCTCACTGTCCAGAGAGACAAGGCTTGGCTGTGGAAGGCTGATGTGAGGGACAGTCTCACTATCCAGAGAGACAAGGCTTGGCTGTGGAAGGCTGATGTGAGGGACAGCCTCACTGCCCAGAGGGACAAGGCTTGGCTCTGGAAGGCTGATGTGAGGGACCGCCTCTCTGCCCAGAGAGACAGCCTCGCTGCCCAGCGGGACAGTCTCACTGCCCAGAGGGACAAGGCTTGACTGTGGAAGGCTGATGTGAGGGACAGTCTCACTGTCCAGAGAGACAAGGCTTGGCTGTGGAAGGCTGATGTGAGGGACACCCCCACTGTCCAGAGGGACAAGGCTCGGCTGTGGAAGGCTGATGTAAGGGGCCGCCTCTCTGTCCAGAGAGACAAGGCTTGGCTGTGGAAGGCTGATGTGAGGGACAGTCTCACTGTCCAGAGAGACCAGGCTTGGCTGTGGAAGGCTGATGTGAGGGACAGCCTCACTGCCCAGAGGGACAAGGCTTGGCTCTGGAAGGCTGATGTGAGGGACCACCTTACTGCCCAGAGAGACAGCCTCGCTGCCCAGCAGGACAGCCTCACTTCCCAGAGGGACAAGGCTTGACTGTGGAAGGCTGATGTGAGGGACAGCCTCACTGCCCAGAGGGACAAGGCTTGGCTGTGGAAGTCTGATGTAAGGGACTGCCTCACTGCCAAGAGGGACAAGGCTTGACTGTGGAAGTCTGATGTAAGGGACTGCCTCGCTGTCCAGAGGGACAAGGCTTGGCTGTGGAAGGCTGAAGTGAGGGACAGTCTCACTGTCCAGAGGGACAAGGCTTGGCTCTGGAAGGCTGATGTGAGGGACCACCTTACTGCCCAGAGAGACAGCCTCGCTGCCCAGCAGGACAGCCTCACTTCCCAGAGGGACAAGGCTTGACTGTGGAAGTCTGATGTAAGGGACTGCCTCACTGCCAAGAGGGACAAGGCTTGACTGTGGAAGTCTGATGTAAGGGACTGCCTCGCTGTCCAGAGGGACAAGGCTTGGCTGTGGAAGGCTGAAGTGAGGGACAGTCTCACTGTCCAGAGGGACAAGGCTTGGCTTTGGGTTTTCTCTTTTTTGCTGGTCTGGCAATACCTTGGCTTTTTGTGCTGCTTCGGCCGGAGGTTGTGTGGATAGAGGTGAAATGTGGTTTAGGAAGCGCTATTTTCTGTTATTTAATGGATACTTTTCAGTTTAAAAAAACTTTACTCAGGAAATAAATGACAGTTCTACGCTGGTTTTGTAAAGCAAACCTGGCTCAAGGTGTTTGTAGACCTGGGGCAGAGTCTGAAGATGCTGCAGAGCTAAAGTATCCCACATAATGCTGCGGGTATTGCAGATGTTGGCAGCAGGACCATGGCCTACTGATTGTGTACTAGCATTAGAACTTCTGACAGCAATATAGAGTGCTGTAACTCACCATGTTGTCGTATTAAGATTCAAGCTTGTGACCTTCAAGTTACACACAGATCCTTGCTGCGAGAAATGCTTGCATTCAAACCTGGGACCAGCTGATTCCAAACAGAGTTTTGCAGCAAGTTCATTAAAGCCTCTGTGCTACAGTGACAGGGCTATGCAGTGACAGATGCTGGATACACATACATCTCTGCAGTAGGTGCCTTAACCCCACAGCTGGTTAGATAGGTGGTTGATGTTGCTGCTGTGGAAACCTGAAGGTTAGCTTCAATCATTAAAATAAGATGGGTACTGACTCCTGGAATTAACATTGCACAGTTGTGCAGAAACAGCACAAGAACAGCTTTGTGTGACAACTCCTCCTATAAACATTAGAAAGAAGCTGCATTGTGGGTAGCCTACCTCGTTCACATAGACAGGGCGGAAACTGGACTTTGTACTAAAACGAGGGTACCAACATTATACACAACTCATTGGAAAGCAGGTTTTATCCTATTTACACAAATGACCCTGTTCTCTTCTTTTCTAGAGTGTCTTTTCATAAAGGCAAAGTGCAAATTGAACTTTAAAAAATGTAGGAAAAAATGCTAATTTGGGAAGTTCTGATGGTAAAGTCTTCCATTCCTCTAAATTCCTTTTATTGAAGTAAATGATTTCAAAACAGAAGAAAAGTGTACCTTCATGAAACAAAGCACCAATCAAAATATGGCAGAAATAAAGAAAAACATTGAACTGAAAAACAGACCCAATAAAAGAAACACTCTGAGAAAACAAGCACCCAGCACTGAATTGAAGGCCCAAGAGAGGAATGCCAGCATCTTATGAAACGTGCACAAGATGCAAAAAAATCTTTATAGTACAATACAGTTTGTTGGACTGGCTCTTTTTGCAGGGTCATCCCTGAACTTTTTGCCTTCCTCCTGTATTTTTTCTGACCTGTTGTTGGCTATTTTATGACTCTGGGCACTTTACCACTGCTGATCAGCGCTAAAGTGCATATGCTCTCCCTATTGTAAATTGATGTCTGGATTAGTGATTCCATTATTGGCTGATTTGGTTTACTGGTCAGACCCTAGTACAGTGTACTGAGTGTTCCCAGGGCTTGTACACCAAATGCTGCTAGTGGGCTTGCAGCACTTGTTATGCCACCCACAGAAACAGCCTGTAAAAGTGTGTCTAAGTTCTGCCATTGCAGAGCCTGTGTGCAGTCTGGTACTGCCATGTTGACTGGAGCGACCTTTGACCCTTTCCTCAGGTGGGTCGACCCCCCAGCCGCCACACGGTCCTCCTGTGACGCTACCCCCGCTGAGTACTGCCGCATCGCTCTTGCCGCTGCCTGGGTCTGTGACTGTGTAAGCCCTTTGTCTCCTCTGTTTACCGTATCCATGTTGGATAACTTGCCCGTTTGTACTGTTTCCGCCACTGTTGTGCCCTTTGTACCCCCTTCCCCCTTTTTTTCTTCTGTATCCGTTCCCCCGTCATGCCCGCTGTTCCGCTTTCCCACCGCTGTGCCCCTGCGGCCCCGGCCCCGCCCCCGCTGTCCGATTCGCTGTCCCGCTCCGGCCTCCCAGCTGCTCCTCCCTCCAACAGCCCCTCATATGGAGGCCACGCGGCAGTGAAGGGAACGACCTTTGACCCAGTCCTCAGGTAGGTCGCCCCCCCAGCCGCCACACGCTTCTCCTGTGACACTACCCCCGCTGAGTACTGCTGCATCGCTCTTGCCGCTGTCTACATCTGTGACTGTGTAAGCCCTTTGTCTCCTCTGTTTACCGTATCCCTGTTGGATTACTTGCCTGTTTGTACTGTTTCCGCCACTGTTGTGCCCTTTGTACCCCCTTCCCCCGTTTTTTCTTCTGTATCTGTTCCCCCGTCATGCCCGCCGTTCCGCTTTCCTTCCACTGCGCCCCTGCGGGCCCGCCCCCCGCTGTCCGATTTACCGCCCTGCTCCCGCCTCCCAGCTGCTCCTCCCTCCCACAACCCCTCATATGGAGGCCGCACAGTGGACGCGCGCAGCGGGTGCACCGCTGGCGCGCCATAGGTGCACCAAAGGCAAGCCCGTCTGCGCCTAGACTGCGCTCAGCGCCAGAACCCCTGGCCCACGCCGGAGCCAGGACACCCGACTGGACTACGACTCCACCATCCTCATCGCACTCAACACCGGACGACCACCCGCCTGCTAAGGAGCCACCCCGAAGTGAACCCACGGACCCTTCACCTGCCAAGCCTGCAAATTCACCTGCCTCTCAACCTGCACCCCACCCATCGAACCCAGCAACAACAACAACCTCAAGTGCATCCTTCTCAACGTACGCTCCGTCCACAAGCACGCCATCGAACTCTGGGACCTCCTCGATATTACAGCACCAGACGTCGCCTACCTCACGGAGACCTGGATGAACGCCTCCTCGGCCCCCGACATTGCCATAGCCATCCCGGACGGCTCCAAAATCACCCGGAAGGACCGCATCAACCAAACCGGAGGAGGAATCGCCATCATCTACAGGAACACCATCAGCGTCACATCCAACGCCGAAGACGCAATCTTGGCCGCCGAACACCTACACTTTCAGATCCACACCAACCCCAAGACCACACTCAGAGGAACCCTCATCTACAGACCCCCGGGCCCGCGCATACAATTCAGCGAAACCATCACCGACTTCATCAGCCCGCACGCCCTAGCCTCACCCGAATACATCCTCCTAGGGGACGTGAACTTCCACCTAGAGAACAACAACGACACCAACACCACCACCCTGCTCGACAACCTCGACAACCTCGGACTCAAGCAATTGGTGAACACCCCCACCCACTACACCGGCCACACGCTCGACCCCATCTTCTCCGCTAGCAACCACGTCTCCTTCAGCGACTCCACAGAACTACACTGGACAGACCACAGCTGCATCAATTTCACCTTCAAGAAGACCACATCCCACCACCACACACAACAGATCCCACGCAGATGTTGGAGCAAAGTCACCACTGACCAGCTAACCACATCGCTGAGCCAGAACCCACCAATCGACACCCCTGACACCAACAACGCAGCCCAGAATCTCGCACAGGCGATCACCAAAACCACTGATGACCTCGCTCCTGTAAAGAACCCCACAGGCAAGACAAGCACCAGGAAAACCACATGGTTCATCCTGCCGAACCCTCGAAAAAACCTGGCGCCACGAACGGACGCCAGAAACCATGACAGCCCTCAAGAACGCCACCCGCGAACACCACCAGCTGATCCGCACCACCAAAAGAACATCTTTCAAAGAGCGGCTAGACAACAACACCCACAACAGCAAGGAACTCTTCAACATCGTAAAAGAGCTCTCCAACCCCAGCAACAACAACATCGCACCATCGCAAGACCTCTGCAACTCCCTCGCCACGTACTTCTACAGCAAGATCGCGGACATACACGACAGCTTCAACACCCAGATTCAGCCCACAGACACCGAACCAACAATCACTCCCACCACACTCAGCGCCTGGACCCCAGTCAGCACTAAAGACACCACCCAAATCATGAACACCATCCACTCTGTCTCTCCCTCCGACCCATGCCCTCACCACATCTTCAACAAAGCCGACGCCATCATCGCACCCCACCTCCGCGACATCATTAACAACTCCTTCACGTCAGCCACCTTTCCAGAAAACTGGAAGCACGCACGCAGGAAGAAACCCACAGCCGACCAAAGACCTCAAGAATTTTCGCCCCATCTCTCTCCTTCCCTTCCGGGCAAAAGTCATCAAGAAGACCATCAACAAACATCTGGCTGCATTCCTCGAAGCAAATAACTCATTTGACCCATCCCAGTCTGGATTTCGAGCCAACCACAGCACCGAGACCGCCCTCATCACAGCCACCGACGACATCAGGACCCTGATGGACAACGGGGAAACAACCGCTCTCATCCTCCTGGACCTCACGGCTGCCTTCGACACCGTCTGCCACCGTACCCTAACAACCCGCCTCTACAACACTGGAATCCAAGGAAAAGCCCTGGACTGGATCACCTCGTTCCTCTCAGATAAAACCCAGAGAGTCCGCCTCCCTCCCTTCCGCTCCACGACCACCAAGATCATCTGTGGCGTACCCCAAGGATCCTCGCTCAGCCCAACCCTCTTCAATATCTACATGAGCCCCCTCGCCGCCATCTCACGCAAACACAACCTCAACATCATCTCCTACGCCGACGACACCCAGCTGATACTCTCCCTCACTAAAGACCCAGCCACCGCCAAATCCAACCTCCAGGAAGGGATGAAAAACGTTGCGGAATGGATGAAACACAGCCGTCTGAAACTGAACTCAGACAAGACGGAGGTCCTCATCCTCGGACACTCCCCATCCGCCTGAGACGACTCCTGGTGGCCCACTGCGCTGGACACCCACGGACCACGCACGCATCCTGGGATTCATCCTGGTCTCCTCCCTCACGATGACCAGACAAGTCAATGCCATCTCATCATCATGCTTCAACACCCTGCGCATGCTCCGAAAGATCTTCTGATGGATCCCCACCGAAACCAGAAAGACGGTCACCCAGGCCCTCGTCACCAGCCGCCTGGACTACGGGAACGCCCTATACGCAGGAACCACAGCCAAACTTCAGAAACGACTTCAGAGCATACAGAACGCCTCCGCACGTCTCATCCTCGACATCCCCCACAACAGCCACATAACCTCCCACCTGAAAAACCTGCACTGGCTCCCCGTCAGTAAGAGGATCACTTTCAGGCTCCTCACCCATGAACACAAAGATCTACACGACATGGGCCCCGAATACCTCAACAACCGCCTTTCGTTCTACACTCCCACCCGTCAGCTCCGCTCCTCCAGCCTCGCCCTTGCCACCGTCGCACGGATCCGCAGAAACACAACCGGAGGAAGATCGTTCTCCTACCTGGCCATGGAACTCCCTCCCTGCACACCTACAACTGGCCCAGGACCACCTCACCTTCAAGAGACACCTCAAGACCTGGCTATTCGAGCAGTAACAGCACCCCTCCTCCCTTCAGCGCCTTGAGACCCTCGTGGGTGAGTAGCACGCTCTACAAATGCACTGATTGATTGATTGATTGATTGATTGATTGACAAGTGCACCCACTTGCCAGTCCCTAAACCTTCCCTTTTCTTAATATCAGACATCCCTATGGTAGGCCCAAGGGCAGGGTGCATTGTAGGTATAAGGTAGGACATGCCCTGGTGTGTGTGGCATGTCCTAATAGTGAATTACAGCCATTTGCGTTTTTCACTATTGCAAGACTACCTGTTACTCATAGGCCAGAATGGGCAGTTTATTATTACATCTTATAATACTAGCTGACTCAGAATGATAAAATACATCTTTTAGTGAAGTTGGTTTTAACATACTGTGTTTGAAAATACCACTTTTAGAAATTAGGTATTTTCGTGTCTAACCATCCAATGCTGCCTCTGCTAGGTTGTGTATTCCTTGTCTGGAGTTTGAGTGACAGGGGCAGGGGGACTCTAGGAGACAGGGTGAGTCAGCACAAGGCTGAATAGAAAGATCTGCATGTAGATGGATGGGAGGAGTTGCACCTGGGACCTGATTAGGGTTGTGCCTGCCCCCCACAGTACTGGCTCCACACCCTGTGGTGCATCTGATGTCCCTGCCCGACAATTTGAAGGGAAAGAAGGAGTCATGTAAACAGAGTGCTCTAGGACTAACCTGAACTGGTTTGTATTAGGCAAAGTCATCTCTGCATTCAGAGAACAAAGAGAAACTGTGTATAAAAGAGGGGACCCAAACCCCAGAGAATTTGATCACTTTGGACAAAAAGAAACCTTTGCTGAGGAGTGGAACCAGAGAGACTGAGGGGAGACTATCCCTAAGCTGAAGTGCTGCTTGGGGGATTGGCCTGCAGTGGTTTCCTGACTGCCAAAGAAAGGAGAAAGGAACTATGTGTGCTTTATCTCAACTTGTGAAGGATCTCCAAGGGCGTGGAACAGAGCTTGCCTCTTGCTGAATTCTCAGGGACAACAGGCTTCACCCACAGGCTTCCCAAGTGTTCCCTGGAAGTGCCTGCATTTTGCTAGACTTTGTGGGGACTTGCTTGTCGCAAGGAGCTGGAAGCGCGACTCGAGAACAAGAACAAGAAGTGTGTCGCCGAACTGCCGCTGTCGCGCCATCTTGAATTCTTTGCACCAGATCTTCGACGCATCACCGTCCTTGCGTGTCAGGGGCTACCGCATCACCTTTCTTGCAACACTTTTGTTGCCCTGCGTGTCGCATCTTAAGGTACATTGACTCAAAGTGTCGCATTTCAAGATCTAAAGAGAACTAAGCTAATTCTACCATTTTAAGTACAGTATTGTGGATTTTTGTTGTTTGTGGTCTTGTGATGTCTATATAAAGAATACCTATTTTTGATATAAAACCTGTGTGGTGTCCATCTGTAGTGACGACACTTGATTACTGTATGTGTTAACAAATGCTTTACACACAGCCTCTGTGATAAGCCTGTCTGCTCATGCCAAGCTACCAAGTGGTGAGCAGGGGTTATTTTAGGTGTGTAATCCCCCTTACCCTGACTAGAGGCAAGGGTCCCTATTTGTCACAAGTACCTACCTGTGCCAACTAGAGACCCCCAAATCTAACACAGTTCATCAGCTAAAATGTGCTGATACACCCATAAAACCCTAATGGTTATAAGCCTGGTAGTGTTTGACTTTTAACTTCTCCTCACAATCAGAGTCTTCAGGTTCGATTTAAAACTGAATTTTTGCGGAAGAATCCCCCAAAAATGCAGGTGTCCTGTGGCCTTCGACGACCTCCACACATTTAGCCTCATGGTGAACATAGAGGTAGGTGGTGTTTCTGGGGGTGGGGCTATCGTTGCTTTACAATGATCAAGACCAATCGCTTGGGCCTGATGGGAATGGCACATGACCAGATGCCCCATCTACAATGGCTGGTCAACATCCTTTCTGACTGCGCCACCCACGAAAAAGAACGCCACTGTAAAACGAGGTCAGTCTTTTACAATAAATGGTGACTATGCCCCTGAAAAACTCCGACCACTCCTAATGTGACTACTGAAAATATACAAGTTCCAGTCTGCACATTCATGACACAAGTTCCACCATGTTTATAGGGTTCCTATTCCTGCCACGATCAAGAATTGACCCTGAGGCAGAGAAATCAAAACTGTTTCTTTAAAGTATGGAACAATACTTGACCTCTAAAAAATTGCCATGGATTTATCCCATCATTACGCAAGAGGTCAACAGCACTTAATAAAATGGACCTGGAAATATGAGGACATGATCAGTGAAGTAGATGGAACTAACTGGTACCGGGTGATGGGCAAAGATTGCCGAACGTTGGGTTAGCGCCTGTCTCTCCGCCCATCTGGAGCAAAATCAAATCCTGGACGATTTCCAATTTGGTTTTCGCCCTGCCCACGGGACTGAAACAGCTGTCCTGACAGCCATGGAGGACCTTCGTATGCGGGCAGACAGGGGCCAGGCAGTAGCCTTGATCCTACTGGACCTGTCTGCCGCATTTGATACGGTTAACCATGGGATCCTGTTGGAGAGACTCTGTGAGGCTGGGGTGGAGGGCACAGCCTTGCTATGGTTCCACTCCTATCTATGGGACAGGAGGCAGGCTGTGTCCCTCCCCCCTTTTCAATCCACCTTCTCCCATGTCCCCCACGGGGTCCCTCAGGGCTCCTCCATCAGCCCCATCCTTTTTAACGTGTACCTAAAACCCCTGATCACGTTAATAAAGGCCCATGGACTCAAAACAATTAATTATGCGGACGACACCCAGCTCATCTTCTCCTGGGAGGGAGAAGACTCTACCCCCCTTGCAGCCTTTCATGACTGCCTAAGGGAGACGGCTGGGTGGTTGCACAAGAACTCCTTGCAGTTCAACTCTTCTAAAACGGAGGTGCTGTATTGTGCGGGAAGTCGAATACCTCGCCAGTTCCCCTGCGATTTTTGGCCTCCGGAAACACCAGATAAACCTCTGCCAGTCACGTCAGTCCGCAACCTTGGGGCCACACTGAATAATAAACTGAGCACAGAAACACAAGTTGCAAAAACTGTGGGAACCTGCTCAGCTCTCCTGCGCTCCCTGCGCAAAATTATGCCACTCCTCCCAGTACAAGCCCGAGAGCAGATAGTCAGGTGCACCATTCTCAGCCGCCTGGACTACTGCAACGCGCTGCTACTCGAGTCCTCAGTTGCTCTACTGTACCGACTCCAAAGAGTTCAGTCGGCCGCAGCGAAGTTAGTTCTGGGTTGGACCAGAAGATCCTCAGCCACAGCGGCCTTAGCCGAGCTACATTGGCTCCCACTCAGGCAACGAGTGGCGTTCAAGACTCTTTGCCTCGTTTTTAAAGCGCTCCACGGAGTTGGACCCAAACCTCTGCAGGCCATGTTTACTTGGTATACCCCCACCAGAACCCTACGCTCTGCCTCTGCCTGCCTGGTAACTATTCCCAGATATAACAAGGTCAGGACGGGGGGCAGATCTTTCCGAGTCGCAGCGGCTAAGCTGTGGAACAGTATGCCTCTCGAAATCCGTCAAATCCCACAACTCCTCCCCTTTCGGAAACATATCAAAACCTGGTTATTCCCTTAAAATACCTAACCCTTAGCTGCTCTCTTCCGCCAGTTCCCCTTAGTCTAGAGTATTTGCTAAGCGCCAGGAAACCTGCAAGGTGTCAGCCGCGCTATACAAATGTTTTAAATAAATAAATAAATAAATAATGGGCACTTCGTGGATGGAGACACCACCATTGTTTAAAAGCTTTCTGATAACAATAGAAATTGAGCTATTTCTAAACATGAGTTCTATTTGTGAACTCAATTCCTTTAAGTTGTCTACTGCAGACGTCAAAGTGGGTTCGATCGGAGAGGCAAGAGGTGCCCATTCTTTGTTTTTGGATGAATAACCGTTCCCCTACTTTTTGTGAAAAGACAACTGTCCAAGGACGATTCATTCTGACAAGTTAAATGCTTCAGCTGAAGTGCCACTTAGGGAGTCCCCTGTGCTGTGAAACTGAAGGCTGGCAGACAGCTAAATAATAAACAAGCCTTCTTGCCAGGGTGCCTGCTGCCCGAAAGAAATGCAAAAGTGCAACTTGTTCATCTGCAAATGTAAAGGGTGCTTGGAAGCCGGTACTAGCTTTGGTTGATGAAATCATACGAAAGTTAGTGATGACAAAGATTTACTCTTCTTGAGTGGTGGTGCAAGAGAGTTACCAGCTGTGAAGTGTGTGCTTTCAAGGGACAGTTATATGAAAAAATTGCATTATCTACTGTCTGGGTATAACTAAAATCTCTATTTTGGAAGCAGCATTATATCTTAAAAATTGTTGTGCATTTTGTAGCAGTCTATATTGCACTGTGTGTAATGCAAGTTTAAAATAATGACAAATATTCACAGTGCTTTCTGTCACAGGCTGGGACTTCATAGCACTAAAAATACACAAGTCACTATTCTCCAGGGCACCAACCACAATGTAAATCTGTGGCGCTCTGGTTGCACCCAGACCGCTGCAGGGCATTAACAATAGAGGTTTCATAATGTACCAAAGCATGTAGAGTGGAGATGAAAAGAGAAGATAGAAACACACATTTGGCTAGTATTCTTTTGAAACATGATTGAATATC
Organism: Lissotriton helveticus; assembly: GCF_964261635.1. Taxonomy (NCBI): domain Eukaryota; kingdom Metazoa; phylum Chordata; class Amphibia; order Caudata; family Salamandridae; genus Lissotriton; species Lissotriton helveticus. Next base: position 424,229,680 of record NC_136058.1, read on the forward strand.
GTGTTGAATAGATTGTTTGCATTTCTTCCTAAGCCACGTTTCCTTGATGTGGGTTGAAATCAGCCCAAGAATGGGACCTAGGTGAATAAACTTCTCCCTCATAAACATATCGCTCAGTCTGAACTTCAACCAAACTGGGGGGCATATTAACAAGGCAAGGCGGTAGAATTATCCCCGCTCTAGTGTCCGCTTTCGGACGAAAAGCCGCAATAATTCTATCGCCCTTTCAGCATGGACACGATAACTCGTGAATCCATGCCTTTGTGCCCATTTTTTTTGCGCCTCACCTTGCATTGATAATGAGATGTGAGGTAGGCATTCCCGACTGAAATTCAGTGGGAATAATCGCTAACACAGCTTCTCCCTATTTACTAGGAAATCGCTAACCTGCCTAGCGTCAATAAAAGTAGCGATAACCGGGTATATCGCCGGTTCCTTACGCCTGCTAATTTCCTGACTTAGCTGCATGTTGCATGGGAGGTGGATCATCATGCTAAGTCCACTTCTCTCTATTTACAATGTTTTCCCTAACGCTTTGTTATATCTCTGGTAATCCAGCGATATTTCCTGCTTATCGCCGCTATTGCAGGGATTTCTAACGCCTTGGCGATGCGCGTTGTAAATATTGCGCTGACCAGGCGATAGAATCCGGCGTTAGGCAGCGTTAGGATTTTGCACGCTAGACGCGGCCAGTGATGATTATCGCTGACACTTGCTGATATGCCCCTGGGTATTATAAACTCTAGGTGGGAGCAGGTGACGTAGTCCAAACTTATACATTTGACGCTCACTTGCTTGAGGAGCGTTGATTTCAATGGCGAGTGACACGCTGGGGCACCTCTCAATGAAACTGTCCACTGACCGGTCACCCCCACACCGTGGAACTCACCAACCTTGCCACATCTGTGCCCAGACACTGAACTCTGTCTACAACACACCTGTGAGACCTCAAGTGCATGGCATGCCTTCAGGGGATTCTCAGATATGACAATGTTATCAAACATGTCTGAGGCACAGACAGTTGTGTTCCTTGGAAGGCATGCACCAGCACCTCTGGGCTTATCTCACCGTGAAGGATGAGATGACAGGGTAGGGCTGAAGGAGTATTGTTGCAGAAGAGAGGGACATTATGCAACAGAGAAATATACATTATGCGGCACATTATCCAATGAAGTGCTGCGACCTCAAAGTGTCAGCACATTCTGGTCAATGGTATCTAGATATTTAACATTTTAAGACACATTGACAGAAAGGGATTCAAATGGCAAAACCAATCCGCAGGAGCCTTTCTAAAACACTGCACACATGCACAGGGTTTGTCAAGATGGTACTTACACACACCTATTGTGTTCACCACAGAGGGACATAAACACCACTTTATTCATTTCATACATAAACATCTTTCTGTCTACTAAATTGGTTTCTATAAAACGTGTATTATATTGCAATCAATGGAAAACAAGCCTGGATGAATGTATTTCTATTAATTAAAGCTGCACCTTTTTTATTCCACATGTTCAGGTTATGATTAAAAGTCGTCCTTATTTCTGTTTTCCCATATGTTCCTACTATAGTGTCCGTCCCTTATGAAACAGCCCTGGACAGTAGTCTGGTGCACAGCTCAGTATCACATCAAAGCCTCAAGACACCAGACATTAGAAGGAGACAAAATATCTGTCGGATTCTCTCAAACTCCAAAGGACCGATTCGCAGAACTAACTTAGGGCAAAATCCTAAACTTACTACCATTTTGGTATTCACAGAAGGTACTTACTCACTTTGGTATTCACAGAAGGCACTTAGGGCCCGATGTAGGTCACCAAATATCGGTCGGTAACGGCCGAATTCGGCCGTTACCGACCTGTATTTGGTGATTGAGATGTAGAGGCCATTATTTTACAGAATCGGTAAATTTACCGAATCAGTAAATTTACCGATTCTGTAAAATACCGAATCGGTAATTTTACCGATTCGGTAAATCCCAGATGTAGGTAGCACTGTTTACAGTGCTACAGGCCTTCAGAATTCGGTATTTTATCACCCAATACAATTGGGTGGTAAAATACCGAAATCAGGTGTACATGCACATCTGTGCATGTACACCTGTGCCATGTGACACACAGACATGCCCTTAGGGCATGTATGTGTGCCACATGGCACACATGCCTGGAATTGGGGTGCTACAGGGTGTCAAAGTGACACCCTTGCAGGATTCGGTATTTACCGATTCGGTAAATACCGAATCAGTATTTACCATTGATTCCTATGGGCTTCAAGGCCCATAGGAATCAAGGCTACATCTGCCCCCTTCCTATTTACCTACTCTTAAATACCGAATCGGTATGATTCGGTATTTAAGAGTAGGTAAATAGGAATTATCTACATCGGGCCCAAACTTATTTCGGTATTCACAGAAGTTAGGAGTCCTAACTTTAGGACTCCTAAATGCCTCCTGTGAATACAGAAAGTCTTAAAGTTAAGCTTTTTCTTAGTTTAGGAGTAGTAAAGTTAAGACCCCTAACTTCTGTGAATACCGAAATGAGTAAGTTTAGGATTTTGTCTTAAGTTAGTTCTGTGAATCGGGCCCCAAGAGCCTTCGTGAAATGGCTGCGCCTCGGAGAACAGTGTCTGAGAATCAGCTGCTGCTCTGGAAACAGTTTCAATACATAATACATATATTTTTAAAATATGCGTTTACGAATGAATAAACCAATAGAGGGTTATTCTGCATAGGGAGATGTTTTTTTCAATCTCTTAGTAAAGAAAAACAAGCGTTAGAAAAGCAATAGACCTCGCAATTGTTTCAGTTAGATCTTATTAGCATTGCAAAGTGTAATGCATTTATAGAACTTAGGGGCATATTAGCAAGGAAGCTTGTTAAAATTATCGCTGTTTTATCGGCACAAAACTGCCACTAAAACAGCGATAATGGGCTTGATAATATGAGTTATAGAATTCCAATAGAAGCCCAGGTTAGATGTCCTGTACTATTGTTGGCCACGTTAAGTAAGAGTTTGAGATGTAAGTTGAATGTGCTTTGAGCGATTTTTAGTGCAAGACCAGGGGAATGCTGTGTAGTAAGAAATTTGTGGCTCCCTGGAGATTTGAGAAGTTTTACTCACAGAAATGTGAGATAAATGTGTGCATATTTGTCGACATTTGGGGTTTGCAGGGGATAGAGGGCATGGGAAGCATGCAAACCACTGCACCCTAAACTCCCCCATATGTCGAGTATGCAGAATGGTCTGGATCTGGTAGGTTTAATAATAATAAATAAATAAACGTAAGTCTTTGGTTCCAATCCCAGTGCATGAATTACACAAAATATTCTTTCCAACAAGAAGGGGTTGTGTGACATCATCTCATTGTCCTAAAAGACCAGAGCTAGCCCTGGTCTGCTTCAACAAGGCATTGTTGGACCAAAGAGCAAACTTGTGTCATTTGGATTCCAACCATGATCATCCTATCACTCTTCTGCTGGTGATGGCTAAAATTACGGAAAGCATTGCTACTTCTCAAATATGCAATATTTTTTAACCCCTCAAAGTTTTGAAGAACTTGCAAGTTGTTTTCAACAGAGGGCAAGAAGCTGCACTTACAGTCGTACAAGATGACTTACTGAAGGCTGCTGACAGCCACTCCTTCCGTGTCCAGATATTATTGGACCTATCAGCAGCATTCGATACAGTTGATCATGCAATCCTCTTAGATAAAGTGGCCGGACGTGACCGACAGCGACAGCCACTCCACCTGTGTCCAGATAATATTGGGCCTATCAGCAACATTCGATACAGTTGATCACACAATCCTCTTCGATAAAGTGGCCGGACGTTACCAAAAGAGACAGCCACTCCACCTGTGTTCAGATATTATTGGACCTAACAGCAGCATTCAATATAGTTGATCATGCAATCCTCTTAGATAAAGTGGCCGGACGTGACCGACAGCCACTCCACCTGTGTCCAGATATTATTGGACCTATCAGCAGCATTCGATCCAGTTGATCATGTAATCCTCTTAAATAAAGTGGCCGGACGTGACCGACAGCGACAGCCACTCCACCTGGGTCCAGATATTATTGGACCTATCAGCAGCATTCGATACAGTTGATCATGCAATCTTCTTAGATAAAGTGGCCAGATGTGTCCGACAGCGACAGCCACTCCACCTGTGTCCAGATATTATTGGACCTATCAGCAGCATTCGATACAGTTGATCATGCAATCCTCTTAGATAAAGTGGCCGGACGTGACCGACAGCAACAGCCACTCCACCTGTGTCCAGATATTATTAGAGCTATCAGCAGCATTCGATACAGTTGATCATGCAATCCTCTTAGATAAAGTGGCCAGACGTGTCCGACAGCGACAGCCACTCCACCTGTGTCCAGATATTATTGGACCTATCAGCAGCATTCAATACAGTTGATCGTACAATCCTCTTAGATAAAGTGGCCAGGCGTGACCGACAGCGCCAGCCACTCCACCTGGGTCCTGATATTATTGGACCTATCAGCAGCATTCGATACAGTTGATCATGCAATCCTCTTAGATAAAGTGGCCGGACGTGACCGACAGCGACAGCCACTCCACCTGGGTCCAGAGATTATTGGACCTATCAGCAGCATTCGATCCAGTTGATCATGCAATCCTCTTAGATAAAGTGGCCGGGCGTGACCGACAGCGACAGCCACTCCACCTGTGTCCAGATATTATTGGACCTATCAGCAGCATTCGATACAGTTGATCATGCAATCCTCTTAGATAAAGTGGCCAGACGTGACCGACAGCGACAGCCACTCCACCTGTGTCCAGATATTTTTGGACCTAACAGCAGAATTCGATACAGTTGATCATGCAATCCTCCTAGATAAAGTGGCCGGACGTGACCGACAGCCACTCCACCTGTGTCCAGATATTATTGGACCTATCAGCAGCATTCGATCCAGTTGATCATGTAATCATCTTAAATAAAGTGGCCGGATATGTCCGACAGCGACAGCCACTCCACCTGGGTCCAGATATTATTGGACCTATCAGCAGCATTCGATACAGTTGATCATGCAATCTTCTTAGATAAAGTGGCCAGATGTGTCCGACAGCAACAGCCACTCCACCTGTGTCCAGATATTATTGGACCTATCAGCAGCATTCGATACAGTTGATCATGCAATCCTCCTAGATAAAGTGGCCGGACGTGACCGACAGCGACAGCCACTCCACCTGTGTCCAGATATTATTAGACCTATCAGCAGCAATCGATACAGTTGATCATGCAATCCTCTTAGATAAAGTGGCCAGAGGTGTCCGACAGCGACAGCCACTCCACCTGTGTCCAGATATTATTGGACCTATCAGCAGCATTCAATACAGTTGATCGTGCAATCCTCTTAGATAAAGTGCCGGGCGTGACCGACAGCGCCAGCCACTCCACCTGGGTCCTGATATTATTGGACCTATCAGCAGCATTCGATACAGTTGATCATGCAATCCTCTTAAATAAAGTGGCCGGACGTGACCGACAGCGACAGCCACTCCACCTGGGTCCAGATATTATTGGACCTATCAGCAGCATTCAATACAGTTGATCATGCAATCCTCTTAGATAAAGTGGCCGGACGGGTCCGGCATCGACAGCCACTCCACTTGTGTCCAGATATTATTGGACCTATCAGCAGCATTCAATACAGTTGATCCTGCAATCCTCTTAGATAAAGTGGCTGGACTTGGCATTCACCATACTGCTCTTGACTGGCGTAAATCATTTCTGTCACATTCAACTCAAGCAGTTAAGCTCCATCAATTTCTCCCTGGCACTTATGATTCACAAGCTACTAGGAGATAGTTTACTTGGCTGGCCACATCAACGCTTGTTGGGGGTTACATTGAATCCTAATGCATAACCTCAAGTTCAGATTCAGAAGATTGAAGGTAAAATAAATCACTTTGTGTCTGAATTTCCGGGTTTGTTAAAAAATTAATTAGGTTGCTTAAAGGGTTATACACAAAGCTAATTCAAAATCATGCCCTGCTTTGAGTTTTGCATGTCATGGTTGTGGCATGGTTTGTAGATCTAAACAAAAGAAATTTCAAAATAAGGACATATAAGAAATAATTTGTCAAATTGGTGACAGTGAATGCAACAATCATCCCATAGAAAGTGTTAATGTTGATGGTATCAATCTTGAGATGAAATTTGACTCATGCTCACATCTTAACTTAATTTCAAAATATATATTCTGAAAATGGTTTCAACACAAAAATAATCTATGTAAGATGGATGTAAAACCAGGTGGTTATGGTGGTCAACCCATTAGTATGTTGGGGTATTTTAATGCTTGTGTAGATATGGAAAGGAAATTAATTGTTGGGAAAATGTATGTCTCAAGAATAGGAGATAGTTTACTTGGCTGGCCACATCAATGCTTGTTGGGGGGTTTCATTGAATCCTAATGCATAACCTCAAGTTCAGATTCAGAAGATTGAAGGTAAAATAAATCACTTTGTGTCTGAATTTCCGGGTTGGTTAAAACATTAATTAGGTTGCTTAAAGGGTTATAAACATTGCATCAAACTTAAAAATAGAGCTACACCATCCGTGGCCAAAGTGAAAAGGATTCCCATGGCCCTACAAGAAAAGGTGGAACAGGAGCTTGATAAGTTATTCAAACAAGAAGTAATTTCTCCTGTGGAAGCTTCTGCGTGGTTAGCACCAGTTGTTGTCATGAACAAACCCAATGGTGATATAAGACTTTGTGTGGACTTGAGGTCCCTTAATGAGGAGGTGGTTGTTGACAAATTTCCCTTGCCTAACATTGAGGAACTAATGTCTACTTTGAGTTGTGCAAATTTTTTTCAATGTTGGATTTCCCATAGGCCTATCACCAAATTGAACTGATGCAGGACTCACAAGACTTAATGGCGTTCATCACTCCCATGGCTGCTTTCAAATATAAAAGAATGCTGTTTGGTCTTGTGTCTGCTGCATCAGTCTTTCAAAGGAGTATGTCCACAATTTTAAAAGGTGTTAAAAAATTTAAATGTTATCAAGATGACATATTGATATTTGGTTTGTGTCAACAGGAACATGACATGTATGTGAGATTGGTACTTGGGAAACTTGAAAAAGAAGGTCTCACGCTACAATTTGAGAAATGTAAGTTTTCTGTAGAACAGGTTAACTATTTAGGTCATTGCATCACAGCATCAGGTATTATTCCCAAGAAAGAATTGGATGATACCATTCTCAATTTAGCAACTCCAAAATCTAAAGAGGAAGTTGTCTCCTTCTTTGGAATGATTGAGTGTTATGGGAAATTTGGCAGCAAATTAAGTAACATGAGACAGTTGCTTGTAAAAAATAAAGAGTTTATTTGGTCGAATGACTGTCAAAAGGAATTTGTGGAGTTAAAAGAAAAAAAAAATGCACCCAGTTTACAAGCATTTATTCCAGATGGAGAAACTACTGTGGTGACTGATGCAAGCTCGAAAGGGTTAGGTGCCATTTTAAAACAAACTAGAGATGGGGAAGAACATTTGAGTGCATGTGCATCAAGGAGCTTACGTGGGGCAGAATTAAATTACTATGTAATTGAGAAGGAGGCGTTGGCTATCTACTGGGCACTTAATAAGTTTAGAAACTTTGTTTGGGGAACTTATTTTAAGGTATGTTCAGACCACAAACCGTTAAAAGAAATTTTTACAAAGAAGGGACTTGATTTAATTTCCTCTCTTATAAGACGATGGGTTGAGGGTCTTCAGGATTTTAATTTTGGTGTAGAACATCTCCCTGGTGTTGATAATGTTTCAGCTGATTGCCTCTCTCGATTGGTTTGTGATGTAGAAGATGAACAGTTCGTGGATGATTTCTTGGAAGAGAAAATCAGTGTTTGTGAAATAACCTCAGGTGTCATAAAAAGGGAATGAGTGGAAAGAGGAAGTTCAAAAGGATAGTGAGTTGTTGAAAGTTATGAATATGATTCAAATACAAGTTTTAAATGATGATTCCTTGCCAAAAAATTGCCGAACAGTTGTTGATGAGTTATCTTTAGACAAAGAAATGTTGCTGAGAGGGACTAAACTGGTTCCTCCTTCATCTCTAAGAAAGAAATAATGGAGGAGGCGCATCAGGATCACTTAGGAATTGTGAAAACAAAGGAAATATTGAGAGCTTGTTTCTGGTGGCCTGCTATGGATTTGGAAATTGAGCGTGAGGTTACAGAGTGTTTACAATGTAAGATCAGTGATAAGGTAATTATCACTCTCACTGCGCCTATGGTTTGTCGAAGACTTCCCAATGATCTTTGGGAAGATATTGCTATTGATAAAGTTGGACCCCTTAATGGTGAACATTGTACACCTTATTTGATTGATTTGATTGATCTTTATTCCAGATGGGTTGAGATTTTGGGCCCGATGTAGGACACCAAATACCGGTCGGTAACGGCCGATTTCGGCCGTTACAGACCGGTATTTGTTTTTTTAAATGTAGGGGGCCTAATATTTACCGATTCGGTAAAGTTACTGATTCGGTAAAATACCGAATCGGTAAATCTAGATGTAGGTGGCACTGAAAACAGTGCCACGGGCCCTTAACCTTTTCCATGCTCATGACGGAGCCGCTCCGTCATGAGCCTCGGTTGAGCTGTGCTCATGACGGAACGGTTCTGTCATGGCCCGCTCGGCGTGCCTGCGAGGCGCGAATTCCGCGCCTGCGCTGGACGTTCCATTGAGCGGGGGGCCATGACGGATCCGCTCCGTCATGAGCATGCGAGCGCCGCTCTGCCCCCCCCCCCTCCCCCCTAGCGCTGCGGCGGAATTGCCGCCGCAGCGAAGGGGTTAAGAATTCATTATTTACCACAAAATACTATTTTGTGGTAAATAACAAATTCCTGTGCACATGCACATCTGTGCATGTACACCTGTGCCATGTGACACACATACATGCCCTTAGGGCATGTATGTGTGCCACATGGTACACAAGCCAGAATCAGGGGTGCAACAGGGTGTCAAAGTGACACCCTGTCCCCCTTGACAATTCGGTCATTTTACCAAATCGGTATTTACCGATTCAGCAATTGACATTGATTCCTATGGGCCTCAAGGCCCATAGGAATCAATGGCAATTACCGAATCGGTAAATACAGATTTGGTAATTACCGAATCATAACGATTTGGTAAAACTTACCGAATTATTTCCTAAATCTCATTTACCGAATCTAGAATACCGAATCGGTGATATTCGGTATTCTAGAGTCGGTAAATGATATTTACCTACATCGGGCCCTGTGTGTGTATCAGATGTTACCTCTAGTTGTGTCATCTCTTTTTTTCAAGATATTTTTAAGAGAGAAGGTTTCCAAAAACTCTCTTATCGGACAATGGCGATCAGTTATGCTCTGGATAAATGAATGATTTTCTTTTAACTTGTGGCATTATTCATAAAAAATGTTCTGTTTATCATCCAGAAGGAAGTGGAGCAGTTGAAAGATTCAACAGGGTTATAGAAGAAAACATTCAATTATCCAAGATTAATTCCTTGAATTGGAAGGATGAGTTACAAAAATGTATTCCAGCGCATCGATTCACCCCTCACACCTCTACTAGCAAATCGCCTTTTGATTTATTTAAAGGCATAACGCCTAACACAGGAGTGTGTCCAGGTTGGATGACTTGGGGTAAAGGTGTAAAAGATAATAGCATTGGTGTTTGGAGAAAAAGAGCGGAAAATCTACAGCTTAAAAACACATTTTATTTTGATAAAAGGAAAAAGGTGAAATAAGTACATGTAAAGGTGGGTGATCTGGTACGTGTGAAGACTCCTGTAGTCCAATTCTGAAATGAATAAGTTGTGCATTGATTTGCCTAGTTGTTCAGATGAGTTACCTAAGTCTTGTTCGAGAGGTAGTGATCGGAAGACTTTGGCACCTGTTTATATGAAAGACTGTTAATGAGAGTTTATGTTAATTCATGACTTTTGTAGGAAATGGGACCCCCGGCCGGCCAGGGCTTGCGCCACAGCCAGTCAGAGACCGCCACTCCTATGAAAAGTCGACCCCTGCTCGCCCTCTGGGTAACGCGGCGCGGGCAGCCAGGCCTATCTCGGAGGACATGTGAAGCATTTGCGCACGCACCCACCAACAACAACATCCCCGGCCTCCCACAAAAGGAACTCCACACCGGATATATATATAAAAATAGTCTTTGTATTAAGCAGGACACATAGGAACATACATTGTACAAGGTGCCAGGGGCACGGGCAGGGGCTACAGGGAAGAAGGTACTGCACAGGCCCAAGGGACCACTGCCAGGAATCACATACAGGGGACATCTGGCATTCAGAGGGGGGTGAAGGAGGTCAAGGTACACAACATACAGGAGCACCGGTAGAGGTGCAACATAGAATACTTGTAGGGATCACCTTAGTCTTAGTCCATAGCCATCCACAGGCCAGCGGCCTTTCTGGGGCAAGGGGCCCAGAAGTCTCGATGTTCATGGCAGGGAGCCCGGGGCAAACCTAAACGTAGCAGTTGCCCACTAAGTGCTGGGCAACTGAGGGACATCGTGTGGGCCTCGCCGACCCTGGGGACAAGGAGTGCCAACTGGTGGAGCCACTCGGGCTCGAGAACGAGGGGGCATTGGCACGGTGGAGCCTCTCGGGCTCTGGGGTTGAGGGGGGGCCACAGGTGGAGCCTCACAGGGCTCGAGAGATGAAGGGGGCCCAAGGCGGAGCCTCGCCGGGCTCGGAGGTAAAGGGGGCCAAAGGGGGAGCCTCGCCGGGCTCAGAGGTAAGGGGGGCCCCAGGGGGAGCCTCGCCGGGCTCAGAGGTAAGGGGGGCCCAAGGGGGAGCCTCGCCGGGCTCAGACCATTAGTAGGGCAGGCGGAGTCCCCCTCGGGGGACTCGGCTTCGTGGGAGGCCTCACGGGCCTCAGGGCACAACCAGGGATTCACTCGAGGGGAGGGGCGGACACCGACAACGTGTCCCGACGCCCCTCCTCTCCATTGCTGGCCGCAGCACTCACCGGGTCTGGTGCGCCGGTCTCCTTTGCTGCGCCAGCCTTCTCCTTGTGCTCCGGGGCTCTCTCTCTCTCGGGAGCCCCGGGGAAGGTCAGCAGCTTCACGGGGGTATCGCAGGAGCGCGGAGTGGGCTCCCGCCGCTCCTGCTTCGTCGTCCTTCTTCGGCCGGCCTCTCTCCTTCTCTTAGGCCGGCAGCCAATCACGGCGCGGCCTGGGGGAGGACGCTAGTGGGGAATCCCGGGCCGGCAGCCAATACCAGCGCGGCCCGGGGATGACATCACTAGAGTCCCGGGCGGCGGCGGTGAACTCGGGGGAAATCGACGAGGAGTGGGCTCCCTCGTAAGGCACAAGGGCAGGGAATAAAGCGAGGTAGGCACTCGCTGGGGGGTGTCGAATCTTGGTAGCACGGTGCAGACGCCGGGTGAGCACCGGCTTGTTGAATATAGCGCTACCAGCGATCGTGCAGGAGTGAAGCACCCCAAAGCGGTAGGGGGCAGGGAACAGCGCTTCCAGGCGCTGGGCAGAAGGGACAGCGCTCCCCCAGCGCTAGATGCGGGTTATCAAAGTCCATCGGTAGTCCAGGACCTCAGGGGGGGCCCAGCAGCGCCAGGAAGGGGAAAGGGCCTTCCTCAGTCCAGGAGTAGGGCAGGGCCCAGGGAGGCACGCCACCCCTGAGCCCCAGCAGCAGCAGCTCCGGGTAGATTCAAGTTGAGAACAAGAACAAGTCCAGAGTGTCACAGCACCCTTTTTATACACACATTCTTGGTCTGAAGGGGCAGGCAGGGGGAGAACCAGCTGGAACTGGTTATGGGGGGATTCTTTACACTGGCCAGGCTAGGAACATCAGCCGCACCCCAGGGGGTGGAGCCAGCATTGTCTGGGGAAAACCCAGCCTCATTCATGACACTCAAACCAGACAGTCAATCCACAAGCAGACCCAGGCTCACTCCTCCCCTCACATCAGTATGCTAAACACTCCATTCACCACCGGGGCAGACCCTCCCAGATCCTGGGAGCCAGGCTCACCAGCCAGCCCCGGCCAATCATACGCCAGGCACATATTCCACAAATATGCCAACTTCCAAAAGGGGGACTTCTACACTAGACACACTCATACCTCATATACCGTTGCGCAGCATTCAATCTCACGAGTTCATACATACCAGACTTGACCCTGCACACCCTACGCATCGGGAACTACCGAGGACTCATCCATTCCCCATGCATTCCTATGGAAGGGTAGGTCGCTCTCTCCTCACACTCACTCAGAGGGGAAATCACCCTCCTCAGGTTACATATACCATAAAAACTTCAGGGGCGGACCTGCCAGATGGGCCACGTCCAACAACTTTCCTTTGTAAAATCTTGCTTATAGTTATATCTTATATTGTATCTCATGTTCACTTCATTATTGGAAGGGAGATGTGTGGTGTCATTCTTTCTCTCTTCCCTGGGATCTAGGTTCTATAGAACATGGAACTTGGAATCCAGATCATGTCTTATGTGTCAGTTACTCCTCGGTGGCTGATGGATGAGGTGTTAAGAATAAACCTCTGTATTAACTTCCATGTGTGTTTCTGTTTCATTTAAGAACATTACTGTACCCGTGACCAATGACCAACAGAACCCACTGGTCAGAAATCAGACTTTACCAATGATCCAGAAACCAACGGACCCGAGCCCCCACCTTGGCATAGTCCCTTTTTCTCAGCACCTTGAGGCTGCTGCTGCTGTCGGGACATGTAATGGAATCTAGCCCCTCTCCCGACCATGGGTCTGACCACGAAAGGACTGAGAAGAGAAGAGAACTTTCTGAATGCCCTGCTTATGAAAAAAGTATTTCTTCTTCTGCACACTTTGAAAAGGCTTCAACAACTTCTTCTACTCCACAGACCGCTGCACCATCGTGTTCAAATCATCCCCAAAAAGCCGGGGACCATCATAAGGCAGTTTATGAATCAAGGCCTTCTGAGCGGTCTCAAAACGCCAAGGCTTGGTCCACTGAGACCGCCAACCAGCCACCGCTGCCCCGGCATCCGAGGAAAAGACCCACAGCTTATTAAAAGTTACATCAGACAGAAACTGCTCCAAGAACTCCATCTGCACCAAGATAGGAGTAGGAAGAAAGAGAGAAACCCCCAAACCATTCCTTAGGCAGAATATCCTTAATGACATTATGTTAAGGCAAGTCATCCACCAATGAGGTACTATATTGGGAGTAAAACCTATCATCCACCAAAGGCTTAGGATCAAACCTCAAGACCCCATGAATATGGGCCAACATGTCCACAAAAGCTTTACCCTGGATATATTTCCCCTTAGGAGAATTGTCCATGTCCTCATCCTCCTCCCCTTTAGATTTCTTGGCAGAAGGCTCCAGAAGCGCAGCTTGAACAGCAGAATTAATCAAATCCTGCAAATCTGACCTAGAACAGGTCATCCTCACGCAGGTCCTGCACATTATTCATCTTAGAAAGAGATCCGGCAGGCACTGGGGCGGAATCCTCTTCCTCCATGGCTAAGGCAGAAAGCACCAGCACCAACGGGAACCAACAGAGAAAAAACAAATGACCAGCAACTCCCCCTAAATACCACCTCCCAGCAATCAAGTCTCAAAATCCACGAGACTTGGATTGCCAAAAAGAGAGCCCCGCTGCCTTCCCCAAAGCCATATACACACAAGACATGGCCGCAGGAGCCATTTGCTGCTGGAAGCCTTCAGCCCCGGAGTGACCTGTTAACTGAACACAGCAAAAAGCTCCCTGCCCCAGCAAAGCACTAAGCGTCTAAAAAACAGAGGAGGGACTGATCCCAACACACAAGTCTTTTCATTTTTACTCAAAGGATTAAACGGCTTTTACGGTTGCAGGGTGATTATGTGCTCGGTAATAACTGCAGTAATACCTCATGGGAGTGAACTTTTCTGAAAAGATAGGACATACACCAACCATTAGGCAATCGGTGGCTACAATTTTTAAATAACACATTAAGAAGCCAATCCAAATCGTGGGAGGAGTCAGACTCCACAAAACAGATGCAACAGATCACCTAACAGTGCACGCACTGTATTGGCTCGACCACGAAAGGACAGTCCATTTCATACCACTCCACAGCGACTGCTCTTCTAACACAAATATTCTCCATAAGCCTCGGTTTAAAGAGCTGGACCAGGTGGAAGATCCATTTTTGTGCCTGCTGTTCACCCACTGCGTTTTCTTAGACTCATTCCTTCACTCTCACTGTTTAGGGAAAGGCTACAAGCTTTACTTTCTTCGACCTATCCGTAGTGTGTGATCTTCTCGATTAATACCAGTGTTTGAGCCTCAGCATCATTAGACCTTCCGGTGTAAGTGTGCTCTATAAATCCAAGTAACATAGCATAGCATAAAATAACATAACATCTTGAGCCTGATTTGCCAACTGTTTGACATGCCTAAGCTCAGTTTAGGAAAGCATAGTGTTTCCAAACCTGAACTGAATGCATTTTCAGTGGCAATGCACATTAACAAGTGCAGAAATTCTCCCAGTGTGTTAGAATCACCATTTCACAAACCAAGTTGTCTAATGGGTTTGTAGGTATTGTTGGGTGGAACTCCCTGTGAATATTGTTGACCAAAGAATATTCATGTTTGTGAGCATCATTCAACCATCTCCACCTAGGTGTGCACCTGGGTAACACATACATTTATTTATTTCAAGTGCAGAAGTGAAAACAAAAATAGCAAACATTGTGAAAGCTAAAATGATCTGGCCTTTGTGGGGTAAAGCATACAAACGGAGAAATGCACAAGATGATGTGTTGGTGGTAATTGTGGTGGAGGTAATGGTGCTGGTGTGAGTATTGATAATGGTAAAGGTGGTGGTAATAATGGTAGTAGTACTGGTTCTATTAATGGTGGTCAAATGCTGGTGGTAATGGTGGTGGTGTGAGTATTGATAATGGTAAAGGTGGTGGTAATAATGGTAGTAGTACTGGTTCTATTAATGGTGGTTAAATGCTGGTGTTAATGGTGCTGGTGTGAGTATTGATAATGGTAAAGGTGGTGGTAATAATGGCAGTAGTACTGGATCTATTAATGGTGGTTAAATGCTGGTAGTAATGGTGCTGGTGTGAGTATTGATAATGGTAAAGGTGGTGGTAATAATGGTAGTAGTACTGGATCTATTAATGGTGGTTAAATGCTGGTGTTAATGGTGGTTTTTGTGTGTTTGAAGAAATTTACAACAGGTGGTAATCCTGTAAATGGAAATCTTACATGTCTGAATACCCCTGACAAATGTCTGCTGTTGTCCTTTTTTGAGGCGTTATTAGTCAGGTCTATTGAGAACAAACATTTGTATGTGTTTTATCAAGTGCTTAACCCAACCATGAAGGGGTTGTGTGCAGCTCTGAGGGAGTTTCAGATTCTGGGAACATTTGCAGTGAAGGAGCTTGAGAATGATCTTACTTTATTGAGTCTAAGCGCTGTAAGTATGAGTGAGTCTGAGCCACGCAGAGTGGGACTCCACAGCCCGACCCCGACATACTGAAGCCCTGAGCGTGGTTTGTCAAGCACCAGAGGCCTGCATCATGTCAGAAGCTGATCGCCTGTGAGCAGTCTGGGAGGCCAAGTCCTCTGCACCGGCTGCGGCCATGCTGATTGGAGGAGGGTTCTCCAGCTGGGTGTCTCCTACCAATGGCGCAAAGAAACTTGAGGGGGTCCCCTGCAAAGTACATGTAGTAGGCCACCTATGCTCTGGATCCAGTCGGAGTTCTTATGCCACGGACCTGCCAGTGTGGGAGGGGGACCCCCAGAGCTCAGGAACCCACGCACCATGTGGTCCTGCGGGGGCTTTTGTTACACCACTGTCCCCTACCACAAGAGGGTGCAAGAAGGAAGCATGCTGCAGGCCCCCACTGACTGATTAGAAAGGACCGAAGTAACACTGCTAGGGTGAGAACTAAGAAACAGGGAGCATTTTGGAATAACTGAGTGCATAAATGTTTGCAAGGGGTAATCTGCAACCGGACCTTGATACCAACCTTGGAATGCAAACCTGAGAGGGGGACCTGTTTAGTACAATGAAGGAGGGACATCATGGAAAAGGAGGAAGGAAGCCGAGGGCCTTACAAGCACAGTAAGCCAAGTGCAAGGAAAGTAATTGCACCTGTTGTGTGTAATATTAGCTTTTATATGTGTCTTAAAGTACCTTTTCTTCATCAAAGTAAAGCACTGGGTTGGGTAGTAAGTTATTGTGCTGTTGGCTGATTTTTTAGTTCTGAGCTTCAAGCACCCACACCTACCTCAACGGAGAGCCTGAGACTTGTCACCAGAACTACCATGGAGAGTCAAGTGCTGACGGGGTTGCAGTTGACTCAGTTTGTAGAACCACTTTTGAATAGACCCGGGGCATCACAGGGAAACAATCCCACCCTCAAAGGCTGAAGCCAGGGGGCCCCTTCTTGTTCCGTGGCCCCTCTAACAGGGTTTGAAAGGGGTACTTATCAATAAGATCCCTTCTCCACAGCATAGAATACGGAACAAACACAGGCACAAACCTGAATGTAGAGTCTGAAGTTTAACACAAAGAGGCACAAACCTGAATGTAGAGTCTGTGGGTTTAACAGAAAGAGACACAAACCTAAATGTAGAGTCTCTAGGTTTAACACAAAGAGACACAAACCTGAATGTAGAGTCTGAGGTTTAACACAAAGAGACACGAACCTGAATGTAGAGTCTGTAGGTTTAAAGTAAAGAGGCACAACCCTGAATGTAGAGCCTGTAGGTTTAACACAAAGAGACACAAACCTGAATGTAGAGTCTGAGGTTTAATACAAAGAGACACGAACCTGAATGTAGAGTCTGGGGGTTTAACACAAAGAGACACAAACCTGAATGTAGATTCTGGGGGTTTAACAAAAAGAGACACACACCTAAATGTAGAGTCTGTGGGTTTAACACAAAGAGACACAAACCTGAATGTAGAGTCTGTGGGTTTAACACAAAGAGACACAAACCTGAATGTAGAGTCTGTGGGTTTAACACAAAGAGACACAAAAATGAATGTAGAGTCTGAGGTTTAACACAAAGAGACACGAACCTGAATGTAGAGTCTGTAGGTTTAACGTAAAGAGGCACAAACCTGAATGTAGAGTCTGAAGGTTTAACACAAAGAGACACAACCCTGAATGTAGAGTCTGTAGGTTTAACATAAAGAGACACAACAATGAATGTAGAGTCTGAAGGTTTAACACAAAGAGGCACAAACCTGAATGTAGAGTCTGTAGGTTTAACACAAAGAGACACAAACCTGAATGTAGAGTCTGGGGGTTTAACACAAAGAGACACAAACCTGAATGTAGAGTCTGTAGGTTTAACAAAAAGAGACACAAACCTGAATGTAGAGTCTGTAGGTTTAACACAAAGAGGCACAAACCTGAATGTAGAGTCTGTATGTTTAACACAAAGAGACACAAACCTGAATGTAGAGTCTGTAGGTTTAACACAAAGAGACACAAACCTGAATGTAGAGTCTGAAGGTTTAACACAGAGAGGTACAAACCTGAATGTAGAGTCTGTAGGTTTAACACAAAGAGGCACAAACCTGAATGTAGAGTTCTGTAGGTTTAACACAAATAGACACAAACCTGAATGTAGAGTCTGTAGGTTTAACAAAAAGAGACACAAACCTCAATGTAGAGTCTGTAGGTTTAACATAAAGAGACACAACAATGAATGTAGAGTCTGATGGTTTAACACAAAGAGGCACAGAAATGAATGTAGAGTCTGTAGGTTTAACACAAAGAGACACAAACCTGAATGTAGAGTCTGTAGGTTTAACACAAAGAGACACAAACCTGAATGTAGAGTCTGTAGGTTTAACAAAAAGAGACACAAACCTGAATGTAGAGTCTGGGGGTTTAACACAAAGAGACACAACCCTGAATGTAGAGTCTGAGGGTTTAACACAAAGAGACACAAACCTGAATGTAGAGTCTGTGGGTTTAACACAAAGAGGCACAAACCTGAATGTAGAGCCTGAGGTTTAACACAAAGAGACACAAACCTGAATGTAGAGTCTGTAGGTTTAACACAAAGAGACACAAACCTGAATGTAGAGTCTGAGGTTTAACACAAAGAGGCACAAAAATGAATGTTGATTGTATCTCTGTCTTTGACTCTGTACCGCCCCCACTCTCTCTGGCTAGGAGTGTGTTACACAAATACTACATAGGTTGAACATTTATATGTAATACATAGAGCCACATACCTACACATAAAACATTTATGGGTAACATACAGAGGCACATACCTGAGAGTAGAGCAATTTATCAGCCCGGGCCTCATGATTTCTTGAGCTTTTGGTCCGAAGTATATGTCTGACATTTTGAGAGTCTTGTCTCCTTGGCAATGCTTTAAGCAAAATGAAATCGCTTTCCAATTGACTATATTAGGATCGTATAATTTAATGCTCTGAATATTGTCCATGGCCCTGGAAGTGATCTCTTTATCTTGAGACTCATGCAAGCAGTGGAGAACATCAGGTAGCAGCCATTTCTCTTTTGGCTCTTGAAGCCACGCTACCAGGCCAGCTCTGGCGCTGTGAGATATTTTACACCCTAGGAATTTCTCTAGATGGCGCA
This sequence comes from Lissotriton helveticus, assembly GCF_964261635.1. Taxonomy (NCBI): domain Eukaryota; kingdom Metazoa; phylum Chordata; class Amphibia; order Caudata; family Salamandridae; genus Lissotriton; species Lissotriton helveticus. The sequence goes on from NC_136058.1 coordinate 424,248,319, forward strand.
CTTGGTCCTTGTTGATCAGGCCACATAGGAATCGCACTGTTAGCATTAAATGGCCTTTTGTCATCTCACTATATTCCTTCAATAATTGCTTTAAATCTCTCTGAGGGTTTGGTGTGCCTACATCCAAGTCAAGGATATAGAACAGAGCAGCAAAAAACTCCTGAAAGCTGAGGTGGATGAAGCTGTAGGCTGAGTAGACGTCAATGTCTTGCTGGAAGATAGTCTGATTGAGAAACAGCGACGGGATGTCTGACACTTCGAGGCCGGACTGCGTAAGGTACTCCTCATCGAAGAGGATTTGCTGCTCAAAGATGCCATTGAGTGCCAGGGAGCAGAGCTTCTTCAGGCTCCTTTGCATGGTCTGTACCGAAGCACCACTGTGGTCCCTCAACAGAGTGGACAAGAAGAACAAATAGACCGATGTTGTGGTCTTTGAAGAATTAGCAATGTCCTGGCGTCTGTCCAGCTGCTGCTTCATGACAGTGCACACGATCCAGCAGACGATGGGGAGGAAGCACATGGTGTACAGGGTGTCGTTGTCTTTCACCACGGCAAGGGCTCGCGATGCCTGTTCATCATTCTCAAAGAAACCCTTGAAGTACGACCTCCTGTCCTCTTCTGTAAATCCCATTATCTCAGCGCAAAGATCAGCCTTTATGCACAGCTTGAGCCGTGCCAGAGCCGCTGGACGTGTGGTGATGATCAAGGAGCAGCCCGACAGGATATTTCTTCTCAACAGGTTACTCAGAGTGACTTCCACAGGATTCTTCTGCCATGGATCCCTGCAGTGCTGGTCCTCCTTCAAGGAGAGAGAGAACTTCAGCTCATCAAATCCATCAAGGATGAGCAGTATCTTGCTGGGATCAGCCAGCAGCACGCTCGCTGGTACCGTCCTGTCGGGGCACCTGGCTCCAATCACATCAAAGACACTTTTGTTGTTTGTGACTTGGTTGATTTCTCTGCAGCTGAGGTAGAACATGTAATCAAACAGTCCCTGGTAGATCTCTCCTAGAGCCCAGTCCAGCATGAGTTTTTGGGCTGTGATGGTTTTCCCGATGCCCGCTGGACCCTGCAGGACTATGGTCCTGGGTCTGTGCCCGTCCTCCATGGAATCGAAGAGAGCGTCTAGATGAATATAATGCTTGGAATGGGCCAGGCCGTCCATCATCGCTGTGTGCCTCCATCCATGGGACATGACCTCATGCTGATGCTCCTCCTCGTCGCGAGGGTTCTGGACAATCAGCAGCTTTGTGTATCTTTTCTGCAGTGGAACCGCCTCACCCATCCGGGCGTTCCTGTCTTCTATCAGTCTGCAATGCTCTACAATATGCTCCATGTATCTCCTCCTGAAATCTGAGAATCAGAACATGGTAAACATCTCATGGACACAGATTCAAATTCATAAACATCAGCAAAGCAACTTGCAGAAGGATATTTCAGTTTCTTTGTGTTTAGAAATTTACAGATGGCAAACTACTGCCCCAAAGGAACTCCTGGCGCCAGCAAAGACAGAGCAGACGGAAAATAAAAGGCAGAACTATCCTAGGTCAGCGTTTAACAATTCAATGTTCAAGTGACTGTTCTACAAGTGATGCAGGTGTAGGAGGGAGGACATTCCCAGCCTTTGGTGCCCAATGAGAGAGAGCTCCAAGGCCGGCAATCATGAGGAGGCTTCTGGGAATCGTGAGGAGGCTTCTGGGAATCATGAGGAGGCTTCTGGTAATCATAAGGAGGCTTCTGGGAATCATGGGGAGGCTTCTGGGAATCATGAGAAGGCTTCTGGGAATCATGAGGAGGCTTCTGGGAATCATGAGAAGGCTTCTGGGAATCATGAGACGGCTTCTGGGAATCATGAGGAGGCTTCTGGGAATCATGAGAAGGCTTCTAAGAATCATGAGGAGGCTTCTATGAATCATGAGATGGCTTCTGGGAATAATGAGAAGGCTTCTGGGAATCATGAGGAGGCTTTTGGGAATCATGGGGAGGCTTCTGGGAATCATGTGGAGGCTTCTGGCAATCATGAGGAGGCTTCTGGGAATCATGAGGAGGCTTCTGGGAATCATGAGAAGGCTTCTGGGAATCATGAGGAGGCTTCTGGGAATCATGAGGAGGCTTTTTGGAATCATGAGGAGGCTTCTGGCAATCATGAGGAGGCTTCTGGGAATCATGAAAAGGTTTCTGTGAATCATGAGGAGGCTTCTGGGAATCATGAGGAGGCTTCTGGAAATCATGAGAAGGCTTCTGGGAATCATGAGAAGGCTTCTAGGAATGATGAGGAGGCTTCTGGGAATCATGAGGAGGCTTCTGTGAATCATAAGGAGGCTTTTGGGAATCATGAGAAGGCTTCTAGGAATCATGAGGAGGCTTCTGGGAATCATGAGGAGGCTTCTAGGAATCATGAGGAGGCTTCTAGGAATCATGAGGAGGCTTCTGAAATCATAAGGAGGCTTCTGGGAATCATGAGGAGGCTTCTGGAAATCATGAGAAGGCTTCTAGGAATCTTGAGGAGGCTTCTGGGAATCATGAGGAGGCTTCTGGGAACCATGAGGAGGCTTCTAGGAATCATGAGGAGGCTTCAGGAAATCATGAGGAGGCTTCTAGGAATCATGAGGAGGCTTCTGAAATCATAAGGAGGCTTCTGGGAATCATGAGAAGGCTTCTGGGAATCATGAGGAGGCTTCTGGGAATCATGAGAAGGCTTCTGGAAATCATGAGAAGGCTTCTGGGAATCATGAGAAGGCTTCTGGGAATCATGAGAAGGCTTCTGAGAATCATGAGGAGGCTTCTAGGAATCATGAGTAGGCTTCTGGGAATAATGAGAAGGCTTCTGGGAATCATGAGGAGGCTTCTGGGAATCATGAAGAGGCTTCTGGGGATCATGAGAAGGCTTCTGGGAATCATGAGGAGGCTTCTGGGAATCATGAGGAGGCTTCTGGGAATCATGAATAGGCTTCTGGGAATCATGAGAAGGCTTCTGGGAATCATGAGGAGGCTTCTGGGAATCATAAGGAGGCTTCTGGGAATCATGAGAAGGCTCCTGGAAGTCACGTGAAAGCTTCTGGGAATCATGAGAAGGCTTCTGGGAATCATGAGGAGGCTTCTGGGAATCATGAGAAGGCTTCTGGAAGTCATGTGAAGGCTTCTGGGAATCACAAGAAGGCTTCTGGGAATCAGGAGGAGGCTTCTGGGAATCATGAGAAGGCTTCTGGGAATCACGAGGAGGCTTCTGGGAAAGCGAAGAGGCTTCTGGGAATCATGAGGAGGCTTCAGGGAATCATGAGGAGGCTTCTGGGAATCATGAGGAGGCTTCTGGGAATCATGAGCAGGCTTCTGGGAAGCATGAGGAGGCTTCTGGGAATCATGAGAAGGCTTCTGGGAATCATGAGAAGGCTTCTGGGAGTCATGAGAAGGCTTCTGGGAATCATGAGAAGGCTTCTGGGAATCATGAGGAAGTTCTGGGAATCATGAGGAGGCTTCTTGGAATCATGAGAAGGCTTCTGGGAATCATGAGAAGGCTGCTTGGAATCATGAGGAAGCTTCTGGGAATCATGAGGAGGCTTCTGGTAATCATGAGAGAGCTTCTGGGAATCATGAGAAGGCTTCTGGGAATCATGAGGAGGCTTCTGGTAATCATGAGAAGGCTTCTGGAAATCATGAGGAGGCTTCTGGGAATCATGAGGAGGCTTCTGGGAATCATGAAGAGGCTTCTGGGAATCATGAGAAGGCTTCTAGGAATCATGAGAAGGCTTCTAGGAAGCATGAGGAGGCTTCTGGGAATCATGACAAGGCTTCTGGGAATCACAAGGAGGCTTCTGGGAATCACGAGGAGGCTTCTGGGAATCATGAGAAGGCTTCTGGGAATCATGAGGAGGCTTCAGGGAATCACGAGAAGGTTTCTGGGAATCATGAGGAGGCTTTTGGGAATCATGAGAAGGCTTCTGGGAATCACGAGAAGGCTTCTGGGAATCACGAGAAGGCTTCTGGGGATCAGGAGAAGGCTTATGGGAATCACGAGAAGGCTTCTGGGAATCACAAGGAGGTTTCTGGGAATCACGAGAAGGCTTCTGGGAATCACGAGATGGCTTCTGGGAATCACGAGATGGCTTCTGGGAATCACGAGATGGCTTCTGGGAATCATGAGAAGGCTTCTGGGAATCACGAGAAGGCTTCTGGGAATCACGAGGAGGCTTCTGGGAATCACGAAAAGGCTTGTGGGAATCACGAGGAGGCTTCTGGGAATCATGAGGAGGCTTCTGGGAATCACGAGGAGGCTTCTGGGAAACATGAGAAGGCGTCTGAGAATCATGAGGAGGCTTCTGGGAATCATGAGAAGGCTTCTGGGAATCACAAGAAGGCTTCTGGGAATTATGAGAAGGCTTCTGGGGATCATGAGAAGGCTTCTGGGAACCATGAGAAGGCTTCTGGGAATCATGAGGAGGCTTCTGGGAATCATGAGGAGGCTTCTGGGAATCATGAATAGGCTTCTGGGAATCATGAGAAGGCTTCTGGGAATCATGAGGAGGCTTCTGGGAATCATGAGGAGGCTTCTGGGGATCATGAGAAGGCTTCTGTAAGTCACGTGAAAGCTTCTGGGAATCATGAGAAGGCTTCTGGGAATCATGAGGAGGCTTCTGGGAATCATGAGAAGGCTTCTGGAAGTCATGTGAAGGCTTCTGGGAATCATGAGAAGGCTTCTGGGAATCAGGAGGAGGCTTCTGGGAATCATGAGAAGACTTCTGGGAATCACGAGGAGGCTTCTGGGAATCACGAAGAGGCTTCTGGGAATCATGAGGAGGCTTCAGGGAATCATGAGGAGGCTTCTGGGAATCATGAGGAGGCTTCTGGGAATCATGAGCAGGCTTCTGGGAAGCATGATTAGGCTTCTGGGAATCATGAGAAGGCTTCTGGGAATCATGAGAAGGCTTCTGGGAATCATGAGAAGGCTTCTGGGAGTCATGAGAAAGCTTCTGGGAATCATGAGGAAGTTCTGGGAATCATGAGGAGGCTTCTTGGAATCATGAGAAGGCTTCTGGGAATCATGAGAAGGCTTCTTGGAATCATGAGGAAGCTTCTGGGAATCATGAGGAGGCTTCTGGGAATCATGAGAGAGCTTCTTGGAATCATGAGAAGGCTTCTGGGAATCATGAGGAGGCTTCTGGGGATCATGAGAAGGCTTCTGGGAACCATGAGAAGGCTTCTGGGAATCATGAGGAGGCTTCTGGGATCATGAGGAGGCTTCTGGGAATCATGAATAGGCTTCTGGGAATCATGAGAAGGCTTCTGGGAATCATGAGGAGGCTTCTGGGAATCATGAGGAGGCTTCTGGGATCATGAGAAGGCTTCTGGAAGTCACGTGAAAGCTTCTGGGAATCATGAGAAGGCTTCTGGGAATCATGAGGAGGCTTCTGGGAATCATGAGAAGGCTTCTGGGAATCACAAGAAGGTTTCTGGGCATCATCAGGAGGCATCTGGGATTCATGAGAAGGCTTCTGGGAATCACGAGAAGGCTTCTGGGAATCACGAGAAGGCTTCTGGGGATCAGGAGGAGGCTTATGGGAATCACGAGAAGGCTTCTGGGAATCACAAGGAGGCTTCTGGGAATCACGAGAAGGCTTCTGGGAATCACAAGATGGCTTCTGGGAATCACGAGATGGCTTCTGGGAATCACGAGATGGCTTCTGGGAATCATGAGAAGGCTTCTGGGAATCACGAGAAGGCTTCTGGGAATCACGAGGAGGCTTCTGGGAATCACGAAAAGGCTTGTGGGAATCACGAGGAGGCTTCTGGGAATCACGAGGAGGCTTCTGGGAATCACGAGGAGGCTTCTGGGAATCACGAGAAGGTGTCTGGGAATCATTAGGCGGCTTCTGGGAATCATGAGAAGGCTTCTGGGAATCACAAGAAGGCTTCTGGGAATTATGAGAAGGCTTCTGGGGATCATGAGAAGGCTTCTGGGGATCATGAGGAGGCTTCTGAGAATCATGAGAAGGCTTCTGGGAACCATGAGAAGGCTTCTGGGAATCATGAGGAGGCTTCTGGGAATCACGAGGAGGCTTCTGGGAATCATGAGAAGGCTTCTGGGAAACATGAGAAGGCTTCTGGGAATCATGAGAAGGCTTCTGGGAATCACGAGGAGGCTTCTGGGAATCAGGAGGAGGCTTCTGGGAATCATGAGAAGGCTTCCGGGAAACATGAGAAGGCTTCTGGGAATCATGAGGAGGCTTCTGGGAATCATGAGGAGGGTTCTGGGAATCATGAGCAGGCTTCTGGGAATCGTGAGGAGGCTTCTGGGAATCATGAGAAGGCTTCTGGGAATAATGAGATGGCTTCTGGGAATCATGAGAAGGCTTCTGGGAATCCATATGCTTTGTATAAGCTTTATTCGAGACAATTCTCATAAAAGCACATAAAATCAAAACAGTTATACAATAATACATTATTACAGAGTAAAAAGTCATTAAACATGGAGTACAGCTCATACAACATTTACATATAAAAACCATTTATGGCAGATAATATTACATTAATCATTGTTGAAAGGAATACCTGGTTACCTACTTTCCCCCAGGGACCGTCGTCTAATTGCCCATGCCCAACCCAGGTATTTAGCTACCCCTATGACTATCGAATCCTGAGTTGTTGTACGTAGGATTCTTAGAGCCACTGCGCTGTCTCGTGTCCCTAAGTTTTTACATACCGGCGAGAGCCATTTTCTCCTCGGATTTGCATAAGCATGACATACGAAAAGAAAATGGCCTATGCTCTCCTCGGCATTTTCGCATGCTGGACATAAGTTATTGGTGGGTCTGTGCCAGCCGGATGTCAGTTTCTTGAGGGGGATAGATCCTGATCTTAACTGAAATACAAGTTTCCTGTCCATTGGTACCGTGATGCTGTCCCAGTAATTTTCCAGGACAGGAAGAATTTTTATCTCCAGGAAGCGACCAGACATAGAGTCGTCCCTGGTGTCATTCAGCATCTTACCACCCACCCAATCCCAGTATTGTTCTTTAAGGGCTTCTTTGCTAGGGAAAATTTCTCCCTCAGGGTTATTCCAAAGATTTGAAAACCCTAAGTTTACTAACATGGACTTCAGATGTTTTAGCCATTTTATCTTATGGAAGGTATCTTCCTTGATTATCCATAGAAAACCCTCCGCATATTGTCTTATTTCTGGAGTCGTCCAGAGGCATCTCCAGTAAAGAACTGGGCGCAATCGGGCTCTATCTACAATGGTGCGTCTACCTAGCTCCAAAAACAGTGGGGTTAGGGGGGTACTCTGTGGGAGTCCTGTAATCCCTCGCATAAACTTGTTCTCTGAAGTCTGGAGAGCCGCTAGACTATCCCAGGCCCATAGCTCCGCGCCATATAATGTGGCACCCAAAACCTTCGCATCATACACTATTAATGCGGGTTTTATAGGTTTTGTTTTGGATTTGCGGTGTTCCCCCCTTAAAGCACCAGAAAGCTGCTGGTGCTTTAAGACCACTTTATCCACATGATGCGTCCAGCCAATGCCCTCTGCGATCTGTACACCCAGGTACGTAAATTCCGTGACAATGTCTAACCTACTGCTGTTTAAGGTTACCTTGGGGTAATTCCTGCGTCCGGGGGAAAAAGCCATTAGTTTTGTTTTTCCCACATTTACCTCTAGCCCATGCTCTGTGCAAAAAGCATCAAAAATGTTTAATGCACGTTGCAGCCCCATGGGGGTCTTAGACAAAATAAGAGTGTCGTCAGCGAACATCAGGATCGGAACCCTGGTGTCCGCTAACGATGGGGCGTCAACACTAGCCCTCAACATCCTCTCAACGATTCCATTAATAAATAACGAGAAAAGTAAAGGGGCCATGGAACAGCCTTGTCGAACACCCCTTTCCACTGGGAAGTCCGCTGTTGTCTCCCCACTTCCACCCCACTGGACTCTAGCGAAGTTAGATTCGTGCAATCGCATGATTAATGTTAGCAGATCAGCAGGAATCCCCAACTTTTGCAAAACCAACCATAACTTAAACCGGGGGACTAGGTCGAACGCCGCCCGCAGGTCGACGAACGCGACGTACAGGCAGCCCCTTCCCAGTACAACGGTCTTCCACGTAATATGGTGAAGCGGAAGACCTGGTCGATGGTACTGGTTGCTCGCCTGAATCCCGCTTGGTATGGAGAAAGGGCGTTGTTGTCTTCAACCCAATCCATAAGCTGGTTTGTTACCATTCTCCCAACTACTTTCTGTATGGTGGCTATTAAGCTTATGGGCCTATAGTTTGCGGGCAGTGAACGATCTCCCTTCTTGTGGATGGGGATAATGGTTGCGCCTTTCCAGAGGGCTGGGACCACTTCCCCCTTAGCTAGGGCATTCGCTACGAGGAGGGTATATCTCGCCCATCTGGTCATGTCGTGTTTAAAAATATCAGGTGGAATGCCATCTGGACCTGGCGCCCTCCCACATTTCGCGGAACCAATGGCAATTTCCGCTTCTCTAAGGGAGAACAGATCGTCGGTTGCATAAACCGGTGTTATACTATCAGCTGCCACAGGATGGTTAACTTCCGCGTACTGAGGTCTGAAATAATCAACCCAAGCTTCCTCTGCTACATTATTGTCTGGCTTCGCAGGACCGGCTCCACTACCCCACTTGATGATTTTCCAGAATGCCCTGGAGTCTTTACTATCAGAGGCCTCTTTTAGTTCGGCCCAATGGCCTTCATCCCAATTCTTTTTGGCACGATAGATGGCCATTTTGTACAGTTCCCTATTCTTTATCACAGCGGCGCGGTCCCTATTCCTTATGGCTTGTCCCAGGGCTAGTCGTGCTGATCTACAGTGACTATCGAACCACCTTCCCACTTCTTTAGATTTCTTCCCTTTCCTTTTTTTAATGAAGAAGCATGGTCTCAGGAGGGAGAATAACTTATTGTGGATTTCGGTGATACCACTATCCCCTGGAACCACTGGAACCGCTGTTTCCATCGCGGAAATTGCACAATCAACAACATTATTGATGTAAGTCATAGTGGCCTCGTTTGCCAGTACCTTGGGCCATTTTAACCTGCGTTCATCATTACTCATAACAGGGGTTTCATCGTATATCACTAGAGGGTTACCCGCACCAGTATTCCACCACCTATGAGTCACACAGAGGGGGTTGTGGTCACTTTCAACCCGGGGCCTAACTGTCATATCGACAACCCCTTTCCACAGTTGGAGACTGCACAAAATGTAATCGATTCGGCTCCTGTTGATGCCATTGTCAAAAGTGTAGCTGCCCTCCTTGTCCCCAGGTGTCCTCCCGTTCAGTGCTCTTAAACCATGTTCCATACAAATTCCATTCAGTAATAAGATCTCTTTTGTCCATCTCTTTACAGGTTTTAGGCATAGAGGTGGTACTCCCCAGAGATTGTCCTCTTCGTTCTCCAAGAGGTCATTTGTACAGTCCAGAGGTTCAAAAGTCCTGTTGAGGTCCCCTACAATTATCGTTACACTTTCCTGGGACTTGGTCTCTATGGCAGTAGACAACAGCTCAATGGTGGGTAAATTGGTTACGTTGTTACCTCTCACGTAGACATTATACAAATCTATTGGTTGACCCTTTGCTACGGAGATTCTTAATACTTGCAAATCACAATTTCCCAGGTCCGACATTTTGATGTTGATCTGCAGGTCCTGTCTAACCCAAACAGTTAAGCCTCCCTTGGGCCGCCCTCTCCCCCCTTTTGACGCTGGTATACAATAGTTCAAATAACCAAAACAGAAAAGGGGATCACAAGCCCAGGTTTCTTGGAAGCAACAGATGTCATACCCACTTATAAAGTCCACCCAGGATTGGGAATCCAATTTACTGGCCAGCCCAGCAACATTCCAAGATAAAAGCGTACCAATGCTAGCACCTGGCCCATCTCGAGTGTTAGTCAATGGAAACACTTGGGCTAACATGGGGCTTTCAATAGAATTAGTCTGCCTTTCTAGGTCATCTATTGGATCGACTGTCGTATTGGCTGTAGCTGGGTATGTTATCTTGGCATTTGTATTTAGGGTTCCCAGTCTAAAACCACCTACTTCAACAAAACCCCCCGTCTCGATGTTATTGACCAATAGATTTGTAACAATTGTATTACCTTGAACATCACATTGCCCTTTTGGCTCGTTAATATTCCCTCCTATACTGTCTGTACTGGTTTGTCAATATCCCCATCCCGGCTCCTGCCATCCTACATGAGAGTTGTAATATGTGTAAGTGGTATGGTTATGACCAACAGGAGGAGGTGGTAAGGGATTGACTGGCCATGATACAGTAGGGGGAATAAGGAGTTCATTGAGTAAACTAGTCGTTACACTAGTGGGTCGGGGGTAAAAAAAGGTAAGGTCTACAATTCCGATACCTCCCTTGTTTGTTCCCCATCCCTGCCTTGTTATCCATCCCGCCACCCTTGGGTCTTGAAAATTAACCACTATGCAATCCCCACCCAAGGTTTTCGATGTATATCCCATCCAATCTATTCTCCTTACCCCTATGATTAGCCCGTCGATGTCGCCAGGCAGAGGACGGTTTTCCTTTAGCCAGTGCATGATCTTGTTTTTGAGCATCTGGAAAGTTTCTCTCTGTCCTGGGGGTAATGGTGGTACATTTATAAGAACTGCTACGTAGGGAAAGGAGTCTGGGGTGAGATTAATTGGTGGTTTTCTGTGGGGTGGCTTTGCCAAGGGCGGTGGGATAGATTTGGGAACTTGGGGGACATATTGGGGGACAGGCTTCGGCGCCTGTTGTTTGTTATTTATTAGGGACGGTACTGAAGTTTTACCTACAAACAGACCTGCATTAGCCCTATTCCCTCCCACCGGAATATTCTGAGCTATCTGCGTACTATTAATTACGTTTGCGGTTGTTGGTACTATTCCCGCTTGGTGACGCACTGTAGCCTCAGCACTCATTGCGATTGGTGGATTTTGTGTCGGGGGAATTGTGGGCTGTGTAGGGTGTATTATGGTCGACTGAGGTAAATCTGGACCAACGTTTGCTCTCTCAGTTCTATCTGAGGATTTTATAATGGCTTTAGCTGTAGGTTTGCTCTGTTTGGGAGGTAAAGGAGAGCTATTTCGGGGGTTTCTTCCCTTATCCTGAATAACAGGGTTGTTTAGGACCTGAGAGTTTGTGCTTACTTCCACCCTATTCGCTTTAATCAGTGATTTTGTAGAATAGAAATTGTCTAATGTTGTCTGTTCAAAATGGTTTAGCCTATCTACAAGCTTGGCAATTCTATCCTCAATAGGGGTGAGTAATGATCTAAACAATTTTTCCAGTTCAGGGAGAACATTTACAAGTGATTGCACCTTATCTTTACATGGTACAGTGGAGTCGGTACAAGGATTATCATCTCCGTCCTGGCTGTTCAAGGAGACAAGATTAGTAGGTGTAACACTTTCTGTACTTTGAGTTTCGTTAGTAACTACCTCTCCTGTGTTCACGAGTTTATGTAACTTCCTGAGTTTTTGAGGGGGTTTGACCACCCTTTTACATTTTCTTACAGATGTTGGTCGTTTCCGTTTGGACCCGATTTTGGGTTGGGCCAATGTAACCTGAGCACCAGAGTCAGTGAGCGGTGCTGGTAGGATTTTGCCACCACAAGGATTATTTAATTCTGTCACAACATCCTTGTTTGGTTTTTGGGCCTGAACCTCAAAATGTTCATTTGCAACTGGCAGGTTCACTGATGACAGAGGAGTTACCAGGGTGGGGTAAGCTAGATTTGAAAACTTATCCGTTGAATTCTTAAGTATTTCGATTGATAGCCTACGCTCTGCGCGCTTCTCTGCCAAGGTCAACTCTTTGTCTATTACCAGTGAACGATTAAAGAAAAACTTATCTAAGGGACCAATTGCCAGTGGACCAGACTCTGCAGGAGGAGTTATTAGATGGCTATTTACAGAGTTTGTTGATGTGGACGTTGCCATGTTAATCACTAATCAAATCCAACTTTTCTAATCCACTTACTGGAGGAGATGTTATATGTCACTGGTAAGGGGGGTGGCCCAGCCCGGCCTCCTTCGGCCCCGGACGGCCACAGACGGTCCCGCCCTTGTCCCGGGCTTCTCCCGCGCGCTCTCCCGCGCTGCGGGAGTACTAGTGGCTTAATAAGGAGTGTGAACACAATAGGTGGAAGGGGTAGGAGGGGTCGGGGAGAGCGGCCCAGGTGTAGCTGATCAGGGCTGGTGGGTGCTCCTGGGAAATGCAGTCCCAAGGAGCTCACGCACTCGCTCGCAGCCCCGTGTAAGGACTTCCCACGGTGTCCCCTTCAAGGCGCTGCAGTCAACACTCCTCACGCAGCGGGACCCGCGGAGCGGGTTCCGCAAGAAGTAGGCTGGCAGCAGGCAAATCCAGACAGGTAGAAACAAAAGCAGCAAGGCGTCCCACTCGCCGACACAGCGAGAGCAGATGATAAAGGCTCGGTGGAAGGGTAGGAGGGGTCGGGGAGAGCGGCCCAGGTGTAGCTGATCAGGGCTGGCGGGTGCTCCTGGGAAATGCAGTCCCAAGGAGCTCACGCACTCGCTCGCAGCCCCGTGTAAGTACTTCCCTCGGTGTCCCCTTCAAGGCGCTGCAGTCAACACTCCTCACGCAGCGGGACCCGCGGAGCGGGTTCCGCAAGAAGTAGGCTGGCAGCAGGCAAATCCAGACAGGTAGAAACAAAAGCAGCAAGGCGTCCCCTTCTGGGAATCATGAGGAAGCTTCTGGGAATCATGAGGAGGCTTCTGGGAATCATGAGAAGGCTTCTGGGAATCATGAGGAAGCTTCTGGGAATTATGAGTAGGCTTCTGGGAATCATGAGAGGGTTTCCGGGAATCATGAGAAGGCTTCTGGGAATCATGAGGAGGCTTCTGGAATCATGAGAAGACTTCTGGGAATCATGAGGAGGCTTCTGGGAATCATGAGGAGGCTTCTGGGAATCATGAAGAGGCTTCTGGGAATCATGAGGAAGCTTCTGGGAATCATGAGGAGGCTTCTGGGAATCATGAGAGGGCTTCTGGGAATCATGAGAAGGCTTCTGGGAATCCCGAGAAGGCTTCTGGGAATCAGGAGGAGGCTTCTGGGAATCAGGAGGAGGCTTCTGGGAATCATGAGAAGGCTTCTGGGAATCACGAGGAGGCTTCTGGGAATCAGGAGGAGGCTTCTGGGAATCATAAGGAGGGTTCTGGGAATCATGAGCAGGCTTCTGGGAATCATGAGGAGGCTTCTGGGAATCATGAGAAGGCTTTTGGTAATCATGAGATGGCTTCTGGGAATCATGAGAAGGCTTCTGGGAATCATGAGGAAGCTTCTGGGAATCACGAGGAGGCTTCTGGGAATCATGAGAAGGCTTCTGGGAATCATGAGGAAGCTTCTGGGAATTATGAGGAGGCTTCTGGGAATCATGAGAGGGCTTCTGGGAATCATGAGAAGGCTTCTGGGAATCGTGAGGAGGCTTCTGGGAATCATGAGAAGACTTCTGGGAATCATGAGGAGGCTTCTGGGAATCATGAGGAGGCTTCTGGGAATCATAAAGAGGCTTCTGGGAATCATGAGGAAGCTTCTGGCAATCATGAAGAGGCTTCTGGGAATCATGAGAGGGCTTCTGGGAATCATGAGAAGGCTTCTGGGAATCATGATGAGGCTTCTGGGAATCATGAGAAGACTTCTGGGAATCATGAGGAGGCTTCTGGGAATCATGAGGAGGCTTCTGTGAATCATGAAGAGGCTTCTGGGAATCATGAGATGGCTTCTAGGAATCATGAGAAGGCTTCTGGGAAGCATGAGGAGGCTTCTGGGAATCATGAGAAGGCTTCTGGGAATCACAAGGAGGCTTCTGGGAATCACAAGGAGGCTTCTGGGAATTATGAGAAGGCTTCTGGGAATCATGAGGAGGCTTCTGGTAATCATGAGAAGGCTTCTGGGAATCATGAGAAGGTTTCTGGGAATCATGAGGAGGCTTCTGGGAATCATGAGAAGGATTCTGGGAATCACAAGAAGGCTTCTGGGAATCACGAGAAGGCTTCTGGGGATCAGGAGGAGGCTTCTGAGAATCATGAGAAGGCTTCTGGGAATTATGAGGAGGCTTATGGGAATCATGAGAAGGCTTCTGGGAATCACAAGAAGGCTTCTGGGAATCACGAGGAGGCTTCTGGGAATCACGAGAAGGCTTCTGGTAATCACGAGAAGGCTTCTGGGAATCATGAGAAGGCTTCTGGGAATCACGAGATGGCTTCTGGGAATCACGAGATGGCTTCTGGGAATCATGAGAAGGCTTCTGGGAATCACGAGAAGGCTTCTGGGAATCATGAGGAGGCTTCTGGGAATAAAGAGAAGGCTTCTGAGAATCACGAGAAGGCTTCTGGGGATCATGAGAAGGCTTCTAGGGATCATGACAAGGCTTCTGCGAATCATGAGGAGGCTTCTGGGAATCATAAAGAGGCTTCTGGGAATCATGAGAGGGCTTCTGGGAATCATGAGAAGGCTTCTGGGAATCATGATGAGGCTTCTGGGAATCATGAGAAGACTTCTGGGAATCATGAGGAGGCTTCTGGGAATCATGAGGAGGCTTCTGTGAATCATGAAGAGGCTTCTGGGAATCATGAGATGGCTTCTAGGAATCATGAGAAGGCTTCTGGGAAGCATGAGGAGGCTTCTGGGAATCATGAGAAGGCTTCTGGGAATCACAAGGAGGCTTCTGGGAATCACAAGGAGGCTTCTGGGAATTATGAGAAGGCTTCTGGGAATCATGAGGAGGCTTCTGGTAATCATGAGAAGGCTTCTGGGAATCATGAGAAGGTTTCTGGGAATCATGAGGAGTCTTCTGGGAATCATGAGAAGGATTCTGGGAATCACAAGAAGGCTTCTGGGAATCACGAGAAGGCTTCTGGGGATCAGGAGGAGGCTTCTGAGAATCATGAGAAGGCTTCTGGGAATTATGAGGAGGCTTATGGGAATCATGAGAAGGCTTCTGGGAATCACAAGAAGGCTTCTGGGAATCACGAGGAGGCTTCTGGGAATCACGAGAAGGCTTCTGGGAATCACGAGAAGGCTTCTGGGAATCATGAGAAGGCTTCTGGGAATCACGAGATGGCTTCTGGGAATCACGAGATGGCTTCTGGGAATCATGAGAAGGCTTCTGGGAATCACGAGAAGGCTTCTGGGAATCATGAGGAGGCTTCTGGGAATAAAGAGAAGGCTTCTGAGAATCACGAGAAGGCTTCTGGGAATTATGAGAAGGCTTCTGGGGATCATGAGAAGGCTTCTAGGGATCATGACAAGGCTTCTGCGAATCATGAGGAGGCTTCTGGAAATCATGAGGAAGCTTCTGGGAATCATGAGGAGGCTTCTGGGAATCATGAGGAGGCTTCTGGGAAACATGAGAAGGTTTCTGGGAATCAGGAGAATTCTTCTGGGAATTATGAGAAGGCTTCTGGGGATCATGAGAAGGCTTCTGGGGATCATGACGAGGCTTCTGAGGATCATGAGAAGGCTTCTGGGAATCATGAGGAAGCTTCTGGGAATCATGAGGAGGCTTCTGGGAATCATGAAGAGGCTTCTGGGAATCATGAGATGGCTTCTAGGAATCATGAGAAGGCTTCTGGGAAGCATGAGGAGGCTTCTGGGAATCATGAGAAGGCTTCTGGGAATCACAAGGAGGTTTCTGGGAATCACAAGGAGGCTTCTAGGAATTATGAGAAGGCTTCTGGGAATCATGAGGAGGCTTCTAGTAATCATGAGAAGGCTTCTGGGAATCATGAGAAGGTTTCTGGGAATCATGAGGAGGCTTCTGGGAATCATGAGAAGGATTCTAGGAATCACAAGAAGGCTTCTGGGAATCACGAGAAGGCTTCTGGGGATCAGGAGGAGGCTTCTGAGAATCATGAGAAGGCTTCTGGGAATTATGAGGAGGCTTATGGGAATCATGAGAAGGCTTCTGGGAATCACAAGAAGGCTTCTGGGAATCACGAGGAGGCTTCTGGGAATCACGAGAAGGCTTCTGGGAATCACGAGAAGGCTTCTGGGAATCATGAGAAGGCTTCTGGGAATCACGAGATGGCTTCTGGGAATCACAAGATGGCTTCTGGGAATCATGAGAAGGCTTCTGGGAATCACGAGGAGGCTTCTGGGAATCACGAGAAGGCTTCTGGGAATCACGAGAAGGCTTCTGGGAATCATGAGAAGGCTTCTGGGAATCACGAGATGGCTTCTGGGAATCACGAGATGGCTTCTGGCAATCATGAGAAGGCTTCTGGGAATCACGAGAAGGCTTCTGGGAATCATGAGGAGGCTTCTGGGAATAAAGAGAAGGCTTCTGAGAATCACGAGAAGGCTTCTGGGAATTATGAGAAGGCTTCTGGGGATCATGAGAAGGCTTCTAGGGATCATGACAAGGCTTCTGCGAATCATGAGGAGGCTTCTGGAAATCATGAGGAAGCTTCTGGGAATCATGAGGAGGCTTCTGGGAATCATGAGGAGGCTTCTGGGAAACATGAGAAGGTTTCTGGGAATCACGAGAATTCTTCTGGGAATTATGAGAAGGCTTCTGGGGATCATGAGAAGGCTTCTGGGGATCATGACGAGGCTTCTGAGGATCATGAGAAGGCTTCTGGGAATCATGAGGAAGCTTCTGGGAATCATGAGGAGGCTTCTGGGAATCATGAAGAGGCTTCTGGGAATCATGAGATGGCTTCTAGGAATCATGAGAAGGCTTCTGGGAAGCATGAGGAGGCTTCTGGGAATCATGAGAAGGCTTCTGGGAATCACAAGGAGGTTTCTTAGAATCACAAGGAGGCTTCTAGGAATTATGAGAAGGCTTCTGGGAATCATGAGGAGGCTTCTAGTAATCATGAGAAGGCTTCTGGGAATCATGAGAAGGTTTCTGGGAATCATGAGGAGGCTTCTGGGAATCATGAGAAGGATTCTGGGAATCACAAGAAGGCTTCTGGGAATCACGAGAAGGCTTCTGGGGATCAGGAGGAGGCTTCTGAGAATCATGAGAAGGCTTCTGGGAATTATGAGGAGGCTTATGGGAATCATGAGAAGGCTTCTGGGAATCACAAGAAGGCTTCTGGGAATCACGAGGAGGCTTCTGGGAATCACGAGAAGGCTTCTGGGAATCACGAGAAGGCTTCTGGGAATCATGAGAAGGCTTCTGGGAATCACGAGATGGCTTCTGGGAATCACAAGATGGCTTCTGGGAATCATGAGAAGGCTTCTGGGAATCACGAGAAGGCTTCTGGGAATCATGAGGAGGCTTCTGCGAATCAAGAGAAGGCTTCTGAGAATCACGAGAAGGCTTCTGGGAATTATGAGAAGGCTTCTAGGGATCATGGGAAGGCTTCTAGGGATCATGACGAGGCTTCTGAGAATCATGAGGAGGCTTCTGGAAATCATGAGGAAGCTTCTGGGAATCATGAGGAGGCTTCTGGGAATCATGAGAACGCTTCTGGGAAACATGAGAAGGCTTCTGGGAATCACGAGAAGGCTTCTGGGAATTATGAGAAGGCTTCTGGGGATCATGAGAAGGCTTCTGGGGATCATGACGAGGCTTCTGAGGATCATGAGGAGGCTTCTGGAAATCATGAGGAAGCTTCTGGGAATCATGAGGAGGCTTCTGGGAATCATGAGAAGGCTTCTGGGAAACATGAGAAGGCTTCTGGGAATCATGAGGAGGCTTCTGGCAATCATGAGGAGGCTTCTGGGAATCATGAGGAGGCTTCTGGGAATCATGAGAAGGCTTCTGGGAATCATGAGGAGGCTTCTGGGAATCATGAGGAGGCTTTTTGGAATCATGAGAAGGCTTCTGGCAATCATGAGGAGGCTTCTGGGAATCATGAAAAGGTTTCTGTGAATCATGAGGAGGCTTGTGGGAATCATGAGGAGGCTTCTGGAAATCATGAGAAGGCTTCTGGGAATCATGAGAAGGCTTCTAGGAATCATGAGGAGGCTTCTGGGAATCATGAGGAGGCTTCTGTGAATCATAAGGAGGCTTTTGGGAATCATGAGAAGGCTTCTAGGAATCATG
Source organism: Lissotriton helveticus (assembly GCF_964261635.1). Taxonomy (NCBI): domain Eukaryota; kingdom Metazoa; phylum Chordata; class Amphibia; order Caudata; family Salamandridae; genus Lissotriton; species Lissotriton helveticus. The sequence continues at coordinate 424,266,345 of NC_136058.1, forward strand.
AGGAGGCTTCTGGGAATCATGAGGAGGCTTCTGGGAATCATGAGGAGGCTTCTAGGAATCATGAGGAGGCTTCTAGGAATCATGAGGAGGCTTCTGAAATCATAAGGAGGCTTCTGGGAATCATGAGGAGGCTTCTGGAAATCATGAGAAGGCTTCTAGGAATCTTGAGGAGGCTTCTGGGAATCATGAGGAGGCTTCTGGGAATCATGAGGAGGCTTCTAGGAATCATGAGGAGGCTTCAGGAAATCATGAGGAGGCTTCTAGGAATCATGAGGAGGCTTCTGAAATCATAAGGAGGCTTCTGGGAATCATGAGAAGGCTTCTGGGAATCATGAGGAGGCTTCTGGGAATCATGAGAAGGCTTCTGGAAATCATGAGAAGGCTTCTGGGAATCATGAGAAGGCTTCTGGGAATCATGAGAAGGCTTCTGGGAATCATGAGAAGGCTTCTGGGAATCATGAGAAGGCTTCTGAGAATCATGAGGAGGCTTCTAGGAATCATGAGGAGGCTTCTGGGAATCATGAGAAGGCTTCTGGGAATCATGCGGAGGCTTCTGGGAATCATGAAGAGGCTTCTGGGGATCATGAGAAGGCTTCTGGGAATCATGAGGAGGCTTCTGGGAATCATGAGGAGGCTTCTGGGAATCATGAATATGCTTCTGGGAATCATGAGAAGGCTTCTGGGAATCATGAGGAGGCTTCTGGGAATCATAAGGAGGCTTCTGGTAATCATGAGAAGGCTTCTGGAAGTCACGTGAAAGCTTCTGGGAATCAAGAGAAGGCTTCTGGGAATCATGAGGAGGCTTCTGGGAATCATGAGAAGGCTACTGGAAGTCATGTGAAGGCTTCTGGGAATCACAAGAAGGCTTCTGGGAATCAGGAGGAGGCTTCTGGGAATCATGAGAAGGCTTCTGGGAATCACGAGGAGGCTTCTGGGAATCACGAAGAGGCTTCTGGGAATCATGAGGAGGCTTCGGGGAATCATGAGGAGGCTTCTGGGAATCATGAGGAGGCTTCTGGGAATCATGAGCAGGCTTCTGGGAAGCATGAGGAGACTTCTGGGAATCATGAGAAGGCTTCTGGGAATCATGAGAAGGCTTCTGGGAATCATGAGGAAGTTCTGGGAATCATGAGGAGGCTTCTTGGAATCATGAGAAGGCTTCTGGGAATCATGTGAAGGCTTCTTGGAATCATGAGGAAGCTTCTGGGAATCATGAGGAGGCTTCTGGTAATCATGAGAGAGCTTCTGGGAATCATGAGAAGGCTTCTGGGAATCATGAGGAGGCTTCTGGTAATCATGAGAAGGCTTCTGGAAATCATGAGGAGGCTTCTGGGAATCATGAGGAGGCTTCTGGGAATCATGAAGAGGCTTCTGGGAATCATGAGAAGGCTTCTAGGAATCATGAGAAGGCTTCTGGGAAGCATGAGGAGCTTTCTGGGAATCATGACAAGGCTTCTGGGAATCACAAGGAGGCTTCTGGGAATCACGAGGAGGCTTCTGGGAATCATGAGAAGGCTTCTGGGAATCATGAGGAGGCTTCTGGGAATCATGAGAAGGCTACTGGGAATCACAAGAAGGTTTCTGGGAATCATGAGGAGGCTTCTGGGAATCATGAGAAGGCTTCTGGGAATCACGAGAAGGCTTCTGGGAATCACGAGAAGGCATCTGGGGATCAGGAGGAGGCTTATGGGAATCACGAGAAGGCTTCTGGGAATCACAAGGAGGCTTCTGGGAATCACGAGAAGGCTTCTGGGAATCACGAGATGGCTTCTGGGAATCACGAGATGGCTTCTGGGAATCACGAGATGGCTTCTGGGAATCATGAGAAGGCTTCTGGGAATCACGAGAAGGCTTCTGGGAATCACGAGGAGGCTTCTGGGAATCACAAAAAGGCTTGTGGGAATCACGAGGAGGTTTCTGGGAATCATGAGGAGGCTTCTGGGAATCACGAGGAGGCTTCTGGGAAACACGAGAAGGCGTCTGGGAATCATGAGGAGGCTTCTTGGAATCATGAGAAGGCTTCTGGGAATCACAAGAAGGCTTCTGGGAATTATGAGAAGGCTTCTGGGGATCATGAGAAGGCTTCTGGGGATCATGAGGAGGCTTCTGAGACTCATGAGAAGGCTTCTGGGAACCATGAGAAGGCTTCTGGGAATCATGAGGAGGCTTTTGGGAATCATGAGGAGGCTTCTGGGAATCATGAATAGGCTTCTGGGAATCATGAGAAGTCTTCTGGGAATCATGAGGAGGCTTCTGGGAATCATGAGGAGGCTTCTGGGGATCATGAGAAGGCTTCTGGAAGTCACGTGAAAGCTTCTGGGAATCATGAGAAGGCTTCTGGGAATCATGAGGAGGCTTCTGGGAATCATGAGAAGGCTTCTGGAAATCATGTGAAGGCTTCTGGGAATCATGAGAAGGCTTCTGGGAATCAGGAGGAGGCTTCTGGGAATCATGAGAAGGCTTCTGGGAATCACGAGGAGGCTTCTGGGAATCACGAAGAGGCTTCCGCGAATCATAAGGAGGCTTCAGGGAATCATGAGGAGGCTTCTGGGAATCACGAGATGGCTTCTGGGAATCACGAGATGGCTTCTGGGAATCATGGGAAGGCTTCTGGGAATCACGAGAAGGCTTCGGGAATCACGAGGAGGCTTCTGGGAATCACGAAAAGGCTTGTGGGAATCACGGGGAGGCTTCTGGGAATCATGAGGAGGCTTCTGGGAATCACGAGGAGGCTTCTGGGAATCACGAGAAGGCATCTGGGAATCATGAGGCGGCTTCTGGGAATCATGAGAAGGCTTCTGGGAATCACAAGAAGGCTTCTGGGAATTATGAGAAGGCTTCTGGGGATCATGAGAAGGCTTCTGGGGATCATGAGGAGGCTTCTGAGAATCATGAGAAGGCTTCTGGGAACCATGAGAAGGCTTCTGGGAATCATGAGGAGGCTTCTGGGAATCACGAGGAGGCTTCTGGGAATCATGAGAAGGCTTCTGGGAAACATGAGAAGGCTTCTGGGAATCACGAGGAGGCTTCTGGGAATCAGGAGGAGGCTTCTGGGAATCATGAGAAGGCTTCCGGGAAACATGAGAAGGCTTCTGGGAATCATGAGGAGGCTTCTGGGAATCATAAGGAGGCTTCTGGGAATCATGAGCAGGCTTCTGGGAATCATGAGGAGGCTTCTGGGAATCATGAGAAGGCTTCTGGGAATCATGAGATGGCTTCTGGGAATCATGAGAAGGGTTCTGGGAATCATGAGGAAGCTTCTGGGAATTATGAGTAGGCTTCTGGGAATCATGAGAGGGCTTCTGGGAATCATGAGAAGGCTTTTGGGAATCATGAGGAGGCTTCTGGAATCATGAGAATACTTCTGGGAATCATGAGGAGGCTTCTGGGAATCATGAAGAGGCTTCTGGGAATCATGAGGAAGCTTCTGGGAATCATGAGGAGGCTTCTGGGAATCATGAGAGGGCTTCTGGGAATCATGAGAAGGCTTCTGGGAATCCCGAGAAGGCTTCTGGGAATCAGGAGGAGGCTTCTGGGAATCTGGAGGAGGCTTCTGGGAATCATGAGAAGGCTTCTAGGAATCACGAGGAGGCTTCTGGGAATCAGGAGGAGGCTTCTGGGAATCATAAGGAGGGTTCTGGGAATCATGAGCAGGCTTCTGGGAATCATGAGGAGGCTTCTGGGAATCATGAGAAGGCTTCTGGGAATCATGAGATGGCTTCTGGGAATCATGAGAAGGCTTCTGGGAATCATGAGGAAGCTTCTGGGAATCACGAGGAGGCTTCTGGGAATCATGAGAAGGCTTCTGGGAATCATGAGGAAGCGTCTGGGAATTATGAGGAGGCTTCTGGGAATCATGAGAGGGCTTCTGGGAATCATGAGAAGGCTTCTGGGAATCATGAGGAGGCTTCTGGGAATCATGGGAAGACTTCTGGGAATCATGAGGAGGCTTCTGGGAATCATGAGGAGGCTTCTGGGAATCATAAAGAGGCTTCTGGGAATCATGAGGAAGCTTCTTGCAATCATGAGGAGGCTTCTGGGAATCATGAGAGGGCTTCTGGGAATCATGAGAAGGCTTCTGGGAATCATGATGAGGCTTCTGGGAATCATGAGAAGACTTCTGGGAATCATGAGGAGGCTTCTGGGAATCATGAGGAGGCTTCTGGGAATCATGAAGAGGCTTCTGGGAGTCATGAGATGGCTTCTAGGAATCATGAGAAGGCTTCTGGGAAGCATGAGGAGGCTTCTGGGAATCATGAGAAGGCTTCTGGGAATCACAAGGAGGCTTCTGGGAATCACAAGGAGGCTTCTGGGAATTATGAGAAGGCTTCTGGGAATCATGAGGAGGCTTTGGTAATCATGGGAAGGCTTCTGGGAATCATGAGAAGGTTTCTGGGAATCATGAGGAGGCTTCTGGGAATCATGAGAAGGATTCTGGGAATCACAAGAAGGCTTCTGGGAATCACGAGAAGGCTTCTGGGGATCAGGAGGAGGCTTCTGAGAATCATGAGAAGGCTTCTGGGAATTATGATGAGGCTTATGGGAATCATGAGAAGGCTTCTGGGAATCACAAGAAGGCTTCTGGGAATCACGAGGAGGCTTCTGGGAATCACGAGAAGGCTTCTGGGAATCACGAGAAGGCTTCTGGGAATCATGAGAAGGCTTCTGGGAATCACGAGATGGCTTCTGGGAATCACGAGATGGCTTCTGGGAATCATGAGAAGGCTTCTGGGAATCACGAGAAGGCTTCTGGGAATCATGAGGAGGCTTCTGGGAATCAAGAGAAGGCTTCTGAGAATCACGAGAAGGCTTCTGGGAATTATGAGAAGGCTTCTGGGGATCATGAGAAGGCTTCTAGGGATCATGACGAGGCTTCTGAGAATCATGAGGAGGCTTCTGGAAATCATGAGGAAGCTTCTGGGAATCATAAGGAGGCTTCTGGGAATCATGAGAAGGCTTCTGGGAAACATGAGAAGGCTTCTGTGAATCACAAGAAGGCTTCTGGGAATTATGAGAAGGCTTCTGGGGATCATGAGAAGGCTTCTGGGGATCATGACGAGGCTTCTGAGGATCATGAGGAGGATTCTGGAAATCATGAGGAAGCTTCTGGGAATCATGAGGAGGCTTCTGGGAATCATGAGAAGGCTTCTGGGAAACATGAGAAGGCTTCTGGGAATCATGAGAAGGCTTCTGTGAACCATGAGAAGGCTTCTGGGAATCATGAGGAGGCTTCTGGGAATCATGAGGAGGCTTCTGGGAATCATGAGAAGGCTTCTGGGAAACATGAGAAAGCTTCTGGGAATCATGAGAAGGCTTCCGGGAATCACGAGGAGGCTTCTTGGAATCATGAGGAGGCTTCTGGGAATCATAAGAAGGCTTCTGGGAAACATGAGAAGGCTTCTGGGCATCATGAGAAGGCTTCTGGGAATCATGAGAAAGCTTCTGGGAATCACAAGGAGGCTTATGGGAATCATGAGAAGGCTTCTGGGAATCACAAGAAGTTTACTGGGAATCACGAGGAGGCTTCTAGGAATCCCGAGAAGGCTTCTGGGAATCACGAGAAGGCTTCTGGGAATCATGAGAAGGCTTCTGGGAATCCCGAGAAGGCTTCTGGGAATCACGACAAGGCTTCTGGGAATCATGAGAAGGCTTCTGGGAATCACAAGAAGGCTACTGGGAATCACGAGGAGGCTTCTAGGAATCCCGAGAAGGCTTCTGGGAATCACGAGAAGGCTTCTGGGAATCATGAGGAGGCTTCTGGGAATCCCGAGAAGGCTTCTGGGAATCACGAGAAGGCTTCTGGGAATCATGAGAAGGCTTTTGGGAATCATGAGGAGGCTTTTGGGAATCACGAGGAGGCTTCTGGGAATCATGAGAAGGCTTCTGGGAATGATGAGGAGGCTCCTAGGAATCACAAGGAGGCTTCTGGGAACATCAGCAGGTCAGGATGTGATGAGTTCAGTAAACATGGACAGGAGCATCACTTGAGCTTCAATTGGTGAAAGGCAAGGTCCGGCCTGAGCCTTGAAAACACATCTCTTTACCTCAAAAGTCTATGAGTATTTTAGGCGTGTCCAGAAATAGATCTGTGGCAGAACTTTCTTTGCTCTACAGGTGAGTATGAAAACTCTGAACCTCCTTGCAGAGGGAAATACTTGAGCCAAAGGGACAAATGTACCTGCCGGGATCACAGATATTAGGATCTCAGAGGGGATAATAAAAGTAGCTTCCTAGAGATATCAAACTCCAAATGTATTTGTGTGTGATTGAATATTTGCAATCATTACACAATAAAGCATTGATATTAAAAAACAAAGCGCCAACACACAGCTGGTTGTACTATAAACCTTTATGAAGGCTTGTTTCCCATTCACTCAGCTTCCTTACTGCCAACAAGAGAGATTTTATGAAACTGGGGGCTTATTCACAGGCTCCTTGAGCCGCCAGCTTTTTTCTGTGTTGAAAGTGATGCACTGATGGCGCTAGGAGCTTTTAATAAGCCCCTTAGAGTTTAAAAGGGAGTCCGGAGGATTTAGGCAACTAATGACGGCCCGATGACGAGTTCTTATGTGTCATAAATGTAACAGAGTTTTAAGGCATTCCTTTCTTTCAATCAGTAAGGTCGGACACATGCAGAGCACATGTGTCAATGATTCTTCGGCGGGGTCACAGAGTCTGGGCATGAGGTTTACCCCGCCCCCTTCCCTGTTTCCCACCTCGGACGGGGCCATAAGAGGCAACAGGAGGCCGAAGTGACAGGACTTTAAACTGTGGGGCAGATTTACAAGAAACTGACACATCTCTAGAGATGCGTCAGTTTCTCTTTGCCAGCCTGCGATACCCTTGCGGCTCCATGGCTCCACCGTATTTACAATACGGCGCACCATTGCGCAAGGATTGATAGATGCATCAGAAATTCTAACACATCTGTTGGGCCAAAAGTGACGCATTACTGGAGTAGTTTCACAAGCACGACGCAAGTCCAGCAATGCATGTTGAGGCCTATTCTTATTGTACTGCATCACTCCTTACGCCTGCTTGAAGCAGGCGTAAGGTTTTGACGCAGTGGCATCCTAGAAGTGACGCAGTGAAGTCATGTAGATTTCACTGCGTCACTTTTACGAGGCTTTCCTGCATGTGAACGCCCCCTGCATACATTGTACCTGGCGCAGGTATAATGTGACCCAGGGTTTACAAAGTGACGCATGTCCCTGGATGCGTCACATTGTAAATTTACTGCATTTTTTACGCCACTGTTGCATCCCAAAAGTGACTCACTGGTGGCGCAAAAGTGTCGCAAGTAGGTTGTGAATCCGATCCTGAGCATTTAGGACCATCAGGGGTGTGCTGGTTGCGTCAGTGCCTGCAGATCCCGGCAGCTCCACAGATCCTGTTTTATTTAGGAGTTTTTTAAAAAAAACAGTGAAGTTACTGGGAAGATGTTCATCACAGCTGGTTATTTCAGCCCACAGCAGTTTATTTCGAGACTGTTCTTGTGTGGAGCTAAGCTTGACACAACATTTTAAGAAAGCTCCTCGCCTTGGTACATCTTGCTTTATGATCCAAACTCCAAGCAGACTTGAGCTGGTGAGACAGATCTTGGTAAAAGAAGTAACATCTTGAAAGTGTTTGTAATTCTTTCATCAAGTGTTTGCCTACCCCTGGGAGAGCTTCACACCAGAGCTGACTGTGGGATCAGCTTCACCGCAAGAACCTTCATGTATGGGGTCCATAATGGGGCCCTTAAAGTTTGATACAGAAAGATGAGAGCTGGAGTTCTGGCACAGCCTCTGCAGTGAGCCGCAGGGGTCAATTATCACCCCAGATATTTGTACCCCCTAACCCTCTCAGCCGGGCTGTTGTTTAGGAGCCAGGTGTTTGTCGATTATCATTGTTTTGGATTCATGTGAATTGATTTATAGTTTGTTGAGGGTGGTGTATGCATGTACCTTCGTGAGGACCCTTGAAGCCCCATCTGCTTTTTATTTGCAAGGGACACATTTTCCTAAAGAAGTCCTAGAATAAAAAAAGTCCATTGCAGCCCTGAGGACCCACTCATACATTACTAGATAATACATTAAAATCTCCACCCCAGGGGATGTGTATGCCTTAACATCTTCTTGGGGGCGCTATTTCTTTACCACCATATTCTGCCTATTTATATTGGGTGGAGTCCCTTACCTATTTTCTGGGAGGTGTCCTCTCTCAAACTGCCCATCCCAACACTATAGTAACTACTACTATAAATGATGAACAAAGATAGTAATGTACAGGGAGGAGTTTTTTTTAAATAATATGATTATCATTTGTGTAATCGGTTTTGATTGAAGGGAGAAGACATACAGCAATCCCTGAAAACATTAAGACAACGAAAAATTTTAAGTCTTGATAAAGATGGAGATAATTACATAATAACCATCGAAACGCGTCGACGCTTTCCTTTAAGAACAATTGAAGAACTGATACGTAAATAGTTCAATACTGATGCAGACAATGTGTTAACTGACGTATCTAGAACGGAAAATTGATGTGCAATTGTATTTGTCAATAGTTAGATCTTACATGTCGTGTTGTCTTTATTATGTGTGTCATAATTGATTGTCTGGGGCATTAAGAAATTGTATGAATTACTTGAATTGTCTGGATAGGATATTATTCTGACTACAGCATTGTTTTTATTGTTATGATTTTGTAAGAATTTTTAAATGCTGTATGATGTACAATGAGCTCTAAAAGAACTGTTTTTGTTATAATAAAGTGTATGTTTTTAATCAGATTATAAGATAGTTGGAAGATGTTTTATTGCATGTCAATATTACAATATAGTGGGTCAAGGGAATAATTTGTTTCTTAGATCTGAAGATAAGCCGGTGCCATAGTCACACATGCCTGAAGAGGGCAGAAGAGGAGGAGAAAGCCAATCTGGCCAAGTAAACAACATGTATGTTAACGAGGGTGGGCTAATGGAGAGCCTGTAGGAAGTCTACAAGGAAGACCTCTGAAGGAAGACACGTCAGCATCAGCGACACATATTTATACTGAATCTGTTGTAGGGCTCACCGTCTGATTTAGACTTTGGTGGATGAGGTGCTTAGGACCCGATTAGGATGGCGGGCGAACTTATGCCATCCTATCTGAAATGAGACTGCCCGACTAGCCGTCAGCGGTCCCGCGATAGCGGTTATGATGCGACCGCCTGCAAGGCAGTTGATTATGTATTCTTTGTGCTGGGGCGGGTGCTGCTGGCTGCAGCACCCACAGCAAAGCAAAAAATGCACTTTGAACATATCCCATGGCACATTTTTTTTTTGCAGAGTTTTATATAGCGCGAACTTGACCTGAACCAAATCTGGTATCAGAGCGCTTTACATAGCACCAGTTATGATGCATGAGGACACATAGTGCAGGGATTGGCAGGGGGCACCATAGGTGCCCCCCAGTGCCCACAGCTTAGGGCCAGTGGGGGAAGGTGGCCCACCATAAACCGCCATATACAGGCAGGCGGAAAGGGTCTTCGTAATCCCTGATAAGCACTGATACCATTGTAGGGAATGCGAGGCCCTCCTCTGCACCGGCGGGCTCAAGGAGCCAATCGGATGCGTGCGGTCAGGCTTTCTGCCCGCCAAGCTTCTGCCCACCATTATAATATGGCGGACAGAAAACATGCAAATGATGGCGGTGGGACCGCCATTGACAGGCTGTTGGTGGCAGTCTCACCGTCATAGTAAGAGGGCCCTTAGTCACAAATGTGGCGGATATACCGCACTATAGGTTGTAATGCACTTGTAACACGGCGGGCGGGATACCCGTATCCTTTCCGCCAAACTCTCAATCAGGCTCAAACACCACAATTTCAATTTGTACAACAGCTTGTAGGACTGAAAGGTCAATAGGGCTTTAAAGCTACAGATGAGTCTAAATTAATCAGAGCTGCAACACGGCTGATGTTCAAGACTCTTAGCTTAACATCTGGATTCAGCAGAATGAACTTCACTCTGGAGGAAGGATGAAGCCCTGCTTCATCTGGATCCAGAGGCAGCTCCAGAGAAGCAGATATCTGAGACATGGCTCCACGCTCATGGACTTCATAGAAGCGTACAGAGGTTCGACACACAATGAACGCAGAACACAGCTAAAGCAAAACAAATTAAATGTACTAAAATCAAGGATAGAGAAGGAAAAGACAATATCAACGTAAAGGCCCATAGCACACAGTTTATATAACACTAACCCAGAAGTAATGCAAGTCCTTACAACACATTCTGTTGTTACAGCGAACATAGATCAGCCATCAGAAGAGGCAACACAGCATCCCCCATGGTTCAACACTGTATTGAACAGAAACACAATAAAAATGAGCTAGGTTGGCTCATTTTGGAAATAGAGGCATCGCTGGAAAAACCATGGAGCAAGTAAAGAAAGGTCCAGAGACTTTCTGCATTTATACCCTCAACTCAGTTAGAAAAGGTTTGAATAAGGATAAAGAAAGAATACATTCTTACTGGCCTCCCCAAATCCCACCTGTCCCCCTTAGATCTGTTCTCCATTCAGCAGCTTGTTTCATTTATGGGGCCAAAAGAAGCGACCACATCACACCGATGTTATCCACCCTCCGCTGGCTTCCCATCGAGGCTAGAGCTATCTACAAGACTGCCTGTATCACCCACAAAGTCTTGTACTCCTCCTCCCCTCGCTACCTGGCTAACAAGCTGAAACTCTCTGGAGGCTCTAGACCATCACGTAATGCGGAAAATCTACTGCTTGAACCTCCCACTTTCAAGAAGGAAAGATCGATGGCCCAATCCTTTTCAGGCAACGCAGTGAGAATATGGAACTCACTTCCGTCTCAGCTCCGGACCACCACCTCCTCCCAGGTCTTCAAAACGGACCTCAAAGTTCTCCTCCTCCAAAGACACCACCTAAAGTAATTCACGCCCTCTCTATTATCTGACGGAAGACCTCCCATCAGTGAAAACTCTATTTTCCATGACTATGGAAGTGCCTTCCCAGTGCGTTCGTGTGGTTGGAGTGTCTGCCATTTATTGCAGTATTATCCTTCTACCTGTGTATGGTACCCTTTTGTAACTTGCACACGTCACTCTTCTCTTGTAACACACTGTTTTGCTACCTCTCACATTTTGTTTGCTTTTGATACTTGCACAAGTGCCACCATTGCCTACGTAACGTTTGTTCTTGTGCCTCTGTGTCTAGCATATATTGCAGTATATTACCTCTGAATGTACTTTGTTTTATCTTGTAACCTGCACACTTGTCACTCTCTCCTCCTGTATTGCACTGTTTGCTACCTCATGTATTTTGTTTGCTCACAATTGTCACTTTTACTTCATGTCATGTAACTTATCATCTGCTTTTGTAATTTGTTCATTTGTAATGTTCTGTTCATTTTTGAAGCGCTCTGATGCCTTCGGGTAAAATCCACGCTATATAAAAACGCATAAATAAAAAATAAAGGAGATAATTTGGCAGATAACGTTGGGGCTTTTTGCCAGACAGATTATTTTTGAGCCATCTCCTCTATGGTATGTTATAAGCGAGTAGAAGGTGGCTTTCTACCCCATTTATGATATCATCCCTGACTAAATATGTTAAAAGACATCAGAAGAGTGTCGTGAGAAACATATGTATGAGCACAGAAACAGAGAAGGAAGAATCAACCTAAATGAATCACATTGGAAATCATTAGGGATTTCTTAGGAAGCCCTCACTCACCACCCTGGGTGGTGACATGCTTCATCATCGGGCCCACCAGGAGAAGCCGAATGCCTCCCTGGTGTGCTACAATGCCAGGAAACTGCAGAGCTGGTTATTCATGGCAATGGAGTCAAAAGAATGTGATTTACAAATGTCAAAAGGCTGTACCACACAAAAGTTTTATTCAATGGTCAACCTGACATGAATAAAAATATATGTGTTGGGAAATCTACCAAATAATGTTTTGGATATTTCCACTTAGAGTGGGGTCGACATGTTTCTGCCCGTTTATGTGTAATTTTACTGGGCTTTCATCAGGACCGTTAGTAGTGTATCTCGGTGGTGTGGGCGCGCTAAGGCCCACCCATACCAGAGGACGTGAAAGTTAAAATCAGGTGTAAAAATTAAAGGATGCAAAAAACAAACCATCAAGTTGTGGGTTTTGTCTCGGTTTAGAGGAACCTGTGTAGTCTGAAAATGAAAAGGACATACATACAAAGAAGACAACAACACATAATTAATGCGATCTGTCTGTAATGTTTTCAGCAAGACTGATCTCTGAGTGAACGTGCTAAAGGCTAGTCAATATGAGTGACCATAGTGCCATAAAAGGTACGTTAGTGCAAGAAAACGTTGTTCTGGGGACTAGACAGGCGTGTGGACATGCACTATGGCAAGAAGAAATGGCCGTATGACAGAGCAGCTGGTTAAACATCACTCGTGGTTAGCGATCAAAGGGCCCGAATGTAGGGCCAGTAGTGATGTAAATATGACAAAACTGTAGAAAAAAACTGTAGAAAAAAAAAAACTAACGAAAACAGAGGGGATATCTCACTTGTAAGTTAAAAGATCCACACCCCATAGGTCTCGGGAGGGGGGTAGAGGCGACAATGGCACACCCTGTAGAGGGACATTAGAATTACTAAATGAGGGTTAGACACATGGTATTTAGCGAAATCGCAGATTACTTATCTCTGTGATGGTAAGAAGGAAGGATCTTACGCTCGCAACGCCTAGCACCCGCTCGGCACCTAGCGTCTCCTACTACCGGACCTCGTGGATGAAGTCCCGGGGTCGGAAAACGCTAAAGCAGAGAGCCGGCGGGGGAGGGGTTTACTGGGGAGGTGCGCTGACCAATCAAAACACGGCATGAGAGTGAGGCTTGGAATACAAGCCTCTCACTACACGTCGTCAGAGGAGATGCAACCAATCACCTTGCGAGGTGAGAGCGAGGCTTTAAACTCAAGCCATAGCAGTTCGTGTTTAGATTGAATTAAACTTTATCGATTTCGGGGAGAGTGCATATAGGACTGAAAAGGCACAAAAATGACTCAAAAAGCGCTTATAAAGAGTGTCAAAAAACGCTAGCAATGGTGAGCCATGGGAGTCAATGCTCAAACTGTGATTAGATGGACGAAACTAATGGGTTTCTGCGATCGGAGGACTTAGGACACAGAAGTTGTTAATGGGCACTTTATGAAAGGTTTCTGTAGGCACATTTAATGATAAGCACTGGGGTGTTATGGGACACAGGTTTCTACAGGACGTCATCAGTAGAGATTAATATCATGACGTCACAGCACATTAACAAAGTTCACATAGGACGTTGAAGGGAGATCTCTGTTCAGTAAAGATCCTAGCGCTTAAGTACTGAAGACCAGGGGATCTGGTCGTTGAGGCCATTCAGATGGGTCCCCAGTTTGTATACCCAGCGTTGTTCTTTTTCAAAAAGGATACTGACAGTATTTCTTTCAGTGGTGATTTGCTCAATAATGGTCCAGTGGAGGTCATTCAGGGTGTGATTTTGTTGGAGGAAGTGTTCGCTCATCTTAGTTGTTACTTTATGGCATCTGATGTTACTGCGGTGTTCGCAGATGCGCTGTTTGACTTTACGGGTAGTCATTCCAACATATCTTTTCTGACAGGGGCACGTGATCAGATAGATCACATTGGTAGAGTTACAGTTTGTGTGTGTCCTCTGTGTCCATGTTCTGCCTGGTTCCAAAGAAAGTTTTTTCGTATGTGTCGTCAAGTGACAAACACTGCAATTTGAACATGGGTAATGTCCGATAATTGGGGGTAAACCCCATGTACTTGTAATGGATCTCTCATTGAGAGAGTTAGACGTCGCTGCTTTTGGTCTTTCAGGCTCCTGCCTTTTTTGAACGAGAAGAGTGGTTTTTCCCAGGTCCTTTTGTTACTCGTGATGATCTTCCAGTGTCTATTGACTGACTTTTTCAGTGAATAGACAATAGGCAACTGTATGTGGTAACACACGTGAGTGGCATATCTGCGGATTCCTTAACGGTATCCTCCATAAGTGCTTCACGCGGTTGGTTCCTTGCACGTTTGTTTCCTTTGTCAAGAATCTTGGCAGGATAACCTCTAGATTTCAATCTCTCGGTGAGGTCAGTTGCTTGGGTTTTGTAGTCCCTAATGTCACTACAATTCCTACGTATCCTTAGATACCGGCCATAGGGTAGTTCTCCCTAAGAGGTCTAGGATGGAAGCTCGAAAATTCAAGCAGATTGTTCTTGGCTGTTGGTTTGTAATGAGTTCTGGTTGTTAGAACCGTGCCATACACTGTAATGACCACATCCAAGAATACCACTGCCTCCTTGCTGGAGCAATGGGTGAATTTTAGGTATGGATCTAGGGTGTTTATCCAGCTCAGGAATTTTTCTAGATTAGTCTCATCACCCTTCCAGATCAGGAAGATGTCATCAATGTACCTCCTCCATAATCCTATGGAGGAGGAGAATGGGTTGCTGGTGGGTAAGATGTGCTTGGTCTCAAAGTCATAGACATATAAACCATAACGTATTATATTTTTTTAAACAAATAATAGACGTGCCACCAACTTGGGGATTTAGTTATTCCCAATCTGAGCAAAATGTACTATGATCCATGACTGTATGATTTCATAAAAAACAGTCTTTAATAATATGTAGCATTATCTATGAGTACACAACTTCATAATTACATATTGTGTGTGGCAAAGATATGATTTAGAGTACACACACTTGGTCTGTCGACCATTTTATCGAGGCGCAGGCTAGATGCCGTTGTAAATAATGCAAGATTTTTCTGCTGGCCGTGTATTGATATGATATCTATCTGCGCATTTATACATATACACCCCGAACGAAGCATGGTGTGCACATGAAATTAAGGTTTTTCTTTTCAACATGGCGCTATGTCACGAGGACTAAAGCCTAGGACGTACTATTAGACAATTAAAAAGTTATTAGTCTTATGTTTTTATATATTTAGTAAGGTGAAGGTTTCGCTCATATTTAACTCTTCCCTACAAGGGGGAGGTCTATTCTGGACCCTAATATCAGCAGACGTTCGAGCTAGCTATTTATAAGCCAAGCAGTGTTGCACTCATTCGGTAGCAGGCGACTTAATGGAACTATGTAGCAAGCTGGCTGTATCCTAGGTTGGATTTGCTCAGCCGTCTGAAGCTGAAATCGGACAAGATGGAGGTCCTCATCCTTGGCTCCAACCCTTCAGCCTGGGACGACTCCTGGTAGCCGACGGCACTGGGGGCAGCCCTGACACCCTCCGACCATGCACGCAACCTGGGATTCACCCTCGACTCAACGCTCTCAATGACCAAGCAGGTCAACGCCGACTCCTCCTCTAGCTTCAACACCCTCTGCATGCTCCGCAAGATCTACAGATGGATCCCGACAGATACAAGATAGACAGTCCCTCAGGCCCTCCTCAGCAGCAGACTCGACTACAGAAATGCCCTCTATGCGGCAGCTCCGACCAAGCTCGTCAAACGACTACAACGCATCCAAAACGCCTCGGCACGACTGATCCTCGACGTCCCATGCCACGGCCACATCAACCCCCACCTGAGAAACCTGCACTGGCTCCCCGTCAACAATAGGATATCCTTCAAGCTCCTCATCCACGCACACAAGGCACTCCACAAGACTGGTCCAGCCTACCTCAACAGACGGCTCTCCTTCTACACCCCCAACCGCCAGCTACGCTCCCCTGACCTCTCACTAGCCACCGTCCCCCGCATCCGAAGAACAACTACCAGTGAGAGATCCTTCTCCTACCTCGCTTCCAAGACATAGAACACCCTCCCACTGAGCCTAGGACAGACCCAAGACCTGCTGTGCTTCAGGAGGATACTGAAGACCTGGCTGTTCAATCAGTAGCGCCCGCGCCTTGAGACCTTCGCGGGTATGTAGTGCGCTTTACAAATGATTGATTGATTGATTGATTAGTAACTAGATTTTGAGACTGATCATTTACAAAATATCTGCTTCCTCATACATAGATTCATCCTAATATACAGAACATTTTTATATATTTGTATACAAATATATAAAATACAATACAATGACCCTGTGGAAGCCAGTGAAGTGAGATTTATGCTTCTATCCCCCATCTATACTATGAAAAATAAATATGTCCAGTGCGAATGCATACGTTAAATTAGCCCACATGAGCTACTCTTTGTAGATAAGTGTAAATATGTTTTATATTCTGTCTCTATATCTCACCTTGATTTATACCTTGCAATTTATGGTGTCTCACAAAGCAGATAAGGATCAATACTTACTGTCACTGAAAATAGATGTAGAGGTATTGAGATGACAGATGTTTTCTATTGGCACATTTGTGTTTATGGTTCTTAAATATGAGGTTGAAGAAATGTATAGATATCTCCAAGGGTATTGCAAGTACTAATTCTCTTTTCCTTTACTATTACAGAAATTTAATAAAACCCTTTCCTTCCCCCCCACCTTCAACCCGTTAATTAACAGGTCCTGAAGAAGATGGTTTCTAAACCATTATGCCATTGAAACATACGTTGACCGGAAGGAGTGTGACACACCAGCTACCAGCACAGCAATCGAGGGTTGATTGCATCACCCGTAGTTTTCCATCGGTGAATGCAGTGTTGTTCTGGGGTGTATAGTGTGAAAGTATTGAATGCAAGGGATATGGATGTAGAGTTGAAAGAGGTGTGGGCATGTGTGGGGATGTATTGAATTCATGCTGTATGATTTTACTGAGTATGACTTTTATAGTGTTTAACATTAATTGTATCTTTGGTACAGCACTATTTGGAAGATGATACCAGTTATATGTTTTTAATGGAAAAGAACATCATAAGATATGAAAGATAAATAAAAATTAAAAAATGAAATAAAATATGTAAAGAAAACATAATCTAATTGTGTGCAAAATATAATTGTGACCTGTGTTTTGAGCTTTTAGAGGGCATTGGTTAAATAAATATAGGTCATGAGGGACTGTTACTTCTGTAACTTGCATTGAGCAAGATGGGAGGCACACACTCCAAAGACTTAGCGGAACTAGCACAGGATTTTTGGGGTTACAGCTTAAGCAAAGGAATTTCAGTTGTAGCACAACACATTCCTGGACTGAGCAATGGGGTAGCCGACTGGTTCTCCTGACATTTCAAAGACTCCAGCAATTGGAAATTGAACAGGGAAATATTCCTATACATCCATCACATATGGGGACCCTTCAACATGGATATTTTTGCAGAAAGGCTGAATACTCAACTGACTCAGTTTTTCAGCTGGAAACCAGACCCTCAAGCATCTGGGATGGACGCTTTCCTATAAGAATGGAGAGGTCTGAGGCCATATGCCTGCCCAGGCTCCTCTTACATACATGCAGACTCAGGGAAAAAATAATAGTGGTAACTCCTCTCTAGAGATCTCAAGCTTGGTTCCCTGTAATTCTAGAAATGTCAATAGACTTCCCCATACTAATTCCCCACTTCTATACCCTATTCCTGGGCCCTCAAGTGAACATATATAATTGATAGAAGAAGGCTCCCTCACACTGATGGCATGGAAGATTTCCCGAGACAGTGGGAAATCCCTTGCCTTTCGCCAGATGCTTTCACAATCATAACTGAGTCGTGGGCTTCAGGCACGAGAAAGGCATATAGACTGGCATGGAATACATGGATTTGCTGGTGTATTCAACGGGATATCAATCCCATTTCAACTGATGTAGTATATGTAATTAATTACCTAACAGAATTATTTAAATCTGGTTTATCCTATAGAACAGTAAACATCTATAGATCAGCCATATCTGCCGGTCATTCCTTGATTGACAGACTACCTGTCGGTCAAAATGTTTTGACAAGGAAGATTATGAGAAGCAGTAGGGCCCTTAAATCACCGATACCTAAATACACCTCTTTTTGGGATGTTAAACTGATCCTTCAAGTTTTAGAAAACCTGGGTGCTAATCACTATTCATCACTAAAGAAACTCTCTTATAAACTCACAACCCTTCTATGCTTGTTTCATTTAGACGTACATCTGATATTAGAGCTTTAGATGTCACCAGTAGAGCAACCTGAAGGAGTTTGTGTCTATAGTAAAAGAAGAACTAAGACTCTTTCCTCAACCATTTTCTACCCTTACTTCTGTAGAAACCCTAGACTGTGTGTGGTGCAATGTTTGAAAGAATATGAAAGGAGAATCCTTATTTTGAGGAGCAACGTCACACAACTTCTTATATCTCATAAAAGACTTCACAAAGCCGTTTCTCCCCCTACCTTAGCTAGATGGATGAAAGATGTCATGATTGAAGGGGGTGTGGACACCTCTGTTTTTAGAGCTCGTTCACTAAGAGGTGCCTTAGCCTCCAAAGCTTTCACCTTGGGAGGGAGTTTACAGGACATTTTAAGAGCAGCCCACTGCTCTAACAAAAGCATGTTTAAAAGCTGCTATTTTAAACCAATGTCTAATGTAATTGATAATATATTGAATGCACTTTGAACTTGCATAATATTGGCCTCTGTGTCATGCCATAAAATGTAGATTTTCAACAGCCTGCTGAAAAGAAAATCTAGATTATATTGAGGACACAGAGGCTAAGAATATCCCACCACTAATACCCGCCCGGGTACACTAATGTATTATTTATTTTCTTTCAGAGTAACAAAATTTGGTCATGGAACCTTTCTTCTCCTGGATTTAATCATCATGAATTTGTTTGAATTAAAGTTTACTGTTGTAAATAACGAAGTTGTGGTCGGTATAGTTGCTTGAAGTAAGTTTAATATCAGGAGAAACACAGAACGATCCCTACCAGACGCAGCTGGTTAAACTGTCGATGTCCACTGCATGATGATCTCAAAGATGGAATGTAGGTACATCATAAGTGAGCTGACACAGCCCCAGCATAATACAAGCTGGTGCAATATAACATATCTCCCCATCTTACACTGAAAGAAGTGAACATGTTAGAAGAAATAAACAAAAGAAATGAACTTCAGAAATTTGTCATGAGATGTTCTAAAATCAAAAATATTTCAAACAGACTCTATGTAGTCATTAAGACACTGAGGAGCTCTTCTTTCCCCAACATCTCTCAAAACACGAGAAGATACAACCAACTCATCTCTTCTCCTTCCATCATCACCTTGTCCCAGCTCCCGATCTAAAACAGCCCCCGGTATCTTGCAATGTCATTATTTTCAAAAAAATCTTCATCATCCATCATCATCCAAGGTGACCCACTTTTTTTTCATATTCTCCCTCCAAATCATTCTTACACCTTCCATTCTTTCTTTGATATAGAGCAACTTGCCTCAAATTCTAGGTCTGACCATTCATCAATTTTACCCAATTTCCACCAACGGCTTTCACTTTAATTGGGGCTCTGAATTTATTCAGAAAATTCGTGTTGAGACCAGGTTTAACCTTACCCAATCACCAACATTTATTAAACACTTCTCACTTTTCTCTTCAGATAAATTATCTTCTTTTTTTGTTTTCTTACTAGCATGCATCCATGCTGGAAACAATTTCGTCCCTGCTACTCTACCACACATCCTTTCAAAAGGACTCAAACCTAAATCACTGTTTACTGTAGTCCTGTAAGCCCACAACATCTCAGAAATAGCATGCACCACATTCATTTGTGAATTATAAGCCAACTGCATAGTGCCTTTTACCATTCTATTCATACGCTCAACTAAGCCATTAGCCTGTGGGTTCTACAATGAACAACAAGAATGATTGACGCCCACTGAATTAAAAAATATTTCCATCTCAATTGTGTGCCATTATCAGACAAAATAACAGATGGAAAACCTTCCCTCTTGAAAATTTCACTCAAAACAGCAATAGTGGTTGCAGTAGTTACAAAACTCATAAAAGCCACTTCAATCCATTTTGATTTTACATCTACCAAAACAAACGCAAATTTCTGAGACTGTGGCAAAAATGCAAAAGGACCAATGAAATCTATGCAAACCTTTTTCCATACCTTCTCTGCATTGGTAATATGTTGTTGTTCCCTTGAACTTCCCAAACCTACTTTTAATCGCTTCTCAGACTCTCTACATGCTACCCACTGCTCCACCCATTCTTTTACATCTGCATCCATATTCGCCCACCAATAATTTGCCTTAATTCTTTTGATCGTCATGGTTTGCCCCATATGTCCTTCATGTGCCAAACCAATCAACTTTTTCCGTAGACCACATGGAGGCACAAACTTATCGTTCCTCATAGATGGTGCTAGGAGAGAAGGTACGTTACCAGATGGTATGAGACCTTATGTGAAAATAATAGATGAATTGTCTGTAACTCCTGATGGTATCGTTATACCATCAGGAGTTACAGACAATTCATCTATTATTTTCACATAAGGTCTCATACCATCTGGTAACGTACCTTCTCTCCTAGCACCATCTTTGATCATTCTCACAACACCAGACAACACAACATCCTGCTTCATATGGGTATACCACATATTTCTTGTATGCCACCTGCGTAAGTCTCCAAAGCATCATCCACATTCGCCACCACCTCTTCCGTCTGTAAATCTAGAACTTTGTTGTTACAATCTGGTAAACGCGACAAACAATCTGCCACTCTGTTCTTCCAACCTGGCAAATACTCGAATTTACAATCAAAGTCTTGCAGTTTCACTGCCAACCGAGCTAACCGTCCGGAACAATTCTTAATTCCACCTGGTCCTAAAACTTTCAACAATAGTTTATGATCGGTGCAGAGTGTGAAGGTACTGCCCCATAAAAACACTCTAAAATAATGTGTTGCCCATGCCGCTGCTAATGCCTCCCTCTCAATGACAGCATAATTCCTTTCAACTTCAGATAATGATTGTGATGCAAAAGTCACCGTCTTTTCCTGTTTTCCATGTTTCTGTGCAAAAACAGCTCCAATCCCAACACCACTCCATCTACAGTCATCACACACTCCAGACCAGACTCAAACGGAGTCAATACCCTTGCATGTGTGATATCATGTTTCACTAACTCAAAAGCTCTCTGTTGTTCTTCATTCCAAACAAACTTCCTGCCACGCCTCAACAATTCCCTCAAAGGCTCAGTCTTTTGAGCAAAATCAAATACAAACTTTGCATAATATTCAACAAGGCCCATGTAAGACCTTAACGAATCTCTATCATGAGGAGCCTTTGCATTGACAATTGCACTTACTAACTTTTATTTTGGTTTAATACCTTCACTCGTGACCAAATGACGCAGCTATTCAACCTCCCTTGTTAAAAATCTACACTTCTCCCTATGCAATGTCAAACCTGCCTTTTCTATACATTCTAGAACTTTTTGTAGGGAGATGTTATGCTCTTCCTCACTCTCTCCAAACACCAACACATCGTCCTGAAACACCACTGCTTTCTTCACACCAGACAGAACTGAATTTATTAACCTTTGAAATACACTCGCCGCTGAGCATAAGCCAAACGGAAGCCTACAGAACCTAAATGTCCCCTCACCAGTAATGAAAGATGTCAAATTCCTTGACTGGTGATTCAGAGTGACCTGATGATATGCACTTCTAAATCCAGTTTCGTAAAAAAAATTAGCACCATTTAACATCAACACTAACTCATTAATGTTCGGGAGGGGAAATTTGTCCATGATTACATTTTGGTTCAAGCTTATCAAGTCCACACAAAATCTTAGTGAACCATCCGCCTTCTTCATGATAACAACCGGAGATAACCAGTCCGTGGCCTCCACAGGTTCTATGACCTTGTCATCCAACAACTGTTGTATAATTTCTTTCACTTTTTCTCTTGCCGCTATGGGAACCCTCCTTGCCAGATGTCTGACTGGTACAGAATTTTCTCTCAACTTTATTTCATGTTCATATCCTTTGAATTGGCCCAACCTTGGCTCAAAAACATTTTTGTGTTGTTGCAAAATATCACCCAAGCTCAACTTTTGAATTACCAGAACTGGAAAAAGACAAGTTCTTTCCATTGATGACAAAATCAGCTTTAGGACGCACTCTTCTACGCTCAACCTCTTCTTCTCCTGCCACCTCTTGTACACCGTCCACCGCTATGACTCTGTATGTAGATTGTGTATCTTCCACTGCATTTGCTTTACTAGTTTGCTGTTTACACATTCTAGCCAAATGTGCTCTTTTCCCACACTTTAAACAGTCTTTTCCCACTGCAAAGCACAATTTTGAATCAGCTTGATGGTAAGTGCTCCCACATCTCATGCAGTGTTTTGCCATACCTTTTGCTGGGACTTTGCTCCACTGCCTTTGAGGCCAATTCTTTCCACCTGCAACATTGCTTGACTGGGCTTAACTCCTAACTGCATTCACGGTATCATCCCCATCATCCATAACTGCTACTTCCTCAACTTTTCCTTTATTAGCGGAGATTTTCATTTCTCTCATGCATTTTTCTGATTCTTCCACCACCTTTGCTATAGCTATGGCATACTTCAGTGTTGGATTACTTGCCGCCCATAGCCTTTCTTGAGTCTTCTTGCATGCACACTGGACGAGCTGACACAGCCCCAGCATAATACAAGCTGGTGCAATATAACATTTACATCGTTCGCAGCGCAGAATAAAAGAAGGAAGATGGCTGCCTGTTGCTAGACTATATTGATGTTCAGAATCTTTTAAAAGTTCTAAATTCTTACTAATTGTTGCTGCTGTGTGAGCTGGCAATAAAAGGAGATTGAATAATCTTAGTATCCGTGTCCTTAATAAAATCCACATTTTCCTTTCAGCAGACTGTGGAAAATTTACATTGTCCCTCACTTTCATTGGCCTCATATGTCTGAAGACACCAAGGAGTTTTGTCGCTCCTGTGTCACTTGTCAAGCCAGTGGTAAGGCAGGTGTTACCACAAAGGCCCCCCTGATACCACTACCTGTGGTGGTGGTTCCCTTTGAGAGGGTTGGGATTGATATAGTTGGTCCCATAGATCCTCAGACAGCCTCTGGGCACAGATGTATCCTGGTGGTGGTGGACCATGCCACCAGGTACCCAGAAGCAATTCCACTTAGGACCACCACAGCTCATGTGGTGGCAAGGGCTCTCTTGGGAGTATTCTCAAGGGTGGGTTTCCCTAAGGAGGTAGTATCAGACAGAGGTGCAAACATCATGTCTAGTTACTTGACTGCTATGTGGAAAGAGTGTGGAGTGAATTACAAATTCACCACACCCTATCATACACAATGCAATGGTTTAGTTGAGAGATTCAACAAAACTGGGGGACATCGAAGAACATGGCGGCCGCCAGCTAAACGGCCGCGGCTCAGCTCCTCGGGATGCAAGCACGTTAACGAGGATCCTGATGGCATAGCGGCTTGTTATCGTTCTCCGAGTGGCATGACATGCTGATGATAGAGATGATTACAGCGGAGTGGCAGAACGAAAAAAAACGGAGGTTTGGCAGCATAACGCAGTGTCTTGATGTCGCCTGTAGCACCGGTGGACGCAGCGAGTACGCCTGGTGTGTGAGGTGGGCGGAGGCAGCCCAAGCACGGAAGCAACGCGACTCGGCTTTGTTTCTGTCCTGTGAACCGTGGCTGGGGGACGGAGGTATCCACAACGGAGGCAGCAGCGGGTGCGGTGAAAGCGGCGAGAGCAGGGAGAGTGGTGGCGTTTTTCGTGCTTCTGGTAGTTTGGGCATAAGTGTCTGGATAAAATTAACATCGCTAAATCTTCCAATTGCAGTAGCAGGAAAAGCTAAAGTAATCCCCGTGGTAGGGCATCATCGGAAGTACATTTTGAAGTACGTGTCGGGGGGCGCCTGTCAAAACGGTGTGAGTGATTTTAGTTTACCCGTCATGGAAAATGTCACTATCTCACAGCAGGAAGAGGGGGCTTCTGAGGGTGTAGGTGGATGGATGGATGTCAACACCTGTAAATTTGTGGGGGCCGAAGAGTCGGGGTTGGTTAAATCAGTAAAAGTGGAGGATTCAGTACAGAAGACTGAAGCTTCTGCTCAGGCTCAGGCAAAAAA
The DNA here is from genome assembly GCF_964261635.1 of Lissotriton helveticus. Classification (NCBI taxonomy): domain Eukaryota; kingdom Metazoa; phylum Chordata; class Amphibia; order Caudata; family Salamandridae; genus Lissotriton; species Lissotriton helveticus. Next base: position 424,290,351 of record NC_136058.1, read on the forward strand.
ACGATGGATTTAGGCCCAGATCCTTGTACTGGGGTGAATGTATGACATTGTTCTACATTCTGTCCATCAACTGTGTTTTTTGCAATTTTCACCCCGAGTGTGCTGGGTATACTCAGACGTGAGTCCCAGGCTCTCCGCACCACTGGAGTCAAGCTATCCAGGCTGAAGAAGGCTGATAGCCAGAAACCGGTCCTTGGATGCTTGATTCCGGTCTGGGAAAGACATGGCTTGGTAGTTCGGACTGGACTGTTCCCATGAGGCACAGGGTCAGAGCTGATTTGCATATAGCCAGTGTATAACCCAGGGTGGTGTGGAGTGCAAAAAAACGATGGATTTAGGCCCAGATCCTTGTACTGGGGTGAATGTATGACATTGTTCTACATTCTGTCCATCAACTGTGTTTTTTGCAATTTTCACCCCGAGTGTGCTGGGTATACTCAGACGTGAGTCCCAGGCTCTCCACACCACTGGAGTCAAGCTATCCAGGCTGAAGAAGGCTGATAGCCAGAAACCGGTCCTTGGATGCTTGATTCCGGTCTGGGAAAGACATGGCTTGGTAGTTCGGACTGGACTGTTCCCATGAGGCACAGGCTCAGAGCTAATTTGCATATAGCCAGTGTCTAACCCAGGGTGGTGTGGAGTGCAAAAAAACGATGGATTTAGGCCCAGATCCTTGTACTAGGGTGAATGTATGACATTGTTCTACATTCTGTCCATCAACTGTGTTTTTTGCAATTTTCACCCCGAGTGTGCTGGGTATACTCAGACGTGAGTCCCAGGCTCTCCACACCACTGGAGTCAAGCTATCCAGGCTGAAGAAGGCTGATAGCCAGAAACCGGTCCTTGGATGCTTGATTCCGGTCTGGGAAAGGCATGGCTTGGTAGTTCGGACTGGACTGTTCCCATGAGGCACAGGGTCAGAGCTGATTTGCATATAGCTAGTGTCTAACCCAGGGTGGTGTGGAGTGCAAAAAAACGATGGATTTAGGCCCAGATCCTTGTACTGGGGTGAATGTATGACATTGTTCTACATTCTATCCATCAACTGTGTTTTTTGCAATTTTCACCCCGAGTGTGCTGGGTATACTCAGACGTGAGTCCCAGGCTCTCCACACCACTGGAGTCAAGCTATCAAGGCTGAAGAAGGCTGATAGCCAGAAACCGGTCCTTGGATGCTTGATTCCGGTCTGGGAAAGACATGGCTTGGTAGTTCGGACTGGACTGTTCCCATGAGGCACAGGGTCAGAGCTGATTTGCATATAGCCAGTGTCTAACCCAGGGTGGTGTGGAGTGCAAAAAAACGATGGATTTAGGCCCAGATCCTTGTACTGGGGTGAATGTATGACATTGTTCTACATTCTGTCCATCAACTGTGTTTTTTGCAATTTCCAGGCTCAGGCTGAGGCACAAAGTAGGAAAGTCAACAGATACGCTCTAAGAGCCAGACTGATACAAGACCCCCTGCAAGAAAGTTCGGGTTATCCTACGCGAAAATCTCCTCCTATTTCTCTTGTCAGGTCAAGTAGAAAGCGAGGCAAAGGTAAAAGTAAAAGTAAAGCCTGTAGCCCTGATGGAGACCTAGAGGAGTCTAGGTTAGGAACAACAAATAAAAAAGACACAGGCGTAAACAGAGGGAAAGCAAAAACCAAGAAGGGTGCCCCACATCACACAGAGATTACACCCTCGCTGAAAACATACTATAAAGTTATGGCCACCAGCACTTCTCAGACACCATCTAAATCGTCAAAGCTATTAAAAACATCAGCACCCTCACCTGCACCTGCACTTCAAAACTCTGTCAATAAGCAGTGCAAGGCTGACCAAAAGGAACTTTCTCCGCTGGAGGGGAGTTTAGAAAATAAGAGTAAACCTGTAAAAGCACTCATGAAGAACTCCCTTAGCGACGAGGCTGACAGGGTTGATAAGGTGGAAATTGAGACTGACAATGAGACTGAAAATGAAGTAGTTTCTATTATATCTCCGGATGTGAGCCTATCAAATAAGTACTCTGTATTGGTAAACAGTAACTCCGAAGGAGGGGATACCCCTCAACCAGGTCACCCACCTCTTGGTCAGCTCGAGAAGCAGGGAAATGTAATATACATAAGTAAACCTAGTGTTACTAACTCAGAAATAACCTCATCAACGTTGGCGGACATTCTCTTGACCATGAAAGAGGAAATAACGAACAGATTTACGGTTTCGGAAAGTAACCAAGCAGAATTGGCCAGTCGTTTCTTAACATCCGAAGCAAACCAGGCAGCTATTCAGGCCTTGTGTGAGGATTTAGGAAAAAGGTTGGATGATGTTACTTTAAGGACAGAGGTATTGGAAAAGAAATCCCTTTGATAAGGGATTCTCTGCATGCCACCGACATAGTGGTTACGAAGCTAAGTGCTCAAAACCGAGAACTAAAAGAAGATATCGAAAGGTTAGAGAATCATCCTCGACGGAATAACTTAAAATTACTCAATGTGCCTGAAGCTTTGGAAGGGGCCGATCTGAAGAGGTTTGTGATAACGCTAATAAAGGGAACTGTTTTGAAAGGAGATGAGAAGGTTGACCTAGAAAGGGAAATCCAGAGGGTACATCGAGATCCCTTTCGAAGGAATCCGGCTAGGCAGAAACCGCAGAAAATTTTAATAAACTTTTTGATATATACAGTGAAAGAGCAGATCCTTTCGTTGACACTGAAAGAAAAATCAATTACTTTCAACAGTTCCAACCCCTTCAACTTTCAAATAAGGTCTGATATCTCACATGCAACAGCTACTAGACAATGGGAGCTTGGGAAAAGGCTGGACGAGTTGAATGGATTGGGGTAAGGGCACAACTAAAGTTTCCTGCGCACCTCAGGGTGATGTGGAACAACCACATGCATCTGGTTAAAACAGGGGAGGAGGCAGACACTCTAATCAAGAAGATTAGGAAGGAACAGGGATCAAAGTGTAGTGAATAGAGACTCTGCCCTGATTTTTTGTTCTTTGCCCTTCTTCTTCTTTTCTTTTCTTTCCTTCTTTCTTCGTATGCTTAAAGCTCTATACGCTGCTCAGATCGGTTGACAAGCTGCACTAAAATCATGATAAAAAGATGAATTTCAGGACCATGTATATATAAAAAAAATGTATTGCATCCTGGAGAGGGAGTTGAGCCAAATAGGCATAGCCTATTGGAAGGGAGGGTTCCTCAGGGGGGGGATGGGCACAAGGAGGGATGGCGAGAGGGGGAGTTGCAGGGGGAGCACTTGGGTGGGGAGCATAGGGAAAAAAACAAAAAATATACTCATCTCACTAAAATCAAGAATTTAAGCCTGTTAGGAATTAGAAAGAATGATCGGAGACCAAAGTTTGGAGAATAAACAAACCCTTTCCACGACTTTTATAACTTGGAATGTCAATGGAATGCGGTGCCCTCGCAGGCAGAGACTCATTCTTAAATATTTGGAACTATCGAATGCTCAGATTTGTTTATTACAGGAGACGCATTTAAGCTTAATTGAAAGTCGTTTAGTATTTTCTAGGACCAAATGGATAAAACATTTTGAGGTATCACAACAGACAGGACATAATAGAGGTGTGGCTATACTAGTTAAACATGGTATTTCCTGCGTGATAAGGGGAGTTCAAACAGATACCTCCAGAAAATGGATAGTAGTAAAAATGGTATTGAATAATATAGATATAATATGTGCCTCCTTTTACGACTCTTCCTATCTTATGAAATTACAATCTATACGGATGCTGGAGGCGCCACCTTACATTTTGGGGGGGTGATTTTAATGTGTTATTGGATCCCATTAAAGACAGGTCAAATGTGAGTAAGTACATAGGTGCACCAAAAATACGGCGTGCACTGCGAAATATGATTCATGACCTAGACCTGGAGGATGTGTGGAGAGCTAAGCAGGGTATGCACCAGGGGTTCACATTCTACAGTAAGAAGTCCAAACACGTTTCTAGGATAGACTATGTCTTTATAGATATACATTCCATAATAGATATCAAGAAGATAGTGGTCAAGCCTAGCCTCTTGTCGGATCATGCTCTTCTACAGTTTGTATATCAGAAAAGTAAATTACAGACGCAGTCCAGATGGACGTTAAAGAGGGCCATGCTTTTAAACCCGGATATAATCGGCTCTATTCAGGCTTTCACTTTAGAATTCTTTCTATTTAATATGGGGTCCACAACCTTAGATTATATCTGGGATGCCTATAAGGCTGGGTTAAGAGGAAGGCTCCACAGTATTATATGCGCTAAGAACAGATTGGAAGCAGGGATACTGAAGGAAATTGAGGACAGAATTGGACAGCTGGAACTTGAGAGGATCAATACACATAACACAGAACAGGAAAGATTCCTCCAGATTGAACAGCAATTAGATTTAGCAAGACAAACATACAGAGGGAAATTAGATGCGAAATGTAAAGCCCAATGGGACTCTAGTAGGATGGATAACTTTGAATATGGAGAGAAGGCAGGAGCCTTACTGGCTTGGAAGTCATGAACCGACCGAGCTAGGAATGACATCAAAGAATTAATATTAAATAGCAATGGGGAAACATCGAGCAATATAGAAGATATGCAAAGATGCCTCCTATCGTTATTTTCAGATCTGTTAGCTATACGTACATGGTTGGAAAGTAAAAATCTGCTAAAACTGGCTGAGGAGGGTAGGAATAGTCTGGATGCACCTATTACAGAAGAAGAGATAGCTGTACAGATAAGGAAATAAAAAAATAAAAAAGCAGCTGGCACAGATGCACTCCCAAGTGAAGTGTATAAAAATCCGATAGATGAAATGTGCCCTATATTGGGAACCATTTTTAATTCTGTGTATTTACCTGCAGGTAGAGTCCCCAATTCATGGAAGGAAGCCATTATTGTTTTGATCTCGAAGCCCGGAAAAGACCCTTTAAAGGCTGAATCATATCGGCCAATCTCCCTGCTAAATGCAGATTACAAAATCTTTATGGGTATTTTGGCGGAGAGATTGGCAAAATTGACACCTAAATTGATACATGCAGATCAGAAGGGGTTTGTGGCTGGGAGACATATCGCCAAAATGCCCGAGATGTCAGGTACTGTTGGCAGATGACATTCACATGTTTTCCGATTGTAAAGAGCTGGCATCTTTCTGGAAAGAGGTGGGGAAATACTGTTGGGTGTTTTCAAAACCAGGGTCGAAGTTAACACCTCTTTGATCATATTCGGGGATGACGGGCTATTCTATCGGACTGCCACATGGTAGGAAAAAGGGCTGCTATTGTATATGAGCTTACTGGCAAGAAGGGAAATATGTTGGAGATGGAAAGACCGCCTTCCTTCTAGAAGCGAGGACTGATTGAAAGCATCTTTTAAAAGGGCCCGGCTGGAATACGAGAGGGCAGATGACAAGCCATCTAACATCTGGCACCCTCTAATGAGATGGGGTATAAATCTAAGATTGATCCAGGCGCTCCAATGATTACACCATGTCCCCCGGTACTAAAAGGGAAGAGGTCTGGTGACCCAAGTTAAGGGTGGTCAGCCAAGTGGCCCATAGGAAGAGATTATGGCTGTAAAAGTTCCACAAAGACTTGACACGGTGAGATGAGGAGAAAAAAAAATACATTTAAAAAAAAGAGAGATTCAACAAAACCTTAAAGGGCATGATTAAAGGTCTCTCAGAAAAGCTTAGGCGCAGATGGGACATCCTTTTGCCCTGAGTTCTATTTGCCTACAGGGAGGTTGCTCAGAAGGGGGTTAGTTACAGCTGTCAGGAACCCCTGTCACACCATCCACAGAGTCCCCTGCATTGTTTGTCAACACCCATATGGTGTGAATATCAATCATATTGCAGTGTTCCTACAATGAGAACTTTGACCAATGTTTGTTTTTTCTTTTATGTATTTGCTATTGCCAATGTTTATTTTTTTGTATGGACCTTGCCAATGCTTGTTAGATATCCGAGGATCAGGGGACACAGGTGCAGCTGCTTCAGTGGGTTTAACACGTGAGCTGTAACTGTACTGAGCACATAGATTGAACACGGCCTGCAACGCCCAGGATCTTGGCTATAAATAGCTTTGATCGGCAGACACCTGTTGCTTGTCTTTCTGTTTCCTGCCACAGGCTTTCCCTGGAGCCCCAAGTCATCAGAGCCTCAGCTGAAGAGAAGGATTTCACCTTGTGACCTCTGCCAGCAGAAATTCTCCCTGTCTTTGAGCTGGCTCAGGACTGAGATAAGAAAAATTCTGGACTCATTTAAAAAGCGCTTCAGAGCTAAGTGTTAAATTGAAGCTTTACATTTTTTGTTGTTATTGTAAATGATCAAGAGCTAAGTGTTCAATTGAAGCTTTGCATTTTTTGTTGTTATTGTAAATGATCAAGAGCTAAGTGTTAAATTGAAGCTTTACATTTTTTGTTGTTATTGTAAATGATCAAGAGCTAAGTGTTCAATTGAAGCTTTACATTTTTTGTTGTTATTGTAAATGATCAAGAGCTAAGTGTTCAATTGAAGCTTTACATTTTTTGTTGTTATTGTAAATGATCAAGAGCTAAGTGTTCAATTGAAGCTTTACATTTTTTGTTGTTATTGTGTTGTTATTGTAAATGATCAAGAGCTAAGTGTTCAATTGAAGGTTTACATTTTTTGTTGTTATTGTAAATGATCAAGAGCTAAGTGTTCAATTGAAGCTTTACATTTTTTGTTGTTATTGTAAATGATCAAGAGCTAAGTGTTCAATTGAAGCTTTACATTTTTTGTTGTTATTGTAAATGATCAAGAGCTAAGTGTTCAATTGAAGCTTTACATTTTTTGTTGTTATTGTAAATGATCAAGAGCTAAGTGTTCAATTGAAGCTTTACATTTTTTGTTGTTATTGTAAATGATCAAGAGCTAAGTGTTCAATTGAAGCTTTACATTTTTTGTTGTTATTGTAAATGATCAAGAGCTAAGTGTTCAATTGAAGGTTTACATTTTTTGTTGTTATTGTAAATGATCAAGAGCTAAGTGTTCAATTGAAGCTCGAGTGGAGAACTCTGTCCTGCTGTCCTGCTCGCCATTTACTGGTTGGGAGCCAACGCTTACCTGGGGAAACATCGCTTTGCAGTCCGGCCGCAGTGGAGGTGAGAGGCGCAGGCGAGCGGGACTGCGAGGACCAGCATTCCATCGGACATCGCCAGCTGGTTCCTCTTCCCGCCACGCCGCGCCCCCTCCCAGTGCCGCGCCCCCCCGCCTGAAATCGTATTAAACTCCTCGCGGCCCCCGCTCCGCGGGTGCCGCTCGAGTGGAGAACTCTGTCCTGCTGTCCTGCTCGCCATTTACTGGTTGGGAGCCAACGCTTACCTGGGGAAACGTCGCTTTGCAGTCCGGCCGCAGTGGAGGTGAGAGGCGCAGGCGAGCGGGACTGCGAGGACCAGCATTCCATCGGACATCGCCAGCTGGTTCCTCTTCCCGCCGCGCCCCCTCCCAGTGCCACGCCCCCTGTCATATTTAGGTGAACCTGCTCACGCGCATCGCGGGACGCGCGCGGGGCGGCCACCGGGGCGAAGACCGGGCAAAGAGCGGGCCGTTCTAGGCCGTTAGAGGCCGGCAGAGACCGGACCGGGCCACCCCTCTGACGCTCCCGGCCCTGTAGCTCCCCCTACATACTCCATAATGGCGACCAGAACGTCACGAAGTAAGTCCGCCCAACAAGGTACTAGCACTCTGGAAAACTTTTTCCCAAAGGCGAGTAACCTAGCTAGTAAATGCTCGTCAATCCCAGAGGCGCACCTTGAGATGGGTCCGGAAAGTGTGTTTTTGGATCAGGGGGATACTTTTTCCACAGACGCTAGCACACCGATCCCACTGGATGTCACCCATATGTCACTAATGGACAGTATTGATCAGACGATCGAGTCGGTCCTTCAGCAGTTAAGAACTCCCTTGACGCAGAGGGACAGGAACTCCTCCCGGCTATCTGGGATCTCTGACCATCCTGCCATTCCGGAAAGTAGGGGATCAGTCATGCAAGATGCAGGCCAGGTCGACTTGCTTACAGACTCTGTAGGCAGCAGAGTGGAACAGCCTCCTAAAAGGAAAAGGTCCAGGAAAGCAAAGAAGGCAAAGAGGGCCAAAGTCGACACAATAGAGCCAAACCAGACTGACAGCATAGACATTTCTGCCTCTCCTGATCTCAACTTATCTGGGTCCAGGTCGAATCACATGGGCTCTCCAGCTCCCGCCTCCTTATCCTTGCACCCGGGCCCTTTTATTTTTGGTGGGGCAACTTCTACTAGCACTGACTCATTAGTTAACTCACTCACAGACATCATGAAGAATTTGCTAATCCCCATCGCAGCTAAATTGGACGCCATAGAGTCCAGACTGAAGGCTTTGGAAAGTAGTCACCTAAGGAAAAGCCCTGGGTCAGCCATAAATGTGACAAACGCCCCTCCAGTCCCCCGGGCTTCTTCGGGGAATAGTCTGCTGTCCGCTGCACCGTCTCAGGGCGCCAATATGGTGCTGCCAGGTTCAGACGGTACGCTTGTTCCCCAGACGCACCCTCTGTTACCTTCGGCACCCAGGCCCCCTGTCCCGGCCCCAAGGAGATCAAAGCAAATTCCTGCGCCACAGATAGGGGGAGTAGTGAACCCTACTAATGGCCCTACCGATGGTCCCGCTCCCCATTTTGACAGGCGCAGGGTGGTGAATCTGCCCCCAGAAGCAGTTCCATACACGGTAATCATGGTGGGAGTACCTGAGTTAACTGGTGATATGAGGGAGCCTCAAGACTCGTTACGTAATAAGGTGATAAGCTGGCTTAGTATCAACAGGCCGCTGCCTCCTAACCTGAAAGGCGAGGTCCTGATGGTCAGGAGGATCCCTTGGATTGGTCATACCCCAAAGAATAGGGCAGGGGATTGCATCATCATAAGCTTTAAAAGCCCCCATGTAGCTAACTACATCTCCAACTGGCTTGTAAGGCCTGACAAGTCCAATATTGAACTAGTCCCCCTCTCATACTTCTACCCAAATGTAAGCAGCATAGAGGCAGGGGGGGAGAAGGGGTGGACTAGAGTAGGCTTTGCTGTGGATGGCTCACGCTATAGACCAAGGCACCACCTACCACATGCCCAGGCAAAATTTATACATCATAATAGGTTTTCCTGCCTAGACCAGGTCGACTGACCACAAACCAGGGAGACCTCTTTTAGCCCTGGGAAGATGGTGGATGACGTTCAAAGTCGGGCGGGAGAGAGTATAGCCCCTGTAACTGAACTTGGCCCGCAGGATAATGCTAAAGTCGAGGTGCAAAATCGGGTGGGAATGGCTGCAGCCCCTGCAACTGAACACGGCCCGCAGGATAACGCCAAAGATCGACCACTTAGCAGTGGTGACAGTCTGGGCTTACAGGGGTCTTTTCACAACATCAGGACTGACCATATCCTGCAACCCGGGGGGGCGGAGTTGGCTGGTCCATCCGCCATCACGGAGTGCACTACTGCTCTGCCAGGAATTCATCCACCCACAGTCCTTGCGCAATCCCCTACTGTAGGTCAAGGACCTCCACCAATAGATCAGGGCCTGAGAATTGTTTCATGGAATGTAGCGGGCATTGCAAATAAGGAAGGTACACCGGAGTGGGACCACTTAGTGGGCAGTAGCGACATCCTCCTTCTCCAGGAAACGTGGGCGAGGGACACCGCAACCAGGAGCGGGTTTGAAGTATTTGAAATCCCTGCCAAATGGGGTGGGAGGGGGAGGCCGTCAGGTGGTCTGGCAATCTGGATCGCGAGCCACACTGGGTGCCAGGCGGAACAGGTGCACACGTTCTCGCAGGACATCCAGTGTGTTCGGCTCACATGGCCTGGTAAACCATCATGGGCTATTGTGAATGTCTACTCGCGACCGGTTGCCGCGCCAAACGAATCTCCAACCCTAAACGACTTGTCCTCCTTCCTGGGGCAACTCCCGGGAGATCTCAAGGTGGTGCTTGGAGGAGACTTCAACTGCCACTTTGAACCTCTTGAGGGCATGTCGGAGGGTGCCCTCACGGCCGAGGATGACTATTGGGGGGTCCCACCCTCGTCTTCCCCCTATCCCAAAGCCTGGTCCCCCCTTGCAATACAACTTATGTCCCTTACCCTGAACTACGCACTGAGGGCTTGTAATGGTTGCACCCCTTCCGATACTCCCTCAGTGTGTACTTTCAATAGGAGGGGTCACGAGTCGAGGCTAGATTACATCATGTTAGACATTACACTCTGGCCCAAAGTCCTCGACTTTAGGGTAATAAACAGGTCAGATAGTGACCATAATGCCCTTTGTTTAAATATCCAGTGGCCCTTTCATTTAGCGGGCAAAGTGGTAGAAAACCCTGGGGGAGACACGGGGGAATTGGTCCTTACAACCAACAGGCGCCGGGTTAAGTGGGGAAAGCTTGTGAGCTCAGAAGAGACCATCAGCAAGCTATACGAGTTGGCACTCCCAAGGTTTATGGAGGTGGACGCACTTCTAAACGCACCAAGAACCCCGGAATACAATGAGAAACTGGGTGACATCCACCAGGATCTCGTAAGAGACTTGGCTGAGGTATTCTACCCGGTGGTGTCCAATAGAAAGAAAAAGTCCCATGTTCCCACCTGGTATACCTCCTCTTGTAGGGCAGCAAAGACTGAGCTCATTGCTGCAATAAAAGAGGGGACAAACAAGGCCAAGGTACGTGACCTTAGGAAATACTATAAAGCTGTGATGGCGACTGCCAGGACCGAGTGGGACTGGAATCACTGGCAAGATCTTCATGATGCCCTAAAAGTCAGGGACTCCCGCAAATTCTGGGCCCTTGTTAATAATGGCATAGGGGAACTCAAAAAAGCAGTGGAACCCAATATTGCCCCCGAGGTTTGGGAGGCCCATTTTGGGGAGCTCTATCGAGACACCAACCCCTGCCCTGACACAGCTCTGCTTGCGCCCTGTGGCGCACAGGACTGTGAAATGGAACTATCCCTGGGGGAAGTGGAGGCAGCCCTGAAGCACTTATCATCGGGGAAGGCGCCAGGTCTGGATAGGCTACCTGGGGATCTGTTTAGGCATCACACGGACATCTGGGGCCCATACCTTCTTATTCTTTTTAATGCCATCCTAGGAGGTATGTCAATCCCCGGGTCGTGGCTGGGGGCAGAGATCGTTCCGATCCACAAGAAGGGATCTACTCTGCTCCCCGCCAACTACAGGCCTATTAGCCTAATAGATGTACCCCAAAAGCTCTTTGCGCGCCTCATCCTTAATCACCTCCTGGACTGGGTGGAGGACAATGACATCATGAGCCCCCTTCAGGCTGGCTTCAGAAAGAACACGTCGACCATGGACCAGATCTTCCGCCTTCTCCTCCTATATTGGAAGACTGTAACTATAGAGGGAGGAAGACTGTACATGGTCTTCGTGGATCTGAGGTCAGCCTTTGACCTAGTTCCTAGAGGGAAACTTTGGGAGGTTCTGCAGAAGCTAGGAGTGCCCCCCCACCTCCTCAGCATTATCATCAGGCTGCACGAGAACAACTATGCACAAGTGAGGTGTGGGAGGGATGGTAAGCTCTCGGGCAAATTTCCGGTCCGCCGAGGAGTCAGACAGGGCTGTGTCTTGGTGCCGACCCTGTTCTGTCTTTTCATTAACAGTGTCATTCAACATCTTGACACTGTTGAGGACAATGATGCCCCGGTTTTGGCAGGCAGGAGGGTTCCGGCAATCATGTTTGCTGACGATACCCTCCTGCTTTCCAAATCCCCCATGGGGATCCAGAGGATTGTGAATGGTTTTGGCCTTTTCTGTCGTCAACATGGGTTGGAGGTCAACACAGATAAAACTAAGTTTATGATCTTTAATCCCCCTACCAAAACCAGACCCAATCCAAAACTGGGGGAAGTTAGTCTTGAGAGGGTCTCGACCTTTATATATCTGGGGGTAACACTACAAGAAAACTTAGCTTGGGACTGCCAGATAGCGAGATCAAGGCTGAAACTATCCCAGCTAGCAGGCGCACTCCTGAAGGTGGTAAATAAGTCTACCTTTAAGCCTGTAAGCCCGGCCCTTGAAACATATAGATCCCAAGCGAAGGCAGCAGCCATGTATGGCAGCGAGTTGTGGGGTCACAAAGCAGGGAAGGCACTGGCAGCGGTGGAAAATAGTTTTTTGAGACGCCTACTTGCTCTCCCGCAAGGTACGCCACTCCTCCCCCTAAGATTGGATTTGGGGTTACACTCCATTGCTGAAGATCTCCTATCGAAACCCGTGAAGTTTTGGCACCGGATATGGACTACCGAGGAACTGTACCACTATAGGCAGGACCTTATCCATGTACTGAGGCTGAATGGTAGCAACAAAATCCCCTGGCTGGCCTATATTAAGTCAGAATTGTTCAGTTTGAACTTGCCAGACCTATGGGAAGATCCAGCTCAGGGTTGCCAAAGGATCACGCGCAAAACTCTTGCCCAGCTCTACAAAAACAAAAATCTGGCTGACATGGATAATACTCATAGCAGCGGCACCTTGACGGGACGTTTTATGGAATCCAAAAATTCTTACCTTTTTGAACCTTTTATGGATTTTATCTTTCCTCTTTTGGCGAGGAAACTGTTCCTGCAATGGAGGTTTGGCACACTCCCCACTAAAGTATTCACCCATAAATGGACCATAGGGGGTGATAAACTCTGTCCTTGTTGTAAAACCAAGGATGAAGATGATTTGCACATAATGTTTGTTTGCCACGCATACCAGAGTCCCAGGAAGCGCTGGATAGCACCGATGTGCCGAAACCTGGGTTTTCGGGAGTACCTACAAGCATACAGGGTCATGAAAACCAATACCCTGGGACATATTGTCTTTGCTGTTTCAAAATTCCTAATGGCAGCTTGGATAATAAGGAAGAAAATGTCCCCCTGAACTGGTACAACTGTGCATTCCTTACCCCATGCAGGCCCTCCAGACTTTTTATATGTAAATACTGTGTATTATATGTACTGCATTTTATTGTGTAATATATGTACTGTATTTTATTGCATCTTTTATGGCCCATGTGGCCGAAATAAAGAATTTTTGGAATTGGAATTGGAAGCTTTACATTTTTTGTTGTTATTGTAAATGATCAAGAGCTAAGTGTTCAATTGAAGCTTTACATTTTTTGTTGTTATTGTAAATGATCAAGAGCTAAGTGTTCAATTGAAGCTTTACATTTTTTGTTGTTATTGTAAATGATCAAGAGCTAAGTGTTCAATTGAAGGTTTACATTTTTTGTTGTTATTGTAAATGATCAAGAGCTAAGTGTTCAATTGAAGGTTTACATTTTTTGTTGTTATTGTAAATGATCAAGAGCTAAGTGTTCAATTGAAGCTTTACATTTTTTGTTGTTATTGTAAATGATCAAGAGCTAAGTGTTCAATTGAAGCTTTACATTTTTTGTTGTTATTGTAAATGATCAAGAGCTAAGTGTTCAATTGAAGGTTTACATTTTTTGTTGTTATTGTAAATGATCAAGAGCTAAGTGTTCAATTGAAGGTTTACATTTTTTGTTGTTATTGTAAATGATCAAGAGCTAAGTGTTCAATTGAAGGTTTACATTTTTTGTTGTTATTGTAAATGATCAAGAGCTAAGTGTTCAATTGAAGCTTTACATTTTTTGTTGTTATTGTAAATGATCAAGAGCTAAGTGTTCAATTGAAGCTTTGCATTTTTTGTTGTTATTGTAAATGATCAAGAGCTAAGTGTTCAATTGAAGGTTTACATTTTTTGTTGTTATTGTAAATGATCAAGAGCTAAGTGTTCAATTGAAGCTTTACATTTTTTGTTGTTATTGTAAATGATCAAGAGCTAAGTGTTCAATTGAAGCTTTACATTTTTTGTTGTTATTGTAAATGATCAAGAGCTAAGTGTTCAATTGAAGGTTTACGTTTTTTGTTGTTATTGTAAATGATCAAGAGCTAAGTGTTCAATTGAAGCTTTACGTTTTTTGTTGTTATTGTAAATGATCAAGAGCTAAGTGTTCAATTGAAGGTTTACATTTTTTGTTGTTATTGTAAATGATCAAGAGCTAAGTGTTCAATTGAAGGTTTACATTTTTTTGTTGTTATTGTAAATGATCAAGAGCTAAGTGTTCAATTGAAGGTTTACATTTTTTTGTTCTTACTGTAAATGATCTTTAGTGCTATTTAAGTGAAGAACCTGGCTTTTTACTTAATGGTTTTGCTTTTGAATGCAGTTTGGAAAACTGCTTGATATTGTTGCACATGTGTTGGATTGTAAAATGGGCAACAATTCTTCCTGGTGTTTTTGAAGCTTTCTGAGGCTTGGTGCACATGTTTTCTGGTTGTGTTTGGACATCAACTCTCCTTGTATTTTTAAATTGACTGATTTTGGTTGTTCACTTCTTTGGCAGTAGTAAGGGGACATTTGATAACATTGTAAAGCACCAAGGACTATATGTAATGTGCGCCTTTTCTGATATTGTAGTGCGCAATTGCGTTTTAGTGCACCATTCTTAAAGTCGCTGGATATTCTGGGCAGCATTTTAAGGCACAGTTGCGTAGTCTATTTTCAAACAGGCTTGGATTGAACTCTGGAAATATATTCGGAAACGTCTTCGGAAAAGTCTTATGCACAATCACATGAGATCATAAGGTATTACAAAAGAACAAATATACTATGTGAATTCATAACATAGAATACACAGTCTAATGCAAATTCCTGTTTTATATTCGTAGAAACCTGTAAATACATTTCTTAAATGCTTATTGAGAGACAAACTGCTTGAAGCGCCATCACGCCTAAAAGGTAATCAGAAGTAGTAGAAGACATAATGTTGGTATCGCTATTAGTCTAAAGAGTTTTTAGGGCATTCTGTGCTTATCAACCTCTGTATATTTTAGGAAAAGTTACAAGTGGTTCGCTGTGTCAAATTCCAGAACCTGGCTGGCCCAGACGGCACACACCCTCTTCTTGGCAAAGCGTGAAGAGTAGCAGTCTCTCTTTCTTGTCTCTCATCCCAAATCCCCTTCCCTCTTTGGGCACCTGCCAGTGTTGTAAATTAGCAGCTGTAGGGTTAGCATTCGCTGAAGCTACGAGTGTTTCAGCGTTATGTTGACCGGTTTTCGGAGGCCATCTTATATTCACGGCCTCCATTATTAGCAACTGCACTACCTCGTGGTCACCATGCTCTCTGTCCTACCTCTTCGCCAGTTGACCACATGGTCTGCCCAGCTACAGGCTATATTTAGCCCGTGGTCAAGGCCCGCGCATGCGCCATCGAACCGCATCTGTTATTAATTGATCACCATTGAAAGATGTTTTTCCAAACTGGGCAAGTCGTTAAACTCCTCCCACATGCTGGATGTGTCCAACAAATGTCCTTATATGTACATAAAAACGTTTTATGTGTGTACCGCCCAATTTTCACATTTGTGTGTATGTATAAAAGAACCATGTGCCTTCTGTCCGGTGTGATACTTCTTGCATTACCAAAGAGTGCTGTTTGCATGTACCACCACCCCATGGGGTCCTAATAAACATGTCTTTTGAATTCCAGTTTCCGTGCCAACTTCTATCCTATTACAATAAGAGTTACTTTCGGCATATGTAGGCTCACTGAAACTCAATACGACACCAGGGCTTCTGTTGTTTGGTCAGCAGCACTGAGAGGTGTTCAGTGGGGGTTGAGGAACTTCATCGTTCCTGGAGACGGACCTGTTTTTCAGGTGAGTGGCTGGACTCACATTTAACAACAGCCCTTTTGAACTTCTGTTTGGACATCCTGTAAGAGGTCCATTGTGTCTGGTGAAGAAGGGATGGAAGTTACTTCTCAAACCTCCCAAACAGGATATTGTGGACTATGTACTTGGTCTCCGTTCCAGGATGGCAGAGTATATGAATAAGGCCACCAAAAACCTTGAGGCTAGCCAGGAATTGCAAAAGGCATGGCATGACTAAAAGGCTGTTCTGACTGTTTACCAGCCAGGGCAGAAAGTGTGGGCTCTGGAGCCTCTGGCCCCAGCAGCCCTCTAGGACAAGTGGAGTGGCCCCCATACAATTGTTGAACAGAAGGGAGATGTTACCTATTTGGTAGACCTTGGAACTCCCAGAAGCCCCCAAAGGGTATTCCATGACAACAGACTGAAACCATATGTTGACAGGGCAGACATGGGCTTGCTCATGGTTACTGATGAGGGACAGGAGGATGAGAGTGACACTCTCCCAGACCTGCTCCCACAGAACCCTGATGATGGGTCAGTGAATGGTGTAGCCTTGGCAGGCAGCCTCACTGCCCAGCAGCAAGCTGATTGCAGACAGGTGCTCAATCAGTATTGGAACATGTTCTCACTGACTCCAAGTCAGACTACCTGGTACACTCATGAAGTGGACACTGGGGACAGTCTGCCTGTTACAAATAAGATTTGCAGGCAGCCAGACCATGTCAGGGACAGTATCAGGACTGAAGTCCAGAAGATGTTGGATTTGGAGTTATTGAACCCTCAGAGAGCCCTTGTCCAGTAGTCTTAGTCCCCAAACCTCACACCCAGGGCAATGGGGCGTTAACTGTTAACACACAATGTTAGCTGCGGGGTGATAGTGTTCTGGGAAATAATGGTAAGAGGTGTATTTATTTTAGGGTATTATTTGGGGGGGTTAGAGGTATGTATTTCTTTTTAGGACTGAGTATTTTTTTCAGGGTACTTATTTATATCAGCGCTTTATCTGTGCATGCACAGTGTTAGGATCGTGATGTTAGGGTTATAGGGAATAAGAGTAGGAAGAGTATTAAGTTTGCAAGTTTTATTATTTTTGATGTGTTATTAGTTTTAGGGGTTGTTGCTATTTATGTTTTAGGATTTTTTTTGTTTACAGGTTTTTTAGTAGCTGTACAAGTAGCGTGCTAGAAGTGGAATGTTAAGGCTACAGGGGTGCGGTTATTCAGTCTTTGAATAGACTCATTACATCAAATCCAGCCTCCACATCCTTCAGCATCATCAACATCGACAAACCCAGCCTCCACATCCTTCAGCATCATCAACATCGACAAACCCAGCCTTCACATCCTTCAGCATCATCAACATTGACAAACCTAGCCTCCACATCCTTCAGCATCATCAACATTGACAAACCCAGCCTCCACATCCTTCTGCATCATAAACATTGACAAACCCAGCCTCCACATCCTTCACCATCATCATTGACAAACCCAGCCTCCACATCCTTCACCATCATCAACATTGACAAACCCAGCCTCCGTATCCTTCTGCATCATCAGCATCGACAAACCCAGCCTTCACATCCTTCACCATCAACATTGACAAACTCAGCCTCCACATCCTTCACCATCATCAACATTGACAAACCCAGCCTCCAGATCCTTCTGCATCATCAACATTGACAAACCCAGCCTCCACATCCTTCACCATCATCAACATCGACAAACGCAGCCTCCACATCCTTCAGCATCATCAACATCGACAAACCCAGCCTCCACATCCTACAGCATCATAAACATCGACAAACCCAGCCTCCACATCCTTCACCATCATCAACATCGACAAACCCAGCCTCCACATCCTTCGCCATCGACATCGACAAACCCAGTCTTAACATCCTTCAGCATCATCAACATCGACAAACCCAGCCTCCACATCCTTCGCCATCATCAACATCGACAAACCCAGCCTCCACATCCTTCAGCATCATCAACATCGACAAACCCAGCCTCCACATCCTTCACATCATCAACATTGAAAACCCAGCCTCCACATCCTTCTGCATCATCAACATTGACAAACCCAGCCTCCACCTGCATCACCATCATCAACATTGGCAAACCCAGCCTCCACATCCTTCTGCATCATCAGCATTGACAAACCTAGCCTCCACATCCTTCACCATCATCAACATTGACAAACTCAGCCTCCACATCCTTCACCATCATCAACATCGACAAACCCAACCTCCACATCCTTCACCATCATCAACATCGACAAACCCAGCCTCCACATCCTTCACCATCATCAACATTGACAAACCCAGCCTCCACATCCTTCTGCATAATCAGCATCGACAAACCCAGCCTCCACATCCTTCTGCATCATCAACATCGACAAACCCAGCCTCCACATCCTTCACCATCATCAACATCGACAAACCCAGCCTCTACATCCTTCAGCATCATCAACATCGACAAACCCAGCCTCCACATCCTTCACATCATCAACATTGAAAACCCAGCCTCCACATCCTTCTGCATCATCAACATTGACAAACCCAGCCTCCACATCCTTCACCATCATCAACATTGACAAACCCAGCCTCCACATCCTTCTGCATCATCAACATTGACAAACCGAGCCTCCACATCCTTCAGCATCATCAACATTGACAAACCCAGCCTCCACATCCTTCACCATCAACATCGACAAACCCAGCCTCCACAACCTTCACCATCATCAACATTGACAAACCCAGCCTCCACATCCTTCTGCATCATCAACATTGACAAACCCAGCCTCCACCTGCATCACCATCATCAACATTGGCAAACCCAGCCTCCACATCCTTCTGCATCATCAGAATTGACAAACCCAGCCTCCACATCCTTCACCATCATCAACATTGACAAACCCAGCCTCCACATCCTTCACCATCATCAACATCGACAAACCCAACCTCCACATGCTTCACCATCATCAACATCGACAAACCCAGCCTTCACATCCTTCACCATCATCAACATTGACAAACCCAGCCTCCACATCCTTCTGCATAATCAGCATCGACAAACCCAGCCTCCACATCCTTCTGCATCATCAGCATGCACAAATAAAGCCTGCACATCCACAGTAGTTGCCCACAAAACAGGTCCCTGCAGCATTTTGTGCTTCACAGTGAAGTTCAAGTCCCATCGAAGTGAGAAGTCTCTTCCCGGAGTTTAGAATCCTATTCATCATCTGCGTGGAAGCATCACATACCTGAAGTCTCTCCTGGAACCTCTTGGGCTTCATGAGGATCCGAAACTGAAAATGAAACAACACTTATTAATATCAAGGCTTTCACAGACAAGTAATCCAAAACCAGTTTCCACTTTAAAGTGATTTCATGAATTATTCTTAGGTTGCGGTAATGTGGGATGTGAAGTAGCCATCAAAATCTTAGTCAGAATGTGCATGAATGGTTCCTTTATGTGCCAGGGTTTATTACGGAGATATTGATTATGATGGGCTCAGGGCTTTGTCAATTACTTGAACATGGTAGGGGGTGGGGGTTGGGCTCTTGAATAGCCAAAACCCATTGGCTAATCAAGATGTACCCTCCGATGAGGGAAGGAAAGGATATCAGCCATCAGACAGATACCACATCAATGCCAGGATGTAGTAAATGGAGTAGAAAGGTGTTCCTGAACACTGTGGAACAGATGCTGGAGTTACAACAGGATATACCAATATAGTATACAACTTATCAGTTAAAAACAAACCTGCATCAGAGGACCAGCTACAAAATGATCACAAGAGGTATGTTATTTCTAGAATGTTCTAATGGTGAGGATGCCAGCCACTGAACTTGCGGTTCCCTGTCTGGTTTACAATGGGAACCACTGAGTTTTCTGACAACTGAGTCTCAGATGGCTCTTACATCATCAATCAATCAAGCAGGGTTCTTCTAAAGCGCAACTATTCTCCAGTTAGGGTGTCAAGTAGGCCTGGGCCTGCCCAGAGTTTTCAGAGTGCCGCTAAGAGGAACTCCGCAAAGTGCAAAACACTCTCCGCCACACTACAGAGTACAATAGAAAAATACAGTTTGCAGTGATTTTCAGTGCTGGATGCTTGTCCGCACTGTGTAGTCATGACGAACGGCACCATGCACAGCTCAAGCGGGCGCTGCTTTCCTTTCTGCCGCTCAAGTAGATTTTTACTCGAACTGGCAGCTTCTCAACGCGAGCGGTCACAAGCATACGCGACCACTCGCAATGAGAAATCAAACCCCCCCTCCATCCCCCCCGCCCCCGCGTTGAGAAATCTCGCCGGGAGGTTGATTTTTCAAGCTCATGCTTGCCAACGTGATGTTGACGATCACGGAATAGGAAAAATATCGCCGGGAGGTGGATTTTACTTGCTCGCCAACTTGACATTGACGAATGTGAGCGAGGAAAAAAACTACGATCCGCTACTCGGATATGCAGAGGCAGGGAGTTCCAGGTCTTTGCAGTGAGATAGGAGAAGGATTTTCCTCCAGCCGTGGTCTTGTCGATCCGTGGTATAGTAGCCAGGGCCTATTGGGTGGAGCGGAGATGTCTGGTGGTTGTGTGGAGGGAGAGGTGGCGGTTGAGGTATACAGGTTTAGCATTGTGGAGGGCTTTGCAGGTGTGCATGAGGAGCTTGAAGGTAAATATTTTTTTGATCGGGAGCCCGTTTGGGTTTTTCTGGTGAATGGTGATGTGACTGCAATGGGAGATGTACGGGATGAGCCTGGCAGAGGCATGCTGGATGTTCTGTAGTTTCTTTTGGAGCTTTTTGGTGGTACTGGTGTAGAGTGCGTTGCTGTACTCCAGTCTGCTACTGACAAGTGCATGGGTGACCATTTTCCTGGGCACGGTGGGGAACCGCTTGAAAATCTTACAAAACATATGGAGCTTGTGAAAGCAGGCGGATGAGACGGCATGGATTCATAGAGAGTGAGGAGTCCAGGATGATGCCAAGGTTATGTGCATTGTCTGTGGTTGTGGTGTGGGTTCCGAGGGCTGCGGGACACCACGAGTCATTCCAAGCAGAAGGGATGGAGCCCAGGATCAGGACTTTGGTCTTGTCTGAGTTGAGCTTGAGGCAGCCGTCCTTCATCCAGGTGGCGACTGCCTTCAGCACGTTGTAGAAGTTGCTCTAGGAGGCTGTGGACTTGCCTGAGGGAGAGAATCATCAGGTTGTTGCCTGTGTAGGAAAAGATGTTGAGTCTGTGGCTTCTGACGATGGCTGCAAGCGAAACCATGTAGATGTTGAAGAGGATGGGGCTCAGAGGGGACCCCTGGGGCACTTCGCAGCTGATCTCTGTGGGTTCTGAGTAGAACGGTGTCGAAGGCTGCCGAGAGGTCCAGTAGGATGAGGGCTGCAGTTTTGCCTCAGTCGGGGAGGGTGCGGATGTCATCTGTAGCAACAAGGAGGGCAGCTTCAGTGCTGTGGTTGCTTCTGTGGCCAACATGGAGAAGTCTGGGATGTGGTTCATTTTGATGAACTCGGAGAGTTGGGTGTTGACCTTCTCGATCACTTTGGTTGGGAAGGGGAGCAGAGAGATAGGTCTCTAATTATTGAGGTCCATCTGGTCTGCAGAGGGTTTCTTCAGCAGGGGGATTGATATCTGCATGTTTCCAGTCTTCAGAGAAGGTGGCGGACCCAATGGAGCAGTTGATGGTGCGGTAGTGTTGGGGGGCGATGGAGGTGCTGGCTCTGTTGGAGATGTGGGAGGGCAGTGATCTGAGGAGGCTCTGGAGGGGATGCTCTTTATGATACTGAGGGTATATTCAGAGGTGAGGATGGTCCAGTTGGGCAGGGTCTGCTGGGGTTTGGAGCCATTGGGTGCAATGCTTATTCATGGATTTTGGTTGCAAAGCTGTCGCAGATCTTCTTGATCTTGCGGTGGAAGAAAGTGGCGAGGTTGTGGCAGAGGTCTTGAGAGGGGAGAATGTCTGCTGGCTCTGTGCTGGGTTTGACACATTCTCTGACCATGGTGAAGAGTTCTTTGCTGTTGAGTGCATTGGCATTGATGTGTTTCTGTAAAGCAGATTTCTTTGCTTATGCTGATGAGGCGGTGTGCAGTGATGGCGGTTTTTGAAGGCTGCATGGTCTACCAAGATCTTGCTACTCCTCCATTTTTTCTCGAGCCGTTTGCACATGTGCATGGATTCTTGGAGGGTGGGAGAAAATCAGCTGGTTATCTTGGAGGGCTGCATGCCTGAGGGTTCCATGAAGGGATACAGTGTGTGGGTGCAGTTGGAGATCCAGCAGTGGAGGTTGCGTGTTGAGGCATTGACGTTCGTGATTGTTGGTGGTGGAGTTTTGCTGAGGGTTGTGGTGAGATGGTCTTCGGTGACTTTTTTCCAGCTTCTGTGAGGATGGCGGAGCGCATGGTACTGTAAAGTGAGTTTGGGAAAGGAGGCATGGACGCAGTGGTGGTCGGTCCAATGTAGCTCAGAGGTGCGGCTGACGGAGATGTTGTTGCTCTTGGAGAAGATGGGGGTGGAGCGTGTGTCCTGCTGAGTGGGTTAGAAGGTGACCAGTTGCTTGAGTCCGGTGGTGGCAATGTTCTCCAGCAGGGAAAAGGTGTTGTGGTCGACTAGGTGTCCAGGTGGAAATTGACGTCACCGAGGAAGATGTAGCCTGTTGAGGCAAGAGCACGATGAGCGATAAAGTCGGCTATGACTTTGCTGAAGGGGGAGATGGGGCCTGAGGGTCTGCAGACGAGGGTGCCAGGGAGGGTGGTGTTTGGTTGGTCTGGATCTGGAAGTGGAGGTATTCCATGTCGCATGAGTGGTCATCTGGGGCATCCATGTTTTTATGAAGAAGGTGACGTCGGGGAAGATGGAGTTGAGGAGATCCCAGATCTCTACGACATGTTTTCTGAGAGAGCGAGTGTTGAGTAGGATGCAGCTTAAGTTGTTCAGTACTTGATGGTTGTGCGGTCGGTGGGCCTGGTGTGCGGAGGCAGCAGAAGACGCAGTTGCACAGGTGAACAGGCCTTGGGTATCCTTTGGAGATATGAGATGGCAACAGGCAGTGGGGCATCTGGGATTGAGTGCGTCGAGGGTACTGGTGTTGCAGAAGTAGGAGCCACGAGAACCAAGATCCCTGTTGGTGGGCGTGGTCCAGGCTTGGACAGGTGAAGGTGGGCTTGTCTTTGGTATGACCGTGCAGCTGCTGGCATTAAGAAGTGGTGGAGAGGTGAGAGGTGCTGGTCAGCTGGGAGGTGGAAAGCCATGCTGGGAGGGGGCAGAGATGCAGGAGCAGGTAGCGGCGAGGGGGGAAAGCAAGAAGGGGGCACAGAGAACGGCACAGAAAGAGAGATAAAACAAGAGAAATACAAAAAATAAAGGAAACCTAAATAAGTACAGAGAACAGAAAGACAGACGATAGTCACCACTGGACCACCAGGAATGTTGCCCAGGTGGGAGCCGGTGGGTGGAGGAGGGCTTGAACTAAGGATCTGGGCACAGGAGGGCAGACCACTATTAGGTGAAGCTGCACAGCGGTAGAAAAACACATACTGACACGGTCAGTGAAGTCATAACATCTTGGCCTGTGGCCATCAGTTTCTGGACAGCTGGGTTGCAATCACCGCACCATATTGACAGCCGATCTACTGTAGGGCTTTGCACACTACAGACTCTATGGGGGGGCTTTTACCAGAATTGATGTTGACTTTTCCTGACTGGCACATAAACCCTGGCAGTGAAGGGTGGAGATGACTATTAGGAAGTACTGATGTGCCCCTGACAGCAAATATCTTTATAGAGCCACTCATCAAGATGAGGGTAAATGAAATCATTGGCCTTCTGAGATACGTTACAACCACTGCGATGAACTCTGTAAAAGTTATTGGTGGGACTGAACCTCAGCACCTTGTGTGAGACGTTGGCCTGGCATATGATGTCCACTATTCTAGTGGGCACCTTGTACCAGTCCAAACAACGCTTATTGATGATTAGGCTAAAGACAACCTTTATAGAAAGCTATCCTAGTGGTAGCTGTGGAGAGCAGCCTTCAGGCTAAGTCTCGAAGGAATGTAAAGCTGCTTGTTTTACCAGTCTATAATCTTGTGAATGACCAAATGAAAGGAGAACCGCACAAGAGATATATAAAATAAATGTATTCATTACTAAACACTCTCTACTAACCTCTTTATGAGATTAGAGCACAAAGCTAAAAATATTTTTACATTTTACAATATTAAAGCACTAGAACGCCAGTAAATAGCACAATAAACAGTGGGCTCCAGGTGGAGACCAAACCATATACTAAGAAAGTGGTATAACAACCACGACTTAACTAGACACAGTGCCTAGAGAATGTAGAGCGGGTAAAAAACAGGGGAATGATTCGGTTTAGGACAGAACAGAGGCCAGAATCTTAGTACAAATCAAAAAAACAAAATCCGTCTTACACCATAAATCACAAAATCAATATTTTGCCTAAAGGATTGTTTAATTATCCTTGGGTTCTATTCATTCAAATGATCTTACTTTTTTCTTTTTTGTTATGCAAAAGCAACAATCCTGTCACAAGACAAGCTAGAGCAAGGCCCCAATTGCATATACACATACATTAAAGGTGCAAGAACATTTTTCTGAAATACTTGTGTTCACAAATATATACAGTGCAAATAAGGAAAACTTGAATATACAGTACATTTATCAAAAAAAAATATATATATATATATATATATATATATATATATATATATATATATATATATATATATATATATATATATATATATATATATATGTCTCACAAAGGCAATGTTGCCTAACAATAAATCTAAAAGAACATATAATGTCCTACAACATTCCTCAGGCAAGAGGTAGTCCTACTAAATTCTGTCATGGTGAAATAGAGTCAAGGTGGGTTGTTGTTTCCCCGTCCTCAACCTAATTTACTTATCCAACCAAGGGAGAGGTCAACAGTGATAGTCAGAACTCAAGAACAGAGCTCTATTTCACGGGTTCTGTGTTGTCCAATTTCAGGACCTAACTACAACTTGGTTCTGTGTCGAACCTCTGTTGATAGAGCCAACGCGATTCGACCTTCTGAATGGCGGTTCTTTATGGGAAGGTCTTCATCAGGGATAGTCGTTTTTCAAAAGACGACTTGTGTACCTGAACAAACCAACGCCACTACCAATGTACATTGGTTTGTAAATCCCCAGAAAGGTTTTGCATCTGGTTTGCATTGTAAATCTGCCTAGATCTTGACATCACCTCCTTTTAGTCAAGTCTTTAAAGCTCATCCAAGACACTCCAGAGAGTCAAAAAGACCAACTTTCCAACTTAGAACTAGACCCAGAATTTTGGTAATTAAGGGGCATCTGCAATGTGACCTCTGATAGTGCGGGGAGGTCAATACCACTTTACGGATGCGGGAAAAGCACAACAAGGCCTTTTACAGCGCTTCACCTGGGATTGCATGAAGGTCGATAACACTTTACGGATGCAGGAAAAGCACAACAAGGCCTTTTACAGCGCTTCACCTGGGATTGCATAAAGGTCGATACCACTTTACGGATGCGGGAAAAGCTCAACAAGGCCTTTTACAGCGCTTCACCTGGGATTGCATGAAGGTCGATACCACTTTACGGATGCGGGAAAAGCACAACAAGACCTTTTAAAGCACTTCACCTGGGATTGCATGAAGGTCGATACCACTTTACGGATGCGGGAAAAGCTCAACAAGGCCTTTTACAGCGCTTCACCTGGGATTGCATGAGGGTCGATAGCACTTTACGGATGCGGGAAAAGCACAACAAGGCCCGTTACAGCGCTTCACCTGGGATTGCATGAAGGTCGATACCACTTTACGGATGCGGGAAAAGCACAACAAGGCCTTTTACAGCGCTTCACCTGGGATTGCATGAAGGTCGATACCACTTTACGGTTGCGGGAAAAGCTCAACAAGGCCTTTTACAGCTCTTCACCTAGGATTGCATGAGGTCGATACCACTTTACGGATGCGGGAAAAGCTCAACAAGGCCTTTTACAGCGCTTCACCTGGGATTGCATGAGGTCGATACCACTTTACAGATGTGGTAAAAGCTCAACAAGGCCTTTTACAGCGCTTCACCTGGGATTGCATGAAGGTCGATACCACTTTACGGATGCGGGATAAGCACAACAAGGCCTTTTACAGCGCTTCACCTGGGATTGCATGAGGGTCGATACCACTTTACGGATGCGGGAAAAGCACAACAAGGCCTTTCACAGCGCTTCACCTGGGATTGCATGAAGGTCGATATCACTTTACGGATGCGGGAAAAGCACAACAAGGCCTTTTACAGCGCTTCACCTGGGATTGCATGAAGGTCGATACCACTCTTCTCACAATATTTTATGAAGTTTGATCAATCACCAGCAGAGGTAGCGATGGGAGGGGCAACTGCACCACAAAAGCACTCAAAACAACAAAAAGCAGGCTCCAAGGAAGACTCCCTGAGGTGCCTACTGCTCAAACCCGACCAAATACACTTTCAAGGAGTTCCAATGTGGAATCCTCAAAAATGTTGGCTTAGAAAAATCCTCTGTAGTATGCTTAAGGAAGAAAACCTATGACAATGCTTTAAATTTGGCCAACAAGGTGGGCCTTGGGATGTGATCTTGAAGGATCGCCCCCTCTTACCTCGCATTCTCTTCCCTCTGAGTCTGGCTGACGCCTCCCTCAGGCTGACCTTGGTGAATCCTTCGATGGTCACCTCAATGGCCGAGTCCGAGCCGTAGAACTGTACAAGGAGGTGTTTGGTGTCAATTGGGTCTGCTTTCTCCAGGCTTCCTCGTGGGATGTTTTGCTTTCCTTTGAAGTTGATTTCTGATAATTTATTTTTAAATCTTTTGAACTCAGCTTCGGTGAGATCCTCCAGGGCGTGGAGCAGGATGTCGCCAGATGTGCTCCCTACGTCCGCCATGGCTCACGGGAGGCTCCGTCTGAAAAACAAAGATGGGTGATAAGAAAGAGGGCAGGTCATAAACTCAAGAGACACAGAAGTGAGACACATAACAACAGACTCCTCACATCTGCACAATGTCTTTCAATTAGTGGATGAACACCACTTAATATAGCGCTACTGTGAGCCCAGTAGGGCATCTTGGAGCTGTAGTAGTTGCCCTGCTATTAGATATAATCATGTGCACTCTAATGTAGAGTGCAATCTAGAGCAGGGGGTACAATGTAACTGCAGAAGGGCTTGATCAGTGCTAGATTTTTCGGAAATCCAGAAAAGGGAAATAATTGTAATTACAAGGAAATTATTTACTTAGTTATTCTAAAAATATGGCTTGATCCTGCGTTGAACACCCCCAGATGCCATTACAGACACTTAAAAACTCTGCAGCAAAACTTTACAAACTTCCATGTAAAGGTTGGTTGGGAGGCATAAAGTGCGACTCTTAACAAGGTGTGTCGAGACCCTGCCTGAAATCAGGCCAGGAGTCTGACACTGCGGCGACACAGAGTTCGATATTTGGTTATTGACTCCTGGCATAGGGTAATCGAGGCCTCTAGAGCTTGCACTTAGCATCTAGCTTGTATGCAAAATTACTTTATAGGCAGCCTTCCCGTTCTAAAGCAATCTAAGTAATAGGTGTTTCAGTTGTAGATCTCACTTGATAGAAAAACGAACATCATATTTTACCCTCAGGTGATTCGATCTCTTGATCCACAGGCTGAAAACAAATGTCAGGGAGTTTTGTTAAATTACACAGCTCTTTTTGCGACACCTATATTAATCTGCACTGTTGTCCATGTTTCCTTCCGTATTTAGAGTGTCTAGGTTTCGGTTCCTAGCCTACTGTGCTTGCCAACCCAGTGATGCTAAATTTGCACCAGGTATAGATTATGGCATAGATGGACATTGCTACTGCGGGCATCATCGCGGTCGTGCAGTTATAGATTATGGCATAAATGGACATTGCTACTGCCGGCATCATCGCGGTCGTGCAGGTACAGATTATGGCATAGATGGACATTGCTACTGCCGGTATCATCGCGGTCGTGCAGGTACAGATTATGGCATACATGGACATTGCTACTGCCGGTTTCATCGCGGTCGTGCAGATATAGATTGTGGCATACATGGAGATTGCTACTGCTGGTATCATTGCAGTCGTGCAGGTATAGATTATGGCATAAATGGACATTCCTAATGCGGGCATCATCGCAGTCGTGCAGGTATAGATTATGGAATACATGGACATTGCCACTGCCGGTATCATCGCGGTCGTGCAGGTATAGATTATGGCATACGTGGACATTGCTACTGCCGGTATCCTTGCTGTTATGCAGGCATAGATTATGGAATACATGGACGTTGCTACTGCCAGTATCATCGCAGTCGTGCAGGTATAGATTATGGCATACGTGGACATTGCTACTGCTGGCATCATCGTGGTTGTGCAGGTATAGATTACGGCATACGTGGACATTGCTACTGCCGGCATCATCGCGGTTGTGCAGGTGTAGATTATGATATTTATTGAAGTTATATTTAGAAGCATTTAGATTGTCATATGGGCACAGGTTATGGCATACCTTGGTATGTGTTTAACGGTCGCCTCATTGTTGGGCCTGCACACATCATGGAACTCACTGACATTTTACTTACCTATACCAACAGAATGCATGGAGCCCAGTAAGGGGGGCCGTGGCTAACCACCAAGCGTCGTGGATGTGTCTTAGCCGAGCTCCAGAGAGGATCCATATTCCTGATCATACCTGCGCCATTGTCGGGCCAGCCGACCCGCTGGTTGGCTTGATGGACCCCCGTTAACTCCTATTCGACTCTGCGTGGACGGGTTAGGGGTGCAACATACACGTATCCCAGACTCGGCTGGGAAGCGCAGATGCTGCGGCCCGGTCTGTGAGGAAGGCCAAAGCAGCAATACGCAGCTCTATTGTACAGCGGAGTGGAGGCGGGTGCACCATGGTGCAGCAAAG
Source organism: Lissotriton helveticus (assembly GCF_964261635.1). NCBI lineage: Eukaryota > Metazoa > Chordata > Amphibia > Caudata > Salamandridae > Lissotriton > Lissotriton helveticus. The sequence continues at coordinate 424,319,027 of NC_136058.1, forward strand.
AATCGAGGCGGGCCCCCCCAGAACCACTGTGGACACCACTTCAGAAAATAAAGGTGTTTTCTGTGGGCAGAGATTGACACCGTCGGGAGAGCCCTGCCGGGGACTACCTTCAGGGAAGAAGTGCGGAATCCATCTGGCTGGGCCGCCCTACTGGAACGAAGGTACAATACAGGCAGGAGCGGCGGCCTGACCTGGAGAGACCAACAGCCTTTGGCAGCGGTGTGAGCCACTCTGAGCTGGTCCTGCCCTGGATTGCAGTGGAGACGGGAAAAGGCCCTAACTTCACTGAGAAGACGAGAGCAGCAACAAGGGGAAAATAAGCAGGATTGGAGCAGCTATGGCCCCGTGACAACTACAATGGGCTGATACAGAATGAACAAAGGCTGGCACAGGGCCCCCAACCAGGTAGGTTATTACTGGCTATTTACCTCTCGAACCACACCGAACTGTGAGTACTGTGCCCGCCTGGGCCTCACAAGCCCTCCACCGCGTATTGCATGAATGAAAGGCTGGTTGGCGGCCAACTGGCCCTGGCTCCCACGGCCTTTTGAGTACACATTATCCCTAGACACCCAGGCTGAATACTGCACGATCCCCTCCCCCTCGTGCCCCGCCCAGGCCAATAATAGCACATATCCTACATTTTAAAGACCGGGATACCCTACTCCATGCAGTCCATGAAAAGGCCCCGATCCAATTTGAGAAGAAACAAATCTCTCTGTAGCCCGACCTTACATTAACTGTTCAAAGAATAAGAGCATCGCTCCAGGAAGTTAAAAAGCAACTAAGAGGCCATAACTTGAAATATGCTCTCCTCTTCCCAACCAGCTTAAAAGTAATAAATGAGCAGAAAGCCCACTTATTTGAAAGCCCAGAGGAAGCAGAGGAATGGATAGAGGTTACATTGACACCATGCCCATCGAAAAATGTATCTCAATTTGTGAAGTCAAAACCACACAAATCCCTAAAGACTGGCGAAGTGTGGCTCAGGGGTTAGAGGTGGCAGACCCGGAAGCTGAGATCGGCCCTGGACCAGGGTTCAATTCCCCGCCTAGGCGGGTCTTGGGCCAAAAAATTCCACGGACTTGATAATTCTCGCTCCGGTGCCTTCTCGACTCACGGGTTCACACTCTGCGACTCTGGGCAATAGCTTGCTTAATCTCCACAACGGCCCCTCGCGGCGGGATGCCTGGCTTTCACCTTGTGGATACCCTGCCGGGATATCTCAAAGGGGAATACCAGGACGGGTTCCCTAAGCAAGCGCAGGGAAACCCACTGCGGGTAGCTGTGCGCTATATAAGCTCAAATACATTTACATTTACTGGCTAAAGCAAGAGAGGTCGCAAAAAAATCGCAGTGTCCAGATTCTAGAAGAAGCCGGTGCCGAGACCAAATAATAGAAAGCGAGAAGTCATTGAGTCTAGAGGCTGCAGCACTTGATGACCATGACGTACACTCGACGGGGGTATCGCATGTTTCTTCAGAGGACACTACAGTACACTTGGACTCTGAAAACAGTCTAATCTTCTTCCCTTCTATCATCCCTCAGACAGTGAAAGACTACTAGGGCTGATGTCACTTAGTTTGTATGCACAGGAACTGGGGAGCCGTGCAGTAGGTAGTGAAAATGTTGTACATTACATATGTTGACCTGGAGATGTTTGCATTTGCGTTAGGATCAGACCCGAGCTGGGCCGGCTGCGGTACCGATTCAGTGTGTTACACTCCTCTATGTACTGCTGATTATGGTTTCCATCACCTCCCCTATTGCAACTGCACCAATGTCTCCACTGTTAGATGTTACAATTGTTGATTATTATCATAGTTTGGTCCTCTGCCGTTCGGTGGCGGAACCTAGCATTGGGGATTGTTATTGTTTTGGGCAGACTCACTTGTTGTGGGAATAATATCAGATACTAAAGGCCTGGTGGGGGTACTTATGACACAGCAATACAAGTTACTACATGGCGACAACCGGGAACTACAAGATTGTTACCTAGAATGTTAGAGGGATGGGGTCTGTCCATAAGAGACATAGGATTCATGCTTAGCTAAACATAAGGAAGGCTCACATCGTACTAATGCAGGAAACACACCTCACTCTCTCCGAGAATGCTAAATAAAGGAAAACATGGCGGGGGCAACTGTTCTGTACGTTCTACTCTGTATTTGCAAGGGGGGCTGCTATATGGATCAGGGGCGGTACCCCCTTTGTAATCCTGGAACAGAAGATCGATGTAAAGGGCATATGTGTACAGTTCTGGGGTACACTTGATAGGGAACACCTGATACTTGTAGTGTATAGTCTCCCAATGTAGAACAGGATAAATTATTGGGGTTAATAAATACAGTCCTGGCAGACTGGGAGGAGTATCCCTGGGTTGTAGGAGGGGATTTCAACGCAGTGCTAAATATAGACCTTGCTTGCTCCCACCCCCAATATCAGGTGCTAATAGTAAGAAACAAGCTGAAGCATTGAGCGGCTGGGCGGCAGGGTGGACACTTGAAGGTGCATGGAGGGGGTGCATAACTCGACACACCAGGAGTACTTGTTTTATTTCCAAACACACATGTTACATACATGCATTGACAGGGTGTTCTGCTCTACGTCATTACTGGCACACATCACCCACACTACTTATCTTGGGAAGACACTGTTGGATCATAATCCCCTAGAGATGATGCTTAAATTTGGCAGGATTCCCACACTGATGCCAACATGGAAGCTGAGGCCCATCACCTTAGTATTCGTACTACCCTCTCAACCGCCGTATCCAATTACTTTACAGAAAACACAGATACTGCAAATTCGCGGCAAGTGCATGGGAGGCTTTCAAGACGGTCATCCATGGGGTGGCCATTGGCGCTCAAGGGGGCATCCAGGCTACAGTAGCCAGAGAGCTGCGAGAGCTAGAGGACCAACTGGGAGAGCTTGAACGGGCCGTAATAGTGGATGATACGAACAAGGCAGCCTTACAGGAATCACAAATAAAGCATGCTGAACTGTTAGAGCAGTTGAGAACTATTGATTACTGCACCTACACTCAGAAACAGAAAGCAGAGGCTGATAAGGCGGGTGCCCTCCTGGCGAGGATTATCTGAGACACGCCATCCATTGCCCCTAATCACGAGGGCCACACGCTGGAGGGAGCTGCTGTAAACACACAATTAGGCATTAACATTACATTCAAGAAATACTATGAGGAATTATGCGCTCCACGAGAGGAGCTCCGAAAGGAGAGGATCCGTTTTCTCGATCGGCTTGAGTTCCCCCAGCTTCTGGACGACCAGAAGAAAGAGCTGGCAGTACCAATAAGGAAATATGAAATACGCTTGACAATAAAAGACCTGCCACGAAACAAAACCTTTTGGAATTTTATGAGGTATTTGTAGGAGAGTAGGATCTGCTTCCTATGGTCACCCCCACTTTTTGCTAATCAGGCCCACAGCCCAGCTGTTCTCTCTCTAAATCGATTCCATTTACTTTAGGTGCACTCCAGATTGAATACTGGGTCACCCTTGAGAGTCCCTAGTATATGGTACCTTAGGTACCAAGGGCATAGGAACCCCAGAGGCCTACGAGGGGCTGAAGCATGTATTATGCCACCCCGGGAAGCCTTCCATATAGCTGTTCTATGATACAGCCATACCATATACTTTTAAGTGCATTATAATCCTCGCGGTTAATGCTAACTTTGGTTTGGATTTATATAAAACATGTACCGGGGTGATGTGAAGAACTACCGTCCGATCTCCCTGTTAGATTCTTCGGTAAAAGTTATGAGCAGGGTGCTTCTGTTTAGGCTGGAGGAATGGGTTGAGGCCAATGGCATTCTGGCAGAATGTCAATTTGAATTTAGAAAGGGGCGGGGGACGATCGAACAGTGTCTAAACCTTGAACTGTTGATCGGAAAGTATACGCAGGCCAAGCCGGGCACTATTTATCTCTGCTTCGCAGATTTGAGTAGTGCCTTCGATTTGGTGGACCATGCAATTCTTTGGGCCAAGCTGATTGAAATGGGGGCACCGGAAGGTATTGTCTATTTTTTAGCCCATCTTTACACCAAATTACGTACTTGTGTACGATACGGTACCAATGGTGAGTGTACAAGCAAGTTTAGGATTGGGCGGGGTATTAGACAAGGGTGTGTTCTTGCCCCCTTGCTCTTTACCCTTTTTATTAATGAAGTGGATTCCGTCCTAACAACCATCGCAGCAGATGCCCCTAAAGTTAATGATGTCAGCGTACCGGTATTACTTTACGCGGACTACGCGGTTTTGCTGTGCCGCACCCGATAGGCCTCCAACGCCTGATAGATGGGTTTTCACAGTTTATATAAGGGAGAAAGCTTGTGATTAACAAATCTAATACCTATATCATGGAATGTGGGCAGGGGGGTAATAGAAATTCATCCTCTTATTTTATTGATGGAGATAAGGTCCAAAAAACTGAAAACTTTTCATACCTGGGTATCACATTCTCCAAAAATAATAGCTGGACTAGTGAGCATGAAAATGTGAGGGCCAAGATGGTGAAGAGTGCTTACAGAGTGTTTACATTGGCCACAAAATTAGGGGATAGGCGGGTTAGAGACATGCTTAAAATATTTCAGTCTAGATGTCTCTCTACCTCTTTGTATGGCGCCGGGGTGTGGGTCTTCGCCCCCGCCGGGAGCTTACAAGCGGAGGAGAACGTCTTTTTAAAAAGACTCTTGTGTCTACCTAATTCTGCCTCTAATGAGCTAGTACATAGAGAACTCGGCATTCAACACCTTACCGATCTGATTCTCCTTAGACCCCTTATGTTATGGCGATCAAATGGATAAAAAAAGAAACATCTCTATGTAGAGCCATCAACAATGACTGCCTCTCAATGGATAATTATTCTAAGATCCCATGGATTAAATACAATCTAGATAGTTTCCAGGCGATCTATGGCCTCGATATTAAACTAGATAACTGCGGGGCCTCTGATCTATCTAAATCCGAAATGAAAAAGTCCTTCTTTAATCTTCTTTCTGAGAGGCGGCTTAGTAATAGTGGCAACCTATCCACTTGTGTGTCATATTATGGTTTGAATGAATTTGTGGGCTACCAACCATATCTGACCCAAGTGACTAGAACATCACACCGGTTTGTGTTAACAAGATTAAGGATTAGGATTGTCCACAAACTGGTGGCTTTCCCGTCCCAGAACATGCCCCCGGTTGGACCATGTCCGTGTGACAATACTTCAGCACAAAGCACTATGCACTTTCTTCTGTTGTGTCAATTGTATAGGAATTTGCGAATTGTTTATTTAAAACCTATTTTTGTGAAGTTCGGAGTGAGGACTGTAAAGGACTCCATGAAACTGCTTTTTAACCTGTATCATCCTGATGTCTGTTTTTTTTACTGCTACCTTCCTCCTTAAAGCAATCAATGTAAGGAAAAGTTTGAGTTTTTAATTATTTATTAACCCTTTGCCTGTATATTTTTTAAATGTTTTTTTATTGTGCTTTTATGGACATTGTTCTTTGTTCCGAATAAAGCCTTATGAAATGAAATGAATGAACCTGCGGACCTGTACCTTTGCTGCTACATCTCGCGTTTCCCGCTTCGCGGGAAACGCTCGCACCTGTGAGCAGTCAGCTCGGGTTCGGTGAGAGACTACAACGCACAGAGGACAGTGTGGCACGGCTACACTCTCCCAGACACGCCCAGACCAGGTGCTTCAAATAACCTGCGGACCCGCGCATCGCGGGACGAGCCGCGCGAAGCCCGGGCTAAGGGCGGGCCCGTTTAAGCCCGTTCGAGGCCGTTGGAGACCGTACCGGGCCACCCCTCTTACTTGCGCCATCGGATTACCAGTCCCTATAAAGTTGATCTGTAAGTACTACCTAGGTTGTCTGATAATACTGTAAGATGTCTGTGCGCAAAAACTGTAGAAGTAAGGGAGCTAACCAGAGCGGGACTTTAACGGGGACTTTAGACAACTTTATCACCCGGGCCAATTTAGTCATACATCAAGGGATCATCCTTATGGAGCGAAGGGTCTCACAAGATCTTGCCTTTGCGAAACGTTCCTCTATAGCACACCTTGCCAACGCCCGCACCCCAGAGCCGGCCGCAAGCACGAACACATTAGAAGCGTCCGTGATAGTTCATAGTCCACCTACCGCATCGGATCAGCTAACCGCTCCATTAGATGACCAGCTCCAGATAACAACGGAGGCTCCATTAGACGACCAGCTCCAGATAACCACGGAGGCACAAGCTAATTTCAACCTTTCCCACAGGCCACTGACTAGACAAATGCGAGGGAAGCTCCAGGGAGCAGTCCCGAAGAGGAAGCGGACGATAAATGAACCTGCTGGAGGAAGACGGCCCAAAATCTCAAAACAATCTAGTAACACCAAGACATCTTCAATGGACCCAGGAAACGCGTCAGTGATCCAATTAGTGCCATCTGGGAACTCAATATCATCTGCACCGATAACGTGTGTTCCAAAACCTATCGGTGCCTCCACGGTATTGGAGGACTTTAACCTTAAGAAACTGGGTTCTCTAGTACAGTCTTCCTTTAAATCCTTTGAAGATAGGCTTTGCCAAATTGAACTTTAGGTACTCAAGATTGAGCAAGTGACAATGAACATTGCGGCCAATATTAATTTAAGTGATCTGCCATCGGATAATGGGCAACTAAATTCTGTACAGGGGGTGAGGTGTCACGTGCTATGGTCCCTCCCCAAATCTCTTCTTCTTCTAGCGGGATCACAGTTATGCCGTCAGCTCTTGTGGTTCCACCTGCTGCTGTAACCACAGAGTCTAATGCTGTTAAACCTATTGATCAATCCAAAGTAAACTCCAGGGGCGTTGTTGATTGTGCTCCACCTAAGATGCCGAGAATAGATTTACCTCCCGAGTCAAGCCCGTACACAGTTGTTTTAACTGGGGTCCCAGAGTTGAGTAACGCTAATAAAGAATCTTTTATGTCACTAAAAAATAAGGCAAGAGACTGGTTGAACAGAAACAGACCACTCCCTTTTAACGTCACTTGTGAAATCCTGATGGTGCGAAGGGTATCCTGGATAGGCCACACGCCTAAAAACATCGAAGGTGACTGTGTGCTCTTAAATTTCAGGGACCCTCGCATCATAGGTCATATTTGTAATGGGGCACCTCCCAGTAATGGTTCCTCAATTTATCACCTTCCATTGCCACATTTTTATCCCCCTATTCATAACTCAGATAAGGATGAGGATTGGTCATTAGTAAGGTGTCGGGGGAAAGTGAGGGGAACTGCTGATTGGCATGATCACCCACACAGCTTTAGCCAAATACATCCACAAAACAGGTATAGCGGGTTAGAGATGGTTGATTGACTGTCCTACCCGGACAACATCCCTCCTGGTGTTCCTGACAGCAGGGGCATGATACCCCCAGTGAATCTGTCCGGGGAGTAGAGTGTTCGATTATCTAGCACCCCACCTTTATTCGCAGGTGATAGCATTGAAGTTAGCTTTGTAGCCCCCTTAGGAAAAGCAATAGGGGATAGAGTTTTGGTCCCAGCAGAATTTACGGTCCCGAGTTATAATGTAATTTCCTGGAATATTGCTGGTTTAGCGGGTAAAATGAATGACCCGATTTGGCTAGCTTTTATAAGATCATTTTCGGTGATATGCCTGCAAGAGACCTGGTTGGTAGGTAATGACGTATTTATAGAAGGGTATAAAAGTTTCTTTGTACCAGCGGAGCCATCGCGAAGCGGCAGAGCTAAAGGGGGATTGGCTGTGTACATCGATTTAGCATTGACCTGTACTGTTAAAAAGTATTCGTTTTGTAATAACGATATTCAAGTAATGATGGTCAAAAGAGGGAAAGAATCACTATCCTTGATTAACTTCTATAACGCTGTAATTCAAAAAGGGGATTGCAGGCTTGCTGATCTAGGCAGTTTTCTCAGGGATAACCTGGAGAGTCTTTCACAACGTATCCTTATTGCAGGGGACTTTAACGTACACCCCTGTGGGAACCCAATGAATACTGTAACCCGATCACTGGGTTGTCACAGACTGAGAGGTTTCCATTTTGATCACACTTGCCGGGGCAACTTGTTGAACGAACTTTTAAATGAATTTGACCTAACTCCGGCTATGTCTCTGGTGGATGATCATACTCTTCATGAAGTACCTACATATAACGGCCACACGGGGGGTTCTTATATTGACCATATTCATCTCTCTAGTGTCCTTGTTATATCTATATCAGGATTTAAAATTCAGGAGAACTAACACAGTGATCAATATCCAGTTTGTATCCAACTGGGTGGTAAGATTCTACAATCACGAGAGAAGAGGTTAGTTCGTGGGGCTCTAAAATGTACAAATGGAAAACGATGTCTAAAGTGGGCAATGGTGAACTAGGACCGACTGTATGACACGATTAATAATACGTGTGGTATCGAGTTGTCACTATGCGTGTCCTCAGCACCTTCCCCCCAGGATATTTTGTCAGCTTTTGATGATATTGTATCAAAAGTTGGTGTAATGCTAACTGTACTATCCTCGGGTCAGGCTCGTGGTGATCCAAAGCGGTTTGATCACTCATGCTCTAAGGCAAGCCGTGAATTAAAGGCGGCTCTAAAAGCCAGACCTAGGGATCCGTTACAGATCAGGGCATCACGCCTTCGTTATAAAAAGGCTTTGGCTGAGCGCAAAGCAGAAAGCCTCAATCTGGGAAAATTTGCTAGACCCCAAAATCCTTGGAAAAAGCTCGAAATTTTGGGGAATCATAAACAAACCTCTATTTGAATCGCCAAGCGATTCCTCAGTGGGCACTAATATATTAGAAGATGAGTGGGTTTCTCATTTTAGAACTATTTTTAATAGTAACATGCCACAGTCAGAATTGAAAAAAGGTGTTTTGGGAGTCAACCCCCCATGCTTTTCTATTTGTGAGGTTGAAAAGGGAATTAAGGGTCTATCGAGTAATAAAGCCCCAGGGCCCGATGGCTTACCTCCAGACCTTTTTAAATCGCGAGTATCGTTGTGGGTTCCTGTTCTCACTACAGTGCTTAACGCAGCTGCTGAACATGGATGCCCTAGGTCGTGAGGGGTCTTCACGATAGTGCCGGTATTTAAGAAAGGGGACCGTAACAGCACCTCCTGTTATAGACCAATATCTTTAATTGACTCTGTGGTCAAAGTAGCTGGTGGAGTAATTCGGAATAGACTAACAGCCTGGGCGGAAGAGCACAATATAATCTCCCCGATTCAATATGGCTTCCGGCCAGGCCACTCCACCATCTCACAGTGTCTTAATTTATATATGGTCCTGGTAAAATACACCTTAGCACACCAGGGTACCATTCACATGGCCTTTATGGACCTCTCCTCAGCTTTTGACTGCGTCAATCGGGCTAAGCTGTGGGAGGCCATGGGCAACATGGGTGTGGGGGAAAATCTTGTTAACCTGTTGGCGGACCTGCATCAGGACACCAGGGCTAATGTACGATACTCCCAGGACTTAAAGGTAACTAGGGATTTTGGAGTACAACGGGGAGTCAGGCAGGGCTGTATCTTGGCCCCGTTTCTTTTTAATTTATATATTAACAATCTGGAGGAGAATCTTTTAAAAACTGATGCTGACTACCCCTATGTCGGGCGCAGAGGGTTACCTGTTTTACTTTATGCGGATGACGCCGTTTTGTTGGCTAGGACCGCAAAAGGGCTTGAATCTTTACTTGACACCTTTTATAGTTTTATGAAATCTCGAGACCTCACCATTAACAACACAAAATCTTTTGTAATGAACGTTGGGAAAGGTAACAAGAAGACGTTTTCATTTCATGTTAATGAGGAGAAGATCCCTACATCAAAAAACTTTTCGTATCTGGGTGTCCTCTTTGATAACCAGCTGAAATGGGGCCCTGCAGTCCAGAGGACAAAAAGGGGAGATAACTCGGGCAAATCCTGCCATTTTTAACTTTGCCAGGAAAATGGGCAAACGCCCAATTGCTGCACTGTTAAAAATGTATCAGGCCAAGAGATTGGCGATAGGCTGTTATGGAAGTGAGTTATGGGGGCATATGGCAGTTAATGACCTTGTAGTGGCAGAAAATAATTTTCTGAAACAACTGTTGGGGGTCCCAAGTGGAATTGCCAGTTTTATAGTGCATGAAGAATTAGGCATTCCCTTTCTAAGTGATACCATAGCACTACGGCCATTGACTTGCTGGTTAAAATGCTGGTTAAATAAAGACCTGCCCCTAAATCACCAACTTCTGAGAGAAGCCTTATCCTGGGTTAAAATGCTTAAAATCCTGTGGTTAAAGTATCTGAAAGACTGTTTTTCTGGATTGGGGCGCCCAGAGCTCTTTTTAAGCCCAGACACTATCACTACAGCTGATGTAGAGTTTGTGAGGAAAACTTTCTCCCTCTCACGACACTTGCAACGTGAGGAGGTGGAATTAAACAAATGTAGTGTCCGGAAATATGTTGTCTTGACAACCACATTAAGTATGGAACCTTATTTGTCCTGGCCGATGTCGGGCTTTGTCCGGTTTTTGTTAACTAGGTTCCGTTTGGACCTCTTCCATCTATCGTTAGCTGTTCCAAAAGGCAGCCACCGAGGTCAAGTGCTACCGCCCTGCGGCTGCGACAATGTGTCTCCGCAGGATCTGGTGCACTTTTTATTTATTTGTCCTTTTTATGATAGACATCGGAGGTTTTATCTCAAGCCCCTTCTTAAAAAACTGAACTTTACTCAGGTTAGACCTGCACTCTGTTACTTGCAGCTGCTAACTCACGAATGCAATTTATTTGTAATTGGCTTTTTAAAATCAGCCCTAAAATTTAGAAATAGTATGGAGGGTTGATTGCTTAGAACTGCTGCTAATACTGTACTTGACCAACTGTGACTGTTACTTTGGATATGTGGCTTTAGATCTCTGATTTTATCCGTGTTTTTATCAAATGTACTTTTATGGTTGTTGTGTATGAATAACCGAATAAAGATTTTGAAATAAAAATAAATACTGTGTGCTAATTAAGTTCTCTTATTGTATTTTTGCCTCTAGACTCATAAGGAGACGAGAGGGGTTGTGTTTAGAATAAATACATATATTTTATATATATATATACCTTGTGTGGTGCACTTTAATTTGATAATTCAAGAGATTATAAACTGGTAAAACAAGCTGCTTTACATTCCTTCAAGACTTAGCCTGAAGGCTGCTCTCCGCAGCTAGCACTAGGATAGCTTTCTATATAGGTTGTCTAAACCTACCATCAATAAGGGTCATTTGGACTGGTTCAAGGTGCCCACTAGAATAGTGGACATCATATGCCAGGCCAACTTCTCAAATTGGTGTACAGCGTGTGGGATTCCAGCTTGCATTGTTTTACCAGATAATCTTGAGAATATCATTTGAAAAATCACTAAAGGTACCAGAATTACATATAATCTAAGCTTATAATACAGTAAGTTCTACTGAACTTAGAAGCTGTAGGTGGCAAGGGCCTAGCACACCCTGACTACAACTACTAGGGAAGTTTAGTAGGAAACCAAATAGTGTAGGTAGGTGCATACACCACACCTCACTAGTCATGGCTTTAAAAGCAGGACCTAGTGGGTCTCTGCCAGATGTCAGCCAAGTACAGACATATAAGTATGACACATTCTCCTTCCAGGAGTTAAGGGGTCTGTGTGCCATATGAAAACTGAAGCCAGGACAGAATCCCAATACCCAACGCCTGATAGACATATTATTGTTGGCTGACTTTAAGAAAGCATCAGATCCTGAGAAGGTAGGCAATGGGACTGGGGTGGATGCATCAGACGAAGAGAACACTGGAGAGTTACCTCAACAGGACTCTGAGGATGATGAAGACCAGGAGTTAGATAATGAGCTAGTCCTGGAGAACCCAGCTCTGCCTGGAGATGAGGAAGGCCAAAGTGGCCCAATCCCTGTCCCCACAAGTAGAATTGGGGGTGTGCCCAGAAGGAACAGATCACCTTCAGTGGAATCTACTCATTCTGGTACATCTGTAGGGTCTTCTGCCTCTGCTCATAGGAGGGGTACCTCACTTGAGAAGAGGGAGCATAGGATGAAAGAAGTCCAGCTAAGAATAAGGAGACAAGAAGTAGCCTTAGAAAAGGAGACCCTAGCTCTTGAGAGAGAGAGAGAGAAAAAAGATGGGGCTAGTGGCCCATGGTGGCAGCAATATCCCTAGTGGTAGGGATAGGTCTTATGACCATAGAAACCTAAACAAGATTGTCCGTCCCTATCAGAATGGGGATGACATCCACAAATGGATTACTGCACTGGAGAGGGCCTGCAAAGTACAGCAGGTACCCCAGGAGCAGTGGGCAGCAATCTTGTGGCTCTCCTTTGCAGACAAAGGTGGACAAGCTCCTCACTGTAAGAGAAGAGGATGCTGATGATAACAAGGTCCTGAAGAGTGCTCTGATAAATGGGTTTGGATTAACCACTGAGCAGTACAGGTTGCAGTTCAGAGACACCCAGAATACACAGACTCAGGACTGGGTTGACTTTGTAGATTGTGCACTAAGGCTCTGGCTGCTGGGCAGTAAAGTGTGTGACTATACAAGATTGTAAAATCTGATCATGGGAGAACAAATTCCTAATAACTGTCAGAACCAGCTGTTGCATCAGCACCTGGTGGACTCTGATCTGACCTCTCCCCAAAAATTGGGAAAGAAGGCAGACAAATGGGTCAGAACCAGGGTGAAGCAGAAGGTACAGAACCAAGGTGGTGATCAAAAAAAGCAAGACCAAAAGGGTGGGGAGAAAGGTAAAGACCAGAAGTCTTCACAAGGTCCCCAAAAAGCTTCTAATGGTGGGGGTCCCCAATTCAAAAAGAATGAAGGCCCAAAGAAACCATGGTGCAAGATTTATAAAAAATAATAGTCACTGGACTAGTGATTGCACCAAAAAGGAGACAGCTCCAGCCACCATTGCCCTTAAGGCAACCTTTCCCCCTAGTTCAGCTACAAGTGGTGGTTCTCAGCAAAAGGTTTAACCGTGGGATCTGAGGTGGGCTCTGGCCTAGTCAGAGTTCAAACTCAAGCTGTTTTGATCTGTAATGGAAGCATGGATATGACCCCCTCTGTGAGTCCCAGTAACCTGGGCAAGTACAGACAAACACCTTTAATTAATGAGAAAAAGGTTGAGGCCTACAGGGACACACGGGCAAGTGTCACAATGGTGGTACCAGGCTTTGTGGACCCTGGAAAAGTCATACTTGGTGAGACTTACCATGTGATCAATGCTAGCAACGTCAGTACCACCCATAGTATGGCAGTTGTTAAGGAGGGAGGGGTGACTGGCTTTAAAAGGTTGTGATCAGTGCAGACCTCCCTGTTGAATGCTTGCTTGGCAATGACCTAGAGACTTCAGCCTGGTCTGAAGTGGAGTATAGGACCCATGCAGAAATGCTAGAAATCTCAGCACATGTCCTTGCAGTGACTAGGTCACAGGTCAAAAAGTCTAACACTGGACAGGCACTGGATTCTGGAATAATGGACCAGTTGCCTACCAAGAAAAGGAGCAGTAGTGTTACGGCAGTGTTTCCCCCCTGACCCAGAGTGAGGATCAGCCTTCTGAGGAAGCTGATTGTGAGCCTGAAGAAGGAACTGTCCCAGAGGAGATTGAGCCTGATCAGGTTGAGTTCTTAGAGACAGGGGGCCTTTCCAGGGCAGATCTAAGTCAGGCGCAGTTGAGCTGCCCTTTTTTGAACCCCTCAGACAGCAAGCTGCTGCTGAGGCTGCTGAGAATGCTAGTGGCACCCATCAAGTTTACTGGGATGATGGACGCCTTTATTCAGAGAGTAGAGACCCCAAGCCTGGTGCTTCCTGGAGGTTGGTCATACCTTTGTCATTCAGGAGCTTCCTATTGACACTAGCCCATGATATTCCCCTAGCAGGACACCTAGGTCACAACAAGACTTGGGACAGAATTGTCCAGCACTTTCACTGGCCGCTCATGTCTGAAGACACAAAGGAGTTTTATCGATCCTGTGTAACCTGCCAAGCCAGTGGTAAACCAGGTGGCACTACAAAGGCCCCCCTTATACCACTACCTGTGGTGGGGTACCCTTTGAAAGAGTGGGGATTGATATTTTTGGACCAATGTATCCTCAGACAGCATCTGGGCACAGGTTTATCCTTGTGGTAGTGAATCATGCCACCAGGTACCCAGAAGCTATTCCCATTAGGACCACTACAGCACCTGTTGTGGCAAGAGCCCTCCTGGGAGATTTCTCAAGAGTGGGTTTTCCAAAGGAGGTAGTATCAGACAGAGGTGCAAACTTTATGTCTTGCTACTTAACTGCAATGTGGAAGGAGTGTGGAGTGAACTACAAGTTCACCACACCCTATCATCCACAGTGCAATGGTCTAGTTGAAAGATTTAACAAGACCTTAAAGGGTATGATTAAGGGTCTCCCAGAAAAGCTCAGGCGGAGATGGGATATCTTGCTACCCTGCCTTTTGTTTGCATACAGGGAGGTTCCACAGAAGGGGGCTGGCTACAGCCCTTTTGAATTTCACTTGCAAGAAATAGGAATGTCACAGAGAGTGGGAGGGGGGGTGCACTGCATACCTTGCTATGGCTAAAAAGTTGGCCCCTACTGTCAGCGTCACCACTATTAAAAGTGACTATTAACTACTGGAAGAAAGATTTTCATTATACCAAAGGATTGAACCCCTACACCCCTAACAGCCCAATGCTAGGGATCCCTACACCTTCCAGAATATTCTCCACAAGTTGTTTGACCAAGTGGTCAGACGAGGGAGTCACAATGGTAGGGTTGCTGACCATGACACATTTGTCAGAGAACAAGGGGTACCCAGCTCACTATATATCCTCCACGCTAGCATCAGTAGGTACGTGAGACGTATCTGGTCGCCTGATGGAACGGAGCTCCAGAAACATGAACTAACACATATATTATACCTTATGTGAAATGTGGGCCATCTAACTAGATGGCTATACATAAGCAGCATCGGATTGGTAATGCGGGAAGTCGGGAATTGGCTGATGGGCCGGTGCCTAACGGTCACCTGTGGGCCGGTTTTTGTTAGTTCTATCAACCGGCCCACAGAGCCTTGCTGTTTCTTCCCCACCCGGCCACCTTAATGTTGTGGAGCCAGCATCATGGGCAGGTAGGCTCAGAGGAAGTAGCTTGCAGCAACATCGCTCTGTCAGTACTCTGGACGCTGCAGAATTTAGCTCGGCCCCCGTGAGGCCAGGCCATACACTCCGAAGCAGTGTCTTGAGTCCCTGCTGTGCTGTTAAACTGAGGTGCCTGTTGGGAGCAGGTTAAGCGCCCGTTGGGCCATTATCACCTCAGCTCCTCTGGAGCAACAACAGATCTGTGCTTTACTTCACCCCTCCCCTCGCCTGCAGATCCATTGCCCTGAGGCCATACTTGGCTGGTGGGGGTGGGTGGGGAGAGGGGGGGGGTAGAGGGGGGGAGTAAGTGAAGTGTTTGTGGCACAATGAGACTAGCCAAATGCTGGTTATAAATGAGTGAAATTCGGGAATGTGGGCCACTTTTTTAAGGGGTGCCCGGGACGAATTGTGATCCCAATCCGACCCTGTACATAAGTATCCGATCAAAGGCGGCAATCCAACTCAAGGAGCTGAGAGAGAAATGGTCTGAGGATATCGGATGGGAAATGTCGGACAAAGAATGGGAGAAAATACTGGACTATCCCAAGAACGTACCCCGTAACCCCAAGTTTAAACTGATTCAATATATGCTGGTACACAGAGCATATATTACTCCAAACAGACTGAGAAAATATTCCCAGGCGCAAAAGATATGTGTCCTAGATGCCATGCACAACCAGCTGAGTTTATACACATGTTATGGGCATGCCTACGGTTGACACCCTTTTGGGCAACTGTCCTCAAGCTTCTAAGGGAGGTCGCACCTGGGACGGGGCACGATACAAAGGAATACTGCATACTGGGAGTGTGTAAGAAGCGCAAGTCACAGGGAACGCAGACCAGATTTGCACATCTGGTATTAATAATGGCGAAGCGATCAATCACAATGCGGGGGAAGTCGGAACAGCCATCAACAGCATTGGTATGCATGATGAGGTTGTACAATGGGGGAGGGCTGAAAGTATGGTGATTAGAAGAGAAGAAAACAGAGGGCTAATGAAGAATCATATTTCCTTGGAGATGGATACATTGTTAGAATCGTTTAACTCTACTGAACCCTTACTGCATTGAAACGTAATATTGCACCGGGCCATTGTAGATTTGCTGTTGTCTCAATAGGTAACAGACCCCACATGAACCCTACAGGAATGTTATATGTAAACCTGTAAGTTAAGTACTTGGCATCATGGGCCACACCGTGACTTGCCTGCCTTCACTAGGATATGTTAATACACTAGTGAGTCTGTGGATTAATATTTAGTTGTCAATCTATCAAAACATTTGTAAAGCGCACTACTTACCTGTGAGGGTCTCAAGGAGCTAGAGGGGTGGGGTGGTGCTGCTACTGCTCGAATAGCCAGGTCTTGAGTAGCCTCCTGAAGGTCAGCAGGTCCTGGGTCTGCTGTAGGAGGATGGGGAGGGTGTTCCAGGTCTTGGCAGCGAGGTGGGAGAATGATCTGCCTCCGGTGGTCGCTCTTCAGGTGTGGGGGACGAGGGCGAGGTCAGCGGAGTGGAGCTGGCAGTTTGGGGTGCGGAAGGTGAGTCGTCTGTTGAGGTAGGCTGGGCCGGTCTTGTGGAGTGCCTTGTGTGCGCGGGTGAGGAGCTTCAATGTGATCCTCTTATTGACGTCCCAGAACATGCCCCCGGTTGGACCATGTCCGTGTGACAATACTTCAGCAAAAAGCACTATGCACTTTCTTCTGTTGTGTCAATTGTATAGGAATTTGCTAATTGTTTATTTAAAACCTATTTTTGTGAAGTTCGGAGTCAGGACTGTAAAGGACTCCATGAAACTGCTTTTTAACCTGTATCATCCTGATGTCTGTTTTTTTACTGCTACCTTCCTCCTTAAAGCAATCAATGTAAGGAAAAGTTTGAGTTTTTAATTATTTATTAACCCTTTGCCTGTATATTTTTTAAATGTTTTTTTATTGTGCTTTTATGGACATTGTTCTTTGTTCCGAATAAAGCCTTATGAAATGAAATGAATGAACCTGCGGACCTGTACCTTTGCTGCTACATCTCGCGTTTCCCGCTTCGCGGGAAACGCTCGCACCTGTGAGCAGTCAGCTCGGGTTCAGTGAGAGACTACAACGCACAGAGGACAGTGTGGCATGGCTACACTCTCCCAGACACGCCCAGACCAGGTGCTTCAAATAACCTGCGGACCCGCGCATCGCGGGACGAGCCGCGCGAAGCCCGGGCCAAGGGCGGGCCCGTTTAAGCCCGTTCGAGGCCGTTGGAGACCGTACCGGGCCACCCCTCTTACTTGCGCCATCGGATTACCAGTCCCTATAAAGTTGATCTGTAAGTACTACCTAGGTTGTCTGATAATACTGTAAGATGTCTGTGCGCAAAAACTGTAGAAGTAAGGGAGCTAACCAGAGCGGGACTTTAACGGGGACTTTAGACAACTTTATCACCCGGGCCAATTTAGTCATAGATCAAGGGATCATCCTTTTGGAGCGAAGGGTCTCACAAGATCTTGCCTTTGCGAAACGTTCCTCTATAGCACACCTTGCCAACGCCCGCACCCCAGAGCCAACCGCACGCACGAACACATTAGAAGCGTCCGTGATAGTTCATAGTCCACCTACCGCATCGGATCAGCTAACCGCTCCATTAGATGACCAGCTCCAGATAACAACGGAGGCTCCATTAGACGACCAGCTCCAGATAACCACGGAGGCACAAGCTAATTTCAACCTTTCCCACAGGCCACTGACTAGACAAATGCGAGGGAAGCTCCAGGGAGCAGTCCCGAAGAGGAAGCGGACGATAAATGAACCTGCTGGAGGAAGACGGCCCAAAATCTCAAAACAATCTAGTAACACCAAGACATCTTCAATGAACCCAGGAAACGCGTCAGTGATCCAGTTAGTGCCATCTGGGAACTCAATATCATCTGCACTGATAACGTGTGTTCCAAAACCTATCGGTGCCTCCACGGTATTGGAGGACTTTAACCTTAAGAAACTGGGTTCTCTAGTACAGTCTTCCTTTAAATCCTTTGAAGATAGGCTTTGCCAAATTGAACTTTAGGTACTCAAGATTGAGCAAGTGACAATGAACATTGCGGCCAATATTAATTTAAGTGATCTGCCATCGGATAATGGGCAACTAAATTCTGTACAGGGGGTGAGGTGTCACGTGCTATGGTCCCTCCCCAAATCTCTTCTTCTTCTAGCGGGATCACAGTTATGCCGTCAGCTCTTGTGGTTCCACCTGCTGCTGTAACCACAGAGTCTAATGCTGTTAAACCTATTGATCAATCCAAAGTAAACTCCAGGGGCGTTGTTGATTGTGCTCCACCTAAGATGCCGAGAATAGATTTACCTCCCGAGTCAAGCCCGTACACAGTTGTTTTAACTGGGGTCCCAGAGTTGAGTAACGCTAATAAAGAATCTTTTATGTCACTAAAAAATAAGGCAAGAGACTGGTTGAACAGAAACAGACCACTCCCTTTTAACGTCACTTGTGAAATCCTGATGGTGCGAAGGGTATCCTGGATAGGCCACACGCCTAAAAACATCGAAGGTGACTGTGTGCTCTTAAATTTCAGGGACCCTCGCATCATAGGTCATATTTGTAATGGGGCACCTCCCAGTAATGTTTCCTCAATTTATCACCTTCCATTGCCACATTTTTATCCCCCTATTCATAACTCAGATAAGGACGGGGATTGGTCATTAGTAAGGTGTCGGGGGAAAGTGAGGGGAACTGCTGATTGGCATGATCACCCACACAGCTTTAGCCAAATACATACACAAAACAGGTATAGCGGGTTAGAGATGGTTGATTGACTGTCCTACCCGGACAACATCCCTCCTGGTGTTCCTGACAGCAGGGGCATGATACCCCCCGTGAATCTGTCCGGGGAGTAGAGTGTTCGATTATCTAGCACCCCACCTTTAGTCGCAGGTGATAGCATTGAAGTTAGTTTTGTAGCCCCCATAGGAAAAGCAATAGGGGATTTGGTCCCAGCAGAATTTACGGTCCCGAGTTATAATGTAATTTCCTGGAATATTGCTGGGTTAGCGGGTAAAATGAATGACCCGATTTGGCTAGCTTTTATAAGATCGTTTTCAGTGATATGCCTGCAAGAGACCTGGTTGGTAGGTAATGACGTATTTATAGAAGGGTATAAAAGTTTCTTTGTACCAGCGGAGCCATCGCGAAGCGGCAGAGCTAAAGGGGGATTGGCTGTGTACATCGATTTAGCATTGACCTGTACTGTTAAAAAGTATTCGTTTTGTAATAACGATATTCAAGTAATGATGGTCAAAAGAGGGAAAGAATCACTATCCTTGATTAACTTCTATAACGCTGTAATTCAAAAAGGGGATTGCAGGCTTGCTGATCTAGGCAGTTTTCTCAGGGATAACCTGGAGAGTCTTTCACAACGTATCCTTATTGCAGGGGACTTTAACGTACACCCCTGTGGGAACCCAATGAATACTGTAACCCGATCACTGGGTTGTCACAGACTGAGAGGTTTCCATTTTGATCACACTTGCCGGGGCAACTTGTTGAACGAACTTTTAAATGAATTTGACCTAACTCCGGCTATGTCTCTGGTGGATGATCATACTCTTCATGAAGTACCTACATATCACGGCCACACGGGGGGTTCTTATATTGACCATATTCATCTCTCTAGTGTCCTTGTTACATCTATATCAGGATTTAAAATTCAGGAGAACTAACACAGTGATCACAATCCAGTTTGTATCCAACTGGGTGGTAAGATTCTACAATCACGAGAGAAGAGGTTAGATCGTGGGGCTCTAAAATGTACAAATGGAAAACGATGTCTAAAGTGGGCAATGGTGAACTAGGACCGACTGTATGACACGATTAATAATACGTGTGGTATCGAGTTGTCACTATGCGTGTCCTCAGCACCTTTCCCCCAGGATATTTTGTCAGCTTTTGATGATATTGTATCAAAAGTTGGTGTAATGCTAACTGTACTATCCTCGGGTCAGGCTCGTGGTGATCCAAAGCGGTTTGATCACTCATGCTCTAAGGCAAGCCGTGAATTAAAGGCGGCTCTAAAAGCCAGACCTAGGGATCCGTTACAGATCAGGGCATCACGCCTTCGTTATAAAAAGGCTTTGGCTGAGCGCAAAGCAGAAAGCCTCAATCTGGGAAAATTTGCTAGACCCCAAAATCCTTGGAAAAAGCTCGAAATTTTGGGGAATCATAAACAAACCTCTATTTGAATCGCCAAGCGATTCCTCAGTGGGCACTAATATATCAGAAGATGAGTGGGTTTCTCATTTTAGAACTATTTTTAATAGTAACATGCCACAGTCAGAATTGAAAAAAGGTGTTTTGGGAGTCAACCCCCCATGCTTTTCTATTTGTGAGGTTGAAAAGGGAATTAAGGGTCTATCGAGTAATAAAGCCCCAGGGCCCGATGGCTTACCTCCAGACCTTTTTAAATCACGAGTATCGTTGTGGGTTCCTGTTCTCACTACAGTGCTTAACGCAGCTGCTGAACATGGAAGCCCTAGGTCGTGAGGGGTCTTCACGATAGTGCCGGTATTTAAGAAAGGGGACCGTAACAGCACCTCCTGTTATAGACCAATATCTTTAATTGACTCTGTGGTCAAAGTAGCTGGTGGAGTAATTCGGAATAGACTAACAGCCTGGGCGGAAGAGCACAATATAATCTCCCCGATTCAATATGGCTTCCGGCCAGGCCACTCCACCATCTCACAGTGTCTTAATTTATATATGGTCCTGGTAAAATACACCTTAGCACACCAGGGTACCATTCACATGGCCTTTATGGACCTCTCCTCAGCTTTTGACTGCGTCAATCGGGCTAAGCTGTGGGAGGCCATGGGCAACATGGGTGTGGGGGAAAATCTTGTTAACCTGTTGGCGGACCTGCATCAGGACACCAGGGCTAATGTACGATACTCCCAGGACTTAAAGGTAACTAGGGATTTTGGAGTACGACGGGGAGTCAGGCAGGGCTGTATCTTGGCCCCGTTTCTTTTTAATTTATATATTAACAATCTGGAGGAGAATCTTTTAAAAACTGATGCTGACTACCCCTATGTCGGGCGCAGAGGGTTACCTGTTTTACTTTATGCGGATGACGCCGTTTTGTTGGCTAGGACCGCAAAAGGGCTTGAATCTTTACTTGACACCTTTTATAGTTTTATGAAATCTCGAGACCTCACCATTAACAACACAAAATCTTTTGTAAGGAACGTTGGGAAAGGTAACAAGAAGACGTTTTCATTTCATGTTAATGAGGAGAAGATCCCTACATCAAAAAACTTTTCGTATCTGGGTGTCCTCTTTGATAACCAGCTGAAATGGGGCCCTGCAGTCCAGAGGAAAAAAGGGGAGATAACTCGGGCAAATCCTGCCATTTTTAACTTTGCCAGGAAAATGGGCAAACGCCCAATTGCTGCACTGTTAAAAATGTATCAGGCCAAGAGAGTGGCGATAGGCTGTTATGGAAGTGAGTTATGGGGGCATATGGCAGTTAATGACCTTGTAGTGGCAGAAAATAATTTTCTGAAACAACTGTTGGGGGTCCCAAGTGGAATTGCCAGTTTTATAGTGCATGAAGAATTAGGCATTCCCTTTCTAAGTGATACCATAGCACTACGGCCATTGACTTGCTGGTTAAAATGCTGGTTAAATAAAGACCTGCCCCTAAATCACCAACTTCTGAGAGAAGCCTTATTCTGGGTTAAAATGCTTAAAATCCTGTGGTTAAAGTATCTGAAAGACTGTTTTTCTGGATTGGGGCGCCCAGAGCTCTTTTTAAGCCCAGACACTATCACTACAGCTGATGTAGAGTTTGTGAGGAAAACTTTCTCCCTCTCACGACACTTGCAACGTGAGGAGGTGGAATTAAACAAATGTAGTGTCCGGAAATATGTTGTCTTGACAACCACATTAAGTATGGAACCTTATTTGTCCTGGCCGATGTCGGGCTTTGTCCGGTTTTTGTTAACTAGGTTCCGTTTGGACCTCTTCCATCTATCGTTAGCTGTTCCAAAAGGCAGCCACCGAGGTCAAGTGCTACCGCCCTGCGGCTGCGACAATGTGTCTCCGCAGGATCTGGTGCACTTTTTATTTATTTGTCCTTTTTATGATAGACCTCGGAGGTTTTATCTCAAGCCCCTTCTTAAAAAACGGAACTTTACTCAGGTTAGACCTGCACTCTGTTACTTGCAGCTGCTAACTCACGAATGCAATTTATTTGTAATTGGCTTTTTAAAATCAGCCCTAAAATTTAGAAATAGTATGGAGGGTTGATTGCTTAGAACTGCTGCTAATACTGTACTTGACCAACTGTGACTGTTACTTTGGATATGTGGCTTTAGATCTCTGATTTTATCCGTGTTTTTATCAAATGTACTTTTATGGTTGTTGTGTATGAATAACCGAATAAAGATTTTGAAATAAAAATAAATACTGTGTGCTAATTAAGTTCTCTTATTGTATTTTTGCCTCTAGACTCATAAGGAGACGAGAGGGGTTGTGTTTAGAATAAATACATATATTTTATATATATATATATACCTTGTGTGGTGCACTTTAATTTGATAATTCAAGAGATTATAAACTGGTAAAACAAGCTGCTTTACATTCCTTCAAGACTTAGCCTGAAGGCTGCTCTCCGCAGCTAGCACTAGGATAGCTTTCTATATAGGTTGTCTAAACCTACCATCAATAAGGGTCATTTGGAATGGTTCAAGGTGCCCACTAGAATAGTGGACATCATATGCCAGGCCAACTTCTCAAATTGGTGTACAGCGTGTGGGATTCCAGCTTGCATTGTTTTACCAGATAATCTTGAGAATATCATTTGAAAAATCACTAAAGGTACCAGAATTACATATAATCTAAGCTTATAATACAGTAAGTTCTACTGAACTTAGAAGCTGTAGGTGGTAAGGGCCTAGCACACCCTGACTACAACTACTAGGGAAGTTTAGTAGGAAACCAAATAGTGTAGGTAGGTGCATACACAACACCTCACTAGTCATGGCTTTAAAAGCAGGACCTAGTGGGTCTCTGCCAGATGTCAGCCAAGTACAGACATCTAAGTATGACACATTCTCCTTCCAAGAGTTAAGGGGTCTGTGTGCCATAAGAAAACTGAAGCCAGGACAGAATCCCAATACCCAACGCCTGATAGACATATTATTGTTGGCTGACTTTAAGAAAGCATCAGATCCTGAGAAGGTAGGCAATGGGACTGGGGTGGATGCATCAGAGGAAGAGAACACTGGAGAGTTACCTCAACAGGACTCTGAGGATGATGAAGACCAGGAGTTAGATAATGAGCTAGTCCTGGAGAACCCAGCTCTGCCTGGAGATGAGGAAGGCCAAAGTGGCCCAATCCCTGTCCCCACAAGTAGAATTGGGGGTGTGCCCAGAAGGAACAGATCACCTTCAGTGGAACCTACTCATTCTGGTACATCTGTAGGGTCTTCTGCCTCTGCTCATAGGAGGGGTACCTCACTTGAGAAGAGGGAGCATAGGATGAAAGAAGTCCAGCTAAGAATAAGGAGACAAGAAGTAGCCTTAGAAAAGGAGACCCTAGCTCTTGAGAGAGAGAGAGAGAAAAAAGATGGGGCTAGTGGCCCATGGTGGCAGCAATATCCCTAGTGGTAGGGATAGGTCTTATGACCATAGAAACCTAAAAAAGATTGTCCGTCCCTATCAGAATGGGGATGACATCCACAAATGGATTACTGCACTGGAGAGGGCCTGCAAAGTACAGCAGGTACCCCAGGAGCAGTGGGCAGCAATCTTGTGGCTCTCCTTTGCAGACAAAGGTGGACAAGCTCCTCACTGTAAGAGAAGAGGATGCTGATGATAACAAGGTCCTGAAGAGTGCTCTGATAAATGGGTTTGGATTAACCACTGAGCAGTACAGGTTGCAGTTCAGAGACACCCAGAATACACAGACTCAGGACTGGGTTGACTTTGTAGATTGTGCATTGGTGAGACTTACCATGTGATCAATGCTAGCAACGTCAGTACCACCCATAGTATGGCAGTTGTTAAGGAGGGAGGGGTAACTGGCTTTAAGAAGGTTGTGATCAGTGCAGACCTCCCTGTTGAATGCTTGCTTGGCAATGACCTAGAGACTTCAGCCTGGTCTGAAGTGGAGTATAGGACCCATGCAGAAATGCTAGAAATCTCAGCACATGTCCTTGCAGTGACTAGGTCACAGGTCAAAAAGTCTAACACTGGACAGGCACTGGATTCTGGAATAATGGACCAGTTGCCTACCAAGAAAAGGAGCAGTAGTGTTACGGCAGTGTTTCCCCCCTGACCCAGAGTGAGGATCAGCCTTCTGAGGAAGCTGATTGTGAGCCTGAAGAAGGAACTGTCCCAGAGGAGATTGAGCCTGATCAGGTTGAGTTCTTAGAGACAGGGGGCCTTTCCAGGGCAGATCTAAGTCAGGCGCAGTTGAGCTGCCCTTTTTTGAACCCCTCAGACAGCAAGCTGCTGCTGAGGCTGCTGAGAATGCTAGTGGCACCCATCAAGTTTACTGGGATGATGGACGCCTTTATTCAGAGAGTAGAGACCCCAAGCCTGGTGCTTCCTGGAGGTTGGTCATACCTTTGTCCTTCAGGAGCTTCCTATTGACACTAGCCCATGATATTCCCCTAGCAGGACACCTAGGTCAGAACAAGACTTGGGACAGAATTGTCCAGCACTTTCACTGGCCGCTCATGTCTGAAGACACAAAGGAGTTTTATCGATTCTGTGTAACCTGCCAAGCCAGTGGTAAACCAGGTGGCACTACAAAGGCCCCCCTTATACCACTACCTGTGGTGGGGTACCCTTTGAAAGAGTGGGGATTGATATTTTTGGACCAATGTATCCTCAGACAGCATCTGGGCACAGGTTTATCCTTGTGGTAGTGAATCATGCCACCAGGTACCCAGAAGCTATTCCCATTAGGACCACTACAGCACCTGTTGTGGCAAGAGCCCTCCTGGGAGATTTCTCAAGAGTGGGTTTTCCAAAGGAGGTAGTATCAGACAGAGGTGCAAACTTTATGTCTTGCTACTTAACTGCAATGTGGAAGGAGTGTGGAGTGAACTACAAGTTCACCACACCCTATCATCCACAGTGCAATGGTCTAGTTGAAAGATTTAACAAGACCTTAAAGGGTATGATTAAGGGTCTCCCAGAAAAGCTCAGGCGGAGATGGGATATCTTGCTACCCTGCCTTTTGTTTGCATACAGGGAGGTTCCACAGAAGGGGGCTGGCTACAGCCCTTTTGAATTTCACTTGCAAGAAATAGGAATGTCACAGAGAGTGGGAGGGGGGGTGCACTGCATACCTTGCTATGGCTAAAAAGTTGGCCCCTACTGTCAGCGTCACCACTAATAAAAGTGACTATTAACTACTGGAAGAAAGATTTTCATTATACCAAAGGATTGAACCCCTACACCCCTAACAGCCCAATGCTAGGGATCCCTACACCTTCCAGAATATTCTCCACAAGTTGTTTGACCAAGTGGTCAGACGAGGGAGTCACAATGGTAGGGTTGCTGACCATGACACATTTGTCAGAGAACAAGGGGTACCCAGCTCACTATATATCCTCCACGCTAGCATCAGTAGGTACGTGAGACGTATCTGGTCGCCTGATGGAACGGAGCCCCAGAAACATGAACTAACACATATATTATACCTTATGTGAAATGGGGGCCATCTAACTAGATGGCTATACATAAGCAGCATCGGATTGGTAATGCGGGCAGTCGGGCATTGGCTGATGGGCCGGTGCCTAACGGTCACCTGTGGGCCGGTTTTTGTTAGTTCCATCAACCGGCCCACAGAGCCTTGCTGTTTCTTCCCCACCCGGCCACCTTAATGTTGTGGAGCCAGCATCATGGGCAGGTAGGCTCAGAGGAGGTAGCTTGCAGCAACATCGCTCTGTCAGTACTCTGGACGCTGCAGAATTTAGCTCGGCCCCCGTGAGGCCAGGCCATACACTCCGAAGCAGTGTCTTGCGTCCCTGCTGTGCTGTTAAACTGAGGTGCCTGTTGGGAGCAGGTTAAGCGGCCGTTGGGCCATCATCACCTCAGCTCCTCTGGAGCAACAACAGATCTGTGCTTTACTTCACCCCTCCCCTCGCCTGCAGATCCATCGCCCTGAGGCCATACTTGGGTGGTGGGGGTGGGTGGGGAGTGGGGGGGTAGAGGGGGGGAGTAAGTGAAGTGTTTGTGGCACAATGAGACTAGCCAAATGCTGGTTATAAATGAGTGAAATTCGGGAATGTGGGCCACTTTTTTAAGGGGTGCCCGGGACGAATTGTGATCCCAATCCGACCCTGTACATAAGTATCCGATCAAAGGCGGCAATCCAACTCAAGGAGCTGAGAGAGAAATGGTCTGAGGATATCGGATGGGAAATGTCGGACAAAGAATGGGAGAAAATACTGGACTATCCCAAGAACGTACCCCGTAACCCCAAGTTTAAACTGATTCAATATATGCTGGTACACAGAGCATATATTACTCCAAACAGACTGAGAAAATGTTCCCAGGCGCAAAAGATATGTGTCCTAGATGCCATGCACAACCAGCTGAGTTTATACACATGTTATGGGCATGCCTACGGTTGACACCCTTTTGGGCAACTGTCCTCAAGCTTCTAAGGGAGGTAGCACCTGGGACGGGGCACGATACAAAGGAATACTGCATACTGGGAGTGTGTAAGAAGCGCAAGTCACAGGGAACGCAGACCAGATTTGCACATCTGGTATTAATAATGGCGAAGCGATCAATCACAATGGGGGGAAAGTCGGAACAGCCATCAACAGCATTGGTATGCATGATGAGGTTGTACAATGGGGGAGGGCTGAAAGTATGGTGATTAGAAGAGAAGAAAACAGAGGGCTAATGAAGAATCATATTTCCTTGGAGATGGATACATTGTTAGAATCGTTTAACTCTACTGAACCCTTACTGCATTGAAACGTAATATTGCACCGGGCCATTGTAGATTTGCTGTTGTCTCAATAGGTAACAGACCCCACATGAACCCTACAGGAATGTTATATGTAAACCTGTAAGTTAAGTACTTGGCATCATGGGCCACACCGTGACTTGCCTGCCTTCACTAGGATATGTTAATACACTAGTGAGTCTGTGGATTAATATTTAGTTGTCAATCTATCAAAACATTTGTAAAGGGCACTACTTACCTGTGAGGGTCTCAAGGAGCTAGAGGGGTGGGGTGGTGCTGCTACTGCTCGAATAGCCAGGTCTTGAGTAGCCTCCTGAAGGTCAGCAGGTCCTGGGTCTGCTGTAGGAGGATGGGGAGGGTGTTCCAGGTCTTGGCAGCGAGGTGGGAGAATGATCTGCCTCCGGTGGTCGCTCTTCAGGTGTGGGGGACGAGGGCGAGGTCAGCGGAGTGGAGCTGGCAGTTTGGGGTGCGGAAGGTGAGTCGTCTGTTGAGGTAGGCTGGGCCGGTCTTGTGGAGTGCCTTGTGTGCGCGGGTGAGGAGCTTCAATGTGATCCTCTTATTGACGGGGAGCCAGTGCAGGTCTCTCAGGTTGTGTGCGATGTGGCTGAGGCGAGGGATGTTGAGGATCAAGCGTGCAGAGGCGTTCTCTATGTGTTCTGTATGCGTTGTAGTTGAAGGAGGGAGGGGGTGGGTTCTTGTTTGTTGGATCGAACGCTTTGATTTGATATGCAGTACTGGAACTCTGTTGTTAATTAAATGCTGTAATTATGTGATGCTGACGTTAAAATGTCGTATTAATATGTTTGAAAATCCAATAAAATATGTTCTTTTAAGTGTATGGAGTCCAGTATGAAGAATCCTGTTCTGAGCTACTGGCACATAAGTTCCAGAGGTCTCCCTGTAATTTCCCAGCTGACCTGCTACAAATGGACCTGACTGGAGCCACAATTGAACTAGCTTGAGTCCTGCTGGCCTCTGCAAGAGTGATTCCCTGATCCCCAGAAACTCCAAGGGTCATTTTAAAAAATAAGAAATCGTGAGGCTTTAGGTTCTTCCCGACTGCGAACAGATTTCGCACTGAGGCTCTGCCGCTCCCAATGACATCCAACACGAAACTCTGGTGAACGAGACTCCTCACGCTACAGCTACTGCCAGTGACAAACGCACCTCCAGATTGACACTGTGCAACAGAGATGACGGCCTACGCTGACCACAAACACTAAGCTCCAGCAATGACCCTCCAAGATGTCTAACCAGTTCTTCAAGCTACAGTGACAAAAGCCTGCACCGCCCTGCGTTCTCTTTCTTCTATACTAACCATCATTCGAGACATGCTCCCAAATCCTACTTCACAGCAAAGTAGACTCTTTGGCTGGACATTGAGAAGGTACCTTTTTCAGAAGGACTGACCTGGTGGGACTAACCTGCTCCTTTATCAGGCCTATGCTCCAACACAGTCGGCCTGAACTTGTGACCTCCCCCGGTCTAGCATGGCCAGATCACTGCAAGTGGGGCCTTGTGCTTTTAATTGCCTAAAACCTTTCAAATTAAATATCTCCAGTTCTACTGATTGGAATTTTGTTGTTCTGATATAATTTTGTGTATTAAAATGGACTTTATTTTTCTGAATTAGCTTGGATTTTTCTAGTTGTGTTTTTATGTTATTACTGACTGTGTTTGTGCTGCGCTACCAAAGGATTAAGCGCAAGTTAATTTTGTGACTTTTTGTGGTTTTCCCTGACAGGCATTGTGGTTGTTGCCTCAGTGGGGCTTCCACCACCCAACCAATATTCCAATTTCTTACATCACCTCTGGACTGCAGCTTTTTCTGTGCCATCGAATAGTGTGACACAAAAAGCATGGCATCAGGCCTACCATTGTGGCTTGATGGCTGCAGTACAAACCAGAAACCTATGCTGTCCAAATATCCCTTTTGACAGGGGAAAACCTTACTTTCAAATATTAATAAGTCATCGGACCTATGTAGGCCTTGTAAACCACAAGGCAGGATGCATAGTATTTAAAAGTGAGACATGAAGAAATGTAATATTACATTGTCTCTGCAGTGATCATCCCCCAAACACTATTTTTATTGTGGCAGGATATCCTATGAGACACATCCTATGAGGAAAACTAGAGTACACATTAGAATGTTAATTCTGTATCTTGGGTTCGGGGCCAGCTACCAAAATAATTCCATCAATCATCAACATCTAATGAAAGCCATTTCCAATAGTGAGGATGGATTTTTAATAAATATTTATGAAAAGTTACTTTTAGAAAATTACCTTTGTCTGCTTGAAGCTCCTGGAGGTTAATTTACAATAACTCTCCAGCGGCTGTCAATCAAGTGCTTGACCCTAATGAGATGTAAAATTCCTACCAGGAGCTACACAATATATCACTTTGATTGACAGGTTGACCTGATGGGCATGGAGGACGCCTCTGAGAGCAACTAGACCTTCAGAATGGGGGCTACTGCCCCTCCTGTTGGCCCACAAGTGTCAACGCCTGCCTGACAGCTCTGTCTGAGACACAAGTAAAACATTTGCATCTTTGAAAGGGATTAAACAGGGTCAGAACACAATTCTTGTGTATCTCCTGTCTGATTGCTGACAGGCTCTGCTTTTGTCATACCAGACACATGTCTCCTGTCTTACCTTGCGTCCATGGACTGGTTCAAACTAGATTTGAAAAAGATCTCCCTACTGGCCTCAGTGTACAGCATTAGCCTCCTGCAGACAGTGGTATTAGTTTTACCAGGTCCTGCTTGTGAGGGGATCAGTATGAATCTGCTGCATGAAGGAAAGTGCCTAATGCTTGCAGGAAAGTATCTCCCCACTGAAAAGGAGCAGATCCCCGGGCTAGCTCTCCCTGCTGCTCGCTCCCACTGGCTCCCTCTCTCACTGGCCTTAACCATGGCCCTCCACTGCTCTTTCTGTCTCTCAGCTTCATCTCTACAGTTTGCCATCTCAGTCTCTCCACCTTCTTCTCTCACTTCTCTCCCACCTAAGCGCTCATCTTTCTGCCTCTTTCCCGTATATTTTCCCTCATTCCTTGCACTGTTTCTGTCCTTCGTTCTTCCATAAACCTCATTTTTTCTCCCCACAGATTCCCTGAACCTTGTCATTTTCTTTCAGATTCCCTAATTTTGCTTTTTTTCAGATTCCCTCACTTTGTGGTCTTCTTTCAGATTCCTTAACTTTGTTGTCTTCTTTCAGATTCCCTAACTTTGTTGTCTTCTTTCAGATTCCCGAACTCTGAAGTCTTCTTTCAGATTCCCTAACTTGGTGTCTTCTTTCAGATTCCTTAACTTTGTTGTCTTCTTTCAGGGGGGGACAAGCAGCAGAGAGCCTTACCTGCCACGACGGAAAGCTGCTCCTGGGTGGGAAACGCTGTAGGTCTCACCGCCGCTTCTCCATCCTCGCGGCTGGAGACTACAGCTCCCAGTGAGCTTTGCGAGCACTTCCTGCCTCGCGCACTGTTCGCGCCCGGAGGCGCTACAAAGACCGGACGCTCCCTCGGTGGAGCGGGGGGACAAGCAGCAGAGAGCCTTACCTGCCACGACGGAAAGCTGCTTCTGGGTGGGGAACGCTGTAAGTCTCGCCGCCGCTGCTCCATCCTCGCGGCTGGAGACTACAGCTCCCAGTGAGCTTTGCGAGCACTTCCTGCCTCGCGCACTCTTCGCGCCTGGAGGCGCTACAAAGACCGGACGCTCCCTCGGTGGAGCGGGGGGACAAGTAGCAGAGAGCCTTACCTGCCACGACGGAAAGCTGCTCCTGGGTGGGGAACGCTGTAAGTCTCGCCGCCGCTGCTCCATCCTCGCGGCTGGAGACTACAGCTCCCAGTGAGCTTTGCGAGCACTTCCTGCCTCGCGCACTCTTCGCGCCCGGAGGCGCTACAAAGACCGGATGCTCCCTCGGTGGAGCGGGGGGACAAGCAGCAGAGAGCCTTACCTGCCACGACGGATAGCTGCTCCTGGGTGGGGAACGCTGTAAGTCTCGCCGCCGCTGCTCCATCCTCGCGGCTGGAGACTACAGCTCCCAGTGAGCTTTGCGAGCACTTCCTGCCTCGCGCACTCTTCGCGCCCGAAGGCGCTACAAAGACCGGACGCTCCCTCGGTGGAGCGGGGGGACAAGCAGCAGAGAGCCTTACCTGCCACGACGGAAAGCTGCTCCTGGGTGGGGAACGCTGTAAGTCTCGCCGCCGCTGCTCCATCCTCGCGGCTGGAGACTACAGCTCCCAGTGAGCTTTGAGAGCACTACCTGCCTCGCGCACTCTTCGCGCCCGGAGGTGCTACAAAGACCGGACGCTCCCTCGGTGGAGCGGGGGGACAAGCAGCAGAGAGCCTTACCTGCCACGACGGAAAGCTGCTCCTGGGTGGGGAACGCTGTAAGTCTCGCCGCTGCTGCTCCATCCTCGCGGCTGGAGACTACAGCTCCCAGTGAGCTTTGCGAGCACTTCCTGCCTCGCGCACTCTTCGCACCCGGAGGCGCTACAAAGACCGGACGCTCCCTCGGTGGAGCGGGGGGACAAGCAGCAGAGAGCCTTACCTGCCACAACGGAAAGCTGCTCCTGGGTGGGGAACGCTGTAAGTCTCGCCGCCGCTGCTCCATCCTCGCGGCTGGAGACTACAGCTCCCAGTGAGCTTTGCGAGCACTTCCTGCCTCGCGCACTCTTCGCGCCCGGAGGCGCTACAAAGACCGGACGCTCCTTCGGTGGAGCGGGGGGACAAGCAGCAGAGAGCCTTACCTGCCACGACGGAAAGCTGCTCCTGGGTGGGGAACGCTGTAAGTCTCGCCGCTGCTGCTCCATCCTCGCGGCTAGAGACTACAGCTCCCAGTGAGCTTTGAGAGCACTTCCTGCCTCGCGCACTCTTCGCGCCCGGAGGTGCTACAAAGACCGGACGCTCCCTCCGCGTCGCGGGACGCGCGCGGGCGACACCGGGCGGAGCCCGGGCAGAGGGCGGGCCGTCTGTGGCCGTCCGGGGCCGACGAGGGATGGGACGGGCCATCCCCCTTACGCCCAGGATCCAGGTTACAAGAGCAAAATGGGTAAGAGAAAGTTACCCTCCCCTACTGCTGGTGGGACCCCAAAGGTGAAAGCACCCAGGAAATCAAACAGTATTCTCTCCTTTCTTACTACGGAGGTGGGGAAATTGACTACAGAAATTGCTAGAACTGAACGCAAACTGGGATTAGAACCATCGTTGATTAGCAAGGAGGGCATTACCCAACCGCAAATTGGTATTACAACTATCCCCCTTGAACCAAGGATTGTTATTGCCCCGCCAAAGGAGACAGTGATACCCCCCACCATCGCTACCGTTGAGACCACTGGTGTGACTCCTAACCTTTCTTGTGCTGCCGGAGTAAACACAGTCGCACGCTCAAAGCAAGCGAAAAGACAGTACAAGAAAAAGAACCCGAACAAACCTAAGGGAGGAAAGGGCACAGTGGGTTCACTGGAAAATGCAATTAGAGACATGGTGGAAAAAGCAATCACTGAAAAGATAGAGTCCACACTAACAAAAATCGCCTCAGACATCATTGACGTTTTACATCAGTGTGTTGATGGTATCTTAAGGAAATGTGAGCGCTTGAATGTATGCTTAAAAACTGTTGAACCGGCTACGTTTGTCTTTAAAGGGAACACGCCGGTGGCACCAGGACCCTCATGCACTCAACTAACTAGTGGTTGCAAAAGACCTAGGGAAGAATCCCCAGTAGCTAAGAGTGCGGTAGCCACTTCTTCCAGTGGCCCAGTAACTACCCGGGCAGACGCTCCCAAAATAGCAGGAGGGAATAATATGTCTTCTAAATATGTGACTCCAGGACAACAGAAGTCATCTAACTTGCCTAAACCTGCACGTCAACCTATAATTAATTTGCCCCCCGAGGCTGCGCCTTTTGTAGCTATTCTGGTCAATGTTCCTCCACTTAAGCCTGGAGAGTATGAACAATCGCCCCAACTGCTAGACATGGCAAAGTCATGGTCAAACACGACTTGCTCAGGAGACAATGACATTTCTAGTGCGATTCTCTCAGCCCGGCGGGTGGGCTGGATAGGGCGAACAACCAAATCAGTAGAGGGCGATTGTGTGATAATAAACTTCAATAATCCTGGGGAGGCTCGCAGATTATTATGGGATGCTTCGCCTCTGGAGGGATTAGATGCTGGACTCTGTGCTGTACCTTTGAGCTTTTTTTTCCCTAACACTAAACCTCACTTAACTTTGAACAAGGGTCACGCCCAAAGAAAGGAACACGATAGGATACCTACCCTGCCTATTCAACCTGCCTACACTTCTCAGGAACCTGACTACAGCTGGACCATGAGTAATAGGCCGACTAACTTTAACTCTGGTATATATACATATACACCATTAACCTCAAATAGACCCATACCCTTGCACAATAGATTCACGCCCCTGGTTTGGGCAGCTGAGCATAATTGACGCCCAGCTATTAACAATCCTTTGCCCATTCTACCCATAGCGGATAATCCACTGCCAGGAAATCTTAGTAGAAGGCCTAAAATTATAAGTTGGAACATAGCCGGCCTTCGCTCAAAAAGGGAGGACAGTGCATGGCTGAATCTCTTACACCAATATGATATTATAGCCTTGCAAGAAACTTGGGACTGCAATAGCAACTTCTGGGTTCCTGGGTACACATCCTATTTTGTCCCAGCTATTACATCCCCCATTGGTAGAGACAAAGGGGTTCTTATGATTTTGATTACTGTTCATCTGGCGGGAACCGCTAAACAAATAACCACCTGTTCCCCCAATGTTTAGAGATCAGTTTAGCTAACGGCCTCAAATTCATTCTTATTAACTTTTATAACTCCGTATTAGACGGAGACTCAACCGAGCACCTTCGCTCTCTAGAGCTTTTTTTGATTAATCACACAGAACGTCAAACTACCTTTACGCATACCATAGTCATGGGGGATTTTAATACTCATCTCTGTGGGCTCTCTTGCCATATCGAAGATGTTGATTGCCCTACTTCAGCCCACTACCAACATTTTGAACACAGCCCAAAAGGTTATGCCCTAGAAAATCTTCTATCTAGTGTTGATCTTTATGAACCTGGGTTTAATGACACTAGCGATCGTGTCATGACATATAGCGCTAGAAACTCCGAATCTATAATAGATTATATTTTTGTTTCCCCTGGTTTATTAAGCATGGTTTTCTTTTATAACGCAGCTGTGGCTGCGTTTAGTGACCATAGCCCAGTTATCCTCGAGCTCGCTAACTCTGTTGGTCTTCTCAAGGAAGGAATTAATAAAACGATAGTGCCGGCTGTGCGGTCCACAGACCAAGGTAGAAGGGTGAAGTGGTCTAAAGTAGTTCCTGCAGACTTTTTTAATAATATAACATGTAAAGCCCGCAAAGAAATCGATATTTGTCAAGATAACTCAAAACAGGGGGAGGAAGTGATCACAGCTTTTGCCACCATGTGTGCACTAGTTTCTGAAGAAGTAACTGTCAAATCCAGAAAGAACGCACAGCCACATAAGGGTTGGTTTGACAGAGCCTGCTCAAAAGCACACAGTTGCCTCTTGGCAGAACTTAAAAAATCACCAAGGGATAAGGGGGAAGTGGCCCGATTGAGAAAAAAATACAAAAACACTATCCGTGCACGCAAAGATGCACTTAAAAAGGATGCTTGGGCTGCACTAATGGAAAAGGCAACATTAAGAGACAGTGCTAGCTTCTGGGCCATAATAAATAATCCCCTTTTTTCCGGTGAGGTTAATGACAACTTGGAGGCCAATATCAGTGAGGAAGACTGGCTAGCACATTTTAAAATCATCTACGGGAGCGATCACGTATGTGAAACTCCCACTCTTCTTACAATTAACTTTCCCAAGTCGGCACTTTCCTTCTCCGTGGAAGAAGTTGAAAAGGCCATAACTAACACCGAAGGGAAAAAAGCCCCAGGCCCGGATGGTGTCCCAGCTGATATGTACAAGGCCAACACCTCCTTTTGGGCCAAAATCTTGACTAATGTTTTTAACGCCGCCACCAACTACAGTTTGCCTGCTTCCTGGTCACATGCAACCATTATACCTATTTTTAAGAAAGGCCAACGGGGAGACCCGAGGTGTTACCGCCCCATCTCACTCATTGATTCCTCCTTTAAAACTCTGGGGAAAGTAATATTGGCACGAATCGATGAGTGGGCTGCTAACAACAATATTTTATCAAATGCCCAATATGGGTTCAGAAGGGGAAGAGGGACTGAGGATCAGTGCCTCAACCTACACCTGATCCTAGGAAAGTATACAGTGGCTTCTAGTGGATCAATCTACTTAGGGTTCATGGATTTATCCACAGCCTTCGACCTGGTCAATAGGTCCAGGCTGTGGGGAATTCTCTTGGGCCTGGGGATGGACCATTCCTTGGTACATTTTCTGGCTGAAGCGCACCGGGACCTGGAAGCCTCTATCAGGATGACACAGGGGGGAGCTTGCACTGCTGGTTTTAAGTCCACCAGAGGGGTGCAGCAGGGTTGCATCCTCGCCCCAGTGTTATTTACACTATATATAAACCATCTCGAGTCTACACTGGGTCTGGCGACATTAGACGTCCCGCGTTTTGGAGGGCTGTCCACCCCGGTCCTCCTTTATGCGGATGACGCCGTGCTTGTGGCACGTACTCCCCTTGGACTACAAAGATTATTGGCGGCCTTTGACGCCTTTATGACCTCCCTTGACCTAAAAATTAACACAGACAAGTCACACGTCATGTCAGTGGGCGGGAGAAAGAACAAAAACTTGAAGTCCTTTTTTTGTGCCAATACACCAATTTCCAGTGTAAAAACTTTTACCTATTTAGGGGTGGTTTATGACGAAAATGGCACCTGGGTACCCCAAATAACGGTAAAAGTTAATGCCATGAAAAGATCTGCAGCTGCTATCGCCGGCTTTGCAAAACGACTGGGCGGCAAACCTACAGAAGCAATGCTAGCAATTTATAGAGCCAAATCTATTGCAGTAGCAAGGTATGGGGCGTCCAATTGGGGCTACACCAACAACGCAGTAGCGATCCAGGTAGAAGAAAACAGATTTCTACGTATGCTTTTAGGTTTGCCACAATCCACAGCTTCCTTCTCCGTCCATACGGAATTAGGCCAGGGGTACATAAGTGACATTATTAAACAGGCCCCAATTCTGATGTGGCTAAGAACTTGGTTGAACCCTAACCTAACCCTGAATCATACAATCTTAAGGGACTGCTTACGTATGGACAATATGAAAAATATCCAGTGGCTTGCATATATTAAAAATACCCTAAGCTCCCTGGGCCGCCCTGATTTATTTTGCAAACCGGAATGTATCGTTAGAGCTGACCTGGAATGGTTTAAAACGACTTTTATTAAACATAGAGAATTAGAGCGGGAGAGCGGTGAGCTTGTGAAACCCACAGTGAGGGAGCACTATATTTCCAAGACAACCATAGCCATTGAACCATATTTAACGGTTGTGTCAATCCCGCTACACCGCTGGTTACTAACTAAATTCAGACTTAACCAGATTCATTCTCTGTTAAATGATTCCAAGGTGTGGGCTAAGCCTGAGGATTTACCCGTCTGTAATTGCGATAGCTATTCCTTGCAGGATACTTTACATTTCATGTTTTTCTGTAGTTTTTATGCCTTGCCTAGGAAAAAATATATGATTCCGCTGCTCAAAAACAAGGGATTTGTCCGAGCCAAACCAGCTCTCCTTTACCTAAAACGGCTAGACTCCCCATTAATAATGTTTAGTGTTGCAAATTTTTTGGTGGCTGCTTTTCGCCTTAAAAAACGTACCAGGAACAGACAACATAACATCATTGGCGATAACTCATGAAATTATTGAAAAACTGTCTTTACTTTTTAAAAATTTGTAAATATTTTAATTGTTCAATTTTAATAGTGACATCAATTCTATGTAATTGTATTCCCCTGATTATGTATTTGTGTCAGTGTGCTTTTTATGATTTGTTATTAATCGAAATAAAGTTGTTTTGAACTTGAACTTTCAGATTCCCTAACTTTGTTGTCTTCTTTCAGATTCCTTAACTTTGTTGTCTTCTTTCAGATTCCTTAACTTTGTTGTCTTCTTTCATATTCCCTAACTTTGTTGTCTTCTTTCAGATTCTTTAACTTTGTTGTCTTCTTTCAGATTCCTTAACTTTGTTGTCTTCTTTCAGATTCCCTAACTTTGTTGTCTTCTTTCAGATTCTTTAACTTTGTTGTCTTCTTTCAGATTTCTTAACTTTGTTGTCTTCTTTCAGATTCCCTAACTTTGTTGTCTTCTTTCAGATTCTTTAACTTTGTTGTCTTCTTTCAGATTCTTTAACTCTGTTGTCTTCTTTCAGATTCCCTAACTTTGTTGTCTTCTTTCAGATTCCTTAACTTTGTTGTCTTCTTTCAGATTCTCTAACTTTGTTGTCTTCTTTCAGATTCCTTTACTTTGTTGTCTTCTTTCAGATTCCCTAACTTTGTTGTCTTCTTTCAGATTCCCTAACTTTGTGTCTTCTTTCAGATTCCCTAACGTTGTTGTCTTCTTTCAGATTTCCTAACTTTGTTGTCTTCTTTCAGATTCCTTAACTTTGTTGTCTTCTTTCAGATTCCTTAACTTTGTTGTCTTCTTTCAGATTCCCTAACTTTTATTTTTTTATTTTTTATTGAATAGAGCAATAGGTAACCAAAAGTACAAAACATGTTACACTTCAGATCTCAATATCAATACATTTCCAATAAATTTCTTAAATAACAGACAAGAGATAAAAAGATAAAAGGGAGGTTCATCGAGATAGAAGAAACAGCCAACGACATCATTAAAATTTCTAGGACATTATGTACAAAATATGCAATTTATAAAGTGCATCTGCAAGAACATGCAAAACTGCAATAAAGTGCTACTGCAAAAGTGCAAAGAGTACAAGGAAGTACAATCTTAAAAAGTGCATAGTGCAAGCTAATGTAGAAAGAAAGTGCTAATAAAGTGCAGATGTCCTAGAGAAAAATAAACAAGGCTATCACATTCATAAATGAAAAGACTGTTACTAAAAATCATCTAAACTCGGTTTTCTTCATGAATCATCCTCCCTTCATTTCTTCTAGATTCCCAAAATATTTCCAGTTCCTCTCAAATCTCCCAATGGCTCCCACTCTGCCAGCATAAGCCTTTTCAAAAAAACATGTTCTCCTCATTTTATTAAACCATTTTATATGTGATGGAATCTCGCTGGACTACAAATTTTGAAGTATTAAGGAACGAGAAACTGCACACGATATAAATATAAATACTTCTTCTGCTTTACTAAGCCCGCTCCTATCTTTGCATAAACACCGAACAGGGCTACTTCTGCTGCTGGTAGAAAAGATTTCCCAATAGCCTGTTCGATATCTGCAAATATTCCCTTCCAGAAAGTTTCTAACTGCGGG
The DNA here is from genome assembly GCF_964261635.1 of Lissotriton helveticus. NCBI lineage: Eukaryota > Metazoa > Chordata > Amphibia > Caudata > Salamandridae > Lissotriton > Lissotriton helveticus. The sequence continues at coordinate 424,357,632 of NC_136058.1, forward strand.
CAAGTGAAGAAAATATGATGCCATCCTCCCTGGCTACTAGCCATACATCTGAAGCATTTATTCTCAACTTCAGGATACATCTTTTCCAAGGCCTCCTGTGAATAATATGCTAACCAGCGAGATAGAAAGGACATCCTTTTATAGTTGGCAGCACGTAAAGATTTATTTCCCAGCTGACATAGGATCTCCCAATCCTTTGTGGAAAAATTGCATTGTGTAGAGAGACTTATTTTCTCAAGATGTCTATCTACTAGTACATTTTGACCTGAGCAATGAAGCATCTTGTACCAATAACCGATACCTTTATTCTTTCCTCCAAACAGGGCTGTTAGTATAGCATTGGGAGCATTAAGCAGGCCACTTATCTCAATTCTGATAAAGTAGAAAATCTGCATATATTAAAAAAAGGTCGGACGCAAGGGACCATTAGTTCTAACAACTACCTCCTGCCAACTAATTACCCTGTTTAGGACTATCAGATGTCTCAACTCACGGAGCCCGCAACGTTCCCAGTTTTTGATATGATTCAAACTTAGTGGGAGGCCTATTTGAGTACATTCAATTAAACTTCAATAATGAGAGCCATTGGTGCCATGTTTTTTAACAGGCATTTACAATGCAATGGTTTCGCCTTTGGAAAAGTTAGAGCTATTGGCATTGTAAATGACAAAATTTGTTAAGAAAACAGATAAATAAATGGCATTGTCATTTACATTGCCATTAGCTTCATCTCTCGCAAATGTGAGACCTATTGTACCCTACGGACGAGCTCAGCAGACAGCAATTACTACCATACACACACACCCAGAGCCACACACACACACACAGAGCCACACACACACACCCAGAGCCAGCCACACACACCCAGAGCCAGCCACTCACACACACCCAGAGCCACACACACACACACCCAGAGCCACACACACACACACACCCAGAGCCACACACCCAGAGCCACACACACACACACAGAACCACACACACACACTCAGAGCCACACCCACACACACACCCAGAGCCACACACACACACACACATTTAAATCTGCGAGCTGCATGATACACTTTGTGCTTTGCAGTGGGAACATTAACCCTATTTTATCACGAGTCAGATCTGTGAGTAGACAAATCACTGATTTCTCCATCAAGTTCATTAATCACCAGAGTTATCACTCCTTTGTTATTATCCCCTGATGAGTGTACACAAAGATCCTGCAGGCTGCTCCTATCTCGCATCAGCCTGTCATGCAACGTGTGCCCCCTCGGAACCAGTCGCACCACCCTAAAGCTGACACTAATGGGCCTCACTGAGGCAGAGCACCCTCTCCATCCTCCCGTGTCTCCCGACCGGATGTTAACAGTGGCCACTTTAACAAGCTCCGCCCAGACTAACACTGTGGCTGGAGACGGGCATGGGTTGCGGGCAGAGGTATGCCCAGCACCTGCCCCATCTCTGCGGTGCCACAGGACGAGCAGATACTTCTCCCCTAGCGTCTTTTCTGCCCTTCCAGGCCCTTGCTCACCCCTCCAAAACTGCCCCTGACCAACAAATCAAAGCAGCTGGTAAATGTCAGCAGAAATGACCGGTTATGATAATGTGGCTCAGAAATGGCGGCCGACTCATTTCGAAGCCCTATATCTGCAGATATAACATGTGGCAAAGCAGACGAGCGGGAGAATACTTTCATGGCTGTTAATGTGTTGGGTAAGGCTGTTGTTCTCTTTCAATTGCTGCTCACTGGTCCTATTTTCGTTATCTCTATGATAGTTTTAAAGGGGGGGAAGTCCAAAGTCTCTTTTTGGATAAAGCCTCCAAAAAGATTAATAATAGTTCTTCCTATTTAGCTATAAATCATGTTTGGTACAGATCCATGAGGAGAGCGAAACTGTCACACCGCTGAGTAGTGTGGCATTTAGTTTAATACACAGAAAGTGAGCAATGAGGTAGGGCAATGGGCAGGAATTAATCCTGTTAAGAGAGCTTCTTGTCCGAATTTATCCAGCTTCTTAAGAGCAGGAAACAAACAGAGCACTCTCTTACTTGTGAGTTCAGGCTTTGATATTAATGTGGAGAGTTGATGAATGGGCCTACATTTTTTGCAGGTCCATTTCTTGTAACTGGGCTTGTGCTTCGGTAATTAGGATGCAACCCATAATGGGCAGGTAGGAGGGGGCGCCATAAGTTCATGGTAAGATCGGGAGAGGTCCGGCATCTTGATATCACCATGCAGCCTGATAAAGGGGGTGGGGGTAGGAGTGCCAAGGACCCAGAGGTTTTCAGGGCTGGCCTCGTAGGTCACCACCACCACTCCCCTGCAAGGCTCCGATGGACAACCCCTGAAGCGATCAGGCAAATGTATTACAAAGCGACCGGAGGGCAGGAGAGCAGCAGGGGACTCTGCTCAGTGTGCGTGTTTGCATATGAAGCATAGCTCCCAGTGTAGGCGAATGCTGGCTGAGTGCGCTGCCTGGGCATAAACATGTGACGCTCGTTGACTGTCGACCTCGGGTCCTGGAGAAACTCCACGCATTTCTCATCCTGGATGGGACAAGGGGCTTATGGCAGCATCGTTCGCACCACTCACAGCCGTCGATGGAAGTCGTTCAGACCGGTCAGCAGGACAAAGGAGCCCAGTTAACGTTCGTGCCCCTGAGCTGACATCCCGTTCATCCGGGGGGGGGGAGGGTACGTGTCCTCTAGCTGGAAGCTCTCAGTAATATTAAATCAGTGCCCAGTTGACTACATGAGGGCCACAAGATCCCAACAGCTGCAGACTTCCAGCCAAATTCAAACTGGTAAACAAGATGGTAGATCCTGGTCCATCTCACAGTGCCCCTAGGAATCGGCGTGACGGAGACTTTGCTTCCCTCAACCCGTCCGGTGCACAGGATGGGAAGTCTGGGCCGTTTTGTCAAGGACTTAAGCTCCGAATCCAAGTTGCAGGCGTATGCATCCAGCGCTCAGTCATCTGATAGATATAACATGTTATATCTGCAGATATAACATGTGGCAAAGCAGACGAGGGGGAGAATACTTTCATGGTCGCCTTATCCCTCTCACCAAACAGGGCCCTTAAGAATGTGGAACGGAATAATAAAAAAGCAATGGAGGGGGGGTGGGAACGGAGACACGGACAGCGGGAGGGGGGGTGGGGGAAGGCAGGACAGCAAGCACGAACAAGGGGGGGGGGGACAGCAGCAAGCACTCACCAGAGGACGACTTCTTCCGGCGGCGGTTGGGGCAAATGGCAAAATAAAAGGCTGCAAAAAAAAAAAAAGTAAACGCCCACCGCCGCAATGACGGTCACATAGGGGCGGAGAGCGAAAAAATCACCGGAAAGCCCACGAATCTGCAGCAACAATGACGGACAGATCTCTCTTCCAATGGCTAGCCTCCATTTATGGAGCTAGCCAATGGAAGAGAGAGGCGGGACAAAGCCCCATACTGTTCTAACATAAGATTTCGCCTGCACGAACACTGCTGCGCAGTGGACGCCAGGCGAAACCTAAAAAGGAGCGACAGTCTTAAGGCACATTCTCTTAGCGTCTTATATTTTGACCTCTTTGGGAGCTTTGCAATTTTTTAAAAAACTGGAATTTGGGAACCTGCCTCTTGTAATATCCTAGTAAGAAAAAAATTATCTCTCGTCTGATTACACCTCAATAATCCTGCCAATATATCAAAGAATGCAGCTTCGTAATAGGTCCTTAAATGGGGTAGGGCTAAACCTCCTTGTTCAACTGAAAGTTGTAATACTGGAAGTTTAACTCTCAAAGCTTTATTGCCCCATATAAAACTTGTCAGCAATGTTTCGAGTTCTTTAAAAAAAACTAAATTAATTTTAGTGAGAACGTTACTGAACAGAAATATGAGCAAAGGCAGCACCGACATTTTAATCAATGATACCCTGCCTATAACTGATAAAGGGAGAAGGAACCATTGATCTAAAAGATTCCGAATTTTGTTCTTCATTCTAATGTAATTCATAGAAAAAAGCATATCATATTCGGTGGTCACGAATATGCCCAGGTATCTAATTGGGTCCCTCCTTGCAGCTTGGGCCTGCAGATCAACAGGGAGAAAAAGAAGATCAGTGTTTAAAGCAAGGACCTCGTTTTTTTGGGATTTACTTTATATCCCCCTATCTTTTCATAGTTCTTGAACTCTCTCATTAAGTTTTCAATATTTTCTTTTTTAGGTATTAAATATAATATAATATCATTGGCAAACAATTTTAATTTAGACATACCGATGATATGGGGCTGAATAGCCTCGTTGTCCCTGATCTTTACTACTAGAGGCTCGATAAAAAACAGTAAAGAGCAGCCGGGACAACGGGCAGCCCTGCCTAGTACCCCTATTTACCTTGATCTTACCGGCCCGTTTTTGCATTGATTATTACTTGAGCCGATGCTCCCTCATAGATGTTATGAAGCATCTTAATAATTGAGGCTGGAAAAACGAATTGACCGAGAGAGTAGAGGAGTGCTGCCCAATTCACTAAGTCAAACGCTTTTTCTGCGTCCATCATTAATATACAGGCTGGAGTCAAGTTTATATTAAAATAGTCCAATGCCTGGATTAAGAACTCAGTGTTTGCTGCCATATAACGTCCTGCCATAAACCCAGACTGATCTTGGTGGATAACCTCCTGGGCTGCGAGGACAAATCTTTCAGCCCATATTTTCATGAGGGTTTTATAATCCGAATTTAATAGGCTAATTGGCCTATATGAATTAACATCATTTTGATTTTTGTCTTTTTTAATAAAACATATAATTGTGGATTCCTTAAACTCAGCAGGGACGTGCCCACCTAACCTAACATAATTATATAACTTTTTCAAGGGAGTTGCTAATTCTTTAAAAAAAACCTTATAAAACTCAATTGGGAATCCGTCCTGGCCGGAAGCCTTTCCCCCTGAGGTTGCCTTTATACAATCTTGTATTTCAGGGGTATTTATTTCAAGACTGATTTGGTTGACCCGGTTTTCGGAGATTTTGGGGATTTCTATATTTGCGAAGTAGTACTGGATCATTGCTTCCCTAACTTTGTTGTCTTCTTTCAGATTCCTTAACTTTGTTGTCTTCTTTCAGATTCCTTAACTTTGTTGTCTTCTTTCAGATTCCTTATCTTTGTTGTCTTCTTTCAGATTCCCTAACTTGTCTTTTTCTTTCAGATTCCCTAACTTTCTTTCTTCCTTTTGCCACAGATCCTCTCTTGTGTTTTAAGAAACTCCTGCCTCCCTCCACGCCCAGCACCCCGGGTAACTTATTCATTGGGGTCCGCAGCGCGGCTGCGCCTTGCTGAGGCACCATAGGCAAACCTGTCTGCGCCCTTCCATGCCTGGACGACACACAGTGCTCAGACCCCTGATCCCCATTTACCCCACCACTGATACTCATTGAAATTAACTCCAAACCTTCAACCCAGGGACCGCAACATCCATTACTACCGCGCATCCCCACACCACACGACTGGACCATTCTCCTTCCGCCACTCCCCTCTGCGGAACCGAAATGCCCCCCTCTCCGACGTGGCACAACTCCGCTGTCTACTCATCAACATCCATTCTCTCCACAAACACGCCAGCAAAATCCGGGACACCATAACTTCTCTCATGCCAGATCTAGTCTTTCTCACGAAGACATGGCTAAAACCCGGCATCAGCACCCGTCACTGCTCCTTCTGTTCCCAGTGGATACAAAATCATACACCAAGACCAGACCAACAAACATTGTGGTGGAAGAGCCATCATTCACAAAGATTAATCAACTGCACATCCACCACGGACGCCATCACTCCCATCAGGGAAAACCTACATTTTCAGATGAACGCTAAAAGCAAAACCACACTAAGAGGTACCCTTGCCTACCACCCTCCCTTGGAACCAGCTTGTCTTATGCAAGGACATCGCATATTTCATCTCCCCACTAACTATCCAATCTTAAGAATTCCTTCTCCGAGGGGACCTAAACCTCCACCTGGAGGACCCCTCTGACCCCAATATTACCAACCTCTACAAGATCTGGAAAACCTTGGATTCTCCCAGCTAGTAACCAACCTCACACACACCACCGGACACACACTGGACTCTCCACTAGCAACAACATCACCTGCAGCCACACCAGCAAAATCACCTTTCCTGACCACTATAGTGGACTTCCTCATCTCCATCTGACTAACCACGCCAGCACCCCCCCACAGAAGCTGGAGCAAGGTATTTGAGGACCTCTAGACACACACCTTCGACACATCACTACCTCCCCCTCTCACAAACCTGACAAAGCCATCAACAGCTTCAATACCTGGATCACCCACTGTGCCGAAGACATCACCCCACTAAAACCCTCCGGATCCCGCAAATCCCCCCACTAAGCCAATTGGTTCACAGATGAATTAGTCAACACCAAACAAAACTGCAAGACACTGGAAAGGACCTGGCATGTCAAGTCAAGTCAAGTCAAGTAATTTGTATAGCGCGCTACATACCCGGAGGGTCTCAAGGCGCTTGAGGAGGGAGGGGAATTACTTGTCGAATATCCAAGTTTTAAGTTGCTTTCTGAATGCTAGGTGGTTTTGAGTGAGGCGGAGGTGAATGGGGAGAGAATTCCAGGTTTTAGCCGCCAGGTAGGAGAAGGATCTTCCTCCCATGGTGGTTTTGTTGATGCGTGGAAGAGCAGCAAGGGCTTGGTTGGAAGAGCGTAGCTGGCGTGGGGGGGTGTAGAAGGAGACTCGCGTGTTGAGGCATTCGGGTCCAAGTTCGTAAAGTGCTTTGTGTGCGTGGGTGAGGAGGCGGAATGTTATCCTCTTATTGACAGGGAGCCAATGGAGGTCTTTCAGGTGATTAGAAATGTGATCTTTACGTGGGATGTCTAGTATGAGTCTGGCTGATGCGTTCTGGATGCGTTGGAGTTTTTTCTGCAGTTTTGCGGTGGTGCCAGCGTAAAGGGTGTTTCCGTAGTCCAGGCGGCTTGTGACCAGTGCGTGGGTGACCGTTTTTCTAGTTTCGGTGGGGATCCAGCGAAATGTTTTTTGAGCATGCGAAGAATGTTGAAGCAAGAAGATGAAACGGCGTTGACTTGCCTGGTCATCGAGAGTGAGGAGTCCAGGATGACGCCCAGGTTCCGTGCGTGGTCCGTCGGGATGGGTGCTTTTCCAAGGGCCGCTGGCCACCAAGAGTCGTCCCATGCGGAGGGGGAGGTACCTAAGATAAGGACTTCTGTTTTGTCAGAATTCAGTTTCAGACGGCTGAGCTTCATCCACTCTGCTACTTCTTTCATTCCTTGATGTAGGTTGGTTTTGGCGGTGTTAGGGTCATTGGTGAGTGAGAGGATCAGTTGAGTGTCATCGGCGTAGGAGATGATGTTGAGGTTGTGTTGGCGAGCGATGGCCGCGAGGGGGCTCATGTATACGTTGAAGAGGGTGGGGCTGAGTGAAGAGCCTTGTGGCACGCCACAGATGACTTCAGAGGCTTCTGATTTGAACGGTGGAAGGCGGACTCTCTGAGTTCTTCCGGCAAGGAACGAGGTGATCCATTCCAGAGCTTTTCCTTGTATTCCGATGCTTCTGAGGCGTTGTAGCAGGGTGCTGTGACAGACTGTGTCGAAGGCTGCGGAGAGGTCGAGGAGGATGAGGGCGACTGTGTCTCCATTGTCCAGTAGTTTTCGAATATCGTCTGTTGCTGCGATGAGTGCGGTCTCAGTGCTGTGCTTGGCTCGGACGCCGGACTGTGAGGAGTCGAGGGAATTGTTGGTTTCGAGGAAGGCGGCGAGCTGGTTGTTGATTGCTTTCTCGATGACTTTGGCCGGGAAAGGAAGGAGCGAGATGGGGCGGTAGTTTTTGAGTTCGGTGGGGTCAGCTGTGGTTTTTTTTAGAAGGGCGCTGAGTTCGGCGTGTTTCCAACTTTCCGGGACAGTGGCGGAGTTGAGGGAGCAGTTGATGACGTCTCGGAGGTGTGGTGCTATGATGGAGTCCGCTTTGTTGAAGATGTGGTGAGGGCATGGGTCTGTGGGGGATCCTGAGTGGATGGAGTTCATCAGGCGGACGGTGTCTTCAGTGGAGATAGGGTTCCAGTCATTAAGGATGTTCAAGGGGGGTGAAGGTGCGGCGGAAGGTTGGGTGGGTTGGTCTTCGGTTGGTTGTCGAAACTGTTGTGGATGTCTGCGATTTTGTCGTGGAAGAACGAAGCTAGGGAGTCGCAAAGGGTTTGAGAGGGAGGGATGTCGTTGGAGTTGGCAGTGGGGTTGGTAAATTCTTTGACGATGTTGAATAGTTCCTTGCTGTTGTGGGCGTTGTTGTCTAGTCGGTCTTTGAATGCAGCTTTCTTGGCAGTTCGGATCAGTTGGTGGTGTAGGCGGGTGGCGTTTTTGAAGGCGTCCTTGGTGCAGGTGTTTGGGTCTTTTTTCCAGGCCTTCTCAAGGGAGCGACAGAGTTTCTTGGAATTCTTAAGCTCATCGTTGAACCAGGGGGCCTTTTTGCTGCCTAGTTTGGTTTGACGTTTTTTCAGAGGAGCTAGGTTGTCTGCGCTGTTGGTTAGCCATTGAGTGAGGTTAATGGCTGCTTGGTTGGCGTTCGATGAGTGGGCCGGGGGGTTTTGAAGAAGCGATGAGGAGATCTGGTCGATGGTGATTTTATTCCAGTTTCTTTGTAGAGTAGGTTGAGGGTGATTGTGGGTTGTGGTCTTTTTGTAGATAAAGTGAACGCAGCTGTGGTCCGTCCAATGGAGAACTGAAGTGTGATTGAAGGAGATGTGTTTGCTGGAGGTGAAGATAGGGTCGAGTGTGTGTCCTGCGCTGTGGGTGGGGGTGTTAACTAGTTGTTTGAGTCCGAGGTTGGCGAGGTTGTCCAGAAGGGTGATGGTGTTGCTGTCGTTGCTCTTTTCCAGGTGAAAATTGAAGTCTCCCAGTAGAATGTAGTCCTCGGAGGGGAGGGCGTGTGGGGTGGTGAAGTCAGTGATGTCTTCTCTGAATTGTGCGCGGGGTCCTGGTGGCCTGTAGAGGAGTGTGCCTCTGAGTGTGGTCTTGGGGTCGGTGTGGATCTGGAAGTGAAGGTGTTCGGCGTTAGCGAGGCTGTCGTCGCAGCTGGTTGAGATGCGGATGGAATTCTTATGGACGATAGCGATGCCTCCTCCTGTTTGCTTGGTGCGGTCTTTGCGGATGATCTTGTAGCCTTCCGGGATGGCGATGGTGATGTCCGGAGCTGAAGAGGCGTTCATCCATGTTTCTGTTAAGAAGGCGACGTCCGGAGAAATGGTGTCTAGTAGATTCCATAGGTCGATGGCGTGTCTGTGGACCGAGCGGGTGTTGAGCAGGATGCATTTTAGGTGGTTAGTATCGGATATCTGTTTGGTGTTTGTGAATGAGGAGATGGTCTTGGTGCCGTCATACTTGCATGAGTTGCATGTGAAGGGACCATGGGTGTGTCCAGGAGCGGCTTGGGCGCAGTTGGGCAGTCGGCCGGGGTTCAGTGCTAGGAGGGCGGGGGTGCTGTATGTAATGCGGGAGGGGCGGGTAGTGCAGGGACCAGGGGGTCTGGTGCTGGGCGCGGTCCAGGCGCGGACGGGCGTAGACGGGCTTACCTTTGGCGCACCTTCGGCGCGGCCGTAGCGCGTGGACGCTGCGCGTTGGGTCATCAGCCTTAAATGGATAGTGGAGGGGGCGGAGCGTGGGAGGGGGTGCTGGGAGGCGGGAGCGTAGGGGGACGGACGGGCTGCAGGCACAACAAAATGGACAGGGAGATAAACAACAGGACCGGGAAATGCGAGCTGGCGCTGGAACACGGGCACAATAACAGTTTCAATTAAGTGAAAGCAATGCACAGCTTTCCTCAATGCGATATGCAAATCAGGCTAAACAATGCGTATAAATCACAGTTCACGTAGAAATCACACTTCAAGCAGAGTAATGCTGAGCGCTACGCAGACAGAGCGGGTGCAGATCCAATTAGTGAAATATCAATTATGCCAGAGGTGGGGGAGCAGCGCTACGATACCACAAGCAGCGCTATGGATCCAGGAGGGAGGGTGGAGCGGCCGCCTGACACGGAGTCAGGCAAGTCACGGAGGTTCCTCAGCTGAGACGTTCCTGGTATCTCGTGGGTGGGAGGGGGAGCTGGGAGGCGGGAGCGTAGGGGGAGGGACGGGCTGCAGGCACAACAACAAGATTGCAACAATATATGAGCACTTTGACCCCAACCTCCCCTTGATACCCTCAGCACCCTGTACAACAACAAAGACAGCACCCCAGTCACCACCTCAATCTGGGAACCCCTCATCATGTCGACCACCGCCAACCTCATGAGCTCTGTCCACTCCATAACTCCAAGATGCCCCTGCCCTCACCACATGTTTAAAAAGGAACTTGACCCATCAGCAAGAAGCTCCCCCATCCTGAACATCTCCATCACCCAGGCCTACTTTCCCACTGCATCTAAGCTTGCAGAAGTCAAACCTCCTCAAAATAAACAACCATTTGCAATGCAATAGGTCTCCCAGTAATTAAGTTTGAGCATTTGGCATTGCTAAATATTGCAACACTAATTGCAACAAAAGTCACCAGGTGATGTCACCAGGGCTTTAATTGGAAGCTTTTTCAATATTATATACAAGCCATAGTTGCAGTTTTTTTTATCTTAAGCATCCAATAACTATTGACAAAGCCAATAGTCCTGACTTGTTGGAGGTATGATGTTACTTGTTGTATCATATATGTGGATGCAATGACAGAAACAGCAAAATACAAGGTGGGCGGCACACTATGCTAATCACAGATTTTTAGCTCATATGTTTTAATCCACGCCTTAATTACATTGGCCACGCCCCTTTGAGAGACCCCCCCCCTAGTTTTTTCTTCCCACTTAAAGCCCTGACTGGAACAATGCATGCGGCACGCCACAGATGACTTCAGAGGCTTCTGATTTGAACGGTGGAAGGCGGACTCTCTGAGTTCTTCCGGCAAGGAACGAGGTGATCCATTCCAGAGCTTTTCCTTGTATTCTGATGCTTCTGAGGCGTTGTAGCAGGGTGCTGTGACAGACTGTGTCGAAGGCTGCGGAGAGGTCGAGGAGGATGAGGGCGACTGTGTCTCCATTGTCCAGTAGTTTTCGAATATCGTCTGTTGCTGCGATGAGTGCGGTCTCAGTGCTGTGCTTGGCTCGGACGCCGGACTGTGAGGAGTCGAGGGAATTGTTGGTTTCGAGGAAGGCGGCGAGCTGGTTGTTGATTGCTTTCTCGATGACTTTGGCCGGGAAAGGAAGGAGCGAGATGGGGCGGTAGTTTTTGAGTTCGGTGGGGTCAGCTGTGGGTTTTTTTAGAAGGGCGCTGAGTTCGGCGTGTTTCCAACTTTCCGGGACAGTGGCGGAGTTGAGGGAGCAGTTGATGACGTCTCGGAGGTGTGGTGCTATGATGGAGTCCGCTTTGTTGAAGATGTGGTGAGAGCATGGGTCTGTGGGGGATCCTGAGTGGATGGAGTTCATCAGGCGGACGGTGTCTTCAGTGGAGATAGGGTTCCAGTCATTAAGGATGTTCAAGGGGGGTGAAGGTGCGGCGGAAGGTTGGGTGGGTTGGTCTTCGGTTGGTTGTCGAAACTGTTGTGGATGTCTGCGATTTTGTCGTGGAAGAACGAAGCTAGGGAGTCGCAAAGGGTTTGAGAGGGAGGGATGTCGTTGGAGTTGGCAGTGGGGTTGGTAAATTCTTTGACGATGTTGAATAGTTCCTTGCTGTTGTGGGCGTTGTTGTCTAGTCGGTCTTTGAATGCAGCTTTCTTGGCAGTTCGGATCAGTTGGTGGTGTAGGCGGGTGGCGTTTTTGAAGGCGTCCTTGGTGCAGGTGTTTGGGTCTTTTTTCCAGGCCTTCTCAAGGGAGCGACAGAGTTTCTTGGAATTCTTAAGCTCATCGTTGAACCAGGGGGCCTTTTTGCTGCCTAGTTTGGTTTGACGTTTTTTCAGAGGAGCTAGGTTGTCTGCGCTGTTGGTTAGCCATTGAGTGAGGTTAATGGCTGCTTGGTTGGCGTTCGATGAGTGGGCCGGGGGGTTTTGAAGAAGCGATGAGGAGATCTGGTCGATGGTGATTTTATTCCAGTTTCTTTGTAGAGTAGGTTGAGGGTGATTGTGGGTTGTGGTCTTTTTGTAGATAAAGTGAACGCAGCTGTGGTCCGTCCAATGGAGAACTGAAGTGTGATTGAAGGAGATGTGTTTGCTGGAGGTGAAGATAGGGTCGAGTGTGTGTCCTGCGCTGTGGGTGGGGGTGTTAACTAGTTGTTTGAGTCCGAGGTTGGCGAGGTTGTCCAGAAGGGTGATGGTGTTGCTGTCGTTGCTCTTTTCCAGGTGAAAATTGAAGTCTCCCAGTAGAATGTAGTCCTCGGAGGGGAGGGCGTGTGGGGTGGTGAAGTCAGTGATGTCTTCTCTGAATTGTGCGCGGGGTCCTGGTGGCCTGTAGAGGAGTGTGCCTCTGAGTGTGGTCTTGGGGTCGGTGTGGATCTGGAAGTGAAGGTGTTCGGCGTTAGCGAGGCTGTCGTCGCAGCTGGTTGAGATGCGGATGGAATTCTTATGGACGATAGCGATGCCTCCTCCTGTTTGCTTGGTGCGGTCTTTGCGGATGATCTTGTAGCCTTCCGGGATGGCGATGGTGATGTCCGGAGCTGAAGAGGCGTTCATCCATGTTTCTGTTAAGAAGGCGACGTCCGGAGAAATGGTGTCTAGTAGATTCCATAGGTCGATGGCGTGTCTGTGGACCGAGCGGGTGTTGAGCAGGATGCATTTTAGGTGGTTAGTATCGGATCTCTGTTTGGTGTTTGTGAATGAGGAGATGGTCTTGGTGCCGTCATACTTGCATGAGTTGCATGTGAAGGGACCATGGGTGTGTCCAGGAGCGGCTTGGGCGCAGTTGGGCAGTCGGCCGGGGTTCAGTGCTAGGAGGGCGGGGGTGCTGTATGTAATGCGGGAGGGGCGGGTAGTGCAGGGACCAGGGGGTCTGGTGCTGGGCGCGGTCCAGGCGCGGACGGGCGTAGACGGGCTTACCTTTGGCGCACCTTCGGCGCGGCCGTAGCGCGTGGACGCTGCGCGTTGGGTCATCAGCCTTAAATGGATAGTGGAGGGGGCGGAGCGTGGGAGGGGGTGCTGGGAGGCGGGAGCGTAGGGGGACGGACGGGCTGCAGGCACAACAAAATGGACGGGGAGATAAACAACAGGACCGGGAAATGCGAGCTGGCGCTGGAACACGGGCACAATAACAGTTTCAATTAAGTGAAAGCAATGCACAGCTTTCCTCAATGCGATATGTAAATCAGGCTAAACAATGCGTATAAATCACAGTTCACGTAGAAATCACACTTCAAGCAGAGTAATGCTGAGCGCTACGCAGACAGAGCGGGTGCAGATCCAATTAGTGAAATATCAATTATGCCAGAGGTGGGGGAGCAGCGCTACGATACCACAAGCAGCGCTATGGATCCAGGAGGGAGGGTGGAGCGGCCGCCTCACACGGAGTCAGGCAAGTCACGGAGGTTCCTCAGCTGAGACGTTCCTGGTATCTCGTGGGTGGGAGGGGGAGCTGGGAGGCGGGAGCGTAGGGGGAGGGACGGGCTGCAGGCACAACAACAAGATTGCAACAATATATGAGCACTTTGACCCCAACCTCCCCTTGATACCCTCAGCACCCTGTACAACAACAAAGACAGCACCCCAGTCACCACCTCAATCTGGGAACCCCTCATCATGTCGACCACCGCCAACCTCATGAGCTCTGTCCACTCCATAACTCCAAGATGCCCCTGCCCTCACCACATGTTTAAAAAGGAACTTGACCCATCAGCAAGAAGCTCCCCCATCCTGAACATCTCCATCACCCAGGCCTACTTTCCCACTGCATCTAAGCTTGCAGAAGTCAAACCTCCTCAAAATAAACAACCATTTGCAATGCAATAGGTCTCCCAGTAATTAAGTTTGAGCATTTGGCATTGCTAAATATTGCAACACTAATTGCAACAAAAGTCACCAGGTGATGTCACCAGGGCTTTAATTGGAAGCTTTTTCAATATTATATACAAGCCATAGTTGCAGTTTTTTTTATCTTAAGCATCCAATAACTATTGACAAAGCCAATAGTCCTGACTTGTTGGAGGTATGATGTTACTTGTTGTATCATATATGTGGATGCAATGACAGAAACAGCAAAATACAAGGTGGGCGGCACACTATGCTAATCACAGATTTTTAGCTCATATGTTTTAAGCCACGCCTTAATTACATTGGCCACGCCCCTTTGAGAGACCCCCCCCCTAGTTTTTTCTTCCCACTTAAAGCCCTGACTGGAACAATGCATGCGGCTTCATGTAGCCTGCAGGGGAACGGCGTCCCGGGAGAACAGCATGCCACAGGAGCAGGACACTGGAAGTGAATGACATAACTGAAAGATAGCGCCTTCTCTTGGCCTCCCTGGGGTAGGGACGGGCACACAGTGAACTGAGGTAGGGACGGGCACACAGTGATCGAAAGGGGTATGTTATAAAGGAAGTTTCTGCATCCTTGTGATCCAAGGCCGACCTTGAAACCGGTGAATCTGGGCAAATCACTATCTCCCCAACTTCATAAAGAGTAGTTCATTAAAAAGTTGAGCACCAAGTTCCACAACGGAAAAGCTCATATTGTGTGCTTCTACCCCGCCACCCTCCATGAGACAGCCACCTGAGTTTCCCTGCCCCCATCAGGGCAGAAGAGAAGCACATTGGCATCATGGGGTGGTCATACTACCTATACCTGGGCTCTCCATGTCACTTCTCTCCCCCGCCCCCCCCTTCGTCCCCCCGCCGATCCTCTTAATTTCTTCTGCCTTCCACGCCAGCCTTCCCCGTTTCCTGTTGCTCTCCCCATGTCCACCCCTGTATTGAATTGCATTTGTACTACTTTGTTTCTTTTTCTTTACAGATCCAACTTGGATCAGTAAATAAAAAAAAAACATTTGAATCATTTGGTAGGCGCATTCAAGAGAGGGGCGAGCAAATGCGCTGGTAAGAAAGGAAAATCACCAAATGGCCATTCAGTGCAATGATTAATTGGGCTGGTAACAGGCTCGGAGCCCCAATCGACTGTGTGCGAAGTCGGTCAGGTAGGAGATTCCTGGGGAAGGAAAGACGGGAGGTCTGCCAGTTACTTGCAAGAATCGGGCAAAGAGAACGAGGGAAACAACATTAAGTGTAAGGTTAAAAACAATGAATACCGTGGTTAAGTCAATTTGAGGGAAGGAGTGAATCGGAAGACAGGAAAGCCATAGCTGCCAAGGTTTCAGATTGCCATGTGTGACATGTTCAGAATTTCAGTGTAAATATGAGTGACATTTCCAGAAATATGAGTGACACTTTCTCGTAAGGCTAGGGAAACACTTAAATACATGAAATAACACCCCTTTGAGCAAGGTAGCTTTAAGATCTTGCACTAACAAGACATTATTATTATTTATGAAACGCTCATCTTTCTAGAGCCGCATGAAGAAATTCAAAGGGGCTACTGGGGAAACTTGTTTTGTACGACTGGCTATGTTATGACTAACCTGTGTTTGTGTTTTGCGTCACTCTCCCCCACCACTGTGCCGAGATAAGAGAGTCCTGCCTGGTGGTTACTGTCACACACTGTGCACCGTGAATATTATAAACTTACTGGTGCCCCTAGGATCAGATCTGAGACTCAGACAGAGAAGCCCTGGGGCCCCGCCTGCATTGACTGTAATAATCACAATGATCCGACTGACTGCAGATTTAAACCAAGAGGCTTACTGGGAAGATGATGAGAGTGAGCAGCCCTGCAGATGAGATGCCATTGCGTGAAAATAATGTTTTTGTCAGATGCGACCTCATTCATGTAGTAGTACAATTATAAACTTACTTGAACTAGAAGAATTCAGAGACGTTTCCAGGTCCGTCCAGAGGCCGGGGGCCGCTCAGGGACCCCCCGCCGAGGCCACACAGCTCAGCTGCAGCACTGACTGCTCTGCAGCATGATGCACTCTCAGTATTTTCTCCAACCCCCAGACACTGGTTGCTGAGACACTCCTCGTCCACCCTCTTGCCCGTAGTTTAGTTTACGCCGTCGCCTGCGATTATCACCAATGCCTCTTCTTGCGCGGTGGGCGGCGACTGGACTGACTCTACCTGTGTGTCCTCCTGGCACTGTGGTCGCCGCGGCCCGACGCTTCTGCCTCAGTATGCTCATGACACTTTCTGTGATGTAATTTCCTGTGGTTGCCTTTATGCAAATTGGTTGCCCTCATTTGTTCCCTTTTTGTCCAGGGCCCCAAAAATCTTAAAACCGTCCCTGTCTGTCTTTTGTTGTTCTGATTTTCTTAACCCTCCCCTCCTCCGTATCCACTTTACCTGTCATTTAACAGCCCCATGGCCCGCCCATTCCTCATGTATTTATGAGCTTTTATGTACTTTACTAGAGATACGAGATGGTTTTCAGATAACTAGACTGTTCTGGTGGGACTCAGCTTAATGTCTGATCAGGTAGATTAAGCGCCACTCCTCCCCAGGGGCTGATATGTGTTGCAAGTGATGAGCGGGAGGCCCGAGTTGTGTCTCGGTGTGTTACTCAGCATGGCCCCGTGCATTGCTGTCTGGAACACCCTTGAGAGAACAGCGCCCCCGGCTCTGTATCTAAGATTCGGCCCCCGAGAGTCGGTGCTCGTCGCTGTGTGCTCTGGAAGGATGTCACTCACCATGGTGAAAGCGCATTAGTGCCGTGCACACCGCATCACTGGCGCGGGAACCTCTAAGCACCACTCGCAGCCTCTTAGGCCCATTGTTCCCGCAGCCGAAGTTAGCACTGCAGACGTGGGCTCTGTTTTCTGGCCTGCGGATGTGCTAATGTTAAAAGCCACATCCAGGCCCGGACAATTACTGGTGGTACGTGCCCAGCTCGGCATCTCCCCTTCCTCCACCACGCCGCTAGGATCAGCACCGGGTCACCACATTCGTGTCTGCTGCAAACCGGTGTCTCAGCCAGGAGGCATGGCAGACAAAGCGATCGCTTTCACTTTTGCGATCGCTTGAAAAACGTGTGCGCGTGCAATGACAACAAAAGTGCCAACCCCCCCCTAATCCGATTGGTGACGGATGGAAGTACCTGTGATTCTTGCGCTCTGTGTTAGAGCCTGATGGCTGCCTGTGAAGGATTCAGTGTCCCGTGCTCCTACAGCCGCCCTCAGTAGCAAGGTCTTCACAAGACGTGAGCGAAAACGATACCTTCCGTGGGGCGGGACTTCTGTCATCGGAAGCCCGCGCATGCGCCCACCGAGTGCCTGCCCAGAGAAACAGTGCTGGTGACGCGGGGCTCTCATGCCCGAGGGAGAGCCCAGCGGACGCTGCAGAACTCCAGAATGAAGGGTAAGTGGGAATTAGTTGAAGGGGGGAGCGGGGGTGCGCTTGTGTGTGTGTGCGCGTGCCTGTGTGTATGTGTGCTGGGGGGGTGGCGGGGGCCTCTGTATGTGTGTGTGCGTGCGTGTGTGTAGGTGCGCTTGTGTGTGTGTGTCTCTGTTTGTGCGCATGCGTGCAGGGGGAGGTGTGGCTGTGTGCCTCTGCTTCCCAGGAGAGGAGACAGGAGCTGGCCACAGCAAGCGCGTTCGCGTGCGCGTGGCCCGCTCCATTCCCCAGTGCGCGGCCAGCTCCTGTCCCCTCTCCTAGGAAGCAGAGTCGCTCACAATAGGTCTCTGGCGAGACCGCGCTTTCGCGCGGTTAACGCCGGAGACCTAAAAACCTCTGTGGGCCAAGCAGACCTAAAAATAATAACAGAGCCATCTCACTTCTAACCTTCCCAGCCAAAGTCCTAGAAAAAGGAATCAACATTCAACCAACTCTAAGCCAACAAACTCCTGGATCCCTTGAAATCCGAATTCAGCGTCAACCATAGCAAAGAAACTGCAATCATAGCAGCCAAGGACGACATCATTGCCCTCATGGACAAGGGCACAACTGCTGCCCTCATCCTCCTAGACCTCTCTGCAGCGTTCAACACCATATCAAACTACACCCTCCTCCGCGGCCTCCACCAGATAGGCATCCAAAGAAATGCCCTCAAATGGATCATCTCCTTTCTCACATGCAAACCCCAAAGCATCCACCTTACAAGCTACTCCTCAGTTCCAAAGTATACAATCAACAGAGTCCCCCAAGGCTTCTCACTTAGCCCCACCCTCTTCAACTACTGCATGGGTGCATGACGAGGTATTCATCTCTGGGAGCACTGCCTCATCCTGGGACCACACCTGCAGGCCCACTGAACTAGAACCCCCTTCCTAGTCCACGAACACGCATAAAATCTAGAAATTATTCTCAACAAGAATCTATCCATGAAAAAAAAGGTGAATGCCGTCTCTAAGCATGCTTACATATCTTCTGCATGCCAAAGAAAATCTTCCAATGGTTCCTCAGACACACCAGAAGCACCATCACCCAGGCATTAATCACCAGCCACCTGGACTATGGCAATGCCCCCTATGTTGAGATCAATGCCCAACTCCAAAACAGGCTCTAGACAATTCAGAACGTGGCCGCCGGCTCGTCCTCAACCTCCGGAGATGAGCCCACATGACCCCCACCTTACAGCACTGCACTGTCCCCCCCATCTGCAAACACTGACATTTCAAACTCCTCACCCACACTTACAAATGCCTCCACAATGAGGGCCCAGCCTACTTTAACCTGAGAAAGAACTTCTACCAGCCCACAAGACAGCTCGGCACCTCCTCCCTCCACCTCGCCCACTCTCCTCGAATGATCAGAAGCAGTAGCCGCGGTTGATCCTTCTTCCACTTTGGCTTCAAACTCTGAGATGACCTCCCCCTACCTCTTTGATCAGCACTGACACTATTGGAGTTCACAAAGAGAAGGAAAACCTGACTCTTTCCCAAATTGCTTGGAGCACCAGAATTTCCACCCCTCAGCACCTGGAGACCCTCACAGGCAATAAGTAGCGCACTATAAATCACGTTTGATTGATTGATTGACTGAAAAAGGTTGTTTCTAAGGGTGGACGGTGAACCCCACTCCACCGACAAAGCTTGTAAAGTTTTTTCCACTCTGCACTCTGCTTGGAGAGCAGGGTTCGGCAAAACTCCACCTCTGCTGTGTAACGGAGTTTACTAATGCCACACCACTGCTTATGTACAGAGATGTAAGGTTCTCCTGCATCTTTCTGAAATACGGAAGGGTTGGGCCAGTTTTATACTATTGGGGATGCTGTTCCACATCCTGAGAGCATAGATGGAAAAGACCTGTCATAGCTTTTGATGTGACATTGTCCACCTGAGGTAGTTGTGGAGGCCGCCATCTCTGCTGCTGTCAGACACTGTCAGCACAGCACGTACGCGCAAACCAAGAATGGAAACAAAACAAGGCAGGGCAGCAGTGCACAGGCTCAAAGCTGAGGATGTGAGGTGAGTGGACGACACTGCCCCTGTAAGGCATGATTCGGACTCTCAGAAATGAGAGCAGACACCAGTGAGGTGAAGCACTGAGGCTGAGAGGAGAGAGCCGGGATACCAAGGAGGCACTGCTCTACTTCTTCTGATCTTCAAGTTCTCACGTAGTTCCCGGAGGGCCTATAGTCCGGTCCTTCCCACAGGACAAACTCCAAAGAAGCTGAGACAGAGCGGCGCGTACTGGAGAAAGGACTGGGAAAAAGAAACCTGTTCTGGAACTGAAAGAATCCTGCCACACAATCTGTAAGTAACCCTCTTTTACTACCGCCACTCCTTAATTGATTCTGTGCCTCTAACCCATAAGCCACACGCAGGGAACAGGGACTCCCTCTCTTTCGTCCTGTAAGCAATGTTTCACCTGTTGTGTCTCAGCTGAATTGCAGTTCATGTCCTCCACTGCTCCACCAGTGGATCCCTGTAAGGATTATGGAGCGTGGAATGTTGGTGTCTGAAAACCACACTTGGAAATGGGCTGAGCGGCATGCTGGCTGCTCCTGGTGGGGCTGTATTACTGCTGTACTATTGATCTACAACAAATACTCTTAAAACATCTCAACCAGCATGGAGTGATTACTACACAACCTCGGTCTCTGAGGGTATATAGGACCCTGAGCTCCCCAATGAGCTGCAGACCCCCACTCTCATAATTTGGGGGATCCAATATATTTCAGGGACTTCTGACCCTTCTCTCACCAGAGAGGGGTCTCTGCTCTACCTGACCGCTACTTACTCCTCATGCTGCTGTTCCTCTCTCGACATGTGCTGTATCTTGCGGACCCTCTCACGGGGCTGCGTGACGCTCCTCTCATCAATACCAAAGTTACTGTCTTGCTCCCCGAGCTGGGCGCTACCACTCCGTGGTCTCTCACCCGAGCACTGCTGCTCTATCCTGCCCCTTTACCTGAGCTGGGCGCTACCACTCCATGGTCTCTCACCCGAGCACTGCTGCTCTATCCTGCCCCTTTACCTGAGCTGGGCGCTACCACTCCGTGGTCTCTCACCCGAGCACTGCTGCTCTATCCTGCCCCTTTACCTGAGCTGGGCGCTACCACTCCGTGGTCTCCCACCCGAGCACTGCTGCTCTATCCTGCCCCTTTACCTGAGCTGGGCGCTACCACTCCGTGGTCTCTCACCCGAGCACTGCTGCTCTATCCTGCCCCTTTACCTGAGCTGGGCGCTACCACTCCGTGGTCCCTCACCCGAGCGCTGCTGCTCTATCCTGCCCCTTTACCTGAGCTGGGCGCTACCACTCCGTGGTCTCTCACCCGAGCACTGCTGCTCTATCCTGCCCCTTTACCTGAGCTGGGCGCTACCTCTCCGTGGTCTCTCAACCGAGCACTGCTGCTCTATCTTGTCCCTTTACCTGAGCTGGGCGCTACCACTCCGTGGTCTCTCACCCGAGCACTGCTGCTCTATCCTGCCCCTTTACCTGAGCTGGGCGCTACCACTCCGTGGTCTCTCACCCGAGCACTGCTGCTCTATCCTGCCCCTCTACCTGAGCTGGGCGCTACCACCCCGTGGTCCCTCACCCGAGCACTGCTGCTCTATCCTGCCCCTTTACCTGAGCTGGGCGCTACCACTCTGTGGTCTCTCACCCGTGCACTGCTGCTCTATCCTGCCCCTTTACCTGAGCTGGGCGCTACCACCCCGTGGTCCCTCACCCGAGCACTGCTGCTCTATCCTGCCCCTTTACCTGAGCTGGGCACTACCACTCCGTGGTCTCTCACCCGAGCACTGCTGCTCTATCCTGCCCCTTTACCTAAGCTGGGCGCTACCACTCCGTGGTCTCTCACCCGAGCACTGCTGCTCTATCCTGCCCCTTTACCTGAGCTGGGCGCTACCACTCCGTGGTCTCTCACCCGAGCACTGCTGCTCTATCCTGCCCCTTTACCTGAGCTGGGCGCTACCACTCCGTGGTCTCTCACCCGAGCACTGCTGCTCTATCCTGCCCCTTTACCTGAGCTGGGCGCTACCACTCCGTGGTCTCTCACCCGAGCACTGCTGCTCTATCTTGCCCCTTTACCTGAGCTGGGCGCTACCACTCCGTGGTCTCTCACCCGAGCACTGCTGCTCTATCCTGCCCCTTTACCTGAGCTGGGCGCTACCACTCCGTGGTCTCTCACCCGAGCACTGCTGCTCTATCTTGCCCCTTTACCTGAGCTGGGCGCTACCACTCCGTGGTCTCTCACCCGAGCACTGCTGCTCTATCCTGCCCCTTTACCTGAGCTGGGCGCTACCACTCCGTGGTCTCTCACCCGAGCACTGCTGCTCTATCCTGCCCCTTTACCTGAGCTGGGCGCTACCACTCCGTGGTCTCTCACCCGAGCACTGCTGCTCTATCCTGCCCCTTTACCTGAGCTGGGCGCTACCACTCCGTGGTCTCTCACCCGAGCACTGCTGCTCTATCCTGCCCCTTTACCTGAGCTGGGCGCTACCACTCCGTGGTCTCTCACCCGAGCACTGCTGCTCTATCCTGCCCCTTTACCTGAGCTGGGCGCTACCACTCCGTGGTCCCTCACCCGAGCACTGCTGCTCTATCCTGCCCCTTTACCTGAGCTGGGCGCTACCACTCCGTGGTCTCTCACCCGAACACTGCTGCTCTATCCTGCCCCTTTACCTGAGCTGGACGCTACCACTCCGTGGTCTCTCACCTGAGCACTGCTGCTCTATCCTGCCCCTTTACCTGACCTGGGCGCTACCACTCCGTGGTCTCTCACCCGAGCACTGCTGCTCTATCCTGCCCCTTTACCTGAGCTGGGCGCTACCACTCCGTGGTCTCTCACCCGAGCACTGCTGCTCTATCCTGCCCCTTTACCTGAGCTGGGCGCTACCACTCCGTGGTCCCTCACCCGAGCACTGCTGCTCTATCCTGCCCCTTTACCTGAGCTGGGCGGTACCACTCCGTGGTCTCTCACCCGAGCACTGCTGCTCTATCCTGCCCCTTTACCTGAGCTGGGCGCTACCACTCCGTGGTCTCTCACCCGAGCACTGCTGCTCTATCCTGCCCCTTTACCTGAGCTGGGCGCTACCACTCCGTGGTCTCTCACCCAAGCACTGCTGCTCTATCCTGCCCCTTTACCTGAGCTGGGCGCTACCACTCCGTGGTCTCTCACCCAAGCACTGCTGCTCTATCCTGCCCCTTTACCTGAGCTGGGCGCTACCACTCCGTGGTCTCTCACCCGAGCACTGCTGCTCTATCCTGCCCCTTTACCTGAGCTGGGCGCTACCACTCCGTGGTCTCTCACCCGAGCACTGCTGCTCTATCCTGCCCCTTTACCTGAGCTGGGCGCTACCACTCAGTGGTCTTTCACCGGAGCACTGCTGCTCTATCCTGCCCCTTTACCTGAGCTGGGCGCTACCACTCCGTGGTCTCTCACCCGAGCACTGCTGCTCTATCCTGCCCCTTTACCTGAGCTGGGCGCTACCACTCCGTGGTCTCTCACCCGAGCACTGCTGCTCTATCCTGCCCCTTTACCTGAGCTGGGCGCTACCACTCCGTGGTCCCTCACCCGAGCACTGCTGCTCTATCCTGCCCCTTTACCTGAGCTGGGCGCTACCACTCCGTGGTCTCTCACCCGAGCACTGCTGCTCTAGCCTGCCCCTTTACCTGAGCTGGGCGCTACCACTCCGTGGTCTCTCACCCGAGCACTGCTGCTCTATCCTGCCCCTTTACCTGAGCTGCGCGCTACCTCTCCGTGGTCTCTCACACGAGCACTGCTGCTCTATCCTGCCCCTTTACCTGAGCTGGGGGCTACCACTCCGTGGTCCCTCACCCGAGCACTGCTGCTCTATCCTGCCCCTTTACCTGAGCTGGACGCTACCACTCTGTGGTCTCTCACCCGAGCACTGCTGCTCCATCCTGCCCCTTTACCTGAGCTGCGCGCTACCTCTCCGTGGTCTCTCACCCGAGCACTGCTGCTCTATCCTGCCCCTTTACCTGAGCTGGGGGCTACCACTCCGTGGTCCCTCACCCGAGCACTGCTGCTCTATCCTGCCCCTTTACCTGAGCTGGACGCTACCACTCCGTGGTCTCCCACCCGAGCACTGCTGCTCTATCCTGCCCCTTTACCTGAGCTGGGGGCTACCACTCCGTGGTCCCTCACCCGAGCACTGCTGCTCTATCCTGCCCCTTTACCTGAGCTGGGCGCTACCACTCAGTGGTCTGTCACCCGAGCACTGCTGCTCTATCCTGCCCCTTTACCTGAGCTGGAAGCTACCACTCCGTGGTCTCTCACCTGAGCACTGCTGCTCTATCCGGCCCCTTTACCTGAGCTGGGCGCTACCACTCCGTTGTCCCTCACCCGAGCACTGCTGCTCTATCCTGCCCCTTTACCTGAGCTGGGGGCTACCACTCCGTGGTCCCTCACCCGAGCACTGCTGCTCTATCCTGCCACTTTACCTGAGCTGGACGCTACCACTCCGTGGTCTCTCACCTGAGCACTGCTGCTCTATCCTGCCCCTTTACCTGAGCTGGGCGCTACCACTCCGTGGTCTCTCACCCGAGCACTGCTGCTCTATCCTGCCCCTTTACCTGAGCTGGGCGCTACCACTCCGTGGTCTCTCACCCGAGCACTGCTGCTCTATCCTGCCCCTTTACCTGAGCTGGGCGCTACCACTCTGTGGTCCCTCACCCGAGCACTGCTGCTCTATCCTGCCCCTTTACCTGAGCTGGGCGCTACCACTCCGTGGTCTCTCACCCGAGCACTGCTGCTCTATCCTGCCCCTTTACCTGAGCTGGGCGCTACCACTCCGTGGTCTCTCACCCGAGCACTGCTGCTCTATCCTGCCCCTTTACCTGAGCTGGGCGCTACCACTCCGTGGTCTCTCACCCGAGCACTGCTGCTCTATCCTGCCCCTTTACCTGAGCTGGGCGCTACCACTCCGTGGTCCCTCGCCCGAGCACTGCTGCTCTATCCTGCCCCTTTACCTGAGCTGGGCGCTACCACTCCGTGGTCTCTCACCCGAGCACTGCTGCTCTATCCTGCCCCTTTACCTGAGCTGGGTGCTACCATTCCGTGGTCTCTCACCCGAGCACTGCTGCTCTATCCTGCCCCTTTACCTGAGCTGGGCGCTACCACTCCGTGGTCTCTCACCCGAGCACTGCTGCTCTATCCTGCCCCTTTACCTGAGCTGGGCGCTACCACTCCGTGGTCTCTCACCCGAGCACTGCTGCTCTATCCTGCCCCTTTACCTGAGCTGGGCACTACCACTCCGTGGTCTCTCACCCGAGCACTGCTGCTCTATCCTGCCCCTTTACCTGAGCTGGGCGCTACCACTCCGTGGTCTTTCACCCGAGGACTGCTGCTGTATCCTGCCCCTTTACCTGAGCTGGGCGCTACCACTCCGTGGT
This sequence comes from Lissotriton helveticus, assembly GCF_964261635.1. Classification (NCBI taxonomy): domain Eukaryota; kingdom Metazoa; phylum Chordata; class Amphibia; order Caudata; family Salamandridae; genus Lissotriton; species Lissotriton helveticus. The sequence continues at coordinate 424,382,449 of NC_136058.1, forward strand.
CTCTCACCCGAGCACTGCTGCTCTATCCTGCCCCTTTACCTGAGCTGGGCGCTACCACTCCGTGGTCTTTCACCCGAGGACTGCTGCTGTATCCTGCCCATTTACCTGAGCTGGGTGCTACCACTCCGTGGTCTCTCACCCGAGCACTGCTGCTCTATCCTGCCCCTTTACCTGAGCTGGGCGCTACCACTCCGTGGTCTCTCACTCGAGCACTGCTACTCTATCTTGCCCCTTTACCTGAGCTGGGCGCTACCACTCCGTGGTCTCTCACCCGAGCACTGCTGCTCTATCCTGCCCCTTTACCTGAGCTGGGCGCTACCACTCCGTGGTCTCTCACCCGAGCACTGCTGCTCTATCCTGCCCCTTTACCTGAGCTGGGCGCTACCTCTCCGTGGTCTCTCACCCGAGCACTGCTGCTCTATCCTGCCCCTTTACCTGAGCTGGGTGCTACCACTCCGTGGTCTCTCACCCGAGCACTGCTGCTCTATCCTGCCCCTTTACCTGAGCTGGGTGCTACCACTCCGTGGTCTCTCACCCGAGCACTGCTGCTCTATCCTGCCCCTTTACCTGAGCTGGGCACTACCACTCCGTGGTCCCTCACCCCGAGCACTGCTGCTCTATCCTGCCCCTTTACCTGAGCTGGGCGCTACCACTCCGTGGTCTCTCACCCGAGCACTGCTGCTCTATCTTGCCCTGTTGGACAGGCCTCAGGGCCGAGACGCGCCCTCCCCGCATGACGGGGCCTGGACCCCGGCCCCTCCTGTATCCTAGACAGGAAACCTCCCGGCAACCCACCAAGACCACTCCCGACCCATCACCAGCGGAACCCCAGCTCATGAACACCCCGACATCGGCTGGCCCGGGCCCCCTTCCAGCACCGCTGCCCTCGGCCCAGCCGCCATTTTGGACACTACACGACAAGGCCGCGTGGCCTCGGAGCGACCCCAACCCCGGGCCCGGCCAGGCCCGACATCGAGGCACCACCATCCACCCAGGGGGTGAAGAGACAACTTGGCAGGTCAATGCGAGAAGGGGCGTCGATGGCTCTCCTCCGTCAGGTGTCAATCGCCCCCCAGCGTCCCCGGGCGCTGGCTCCACCCCCTGCTCGGTGTCTGGACTCCCTCATCCCGTACCCCCCGGCCCCCCAAGTGCGAGGGTCCGGACATCAAAGGGCGCTAGACCTATAACTAGGGCAGCTCCGGAGCAGGAAGGCAGTTGTATCCTGGAGTCGAGAGACACCGAGACGAACTCATCCTTGACGGCCTGCTGGCGCTGCCGCGGCCCTTCCTTGTGAACCATCTCCGAAGCCTGCTGGCGCTGCCGCGGCCCTCTTCAACGTGAATCATCGTCTTGGCCTGCTGGCGCTGCCGCGGCCTTTCTTGTCGTGAACTTCATCCTAGCCCGCTGGCGCTGCCGCGGCCCTCCTCGTTGTGAGCATTCGTCCTGGCCTGCTGGCGCTGCCGCGGCCCGACCTTGCAGACCCCTAAGCTCGAGGATTGTGAGCTTCCCTCTTGCCGCACCTGTACCGGACCGGTACCAAGACTGTCCCGCTACCCCTCTCCCTACAGAGACTAGAATTGAGAGGACCCTCGTGTCCTGGCCCCACTGTATCGCTAATCACCTTGCCTCAAGAACCTTACATAAAGTGTGTTGAACTCATCCTTGTTTGGTGTCCATCTGTGGGGGGGAAGTTACTGTCTGTACGATCGCCGGAGACGGCCCTCACCGGAGGCCTCTCCCCCCTGTACTCGGCCGACCCTCCGGGTCCCCGTCTAACATTGGTGGCCAGCGGCGCGATCCGAGCCGACGCATAATCGTACAGAGAGTAACTCACCCCACGACACACAGCCACCATGACAACAAAGGAGAGTGGAACAACGGAAAAATTCCTGATGGAAAAACTAGAAGAATACAGCCACAAGGAACTGAAACAGTTCTGTATAGAACTGGGCATTGCTACCACAGGACTGAGCACGAAAGATGACCTCAAACACGCCTTGGAATCTTGGGCAGAGACAGGAACGCCCGTACCACAAAACCAAAGCCCCGAGACCGCCGAAACAAACACCGCTCCTACGGAGGAAAGAAGACCGGCCCTCTCGTCCGAAGAGGCCCGAGAACGGGAGAAAAGCCGGCTCCACGAATTAGAGCTGGCTCGACTTCGCTTAGAGGGAGAACTTAAATTGGCGGAACAGAAAATAACCCTCGAACACTTACGGCTCCGAGAGGAGCGAGAAGAGAAAAAGAGTCAGAGGGAGATGGAAGAAAAAAGACTAGCCTACGAGCATGAGCGCAACTTAAAGGAACTAGAAATTTGGAGACAGAACAAAGACCTCGGAATCTCCGAGGCCCCGAGCCCTCCTGCCCCTACGGACCCCAAGGTCCACATCCCCAAGGATGTTGTCAGGGAATATTTCCGGAACGATGATATCCAGCAATGGTTCAAGGCCTATGAAGTCGCAATGACCTCCCACCGGATCCCACGGAGCGACTGGGGAGCCGGGTTATGGGGGAGGTTTGTCAACGAAGGGCGCGTCACCCTGCTGCAACTCCCGGACCATCAGATGACGTCCTCCGACCACATGAAGGCCGCCTTCCTCGCTCGATACGGGCTCACGCCCGAGATGTACCGCCAGAGGTTCCGCGACTGCAAACGGATCCCGGGTACAACTTGGGTGGAGTACGTGAACTTCTTTAGCCGAGCCTTCGAGGGGTGGATCAAGGGCAGCCAGGTGACCACGTACGAGCAGCTATTCGACCTTATTGTATGGGAGCACCTCTCCAATAACTGCTTCGTCGAGCTCAGGCAGCACCTCCTTGACAGCAAATTGACTGAACCCCGAAAACTCGCCATAGAAGCAGACCGATGGGAGAGCACACAAGTTCCTCGAAACTGGCCCGGCGAACAGAACCGGACCTCCCAAGGGCCCCATCGCCCCCGGGGGGGAGGAGGAGGCCAGGGTCGGGGCCGAGACTCCGTCCCGATAACCACCACCAGCAACACCCCGCCCCCGGCCGGAAGAGGGAGCCCTCCGACGCGACCTGGGTTCCGCGCCAACGTTACCTACCACCGATGCCAACGAACCGGCCACTACGCCAATGATCCCAACTGTCGGAAGAACCTGAATCCTATGCCCCGCCAGGTCGCGGCCGCCGCCCTGGGAGAAGAACAGGCCCACGGAGACACCGAAGAGTACGAACCAGACCCGCCTGAGTGGGAACCCGCCGCCATGTCCCTGGTCTGTCTAGGGGAAAGAGACCTGGTCCCGCGGGCGCCCCTTCCTGCCAACACGCAGAAATACAGCCAGTGGGTCACCATTAATGGGCACCGGGCTGAAGCCCTCCGCGACACCGGGGCCAGTGTGACCGCCGTCCGCTGCCATCTCGTGACCCCGGACCAGATATTACCGAATGTCCTTTGCCCAGTGCGGTCGGCCGACAACTCCGAAAGCCTGTGTCGGATGGCCTGCGTCCCTTTCGAGTGGGGAGAGGTATGTTGAAAGTGACTGTCCGCGACGATGCCCCAGTAGACTGCCTCCTGGGGAATGACCTCGAAAGTTCCCCCTGGTCAGCCGTTGAGAGAAGAGAGCACCTGGGGATGCTGGGCCTCCCTGAATGGGTCTGCGTAACGACCCGGTCCATGACCGCCCGAGCCATCTCCAGCCCTGAAGAACAAGAATGGCCGGAACCCCCTCCGCCAATCGTCACCGAAGGAGCAGCCCCAGAGCCCGGTTCCCCGGAATCCAGCGAAAAAGGACTTGAGAGGCTCCGGGACCTTCCAGAACTGGCCCAGTGGCGTCAGGAGGGTGGCCCTACTCAGGAACAATTTCGCCAAGAACAGAGGACGTGTCCCTCCCTCGAGGGACTCCGACAGCAAGCCCTCACCCAAAGCACAGGAGACACCTCGGGGGCCCACTGGGTTTATTGGGACAATGATCTGCTCTACAGTGAGGAAAAGATTGCTGAGTTGGGGGCCAGCCGGGTGCTGGTGGTCCCCCTCCGCTTCAGAGACTTTCTCTTGAATCTAGCCCACGATGTGCCTCTTGCCGGGCACCTGGGGCAGGACAAAACATATAGCCGCCTGGTGACCCATTTTTACTGGCCGAAGATGCGACATGATGTAGCAACCCACTGCCGGGCCTGCCCAACCTGCCAGGCCAGCGGGAAGAGCGGCGGAAAGATCAAAGCACCCCTGCAACCGTTTCCCATCATCACCACCCCGTTTGAGCGGGTGGGGATAGACATTGTGGGGCCCCTGGAGCCCCGAACAGCACAAGGACACCGATTCATCCTGGTCCTGGTGGACCACGCCACCCGCTATCCTGAGGCCATTCCTCTCCGGACCGTGACGGCGCCCGTGGTGGGCCGAGCCCTGATGGGGATCTTCTCGCGGGTGGGCTTCCCCCGAGAAGTCGTCAGTGACAGGGGCACGAACTTTATCTCTAAGTACATGAAATCCCTATGGCAACAGTGCGGGGTCACCTACAAATTCACGACCCCCTATCACCCCCAAGGAAATGGGCTGGTGGAGCGGTTTAACCACACCCTCAAGGGGATGATAATGGGTCTGGAAGAACCTCTGCGGCGCCAATGGGATGTGCTGCTCCCGTGCCTCTTGTTCGCTTACCGGGAAGTCCCACAGAAATCCCTGGGCTTCAGTCCGTTCGAACTACTGTACGGACACCCCGTCCGGGGCCCCCTCAGCCTGGTCAAAGAAGGATGGGAGGTGACCCCTCAGAAGACTCCCCCAGATGTGTATAAGTACCTCTTGACTCTCCGTAACCAGACCCGGCGGTTCAGGGAACTCGCCAAAGCCAACCTCGAAGCCAGCCAAGAGGACATGAAGCGCTGGTATGATCAGCATGCCTCCTCCATCGAGTTCGAACCAGGACAACAGGTCTGGGTGATGTCCCCGGTTGAACCTTGCGCCCTACAGGACAAATGGATGGGACCCTTCAAAGTAGTAGAGCGCAAGGGTCCCGTCACCTACCTGATCGACATGGAGTCACCCCGGAACCCCCTACGGGTCCTCCACGCCAATAGACTCAAACCTCACTTTGTGCGCTCAGAACTCAGCCTCCTCATGGCTACCGAGAGTGGGGCTGAAGAAGACTCGGAGCCCCTCCCTGACCTGTTGAAATCACTCGAAAAGGACGGCTCCGTGGAAGGGGTCAGACTCTCCGATGCCCTGTCCCCAGAGCAACGTCAAGACTGTTGAGACCTTCTGCTCCAATTTGCCGACCTGTTTTCCCTCATCCCCGGGGTCACCCCCTGGTGCCTTCATGACGTAGATACCGGGGATAGCCCCCCTATCCGACACAGGGCGTACCGAGTCCCGGATCGAGTACGCGCCTGCATCCAGACAGAAGTCTCCAAAATGTTGGCTCTGGGAGTAATCGAGCCGTCCGACAGCCCCTGGGCCAGCCGCGTCGTGCTGGTCCTCAAAGTTGCCGCCCCGGGCGTTGCCCCTGAGCTCAGGTTCTGCGTGGACTATCGGGGCCTGAACGCAGTTACCAGGACCGACGCTCATCCCATCCCCCGGGCAGATGAGCTGATTGACCGCATGGGGGCCGCCCGCTACCTGAGCATCTTTGATTTGACAGCGGGCTACTGGCAGATCGGCCTCACTCCCGGTGCCCGGGAGCGATCCCCCTTCTCTACCCCGGATGGCCATTACCACTTCATGGGGGCCGCCCGCTACCTGAGCATCTTTGATTTGACAGCGGGCTACTGGCAGATCGGCCTCACTCCCGGTGCCCGGGAGCGATCCCCCTTCTCTACCCCGGATGGCCATTACCACTTCAGGGTGATGCCGTTTGGCATAAAAAACGCCCCCGCCACCTTCCAGAGACTCGTGAACAAGGTACTGGCAGGACTCGAGGGATTCAGTGCCGCCTATCTGGACGATATCGCTATATACAGTCACCACTGGGCAGAACACCTCCGCCACCTCCAAGAGGTCCTGCACGCCCTCCGGCGGGCCGGGCTCACCATCAAAGCCAGCAAGTGCCAGATTGGCCAAGGGTCCGTAACCTACCTGGGACACCAAGTGGGAAGCGGTCTGGTGGCCCCCCTCCAGCTCAAGATCGCTGCCATCCAGGCCTGGGAACCCCCGGTCACCCAAACAGAGGTCCGAGCCTTCTTGGGGCTCACCGGGTACTACCGGTGTTGGACCTGGGCCTCTTGGCAGGGTCATCCCTAAACTTTTTGCCTTCCTCCAATACTCTCTCTGACCTATTTTGTTTGGTTTAATGACTCTGGGCACTTTACCACTGCTGACCAGTGCTAAAGTGCATATGCTCTCCCTACTGAAAAGTGTACATGTGATTGATGTCCATGATTGATTCATTGGATTTACTGTTAGTCCCTAGTAGAGTGCACCAGGAGTGCCAGGGCTTGTAAATGCCAATACTGCTAGTGCCCCTGCAGCGCTGGTTGCGCCACCCACAGAAGCAGCCTTAAAATGTGTCTAGGGTCTGCCATTGCAGAACCTGTGTGCAGTCTGGTACTGTCATGCTAGCTGGGCAAGTGCACCCACTTGCCAGCCCTAAACCTTCCCTCAACTTCATATTAGTCACCCCTATGGTAGGCCTGAGGGCAGGGTGCATTGTAAGTGTAAGGTAGGACAAGCCCTGATGTGTGTGGCATGTCCTAGTAGTGAATTACAACCAAATTCGTTTTTCACTATTGTAAGGCTACCTACTCCCTTTAGGCCAGAATGGGCTGCTGGAATTATTACACTCTATAATCCCAGCAGGCTCAGGGAACATGGTAGAAATTAATGTTTAGAATGCCTGAACTCAGAATAATAAAATACTTCTTTTAGTAAAGTTTATTGTAATATCCTGGGTTTGCAAATGCTACTTTTTAGAAAGCTAGCATTTGCTTGTCTAACCATTTCAGCCCGCCTCTGCTTTTGTGTGTATCTGACTGTCTGAGTTGTGTGAGTGACAGGGCTGGGAGTTAACAGGTGGTGAATAGCAGGATGACACCTTAGTGGGAGGTGGGAGTTTCCCTGAATGATGCATCAGGCTGTGCTCTGCTTCCACAATGCTGGCTCCGCCCTCCTGGCGAGCGACTGATGACTCAGCCTGCACCTGGCCCAGGAAGGACCGAAGCTTGTCAACAAAGTGCTCAGGCTGCCCCTGTCTTCACAATGCTGGCTCCGCCCCCCTGGGGAGCGGCTGATGTGCCTGCCCTCACACTGAATGCAGAAGTAGAAGTACCCACCACAAGTGCTCAGGGACTGAGAGCAGTTATGCAAAGGCCCCCCTGGCCTGTAAGAACAAAAGAAACTGGGTATAAAAGTAGGAGCCCTGCTTATTGTAAATTAGATCCTGTTTGCGCTACAGAAGAAACTCTGCCCGAAGAGAAGGACCTGGAAGGACAAGGAGGAGTGCTGTCTCTGGCCTGTGTCTGGTGCCTTGCTGCAGAAGGAGAGGAAAGAAAAGACTTCAAGAGACTTTTGCTTTTAATTAACTTTGTGCCAAACTCTGCTGAAAGATCTCCAAGGGCTTGCCTGTGAACTTGCCCCCTGACCAGCGCCCCAGGAACAGTGGGCGCTACCTTCCCTGACCAAGGCATCAGCTGTGTGTGCTGCTTATCGCTGCAGCGCTGATTGAGGAGGACGAGAGCATCAAGCCCCCCTGCACACCGTGACCGTGGGTGAGCAGATCGCCATAACAACGTGAGGCCCAGCCCGCCGCTGGCCTGAACACCGTGACGGCATCTGCACCTGGCCCCACGAGAGCAAAGTAACGGAGGACCCGTCCGGTCCAAGCAACGAAGTCTACTGGACTCAAGCGCTGTAGATTCCCCCGCAAAGACGGACTGCCGCCTTTGTCCTCTCCCTCGAACAGCGTCCTGCCGTCTGCCCCGCTGAAAGGAGCACCACCGCGACCGGCACTTTGGCTGGGTACGTCCCGCACTTGGGGATCGTACTGCCACTGCGCAACACCCAGCTGCCGCCGTCAGGACCGAAGTGAACCCTGAGAAGGGGGCCTGTGACCCCATCGAGCACCGCCGCCCGCCCGGGAAGCAACGCGACGTGGGACAGCTCCCCTTGAAGCCGTCCGCTCCGGAATCCCATGGTACTGTGTGTTTGCCCCCGCGGTGCGAGCGTCCTGCAATCTGAGCTCGCACCGCGCAGTGTGACCTTGGGCGCCCCGGGAGCCTCGCAGCTGCTGTCTGCGTTCCAGCGCGAGCTGCCCTCGAGACAGAGGCTCGCACTGCTCCTGGCCTCTGAGGCCCCGCCTGACGCTCCCTGTGGCCCGCGGCCCCCTCTCCTCGAGCCGAGCCCCGAAGGGGGGCTCATTGTCAACGCAGACCCGGCCGTGCCTTTTGCGACCCACGCGGGAAGTGTGAGCTTTGGCAGGCCGGGCCCAATTTTCACCGAGGAAGCGACCAGAGACCACAGAAAGCGCGTTGAGGCGCTAAAAAACACTGAACCTTGCTGAACCTGGGCAAAAGGCCCAAAAGATTGCTTATTGCTAAGAAAGAACTGTGGCAACCTAACCTAAAGTAACCTGGATTGAAAGTTTGAAGACTGTATTTACAAGCCTGCTTGAAATTTATATAAAGAGTATATATTTTTACAAATACAGTTTGGTGTCATTGTGTGGTGGGTTGGTTGTGGTGGTATAATATTGCAAATGTTTAACCCTATGTGCCCCAGAGATTAGCCTAAGACTGCTTAAGCCACACTACCTAGAGGGTGAGCAGAGGTTGTCTTGAAGGTAACCCTCAGCCCTGACGAGGAAGAGAGAGTCCCTGCTTGTCGCCAGTGTTGCACTGCGCCAACTAGAGACTCCCCCTTCCTACATTGGATGCAGCGGTGAGGATCGCGAATTTACATTTGCAGTGTTTTACCTTAGCTACTGACCATTGCATAGTGATTACAGTCCAGTAACCTAAGCCACAGACTTTTTTTTGATTTATGTTTTGCTAGAAGAGATCTCCATGTGTTTTTGAAGTCATGCCTGTGTCAGTGAAAATGGAAAAGGCACCATCCATTTCTTCTATTGACTGTGATTGGGAGAAACTAGAAAACTATACCGGGAAACAGCTCAAGAGCTTCTGCAAAAATTTGAACATTTCCATGACCGGACTCTCCAGAAGGGAGCAGTTCCAAAAGGCGCTGAGGGCCTGGGTCAAGGCAAGGAATGCCCCTGGAAAGGATTTTGAATTTGAGGATGCAGAACAGCAGCTGGAGGGACCCCTGACTCCAGAGTGGAAGGGTGCAACCTCCCCATTGGGTAGCAGTGTTTCTGGCCGAGGTCTGTCACCAGAGGAGCTGGCGGACAGACAGGCCACCCGAGAACATGAAATGAAGTTGGCGGAGCTGAAATTGAATTGCCAACTGGAGCTAGAATCTAGGAAGTTAGCCCTGGAAGAAATGAAAATGGAGCTTGCGCATGACTTAAGAATGAGGAAACTTGACTTGGAGCTCGAGGGGCTTGAGGCCAGGAGGGCTTCAGCCCAGCAACAAGAAATATGTGTAGCTCAGAGATTGAGCTTTGCTGAGTTGGAGGTGGAGTCCAGCTCAGATGGTGGCAGCAACATTAAGGTATCTAGTGCTGACAGCATAGTGCGCGCACCTAGAGATATGGCACCTGACTTGGAGGGGGTTAACTTACATCAGGAGGTTCAAGGGCATGAGGTAGCTCCAGTAGTGCGCAGCGTCCCTGAAGGGAATAGGGTAGCTGGCGTAGGAGTTCATGGTCCTAGTGGTGGGAGGGATTCCCCCATGGTTGAGGTCCTGGTGGGTGAGTGTAAAGACCGCCCAGAAGAGTGTGGGTTGTGTGACAGAGACAGTCCGCTACTGTCTGGCCAGTCTCAGAAGGATGGTGTGGAGTGTGTGTGTGAGGCGCTGGATGGTGAGGTGAAGGATAGTTTGGTTAACCCTGCTAGGGGGCTGTGTAATCCAATTGTGGGAGAGCATACTTTAAGTCCCAGTTTTCCAGAGCTATGCCAACACCTGGTTGAGAGTGAGTTCTCTGACCCCAGGGAGCTCACATTGGAGGCAGACCTTGTGGTGGATTTCAGAGGGTCTGGAGAGGCATTGGGGTGTGATCCTGTGGGGAGTGGCTCAGGTATCTTCCAGCCCAGAGTGGTGGGAGTGGCGCAGAGTAGCCCAGCTAGGTCCTGTAGTAGTGAGAGGGGTGTAGGGCCTCACGTCCTGTCCTTGAGGGGAAGGAGTGAGAATGGGTTTTGTCCCGGTAGTGCCCAACCTCAGTCTCAGAGCCTGGATGGTTCTTTAAGGGAACACCAGGTGGGGAGCCCAGGCTGTCCGGATGAGTCACCTGCTGAGGGGGATCCCCCAGTGGCTAGAGAACGTGGAGGCTCTGTAAACAGAGCTCCAGTAGTTCTGGTGTTTGGCAGTACCACTCCAGTTGGGAGGGTGCAGAAGTCCAGAAGGAGGGGCGAAAGGGGGAAAGAGTCCCCAGTGGAAGAACCAGTGGGTCAGGGGCCAGTCAGCAGGGCTGCATCCCCAGTGAATGACCATGGGGACACCACTTCTGTTCTGGGGGGTCTTCCCGCACTATCAGATGGACAGGGGTTGGGAGATCTGCGCCAGGCAGACTGTCGCACGGCACATGAGCTATGTGCCACCCTCAGGGGGGGCATGCGTGCTCCCCGGGAAGTCCTGGTGCGCCAGGCAAGTGTTCAACTGCAGGGTTGGGTCCCTGAGTTGGAGAGCCAGGTTCAGGTGTTGTCTGACCTGGAGGGCGGGGCCACTGTAATCAGTGTCCTGACCCATGTCACTTCTAGGGGTACCACTCCAGTTGGGAGTGGGCAGTACTCTGGAAGGGGGTGCAGAGGGAGGAAGTCATCACCTCTGACCCCGGTTCAACTAGAGGGTCTAGACCCTAGGTTTAAGGGCCAAGTGCAGGGTGTCCCCCCTGACCTGGTGCCCCAGTTGCAGGATAGCACCCCTAAACTGGTGGGCGAATTGTGCAGGTCACCTGCCACAGGTGCCCTGACAATTCTGGAAGGGGGTACCACTCCAGGTGGGAGGGTACAGAGCCCCAAGGAGGAGGACCGGGTGTGGGAAAGCCCACCCCAGTTTTTGGTCCAGCTGCCAGGTAGAGGCCTGGAGCTGGTGGGTCAGTGCCAGGATGACATACCTGACCTGACCGGAGGGAGAGTGGACAAAGGGTGCCAAACACCTGGGGCTACTGCCCCCCACTCTCTGAGGCCACAGAGGTTTGGGAGCCCTGAGAGGCATGAGGCCTGGGTCTCAGCCCTGACTACTGTCCGTGGCCACTGTGATTTGATGACTTTCTGTTGGGACACACCTGTGAGCGAGTTAAGGTTAGAGGCTGCACAGGTGGTGTCCACAGAGGAAGAGAAGGGTGCCCCATGGAGTAGCTGGGTGGACCCTGAGGGTATGGACAGAGGATTTAAAATAGGTTCTGATTGGCGTAGAACTGGAATGTGCCCCTGCTGTTGCGGGACAGGTCCATGTTCTATCGCCCTAAGCAGGGAAGCCCATCACAGTGGTGATTGGTCTACCCTGCGTTTTGGCTGGAAGGGGGTTGTGTTGGACCTGGGCCTCTTGGCAGGGTCATCCCTAAACTTTTTGCCTTCCTCCAATACTCTCTCTGACCTATTTTGTTTGGTTTAATGACTCTGGGCACTTTACCACTGCTGACCAGTGCTAAAGTGCATATGCTCTCCCTACTGAAAAGTGTACATGTGATTGATGTCCATGATTGGTTCATTGGATTTACTGTTAGTCCCTAGTAGAGTGCACCAGGAGTGCCAGGGCTTGTAAATACCAATACTGCTAGTGGGCCTGCAGCGCTGGTTGCGCCACCCACAGAAGCAGCCTTAAAATGTGTCTAGGGTCTGCCATTGCAGAACCTGTGTGCAGTCTGGTACTGTCATGCTAGCTGGGCAAGTGCACCAACTTGCCAGCCCTAAACCTTCCCTTAACTTCATATTAGTCACCCCTATGGTAGGCCTGAGGGCAGGGTGCATTGTAAGTGTAAGGTAGGACAAGCCCTGATGTGTGTGGCATGTCCTAGTAGTGAATTACAACCAAATTCGTTTTTCACTATTGTAAGGCTACCTGCTCCCTTTAGGCCAGAATGGGCTGCTGGAATTATTACACTCTATAATCCCAGCAGGCTCAGGGAACATGGTAGAAATTAATGTTTAGTATGCCTGAACTCAGAATAATAAAATACTTCTTTTAGTAAAGTTTATTTTAATATCCTGGGTTTGCAAATGCTACTTTTTAGAAAGCTAGCATTTGCTTGTCTAATCATTTCAGCCCGCCTCTGCTTTTGTGTGTATCTGACTGTCTGAGTTGTGTGAGTGACAGGGCTGGGAGTTAACAGGTGGTGAATAGCAGGATGGCACCTTAGTGGGAGGTGGGAGTTTTCCTGAATGATGCATCAGGCTGTGCTCTGCCTCCACAATGCTGGCTCCGCCCTCCTGGGGAGCGACTGATGACTCAGCCTGCACCTGGCCCAGGAAGGACCGAAGCTTGTCAACAAAGTGCTCAGGCTGCCCCTGTCTTCACAATGCTGGCTCCGCCCCTCTGGGGAGCGGCTGATGTGCCTGCCCTCACACTGAATGCAGAAGCAGAAGTACCCACCACAAGTGCTCAGGGACTGAGAGCAGTTATGCAAAGGCCCCCCTGGCCTGTAAGAACAAAAGAAACTGGGTATAAAAGTAGGAGCCCTGCTCCTTGTAAATTAGATCCTGTTTGCGCTACAGAAGAAACTCTGCCCGAAGAGAAGGACCTGGAAGGACAAGGAGGAGTGCTGTCTCTGGCCTGTGTCTGGTGCCTTGCTGCAGAAGGAGAGGAAAGAAAAGACTACAAGAGACTTTTGCTTTTAATTAACTTTGTGCCAAATTCTGCTGAAAGATCTCCAAGGGCTTGCCTGTGAACTTGCCCCCTGACCAGCGCCCCAAGAACAGTGGGCGCTACCTTCCCTGACCAAGGCATCAGCTGTGTGTGCTGCTTATCGCTGCAGCGCTGATTGAGGAGGACGAGAGCATCAAGCCCCCCTGCACACTGTGACCGTGGGTGAGCAGATCGCCATAACAACGTGAGGCCCAGCCCGCCGCTGGCCTGAACACCGTGACGGCATCTGCACCTGGCCCCACGAGAGCAAAGTAACGGAGGACCCGTCCGGTCCAAGCAACGAAGTCTACTGGGCTCACGCGCCGTAGATTCCCCCGCAAAGACGGACTGCCGCCTTTGTCCTCTCCCTCGAACAGCGTCCTGCCGTCTGCCCCGCTGAAAGGAGCACCACCGCGACCGGCACTTTGGCTGGGTACGTCCCGCACTTGGGGACCGTACTGCCACTGCGCCACACCCAGCTGCCGCCGTCAGGACCGAAGTGAACCCTGAGAAGGGGGCCTGTGACCCCATCGAGCACCGCCGCCCGCCCGGGAAGCAACGCGACGTGGGACAGCTCCCCTTGAAGCCGTCCGCTTCGGAATCCCAAGGTACTGTGTGTTTGCCCCCGCGGTGCGAGCGTCCTGCAATCTGAGCTCGCACCGCGCTGTGTGACCTCGGGCACCCCGGGAGCCTCGCAGCTGCTGTCTGCGTTCCAGCGTGAGCCGCCCTCGAGACAGAGGCTCGCACTGCTCCTGGCCCCCGAGGCCCCGCCTGACGCTCCCTGTGGCCCGCGGCCCCCTCTCCTCGAGCCGAGCCCCGAAGGGGGGCTCATTGTCAACGCAGACCCGGCCGTGCCTTTCGCGACCCACGCAGGAAGCGTGAGCTTTGGCAGGCCGGGCCCAATTTTCACCGAGGAAGCGACCAGAGACCACAGAGAGCGCGTTGAGGCGCTATAAAACACTGAACCTTGCTGAACCTGGGCAAAAGGCCCAAAAGATTGCTTATTGCTAAGAAAGAACTGTGGCAACCTAACCTAAAGTAACCTGGATTGAAAGTTTGAAGACTGTATTTACAAGCCTGCTTGAAATTTATATAAAGAGTATATATTTTTACAAATACAGTTTGGTGTCATTGTGTGGTGGGTTGGTTGTCGTGGTATAATATTGCAAATGTTTAACCCTATGTGCCCCAGAGATTAGCCTAAGACTGCTTAAGCCACACTACCTAGAGGGTGAGCAGAGGTAGTCTTGAAGGTAACCCTCAGCCCTGACGAGGAAGAGAGAGTCCCTGCTTGTCGCCAGTGTTGCACTGCGCCAACTAGAGACTCCCCCTTCCTACAACCGGCGTTTCGTAAAAGACTATGGAAGCATTGTGGGGCCACTCACAGAACTCACATCCAAGAAGAACCCCAAAACCATCAGCTGGACCCCGGAATGCCAGGCGGCCTTTGAGAGACTAAAGACCGCCATGTGCACCGCCCCCGTGCTCCAGGCCCCCGACTACAGCCGGGAGTTCATAGTACAGACAGACGCCTCAGATCATGGCGTGGGGGCTGTTCTCTCCCAACTCAACCCTCAGGGAGTCGACCAGCCGGTGGCCTTCATCAGCCGGCTACTGCTGGCCCGAGAACAGCGCTGGAGCACCATTGAGCGGGAGGCCTTCGCCGTAGTGTGGGCTCTCAAGAAGCTCCGGCCCTATCTCTTCGGGACCCACTTCCGGGTACAAACGGATCACCGTCCCCTGCAATGGCTAATGCAGATGCGGGGAGAGAACCCAAAGTTGTTGCTCTGGTCCATCTCCCTGCAGGGGATGGACTTCACTGTGGAGCATCGCCCAGGCCAAGACCACGCCAACGCAGACGGCCTGTCACGCTTCTTCCGCCTCGGCGAGGAGAGTACCCAGGAGGATGGGTGACTCTCCCTGCCTTCAGCTGGGGGGGACGCCTGTTGGACAGGCCTCAGGACCGAGACGCACCCTCCCCGCATGACGGGGCCCGGACCCCGGCCCCTCCTGTATCCTAGACAGGAAACCTCCCGGCAACCCACCAAGACCACTCCCGACCCGTCACCAGCGGAACCCCAGCTCATGAACACCCCGACATCGGGCCCCCTTCCAGCACCGCTGCCCTTGGCCCAGCCGCCATTTTGGACACTACACGACAAGGCCGCGTGGCCTCGGAGCGACCCCAACCCCGGGCCCGGCCAGGCCCGACATCGAGGCACCACCATCCACCCAGGGGGTGAAGAGACCACTTGGCAGGTCAATGGGAGAAGGGGCGTCGATGGTTCTCCTCCGTCAGGTGTCAATCGCCCCCCAGCGTCCCCGGCGCTGGCTCCACCCCCCTGATGGGTGTCTGGACTCCCTCATCCCGTACCCCCCGGCCCCCCAAGTGCGAGGGTCCGGACATCAAAGGGCGCTAGACCTATAACTAGGGCAGCTCCGGAGCAGGAAGGCAGTTGTATCCTGGAGTCGAGAGACACCGAGACGAACTCATCCTTGACGGCCTGCTGGCGCTGCCGCGGCCCTTCCTTGTGAACCATCTCCGAAGCCTGCTGGCGTTGCCGCGGCCCTCTTCAACGTGAACCATCGTCTTGGCCTGCTGGCGCTGCCGCGGCCTTTCTTGTCGTGAACTTCATCCTAGCCTGCTGGCGCTGCCGCGGCCCTCCTTGCTGTGAACCATCATCCTGGCCTGCTGGCGCTGCCGCGGCCCTCCTTGCCGAGAACTATCATCCTAGCCTGCTGGCGCTGCCGCGGCCCGACCTTGCAGACCCCTAAGCTCGAGGATTGTGAGCTTCCCTCTTGCCGCACCTGTACCGTACCGGTACTAAGACTGTCCTGCTACCCCTCTCCCTACAGAGACTAGAATTGAGAGGACCCTCGTGTCCTGGCCCCACTGTATCGCTGATCACCTTGCCTCAAGAACCTTATATAAAGTGTGTTGAACTCATCCTTGTGTGGTGTCCATCTGTGGGGGGGAAGTTATTGTCTGTACGATCGCCGGAGACGGCCCTCACCGGAGGCCTCTCCCCCCTGTACTCGGCCGACCCTCCGGGTCCCCGTCTAACATGCCCCTTTACCTGAGCTGGGCGCTACCACTCCGTGGTCTCTCACCTGAGCACTGCTGCTCTATCCTGCCCCTTTACCTGAGCTGGGCGCTACCACTCCGTGGTCTCTCACCCGAGCACTGCTGCTCTATCCTGCCCCTTTACCTGAGCTGGGCGCTACCACTCCGTGGTCTCTCACCCGAGCACTGCTGCTCTATCCTGCCCCTTTACCTGAGCTGGGCGCTACCACTCCGTGGTCCCTCACCCGAGCACTGCTGCTCTATCCTGCCCCTTTATCTGAGCTGGGCGCTACCACCCCGTGGTCTCTCACCCGAGCACTGCTGCTCTATCCTGCCCCTTGACCTGAGCTGGGCGCTACCACTCTGTGGTCTCTCACCCGAGCACTGCTGCTCTATCCTGCCCCTTTACCTGAGCTGGGCGCTACCACTCCGTGGTCTCTCACCCGAGCACTGCTGCTCTATCCTGCCCCTTTACCTGAGCTGGGCGCTACCACTCCGTGGTCTCTCACCCGAGCACTGCTGCTCTATCCTGCCCCTTTACCTGAGCTGGGCGCTACCACTCCGTGGTCTCTCACCCGAGCACTGCTGCTCTATACTGCCCCTTTACCTGAGCTAGGCGCTACCACTCCGTGGTCCCTCACCCCGAGCACTGCTGCTCTATCCTGCCCCTTTACCTGAGCTGGGCGCTACCACTCCGTGGTCTCTCACCCGAGCACTGCTGCTTTATCCTGCCCCTTTACCTGAGCTGGGCGCTACCACTCCGTGGTCTCTCACCCGAGCACTGCTGCTCTATCCTGCCCCTTTACCTGAGCTAGGCGCTACCACTCCGTGGTCCCTCACCCCGAGCACTGCTGCTCTATCCTGCCCCTTTACCTGAGCTGGGCGCTACCACTCCGTGGTCTCTCACCCGAGCACTGCTGCTCTATCCTGCCCCTTTACCTGAGCTGGGCGCTACCACTCCGTGGTCTCTCACCCGAGCACTGCTGCTCTATCCTGCCCCTTTACCTGAGCTGGGCGCTACCACTCCGTGGTCTCTCACCCGAGCACTGCTGCTCTATCCTGCCCCTTTACCTGAGCTGGGCGCTACCACTCCGTGGTCTCTCACCCGAGCACTGCTGCTCTATCCTGCCCCTTTACCTGAGCTGGGCGCTACCACTCCGTGGTCCCTCACCCGAGCACTGCTGCTCTATCCTGCCCCTCTACCTGAGCTGGGCGCTACCACCCCGTGGTCCCTCACCCGAGCACTGCTGCTCTATCCTGCCCCTTTACCTGAGCTGGGCGCTACCACTCCATGGTCTCTCACCCGAGCACTGCTGCTCTATCCTGCTCCTTTACTTGAGCTGGGCGCTACCACTCCGTGGTCTCTCACCCGAGCACTGCTGCTCTATCCTGCCCCTTTACCTGAGCTGGGCGCTACCACTCCGTGGTCCCTCACCCGAGCACTGCTGCTCTATCCTGCCCCTTTACTTGAGCTGGGCGCTACCACTCCGTGGTCTCTCACCCGAGCACTGCTGCTCTATCCTGCCCCTTTACCTGAGCTGGGCGCTACCACTCCGTGGTCTCTCACCCGAGCACTGCTGCTCTATCCTGCCCCTTTACCTGAGCTGGGCGCTACCACTCCGTGGTCTCTCACCTGAGCACTGCTGCTCCATCCTGCCCCTGTACCTGAGCTGGGCGCTACCACTCCGCGGTCTCTCACCCGAGCACTGCTGCTCCATCCTGCCCCTTTACCTGAGCTAGGCGCTACCACTCCGTGGTCTCTCACCCGAGCACTGCTGCTCTATCCTGCCCCTTTACCTGAGCTGGGCGCTACCACTCCGTGGTCCCTCACCCGAGCACTGCTGCTCTATCCTGCCCCTTTACCTGAGCCGGGCGCTACCACTCAGTGGTCTGTCACCCGAGCACTGCTGCTCTATCCTGCCCCTTTACCTGAGCTGGGCGCTACCACTCCGTGGTCTCTCACCCGAGCACTGCTGCTCTATCCTGCCCCTTTACCTGAGCTAGGCGCTACCACTCCGTGGTCTCTCACCCGAGCACTGCTGCTCTATCCTGCCCCTTTACCTGAGCTGGGCGCTACCACTTCGTGGTCTCTCACCCGAGCACTGCTGCTCTATCCTGCCCCTTTATCTGAGCTGGGCGCTACCACTCCGTGGTCTCTCACCCGAGCACTGCTGCTCTATCCTGCCCCTTTACCTGAGCTGGGCGCTACCTCTCCGTGGTCTCTCACCCGAGCACTGCTGCTCTATCCTGCCCCTTTATCTGAGCTGGGCGCTACCACTCCGTGGTCCCTCACCCGAGCACTGCTGCTCTATCCTGCCCCTTTACCTGAGCTGGGCGCTACCACTCCGTGGTCTCTCACCCGAGCACTGCTGCTCTATCCTGCCCCTTTACCTGAGCTGGGCGCTACCACTCCGTGGTCCCTCACCCGAGCACTGCTGCTCTATCCTGCCCCTTTACCTGAGCTGGGCACTACCACTCCGTGGTCTCTCACCCGAGCACTGCTGCTCTATCCTGCCCCTTTACCTGAGCTGGGCGCTACCACTCCGTGGTCTTTCACCCGAGGACTGCTGCTGTATCCTGCCCCTTTACCTGAGCTGGGCGCTACCACTCCGTGGTCTCTCACCCGAGCACTGCTGCTCTATCCTGCCCCTTTACCTGAGCTGGGCGCTACCACTCCGTGGTCTCTCACCCGAGCACTGCTGCTCTATCCTGCCCCTTTACCTGAGCTGGGCGCTACCACCCTGTGGTCCCTCACCCGAGCACTGCTGCTCTATCCTGCCCCTTTACCTGAGCTGGGCGCTACCACTCCGTGGTCCCTCGCCCGAGCACTGCTGCTCTATCCTGCCTCTTTACCTGAGCTGGGCGCTACCACTCAGTGGTCTCTCACCCGAGCACTGCTGCTCTATCCTGCCCCTTTACCTGAGCTGGGCGCTACCACTCCGTGGTCTCTCACCCGAGCACTGCTGCTCTATTCTGCCCCTTTACCTGAGCTGGGCGCTACCACTCCGTGGTCTCTCACCCGAGCACTGCTGCTCTATCCTGCCCCTTTACCTGAGCTAGGCGCTACCACTCCGTGGTCTCTCACCCGAGCACTGCTGCTCTATCCTGCCCCTTTACCTGAGCTGGGCGCTACCACTCAGTGGTCTTTCACCCGAGCACTGCTGCTCTATCCTGCCCCTTTACCTGAGCTGGGCACTACCACTCCGTGGTCCCTCACCCCGAGCACTGCTGCTCTATCCAGCCCCTTTACCTGAGCTGGGCGCTACCACTCTGTGGTCTCTCACCCGAGCACTGCTGCTCTATCCTGCCCCTTTACCTGAGCTGGGCGCTACCACTCCGTGGTCTCTCACCCGAGCACTGCTGCTCTATCCTGCCCCTTTACCTGAGCTGGGCGCTACCACTCCGTGGTCTCTCACCCGAGCACTGCTGCTTTATCCTGCCCCTTTACCTGAGCTGGGCGCTACCACTCCGTGGTCTCTCACCCGAGCACTGCTGCTCTATCCTGCCCCTTTACCTGAGCTGGGCGCTACCACTCCATGGTCTCTCACCCGAGCACTGCTGCTTTATCCTGCCCCTTTACCTGAGCTGGGCGCTACCACTCCGTGGTCTCTCACCCGAGCACTGCTGCTCTATCCTGCACCTTTACCTGAGCTAGGCGCTACCACTCCGTGGTCCCTCACCCCGAGCACTGCTGCTCTATCCTGCCCCTTTACCTGAGCTGGGCGCTACCACTCCGTGGTCTCTCACCCGAGCACTGCTGCTCTATCCTGCCCCTTTACCTGAGCTGGGCGCTACCACTCCGTGGTCTCTCACCCGAGCACTGCTGCTCTATCCTGCCCCTTTACCTGAGCTGGGCGCTACCACTCCGTGGTCCCTCACCCGAGCACTGCTGCTCTATCCTGCCCCTTTACTTGAGCTGGGCGCTACCACTCCGTGGTCTCTCACCCGAGCACTGCTGCTCTATCCTGCCCCTTTACCTGAGCTGGGCGCTACCACTCCGTGGTCTCTCACCCGAGCACTGCTGCTCTATCCTGCCCCTTTACCTGAGCTGTGCGCTACCACTCCGTGGTCTCTCACCCCGAGCACTGCTGCTCTATCCTGCCCCTTTACCTGAGCTGGGCGCTACCACTCCGTGGTCCCTCACCCGAGCACTGCTGCTCTATCCTGCCCCTTTACCTGAGCTGGGCGCTACCACTCCGTGGTCTCTCACCTGAGCACTGCTGCTCCATCCTGCCCCTGTACCTGAGCTGGGCGCTACCACTCCGCGGTCTCTCACCCGAGCACTGCTGCTCCATCCTGCCCCTTTACCTGAGCTGGGCGCTACCACTCCGTGGTCCCTCACCCGAGCACTGCTGCTCTATCCTGCCCCTTTACCTGAGCCGGGCGCTACCACTCAGTGGTCTGTCACCCGAGCACTGCTGCTCTATCCTGCCCCTTTACCTGAGCTGGGCGCTACCACTCCGTGGTCTCTCACCCGAGCACTGCTGCTCTATCCTGCCCCTTTACCTGAGCTAGGCGCTACCACTCCGTGGTCTCTCACCCGAGCACTGCTGCTCTATCCTGCCCCTTTACCTGAGCTAGGCGCTACCACTCCGTGGTCTCTCACCCGAGCACTGCTGCTCTATCCTGCCCCTTTACCTGAGCTGGGCGCTACCACTCAGTGGTCTTTCACCCGAGCACTGCTGCTCTATCCTGCCCCTTTACCTGAGCTGGGCGCTACCACTCCGAGGTCCCTCACCCGAGCACTGCTGCTCTATCCTGCCCCTTTACCTGAGCTGGGCGCTACCACCCCGTGGTCCCTCACCCGAGCACTGCTGCTCTATCCTGCCCCTTTACCTGAGCTGGGCACTACCACTCCGTGGTCCCTCACCCCGAGCACTGCTGCTCTATCCAGCCCCTTTACCTGAGCTGGGCGCTACCACTCTGTGGTCTCTCACCCGAGCACTGCTGCTCTATCCTGCCCCTTTACCTGAGCTGGGCGCTACCACTCAGTGGTCTCTCACCCGAGCACTGCTGCTCTATCCTGCCCCTTTACCTGAGCTGGGCGCTACCACTCCGTGGTCTCTCACCCGAGCACTGCTGCTTTATCCTGCCCCTTTACCTGAGCTGGGCGCTACCACTACGTGGTCTCTCACCCGAGCACTGCTGCTCTATCCTGCCCCTTTACCTGAGCTGGGCGCTACCACTCCATGGTCTCTCACCCGAGCACTGCTGCTCTATCCTGCTCCTTTACCTGAGCTGGGCGCTACCACCCCGTGGTCCCTCACCCGAGCACTGCTGCTCTATCCTGCCCCTTTACCTGAGCTGGGCGCTACCACTCCGTGGTCTCTCACCCGAGCACTGCTGCTCTATCCTGCCCCTTTACCTGACCTGGGCGCTACCACTCCGTGGTCTCTCACCCGAGCACTGCTGCTCTACCCTGCCCCTTTACCTGAGCTGGGCGCTACCACTCCGTGGTCTCTCACCCGAACACTGCTGCTCTATCCTGCCCCTTTACCTGAGCTGGGCGCTACCACTCCGTGGTCTCTCACCCGAGCACTGCTGCTCTATCCTGCCCCTTTACCTGAGCTGGGCGCTACCACTCCGTGGTCCCTCACCCGAGCACTGCTGCTCTATCCTGCCCCTTTACCTGAGCTGGGCGCTACCACTCCGTGGTCTCTCACCCGAGCACTGCTGCTCTATCCTGCCCCTTTACCTGAGCTGGGCGCTACCACTCCATGGTCTCTCACCCGAGCACTGCTGCTCTATCCTGCCCCTTTACCTGAGCTGGGCGCTACCACTCCGTGGTCCCTCACCCGAGCACTGCTGCTCTATCCTGCCCCTTTACAGAGCCTCTACAAGCAAGGTAACCAGCAGCTGCTGCCTGTGCTTGTGTCTCCTGTGGGAAGTAACTGACTTCCCACGGTCACAACAGGTAAGGTAGGTAAATATTACTTTTATTTGATTTCATTTAAAATCATAAAAGCATCAGAAAAACACATAGTGCATAATAATTAGCTAAGGTTAAAAATCTATGAAATATAGACGAGTAAAACCAATGTCCTTTCGTAAGCTTTGGTCACTGCGACAGTTTAAACGATAACCATATAAGAAGTTCATTGCAGTTCGATGTGAAAAGAGCAGTACTTGATACCTGTACAGATAGGCAGTTACCGGTCAGTCATATGCCTTTGCCATGTAGACTATTGTCTTTTTTGTCCAATTCTTTAGCTGCTATTTTCCAAAAGGTGATGGCTCGACATGACAGCTGGATTGACAGTCCACCAAGGCATTGTATCACTGCAGCTCTGCACGATCTCAGTTGGTGCTTCCTAAAAATCTCCCGAAGAATTATTTTACGATGTTCCAGTAGTGCAGGGCAGATGCATAAGAGGTGTAATAACGACTCTTCTCCTTGATCACACAGGCGACATTCTCTCGTGGGCCATGTAAACTTCCATTCCGGGGTTAAATCCTTTATAGGGAACGAATCCAACCGCAACAGCGTCAAATAGTGCTTTTTGTGATGCGAGAAGTGTTCGGACAAGTATGGTTGGGGTTTCAAAAACTGGTATGATTGAATCACTGCCCATGCGTGTTTTTTCTTAGCGAAGGCAGTTTTGTCCGTTAGTAGCGAAGTTCGTTTTATAGCGCTGTTCACCATGTTTTTGAACCCGGAATATGACGTTGTTGTGTGCCATGCCTCTTCAAGATGTAAATCAGCGAGTGATTCTTTTAGGACTGATGCAATGGAATTTTTTTGCCTCGCCTGATTTTCGATTTCTTCCCAACAGCAGTGGGCTAAAGTGTCGTCATCCGCTTGCCTCATCCGCCAATAATATTTTACCATCGCCCCTTGTCTTGCTAGTTTCTGATTTTTCAGCCCATATTCCAATCGGACTTGCGCCTGAGAAATATGTCGAGTAATTAGAAAGAGGCGCTTGAAGAAACTCGATTGGGCTAGATTTAAGGCGGCTGCATCTTTGGTGTTCATAATTTCCGACCCATATGATATTGAGGGTAAAAATTTGGCTGCAATTACCTTAAGCAACTGGCCTGTTGGGCTACCTTTTAGCTTCTTCTGTAAAATTTTGAAGGCGTGCAAGAGTTGTTTTGCTTTGGTTTTCCCTTGGTCCAAATGTAACTTGTATTTAAGTGAGTGGTCAAGTTGGAACCCTAGGTATTTGTATGAGTCCACCAGGGATATTGGTTTTTCCTCCAGTTTCCAGATGAATTTTCCTTTTGACCCTTTTTTGTGGTGATTGCTGAAGCATAATACCTTTGTTTTCTTAAGGTTTATTATTAGTTGAGCAGAGGTGATGTAAGATCCTAGTTGTGACAATGAGCGCTGCAGGCCTATTGGTGTTTGTGCTAGGAGCACAATATCATCTGCGTATTGAAGGCACCTGATCGGTGTTTTGCCTAATTTTGGTGGGTCGATTTGCACTTGTTGGAGGCACTTCTCAAGATCAGCTGTGTAGATGTTGAATAAACAGGGGGCCAACACACACCCCTGTTTTAGACCGTTTGATGTTGTGATCTTGTTTGTTATAGTGCGGCCATCTCCTTTCCTTATCTGCACCCACGTATTTGAGTAAAGATTGATTATTGCCTCCAAAAGTTTGGATGGTGCCCCCCAAGTTTGCATTTTGGCCCACAGCTTCTTTCTCGGAACCTTGTCGAACGCTGCTTTAAGGTCGATAAAGCATGCGTACAAGGTTCGAGATTTTGCGGAGGCTTGATTAGCTAGTAACGTTACAGCAGAGATGTTGGTAAGGGTGCCCATTCCAGCCCGAAATCCAGTTTGGGTATTCGGTATCAGGTTTATGCGTTTGACCCAATCCTCTAGATCTGCCAAGAGATTTGCAGCATATATCTTGGCCTCCACATCGATCAGTGCAATCAATCTATAGTTTGCAGGGTCTGCACGTGAGCCC
The DNA here is from genome assembly GCF_964261635.1 of Lissotriton helveticus. Lineage (NCBI taxonomy): Eukaryota > Metazoa > Chordata > Amphibia > Caudata > Salamandridae > Lissotriton > Lissotriton helveticus. The sequence continues at coordinate 424,406,285 of NC_136058.1, forward strand.
GTTTTGTATATAGGATTTAAAATACTTCCTCGCCATGAGTCGGGGAACGAGCCAGTTGTTAATGCGTACGTAAACAATGGAGTTAGAGTGCCAGTCCAAAATGGAGGGTCGTGCTGGAATAGTGCATTTGGCAGGCCATTAGGACCTGGAGCTCCCTCAGGTCTTAAATTTTTTATAATTTTAAGAACCCGGTCTTGTGTAATTTGTAATGGAGGATCTGAAGATTCTAACTTTTGTGTTTTAAACGTGGTTTCTAAAGTGGGAACTTCCTGCTTTGTAGCATCCAAGAGTGGGGTAGCGTTATATGTCTGATCAATGTGGTCTCTCCAGGTATGTTCCGTTATGTCTGAATTAAAGTGCCGGTTCTTGCCATTTGATAACTGGTTGATAACTTCCTAGAACAGCTTAGAATCTCTCTGCTTACTAGCGTAATGAAGTTTCGCCCAGAGATTTTCACTGTGATCATTCTTGGCCACCTTGATGTCTCTTTTTAGCCCTTTTCTTGTTTTTGAGATTAGGGCAAAGATGTCGCGATTGGGATCTGGGCCTCGGAGTCGAAGTTGTCTTAAGTATTTGTTTAGTAGTCTTTTTTGTTTACTTAGGCTGTTCGTGAACCAAACTGCCCCTACTGGGGTTCTATTTTTGCGTCCATCACCTTTTCTTGAGAATTCGTTGTTTAGATCGTGAGTGAAGGATTCCCAAGCCTTTGGACACAATGGTTCAGTTTTGAAATTCTCGAGAAGAGTAATGCATGTAGCCATGATATCATCTATTTTCCCCTTGTTCCAAGTGAGTCGTTTTAGGTTGTAGCATTGTGTTGGTAAAGACATTGCATTGTCTCTTATGGGATTTGCCATGCTTATAAGCAGGGTGAATGTTTGGGGATAGTGATCACTTTCAGCTCTCTCTTTTATTAGATAGTTTGCAACATACGGAAGAATGTCCTGATCTGTAAATGTGTAGTCTAGGATTGAGCCTGATTTTTGAGTAACCCTGGTGTATGCTGGGCGGCCTTCTGGCGGAGCTTGACCGTTGAGCACGCACAATGAGAGTTTTTTCAGCAGGAATGCACATCTATCACCGTGTGTGTTACTTCGTTTTCTTCGTTGTATATAGCCTGCTGATTTTCTTTTCCTGACATTTAAAAGGTTCATGTTGAAGTCTCCGGACAGGATGATGTTAGCATGTGGATGCGCTAGTTTAAGGGTGGCTATTGTTTCTGTTAGTTTCTCTATCCTGGACATCTTTTGTTTGAATGAGGGATGGATGTAAATATTCAATATAATGATGCTAAGAGAAGATGTAGCCACTAATTTGATGCATAACATCCAGGTCGTGTCGAGGTCTACTACGGAGACATCCCAAGAAAGGTTGGTCGAAACGAAGATGGAAAGACCTCCTTTTGCCCTGCCATACTTGGAATCCCTCTTTGCTGGGTTAAGATACTCCTTATACCCCACAGTCACAACAGGGTGTGCTTTCCCAAAAATTGTCGACAGTTTGGCAGTGGATTAGACAAGTCTTTTGTTCTCATGTACTTCGCTTCCCCAAAGGATTTACTGGAGCTACCAGTCGGGTGTAGTGCAACATCTTTTGTAAACCGGCATGTGTAAATGTGGCAGCGACTGAGACTACATGCTATCACGTGAGCAGTGGCATTTTTTGGGGGAATGCCTTTTGGGGTTGGCACTGCGACATGGCAGTTGAACTGCTGCCATTTGAACATCACTGCACGAGCGTCGCACGAGCCCCACGGCACGCACTCATTCAATGCGCGCAGTCTCTCCTCATCTGCTTTCTCGTTTCATGTTCTGGAGAACGTTTGGTGCACGCAGTTGCCGCTAGTCATCCGGCGCAGCTTCTTTAATGCGTGCCGTCATTTTTAGTTTGACGGAGCTTCATGTTGCCAACCACATAGCCGCCCATTTCAACCATGTTGTTTTTCAACCACGTCAATAAAGTTTCAACAACATGATCCTCCGGTCACGTCATGATGTAGCAGCATGGTGAATTATGGTCTTTCACCCTCTTCCTGGGAGACGTTCAACTATCGAAGGTATTTTTTCGTTCAGTTTGCTGTCTACGAACATTTGAGGATTACTGTCAGCGTTGCTGGCTTAAGATCGGCTAGAGGTCATAAAGCCCCAGGAACAATATTGTCGATATAGAGGATGATTACAGAGAAAGGAGATGTTGGTATATTGCTGCGAGGGGTTCTGTTGTGGTCAGTTTCATTATCATGGGAGCATACGCTCCGTACTTGGTTTCAGGGGCTGTAATTTGGGTTTAGTCCCTCTTTCCTTGTTCTGCATTGTTCACATTATGCTGCGTGGTTAACCTTACTCAAGGTTGGGTGATGGGTCACATTCTCAATCACCATGTGCACAACTATAGACTTTTACACAAGGTCTTCTTTCACGTTATGTTTACAGTGTTACCCCACTTAGTGTGTGTATTTTTTGGGTTCTCACCCATATTTACTTCAAGAGACTTATGCCACACTTATGTCTTATCTTTACCCTACATAGGGTGTCGTGAGGGTTCCAGTTGCATTGCTGGAGTACACATCTCATGTCTAAAGTCTAATTTTGCATTTACCTCACATTGTGCACAATTTCTGTAGGGGTTTTGTCCCATTTGTTACAGTGCATCTGGTTTTTTTGCATCTAGGTTTTATTCAATCAATCAATCAGTGCATTTATATAGCGCACTACTCACCCGGAGGGTCTCAAGGCGCTTGGGGAGGGGGGGTCCGCTACTGCTCGAACAGCCAGGTCTTGAGCTGCTTCCTGAAGACGAGGTGGTCTTGGGTCAGGCGGAGGTGGGTCGGGAGGGAGTTTCAAGTCTTGGCGGCCAGGTAGGAGAAGGACCTTCCTCCTGTGGTGGCTCTTCGGATGCGGGGGATGGCGGCGAGGGCGTGGCTGGTCGATCGAAGCTGGCGTTTGGGAGCGTAGAAGCTGAGGCGGTCATTGAGGTATCTTGGGCCTTGGTTGTGTAGGGCTTTGTGTGCGTGGGTGAGGAGACGGAAGGTGATTCTCTTGTTGACCGGGAGCCAGTGCAGGTCTCTCAGGTGTCCGGAGATGTGGCTGTGTCGGGGGATGTCGAGGATGAGTCTCGCTGAGGCGTTCTGGATCCGCTGGAGTTTCTTCTGGAGTTTGGCAGTGGTTCCGGCGTAGAGGGAGTTGCCGTAATCCAGACCGCTGGTGACGAGGGCCTGGGTGACCGTCTTCCTGGTCTCAGTGGGGATCCACCGGAAGATCTTATGTAGCATGCGCAGGATGTTGAAGCACGACGAGGAGATGGCGTTGACTTGTCTGGTCATGGAGAGGGAGGAGTCCAGGATGAAGCCCAGGTTGCGTTCGTGGTCTGTTGGTTTGGATGCGCTGCCCAGGGCAGGGGGCCACCAGGAGACGTCCCAGGCGGAGGGTGCAGAGCCCAAGATGAGGACTTCCATCTTGTCTGAGTTCAGTTTCAGGTGGTTGTTCATCATCCACTCGGCTACGTCTGTCATCCCTTCGTGTAGGTTGGCTCTGGCGGTGGTGGGGTCGTTGGTGAGGGAGAGGATCAGCTGAGTGTTGTCGGCGTAGGAGATGATGTTGAGGTTGTGTTGGCGTGCGATGGCCGCAAGGGGGCTCATGTAGACATTGAAGAGGGTGGGGCTGAGCGAGGAGCCTTGAGGGACGCCGCAGATGACTTCGGTGGCTTCTGATCTGAACGGGGGGAGGCGGACTCTCTGTGTCCTTCCGGCGAGGAAGGAGATGATCCATTCTAGTGCCTTCTCTTGGATTCCGACGTTGCTGAGGCGCTGCACTAGGGTGCGGTGGCAGACAGCATTGAATGCCGCGGAGAGGTCCAGGAGGATGAGGGCCACAGTTTCCCCGTTGTCGAGCAGGGCTCGGATGTCATCAGTGGCTGCGATGAGGGCGGTCTCGGTGCTGTGGTTGGCGCGGAAGCCGGACTGCGAGAGGTCGAGGGATCCGTTCGTCTCGAGGAAGGCTGCCAGCTGCTTGTTGACGGTCTTCTCGATGACTTTGGCCGGAAACGGGAGGAGCGAGATGGGTCGGTAGTTTTTGAGTTCGGTGGGGTCCGCTGATGGTTTCTTCAGTAGAGCGCTGAGTTCGGCGTGCTTCCAGCTCTCCGGGAAGGTAGCGGCGTCGAAGGAGGTGTTGATGATGTCCCGCAGGTGGGGTGCGATGACAGCGTCAGCCTTGTTCAAGACGTGGTGAGGGTAGGGGTCGGTTGGAGATCCGGAGTGGATGGAGTTCATCGTGCGTCGGGTTTCTTCGGTGTTGATCGGGGTCCAGGTGCGGAGGGTGGTGGTGGGGGGTGCAGGTGCGGTCATGGGGTGCGTTGGCTGTGTGATGAAGCTGTTGTGTATGTCTGCGATCTTGTTGTGGAAGTAGGAGGCGAGGGAGTTGCAGAGGTCTTGCGATGGGGTGATATCGTTGTTTCCGGCGTTGGGGTTGGAGAGCTCTTTGACGATGTTGAAGAGTTCCTTGCTGATGTGTGCGTTGTTGTCCAGTCGTTCCTTGAATGCGGTTTTCTTGGTGGTGTGGATCAGTTGGTGGTGTTTTCGAGTTGCGAACTTGAGGGTGGTCATGTTGTCTGGTGTTGGGTCTCTGCGCCAGGCTCTCTCGAGGGCTCGGCAGTTCTTCTTGGAGCTCTTGAGTTCGTCGGTGAACCATGGTGCTTTCTTACTGCTGGGTCTGCTAGGCGGGGTCCTCAGAGGGGCGAGGTCGTCTGCGCAGTTGGTGATCCACTTCTTGAGGTTGTTGGCGGCCTGGCTGGGGTTCGCTGAGCTGGCGGGGGGTCCTGGCTCAGAGATGCGGCGAGCTGGTCGGCTGTGATCTTGTTCCAGCTTCTGCGAGCAACCTGTTGCTGGTGGTGGTGGATCGTGTTCTTTCTGAAGCTGAAGTGGACGCAGCTGTGGTCCATCCAGTAGAGTCCGGTGGCGTGGCTGAAGGCGATGTCCTTGCTGGATGAGAAGACGGAGTCGAGTGTGTGTCCTGCGTAGTGGGTCGGGGTGGTCACCAGCTGCTTGAGACCGAGGTTGGCGAGATTGTCCAGCAGGGTGGTGGTGTTGCGGTCGTTGTTGTTCTCTAGGTGGAAGTTGAGGTCCCCGAGGAGGATGTAGTCAGCGGAGGGGAGGGCGTGCGGGCTGATGAAGTCGGCGATGTCTTCGCTGAATTGTGTGCGTGGTCCCGGGGGTCTGTAGATGAGATTGCCTCTGAGGGTTGTCTTGGGGTCGGTGTGGATCTGGAAATGCAGGTGTTCGGCGGTAGCGAGGGTGTCGTCGGTGTTGGTCGTGATGCGGATGGTGTTCCTGTGGATGATGGCGATGCCTCCTCCGGTCTGGTTGCCACGGTCCCTCCGGGTGATCTTGTATCCGTCCGGGATGGCGATGGCGATGTCGGGTGCTGAGGAGGCATTCATCCATGTTTCCGTGAGGAAGGCGACGAATGGTGATGTTGTGTCGAGCAGGTTGCAGAGCTCTACGGCGTGTCTGTGAACGGAGCGGGTGTTGAGCAGTATGCACTTGAGGTGGTTGCTGCTGGTGCTCGGCTTGGTGGGTGCGGGTGCCGTGCAGGTCCAGATGCAGAGGAACTTGCAGGAGTGGCAGCTGAAGAGTCCGTGGGTGCGTCTCGGGGTGGCTTGGTAGCATCCAGGGATCCGGCCGGCATTGAGTGCGTTGAGTTCGGAGGCGTTGTAGGTCCGGCGGGTGGTCTGGTGTTTGCGGGGGCCAAGTGTCCGGGTGCTGGGCGCGGGCCAGGCGCGGACGGGCGCAGACAGGCTTACCTTTGGCGCGCCTTCGGCGCACAATCGGCGCGCCCGCTGCAAATGCGCGCGGTCGCCCTTTATGGCGAAGTGGGAGGTAGGGAGGAGCAGCTGGGAGGCGGGAGTGGAGAGAACACATGAAGAAACAGGGGGCGTGGCCGCAAGTACGGCGGCGGGAAGCGTGGGGCGGGAGGGCACAGGGGGCAGAGGGAGACGGCACAGGGAATCACAACCAGGGAAATACAGTACAATGCCAAGAACGAGACAAAAACAGGTTAAACAGCAAAAAGGGGAGAAAATAACAACGCAGTTAGCACAAGACCGCCCGCAAGTGAAGCGGGGGGCAGGGTCGACGAGACAGGCTCAGCGAGGCTGAGTGCAGCAGCGGGGCGGGATAGCACACGCTACAGCTGGTGGCCGTGCGGCGCGGGGGTGTCCTGCGAACAGGTCACACTCACCTGCGCCGCGCGGTCGCCATTTATGGCCAAGTGGGAGGGAGGGAGGAGCAGTTGGGAGGCAGGACGGGGAGGACACAGAAGAAAAAGGGGGCGTGGCCGCAAGCACGGCAGCGGGGAGCGGGGCGGTAGGGCACAGGGGGCAGAGGGAGACGGCACAGGGAATCACAACCAGGGAAATACAGTACAATGCCAAGAAGGAGACAAAAACAGGTTAAACAGCAAAAAGGGGAGAAAATAACAACGCAGTTAGCACAAGAGCGCCCGCAAGTTCAGCGGGGGGCGGGGTCGACGAGACAGGCTCAGCGAGGCTGAGTGCAGCAGCGAGGCGGGATAGCACACGCTACAGCTGGTGGCCGTGCGGCGCGGGGTGTCCTAGAACAGGTCACACTCACCTGCGCTGCGTGGTCGCCTGTTATGGCCAAGTGGGACGGAGGGAGGAGCAGCTGGGAGGCGGGAGCGGGGAGGGCACAGAAGAAAAAGGGGGCGTGGCCGCAAGCATGGCGGCGGGAAGCGGGGAGCGGGCGGGAGGGCACAGGGGGCAGAGGGAGACGGCACAGGGAATCACAACAAGGGAAATACAGTACAATGCCAAGAAGGAGACAAAAACAGGTTAAACAGCAAAAAGGGAGGAAAATAACAACGCAGTTAGCACAAGAGCGCCCGCAAGTGCAGCGGGAGGCGGGGTCGATGAGACAGGCTCAGCGAGGCTGAGTGCAGTAGCGGGGTGGGATAGCACATGCTACAGCTGGTGGCCGTGCGGCGCGGGGGTGTCCTGCGATCAGGTCACACTCACCTGCGCCGCGCGGTCGCCATTTATGGCCAAGTGGGAGGGAGGGAGGAGCAGCTGGGAGGCGGGAGTGGGGAGGGCGCAGAAGAAAAAGGGGGCGTGGCCGCAAGCACGGCGGCGAAAAGCGGGAAGCGGGGAGCGGGGCGGGAGGGCACAGGGGGCAGAGGGAGACGGCACAGGGAATCACAACCAGGGAAATACAGTACAATGCCAAGAAAGAGACAAAAACAGGTTAAACAGCAAAAAGGGGAGAAAATAACAATGCAGTTAGCACAAGAGCGCCCGCTCATTCCTCATATTCTCCCTGTCACTACAGTGCACAACATCAGACACTCACCAGGGTCGTTGTTTCTTTTTGTTTTGTCACCCTGCATAGGGTGTCTAGGGTTTTGTTTATGTGTCCTTTGCCCATTTGTTACAGTTCACAATGTTTTTACCTCTTCACGGGGTGTTTCCTCTGGGTTGTAATCCCGCGACTCTAGTGCACAACATTTACCTCTCCAAGAGGTATGTCTCTTTTGTTTCAGTGCACACTTTTACCTCAAGGTTCACATGTTGCGAGGCTGCTGTCTTGTATTCTCAATCCTCAATTACACGAGGTGTTGCGCGGACTGTTGTCCCACTCAAACATGCACATTTCTTGACCTCTCCTCGAGGTGTGTTTTTGGGTCATTTCCCACTTTTATGTGAATATCAATGGACCTCCAGTGGAGGTACATCTCACGGTCTTACACCTTCACCTAGTGCAACATTTCTTTTTACCTTATGTAAGGAGTGTAGTGTGGGTTGTGTTTTTATTATAACAGTGCACTATGTATAGACCCCTCTTGTGGTCGCCTCTGCACGTTCATATTGTTACCCACATGGGTGTATAGTTTTGTTCTTGTCCATTAACTATAGTGCATTGGTTCACGTTAGACTGGGCGATTTCCTCTCAACTTTGTTTCCTCTTTCATTCTCAACACTGTAGCCCAGTACTTTTCAATTCTTTTACTCAAATGTTTATTATATTATGGAGAAGTATGATTTATATTATCTGTTTCTTTTCTTCTTCTCTGTCTTCTTTTTTCATCATGCTCTGACCTGCCTCTGTGCACATCTGTCTGGCCAATGAGTGCAGGTGGTAGTCATTGGTGGTTTTTCCTTCTGTTCTTTTATTTATTTATAGAAAGGAGGATGTTATATGATTGTGTTTATCGGTTTCCTCAGTTTGCTTGTTCTCTTTCTCTCTGTCTCTGCCCTGTTTCTTATCGTACTCTCCCCTCTATTTCGTACATATAGTTTCTACGTCTGATTCTACTTTTCTGTTTTCTGTTCGGAAGAAAGAAGGATATGTTGTATATCAGCTGAATTGCAGTTCATGTCCTCCACTGCTCCACCAGTGGATCCCTGTAAGGATTATGGAACGTGGAATGTTGGTGTCTGAAAACCACACTTGGAAATGGGCTGAGCGGCATGCTGGCTGCTCCTGGTGGGGCTGTATTACTGCTGTACTATTGATCTACAACAAATACTCTTAAAACATCTCAACCAGCATGGAGTGATTACTACACAACCTCGGTCTCTGAGGGTATATAGGACCCTGAGCTCCCCAATGAGCTGCAGACCCACACTCTCATAATTTGGGGGATCCAATATATTTCAGGGACTTCTGACCCTTCTCTCACCAGAGAGGGGTCTCTGCTCTACCTGACCGCTACTTACTCCTCATGCTGCTGTTCCTCTCTCGACATGTGCTGTATCTTGCGGACCCTCTCACGGGACTGCGTGACGCTCCTCTCATCCCGACCATCTCCTCTCTCGCTCCCTGAGCTGGACGCTACCACTCCGTGCTCTACCCTGCCCCTTTACCTGAGCTGTATGAAGCCATTCCTCCCACCCGAGCTGTACGTTGCTTATCCTTTGGCTCTCACCCACGCTGTGTATTGTTGCATCCTACAGGAGCTGTGAGCTATTGTTCTCCTCCTCCCCGAGTTGTGCGGTGCTATTCCTTGGCCCCTACATGTGGTAAGCAGGGCGGAGCAGAACTCCGTGGAATTCCGCTGAGTGTTTTTGCAAATCTTCAGAAATCCGGATAGTGCAACTCCGTGAGCTCCTCCCACCCCTGGTTGTGTCTGCGTCAGCTGCTTCTGCTTCAACAATGTAGGCTCTGTTGCAGGGATGTGAATACCTAAACTCTGCAGGACAGTGTGGTGACGTCAGCTGCTCCTGCGTGAAGAGCTCATCCTATGTTGCAGAGATGTGTGTAACTAGACTCTGCAGGACATTATGGTGATGTCAGCTGCTCCTGATTGAAGAGGTCAAGAGGTCATACTGTGTTGCAGGGATGTGCGTATCTAGACTCCACACATACCAACCTTTGAAAATGAATTGCGGTATGTGCATTAATTGTGCTTTAAATCATGTGAAGGAACAAGGTTGAATATGTAGGCCAGGGTTCATTTTATCTCATATAATACCTGGACACAGCTTCACCTTTTGAACAAACCACTTAAAACCTTGGTGCATAGCTCTTTTTTATATGACAGAGCATGCATATTTAAAAACATGCAGAATGAAAATAAAACCTCAAGTGCTGCAAAATTATACATGACAAAAAACCTGTTGGATATGTGATCTAAGCAGATATTAGAAACACTTCAATGCAAACCAATTTAAAAAACTGCATTAGCTTGAAAAGTGTAAAATGTAGAAATATGCAGAAAGCGATTCTAGCTTTTCTCTATCTAAGGAGTGCAAAAAATAAACATTCTCTCAGCTTGTCTTTGTAAACTATTACAATAGAGCAGGAAGAAAGAAAAGCAAAAGCTGTAATCTGCTGCTCTGAATGGACTCGTGTCTAAGCAACAATAAGTTCATAGTGCTCCTTCATCTTGCCTCGGAGAGGTGTGAAGATGTAGGGATGGGACACACATGACACTATCTCAGAATCAATGAAAAAAAATAGCCTAGGATCACACAGATTGGTTAAAGAGGGTTCACTGATAGAATATCAATAGTAAAAATATAGATGGTAAAAATAGCAAAGTAAAAATATACATAGTAAAAATATTGACTCCCTACATTCAAACAGGTAAGTACAAAAATATTGATTCAAAAATATTGAAGTTAAAAATATAGATGCAAAAAATATTGATTTTAAAAGATAAATAAAACATAATATATATTAAAAATATAAAATATTAATATTATCTTTAACAAAATTAATTAAATTTAATATACATTTCAACTAAATATAAAAAATACACTTACTTAAAACAATATAAACACACATACATAATAATGTATACATATACATATATTTAATGTAAAATACTTTATTAACAATTATCTTTATTTAATTTTTTAATTTTTACATTATATAAAAACAAAATATATAAATATCTAAAAAAAATTAACATACTATAATTAATTAAAACATTAAACTATTAAAACAAAAATAAAATGTACATTTTTCAACACAATAAATACAACATTAGAAAAAACGTGGTATAGCAGAGGGGGTAAAAAATTACTAATCCCGCTCCAGTGAGTGCAACAGGAGGGAAAGTATTGGATAGTGGAGGGGTAAAAATTACTATTCCCACTCCAGTGAGTGCAACAGTAGGGAAAGCGTTGGATAGCGTAGGGGTAAAATTTACTATTCCCACTCCAGAGAGTGCAACAGTAGGGAAAGCGTTGGATAGCGTAGGGGTAAAAATTACTATTCTCACTCCAGAGAGTGCAACAGTAGGGAAAGCATTGGATAGCATAGGGGTAAAAATTACTATTCCCACTCCAGTGAGTGCAACAGTAGGGAAAGCATTGGATAGCATAGGGGTAAAAATTACTATTCCCACTCCAGAGGGTGCAACAGTAGAGAAAGCATTGGATAGCGGAAGGGTAAAAATTACTATTCTCACTCCAGAGAGTGCAACAGTAGGGAAAGCGTTGGATAGCGTAGGGGAAACAATTACTATTCCCACTCCAGTGGGTGCAACAGTAGGGAAAGTGCTGGATAGCGTAGGGGCAAAAATTACTATTCCAAACTACCCCAAGATCCAAATCCACCCTAAAACGTAATATTCTCCATTAGTTACCTTATAATGTGTTGTAATGGCAGCCATTTGTACGGGAAATCGGCTAGTCTGGCAACACTGATCTGCAGGACATTGTGATGGCGTCAGCTGTTCCTGCATCAAGAGGTCCGGCTCTGTTGTAGGGATGGGGGTATCTAGACTCTGCAGGACATCGAAGTTACATCAGCTGCTCCTGTGTGAAGAGGTCAGGCTCTGTTGCAGGGATGTGTGCACATAGACTCTGCAGGACATCATGGTTACATCAGCTGCTCCTGTGTCACTTAGGAATCCGACTTTACTACTCTTAAATGCCTTTTGTGAATCCGAAAGTCGTAAAGTTAGGAACCATAGCCCCCCAAGTTAGAAGCATCCCCTGTGCCCTGCAGAAGCATGTACTAACCGGGGCCAGATGTATGATAGAGTCGAGTAACACTCAGAATGTCTTATGAACAAAGGGCCCAATTCACAAAAGTGATCTGAGACAAAATCCTAACATAACGACTTTCGGATTCAAAAAAGGTAATTAGGAGTAGTAAAGTCGGATTCCTAACTTTACAACTCCTAAGTGCCCTTTGTGAATACCGAAAGTCGTAAAGTAGGATTTTGTCTCAGATCACTTTTGTGAATCGGGCCCAAAATCTCTAAACTCATATTCCTAACAGAAATACATAATCTACATTGCCAGGTCTGTCTTACCGAAATGTAACCCAGATATGTGTTTCTTTCAAAGTGTATGTGAACTGTCTGTCTTGTAAATTCAAGCATTACGCAAAAGTAACTGTTGCTGATACCACATACCTATATGGACTGTCAACCAATACTTCCTCTTACTTAAATGATGTTACGTGTCCGCTACTTCTGAGAAGAGTGGAATAAAACATCATATCATAGAACGTAAAATATAGCATTTCATATGTAGGTGACGATATCTCGAAAGGCGCACTATGTGACTGTCTGCCAGCCAGGCGAAGGGTAATGAAGAGTTTGTGTTGTAAGAAATGAACCATTGGAGTGTCATGTAAGCACACAAATTACACATTTCCTAAGGGATTCCTCAGACGTTTGTAAACCAGACACTTGACTTCATTGTGGCACCTTGTGGTCAGATGTACCATGGTTCTAAAGTGTCTGCTTGTCAGACAGGGGTAGTAAAGCCATAACACATCCTGTTAGCGAAACAATAACAAAAGCTGAAGAGGGAGTGAGCGTCTGCCACCAGTGGACACTGAAGGGAGTGCAGCCCATCAGCCCATCCTTCCAACAGCCCCATTGATCCTTTAGTTTGCCCCAAGTGCCTGTCCCATTTTTACTTCTGCTCTCTCATCCTTAGTACACCCTGATTTTGCAGGTATGCAATGCCAACCAGAGGATATGGGTTCAATTCCTTATCCTGCTAGATACAAGAGGTGGGCGAGCCAACAAGTCAACAGGGAGAGTCGAGCCAGCGCCGAGCCAAGGGTATGCACGGATCTTAGAGCCGTGCACGTGACGAGCCAGAGCCGAGCCATGGGTCTGCACGGATCTTAGAGCCCATGCACGAGCCGAGCCAGAGCTGAGCCAAGGGTCCGCATGGATCTTAGAGCCGTGCACGAGCCGAGCCACAGCCGAGCCAAGGGTCTGCACGGATCTTAGAGCACATGCACGAGTCGAGCCAGAGCTGAGCCAAGGGTCCGCATGGATCTTAGAGCCGTGCACGAGCTGAGCCAGAGCCGAGCCAAGGGTCTGTACGGATCTTAGAGCCGTGCACGAGCTGAGCCAGAGCCAAGCCAAGGGTCTGCACGGATCTTAGAGCAGGGCACGAGCCGAGCCAGAGCCAAGCAAATGGTCTGCACGGATCTTAGAGCAGTGCACAAGCCGAGCCAGAGCCAGAGCCGAGCCATGGGTCTGCACGGATCTTAGAGCCCATGCACGAGCCGAGCCACAGCCGAGCCAAGGGTCTGCACGGATCTTAGAGCCCATGCACGAGCCGAGCCAGAGCCCAGCCAAGGGTCCGGCGTGGATCATAGAGTCGTGCATGAGCTGAGCCAGAGCCGAGCCAAGGGTCTGCGTGGATCTTAGAGCCGTGCACGAGCCGAGCCACAGCCGAGCCAAGGGTCTGCATGGATCTTAGAGCCGTGCACGAGCCGAGCCACAGCCGAGCCAAGGGTCTGCATGGATCTTAGAGCCCATGCACGGGCCGAGCCAGAGCTGAGCCAAGGGTCCGCATGGATCTTAGAGCCGTGCACGAGCCGAGCCACAGCCGAGCCAAGGGTCTGCACGGATCTTAGAGCCGTGCACGAGCTGAGCCAGAGCTGAGCCAAGGGTCTGTAGGGATCTTAGAGCCGTGCACGAGCCGAGCCACAGCCGAGCCAAGGGTCTGCACGGATCTTAGAGCCGTGCACGAGCTGAGCCAGAGCTGAGCCAAGGGTCTGTAGGGATCTTAGAGCCATGCACGAGCTGAGCCACAGCCGAGCCAAGGGTCTGCAAGGATCTTAGAGCCCATGCACGAGCCGAGCCAGAGCCCAGCCAAGGGTCCGGCGTGGATCATAGAGTCGTGCATGAGCTGAGCCAGAGCCGAGCCAAAGGTCTGCATGGATCTTAGAGCCCGTGCACGAGCCGAGCCAGAGCTGACCCAAGGGTCTGCACGGATCTTAGAGCAGGGCACGAGCCGAGCCAGAGCCGAGCCAAGGGTCTGCACGGATCTTAGAGCAGTGCACGAGCCGAGCCAGAGCCAGAGCCGAGCCATGGGTCTGCACGGATCTTAGAGCCCATGCACGAGCCGAGCCACAGCCGAGCCAAGGGTCTGCACGGATCTTAGAGCCCATGCACGAGCCGAGCCAGAGCCGAGCCAAGGGTCCGCATGGATCTTAGAGTCGTGCATTAGCTGAGCCAGAGCCGAGCCAAGGGTCCGGCGTGGATCATAGAGTCGTGCATGAGCTGAGCCAGAGCCGAGCCAAGGGTCTGCATGGATCTTAGAGCCCGTGCACGAGCCGAGCCACAGCCGAGCCAAGGGTCTGCACGGATCTTAGAGCCCATGCACGAGCCGAGCCAGAGCTGAGCCAAGGGTCCGCATGGATCTTAGAGCCGTGCACGAGCCGAGCCACAGCCGAGCCAAGGGTCTACACGGATCTTAGAGCCGTGCACGAGCTGAGCCAGAGCTGAGCCAAGGGTCTGTAGGGATCTTAGAGCCGTGCACGAGCCGAGCCACAGCCGAGCCAAGGGTCTGCACGGATCTTAGAGCCGTGCACGAGCTGAGCCAGAACTGAGCCAAGGGTCTGTAGGGATCTTAGAGCCGTGCACGAGCTGAGCCAGAGCCAAGCCAAGGGTCTGCACGGATCTTAGAGCAGGGCACGAGCCGAGCCAGAGCTGAGCCAAGGGTCTGCACGGATCTTAGAGCAGTGCACGAGCCGAGCCAGAGCCAGAGCCGAGCCATGGGTCTGCACGGATCTTAGAGCCCATGCACGAGCCGAGCCACAGCCGAGCCAAGGGCCTGCACGGATCTTAGAGCCCATGCACGAGCCGAGCCAGAGCCCAGCCAAGGGTCCGGCGTGGATCATAGAGTCGTGCATGAGCTGAGCCAGAGCCGAGCCAAAGGTCTGCATGGATCTTAGAGCCCGTGCACGAGCCGAGCCAGAGCTGAGCCAAGGGTCCGCATGGATCTTAGAGCCGTGCACGAGCCGAGCCACAGCCGAGCCAAGGGTCTGCACGGATCTTAGAGCCCATGCACGAGCCGATGCAGAGCCCAGCCAAGGGTCCGGCGTGGATCATAGAGTCGTGCATGAGCTGAGCCAGAGCCGAGCCACGGGTCTGGATCTTAGAGCCGTGCACAAGCTGAGCCGAGCCGAGGGTCTGGATCTTAGAGCCCGTGCACGAGCCGAGCCGTTACAATATGTAATTCATGCAACAAACCATGTAAAATATGATAAAGAATCTTCAAAGTTTGAAAAGATATATTGCTTTTACATGTGGGAGGGAGCTTTGACACAATTAGGGGCATTACAGCAGTGCACAAGAAGCACTGATTAAAAGTGATAGTTTTGCACAGCTGGTATTCTGAATTCACATACTCAAAAGTGCTTTCATGTGTGATAAAAAAGAGAGGTGGTGAAATAAAATATCGGCCTAAGATCATACAATATAAGCAGGGTAGCTGTGATTTATCCTGGTCTCCTGGGTTCACTGTGTACACATCAGCCAGTAAGTGGGTATCTATTAGTCTTTCCTTATGTTAAGGCTTTGTTTTTAGTTCTTAGTGCCTTCTTTGGCAGTTTTTTAAATAAAGTGTGAACTCGGCTCTAAGTTATTGGAGCGCTTTGCATCAGCGCCAGTTAAGTTGCACAAGGTCACAAGCATTGTTGAAGGCATCGGAGAGAAAGGGATTTGACCAGAACCCCAAGATGTTGAGCTGACACCGAGACTCGAGCCTGCTTCCCGACTTCCAAAGACGGTAGTGCTGGCCGTTTGGAGGGAGGCAGAAGCCACATGAAAGCTCGACTCATTATGGGTCCGAGGTTCCAAGAGGCCCTCGAGCCAAGCCTGAGCCGGGCTTCAGGCTCGAGCCTGGCTCGGGCTTCAGAGGCTCGCTCACCTCTGCGAGAAACGTCTGTTAGTGATACCCTTTGCATGGAAACAGCAGGGGGGTTCAGTGCCTGATGCTGCGAGAGGCGCTGTGCGCAGAGTGTGCTTAAACCCAGGGCCAGCTATAGGGATGTGCGACAGGTGCAGCTGCACCTGGTGCTGGCTTTGGTGGGGGTGCTGTTTTTAAAAATAACTGAGTTTAAAGGCAGGTGAACTTCCTTGTGTGTGGAGCAGTTTCAGGCAGCAATAAAATAGTGAAGATAACTGGTGATTAATGTTACTGCTGGTAAGAGATCGGCCTTCTGTGTAGTGTCAGTTCTGACTGCTCATAAAGTAGTGGAAAAGGATAATGTGCCTGCTGCGGAGAACAAGCACCGTGCAGCTCACAGAACTGAGTGTGAGTGCACTGGAGTAGCGCTTTACAAAATATGAAATGTACGACAGAGAGGGAGCATGGAGACATGAGGGGCGCTGACGGAGAGGGGTGAGGAGGTGATTCGTAGTCATGGGGGCGCCAAAAAAGTGCGTCGGGCGGTCGGTTCCAGCCCTGAAGCCGGCCCTGCATAAACCTCTCTGGCTCCCGCAGCAAAGAAACAGTCCTCATAGTCACATCAGGGCCACATGAACCCCCGCCCCACATGCCCAAACCCGCAAATAACACAAAGACACAAGTGTTAGGTTTGGGAAAAATTGCTGCAGGTTTATTACATACAACATATGTAATGACGGTGGGTTAGCTTACGGGCGATCCTAGGGCAGGCCGCATTCTCGCCACCTGCCCGCCTGTTGAGCCAAACAACACAGTGGCGAACCACCCAACTGTTGTACAATTACCATAATTATAATGACACTCCCCTTGTGGGGCGTGACTAGGCAAACCCCCGGTTGCGCAGGCCCACAACCGCCCGAAGGACTACTGGGGCGCCGACACGGATTCCTGCACCTCCCATGAGGTTACAGGTTAGGCTCTGAGGTTATGCTCTGGCACCCCTATGTGCCCGCTGACGTCCAGCGTTTGCACCTCTCTTCTTCCGGATCGCCCAGTAACTCCGCCTGCAACGAAAAAGAAACATATTAAAAGCTCCCCCCGGAGCCCCCTCAAGTCGACACTCTGGGTTCGAGGAAGGGCGGGAAAAGAGTGTCCCAACACGGAACAGCGACGTCCGGGGCGGCAAAGAGGGCTCCCTAGCAGGGCAGAGGTCTGAAGTACCTCAGACGGCTCCTCCCAACCGCCCCGGACGTGCATCATAACCAGTCTCCGCCAACCAGGGGAGACTGCCTCAAGAGAGGAACTACTGTACGTCATGCGGGGGCGGGACAGCCCTCCGTGACTAGGAGCCCGCCCTCCTGATGGCCACTGCGTGGCCTCGGGCAGGCGCATAGTCACATCAGGGCCACATGAACCCCCGCCCCACATGCCCAAACCCGCAAATAACACAAAGACACAAGTGTTAGGTTTGGGAAAAATTGCTGCAGGTTTATTACATACAACATATGTAATGACGGTGGGTTAGCTTACGGGCGATCCTAGGGCAGGCCGCATTCTCGCCACCTGCCCGCCTGTTGAGCCAAACAACACAGTGGCGAACCACCCAACTGTTGTACAATTACCATAATTATAATGACACGCCCCTTGTGGGGCGTGACTAGGCAAACCCCCGGTTGCGCAGGCCCACAACCGCCCGAAGGACTACTGGGGCGCCGACACGGATTCCTGCACCTCCCATGAGGTTACAGGTTAGGCTCTGAGGTTATGCTCTGGCACCCCTATGTGCCCGCTGACGTCCAGCGTTTGCACCTCTCTTCTTCCGGATCGCCCAGTAACTCCGCCACAGCCCAGTGCGGTGGTTCCCGCTGCCGCACGGGCCCCCCACCACTGCTACTGCTCTTTTACCTGCACCTTCACCTAAATTGCTCCCTTCAGAAAGAGGAGGGACAGGGCAATGCTCAAAGGCGTTGGATGACACCATAAACCCTGTCCCACAAAACTAGCTCGGTCAAGGTCCTCGACCGTCCCGGGAACACGACCACACCAGGTGGGGCCCCTGTCCTCCAGGAAGAGTCACCAAATCAGGGAAGCAAAGGGATAAGAGGGGCCCCTACTTCTGTAAACCCTCTGCCTCATAAAATAGGCTGTTCAGCACATGCCACCGGGATGCCAACATTTCCCTTCCTTCCAAACGTCAGAAAACTGCGCCAAGGAAGCCACTGCTACAGCGCGCCGCCATCCACTACACAAACCCACAGGAAGTGTGCTTACTGAAACGCCCTCTTCTGCACAATCGAGCAGAAAACGTGCATGTAAGATGCTTGTGCTGCTAACCTCAAAAGAGGACCAGTGAGATGGAGGGCACAAGACAAACTAGTAGTTTGGACCAGTCCCAGGTAAGCAAAATACGGTGTCCACAGGCAATTGTAGCCGGCATCCCCTGCCTCTTGAGTTCTAGGCTGGAAAACAGCTATGGCCCTAATACCATAGAGTTAGTTAATCTGCTTGCCGACATGCGACCACCTCCCAAGGAAAGCTGCACCTGTAACTGGGCTCCCCACTAAGCATTAGATCTGTGCAGGGGCATGCCTGGAGAACGGACGCCACCCCGACACCAATAGGCATAACCAGCCGGGGGCAATCACTCCAACGCAATAGTAAAGACCAACACTGGCAAGGGACCGGGGATGGGGAGGGGCCCCCCTGCAGAGCATCCTCCCCAATATCCAAGTGCAGACCCAATAATTCCAAAACTAGCGATAGCGCCACTAAACCCTCACAGGAAGCAGGAATCTATAGCAAGCACCTGCCCCCCCACTAGTAATGAATAGTCTCTAAAAGCCTACTAAGGACCCACCCAAGGAATGTTGGCAGTCCGGGCTCGGGCTGTGGACGCCACAATTGTTCTCCTCATACCTAAACTGAGTGTTATACTGCAGGCTGCCGACCGCGGGTGGGCTGCCAAATGAGTACCCAAGCCAAGAAAAGCAAGACGGCAAGGCCAATGGAGGGGGGGGGGGGGGTGGCTAGACATCTGACCTTCCCTCCCCAAGGTGGAAACACATGTGCCGAATCAGGAGGGTACGGGTAGGATAGTTTAGTTTTAAGTTTGCCAGCTTGCTGTGCTCTGTATGTCCAGGTGGGAGATACTCCTTGTTGCATGCCACGCAACCTCTATTTGCGTACTGTTTGAGAATTCTCACGTGGTTAGAAAGTTTGTTCGTGTGCCCGGGGGTCCAGTGTGTATTGCCTGCTATCCTTATAGACCCCGCACTGGGTGGCACGCTTGCCGACCAAGCATGGCACAAACGCTTGCGCTGCACCCCCCATCGTCTGTCCACCATACCAGGGGAGTACTATCAACACCTAGAGTTAACGCATCTGTGAATCCCTTAGATAGGATGCGGCCCCAAGCAATTCGCATTCAGCAGCAGCCCAGAGGCCCATGCATAGCCACGCCAATAAACAACACCTGGCCTGCAAGAACAAGTCCAACGGGGACGATTTAGTTGGGGAAAGGTTTCTTCTAATGAGAACACAGGGGGGGGGGTCCTAATGTGGATACATACAGAACCTCTAGTGTACCGCAGCACTACGCCTGGTGAATGTTACAGCAGATTAGAAAGAGAGGGGAGGAAAATTCGTACCCACCCAAAATGTGCAAAGTACTGTCTGGGTAGCTGGGACATCCCAGGAGGAGGCTACCGGGCACGCCAAGGCAGATCCCTATGGCAGTGACTTACTTAACATGAAGGCCCACTTGTGAACCCAACAACTCGGACACGGGGAAGATTACTCCAATCCGCATACTACCAGGTGCAGGATGCTATGCGAGACATATAATACAGTGAGGTAAATCTGAGAGGCAATTCAATAGCTTGAAATAACGCTTTCTCGTGAAGGGGAGGGGAAAGCAGTTGCTCCACAAGGGCCCGTAATATCGGCTCATATGACTAGGGCCCTAGCGCATACACTGTTTGCAGGCCTGCAAATACACACCACATTCTCCCACACACAATATTTATCGTAACTGTGAACAAGCAACCTTATAGTATTCCGCAAAATCGCAAGCCTCTTGTTTAACTAGCTGGAGGGAATGCGGAGACCTATATATAGCTGCCCGAGTTTGAGACTACAAGAGTGGTCTGACCAGTCTTACGAAGTGTTTCAAAATTACTATTAACATCCAGCGCTACCATGATTTGTTCAACGAATCCTGCGTGTCCGATGCAAGGCAGGACCATCGAAATGAAGTTGCCGAGCGTTACCCGACGGCAGGCAACTGCCCGTAACATGGCCCAGAGTGCAGCATTCTGTTGTTTCAGGAATTTTACTCGTTTTTGAAGGAACTGCATCGGTGCGTTACTTTCGATCAAAGTCACGAGGATATTCGCAGAGGTATGTTAGTGCAACGAGTGGGCCTTCCCTAGGAGGAGTTTGTTGGAGGGACAAGTCTTTTCCCTCCGCTGGTTTAGTGTCTCAGGGTGCTGTGGGGTTAGAGCTTACAGGGGGGGGAAGGCGTCTGCTGGCTTGACGAAAGCTGTGTGAATACGTTGCTCACGGTCATCTCTTTTGCAGGATACTTTCGAAGGCGGCATGGAGAGTCAGGGGTCCCCCGCTCTTTTCTCACAGACATCCCAGGTTGAGGATTCGGGGCTAGGACCGTCGCAGGACCCTCAGATGAAAGCCCTTTTGGATGCGATAAAGGCCAATGGGGTGGCTTGGGCGAGCGGACTTTTACTAGCCAACCCCCCTAAAGCACCAGGGCCGGCCCCTGCCCCACATATAACTGAAATAGAGGTGGCAGAGGACACAGCCACAGTGAGGTCTAAATGCACGAGGAAGCCAACAGTCAAGGACTTCCCACCGGAGCCCCCCGCAAAGTCCAGGGCGGCTGACCCGATCAGAAACGTGATAGTGCACGCCCCCGCATCCCCCCCAGTGGTGGTCCGGGTGTGCCCCCCCTCACCTCCTCGTTTGGCGGCCTCTAGTGCGGAATTCGCTACCCGGGCAGACCTGGGTAAGATTACTGACTCGCTGGCGTCTTTTATGTCTGAAATAAGAGCCAGTTTGTGCCCTGCCCAGTCACAGTCACCTGTTTCTATGCAATCTGTGATTTTGCCACCTTTAGCAGTGGCTCCTTTGTCTTCTGCCGGGGAGGCAGATGTTGTTCAAGTGTGGGGTGGGACTCCTTCCCAAGGGGGGGTTAATGCGGGTCCCTTCAGTTTTCCTATTGTCCCAACGGTCAGCTCTCCCAACAGTCTGGTGCCGGGAGCTCTTCTTCCACAGGTTTTGCCGCCGGTGCAGAGTGTGCCCCAGGAGGCCCTCTTGCCTGCGGTGGTCGCAGTCCAGCCACTGGTGGGGGCATCTGCCGCTCCTCCACCCTTGCCAACTATCAGTGCTGTGGCTCCACCGACAGTTGTGGTGTCCATCCCTGCGCCCACAGCCCTCATGACTATGGCTCCCCTTCTGTCAGGCAAATGCTCCCTGGCCTGGCAGGTTCCTCAGGCGGCTAAGGAAGGCATTTGGAGGAGGGAGTTCATAGACATTTTCTCGCTCCTCATGCTGGGGGCGGATGGGGTAGATGTGAGACGGATGGGGTCAAAAGATGAGGAAAAGAAAGCTCGCTTCCAATCCTGGCCGGAGAAAACAATAAAAAACTGGCGTCAGGCCTTCGCCATCTTGGCGGCTGTCATAACTGAGCGTTTCCCTGATCAAGCACAGGGTCTTTTCCAATACAATAGCGTCATAATTAATGAAGCGGAAGCAACATCAGGGATGGGGTGGTACTTGTATGATTGCGAGTTCCGTAAAAAGATGTCGGTCTGCCCCGAGCTGGAATGGGACCAGGTTGAGGTCAGACTGTGGATTGCTTATATGGGCAAAAGTAAAGTAGAAAGTGGTAACAGTGTAGTCCAGGCCAGAAAGACGGATAATGAGAAGCAGTTCTCGAAGAAGAAGAGTAATTTTCGCCAGTCCTTTCGTGGGGGGCGTGGGGGGGGCGGTTATAACAAACAATTCGCCAAGAAGTATGCCCCTTCCTCCTGCAGGATGTTCAATGCGGGGAACTGCACCTGGGGGAAAGCCTGTAAGTTCTCCCATGCGTGCAGCAGGTGCGGTGGTTCCCACCCCGAATCTTCATGTGAGAAGAGATCCCCCGCCCCCAACGCTGCCAGCAAAGACAAGTAGTGTCTCCGGGCAGGTTGGGGAAGAGCCGCCGGTCTGGCCGCACCTCCTCTAGTCACTGAATATAGGGTGACAATGGTCTGTTTCTGGCGCTGCTGCCGCCTTTCTGTTATGTTCTTCGCACCCTTGGAGTCTAGAGGCCCTTGTACTGCTCTTGCTACAGATCTCCTTTAAGTTGAACTTCGCCCGCCCTGCTGCAGCTCTGGGAACCGCAATAATGCAAAGGTCATAAAGAATAATCGCCACGAAGAGCAGCGGTCTGCACTTGTGTACAGGTACATTTGTCGCCCTTTGACCAGATATTTACTTCTAAGGCCATTATTACCGGCGTTGAGTTATATCTCGCACCCAATGAGTGGCACTGGTTTAAATTGCTAACTACTTCTGCAGCCAGCAAGAATGTGAGCAGATTTTGGGTCTGTAAAGGAGAAGGAATATTGATGAAAGCCTCCTCCCCTCGCACAGCAATCTATGGGTTATTACAAATCCTGGTTACAGGGATACATTATGAAAAAATGAAACTTGAAAGAAAAAAGATATTGAGAACTGGGTTTAATTTGTTACAAGGTGTCAAACATAAGGCCGTGAAAAGTTATTCATAAATACCCTGCAACCCTATAAATGCCACACATGAGCAAACTGAAACCTGGCAGCTATGAACATGCCAGCAAGAAACCAGAGCACCCACCCCCTCCCTAAAACAACTTACGGAAACTACAGCAAATGAGTTAACTGGCTGCTGAGATGTAGTTTCTCGGGCAGGGAGAGACACACAGTAGAGTAATCAAAGGGCTCTCAGGTGGCGTTAAACATTATCCTGTGGCTTCCTCCAGCTAGGAAGCCTGCCTGACCTCTGTTGATGAGCACTGCAGTCACACAACTTGTGTCCCGTTAGTGTCCTTCCATTACTGCTGCTTTGCAGCACTTTTAAGATATTCTTGGAGTTTTTCATTGCTTAGTAGGGAGTAATTTCAAATATTTTTATTTTTCCCTCGTCTTCATTGCTTAATTTTGCTCGCGACAAAGAGTCACTCATAGTCTTTGAAATGTCACTCATAATTACACTGAAGCTATGAAAATGTCACACACAGCAATCTGACATCTTGGCAGCTATGGTCATGGGCTTCGTAACCCTTTACAAAGAACTTCTCAAACGGTCGGTACATTTGATAAATGTGCTTTTTATCGTTCTTTTACATGATTGTGCGTTTATTTCCAGTTCATCGAAGTTTGTCTGCTGTTTTCGTCCTTTCCCCTAGTGTACCTGTTCCTAGGCTCTCTCTAGCTTTCTATCGCCCTTCCCCCTTCAAACTACCCCTCACTCTTTGGATAAGAGGAATGCTTGTTAACGAGATGAGGGGATAATGGGCCAAAGTTAATGACTTCAGTCACTGACTTCCCCAATTACAAGGAGTCACGAGTTATTGGGTCCAAAATCAGGGAAATCATGCTTGATATGGAATTACCAAGTTCAATTGTACATGTGTGTCCCAATTCGAGGCCTTGTGCCTGCACATTCAACAGAAACACATTTGTTTTTACCATTTGCATTTCTGCACCCAGTCAAGCTGGAATCTGGAGAACAATATCCCATCTAACATGAAATGGGCCCCTGAGTCTTCCTGAGAACAGGAGCAAAATATCATATCAAGATCACAGCGTGTTATTCGGTACATGATGTTTATGATTCAAGAAACCTCAATGGTTTTTTTCGTCTCTAAAGGTGAAGATGTTCAGCCTAGCTGTGAATAAATGATGCTTGCTCATCCAGCCTGGTTTGTCCTTTATCAGCTATTGAGCAGATTATAGTTTCTCTGGATTTATAAACAATATTTGAAAAAAACCTGTTCGGTGGGCACCACTTGGCTCTAGTAGAATTCCCTGACACTTGGATGTGGTTGAATTACGAAAAAAAGTGATGCCAAGGTGTTTTCTTCAAGAAAATTAATTATGAGAACAAAAAATATTAATTATCTGTCTCGTCACAACATCAGTTGTATGATATATATCTGTCATCTATTATAACGTTCATCCGATGGTTATTACCAACAATTACAAATACAAATAACTAAGGAAAAAACACAACAAAACAGTAATTCGGTTTGTGAATTATTTTAAAGATCCTTTTTCATTTTATACATTCTTAATATGTCAGTCAACCAAACAATATTCAATCTTGTAAGGAATGACATGTTCGAGTCCAAAAACCAAATATTTAATTCTAAATCCAGGCGGTCCAAGTGTCCTATTATTGTGGACCCTTAATCCAAGGTTTGTGTAAGAAGCCCGATGATTTATTTACAAGGAAAACATAGCAATGTCTTTTCTTAGCCTTATTTCCTTTTCGGACACCAAACAAGCAAAAGCAAAAGAAGCCAAACAGAATTTTTATGGCTTCAGAACCAAATGATGCTCTTGGGGAATATATCCACACAGTCTCCAAATCAAAACAGGTGCCGAAATTAATGATAACTGTCGACGCGTTTCGGCCTTTCAAATAGTTTTAGGCCTCATCAGGACAAAGGGCAACAATTCATTTAAATGATCCTACGAAAAACAAAAATTAAACACAATCAATAATAATCAACTTGAAAAAATTATTTAGGAATTTTGAAATTTGGCAGTCTTTTCCACGGACACAGGCACCCGTAGGAGCCACTAACACTATGAAAAGAAAACATCCTCAAGGTTTAGGTATCAGAAAAGCTATTTACACACCAGAAAAAGAAAATGTGATCAGAAGGCCATCACCATAGATCACTATATTTATTTACACTCATTTAATAAAAACGTAATTCAACATGAAGACCCTTTCATCACCGTGTCTAATGTCAAAGTGTGAGATTACGTACTTGAGTGAGCCCAAATAAAACTAACCACATTAGCTATACATACCAAAATGTTATTATCCAAATAACAAAACCAATTAGGGGTAAGGACGTCCAATGTTGCGGATAAAGTTCAAAAATGTCACTCAAATCAGGGCGAACTTCCTATATTAGGCACACCTGTGCTTATCCAGGTTTCATTAGAATCTCATACATATGATGCAATCACCTAGATCATTCGAAAAAGAAGCTAAAATCATTAACTGGCACTTGGATGTGGTTGGGCGGAAATATTTGATGCCGTTTTGCAGATCTGTAACTGAAGGAGTCTCAACTGACTTTCTTACCTGTTCGATCACTTTTTTACCTAGTTCACCTGTGTTCCACCTCTCTTATCACCCCTTGTCAGTCTCTTTCGCACAACTCTTATTTCAGGTCCATACCTCTCACCTTTCCTCCTCCTTCCTGCCTCTCCTACAGCTGTTTTTTTCTAACCCGTGTCTTCTTATCACTAGTTTCTCTTTTTCTTTCTCTCTCACTAGAAACGACATAACCTGTCTCTCACTTTATTACCACACTCTCAATTGTCTCCTCCTTTCATCTGTACTTTCTCATCCGTCTACCACCCCACCCTTTCATCGGTCTTTATAACCTCTCTTTATCGCACCTCTCTCACATCTGTCTCTCCTCTTCCTGTCTCTCTTCGGCATCTGCCTCTATGTAGATCACAACTCTCATACTGTCATACCATATCGCCACTTCAGGGCTGTGTGGTCGGGATTCATGCCCTTTTGGTGCCCTAACTGTAATTTATCATTGCGCGACCTGCTTCGTAGTGTCTGTAAAAGTACCATTCGTCCCGAATTTTTGTCCTCAATTTTGACCTCCCGTCCTGAATTTTTGTCCTGAATTTTGACCCTTTGTCCTGAATTTTTACACTCGCTGTCCTGAATTTACAACCATGCCAGTTGGTCACCTTATCCCCGAGAGCCAGAAAAACTGCATTTGTGTTCAAGGTTTCTGTTATCCATTTGCTTCAAGGCAGATTCTTGACTCTTCAGCCATAGTGCAGCAGGCAATTCAGGCTCCACCCCTTTACGTCACCGAGACAGGGGGCCCGATTCACAGAACTAACTTAAGACAAAATCCTAAACTTACTACTTTTGGTATTCACAGAAGTTAGGATTTTGTCTTAAGTTTGTCTTACAACAGACGTAAGACAGACTTACGTTAGGATTTTGTCTTAAGTCTGTCTTAAGTCTGTCTTAAGTCTGTCATAAGACAAACTTAAGACAAATTAGAACATTGGAATGTTGGGAGCTCCATTGAAAACAATGGAGTGCTCTGGGCTTATAATGGCTGGTATAAGACTGGAGCTCCAACATTCCATTGCTTCTTTGTTCACTGCTCTGGCTGTGAACAAAGGCTTCAGGGAACCTGAGGGGATTCCATTCCCCTCACGCTCCCATAAGGCTTTGTTTTTTTTGTTAGAACATTCTTTCCTCTAGTGACAGAATGTTCTAATAGCCTTATAGCCCTTGGTAGATGGGCTATACCGCTATTAAAGTCCCTCTCCCTTGTTAAAGGCCCTCGCCTTCGGCTCGGGGCCTTTAACGCTGGAGAGGGCCTTTAATAGCTGGTATAGCCCTCTACGGCGGGCTATAAGGCTATAATCCTAACTTCTGTGAATATCAAAAGTAGTAAGTTTAGGATTTTGTCTTAAGTTAGTTCTGTGAAACGGCCCCAGTATATTCACTTATTCCTGGTGTGAATTAATCATATTAATCTGAAAAGGGAACCTATCTCCTTTGAACTGTTTGCACTGTAGGAATGAGAGCCTTGTACTCGGTGCATGTTATGGTTTTCACTCGTCTTTATCTTAAACCAGAGATCTGTACTTCCTTGTTCCACTTACATTTAAAGTCTCCGGTTCAATGCCGCATGTATCAGAGCTTATGCAGGTGCCACATGGAATGTATGTACTCATGCTCGAGGCCTCCACTGTGGAGGTTTACATGTAATCACTGATTCTGTGGCCACTGGAATGAGTTCTGTCACTGAGCCCTCGGGCCTTCACTCTGTCAGCCTGGGCTGTATTTCCGGCACTGCGTGTGTTTTGTTTTCCCCGCAAGAGCGTTCGCATCATTTCTGAGTTGGAAAATGGGTCTTTTGTATTAGAGACTAAAGCCCCTCGCGCCACCAGTACGTCATTTTTTCCCATATTAAAAGTGACGCACCAGTGGCGCAAAGGCCTTGTAAATAGGCCACATAGTTTGACGTCATTTCTGAGTTGGAAGAGGAGTCTTGTGTATTAGAGACATAGGAGCATATGTACAAAGAGTTAGCGCCGCTGTAGCTATAGTTTCCTGATGCTCCAGCAGTTTTTAATTATCGCCGTATTTATAAGTTGCCGCTAACCGCGGTTAGCGACAGCCTTTTGACGATATTGCTCGTACTTCCTGCCACCACTTCTGATAGCGATAGCTAACGAAAATGAGATGCAAGGTAGGCATTCCTGTGTCAAAACTGCCACTAACCCAGGGCTTTAAGTGGGCTGGGTCTCACCGGTACTGAGCACCAGCAGTTTTTTAAACAGGGCCTCGAAATGGGTCTCTATCGGGCTCTGTTTTGTGCCCTGGCACAGGCAGACTGCTGTGACAGCTGGCACATGGATGTGCGCGTGCTCACACTTCTCACTAGTGGAGAAGTTACGGCATGACGTCATGCCAAGTGACCATTGTAGGGGAAGGGAAATCCTCTAAAGAGAGTCATTTTCTCTCTGAATTTCGCTTCTCTTTTTGAAACTCGGGAGCAGCAACATTGTCGTGGTGTCACCAGAGCTTTAAGTGGAAGCTTTTTCAATATTCATTTATCTTATGCAACCAACAACCATTTTTACAGAAAGAAGGAAGGATTTGTTATATCTGATCTGCACAGCAACACTTGTCTCTTTGTTATCCAAGAACAATGGTTATGAACATATACCAATTTTTGAGTGCAACCTTGACGTGAAAATGCTTATCCTCCTTAAGCATTAACCATGGACAATACGCCCACCGTAGGTGTTACAGAGTGTCACATCCATATAGCAAAAGAACCACATCAGTGCACATCATCAATAGTCTCTTTCATCCATGTGCAATTCGCACGCACAAACACACCTTCTTAATCCAAAGGAATCACGTAGTGAAGACCAGTATTTTATTTCTTTTAAAACAAAGTTCTTCACAGCCGATGCGCGTTTCGCCCCCCTATGGGCTTTCTCAAGGCTGTAAGTCACACATAAAAGAATAAATTACAGTCTATTTCCCAATACTATTACTTCAAATGACAATTCATTATTATTATGCCATCCATTTTCTTATATGTTAGAATCACCTCATGCAATCCTATGTGAAAACTGTCTGTGACACACCCACCAATGATTATTCTATGTCATTAGGCTTGTTATCATGCCTCATGCGCAGCAACCCTTGTTGAGGCTGCAACCATGATGCACGAATGTGCAGAAAGAACAGCCACCACGCGAGACAACCAATACAAGGACCATGCAAGTAACGTGACTCCACCGAAACATCACCGAGAAAGTCCAAAGAAAATAGGAAAACAAAAGTGTAATGTGATAGACCCTGGTTAGGAGACTAACCACAACTGTAGGTGTCATATACAAGTGCTCAATACAAAACTATGTGCACTAAAAATCACATCTGCAAACGAAGTTCATCCGAAATCCAATATATACAGCACTCTATCTACCAACGCTAGTTTCATTCGGAATCCCTATAGAAATAAATGGTAATGTTGTGTAAATAGGCTGTGATAATTTAATTTCATTTGCAGCATTGACAGCACATGGACGGAATATAAAAGTTCGCCCATATCTCAAAATCTTACCTTCGATAATAGTATATCCGGTATCGTTCTTAAACTGATTTCACACTATTTTAGAGACTGTCGTCCTCATTTATTGTAATTTTGGAGACATGATAAATTCCAGCTGCGATAAAAGCAAAGTTGTTGTATCAGCCCGTTACTCAGTGTGTAAAACATTCTATTTATACCCCCAAAGAAAACGCTCCTTTTCCTATGTTTTTCCTTTGTATATACGATATTTAAAATTCTGACAATCCCACATATCTAAATATTTCATTAGGGTTCCCAACCGTGTATGTGCAGCCAATCGCGAGACATTCCCATGTAAAACTATTTATCCAGGTTATCCAGAACTTTTCCTTTATGTCCACAATACACTTTTCCACTGAAATCTCCCAAACATCACTTTTGGTAAACCACCGGAGGTTTTATTTTCCCTCCTTATAGCATATTACTTTAAATGTAATACAAGCGTTCACATACTAATTCTATGGCAGGACAGGAGGCTCAGATTATGCTTTCTCGATTTCTTTACTACAAAGAGCAGCCAATTTGAACACAGTAAAGAAACGAAAAACTACAAATCCCATGAGCACTTAGGCAACCATAGAGAGCATATCCCTATATAAACAACCATAGAGGGCAAGACTTCCTCTTTCTTTGCTGCTTCGCAGCCAGTTAAGTCATTTTCCTTCTTTATACTTGAATATTGTAATACTTATATTGCTTGTCTTGTGCTCGCTCATTGCGCTTGACTGCTTGCAGCGCTTCTGGTTTCGCCGTTTTCGGCGTCTGGCCTGCAGCTGCTGCGCTCATTGCGGTGTGTTTGCTCCGGCTTCTCGGTTCGCCGTGTGTGCTGTGAGAGCGCGGGTCGCCTCTCTTTGCGCTCGGGCGCTTTATGCCCGCGTAGCCTGTGGAGCGGGACCGGGGACTCGAGCGGTCGCGCGCTACAGTCGCGCATCGCTCTATTTCCGGGTATTGCAGGCGGGCGTCTGCGCATGCGCGACAGCCCTTTGTTTACTTTCCGTGTCCCTCACAGATTTATGACACGCTGGAGGCTGCGTTTCTTCTCAGCCTGTGCCCACTGCCTGCTGGAGAGTTCCCAATTGACACCCTTTCCTCTTCAGGGTCGGGGTTGTATAATAAGTAGAGGCATTGCCTAGAGTGGCTTTGGTGCAAGCCTGTCCCTCCACATTTTACCAGTTCCTCTGGGGAGCATGTGGCTCTCCATATTTGGCTTGCTGAAGGGTTGTCACTCCCTCTGACTGGGTCACTTCTGTGTCCTGTTCCTTCTTCCTGTGTGGGCTTTTGTCTGTCTCTCCTTTCAGCCTCATTGTATTTACCATGGCTGGTTATGAGGAGGAGGACGACTACTATTACGGCGAGGAGCCTGAGGACTCCTTTGAATATGATTTAGTCGATGCACTTGACTAAGGGGTGCAACACTCGGTCAATTCCGCGCTGGTCCGTGCCATTGGACCGTTGAAGCGTCATCTGACTGACTATGCGCAGCAACAAGGTTGAATTCCTTCTTCTGCATCTGCCAAGCTCTCTTCTAAATCCCCACGGAATCCTCACAAATCGGATTTTGTGAAGTTGGCTAAATCTTTGTCTAACTCCAGTGGTTCAAAGAAGGCTATACCCTCTACCCCGGATACTGAGGATACCTCTTCCTCGTCCTCCTCTTCTGGTCCCTCTGGTCCTCCTGCTAAGAAGTCTAGGAAGGAGCATTTTGTTGACGCATCTGCGCATCCCCCGGTGCTTACCTTTGAGCCCGCGGACATAGTCCATCCAAATTCGAAGTCCTGGCTCCCTGCTCCTGAGGTCGGGGAGTACGTCTAGGCCCACATTCGAGAATCTTTTGATCAAGAGGTGCGTTCTCGTCTTCGATCCGAATGTCCTCGCCCGGATTTGGCAGACAAACTCTCAGAGACTCCTGAGGTAGATCCCACTATCCTTACCTACCTTAAGAAGTTCACGAAAGACCCCAAGAAGGGCATTGATAGATCCTGGCGTCTGTGCCAGGATAAATTGTTAGATCTCCTTGGCCCACTCACTAAAATTCTAGACTTAGGTTACCAGGCTCAGGGGGTCTGCTTCTGGCATCGACCCGGACGAGCTGATTGGTTGGGCCCAGCGAGCTATTTGCCAGTTGGGTAATGCGAATTGTGCTCTTTCGACGGAGCGTCGCCTTTCCATTCTTCTTAAAATGGACCCACAATTGAAGGAACTGGCTTCTTCAGAGTCAGGACCCCTTGCCCAGGGCCTTCTGTTTGGTCAACCATTCCTCAAGGAGTTGACGAAGTTCGTCTCTACTTTCAGTGGCCTGGATAAGGCGCAATCTTCTCTCCGCAGGGCGTTCCGCCCGGTTTTTGGCAGGGCCGGACGCTCCAAGGGACGTTCGTTCGGCCGTGGTTCTGGCCAGCAACGTGGCAATCAGTCCCAGCAGGGAGGAGGTCAACAGTCTTCCTATTCCGGTTCCAAATCCAATTTCTACCCCTCCCGCAAAGGCAGTGGGCAGGCCTCTAAAGGGGGTTATGGCGGACAACAGGGAGGACGTCAGGATTTCGCAAACACAGGTGAGCCTAATTCCTTACGATACAGCTGTTCTGGGGGGCAGAGTGCAATTTTTCCTTCCCAATTGGCGTACAATCTCCAGCGATGCTTGGGTGTTACAGACAGATCAAGGTTACCACATAGAGATTTACCATCCTCCCCATCAAACTCTCGTCCCTTCTCCCCTTGTTTTTTCCCAACAAGATCAGGCCGTCATCTCCACAGAAATCGAGTCCCTTCTGGTGAAGGGAGCCATTGTGCGGACTTCTCTGCATCCTCAGGGGTTCGTCAGCAATGTGTTCCTGGTGGAGAAGAAAGGGGGAGGTTCTCGCCTGGTGGTCAACCTCAAAGAGTTCAACAACGGAGTGGTCTATCGCCACTTCAAGATGGAGGGCATCCATCTTCTCAGGGATCTCCTTCGCAAAGGCGACTGGATGGTTCGCCTAGATTTGAAGGATGCTTACTTGTCCATCCCCATCTTTCCGCCTCATCGCCGTTTCCTCCAATTCCAGTGGTTAGGGACGTGGTTCGAGTACATGGTTCTCCCGTTCGGTCTCTCGTCCGCTCCGTGGTGCTTCACAAAGCTTCTGAGACCAGTCATGGAATCGCTGAGGGCACGCGGGGTGCGTCTGATCGTGTATCTAGACGACATTTTGTTGATGGCTCAGTGTCCTATCGAGCTCTTGCAGTCTCTAGGATTTCTAGTGAATCCTCAAAAAATCTCTTTTACATCCCTCTCAGTCGATCGAGTTCCTGGGTTTCCTAGTCGACTCGGTCTCTTGTCAACTGCTCTTGCCCTCCCAGAAAATCAGGTCTATCAAGAGGGAGTTGACATTACTGTTGTCCAAACAGAGTGTGTCCTTACGATCGATCACTCGGATTGTCGGACTGTTGGCTTCATCCATTCAGGCGACCTTTCCGGGTCCCTTGCACTATCGAGCCCTGCAACGACTCAAGATCAGAAACTTACAGA
The DNA here is from genome assembly GCF_964261635.1 of Lissotriton helveticus. Lineage (NCBI taxonomy): Eukaryota > Metazoa > Chordata > Amphibia > Caudata > Salamandridae > Lissotriton > Lissotriton helveticus. The sequence continues at coordinate 424,438,325 of NC_136058.1, forward strand.
AAGGTCTTCGCTATTCCGATCTTGTTCCTCTGTCACCAGACGCGAAGTCGGAGATGGTGTGGTGGCTCGACCACATGGAGGCTTGGAACGGGAAAGCCCTGTTCGGCTCTACTCCGGATGTGGTGCTGGAATCGGATGCGAGTCTTTGGGGCTGGGGAGCCCGGTGCGGGTCTGTGACAAAGGGGGGCCGTTGGTCACAAGACGAACTGAGTCTTCACATCAATTGTCTGGAGCTCCTGGCGGGTTCGTTTGCGATCCGCAGTCTTGCTCCTCAGGCCACCAGCTGTTGCATACTGCTACGCATGGACAACATCTCTGCGGTGCGATATGTGAACAAACTGGGAGGGACGAGGTCGAGGCTCTTGGCCGAAATTGCGAAGGACTTCTGGCACTTCTGCCTTCAGAGGAAGATCACTCTTATTGCAGAGTATCTCCCGGGTCGCCAGAATCAGGTGGCCGATTGGAACTCTCGCCATCTTCTGGATTTCAGCGATTGGCGGCTTCATCCTCGAGTGTTTCGGAACCTGTCTCGCCTCTGGGGTCGGCCTTGGATCGATCTTTTCGCCTCTCGCCTCAATGCCCAGTTGCCCAGGTTTTACAGCTGGCGTCCGGATCCGGAGGCTCTGGCCACGGATGCCTTTCTACAGACTTGGCCCCCTCATCTCTGCTATGCGTTTCCCCCGTTCGCGATGGTTCCGCGAGTCTTGGCTCGAACAAAGCACTTCCAGTCAGAGGTCATTCTGATAGCTCCTCTTTGGAGGGCTCAGGCATGGTTTCCGGATCTTCTGGAGATGAGTTGCTCGACGCCGTTCCTGTTTACACAGAAGTGGAACTTATTGTTGGATCCTCTGCTCAACCCGCATCCTCTGATTCTATCCGGTCAGCTCCGGCTGGTTGCGTGGCGAATTTCGGGGAACGCTGGAAAGTCCCTGGCTTATCTGGAGATGCTACACAATTTATCGGGGAAGCTTGGGCCCCCAACACGCACAAGCGTTATGCATCAGCTTGGCGTCAATGGTGTGGTTGGTGTTCTGAACGGAACTTGGATCCCGCTTCAGCGGATGTTACTTTAGTTGTTAATTTTCTTGCTTCCATAGCTTCTTCTGGTTCTGCTTATAGGACAGTCAATTCCTTTCGCTCCGCTGTTTCTGCGGGCCACGATTTTGTTGACGGGAAGCCTGTTGGGGAGCATCCCTTGATTTCTAAATTACTTCGTGGCATTCGGCTGGTTAAACCGCCTTGTCCAAAGTATGTTGCTCTTTGGGATGTCTCCATTGTCTTACGTTTTCTGGAGGCTTGGCCTCCCAACTCTTCCTTGTCTCGTAAGCAACTTTCAGCAAAGTTGACGATGTTACCTTGTTTGGTGTCTTGCAAACGCATTTCAGATGTGCGAGCGTTAGACCTCGCGGGGCGTTCGTTTTCTCCGGACGGGGTCACTTTTACAATTTCCCGGCGCACCAAATGTAATATGTCTTCTGTGACATATCCAGCTTTTCCTCAGAATCCACAGTTATGTGTGGTCCAATGCATAAAGGATTATGAGGTAAGTACTGCTCCTTTTCGTCAGAATTTGTCTGGTCAGTTGTTGATTGCTTTGCAAAAGCCTTTCAATCCTGTGGCGCCGGCTACCCTGGCCCGTTGGGTGCGTTGGCTTATGTCTGAGGCTGGAATTGATATCTCCATTTTCGGAGCCCATTCCACTCGGGGTGCCATGGACTCTAAGGCTTTTACTGTTGGTGTGAGTTTGACGGACATCATGAAGGCCGCTGATTGGTCTTCCAATACTGTGTTTAAAACGTTTTATTTCAAACCCATTGTGGACATTGCTTCTGTTGTGGTGGCTCAGCTTTAAACAAGCACAAACTGAGCCTCCTGTCCTGCCACAGAATTAAAAATTTGCAAACATTCATGACAAGAATTTTCAATTCTATTAAGGACACGGAGGCGAGGATTATCCCACCCAAATGTATTTTTCCTGCATTTCTCATGTATACTCTCATTGCTATGGCATTGTGACATGTTTTCTTGTACATTTTCCCTTCCCTTTGTATTTTACCTTCCATGGTACTGGGATGGCTTATTACGGCTCTGATTTTCTTTTAGGTTCTGACCAGAAGTGAGATTCTTCAATTCTCCCCTGCCTTGGTTCCAGCCTTTCGGATTCTGGATCTGTGGAGTTTTGCCTGCTCCAGTCTCCTGCTCCTTGGTTCCTTGGGATGTCTCCTGATGGTCGTTCTCCTGCTGCCTTCGGATGTTTCCTCCAGGCTGTTCTTCGGTTCCACGTGAATTGACTCTTTACTGATTTATTTTTCCTGGACAAAGAAAGAGGAAGTTGTGCCCTCTATGGTTGTTTATATAGGGATATGCTCTCTATGGTTGCCTAAGTGCACATGGGATTTGTAGTTTTTCGTTTCTTTACTCTGTTCCTATTGGCTGCTGTTTGTAGTAAAGAAATCGAGAAAGCATAATCCTCGCCTCCGTGTCCTTAATAGAATTGAAAATTCTTGTCACGAATGTTTGCAAATGTTTAATTATTTCTTGTGTATTTAATTAATCACACCCTGTACCTGCTGGAATAGTCGCTAAACTCCTCTGAGTCTACATGATAAAAACCGAGGCTATTATTTGGTTGTACCCATTTGCATTTATATGCTCAGTTAGTCGTTCCATACCTTGGGTCTATGTACTAATAAGTGAGGCTTTTCAAAATGCACTAATGCGCGTTTAAATGGATATGCACACTATGCTATTAAAGGCTTGAAAGCACACATTATCCTTCACCCCACAAACACTAAATCTTTCACCGCTTGAGTTTTACTCACCATAGAGCCCAAAGCGTGTCTGTAACCGATACGTAAGCATGAACGGGTTCCATCTTAACCCACTCCATTGCGCATATTTATCACTGATCGCTTCCTGCAGTGGAGAGTGAAGAAGGACTAATCCATACACCCAATGCCGAAGAGGTCAAATATGCCGCGGCCATCTTATACTTACTTTGCTGCAAATCTCAGGACAATGAATATATGTCCTAGTTGCTGCTGCTTCTTCTAGCACCGCCATATCCTCCTTATACACAATAATCTGTTGTTTCCTCCCCATATCCGTTCGTCCGCAATATTTAACGATGCGCACGGATATTATGATTGAAATAGTGGTGTTCATTAACCATAGATTCATTAGCCAGAGTAAAATGGGAGGGACGATTATAAACCCGTCGACAAAGGTTATGGTGGCACATTATTTACTTTCACCTCAAAATCAGGTGATACATGGCACAATCTACCGGCATCCACACCAGGCGGCTGTCCCATCTACCAAACAAAATCCATAACGAAACTGAGCAGGTATATCCTCATATGTACATTTGTTACGTATTTCTTATCTATATTCAGCCTCACCAAATATCACTATTAATAAAGGCAGGTGTGCATAAAAGGTGCATTTACATGTCTGATGATTCAATATTAAAACAACATCTCAATATAATGACATGCATTATAGTCTATGCACTTGTGTACATAAATATATATAGACACCGAACATCTATTATTTAATACCATACTTGATAATAGCGTTGATCCTTTGTATGTCAAGGTGTGTACAATCCAAAACAGATGCTTATATTTGTATTTCATGATTCCAGCATATCCCCTCCCCCCCCTGGTTATCTAGCATACTCTCCCTTTGACATGCTGTTTGACTATCATTGTCGTTTGTATCTCACTCTCCATGTTAGTTTGATGTATTTAATCATTTTCTTATATTAACCAACCGATTCATTTGAATTATTATCTTAAGCATCTTATGATATTCCTATCAAGATCTTGTCATCTTAGTATATAGTTCCAGCCATCAGAGATTATATATGTTTTGGCACATCCTTCTATAAACTTACAGGAATAAAGATCTCTTTGTCTATATTGGCTTCCAGTTCAACCGCCCTAAGAGAGATAATCCATTTGCTCTCTATTTGGCGCAACCTCCGGATCCTGTTGCCTTCTTTTGCACCCGCCACTGCAACATCTATTCTGTGCAGTTCATTATGTGCATGTTTTGTATTAAAATGTACCACAAAGGGATATTGCATATAGTTGTTACGTATGGCACGGATATGTTCTTGTATTCTCTCTTTTAGGGGCCTTATTGTGCTGCCTATATATATTTGGTTGCATATACATTTTAAGCAGTCCAGTGATCGCCCTGTACGTCTTATCATTCTAAAGAGAAGGGGTCGCAGGATGGTGTCCAGTGATCCCCTGTACATCATATCATTCTAAAGAGAAGGGGCCGCAGGAAGGTGTCCAGTGATCCCCTGTACGTCTTATCATTCTAAAGAGAAGGGGTCGCAGGAAGGTGTCCAGTGATCCCCTGTACATCATATCATTCTAAAGAGAAGGGGTCGCTGGAAGGTGTCCAGTGATCCCCTGTACATCTTATCGTTCTAAATGGAAGGGGTCGCTTGAAGGTGTCCAGTGATCCTTTGTACGTCTTATCATTCTAAAGAGAAGGGGCCGCAGGAAGGTGTCCAGTGATCCCCTGTACGTCTTATCATTCTAAAGAGAAGGGGTCGCTGGAAGGTGTCCAGTAATCCCTGTACATCTTATCATTCTAAAGAGAAGGGGTCGCAGGAAGGTGTCCAGTGATCCCCTGTACATCATATCATTCTAAAGAGAAGGGGTCGCAGGAAGGTGTCCAGTGATCCCCTGTACATCATATCATTCTAAAGAGAAGGGGCCGCAGGAAGGTGTCCAGTGATCCCCTGTACGTCTTATCATTCTAAAGAGAAGGGGTCGCAGGAAGGTGTCCAGTGATCCCCTGTACGTCTTATCATTCTAAAGAGAAGGGGTCGCAGGAAGGTGTCCAGTGATCCCCTGTACATCATATCATTCTAAAGAGAAGGGGCCGCAGGAAGGTGTCCAGTGATCCCCTGTATGTATTATCATTCTAAAGAGAAGGGGTCGCTGGAAGGTGTCTAGTGATCCCCTGTACATCTTATCATTCTAAAGAGAAGGGGCCGCAGGAAGGTGTCCAGTGATCCCCTGTACATCATATCATTCTAAAGAGAAGGGGCCGCAGGAAGGTGTCCAGTGATCCCCTGTACATCTTATCATTCTAAAGAGAAGGGGTCGCAGGAAGGTGTCCAGTGATCCCCTGTACATTATATCATTCTAAAGAGAAGGGGCCGCAGGAAGGTGTCCAGTGATCCCCTGTACGTCTTATCATTCTAAAGAGAAGGGGTCGCTGGAAGGTGTCCAGTGATCCCCTGTACATCTTATCGTTCTAAAGAGAAGGGGTCGCAGGAAGGTGTCCAGTGATCCCCTGTACATCTTATCATTCTAAAGAGAAGGGGTAGCTGGAAGGTGTCCAGTGATCCCCTGTACATCTTATCATTCTAAAGAGAAGGGGTCGCAGGAAGGTGTCCAGTGATCCCCTGTATATCATATCATTCTAAAGAGAAGGGGCCGCCGGAAGGTGTCCAGTGATCCCATGTACGTCTTATCATTCTAAAGAGAAGGGGTCGCAGGAAGGTGTCATGTGATCCCCTGTACATCATATCATTCTAAAGAGAAGGGGCCGCAGGAAGGTGTCCAGTGATCCCCTGTACATCTTATCATTCTAAAGAGAAGGGGTCGCTGGAAGGTGTCCAGTGATCCCCTGTACATCTTATCATTCTAAATAGAAGGGGTCGCAGGAAGGTGTCCAGTGAGCGCCCTGTACGTCTTATCATTCTAAAGAGAAGGGGTCGCTGAAGGTGTCCAGTGATCCCCTGTACATCTTATCGTTCTAAAGAGAAGGGGTCGCAGGAAGGTGTCCAGTGATCCCCTGTACATCTTATCATTCTAAAGAGAAGGGGTCGCTGGAAGGTGTCCAGTGATCCCCTGTACATCTTATCATTCTAAAGAGAAGGGGTCGCAGGAAGGTGTCCAGTGATCCCCTGTACATCATATCATTCTAAAGAGAAGGGGTCGCAGGAAGGTGTCCAGTGATCCCCTGTACATCTTATCATTCTAAAGAGAAGGGGTCGCAGGAAGGTGTCCAGTGATCCCCTGTACATCATATCATTCTAAAGAGAAGGGGCCGCAGGAAGGTGTCCAGTGATCCCCTGTACATCTTATCATTCTAAAGAGAAGGGGTCGCAGGAAGGTGTCCAGTGATCCCCTGTACATCATATCATTCCAAAGAGAAGGGGCCGCAGGAAGGTGTCCAGTGATCCCCTGTACATCTTATCATTCTAAAGAGAAGGGGTCGCTGGAAGGTGTCCAGTGATCCCCTGTACATCTTATCATTCTAAAGAGAAGGGGTCGCAGGAAGGTGTCCAGTGAGCGCCCTGTACGTCTTATCATTCTAAAGAGAAGGGGTCGCTGAAGGTGTTCAGTGATCCCCTGTACATCATATCATTCTAAAGAGAAGGGGTCGCCGAAGGTGTCCAGTGATCCCCTGTACTTCTTATCATTCTAAAGAGAAGGGATCACCTGAAGGAGTCCAGTGATCCCCTGTACATCTTATCATTCTAAAGAGAAAGGGTCGCTGAAGGTGTCCAGTGATTCCCTGTACATCTTATCATTTTAAAAAGAAGGGGCCGCAGGAAGGTGTCCAGTGATCCCCTGTACGTCTTATCATTCTAAAGAGAAGGGGTCGCTGGAAGGTGTCCAGTGATCCCCTGTACATCTTATCGTTCTAAAGAGAAGGGGTCGCAGGAAGGTGTCCAGTGATCCCCTGTACATCTTATCATTCTAAAGAGAAGGGGTAGCTGGAAGGTGTCCAGTGATCCCCTGTACATCTTATCATTCTAAAGAGAAGGGGTCGCAGGAAGGTGTCCAGTGATCCCCTGTATATCATATCATTCTAAAGAGAAGGGGCCGCAGGAAGGTGTCCAGTGATCCCATGTACGTCTTATCATTCTAAAGAGAAGGGGTCGCAGGAAGGTGTCATGTGATCCCCTGTACATCATATCATTCTAAAGAGAAGGGGCCGCAGGAAGGTGTCCAGTGATCCCCTGTACATCTTATCATTCTAAAGAGAAGGGGTCGCTGGAAGGTGTCCAGTGATCCCCTGTACATCTTATCATTCTAAATAGAAGGGGTCGCAGGAAGGTGTCCAGTGAGCGCCCTGTACGTCTTATCATTCTAAAGAGAAGGGGTCGCTGAAGGTGTCCAGTGATCCCCTGTACATCTTATCGTTCTAAAGAGAAGGGGTCGCAGGAAGGTGTCCAGTGATCCCCTGTACATCTTATCATTCTAAAGAGAAGGGGTCGCTGGAAGGTGTCCAGTGATCCCCTGTACATCTTATCATTCTAAAGAGAAGGGGTCGCAGGAAGGTGTCCAGTGATCCCCTGTACATCATATCATTCTAAAGAGAAGGGGTCGCAGGAAGGTGTCCAGTGATCCCCTGTACATCTTATCATTCTAAAGAGAAGGGGTCGCAGGAAGGTGTCCAGTGATCCCCTGTACATCATATCATTCTAAAGAGAAGGGGCCGCAGGAAGGTGTCCAGTGATCCCCTGTACATCTTATCATTCTAAAGAGAAGGGGTCGCAGGAAGGTGTCCAGTGATCCCCTGTACATCATATCATTCCAAAGAGAAGGGGCCGCAGGAAGGTGTCCAGTGATCCCCTGTACATCTTATCATTCTAAAGAGAAGGGGTCGCTGGAAGGTGTCCAGTGATCCCCTGTACATCTTATCATTCTAAAGAGAAGGGGTCGCAGGAAGGTGTCCAGTGAGCGCCCTGTACGTCTTATCATTCTAAAGAGAAGGGGTCGCTGAAGGTGTCCAGTGATCCCCTGTACATCATATCATTCTAAAGAGAAGGGGTCGCCGAAGGTGTCCAGTGATCCCCTGTACTTCTTATCATTCTAAAGAGAAGGGATCACCTGAAGGAGTCCAGTGATCCCCTGTACATCTTATCATTCTAAAGAGAAAGGGTCGCTGAAGGTGTCCAGTGATTCCCTGTACATCTTATCATTTTAAAAAGAAGGGGTCGCAGGAAGGTGTCCAGTGAGCACCCTGTACGTCTTATCATTCTAAAGAGAAGGGGTCGCCGAAGGTGTCCAGTGATCCCCTGTCCATCTTATCATTCTAAAGGGAACGGGTCGCAGGAAGGTGTCCAGTGATCCCCTGTACGTCTTATCATTCTAAAGAGAAGGGGTCGCCGAAGGTGTCCAGTGATCCCCTGTACGTCTTATCATTCTAAAGTGAAGGGGTCGCTTGAAGGGGTGCAGTGATCCCCTGTACATCTTATCATTCTAAAGAGAAGGGGCCGCAGGAAGGTGTCCAGTGATCCCCTGTACATCTTATCATTCTAAAGAGAAGGGGCCGCAGGAAGGTGTCCAGTGATCCCCTGTACATCTTATCATTCTAAAGAGAAGGGGTCGCTGGAAGGTGTCCGGTGATCCCCTGTACATCATATCATTCTAAAGAGAAGGGGTCGCAGGAAGGGGTCCAGTGATCCCCTGTACGTCTTATCATTCTAAAGAGAAGGGGCCGCAGGAAGGTGTCCAGTGATCCCCTGTACATCTTATCATTCTAAAGAGAAGGGGTCGCAGGAAGGTGTCCGGTGATCCCCTGTACATCATATCATTCTAAAGAGAAGGGGTCGCCGGAAGGGGTCCAGTGATCCCCTGTACGTCTTATCATTCTAAAGAGAAGGGGTTGTTTGAAGGTGTCCAGTGATCCCTTGTACATCTTATCATTCTAAAGGGAAGGGGTCGCTTGAAGGTGTCCAGTGATTCCCTGTATGTCTTATCGTTCTAAAGGGAAGGGGTCGCAGGAAGGTGTCCAGTGATCCCCTGTACATCTTATCATTCTAAAGAGAAGGGGCCGCAGGAAGGTGTCCAGTGATCGCCTGTACGTCTTATCATTCTAAAGAGAAGGGGTCGCTGGAAGGTGTCCAGTGATCCCCTGTACATCTTATCATTCTAAAGAGAAGGGGTCGCTGGAAGGTGTCCGGTGATCCCCTGTACATCATATCATTCTAAAGAGAAGGGGTCGCAGGAAGGGGTCCAGTGATCCCCTGTACGTCTTATCATTCTAAAGAGAAGGGGTTGTTTGAAGGTGTCCAGTGATCCCTTGTACATCTTATCATTCTAAAGAGAAGGGGTCGCAGGAAGGTGTCCAGTGAGCACCCTGTACGTCTTATCATTCTAAAGAGAAGGGGTCGCTGAAGGTGTCCAGTGATCCCCTGTACATCTTATCATTCTAAAGAGAAGGGGTCGCAGGAAGGTGTCCAGTGAGCACCCTGTACGTCTTATCATTCTAAAGAGAAGGGGTCGCCGAAGGTGTCCAGTGATCCCCTGTACGTCTTATCATTCTAAAGTGAAGGGGTCGCTTGAAGGGGTGCAGTGATCCCCTGTACATCTTATCATTCTAAAGAGAAGGGGCCGCAGGAAGGTGTCCAGTGATTCCCTGTATGTCTTATCGCTCTAAAGGGAAGGGGTCGCAGGAAGGTGTCCAGTGATCCCCTGTAAGTCTTATCATTCTAAAGAGAAGGGGTCGCTGAAGGTGTCCAGTGATCCCCTGTACATCTTATCATTCTAAAGGGAAGGGGTCGCTTGAAGGTGTCCAGTGATCCTTTGTACGTCTTATCATTCTAAAGTGAAGGGGTCGTAGGAAGGTGTCTAGTGAGCACCCTGTATGTCTTATCATTCTAAATAGAAGGGGTCGCTGAAGGTGTCCAGTGATCCCCTGTACATCTTATCATTCTAAAGAGAAGGGGTCGCAGGAAGGTGTCCAGTGAGCACCCTGTACGTCTTATCATTCTAAAGAGAAGGGGTCGCAGGAAGGTGTCCAGTGATCCCCTGTACGTCTTATCATTCTAAAGTGAAGGGGTCGCTTGAAGGGGTGCAGTGATCCCCTGTACATCTTATCATTCTAAAGAGAAGGGGCCACAGGAAGGTGTCCAGTGATTCCCTGTATGTCTTATCGTTCTAAAGGGAAGGGGTCGCAGGAAGGTGTTCAGTGATCCCCTGTAAGTCTTATCATTCTAAAGAGAAGGGGTCGCTGAAGGTGTCCAGTGATCCCCTGTACATCTTATCATTCTAAAGAGAAGGGGCCGCAGGAAGGTGTCCAGTGATCCCCTGTACATCATATCATTCTAAAGAGAAGGGGCCGCAGGAAGGTGTCCAGTGATCCCATGTACGTCTTATCATTCTAAAGAGAAGGGGTCGCAGGAAGGTGTCCAGTGATCCTCTGTACGTCTTATCATTCTAAAGAGAAGGGGTCGCAGGAAGGTGTCCGGTGATCCCCTGTACATCATATCATTCTAAAGGGAAGGGGTCGCAGGAAGGTGTCCAGTGATCCCCTGTACGTCTTATCATTCTAAAGAGAAGGGGTCGCAGGAAGGTGTCAAGTGATCCCCTGTATGTCTTATCATTCTAAAGAGAAGGGGTCGCTGGAAGGTGTCCAGTGATCCCCTGTACATCTTATCGTTCTAAAGGGAAGGGGTCGCAGGAAGGTGTCCAGTGATCCCCTGTACGTCTTATCATTCTAAAGAGAAGGGGTCGCCGGAAGGGGTCCAGTGATCCCTTGTACATCTTATCATTCTAAAGAGAAGGGGTCGCAGGAAGGTGTCCAGTGAGCACCCTGTACGTCTTATCATTCTAAAGAGAAGGGGTCGCTGAAGGTGTCCAGTGATCCCCTGTACATCTTATCATTCTAAAGAGAAGGGGTCGCAGGAAGGTGTCCAGTGAGCACCCTGTACGTCTTATCATTCTAAAGAGAAGGGGTCGCCGAAGGTGTCCAGTGATCCCCTGTACGTCTTATCATTCTAAAGTGAAGGGGTCGCTTGAAGGGGTGCAGTGATCCCCTGTACATCTTATCATTCTAAAGAGAAGGGGCCGCAGGAAGGTGTCCAGTGATTCCCTGTATGTCTTATCGCTCTAAAGGGAAGGGGTCGCAGGAAGGTGTCCAGTGATCCCCTGTAAGTCTTATCATTCTAAAGAGAAGGGGTCGCTGAAGGTGTCCAGTGATCCCCTGTACATCTTATCATTCTAAATGGAAGGGGTCGCTTGAAGGTGTCCAGTGATCCTTTGTACGTCTTATCATTCTAAAGTGAAGGGGTCGTAGGAAGGTGTCTAGTGAGCACCCTGTATGTCTTATCATTCTAAATAGAAGGGGTCGCTGAAGGTGTCCAGTGATCCCCTGTACATCTTATCATTCTAAAGAGAAGGGGTCGCAGGAAGGTGTCCAGTGAGCACCCTGTACGTCTTATCATTCTAAAGAGAAGGGGTCGCAGGAAGGTGTCCAGTGATCCCCTGTACATCTTATCATTCTAAAGAGAAGGGGTCGCCGAAGGTGTACAGTGATCCCCTGTACGTCTTATCATTCTAAAGTGAAGGGGTCGCTTGAAGGGGTGCAGTGATCCCCTGTACATCTTATCATTCTAAAGAGAAGGGGCCGCAGGAAGGTGTCCAGTGATTCCCTGTATGTCTTATCGTTCTAAAGGGAAGGGGTCGCAGGAAGGTGTTCAGTGATCCCCTGTAAGTCTTATCATTCTAAAGAGAAGGGGTCGCTGAAGGTGTCCAGTGATCCCCTGTACATCTTATCATTCTAAAGAGAAGGGGCCGCAGGAAGGTGTCCAGTGATCCCCTGTACATCATATCATTCTAAAGAGAAGGGGCCGCAGGAAGGTGTCCAGTGATCCCATGTACGTCTTATCATTCTAAAGAGAAGGGGTCGCAGGAAGGTGTCCAGTGATCCTCTGTACGTCTTATCATTCTAAAGAGAAGGGGTCGCAGGAAGGTGTCCGGTGATCCCCTGTACATCATATCATTCTAAAGGGAAGGGGTCGCAGGAAGGTGTCCAGTGATCCCCTGTACGTCTTATCATTCTAAAGAGAAGGGGTCGCAGGAAGGTGTCAAGTGATCCCCTGTATGTCTTATCATTCTAAAGAGAAGGGGTCGCTGGAAGGTGTCCAGTGATCTCCTGTACATCTTATCGTTCTAAAGGGAAGGGGTCGCAGGAAGGTGTCCAGTGATCCCCTGTACGTCTTATCATTCTAAAGAGAAGGGGTCGCAGGAAGGTGTCCAGTGATCCCCTGTACGTCTTATCATTCTAAAGAGAAGGGGTCGCAGGAAGGTGTCCGGTGATCCCCTGTACATCATATCATTCTAAAGGGAAGGGGTCGCAGGAAGGTGTCCAGTGATCCCCTGTACGTCTTATCATTCTAAAAAAAAGGGGTCGCAGGAAGGTGTCCAGTGATCCCCTGTACGTCTTATCATTCTAAAGAGAAGGGGTCGCCGGAAGGGGTCCAGTGATCCCTGTACATCTTATCATTCTAAAGAGAAGGGGTCGCTGGAAGGTGTCCAGTGATCCCCTGTACATCTTATCATTCTAAAGAGAAGGGGTCGCAGGAAGGTGTCCGGTGATCCCCTGAACATCATATCATTCTAAAGAGAAGGGGTCGCCGGAAGGGGTCCAGTGATCCCTGTACATCTTATCGTTCTAAAGGGAAGGGGTCGCAGGAAGGTGTCCAGTGATCCCCTGTACATCTTATCATTCTAAAGAGAAGAGGTCGCTGGAAGGTGTCCAGTGATCCCCTGTACATCTTATCATTCTAAAGAGAAGGGGTCGCTGAAGGTGTCCAGTGATCCCCTGTACTTCTTATCATTCTAAAGAGAAGGGATCACCTGAAGGAGTCCAGTGATCCCCTGTACATCTTATCATTCTAAAGAGAAGGGGTCGCTGAAGGTGTCCAGTGATTCCCTGTACATCTTATCATTTTAAAAAGAAGGGGCCGCAGGAAGGTGTCCAGTGATCCCCTGTACATCTTATCATTCTAAAGAGAAGGGGCCGCAGGAAGGTGTCCAGTGATCCCCTGTACGTCTTATCATTCTAAAGAGAAGGGGTCGCTGGAAGGTGTCCAGTGATCCTTTGTACGTCTTATCATTCTAAAGAGAAGGGGTCGCCGGAAGGGGTCCAGTGATCCCTGTACATCTTATCGTTCTAAAGGGAAGGGGTCGCAGGAAGGTGTCCAGTGATCCCCTGTACATCTTATCATTCTAAAGAGAAGGGGTCGCAGGAAGGTGTCCGGTGATCCCCTGTACATCTTATCATTCTAAAGAGAAGGGGTCGCCGGAAGGGGTCCAGTGATCCCTGTACATCTTATCGTTCTAAAGAGAAGGGGCCGCAGGAAGGTGTCCAGTGATCCCCTGTACATCTTATCATTCTAAAGAGAAGGGGTCGCAGGAAGGTGTCCAGTGATCTCTGTATGTCTTATCGTTCTAAAGGGAAGGGGTCGCAGGAAGGTGTCCAGTGATCCCCTGTACATCTTATCATTCTAAAGAGAAGGGGTCGCTGGAAGGTGTCCAGTGATCCCCTGTACATCTTATCATTCTAAAGAGAAGGGGTCGCTGAAGGTGTCCAGTGATCCCCTGTACTTCTTATCATTCTAAAGAGAAGGGTTCACCTGAAGGAGTCCAGTGATCCCCTGTACATCTTATCATTCTAAAGAGAAGGGGTCGCTGAAGGTGTCCAGTGATTCCCTGTACATCTTATCATTTTAAAAAGAAGGGGTTGCCGGAAGGGGTCCAGTGATCCCTGTGCATCTTATCGTTCTAAAGGGAAGGGGTCGCAGGAAGGTGTCCAGTGATCCCCTGTATGTCTTATCGTTCTAAAGGGAAGGGGTCGCAGGAAGGTGTCCAGTGATTCCCTGTACATCTTATCATTTTAAAAAGAAGGGGTTGCCGGAAGGGGTCCAGTGATCCCTGTACATCTTATCGTTCTAAAGGGAAGGGGTCGCTGGAAGGTGTCCAGTGATCCCCTGTACGTCTTATCGTTCTAAAGGGAAGGGGTCGCAGGAAGGTGTCCAGTGATCCCCTGTACATCTTATCATTCTAAAGAGAAGGGGTCGCAGGAAGGTGTCCGGTGATCCCCTGTACATCTTATCATTCTAAAGAGAAGGGGTCGCCGGAAGGGGTCCAGTGATCCCCTGTACATCTTATCATTCTAAAGAGAAGGGGTCGCCGGAAGGGGTCCAGTGATCCCTGTACATCTTATCGTTCAAAAGAGAAGGGGTCGCAGGAAGGTGTCCAGTGATCTATGTATGTCTAGAAATCCAAATATCCAGAGACCCCAAACTTACCTGGAACCTTAATCTAACTCCACTTATGAGGACGGTGAAAGTCGAACTACAATGCTAGGCTTCAGTGCCGCTACAGGAGTTGGGGAAAATGTTCCTATTTAAATTTATGATTCAGCCCGGTTACCTATACGCTCTTCAAAACTTCCCTCTCCTTACTATGACAAGTTGGTTTTGTGAGCTGTTGTAAATGATCTGCTCCTTCTTATGGTTCAAACAGCCTGTGCTGGAGAAATATAGAAAGTTTGTCTATGATAGGGGTCTGGGCCTGGCATGCCTTCAGCTCTATTCTAGAGTGGCGCACCTTCTAGTTATTGGTGACTGAGGAGGTATTGAAGGACAAGGCCCATCAAGCTGAACTCTCGTTCCTCAGCCTGGACCAGCTGGTTGGGCTCCCTCCCCGGCGTCACCCAGACTCTGGCTCATACAGCTAAACTACGTACTTATCACCTACCCCTCCTCACTATGACCATGGTATCGGGGCAGGTTGCTAGACCTGAATGTCCCCGCTACCCAAGGCTCAACGTGGAATTTTGCCATGTGGTCTGGCAATGCCACCCATTGCCTCCTAACCCTGCATAATGATCGCCCTCACCCTGGTGCTGGGAGCCCCCATCAGTCTCTCACCAGAAGAGGCATTGCTTGGAGTTCTTGATGAGGTGGGAGACAGCCAATGAGATCATTGCCTGATCGTGAAGGCCACCTAGGGGCACTGCCCACAGCTGTAGATCCACCACCCTGCCCACGTGGCGTGCCGGAATGGACTGGTGCTCCAAACTTGAGGAGCCTCTCTATACATCTAGGGGCTGTCCTCAGAAACATGCCATGGTCTGGGGTAAATGTCGCAAACACTACAGACTCATTTTGAGAGAATCCCTAGGCTATATGGAACAGCGTATATGCAAGCCTACACTGATGGCTGACGTGATGGGTGCTTATCTTGTTTGATTCTTATTGCCTTGTTTCATTAATTATCTACAAACCCAATAAAATTATTTGTCAGAAACATTCTTGGGGTGGTCTACACCTCGCTTCTTTGCTTGGCCTCAGGTACTGTTTAATCTGTGGGGTGCTGCAGGCTTGCCTTCTTTTCTCTAGTCTTCCAACTTTTCCTGTGGGTTGGTCTAGACTTCTCTTCTTTCTCTTGCCTTACTTCTAGCTAACCCTGTAGTGTTCCAGGTTTCCCTACTGTCTCTGACTCACTTCTGATTTAACCCGTTGTCCGTTGGATAATGGCTGTAGTGCTGGAGTACTTTTCTCGAAGTCTTTCGCCAATTGACAGACCTTTTTTTTCTCTCTTTGGCTAAGAAAATATTTTTGATCACAAATGACCGATGTACCTCATTGGTTATTCATTACCATCAAGTTTACCTGCGCAGAAGGAGTTCCTCCTTGTTGGACCGCCTCTATGCCTTCCAGTAATGTCTGGAAAAAATAAAGTTCACTGGGTGAATTCAAATACCTTAGGGTTTAAGTGTAGAAATTGGCAGCATAGACCTCTCTTAATGGCATTCCTAGGCTGCAGAAGGCTTAAGTCAAGAACTGTCCATGACCGAGCTGCACTCTCGGTTGGTCATTTACACCCTGGCAGACTGTGCTCTTTTCTGTCAGGGTACAGAAGGAATGTATTGTCCCTCCCTGGCAGACTACAGCCCACGACATTTAGAGATCCCTGGCAGAGATCTCTGTGCCTTCAGAGGGGCGTGAACACATTGAATGTTTGCTGAGTCAACGCCATGTTTCATGCGGCTACTCAGGAAACTTTTTAGTTGAACTAAAACAAACTTTCAAAGCAGGAATTTGTTTTTTTAAAACAAAAAATAGTGTGTTTTCTCCCAGGGTGTGAGAACCGGTTTCTTTTTATTCTCCAAGACCACCAGGCTTTTTTCTGGAGGTCCCACGCAGAAAAAAGTACATCAGACCCGCTTCCCAAAAAAGGGCAGGTACTCTGGTGTACAAACACACACTGTCCCAGGTCCATCGAGCCGTCGGCCCACCAGCAGCGCAAACATGACATTATGTGTCCGACCGCATAACACATCCTGTGATCTTACTTAGCAAGCTATTTAACGTGGGCACCCTGATGCCCTTGGTAATTTTTCTATCTCCAACAAATATGAGCTGGAGCCTTTGTGTCGCATGAATTCGGAAATATCTTTGATCGTATCAAGACATTTAAACCCTGATGAAGTTCCAAGTGTGCTGTGGAACGAAACGCGTTGGCTAGGCTAGCTGTGGAAACACAAAGAAATGAATTTTGAAAATAAAGCACTTTTGACAAAGACATCTGATTGGATTTCTTTTACCTGGTGCACCTCCATTAGCTTCATGAACTGTAGATCAGCTTCTTTTATATTTTTAAGCCTTTTTTTAAGTTTTCATTTTGCTGAAAAAATGTCTTCCCGCAAACATTGCTTGTTTATTATTGGAGAGATTTACAAAAAGATGTGTTCTTGCACGTGTCCATAGATATTGTGATGTTTATGGATTTATTTAACGTCCATTAATGGAGAATTGTTTATATTGGGAAGTATTTTGTTCCTTCAGAAGTAAAGGATACCAGTGTGGAGGGACAACCGCCTCACAGAACTCCAAATCACCAGAATGAGTCACTAGGAAACAGAGGTGTTTCAGAAGAGATAATGTTTATTCGAAATAAAAAGCCCCACCTGTTAAGTCAGTTGTTACTTTTATCAATGCTGGTCTTCTCAAATCTCTCGCATCTTCTCCTACACATATTTATCTTCCCCTTCTCTCTCACCCTGAACTCCCATATAATCCTACAACAAGTCTTCGAATTGTGCAAACATTCCTTCTACCAAGGTGTCTCCAAAAAGAAAGAACTGATGTGGTCATTCTGTGGTGCGCTCTGCCCTTCCGTATTATCATGTCACTGTGTAAAAGTGTCCAGGTTTATGATGTTTGCTGCCCGTAGCAATTATGAGGGCTTTGCCATAAGAGACTTGTTGTTTTATTTTGTGCTGAGTAAAAGCATGAATGAATGGATGATTCCTGCGCATCCTACAAAAAATCACAATCCTGAGAAAGGGCCTTTGTTGGACTTTGACTGTGGGGCACCTTCATACAATGTTACTACATGGCAATTCACCACCTCTTTATTTATTTATTTATAGGCCACTGGAGTCATCAGGAAGAATACGGGCCAAGTGTCCAAGCCCCTCAACAACATCCTCTGGTGTTTCTTCATTCGACAACAGAACTCCTCCATGCCCACGGGGTGCAAGGACAAACAGTGAGACATTTCGCAGATTGAGCATCTCTGCAAGGACTCCGATAACCACACGAGAGTCTGGAGATGTGTCACGAGTGACGAATCCTAAGATAACGGCTCCTGGAACTGCTAAGATGAGAAGACCAGAGGTGGCCACATCTGCCCTAGCACATCAACAGACTGGAAACAAAAGTCCATTGCTCTTCCAGCATCTCAAAGGTGGACTCCGAGGTCCCTCCGAGCATGACGCAAGTCCCTGCTGGCCAGTTGGGAGTTCTTACTGTGTCCTCAACTCCTTTTCTGAAAGCCAGGCTCTCCCACGTCATGCCAGTCAGCTCAAGTCTGTTAGCACCTGTTGGTGGTGTCCAGGGACTGCATCCAAAAACCTGGGCCTGGTTTTCATACCCACACCTCCACCCAATCCCCCTAACCATCGTCCAGCAGGTAAATCAGCCTTGTCCTCAGCCTCCGCTCCCTCTCCCAACCGCAGAGTGAAGCTGCTGCCGTCAAACCAGCCTGCATAGAAACATGGGCTTTCAATTTACAAACTGAAATATATTGCAGATCTACTGAAGAGTGAATTTCAAAAGGATATATCAATTAGAGCAAAGGTAGGGGCCACGTGGTGTGCCGTGGCAGTTGGCCAGATCGGGGCTTTTCTGAAGTGTTGGACACTGGACTGTTGCTGCAGGACTGGCCAATGTGCTGAAGGTTTTTCCTAAACCTCTCTCAGTTAACCACCAATGTTTTCCATTCATTAAAATCCTGTTGTAGGATATTGATACCTTACGTCATGTCCAATCCACTGCAACGCTTTTTCACCTGAATCTCTTCCCATAGTGGATGGTTGCTGATTGAGGTTTGGCCCTTGTAACTCTCATCCTGCTCTCCTGCCTCATCTTACACTCCTGTTACACTCAGATCTTATCTTACACTCCTATTACACTCAGATCTTATCTTACACTCCAATTACACTCGGATCTTATCTTACACTCCAATTACACTCAGATCTTATCTTACACTCCTGTTACACTCAGATCTTATCTTACACTCCTGTTGCACTTAGATCTTATCTTACACTCCTATTACACTCAGATCTTATATTACACTCCTATTACACTCAGATCTTATCTTACACTCCAATTACACTCAGATCTAATCTTACACTCCTGTTACACTCAGATCTTATCTTACACTCCAATTACACTCAGATCTTATCTTACACTCCAATTACACTCAGATCTTATCTTACACTCATATTACACTCAGATCTTATCTTACATTCCTGTTACACTCCGATCTTATCTTACACTCCAATTACACTCAGATCTTACACTCCAATTACACTCAGATCTTATCTTACACTCATATTACACTCAGATCTTATCTTACATTCCTGTTACACTCAGATCTTATCTTACACTCCAATTACACTCAGATCTTATCTTACACTCCAATTACACTCAGATCTTATCTTACACTCCTGTTACACTCAGATCTTATCTTACACTCCTGTTGCACTCAGATCTTATCTCACACTCCTGTTACACTCAGATCTTATCTTACACTCCTATTACACTCAGATCTTATCTTACACTCCTATTACACTCAGATCTTATCTTACACTCCAATTACACTCAGATCTAATCTTACACTCCTGTTACACTCAGATCTTATCTTACACTCCAATTACACTCAGATCTTATCTTACACTCCAATTACACTCAGATCTTATCTTACATTCCTGTTACACTCAGATCTTATCTTACACTCCTGTTGCACTCAGATCTTATCTTACACTCCTGTTACACTCAGATCCTATCTTACACTCCTATTACACTCACATCTTATCTTACACTCCTATTACACTCAGATCTTATCTTACACTCCAATTACACTCAGATCTAATCTTACACTCCTGTCACACTCAGATCTTATCTTACACTCCAATTACACTCAGATCTTATCTTACACTCCAATTACACTCAGATCTTATCTTACACTCATATTACACTCAGATCTTATCTTACATTCCTGTTACACTAAGATCTTATCTTACACTCCAATTACACTCAGATCTTACACTCCAATTACACTCAGATCTTATCTTACACTCATATTACACTCAGATCTTATCTTACATTCCTGTTACATTCAGATCTTATCTTACACTCCAATTACACTCAGATCTTATCTTACACTCCAATTACACTCAGATCTTATTTACACTCCTGTTGCACTCAGATCTTACACTCCAATTACACTCAGATCTTATCTTACACTCATATTACACTCAGATCTTATCTTATAT
The DNA here is from genome assembly GCF_964261635.1 of Lissotriton helveticus. Lineage (NCBI taxonomy): Eukaryota > Metazoa > Chordata > Amphibia > Caudata > Salamandridae > Lissotriton > Lissotriton helveticus. The sequence goes on from NC_136058.1 coordinate 424,457,945, forward strand.
TCCTGTTACACTCAGATCTTATCTTACACTCCAATTACACTCAAATCTTATCTTACACTCCTGTTACACTCAGATCTTATCTTACACTCCTGTTGCACTCAGATCTTATCTCACACTCCTGTTACACTCAGATCTTATCTTACACTCCTATTACACTCAGATCTTATCTTACACTCCTATTACACTCAGATCTTATCTTACACTCCAATTACACTCAGATCTAATCTTACACTCCTGTTACACTCAGATCTTATCTTACACTCAAATTACACTCAGATCTTATCTTACACTCCAATTACACTCAGATCTTATCTTACACTCATATTACACTCAGATCTTATCTTACATTCCTGTTACACTCAGATCTTATCTTACACTCCTGTTGCACTCAGATCTTATCTTACACTCCTGTTACACTCAGATCTTATCTTACACTCCTATTACACTCAGATCTTATCTTACACTCCTATTACACTCAGATCTTATCTTACACTCCAATTACACTCAGATCTAATCTTACACTCCTGTTACACTCAGATCTTATCTTACACTCCAATTACACTCAGATCTTATCTTACACTCCAATTACACTCAGATCTTATCTTACACTCATATTACACTCAGATCTTATCTTACATTCCTGTTACACTCAGATCTTATCTTACACTCCAATTACACTCAGATCTTACACTCCAATTACACTCAGATCTTATCTTACACTCATATTACACTCAGATCTTATCTTACATTCCTGTTACACTCAGATCTTATCTTACACTCCAATTACACTCAGATCTTATCTTACACTCCAATTACACTCAGATCTTATTTACACTCCTGTTAAACTCAGATCTTATCTTACACTCCTGTTGCACTCAGATCTTATCTCACACTCCTGTTACACTCAGATCTTATCTTACACTCCTATTACATCTTATCTTACACTCCTATTACACTCAGATCTTATCTTACACTACAATTACACTCAGATCTAATCTTACACTCCTGTTACACTCAGATCTTATCTTACACTCCAATTATACTCAGATCTTATCTTACACTCCTGTTACACTCAGATCTTATCTTACACTCCTATTACATCTTATCTTACACTCCTATTACACTCAGATCTTATCTTACACTACAATTACACTCAGATCTAATCTTACACTCCTGTTACACTCAGATCTTATCTTACACTCCAATTATACTCAGATCTTATCTTACACTCCAATTACACTCAGATCTTATCTTACACTCATATTACACTCAGATCTTATCTTACACTCATATTACACTCAGATCTTATCTTACATTCCTGTTACACTCAGATCTTATCTTACATTCCTGTTGCACTCAGATCTTATCTCACACTCCTGTTACACTCAGATCTTATCTTACACTCCAATTACACTCAGATCTAATCTTACACTCCTGTTACACTCAGATCTTATCTTACACTCCAATTACACTCAGATCTTATCTTACACTCCAATTACACTCAGATCTTATCTTACACTCAGATCTTATCTTACATTCCTGTTACACTCAGATCTTATCTTACATTCCTGTTGCACTCAGATCTTATCTCACACTCCTGTTACACTCAGATCTTATCTTACACTCCAATTACACTCAGATCTAATCTTACACTCCTGTTACACTCAGATCTTATCTTACACTCCAATTACACTCAGATCTTATCTTACACTCCAATTACACTCAGATCTTATCTTACATTCCTGTTACACTCAGATCTTATCTTACATTCCTGTTATACTCCCATCTCATCTTACACTGGTATTATCACACCTTCAAGGAGCAGGAGTATCTTGGATGCCATAAGAGGCAGTCCTGAATTAATGATAGAATGTGTTAGGGCCATAACTAATATTAATTCCCCAAGTCTTCACTTTCATTATTCAGTCAACCTCCATCCACATTCAATGCAGAGTATTTTTCGTGCTCAGTCTCTTGTGTGTCCCAGAGATGATGGCGTCAGAGAGTGTTAAAAAGGTAGGTTCATCTGCAGAGGCCAGACCCTTCCTGAACGTGGGGAGTACTCGCCTCATTTCAAGTGTACCAAGCCCGTCGCAGCTTTAGAGCATGTTTGACACAATACAAATATGTTTTATAGACTGTTCCAGTTGTGCCTCTTTTTGTGTGCTAAGTCTTTCCAGAGTCTAAAGCCACTGATGCGGCACAGAAAGCACTTGTATAATGTAACAGAAAGCTCACACTGTGTTGGAAATAAGGAGTATGTGCGACGAACACTGCCCATCGTTCGCGGTACCAGCAATGTATGATTTGTGGCGAGCATGCGATAAAGGCAGTAATTATACGTTTTCATGGAACTACTAGAGGATTGTCCTGTCCATGCTACAAATGATCTAGCTCATGAATTGGTCTATTTCAGTCAGTCAGAACAACTTTATTTTGCCAACACAATGAAGGCATAAAAAGTATACTACAGTTAAAAAACAGACATTTCACAGCATTTCACAACATTACAATAAAGTATAAAAAAATATAAAAATTATTACATTTCAAAAAAGGTGTATTGCCTTATTGACTGCAATAATAATGGGGTCACATTTAGTAGATTCCCCTTTTGGAAATGTGCCTTTTCAGACAAATGGAGAAGTGTCCGGTGTCTCCCTCCATTTCCAGACGAGGAGTTTCAGGGATCGGACAAACCTGTCGACGAATCTCCGATCTGAAGGTGCTCATAGATAGAGCCCCGTCCGCGTACCTCAAATCACTCTGCACATACGATAGTTGGTATCTAACAGTAATATGATTATTTAATGTACAATATTTGTCTAATACTCCTCTATTAGAATGATCATAATTATTGTAAACAACTCAGCAGGCAATGTGCAAACTAGGGCAAATGTTTAGAAAGGTCCAAATCATATTTTATCACTCATACCTAACCTCGTAGAGTATTCCTTACCCAAATTGTTTGTGATGTCCACCGTGTAGCTAATATGACTGTATTATTTTACTAAACTTACTTTAGGCCAAACCATGCATACCTTATGTTGACTTTGGGTCAGCAGCTGGAACTCATGGTTTGAGCATCTTCCCTCATTAAAAGGCCCCGTGTCCAAGCTCGCCCCTACACCATTCACTTCTATCCCTTTATCCCCAGTAATGCCATCTGGAGAAAGGAAGGGGTCCCTCCTGCTCAGCTCCGTAAAAACATGCCCCTTCGTACCCATACTTTTCCCCGTCTTCCTTCCCACACAGATCTCTACAAGGGCATCTACCTTTTCAAGTACGATCACAGCACAGGATCCTGAAAAGCTGAGAGGTTTGCTATTTGACTTGTTTAATGAGTGACTGAATACATGGGGCCCAAGCACACATCTGTTATTAAGAGTGCCTCACGCTGTCCAAGTTTTGACTCAATGTCCCCTCCAAGAGGGTCTTTGTCAATTTTGGAGATGATAGTCCCCCCAAGGTCATCCTCTTTGTGTTTCTTCAGTACCCAATGTTGTACCAATGGTGCATTGGGTACTTCTCTCCGTATTCGTGATTTGTGTTGCGTGATCCGATGTTGCGCTTCCTGGGTGGTTTTGCCAATATATAGTTTTGGGCATGGGCACCAAATCCCGTATACCACATTCCTTGTCTGACAATTGGTGAACATTTTGTGTTTCCAGTGTATCCCATTGAAGGAAAACACTGCACCTTCCTCCGTTTGGCCGCAACATGTGCAATTCCAGCACCTATGGTGTCCTATTATAGGAGGTAACCCCAACATCCCTCTTAATGTTGGTTTTGGTTCAATAGGTAAAGCTGCCCGCACGATATGGTTTGCCACACTCTTTTCCTTTTTAAAAGTAAAAAGGGGAGGTTCCTGAAAATCACTGTGTAATTCTTTTACTAGATGCCAATTTATGGACGGCTTAAATGAGATTTCGGAGATTTTCAGAGGTACCTCGTAAAAGAATTCTTGTCATTTTAATACATTAGGGCATGAAATAGGTAGTGACACCCATAATCCTTGCACCCACTGGCAGAGTGTGCATTCTAGGATGTGCCTAGTCAAGCGGTACCCAATCGACCACCTCAATGATATGGTAGGCAACCAATGACGGTTCAGCACAGCTCTGTTTGGAGGGCCACATTCATATAGTCAATCTCTCCCGTGATGGGCCATCAAGATGAACATTCCTAGTGCCCTAGGCATGCTCAAAACTGTTATTCAACCACATTTGTTTTTCTCTTTTACCCGGAGTACATTTTTGCCATTTTTGCCATTTTTGCGTGCATCCCCGGGATGCATAAAGTTTTATGGTATTTCAAGGGAACGTTCCCCTTTAACAAACCCGCGTTCACGTGACCGCAAAGGAGCATTTAAAGAGAAGAAGGAGGTTGTGACCTCCATACTCCAGTGAATTTGTACACGGAGGCGTCACCGAGGAACAATGTAAGTCAGAAGCGCGAGTATATCTGAATCCTTTACCGGCAGCCTTTCCAACCCCTGCCATCTAACGAGAAGGGGTTGGAGCCTAAGTCTGGCATGTGACACGTGTCACTCTGTCATGTGGCATATGCCACATCTGATGTGACATATGCCATAGATTTTCTACTTGGTCTTTCATTATTATCAGTTGAGCATTTCCATAGGACTATGTTTCACTCTGCTAAAATAAAAAAATTGTTTAAAAAAATAAAAATAATATTAAAAAATAATTTCCCGACGTGGGGTTTGAACCCTGGTCAAATCTCACTCAAAGCCCCTGCACATACACAGTGAGCCACCTACTCTGCTGAAAATTCCCCAGCCAAAGGCATTCATGTCATAGAATAAGGATGTCAGTCCTTCCTCTATTTCTATTGTCTTTGGACTGTAGATAGCAGAAATCTTCTCTCGATTTACATTCTTTAAATACAAATAGCCCTTCCTTTCATACAGTCTGCCACTAGCCCCATGCATTTCCAATTCTTACACAATCATCCACAAATTCTCATTCCACTAAATAAATGATTTCTTTCATAGCAAACCTGTCCCCCCTATCCACGTGCCACCCAGCATGCCATTATCAATGCCTGACATGCACTACGAGTAAGGAGGCCATAGTTCTCCCAGATACTGCTAGGGGGTCATTTACAAAGGCACAGCTTTCATTTGTGGAATTTAGAAATAAAAAAATAAAAAACGGATTTCCCCCACCTGGGGTTTGAACCCTAGTCAAAACTCACTCAAAGCCCCTGCACATACACAGTGAGCCACCTACTCTGCTGAAAATTCCCCAGCCAAAGGCATTTCTGTCATAGAATAAGGATGTCAGTCCTTCCTCTATTTCTATTGTCTTTGGACTGTAGATAGCAGAAATCTTCTCTCGATTTACATTCTTTAAATACAAATAGCCCTTCCTTTCATACAGTCTGCCACTAGCCCCATGCATTTCCAATTCTTACACAATCATCCCCAAATTCTCATTCCACTAAATAAGTGATTTCTTTCATAGCAAACCTGTCCCCCCTATCCACGTGCCACCCAGCATGCCATTATCAATGCCTGACATGCACTATGAGTAAGGAGGCCATAGTTCTCCCAGATACTGCTAGGGGGTCATTTAAAAAGGCACAGCTTTCATTTGTGGAATTTAGAAATAAAAAAATAAAAAAATAAAAAACTGGTTCCCCCACCTGGGGTTTGAACCCTGGTCAAAACTCACTCAAAGCCCCTGAACATACACAGTGAGCCACCTACTCTGCTGAAAAGTCCCCAGCCAAAGGCATTTATGTCATAGAATAAGGATGTCAGTCCTTCCTCTATTTCTATTGTCTTTGGACTGTAGATAGCAGAAATCTTCTCTCGATTTACATTCTTTAAATACAAATAGCCCTTCCTTTCATACAGTCTGCCACTAGCCCCATGCATTTCCAATTCTTACACAATCATCCCCAAATTCTCATTCCACTAAATAAGTGATTTCTTTCATAGCAAACCTGTCCCCCCTATCCACGTGCCACCCAGCATGCCATTATCAATGCCTGACATGCACTATGAGTAAGGAGGCCATAGTTCTCTCAGATACTGCTAGGGGGTCATTTACAAAGGCACAGCTTTCATTTGTGGAATTTAGAAATAAAATAAAAAAAAAAAAAAAAAAAACGATTTTCCCCACCTGGGGTTTGAACCCTGGTCAAAACTCACTCAAAGCCCCTGCACATACACAGTGAGCCAACTACTCTGCTGAAAGTTCCCCAGCCAAAGGCATCTATGTCATAGAATAAGGATGTCAGTCCTTCCTCTATTTCTATTGTCTTTGGACTGTAGATACCAGAAATCTTCTCTCGATTTACATCCTTTAAATACAAATAGCCCTTCCTTTCATACAGTCTGCCACTAGCCCCATGCATTTCCAATTCTTACACAATCATCCCCAAATTCTCATTCCACTAAATAAGTGATTTCTTTCATAGCAAACCTGTCCCCCCTATCCACGTGCCACCCAGCATGCCATTATCAATGCCTGACATGCAGTATGAGTAAGGAGGCCATAGTTCTCCCAGATACTGCTAGGGGGTCATTTACAAAGGCACAGCTTTCATTTGTGGAATTTAGAAATAAAAAAATAAAAAAATAAAAAACCGATTTCCCCCACCTGGGGTTTGAACCCTGGTCAAAACTCACTCAAAGCCCCTGCACATACACAGTGAGCCACCTACTCTGCTGAAAATTCCCCAGCCAAAGGCATTTTTGTCATAGAAGAAGGATGTCAGTCCTTCCTCTATTTCTATTGTCTTTGGACTGTAGATAGCAGAAATCTTCTCTCGATTTACATTCTTTAAATACAAATAGCCCTTCCTTTCATACAGTCTGCCACTAGCCCCATGCATTTCCAATTCTTACACAATCATCCCCAAATTCTCATTCCACTAAATAAGTGATTTCTTTCATAGCAAACCTGTCCCCCCTATCCACGTGCCACCCAGCATGCCATTATCAATGCCTGACATGCACTATGAGTAAGGAGGCCATAGTTCTCCCAGATACTGCTAGGGGGTCATTTACAAAGGCACAGCTTTCATTTGTGGAATTTAGAAATAAAAAAATAAAAAAATAAAAAACTGATTTCCCCCACCTGGGGTTTGAACCCTGGTCAAAACTCACTCAAAGCCCCTGCACATACACAGTGCGCCACCTACTCTGCTGAAAATTTCCCAGCCAAAGGCATTTATGTCATAGAATAAGGACGTCAGTCCTTCCTCTATTTCTATTGTCTTTGGACTGTAGATACCAGAAATCTTCTCTCGATTTACATTCTTTAAATACAAATAGCCCTTCCTTTCATACAGTCTGCCACTAGCCCCATGCATTTCCAATTCTTACACAATCATCCACAAATTCTCATTCCACTAAATAAGTGATTTCTTTCATAGCAAACCTGTCCCCCCTATCCACGTGCCACCCAGCATGCCATTATCAATGCCTGACATGCACTATGAGTAAGGAGGCCATAGTTCTCCCAGATACTGCTAGGGGGTCATTTACAAAGGCACAGCTTTCATTTGTGGAATTTAGAAATAAAAAAATAAAAAAATAAAAAAACGATTTCCCCCACCTGGGGTTTGAACCCTGGTCAAAACTCACTCAAAGCCCCTGCACATACACAGTGAGCCACCTACTCTGCTGAAAATTCCACAGCCAAAGGCATTTATGTCATAGAATAAGGATGTCAGTCCTTCCTCTATTTCTATTGTCTTTGGACTGTAGATAGCAGAAATCTTCTCTCGATTTACATTCTTTAAATACAAATAGCCCTTCCTTTCATACAGTCTGCCACTAGCCCCATGCATTTCCAATTCTTACACAATCATCCCCAAATTCTCATTCCACTAAATAAGTGATTTCTTTCATAGCAAACCTGTCCCCCCTATCCACGTGCCACCCAGCATGCCATTATCAATGCCTGACATGCACTATGAGTAAGGAGGCCATAGTTCTCCCAGATACTGCTAGGGGGTCATTTACAAAGGCACAGCTTTCATTTGTGGAATTTAGAAATAAAAAAATAAAAAAATAAAAAACCGATTTCCCCCACCTGGGGTTTGAACCCTGGTCAAAACTCACTCAAAGCCCCTGCACAAACACAGTGAGCCACATACTCTGCTGAAAATTCCCCAGCCAAAGGCATTTTTGTCATAGAAGAAGGATGTCAGTCCTTCCTCTATTTCTATTGTCTTTGGACTGTAGATAGCAGAAATCTTCTCTCGATTTACATTCTTTAAATACAAATAGCCCTTCCTTTCATACAGTCTGCCACTAGCCCCATGCATTTCCAATTCTTACACAATCATCCACAAATTCTCATTCCACTAAATAAGTGATTTCTTTCATAGCAAACCTGTCCCCCCTATCCACGTGCCACCCAGCATGCCATTATCAATGCCTGACATGCACTATGAGTAAGGAGGCCATAGTTCTCCCAGATACTGCTAGGGGGTCATTTACAAAGGCACAGCTTTCATTTGTGGAATTTAGAAATAAAAAAATAAAAAAATAAAAAACCGATTTCCCCCACCTGGGGTTTGAACCCTGGTCAAAACTCACTCAAAGCCCCTGCACATACACAGTGAGCCACCTACTCTGCTGAAACTTCCCCAGCCAAAGGCATTTTTGTCATAGAAGAAGGATGTCAGTCCTTCCTCTATTTCTATTGTCTTTGGACTGTAGATAGCAGAAATCTTCTCTCGATTTACATTCTTTAAATACAAATAGCCCTTCCTTTCATACAGTCTGCCACTAGCCCCATGCATTTCCAATTCTTACACAATCATCCCCAAATTCTCATTCCACTAAATAAGTGATTTCTTTCATAGCAAACCTGTCCCCCCTATCCACGTGCCACCCAGCATGCCATTATCAATGCCTGACATGCACTATGAGTAAGGAGGCCATAGTTCTCCCAGATACTGCTAGGGGGTCATTTACAAAGGCACAGCTTTCATTTGTGGAATTTAGAAATAAAAAAATAAAAAAATAAAAAACTGATTTCCCCCACCTGGGGTTTGAACCCTGGTCAAAACTCACTCAAAGCCCCTGCACATACACAGTGAGCCACCTACTCTGCTGAAAATTTCCCAGCCAAAGGCATTTATGTCATAGAATAAGGACGTCAGTCCTTCCTCTATTTCTATTGTCTTTGGACTGTAGATAGCAGAAATCTTCTCTCGATTTACATTCTTTAAATACAAATAGCCCTTCCTTTCATACAGTCTGCCACTAGCCCCATGCATTTCCAATTCTTACACAATCATCCCCAAATTCTCATTCCACTAAATAAGTGATTTCTTTCATAGCAAACCTGTCCCCCCTATCCACGTGCCACCCAGCATGCCATTATCAATGCCTGACATGCACTATGAGTAAGGAGGCCATAGTTCTCCCAGATACTGCTAGGGGGTCATTTACAAAGGCACAGCTTTCATTTGTGGAATTTAGAAATAAAAAAATAAAAAAATAAAAAACCGATTTCCCCCACCTGGGGTTTGAACCCTGGTCAAAACTCACTCAATGCCCCTGCACATACACAGTGAGCCACCTACTCTGCTGAAAATTCCCCAGCCAAAGGCATTTATGTCATAGAATAAGGATGTCAGTCCTTCCTCTATTTCTATTGTCTTTGGACTGTAGATAGCAGAAATCTTCTCTCGATTTACATTCTTTAAATACAAATAGCCCTTCCTTTCATACAGACTGCCACTAGCCCCATGCATTTATTATTGTTACACAATCACGGCACAGGGAACCCCAGGTGCCACCCAGATTAGGACCCCCCTGGCATAGGTAGAATAGGATGAATGAAACATCTGGCCCGCCATTTTTAGGACAGCTTCTGGGCACCCTCTTCGTTCAAGTGGGTCTCCTGGAGGCACGCAATGGAGACGCCATGGCGTCGGAGGAATGAAAGGACCCTGTATCTTTTAGTGCAAGTGCCCAATCCACGCACGTTCCAAGTTAAGAATTTAAACCCCATGACAGGAGATCACGCCCAACCTGGACATATATTACAAACGGCGTGTTCCGCCACCCACGGGCCCAACCAGCATCCAGGCCGGGGGACCTAGCCCATCTGATCAGCCATTCAAAAAACAGAAACACAGTACTCTCGATGCCAGCAACAATTTCCCCTCCCAACCCCACCAACCCCCCAAGCCCCCCCAACCCCACAACCCCCCCATAACATCTACCCCCACCCCCACCCACGAGCAAGATGACAGCAACAACAAAACACGCTATCCTGCCCTCCCCCTGCTGGTGCCAGGATGTACACAGCCACCCTATTCGTCCCATCCAATACACACACACACCCAACCAAACTGAGGAAATATAATTTTTGATCGAGTAGTGTTCCCCAGCGAGTACCCCACCGTCTCCATGTACTAGCTTGCAGTGCATGTAATTTCCCTCCTGTGTCTGCTACGAAGACGCAAATACATTTGCGTCCATCTTTAACATGTCCTCTTTCAGATCCGCCATAATTGGATTGAATATTCAGTTCCTATATATACCGTGCCACCGTCTTTTTGTGGTACACTTTACACGTTTTTCAGCCCTGGCGAGAGTAGGCCCTGATTCTGCCATGAAACCTTTTTCCCTGTTTCCCGACTCTAAGGGCCTCAACCCAGGCTGCCTCTGTACCAGTCACCCCTGCCTTACTCCTTGCGCGGCTCCAGCCCAGCCCAGCCTTCTGCCTGCCAAGACTGTATTCAACCTTCGAATTATCTGCTCCACTCCTCGAAAATACATTCCTGTCTCGTAGCTCAAGTAAACATCCTCCCAGCTGCAGGAGCATGGGCCCGGTCTTTCTGTCTCCATGCAAGTAACTCATAGACTCCGTTGCCATGGTAGGCCCATGCCCCCTCACCCCGCATGCCGACACGTAGACGCATATACACGCAGACAGTATAGAGTAGTCTCTGCCCGAGAGACCTTCCTTCCAGACACTACAGTTCTTAAAACATACGATATTAGATACGATATTGGGATCAGGTTGATCTGACATCCCAGACTTATGTCTACACTTGTAGTGCTAAGTGTCAAGCCCCCTTCACCCTCCAGCTACACGTCAGATTCACGTTAATCTGCTGCGCGCGCATCTGTGTCATGATTTTCTGCTGACATTGCAAGTTTCTCCTATGTATCCTCCCATTTTGTGACCTCATGATTAATGACGTCTCTAGTACACGCCTTCATGCACGCCTATTGTAACGCCTCTATTGAGACGTATTCATGTTTTATCTCCTTTTTTTCCAGCTGTTACGCCTACTGCCTATTCGCATAATGTAATGCATTGACTATATATATGTACTTCTGTAAATAATATGTTGTCTGTCTGCCCCTTCCCGAACCCGTGTGGTGACGGAATGGTTATGCCACCTTGGCTCGAGCCAATAACCCAATTCCTTTTACAGGAATAAAACCCTTTTGAGTTAACCTCAATATCCCGGATTTTGCCTCTTATTTTACTGAGTTATTCTTATTGATTATTGATTATAAATTATGCATAGGTAATCGATTTTACCACAGTTTTGGCGCCCGAATAGGGACCCCTCCCCCACCCCACGCGCCGGAGGTGCGTTGCAGGCCTAGCCCCCTGCCACAGCCGGACGGACAACTACGCGTATCCGCAGGATTTCCTGTATCTCCCTCAGGCCAACGGAGGTGACTGAGGCTGCGATCGACACCCAGACGAGGCGGTGAGGAGTGCGGAGGATCCCGACCTGAGCCTAGCTGAGAGAGCAAGATCCGAGGTATACGGAGGCCCACCAGATTCCGAAGTTCCGAAGTATCTACGTCGCGAGTCGAGTCCGAATCCAGTCCGAGTCCAGTCCGGTCCAGGGTTTCCGAGGCCTTCTGTTTCCGTGCTTCCTGGTGAGTACCGTTGCTAGGGACGCATCCTGACGTGCGCATTAGTTTGTGCCGGTCAAGACAGGTTCGGGTACACGAGCCTGGTCTGCACTGTTTAGCAGTGTATCTGTACTGTTTAGCAGTATATCTAGATTGCATCTGTAAGGTGTATCCGTGCCGTTTAGCGGTACATCCTGTTTCACATGGTTGGTAGGTTTTCAATGTAAATGTAAATGTAAATGTATTGATGTCGTGGTATGAGTGAATGTTCGATCTTCATTATTGTGCTTACACGTGTTTTATGTGTAGTGTGTTCATATCTAAGTAAAAACCAAGTAGCCAGATTTCAGAATGCCGTTGTTCTCCAAACTAAGGCAAATAAAAACCCGTAAAGGGGTTCTAGAAGAAGCTGTTCCCGTTCCACCTAGGGACACTCCAGGGTACTTTATGTACCATAAGCACGGACTAGATGCCGTCTTGTTTCTTGACTTATGGGTGGATTACACTAAAGAACTGTCAGAGAATCAGAGATGGCCCGCTGCTGGGACATGGGATGCAGAATGCATCATGAGAGTAGAAGAAGCATTGTGGAAAAAGAAAGCCAGACAGTCACAGAAGGATGCCATCGAGTTATGGCGTAAAGAATCGCATAGGCGTACCGAAAAAGCTCACAGATTAGAAGAAAAGAGTAAGGAAGAGTCTGACAAGATCCAAGAGAACGCATTAGTTGAGGAAGGTATCAGAGTAAAGTTAGAACAAGTAGACAGACAGCGAAATACACTGATGAATGGCATGTTCCCCATCCTGTCAAAGGGCTTGCCAAAGGCCTCTCTGGAAGTACCGAAGGACCTACCACCCCCATTGCTCCCGACTAAAACGCACCAGAAGACAGCAAAGGACATTTTCCTCTCCTCCTATTTAGACGATGTAGCTCCCGCATACGTTAATGCTGCATTGCCACAAGTGCCTGCACCTGATGGTCAGGACAATTATGCTCTTCCTCCCCGACAAGCTACTCCCCCGATTCCTCCTGGTCTTCCAGCACTCCTTCCACCTCTTACTGTACCTACTTCCCTTGATACGAATCCGACTAACCCCTTCGGAGCCGGCGCCTCAGGAGGTGCGTCCGGAGGAGCGATAGGTTTCCAGACCCCGCCAGCTGCCCATCGCATGAGTTTCAGAGAAATAGCGCAACAGCGTACACCTAGAACAGATATTACAATTCTTGGAGATCGCCTAGCAGACTGTAGATATGATCCTGTACCCGGTAGAAAGAATGACGAGAGAATGTTACTCGCGTCAATACGTTTACGGCGAGTCACGAACTTCCTAATGACATTACCTGGAATGACGGAGCACCTAGATAGAATATATCAGTTTGTTCAGACAGGAGTAGGGCCTGACAGTATTAAGGAGGCCATGACCTACCAGAAAGTGGATACTAAAGCCAAGATATTGCGGTTTCTTATAAACTGCTTTATTAGAGAAGTGGATAGGCCGGGTATGAACCCGGACGACGTAAAAGCACTCCACAGATGGGGTCAGAATATAACAGATGGACAGCATGACAAAGAGGCCTGTATAGATAATATGTACCGAAGAATCAGAACTGCAATTAATAAGATGCATGAGAGAAGGCAGCCCGTACCGGAAGTAGATTCCGACAAACATGAATCCTCAGAGGAGGAGCCAGAGGAGGAAGTCGAGACACCGGAACACTCACAGTTGCCGGTTAGGGAAATGATAGCTTACGTAGGTAAAGGAAGACCGTTTAATAATTCGATGCGCCCAGTGCGCCCAGAAAGTAAAAGGATATATCAGGAAGCCATGTGTAATCCTAGAACACCCGAGCACTTGTTCCAAGCCACTGACAGAATACTTCAAGAACGAATGGGGTACCATGTACTCGATTCTATGGATGAACAAGAATTAGCCAGGTCAGCCGTACAATGGGCAGATAGCTCTGAGAAATATGGTGATGATGCGTTAGCACATACGTTCTTGAACTTGACACCGAGTGATCAGCGTTTAGCTGGTATGTACATGATACAACATCTGCTCTTATTGTATAAAAGCCAACGTTCTGATCCAGGTCCCCTGCCTGATATACTAATAGAACTAGTCACGAACAGATGGAAAGGTCGAAGTACTGATCTAATTAAAGCAATACTAGAACACCGTCACAAGTATAGTACGTTCTTATGTCCACATGTCAAGTCTGCACCCGTTATGGAACGTAAAACCATGTATTATATGGATAGACAGAATCCGTTGCGAGAAGTGCACCCCGTACAGAATGCAGACCACACGCTTAGACGCGTATTCGTGTATACACCTGTAACTAAAATCGAATTGTTGGAAATGAAGAAATTAGTACCCAGTCACGATAAAGACCCTGCAGGTTTTCACCGCGAAATAAAAGATATGTTATTAATGGGTGATTATACTTATCCCGACCTTATGAAAATACTGAAAGTACTACTACCTCCAGGCATATACGAGAAACTCAAGGAAAAAGAGTGGGAGGTGGGAGACGCAAAGATTGATTGGGCTGCATTACAAAATGAAGAAGATACCCGAGTGCCAGGCCTAGGGCTTGGGGACAAAGTTAAAGCGTTACCAGGTTTATTAGTACAAGTGTTGCCACGTTTATTGAGTACGAAAAAGGAAGATTGGGGTGCTATTTCAGCATGTAAACAGAAACCTGATGAAGACACTAGTGATTTCTATACACGATTCGAGAAATGTTTTGGTATTAATAGCGGTCTGAAAGCAAGTAGCGAGTCATATCCACATCTTTTTGTAACGAAATTAGTCGAGAATTCTCTGCCCCAGGTCAAGAATAGAGTACTGAAAGTAGAAAGTACATGGCAAGCTAATACTCCTTCACAAATGTTACAAATGTTACAGTACCACCAGAATAGACTTAGAGAAGAACAAGAACATGAACAAAGACGTATGAAGGATACAAAAATGAAAATGTTAGTTGCTCAGTCGGTTCCTGCCGACGGTCAGAAAAAGGGTGCGACCCATCCCAGTAATTCAACAGTTCCTGTCAAGGGTGTATGTAATTATTGCAAACAACCAGGTCATTATATAAACGATTGTGCAGTTCTGAAACACAATATCGCCACGGGTAAGACTAAAGAGAGACCGCGTCCTCCTAGACAAGATCAGACCTCACAACAAGTACCCCAGAACGTACAACATATTGCACCCATGCCAGCAACTACACAGACCGTAGCGATACCCCAACAACAGCCTATTACCGCAACACAAAACACAACACAGCAGATGTACCAGTATGCGCAGAACGATTACCCTGATTATCAGCGATACACATGAAACAGCCTAGAGAGGGAATTCCGCTTGCCTCTTATTGAAGTTCCTGTAGATCAAAATGGTCCTTATGTACATAGTCAAGTATTAGGGAAAGACAGAAAGTTTCTCATTGACACAGGGGCAAGCAGAACCACGATAAGCCACAATGAAGTACCAGGGGCACCCCTCTCAGGCTCACAGAACGTGTCCCTTGGGTTTTCAGGAAAACCCATTATTAATGAAGTATCACAACCCCTCCCTCTTGCAGTAGGTCCTCTGACACGGACTACAGATTTATTGCTCACGAAATCCTGTCCAGAAAACCTGTTAGGTATAAAAACACTGAAGGCTCTAGGAGCTATTATATGCTGTTCTCCGGAGGGAGTACGATTGTTTTTGCGAGATTTCAAAGGCCATTATGTATTAAGAGATATGGATCCCCGGCTACAGAACGTCCCTGCACACTTGTGGGCACAGGGCCCCACTGATGTAGGTTGCATGCACATTACCCCATATCGAGTCACACTCAAGGCAGGAGTGGTATTACCACGAATCCGACAATACAAGTTACCACCAGATGCTGTAGTGGCTTTACTGAGAATCATTGACGAGCTCATTGCACAAGGAGTGGTTGTGGAAACTGACTCCAATGTGTGTAATTCTCCTATCATTCCTGTTCTTAAACGTACTGACCCAAATGCTCCACCTGTTTATCGATTAATTATTGATCTGCGCGAATTGAATAAATGTATTGTACCGCAGTACCCTGTGGTCCCAGATATCTCTTCATTGCTGACTGCTATTGATTCAGAAGCGACGTTCTTTACTGTAATAGACCTCAAGAACGCCTTCTTCAGTGTCCCTATTGACCCAGAGAGCCAATATTTGTTCGGATTCAGTTTAAATGGACGATCTTTCAAATTTGCCCGTGCACCTCAAGGATTCACAGAAAGCCCCAGCATCTATAGTCAAGCATTGAAAAAGCAACTTGATTGTATCCACATGCCAGTTCACACTGCCCTGCTTCAATATGTCGATGATCTGCTGATCACCGCTCGAAGCGAACCCGAATGTGAAAATGCTTCACTGACTGTTTTGAACTTTCTGGCCGACAAGGGACACAAGGTGTCTCCTTCGAAGCTACAATTCTGTGTTCAGCAAGTTGTGTACCTGGGTCACTTGCTGTCCAAAGTGGGGAGACAGCTCACACCTGATCGCATTCAGTTAATTGCAAACATGTCACCACCCAGAACACAAAAGGAAGTGCGGGCTTTCATAGGCCTAACTTCATACTGCAGACAATGGATTCCCCAATATGCATTTCTAGCGAAACCACTCATTCAGTTAACGACACAGGAGGCAGCGACTTCGACTGTCCTCCCTTGGACTCAGGAACATACACAAGCTTTCGAAGACTTGAAGAAAGCCTTATGTCGAGCACCTGTCTTAGCAACACCATGTTACAGTAAGCCTTTTACACTTTTTGTCACAGAACGTGAGGGTACTGCCTTGTCAGTCCTCACTCAGGAACAAGCAGGTTCACACAAGCCTTGTGCTTACTTTTCTAGCACATTAGACCCAGTAGCCCAGGCCCTTCCGGCATGTTTGAAATCAGTTGCAGCAACAGCTTTAGCAATTAGACAGAGTGATGCTATTGTGTTAGGGCATCCATTGACAGTACAGGTTCCACATTCTGTAGAAGTCCTTTTAAATCGAACTCAGACCCAACACCTGACCATAGCAAGATTGACAGGTTACGAACTGACATTGTTTCAACCACACATTGAAATCAGACGCTGCAGCACATTAAATCCTGCCACGTTATTGCCAGTAAATGGAGTAGATCCATTGGCACATGATTGTATTGAAGTCATTACTATCACAACAAAGCCCAGACAAGACTTGACAGATGTTCTGTTACCAGATCCAGACCTGACACTTTATGTGGATGGTTCATGTATGAGAACAAGGACAGGTGAATTAGTGGCAGCCTATGCTGTCACGACAGATACTGAAGTAATTGAGACCAATTGTATTGACACTTTGTCAGCTCAAGCCGCAGAGCTTATTGCTCTGACACGAGCATGTATTCAAGCCCGAAATAAGAAAGTCAACATATATACTGATTCACGTTATGCATTCGGAGTCGTTCACGACTTTGGAGTCCTCTGGCGAGAGAGAGGTTACTTAACTTCTCATGGGGCCAACATCCAGCACGGCCCCCTTATTCAAGCCCTGTTAGATGCAATACATCTACCCACTGCAATCTCTATCATGAAATGTAAGGCACATACAAAGGTTACTGATGTCATCTCCCAGGGTAACGACCTGGCAGACCGAACAGCAAAGCAAACTGCTCAGAACCGAACTCATGTAATTGATCAGACACAAATAGTGTTACCATCGCACTGTATGACAGTCAGGGATCCCGCACATGATGTAATGGACATACAATCACATGCAACACCAGATGAAATTAAGGAATGGACTAAACTAGGAGGGATCCAAACAGACCAGGGTTGGATGACGAAGGGAAAATCTACATGGTTTCTCCCCGACTCTATGGTACAAGTCATCATTAACACGATACATAGTCCCGCACACCTAGGAGAGAGGGCAATGCTAGACAGTATTCAACACATATGGTCCAATAAAAACTTACGGGCAGCAGCCAAGCAGAAAGTGCGTACTTGCATGATTTGTGGTCAGTTCAATCCAGGTAAAAGCATTCCCGTAGAACAAGGTGGATTTCAACCTCCCGATTACCCTTTTGAAATACTCCAGATGGATTATATCCAGATGGAACGCTGTCGAGGATTCAAGTATGTCCTCGTAGTCGTATGTGCTCTTTCCCGATGGATAGAAGCATACCCAGTTCCTGATTACACTGCTCCGACCACTGCCAAGCAGCTGGTTCGTGAATACTTCCCGCGGTATGGTTTGCCCCGTATCGTGTACTCAGATAATGGTCAGCCATTCTCATCCGAACTTGTGAAACACATTACACTTCTGTTAGGTTATCAGTGGAAGTTCCATTGTGTCCGGCATCCCGAGGCAGCAGGTCTCGTGGAGCGCCATAATCAGACATTAAAGATCCGACTTTCCAAGATCTGTAGAGAGAAGGGTGTGGACTGGATAGTTGCCTTGCCGGTCGCCCTCTTCTATATGAGGATGGTGGTCCATTCCCGATCTGGGCTATCCCCGTACGAAGTGGTTTTTGGTAGACCACCGAATATGTGGGGGACGCCCATTCCACGAAAGATAACTGATGTTGATTGTCTTATGCTGACAGATTACCTTGCCTCCTTGATGTCTGCACTACAATCTTGTCGTTCACAGGTAGCTGCAGCCTTTCCCGACAACACCGAAGTGAAGCCCCACGAGGTGGTCCCGGGTGACTACGTGTACACCCGCAACTTTGATCGGAGAAGTCCATTGGAGCCCCGCTGGCAAGCCCCGAAATTGGTCCTGCTTACGACGAGGACAGCTGTTAAACTAGAGGGCAGGAAGGGATGGCTGCATTCCAGCCACATCAAAAAATTTCACGGACTTCCTTCGGACTTGGTTTCTAAGCCCTGCCCTCCTACACAAACTGACTCAGACTCAAAACTCCCTTTGGTTGAGAAATCTGCTTCTGAAGAATACAGAACTAAGTTACGATCTAGCAAGTCAGACAGTTTAATTGTTTAAGTCCTCCCCTAGGTGAATCGGTTAAATTAGTTTCTGACATGTATCCCCTAGATCGAGATAGAGAGAGAGATAGACAAAGACAACATAAAAAGGATGCATATTGTAAATCACTTCGCAGTCGCTGTATAGTGACACTACTTATCATGTTTTTCTTAAGTTTGCTGGTTATTACTGCTAGTGTTTTGTTACACATAAATTACCCTATATTCAAGCGTGCACAATCTGCTTATAATGTTACTGACGAACATTCTTTTAGTGAATTACCCCCACACGAGTTATCCTATAGGCTTGCGCTGCGCAACAACACTTTTATTAGTATGTTACATCACTCCCATCAGATTACCAATGCTACAAACTGTTGGATATGTGGTCGACTCCCTCCCTACCAAGAAAACAAGGGAGTTCTTCCCCTTTTTCCGTACCCGTTCACTCACAATGGCACATGTGGTGCATGGTTTAAAATGCTCAATGCCCTAGTTTCTGATGCTGCTATTTACGAAGGTAACTGGGTTTGGGGAAACCTGAACTCAGCCTTGCTTAAAGTATGTTACCCTGACAAGGAGGGACTCCCCGTTGGTACTGGAACTGATCTAGAAAATGAAGTATATGGGTTAGATAATTACACAGTTACATTCATGATTTTATCTGTCGAATCTGAAGCTGCTCCTGTTCTACCTGCTATGGCAGTATTGCCAGTTACTGGTGAACTATGTGTTCGCAAGAATGGTTCCATACACTTGGGTCATAGTAAATGTACTACTGTGGTCGATTTCAGTGATCATGGTAGATCCACGTTTAGGGCTTTACGTCATTCCTATTTTGTTTGCGGCCATACTGCATATGTCCGTTTGCCTCTAGATTGGGGTGGTACCTGTTACATTGCATTCCTTCTGCCACCTGTTTTCCTAGCCCCTCCTGACTACCATAGAAACACTAATCTGGTCAAGCATAGACTCCGAAGAGATCTCCCACTTGTCGATTATACTGAAACCACATGGGAACAATACACAGATTTCAACAAAGGTTTCTTCCCCTACCTAGGTACTGTTTCCAATAGTAAGCTAATCCGTAGATTAACCAGAACCCTCGAAGCAGTGGTGCTTGAGACCACTTCAGCCCTAGGTAACTTAACAGAGGAGCAGTCCGCTATGCGGGTTGTTGTTCTTCAAAATCGTCTCGTTATTGACGTCATCTTGGCAGATAGGGGTGGAGCTTGTAAGGTCATCGGGTCAAGTTGCTGTGTTTTCATCCCAAATAATGCGCCAACCGTGTACAAAGCTATTACACGTCTCCATAAAATTGCAAGTTTGATACATCAGACTCCAGGCACCTGGACTTGGTCCGGTTGGTTCTGGACAACGCTGTCAGCTTGGGGGTGGAAGATCCTATCCCTCCTAGGTATTGGCCTACTCATAGTACTCAGTTGTTGCCTGTGTCTCCAATGTGGACCGGCGATTTGCGGCCTGTGTGCCACTTCATGTATTCCACGTTCAAGTTCCCATTCAAAACACGAGAAGCAAGAAGAGCAATTGATGTTAAGTGAACAGATTGATCAATTGATGAGAATTGATGTATCATGAAGGGTCCGTGGGGAACAAGGAGGGAATGAGGAAATATAATTTTTGATCGAGTAGTGTTCCCCAGCGAGTACCCCACCGTCTCCATGTACTAGCTTGCAGTGCATGTAATTTCCCTCCTGTGTCTGCTACGAAGACGCAAATACATTTGCGTCCATCTTTAACATGTCCTCTTTCAGATCCGCCATAATTGGATTGAATATTCAGTTCCTATATATACCGTGCCACCGTCTTTTTGTGGTACACTTTACACGTTTTTCAGCCCTGGCGAGAGTAGGCCCTGATTCTGCCATGAAACCTTTTTCCCTGTTTCCCGACTCTAAGGGCCTCAACCCAGGCTGCCTCTGTACCAGTCACCCCTGCCTTACTCCTTGCGCGGCTCCAGCCCAGCCCAGCCTTCTGCCTGCCAAGACTGTATTCAACCTTCGAATTATCTGCTCCACTCCTCGAAAATACATTCCTGTCTCGTAGCTCAAGTAAACATCCTCCCAGCTGCAGGAGCATGGGCCCGGTCTTTCTGTCTCCATGCAAGTAACTCATAGACTCCGTTGCCGTGGTAGGCCCATGCCCCCTCACCCCGCATGCCGACACGTAGACGCATATACACGCAGACAGTATAGAGTAGTCTCTGCCCGAGAGACCTTCCTTCCAGACACTACAGTTCTTAAAACATACGATATTAGATACGATATTGGGATCAGGTTGATCTGACATCCCAGACTTATGTCTACACTTGTAGTGCTAAGTGTCAAGCCCCCTTCACCCTCCAGCTACACGTCAGATTCACGTTAATCTGCTGCGCGCGCATCTGTGTCATGATTTTCTGCTGACATTGCAAGTTTCTCCTATGTATCCTCCCATTTTGTGACCTCATGATTAATGACGTCTCTAGTACACGCCTTCATGCACGCCTATTGTAACGCCTCTATTGAGACGTATTCATGTTTTATCTCCTTTTTTTCCAGCTGTTACGCCTACTGCCTATTCGCATAATGTAATGCATTGACTATATATATGTACTTCTGTAAATAATATGTTGTCTGTCTGCCCCTTCCCGAACCCGTGTGGTGACGGAATGGTTATGCCACCTTGGCTCGAGCCAATAACCCAATTCCTTTTACAGGAATAAAACCCTTTTGAGTTAACCTCAATATCCCGGATTTTGCCTCTTATTTTACTGAGTTATTCTTATTGATTATTGATTATAAATTATGCATAGGTAATCGATTTTACCCCCCTTCTAGCTCCCCATGGGACCCAGACGTACAGGAATGAACCTGAGCTTGGCCGCCGGCATCAGTCCCAAAGCAGGGCCCTCCCCAGCCAAAATAAAGACAGACACCGCCACATAAGGTCGTTCCAACGGGATACAGGTCCTACGCTCCTCTCCGTCATTCAAGCTCGAACAGCACGGCTCCCAGGTACCTCATACAAACTCAAGGCCCAGCACTAAAGCCCCCAAAGCAGAGCACAACACTCTTCACTCCAACAGTACCTTACGACAGAGCCGTCCCCTGCAGCAGTTCAGACATTCCAGTCTCTGGGATCACCGGAGCCGTAGAGTCTGTACCTGGCACAATGTCCTGCAGGGTATCTGGAACCAACACGTCCCCAGGGGCGGATGCGCCCGAGGACTCTGGACCATCCCTTGCCAAGGAAGGTCCCAACGGCTCCGCCTTCCGCATCGTCGTCCCTGGGGATGGTTCCCCCAGGTCTCACGGGGCCCCCCTCACTCTCCCGAGGGCATGTCGTCATCCCTGTATCTCCTGCCACTCCCACACCTCAGCGGGCTATTCGAAGAAATGCGCCCGGCCCTGAGATATCACCTTGACCTTGGCCGGATATAACAGCATATATTGTAGCTTCATCTCCTGGAGCTTCTGCTTGACTCCCAGGTAGGACTTCCGCTGCTCTTGCACCTGTTGGGTGTAATCAGGATAGATGCATATGTGGCTGTTCTCAATGGTGAGAGACTCCGTCTACCTCGCCGCCTTCAGAATGCAATCCCGGACTATATAGTTCAGGATCTTCGCAATCAATGCCCTCGGAGGCTCCCCCGGGTGTGGGGGGTACCATGGCCCTATGCGCCCGTTCGATGCCAAATACATTTGATAGCCCATGCGGGCTTCAAGTTGTGCGCTGTAAAACCGCCTCTTATGCTTGATTTAATAATCAATAATGTTGTGCCTTCTATAATAAGAATCTAGGACACGTTTAGCATTTAAATGACTACTTTAACAATTGCGATACAAAAGGGGATGATGGACGGAGCGTTTGAGCAAATCAAACACTCACCCCCAGTCAGCTGATCTGGGTTTAATCCATCACCATTCTTTAGCCCACTCTCCCACCCCAGTTCAGACATGGCCATATGCAAATCAGTCTGACCCTGTGCCTCATGGGAACAGTCCAGCCCAAACTGCCAAGCCATGTCTTCCCTGTACCGAAAAAAAACATCCTGGAACTGGTTTCTGGATAATCAGCCATCATCAGCCAGCCTAGCTTGAATCCAGTGGCAACGTGAGCAAGGGACCCAAGTCTGGGCACACCCTGCCAACTTAGGGTGAACAAAGCAAAACCAAAGGGGATGATGGACCGAGTGTTGAACGTTGCAAGCACTCACCCCCAGTCAACTGATCTGGGCCTTGATCATCTTACCTGTCCACCCTGCAGCTGACTGCTTTTTTAATTGGGAAATTTGAGCCCCCCCTGAATCTCACTAACTAGGCCAGTCCCCCTGCTGGGGATGCCACATTCATGCCTGGCACGTAATCAGACACATAAGGGCTTGATTTGCTTGATGCACAGAGTCAAGTTTACTCTTCCTGTGAGTTCATGTCCCCATTACATTAAGGTTGTTGAACTTGTTACTGTGCCTACTACATAATACACTGCAACCTACAAGCTGCAGGCTCTAATCCCTAAAGTATAGTTAAAGGTGACTGAGCCAGCTGCACAGGTCTGCTTGTGATCTCCAGGTTACACATCCCAGTCCAGTTACGGTTACTCAAAGGCTCAGTTTACTGCAGAATAATGTAAATAAACTGCAGATTGCACTTTTGAATTCGCATAGGAGCTACTCAGCCTCTCACTCTTCTAAGGTGGACACAATCTGTACATTGAAATATAATGCTAACATGAAGTAGGACTCAGGTTACTGTGGGTGAGTCTCCAGCACATCTTTCATAATAACCATGTATCTTTCAAAATACTCCTCTCTTATTACAGTATTGCTGGGGGGACTGGTGATTTACATGGTGAGCTCAGGTCACATTCCCTACTTTTCCCAGTTGGAGCAGTAGGAATTGTAAAGCACATTTTCACCCTGAAAAGTCCATTGGTACTGAAAAACAGATGTTCATTGTTCTCTAACTCAATAGTGCTCCTTTTATTAACCACAGAAAGAGGAAAGGCTGAGTCAACTTACCAGCCTTTGAACCTGTGACCCTGAAGTCAAACACAGATCTCTGCAGTTAAATGTGTGAGTCCCCAGAGCCACCAACTGAGCAAAAGCAGCAGGTCAAGCAGTGCACTATTGATAGTGTTTGGCTACAGACAGCTGCAGCTGTCTGTTAGCAACTGCTAATGAGTAGGCCTTGGCGGAGTTCGTGGAGTTCCGCATGACTGAAAAACTCTGCTGTGCTGCGCGGACTTTGGCAAGCAGCAGAGTGCGTTACGTTGCACCATTCGCACTGATTTTTAGAACTTGGAGTTTGACCCGTGCTATAAAATCAGTGCAAAAGATGCACGCACAGCGCAAGAGGGTGCAGCTTCTTTCTGCTGCTCGAGTTGATGTTCTACTAGAGCAGCAGCTTCCTCAGTGCGAATGGAAGGTTTCTCAACGCAAGCGGTAGCGACCATCCACACTGCCAGCATTGAAAGATATCGCCGGGAGGTGGTCTGGGGTAAAATTCTCCCCGCTTGCAAACTTAATGTTGGTGAGCGCAAGTAAGTAAAAACTCTGCTCTGCAGAGTTTTTCAGAAATCCGCGTGCTACGCGGAGCGTGGAGTGGGAAAAACTCCGCAAAATCAATGAGCGAAGTAGAATTTCATGCTCAGGCCTACAAAAGCGCTCCACACTATCAGGGTCACTGCATATTCATTTTTTTACATTTTGCTGTTGAAAACAATTATATCAAATGTGAAGTGACTGCCATCTTCTACTTCATAACTTGCAATGCATGAAATAATGGTATTGTTACCTTAGGTATAACAGGCAAACCACTTGTGTTGGCTTTGTCAAATGCTTCTTTCTGTTCTTATCTTTGTGTGTTGCCCGTCACGCCAACACTCCGTGAAAAAGCATTGGCATAGCCAATATGTCGTGCCTTTGGGACCTTATAATTATTTGGCCATGCAGCACATTATCCTGGGTGCTATAGCATCTACTGTTACTTCACGGGATGGGGGAATGGCACCCTCACAGCTGCCCCATCCCGTAAAGGACAGTGCCCTCACAGCCATTGTTAGAGCACAGTGCTGCTACAGCTGCTCCAAGCAGAAAACACACGGCACTCCTGCAGCTGCTGTGAGACGTTGGCCTGGCATATGCTGTCCACTATTCTAGTGGGCACCTAGCACCAGTCCAAATGACCCTCATTGATGGTAGAATGTGCGTGCCCATACTCACACACGCACACACACCCATACACACACACTCACACACACCCTCCACCCCCCCTCTCCCTCACCAACAAACATTGCGTGCTTTTTCTTTCCCTGCCTCCTCCTTCTATATGGCTGGTCTTCTTCCGTCCCTGCAGCGCTGTTACTGGTAGAATGATGCATGTGCTGTGGCTCCTCTGGGTCCTCGGCTGGGCCAGCATGTACTCACAAAAAGACCCACTGGTCATCTTGGACACCGACAACCGATCTCTCCTTCTTCACCGAGTTCTACGCCTCGCCACTGGGCACGAGTTGCAGGCCACGCCGATGTGCATGGTCACGGCTTGCCTCCAGCGTGCACTGCTCTTTCCCTTTCCCTTGGTTTTCAATCGTGGAGCTCAACGCTGAGACTACAGTGCGGAGTCCTTTCCGGAACCAGGGAAAGCAAACGTAGTAGAAGAGGGTACGTGGCATAGCCCTTGATGAGCAGCTGAGGAAGAAGCCTACCAAGCCTATACCCGATTATGAGTTACAGCTCGACGTCCGGCCCTGAAGACGAGCTATGCAATAGAGACCTACGACAAGCCAAAGAAAAGCATAGCGGCGAGACACTGGGTCCAAGTGCTGCATTAATTAGGTGAGAGCTGCGGGTTTGACGAGGCAGCTTGGAGAGGACGGCGTTGGAGACTGGCCCTTACTAGTTGTCTACAGGATCATTGGGCAGATGCAATTGCATTTTCGTTGCAGAGCGGAAAATCTCCCTGCTCTTTCTAGCAGTTGCTCCTAAGCGATTCCTGCACGCACCAAGTTCATTAATGACTCCTGTCAGGCCGCCTCCAAAATGAAAACGCATTTTCAGAGCTACCTTTGTTTCGAAATCACTCTTTTGTTGACTTATCAGCTTTTTTTGCCTCAGAGTGTCCAGCTGTGTTGAGCTGACACCTTCAGCCGACACACGTACACGCAGGTGGCCTTCATCAGTGAGGTCAGCACCCCCTCGGGTGTCCCGTGGACCGCTCTCCTCCAGTCTAAAGCCTCATTTCTCATGACAAGGCCCAGTTCTCTTCCAGAGTGAGCCAGTCCAGCACTTACAGTATTCACATCAATTTATACAACGTATGCTTGTCACACAGCGGGGAACCGTGGGAGCCATACCAGTCAAAGCATTTGCAATGCAATAGGTCTCACATTTACACAAGTTTAAGCTAGTGGCATTGTAAATGACGATGCATTTTATTTATGTTTTAAAAAAGAAAACATAAATAAAAGCCAGTTATTTGCAATGTCAATTGCTTAAACTTGCGTAAATGCCAGACCTATTGAATTGCAAATGCTTGTTTAAAATGCCATTGTACTCCAAAGTACGGGGCAATCCTGTCATGTGTACGTATACTTCTGGTGCCTCAAAGAATAGCATACGGGATTGGTACACCACCCTCAGCTTGGCTAGATACAGCAATGCATAGGGAAGTTTCTACTCACCTAGTTGGGCCTTGTCTGCCATAAATTACTGTTGCTTCTGCTGGACTAGTCTTGTGTACTCATGACATTTGAGGATGCAAGTGTTTTTGAACATCAGGTGTCCTTTGTCTGGATTGCTTTCAAATCATGTCTCTGTTGTGCTTATTCAAAATCTTTGCAATGAAAGGACTTGGTCTGGCTTCCCGGGGCGACTTCTGCATCATGGCCCTGTGTGCCCTTTCAACAACAAAATAATAGGACAACAACTATGGAAGTAGCCAGCCGGTGAGCCACTTAGTCAGGAACTCTTCCATGCTCCCCATTCATTTTGCATAAGCTTTATTCGATAGCAATTATCATAAAAGCATTTCACAGTCACATAAAAGTATATAAAATGAATATTTCATATAGTAAAAACAAGTTTTTAAAACCTGGCTATACCGTCCACTCTAAATTTACGCTTAATATGTTAATTGGCATTTGCTCATTAGGTTTAAAATGACAGATTAGCTAAAACACATGTCCCATACAAAACAGTTAATCTTCAGTACTTTGCAAATAATTCCTATGTGTAAATTATCTCTCAGATCCACAGATTAGATGGTATTTATTTGCACATTACTCCTTAATTGTGCCCTTATACGGATAATCCACAGGTACTTTGTAACACCACATACTAGCGAGGACCTACTTGAGTCACTTCTCATGATTCGTAGAGCATCAAGGAGGTTTCTAGTGCCCAAATATAATACATATAGGCTTGATCCATTTGGCCCTTGCTTGCTTGTAGGCTGGGCAAGCAAAGACTACATGGTCTACAGTTTCTTGTTGTGCATCACAGCAGGGGCAGTTATATAGGTTGGATGTTGTTGGGTCCCATTTTGCCAGTTTGGTATTTAGCCTTACTGACTCTAATGTAAACTGCATATATAGTGCCCTGTCTCTGTGTTTCCTGATAAAATCTAGATAACGTTCCAGGGATCAAACTGATTTATGCTGGATGAACTCTTCAAATAGTCAGACAAGCATTGGTTTATGTAAGACCTGGTGATTTACCCAGTTCCAGTAATTCTTTTTTAACTCTCTCTTAGTCGGAGTGACCTGCTTGGCCCAAGCTTTGGCTAAGCCCAGCTTGGTCAGTAATTCCTTTAGATCTTTAAGCCACTTAACACCTTTGTTGTTATCAAGGGTAATTAGCTCAGAAAGGACTGTCGCATAGCTATGGAGTTCTGGGGTGCGTCTTAGTCTTATCAAGTATAGAATAGGGCAAAGTATATCCACCTCGCTAAAAGTGTGTCTGCCCATGTCAGAGAGTATGGGCTTGAGTGGTGTATTGGTAGGGACATAAGGTGATGGCAGCATATGGCAGTTGGGGCAGGCCACAGCTGGTTGTAATTGAATTTTGGGAATCTTGCACTGCTGTCACTGCGTTCTCTGAGTCTTGTTGTGTAACTGTTCTTTGCATTAGGGAAGCTTGCGCTCTTGTTGTCAAAGCTATACCTGAGTTATATGCTGCCGAAGCCAAAATGATTGACTCAGTCTCCATGAGGGAAAGGGCCGAGAGGTGCGCCGGGGCGGGGATGCAAAGAGGAGGAACACGTGTACAAATATGGGTAGGTTTCTCTCCCGCACACACAGCAGTGTGTACAGATGGCTGTGTGAATGTTGTCTGTGTGTATTGCTTTGTGTCTGGCTCAGGCACTTTGAAGCTGAAAGTTGAAAGAGGGCATAAGGTAAATCTAAGGTAAATCTACTAAAACGTATATCAAATTCCCACAAGCCCAGCGGTTCTGCTGCCTCAAATTTCCATAGAGCCCTTTTTTTTACACTGTGGCATTTAAAATCTTCTGTATATGTGGTTCAATGTTTTTCTTCCAATCCTGACCCAGCTTGCACTTAATACAATGAAATTCCATGTACTGGAATACGGGCAGCTCCTTTTAGGACAATTGAATGCTGATGACTAGTAACAACTTGTATAGATCTACAATATTCCAATGTTTACACTATTCAGGTGTTTGCCTATTGTTCCTTCCTCCAATTGTTTATTTTAGAACATCATATTATCATTGGGCGGAAATACTGCTCTAACAGCTTTATTATACTTCTGTGTATGCCAATGCTACTTATTAAAAGGCCACCCCTCTCTCTTATAGGCCTGTGTTTCATTTGCCAGGTAGTGAAATCCTGCTCTTGTTGCAGTGCACACCCTTCGCCCAGTAACAATTACCCCTGCTGCATAGCAGCCAATGTTTCAGATTCCTATGAGTGCCATTTTCATATATTCAGTCAATTCAGTGTTATTATGAGTGGCATTTGAACAACTATGAATGAAACTTTCTGGAGAGCAAAATCAAGCAATGAAGACGAGAGAAACATAGGAGTATCAGACATTTCACATAGAGCACTGGAATTGTCCCTTTTCAATGCATTAGTGATTTTAGCAAATTTGTTTCCAAAAATTGTGCTTTAAATGCAATTTTGATTTCATCTTTTTCAAAATGTTCACTGGGCAGGGGAACCTCCTATCAAAACCTTCCTATGAGGAAGGAAGGCTCCCTTGCTGAAATTAGTTTGACTTTTTTGCAGTTCCATTTGAGGATGTTGGTGGAGCTAATAGAGGAAGTGGGTGGAGCCAGTGGAGGAAGTGGGTGGAGCCAGAAAAAAAGTAGGTGTGGACTCCGACAAAGATTGGAGCACCTGCACTTCATATTTTACAAATTAAGCACTGGCTGCTGGTACAGCGGCAGAGCTTCTGATGGCACCCAGGAGTCACACATTCATTCCCAAGCCAGTGTTAATGGGTAGGGAAGAGCCAAATATGAGATTTTTCGTTGGTAAACCAGATGGAGATTCATGCATGACACTTTGGCGGCAGCAGCCAAGCTTCACTAAACTTGTTACTGCTTGAAGGAAGCTTCCCTTTCTCTCCCAGACTTCTATCAACTACACACCAGGCCCCCACATGTCTTCACCCCTCGCTTAGAGCAGAGGGTATGTGTATGCAATAAAACCGCACAGGAGTTTACTAGTAATGGCAGTCTACTGCATGCTACTGCAACATGGCCGCTTCACATGTGATTTTATCCTTAACCCAGTACTATGTATGCAACTTGTATAATCAGGCCTATTTCTACAATAACACAGAAGCAGAGATGTTTGTTCATAAATATGACGAATTGGCGAATATACTATTAGTGAGACTCATTACACAGGCACTCACAGATAACATTCATTCAATGCAAATGTTATGATCCGTGGTAAAGGTCCATTTAGGACATAAAAACATGGCCGTGACTACGGAATGTCAGGTATGGTTTAGTGCTGTTTGTTTTTTAGTCACACCCAATTTGCAGGTCACTACAGGCCGCTTTTAAAATAGTACATGCCACAAAACTCAGGCATGTGGTGTGGAATGTGACATGTTAAATACATGTGGCAGCAAACGGTAAACCCTTCTTTTCGAATGACGTTGGCAGAATGGAGAGCTTGTTTCGGGAAAAGAGATACTTACCTTTCGAAGGCGCTATAAGATTAACAACATAATAGAGTGTCTGGTTTATTTGCAGCATTTCTAGTGCAAAACCGGAACATATGCTTACTTTGGATAGAGAAAGCAGTGGCGTAATGAAACTTGAGGGGGCCCCCCTGCGAAGCACATGAAGGGGCCCCTCCCTGGCGGCCCGACTCACCACCTACCACTTTGCGCTACCACCCAGAACTCTAGTATATTTTGATTTGACTTCAGCATGACATGGCCACGTTTTCTATCATGTTCACCAGTACACCACGTAGTGTACCTCGTTATTGGTGTCAGTGCTTTCAATAAACATTATCTGATTCAAATAGGAATACCAAACTGAAAGCAGCAGATGCAAAGCAAAAAACAGGTTCTCTCGCACTCGGAGTCGCTAATGCAGAACGAGAAAGGGCCCAGGCCAGATACCGTTCCTTACTATTTTTATTTGTAGTTTCATTTACTGCCTACCAGACCCTGTTGTGACCAAGGCAAGCGCTTTATATAAAGAAAGGACAAATATGTGATGGAATCGGACAAAAGCGTTTTAGACTTGGAATCCTAGGAGATATTGCTGGAATAGTAGGGGGTCTGAATTCATTTTTGTAAACCTCAAAAGAGGTGTGTGCATCGGATGGACTTGGCTAGGCTCAGACTCAGACCCTGACATTGTCAACTCCCTTCCCTCAGGCTTCCTCATTCATCGTCTGGACCGCCCTAAGGGAAAAGGTGGAGGCATTGCCATAATTCATAAAGACCAGTTCTCATGCCGTTTTCAAGGCAGTCCCCTCCTTGACTGTGAAAACGTCATGTTCTCCATCCAGATCTCCCCTTGCCAAACTATGTCAGGCTTTCTCATCTACCGCCCCCCAGGACCACTCGGTCAATTTTGCAAATCCCTTACGGAGCAAGCTTACACTCTGGCCGCTACCAACTCTTCATGTTTGATCCTGGGCGATCTGAATATCCATTTCGATAAAAAGAAAGCCAAACCTACCGCCGACCTGATCGCAGACCTCGAAATTCTTCAATTAAAATTACTAGGCCATCTTCCCACCCACACTCTAGGACATCTGTTGGACCCGGTTTTCTCCAACATCAACGATCTCACTGTCCTCGACCCCATCCCATTCCCCTGGACCGACCATCTCCTAATTCCTTTAAACTGGCAGATTACTCGCGCTCCTCGCCCCACGGCCCCTCCTAGCAAGCCCTCACGATCATGGTCAAAACTAGATGTCGAAATCTGGAAACAACATCTTGAGAGATCCCCGCCTACTCTTGACACCAACCCCATCAGTGCTGATGCAGGATTCTCAGCTTGGATAGGCGACACTCTGGACAAAACTCTCCCCAAAAAAATCTCCTGCAATCCACGGAGTAAAGCCACATCCCCCTGGTTCACTGACGAATTACGGCTTCTAAAAAAAGCTTGCAAGAAATCAGAAAGAGACTGGAGAAAAAACTTTGACCTTACTAGAAAAACTGAATACAAAACTACTCTTCTCACCTACAAAAAAGCAATCAAAACCGCACAAATCAACTACTTCGAGGACAAAATAAAAACATCCACCAACTCCTCTCGAGAAACGCTTCAAATAGCCAGGAAACTTCTCAAAATACCGGAGCCCCCCCACCCCTGGTTGAACCCTCAGCCACCCGCTGCAACGAACTTGCTGAATTTTTTAATTCCAAAATTATCAACATCATCAAATCACTTCCCCCCTACCTCTTTAGACGCCCACACAGCCCCCCCGGCAATGAACGGACAATGTCCGCCCACAATATATTCCCGAAGGTCTCCATTAACAAGGTATAGATTACGTCTGCGAGGTTTACATTTCACTGGTGAGATTGAACCGATGTATTTGTTTTTTTTGTTTTCACAGAAATCTTCCGGACTATGCCCAAAAAATCTCCAGAATGAGTAGATTGGCAGGCTCCCGGCTGAGTGAGTCCCCAGACCAGGCGTGCAGCACCAATTGGGCTCACCTTGCTTCAGTCACCCCCTGCCCCCGGTGTGTGTGTCAGCCCGGCTGAGACAGCTTCGCCGGCTGGCAACCCTTGAATTGCAGCCGCACCCGAGTACTTCACAGGTCTTTAAAAGACCATTTGCTTGTTAATGAGGCTTTTGTTGTGTTTTCACTCCTTCTTGGAGCCATTCTGCATATGGCTGGAAGAATCAGCCCCCCAAAATTTGTCTCTAGTTGCCCGCCTGCCCCAGACCCTACACATGCGCAGTGTCAGTGGTAAGGCTTTGTGCATTGTGCGTTGGTCCTTTCCCACCCCTTTTCGACCCACTACGCAAATGTGCATGGCCCTGTTGGTTCCTTGTTTACACCCTAGTCCATGCCTGTGCCCCCTTAACTAACTGAAGCCGAGTGGCTTAGTGGATTAATACATCCACTGTAGTGGCCTGTGTTCTTGTGTTCACAGGTTCAAATTCCAGCGGGCCTTTTATCCTTCTGAGGTTGATAAAATGAGTTCCATTGAGTTGGGTAATGATAAACATCTTTTATTCAGTGCAAAGATACAATTGGGTGAAAGTGTGCTTTTCAAATACACTTTGTTATCTGCACACTCATGGTCGGACACGCCACTGGCAAAGTTTATATGTCACACTCGGCATAACTCCAGCCCCTCCGGTGGTACCTGCTACCTCTCTGTGGAGGAGCCTTTTTATGCCTTAAACAGTAAATTTAGGACTACAGAAAACCCACCCACGCAGCTCTGGCTGCGCCTTTGTGCATTGTGCCCCTATGCTGAGACCCGCCTGAGCATAAGAGTGTGCAAAAAGTGGCACTCGCGGCTGCAGGTGTCCAAGTGGTTTATGAACAATGAAAGCACCATCAACTCTCTACATTTAAAGGTAGTCTGAAACTGACAAGGGAAATTTAAGTAGTAACCAGTGGCGCTGGTGACATTTGAAAGTCATGGGGCGTAAAATTAATGTTGTACTGCACTGTGGCGAGTGAGTGAGTCCGAACAACCTACATGGGGTTCGGGGGTTGTCACCCGAGAAAATTGTGAAAAAAGAGTGGACAAATGGTGCATTTTCAAGCAAATTTGAGAAAGCAGGAAGGTTAAGAAAGCAATTGCAAAAGTGCAGTTATTACATTATTAAAGAGATGTATGGTTGGTAGAGGACCAAGAGGGGGCAAAGCATAGTGAGTCCAACGGGTCCACTCCGTGTGTGCAGGGACAAGGGAGGGGGGATTCCCTTATCGTAACTAGGGCTCTGACACATCCAGAAGCTAGGTGTCATGCTTCATCATATGAGCCTGCCCCTCGTCAGGTCGGTGCGGCAATACCTGAAGGGCACCCAAACCGGGGCTCTTTGTCGGGGATCTTTTGTTCCTGCCCGTGGGTGCAGTGGGTGTTAGTCCTAAAACAATTTTATTGGGAGTGGTAAACTGCCTAGTTAAAAGAGTGAGAGGGGCACAGGACTAGTAATGATGTATCTAGTAGTGTATGTCCAGCTCTCAAGTGATCAACATGTTTCGTGCCATTATTGTCGTATGGATCAGGGCACTTCCTCAAGATTGAATAAAACGCTATCTACAATAAAGAGGTAAGTAAAATTATACGTACCCAGAACCCAGGTAGTTGACCTGGTCTGTATGTGAGATATACTCGCTACAGTGAGTCGGCGGTATGAAAAAGGACACTAGTTGGGTCCGGCGAGTTAACGCTTCTTGCCTTAAATCCTACCCTGCCACCGACACCGGCATAAGGGGAACTCTGAAAGATACATTGCCTGGCGTGCTGGTTTGGAGAGAGACATTAAGAGTGCCTGTCTCATGGTGGGTGGCAATGACCCCGAGAACAGCGCAGCATTACACAGTTTCTCTAGTTGTGGCACAAGAGTATCCGCAAACGTGGCATTGAATTCGGACGGGAGGCCGTCTAGACCTGGGTCCTTGTTTTGAGGGAGGCTCCTGATGGCTGCCTTGATTTCAGACCTTGTGATAGTGCCAGATAGAGCGTCTTGCGCTGTTTTTTCAAATTGTGGGAACTGTGCGCCTGTTCAAAATGGCATCAAGGGGTCTTCCACCAATGGGGGGGGGGGAACTGTTACAAGTCTTGGCAATATTCACAAAATGCTGCATTTATATCCCATTGTATATTCAGGGTATCCCCAGCGCTAGTGGTTATCTCATGGATCAGGGGATGTGGGGGGTAATCTCTGAGAATACGTGCTAATAGCGGGCCAGCCTTATCAGCATCAGGCGGAGGACTGGCTGGAAACCTTCACCAATGTGCGGGCCTCGGGACATGGCCACAACAACAAGGCTACCGAAAATTAAAGGCCCTTTTCGCAACTGGTGGAGAGAGTAACGTTATACGAGAATAATGACACCGCCTTTGCCACTTGTGGGTCCACGCTCGGAGCTGATCCTGAGCTGACAGCAAGACACCATGCAGGCAGTTGCAGAGATCAGGGGTTCCCCGATGAAGAGAATGCATCTAAATCCAGCCAATGAGACATGTCTAGTGATGACGAACAGATATATGGCCTACAGAATTCGCAGGATTCAGTAGGAAAAGTAGATGTCAACCAGCAGACGGCGTACTTGATTGCATAAACGCTGCAAGCTCCTGTATTTGTATGGACTATAAATTGAGGTATTGGGGTGTATTTGTGGGGGAATGCTGTTGCTAGACGCGTAGACACCTGGGATGCACGCTGTTACTAATCCACAGTATTTTCTCAATACTGTGTTGAACACTGAAATACATGAGGGAACCTCAACTCCTCTGCACCCCTGGACAGGCCTCTCCTCCTCTGCACCCCTGGACAGGCCTCAACTCCTCTGCACCCCTGGACAGGCCTCAACTCCTCTGCACCCCTGGACAGGCCTCGCCTCCTCTGAACCCCTGGACAGGCCTCTCCTCCTCTGCATCCCTGGGAAGGCCTCTCCTCCTCTACACCCCTGGACAGGCCTCAGCTCCTCTGCAACCCAGGACAGGCCTCACCATAACTTAAGGCGGGAAGTCCTAAAAATGAGAATCGGAATAAACCCATGTTACGCTAATAATGGAGCCCGAAATCAAATGATAAGTTGTAACGGGATCTGCACTTGCACTTTAGGCACTACCTGTAATATTATACACATTTTATTAGATTGTATGTGGTTTTTAGATTTACGAAAGGAGATTTTATGTCCGATTTTTAAAAATTATAATATTACAAATAGGATGCAAACC
This sequence comes from Lissotriton helveticus, assembly GCF_964261635.1. Taxonomy (NCBI): domain Eukaryota; kingdom Metazoa; phylum Chordata; class Amphibia; order Caudata; family Salamandridae; genus Lissotriton; species Lissotriton helveticus. Next base: position 424,493,199 of record NC_136058.1, read on the forward strand.
GCCAAATTGTTGATGGAAATGGAGAACTTAGATATAGCATGTGCTGTGAGGAAATATATGAAAAAAGTTAAGGTATTCCTCAGCTGAACAGAGTAAGATCTAATAATATAAGTCCCTGACATCAAATAAATGTGAAACAATTAGTGTTTAAAATAGTGCTGCATGATTAAGAAGATGTTGTATAGATACGAATTAAGTGTTTTTATTTAAATTAATTGCTATAACATTTCGATTTTAAAAATTATAGTTAAAGTATACGTATATTAAGATGTAATATGTTTATCGATACCGCCGTGCTATGTATTTACTGTTGCTTTTATTTTCCCCTGTTTTAGTAAGATAAGAGGTAAATTGTACTTTTATGGTTGTAACAAACCAAATAAAGTTTGTTTTGACTGACTGACTGACTGACAGGCCTCACCACCTCTGCACCCCTGGACAGGCCTGTCCTGGCCTCACCTCCTCGGCACCCCTGGACAGGCCTCACCTTCTCTCACCCCTGGACAGGGCCCACCTCCACTGCACCCCAGGACAGGCCTCACCTCCTTTGCACCCTTGGACAGGCCTCACCTCCTCTGCACGCCTGGACAGGCCTCTCCTCCTCTGCACCCCTGGACAGGCCTCACCTTCTCTGCACCCCTGGACAGGGCCCACCTCCACTGCACCCCAGGACAGGCCTCACCTCCTTTGCACCCTTGGACAGGCCTCACCTCCTCTGCACCCCTGGACAGGCCTCACCTCCTCTGCACCCCATGACAGGCCTCACCTCCTTTGCACCCTTGGACAGGCCTCACCTCTTCTGCACCCCTGGACAAGCCTCACCACCTCTGCACCCCTGGACAGGCCTCTCCTCCTCTGCACCCCTGGACAGGCCTCACCTCCTCTGCAGCCCTGTACAGGCCTCACCACCTCTGCACCCCTGGACAGGCCTCTCCTCCTCTGCACCCCTGGACAGGCCTCACCTCCTCTGCAGCCCTGGACAGGCCTCACCTCCTCTGCAGCCCTGGATAGGTCTCACCTCCTTGCACCCCTGGACAGGCCTCTCCTCCTCTGCACCCCTGGTCAGCCCTCTCCTCCTCTGACCCCTGGACAGGCCTCTCCTGCTCTGCACCCCTGGACAGACCTCACCTCTTCTGCACCCCTGGACAAGCCTCACCACCTCTGCACCCCTGGACAGGCCTCATTTCCTTGTACCCCTGGACAGGCCTCACCTCTTCTGCACCCCTGGACAAGCCTCACCACCTCTGCACCCCTGGACAGGCCTCACCTCCTCTGCGCCCTTGGACAGGCCTCACCTCCTCTGCAGCCCTGGATAGGCCTCACCTCCTTGCACCCCTGGACAGGTCTCTCCTCCTCTGCACCCCTGGACAGGCCTCACCTCCTCTGCACCCCTGGACAGGCCTCAACTCCTCTGCACCCCTGGACAGGCCTCAACTCCTCTGCACCCCTGGACAGGCCTCACCTCCTCTGAACCCCTGGACAGGCCTCTCCTCCTCTGCGTCCATGGGAAGGCCTCTCCTCCTCTGCCCCTCCTCTGGACTGGCCTCACCTCCTCTGGACAGACCTCTCCTCCTCTGCCCCTCCCCTGGACTGGCCTCACCTCCTCTGGACAGGCCTCTCCTCCTCTGGACAGGCCTCAGCTTCTCTCCTCCTCTGGACAGGCCTCTCGGTGCTTCTCACAGGACCCCTCCACTCCTGAGTCGCGGCCGTTTCTCGTGGCCTGCTACCACCTTACGTCACTTCCTCAGGAGGTGACGAGGCACATCCCATCCCGGGGCCCCCAGCAGTGCTCAAGCTGCCAGCAGCACCACGAATGAGACCCCCATCCTCCCCCTTCCCCCCAGAGTGAGAGTCTCTGGGGCGGCGCCGCGGGCAGGAAATGAAACGTAACCTTGCAGCAGCCTGGCTCCAGAGCTGAGCAGACTCTTTAAGATCCTGAACTATCACCTCACTGAGCCATCTATCGAGGGTCTATCTATATCCCCCAATGTTGGAACTTGAAATGAGGCAAAATAGAGATTGAGCAACAGATAATGTGTAAAAGTGATTTTCTTACCCATGCTAATGTACTGCTGTGTCAAGTGCTCGCTGAAATACTGATTACAAATGTATGCATAACTACAATTGAAACTAATAAAAAAACATTTTTTTTTAAAGTAGATGATACTAAAGTTTAGTTTGTGGTAGTGTGGTCGAGCAGTTAGACTCATCAGAGGGTAGTGCTCACCTCCTCTGCACCCCTGGACAGGCCTCTCCTCCTCTGCACCCCTGGACAGGCCTCCCCTCCTCTGCACCCCTGGACAGGCCTCTCCTCCTCTGCACCCCTGGACAGGCCTCTCCTCCTGTGCACCCCTGGACAGGCCTCACCTCCTCTGCACCCCTGGACATGCTCACCTCCTCTGCACCCCTGGACAGGCCTCTCCTCCTCTTCACCCCTGGACAGGCCTCTCCTCCTCTGCACCCCTGGACACGCCTCACCTCCTCTGCACCGCCGGACAGGCCTCACCTCCTCTGCACCCCTGGACAGGCCTCTCCTCCTCTGCACCCCTGGACAGGCCTCTCCTCCCTCCTCTGCACTCCTGGACAGGCCTCACCTCCTCTGCACCCCTGGACAGGCCTCACCTCCTCTGCACCCCTGGACAGGCTCACCTCCTCTGCACCCCTGGACAGGCCTCTCCTCCTCTTCACCCCTGGACAGGCCTCTCCTCTTCTGCACCCCTGGACACGCCTCACCTCCTCTGCACCGCTGGACAGGCCTCACCTCCTCTGCACCCCTGGACAGGCCTCTCCTCCTCTGCACCCCTGGACAGGTTTCTCCTCCTCTGCCCCTCCTCTGGACAGGCCTCTCCTCCTCTGCACCCCTGGACAGGCCTCTCCTCCTCTGCACCACTGAACAGGCCTCACCTCCTATGCACCCCTGGACAGGCCTCACCTCCTCTGCACCCCTCCTCTGCTCCCCTGGACAGGCCTCACCTCCTCTGCACCCCTGGACAGGCCTCAACTCCTCTGCACCCCTGGACAGGCCTCTCCTCCTCTGCACCCCTGGACAGGCCTCACCTCCTATGCACCCCTGGACAGGCCTCACCTCCTCTGCACCCCTCCTCTGCTCCCCTGGACAGGCCTCTCCTCCTCTGCACCCCTGGACAGGCCTCACCTCCTATGCACCCCTGGACAGGCCTCAACTCCTCTGCCCCCTGGACAGGCCTCTCCTCCTCTGCACCCCTGGACAGGCCTCTCCTCCTCTGCATCCCTGGACAGGCCTCACCTTCTCTGCACCCCTCCTCTGCTCCCCTGGACAGTCCTCACCTCCTCTGCACCCCTGGACAGGCCTCAACTCCTCTGCCCCCTGGACAGGCCTCTCCTCCTCTGCACCCCTGGACAGGCCTCTCCTCCTCTGCACCCCTGGACAGGCCTCACCTCCTTTGCACCCCTGGACAGGCCTCACCTTTTCTGCACCCCTGGACAGGCCTCTCCTCCTCTGCCCCTCCTCTGGACAGGCCTCTCCTCCTCTGCACCCCTGGACAGGCCTCTCCTCCTCTGCACCCCTGGACCGGCCTCTCCTCCTCTGCACCCCTGGACAGGTCTCACCTCCTCTGCACCCCTGGACAGGCATCTCATCCCCTGCTCCCCTGGACAGGCCCCTCCTCCTCTGCAACCCTGGACAGGCCTCTCCTCCTCTGCCCCTCCCCTGGACTGGCCTCACCTCCTCTGGACAGGCCTCTCCTCCTCTGCACCCCTGGACAGGCCTCACCTCCTCTGCATCCCTGGACCGGCCTCTCCTCCTCTGCACCCCTGGACAGGCCTCACCTCCGCTGCACCCCTGGACAGGCCTCTACTCCTCTGCCTCCTGGACAGGCCTCACCTCCTCTGCACCCCTGGACGGGCCTCTCCTCCTCTGCACCCCTGGACAGGCCCCTCCTCCTCTGCAACCCTGGACAGGCCTCTCCTCCTCTGCCCCTCCCCTGGACTGGCCTCACCTCCTCTGGACAGGCCTTTCCTCCTCTGGACAGGCCTCAGCTTCTATCCTCCTCTGGGCAGGCCTCTCGGTGCTTCTCACAGGACCCCTCCACTCCTGAGTCGCCTCCGCTTCTCGTGGCCTGCTACCACCTGACGTCACTTCCTCAGGAGGTGAGTGCTCAAGCTGCCAGCAGCACCCACGGATGAGCCCCCGCCCCCTGAGAGTGAGAGTCTCAGGGGCGGCGCCTCGGGCAGGAAATGAAACGTAACCTTGCAGCCGTCTGACTCCAGAGCTGAGCAGACTCTTTAAGATCTTAAACTATTACCTCACTGAGCCATCTATAGAGGGTCTATCTGTATCCCCCATTGTTGGAACCTGAAATGAGGCAAAATAGAGATTGAGCAACAGATAATGTGTAAAAGTGATTTTCTTACCCATGCTAATGTACTGCTGTGTCAAGTGCTCGCTGAAATACTGATTACAAATGTATGCATAACTACGATTGAAATTAATAAAAAATAAAAAAAAATTAAAGTAGATGATACTAAAGTTCAGTTTGTGGTAGTGTGGTCGAGCAGTTAGGCTTATCAGAGGGTAGTGCGATAAGCATTTTGTTGTACTCGCAGAGGCAATAAATGAGACACCCACTCAAGAATAAATCCGAGACCAATTTACAAAAATAACATCAATTTTATCATTTTTAAGACCCAGAACTTTGTTCAAGATATGAATTTTCAAAGTTGGCAAAATGAATTACTTTTGTGCGCAATTACGCACTATTGAAGTCAATCTGAAGAAATCATTAAATGCATATCAAATGATTCAGTTGGATGTCAAGGTTCATCGCTGGGAGTTAGTTAAGACGCAAGGCCAGGTCCCGTGTTCCACCAGTGAATTCTCAGGAGCGTCCCGGGTTCAGCCACTTGAAAACACACTGCACAAAGGGACTTAAAGGTAAGCCTGAGGGGTCCCACCCGAGGGAGCTGGTTGCAAGGGCCTCAGGATCCTGAAAACACAGCTGGATCGTTGTTTCCAAGGTCGGGTGCAGAGCAGATTGGTCAGCCGGCGGCGTGCGTCAAGATTTCCTCACGGTCCGTAGCAGACAGGTTGTAGAGGCGATTCTGGGACAGTTGGGCCAATCATGAAGTGGGTCTCCGGGTCTCACAGTCCCTCAATGGGTGGTTGCTTCCACAACAGTTGTAGTCCAGACTGTACTCTTCGTCTCGGTGTATGCTGTAGAGGGTCCGGTACCCCAGGCATTGGTGCGGCATGACTCCGGTAGATCCTGGTGTCTTCTCATTTGGTGGGTAGAAAGATTTGATCATCCAGAGCTGGTGTGCACCTTTTGGTTTGGGTACGGCATCAGAGTCGCCAAGGAGCATAAAGTCGAGAAACCGGATTCTCAGGTTCACTGCCTGCAGGGGAGTAGTCCCTCTACTCCAAGGGAGTTCTTTTGTGATTTGTAGAAGAATAGATGGGCTCTGGGTGCTTGGACTCTTCACAGTTGCAGGACGAGACAGCACACCATGATTGTCACGTCCTTCAGGCAGCAGGCAGGGTTTGGCCACAGTATTCTGCAGCAGGGTTTCAGTTCTCAGGTCAGCAGCTCTTCTGTGTCCGGATCGTCTTTGTGTCCAACGCATCTAAGGTTCAGGGTCTAGGAATGCCCCCTAAATACTAATGTTAGGGGTATTAAAGGCAGTGACGGGTAGCAGCCAATGGGCTACTTACCTTAAGGGTGTCTATATCCTCTAGGTGACCACTTCCTGTGGGAAAGAGCACTGCCCTACCCTGATAGGCTAATGTCCTACCATGCCAAGATGGAGAAATTGGAAAAGTTTTGTCCACATCTTCTGCCCCATCTTAGTGGTGGTGCTGCCTGAATGTGGACACACGTCCTGGTTTAACAAACTTTCCCACCTTTTCTCCTGCCAAATGTGAAGCAGAAACGGGGGTTGGCATCCTCCACTATCTAGGGATGCCTGGGTCGCATTTGAAAAGCGGTATTGCCTTTGAAGCTTCCCACTCTGGCAAGCCATTCCGGCCTGGAGGAGGTGTGAACCACCTCCGCCCAGAGCAGGCTTGTTTCCTGGCCTCGAAGAGCGCTGGCTCTCACCCCATGAGGTCAGAAACATGTCTGGTGGTGGCAGGCTGGCTAGGCCTAGTCAGAGACCACACCAGTTCTTGATCACTTTTCCGAGGGACCCTCTAAAGTATATCCTGTGTGTATTTATTAATAGATCCAACACTGGCATTAATGATGATTTTTTAAGAAGAGATGTTTGGTACCAAACATCTTAGGGTACAGTGAAGCCATCGTGGAGCTAGGAAACTCGTAATGACAAGTGCCCAGCCATGTACGCTCTATGGCTTCCCTGTGCAGTTACAATATCCAAGAATGGCTCACGTATTGCAAGGTCACATCTGCTTGTGCAGATATGTCCACACATGGGATATAGTGCTCCCTGCCTTAGAGCTGTAAGGGCTGCAGTAAGGGTGACTTACCTCTAGCTCATGCTGTATATGTGGGCATTCTCAAAACAAGACTGTGATGCAGAGGAACCAATATGTCAGTTAATTTATCCTAGTGAGAACTGAATCGATCCCTGTTGGACAGGCCACGTGAAGGGCCGCTCCCCCCTCTGCCCGACCAGGCCCGAGCCCGGTCCCTCAAGTGTCACACACCACCCCTTCACGTTTTCCGTCCCCTCCGGGACCCTTGCCTCTGAACATATCGACCTCGTGGGCCCGATCCATTACTGGCCCGCGCGCCCAGCCTGGGCGCCATCTTGGACACTCCGCCACGAGGCCGCGTGGCCCCCGATCGACCCAACCCTGGGCCTGGCTAGGCCTCAGACATCCTGGCACCACCATCCACCCAGGAGGTGAGCGGACTACTTGGCAGGTCAATGGGAGAAAGAGGTGTCGATGGTTCTCCCTCGCCAGGTGCCGCTCGCCACAACCTCCCCGGGCGCTGGCTCCACCCCCCTGCTGGGTGTCTGGACCCCTTCATCCCGGACCCCCCAACCTCCAAGTGCGAGGGTCCGGACATCAAAGCGCACTAGCCCTATAACTGGAGCAGCTCCAGAGCAGGAAGGCAGTTGTATCCTGGAGTCGAGAGACGCAGTGAAGAACTCATCCTTGTCGGACTACTGGCGCTGCCGTAGCCCTGCCTTGCGAACCTTCGTCCTGCCTGCCGGCGCTGCCGTAACCTTCGTAACCTTCATCGTCGTCGGGACCTGCTAGTCCCCAAGAGGATGGGTGACTCTCCCCGCCTTCAGCTGGGGGGGACGCATGTTGGACAGGCCACGTGAAGGGCCGCTCCCCCCTCTGCCCGACCAGGCCCGAGCCCGGTCCCTCAAGTGTCACACACCACCCCTTCACGTTTTCCGTCCCCTCCGGGACCCTTGCCTCTGAACATATCGACCTCGTGGGCCCGATCCATTACTGGCCCGCGCGCCCAGCCTGGGCGCCATCTTGGACACTCCGCCACGAGGCCGTGTGGCCCCCGATCGACCCAACCCTGGGCCTGGCTAGGCCTCAGACATCCAGGCACCACCATCCACCCAGGAGGTGAGCGGACTACTTGGCAGGTCAATGGGAGAAAGAGGTGTCGATGGTTCTCCCTCGCCAGGTGCCGCTCGCCACAACCTCCCCGGGCGCTGGCTCCACCCCCCTGCTGGGTGTCTGGACCCCTTCATCCCGGACCCCCCAACCTCCAAGTGCGAGGGTCCGGACATCAAAGCGCACTAGCCCTATAACTGGGGCAGCTCCAGAGCAGGAAGGCAGTTGTATCCTGGAGTCGAGAGACGCAGTGAAGAACTCATCCTTGTCGGACTACTGGCGCTGCCGTAGCCCTGCCTTGCGAACCTTCGTCCTGCCTGCCGGCGCTGCCGTAACCTTCGTAACCTTCATCGTCGTCGGGACCTGCTGGCGTGGCCGCGGACCGTTTGTAACCACCATCTTCACCGGGACCTGCTGGCTCCGCCGCGGACCGTCGCTTCCTTCATCCATCTCGGGACCTGCTGGCTCCGCCGCGGCCCGATCATCTAGAACGCCGAGCTCGAGGATTGAGAGCTATTTTCATCTATTGGTAACAAGACTGTCCCGCTACCCTTTTCCCAATCCAGAGACCAGAATCGAGGGGACCCCTGAGTCCAGACCTCCTTGTATACTTCTACCGTACCTAAAGAATTGCTGATAAAATATCGTTGAACCTTATCCTGGTGTGGTGTCCGTCTGTGGGGGGGAAGTTACTTGTCTGTACGATCGCTGGAGACGGCTCTCCCCGGAGACCTCTCCCCTTGTCCTCGGCCGACCCTCCCGGTCCGTCTAACAATCCCTATCATAGAGTACCAAATCTCTATTGTTTTCTTATTTATATACCACCAATGCTTACTCCAGGAGTGGTTGTAAAATTATTTATATGCATCATATTTACCACAAACAACAAACACAAATAAATCACATATTCAAAAATAAATACAAACAAATACAAACTATCTGTCCTGGCAATTATTTTCATGTGCGGATGTATTAACAGCATTATTCCATCCGTCACTAGAATAAATCCAAAACGAGGTAGTCTTGTACACATTCGAGAGAATTTTTCACCCTCACTTCCTTATCAAGAACATGTACACAATTATTTTATGTTAATCCACATTTGGCGGACTCCTCTGTATCTTGGGGTCGACGCGTTTCGTCCTTATTCAATTAGGCCTCATCAGGACAGTTGCGGCAGAGAAAATAATACCCAATTGATATGCACGAGGAAAACTGGGTTAAAACTGGGTGGTGAAACCTTCCTCCTGTTGCTCGTAATCTTACTATGCACTTAAATCGTAACGACATTCCATTGCAGGTTGCTGCCAAAAAGGTCTGGGAAGATCTTCTGTCAACCTGGAGTATACGTCTCCGGTTGCGGGTAAAGGAAATCTCTTAAGGTCCTCTGGAAATACGCATTCCTTCCCGCATATTCCACTGCTCAGGGAAATGAATCCTACAGCATCCTCCGTGCCGAGCTCCCGTCTGTGGGTATGGCCCACAGGGATGTGTGCCGTGTTGACTCTTCAGTTTTCTCTGCACCAAGACACGCAGCCTGCAGTGGCAGTTCACATGGTCTTAGTGAGGGGTCTCTGTGTTGGCACAGCTGGTGCTGCAGCCCTAGAGGACCCTCTTTAGTCTCCTGGCCCTAGGGACCAGGGGTACCATTTACTAAGGACTTAAAAGGGTTGCTTAAGTGGTGCCTATTGTAGTACAGTTTTTAGTGAAAGAACACTGTCACTAGGAACCTGGTTAGCGGGGACCCAGCACACCTCAGTCAAAGTTGCGTCAAAATCTAGGGAAAAAGTGGGGATTGGGTACTGCAAAAAGAACCCAGTTACCCACAGACCTTGCCCGCGAATGATAGAGGAAGTGTTAGCCGGAAGTGTATTCGAGTCCTCAGGGAAGTCAGTGCCAGTTGAAGATTGCCCTCAATGAGATTGGTCAAGTTTTAATAAATACAAACACTCTGGAAGCAAAATGTGACTGGTTCCCAGCAGCGACCCAGCCCCGTTCCTGACATAATATCAGCTGTTGTCGGAGCATCTAAAGGGAATGCTTTATCCCAATTCACACAGAGTCCTTACATCTGGCTAAAATCATCAAAAGTCCTAAACGCACCCTCCAAATCTGAGCTTAGCCCTCTGTGGTACACTTATAGATCATCCGCATATAGGGAGATATAAATGGGGTGTTCGTCAATCACCATTCATCAATAATGATGGGTGGTGCAGAGCGTCAGGACCAGAGGCTTAACAGCCATTGCAAATGGCAACGGCGACAGCGGCAACCCTGTCGGGTGCTGGAGAGCCAGAGGGCGGACTAGCAAGATGGCCGCACTCGAGTGAGGCTCCTGCTGCATGGGACTAAACATCACTGTGATCCCACTGGCCATATGGCCTGCTAAACGTGCAGCACAGAGTATTGTAAGGTGCCGCAATGTATCTGGCGATCAGAGAGGCCTCCGAACCTATGGTGCCTTCTGGACTCCCGAGATGGCGCCCCCAGGAGCGGGACAAAGAGATGCCTGCGACCGCTCCACTGAGCGAGTGCCAGGTTGCCTGACAAATGTAGGTGGTGAGAGCTGGAAGATCCTCGCGCTGGGGGCTCACTGCGGACTGCCGAGAGCTCATTGCGGTGCTCCGCATGGGCATAGGAAGTGTGGGGGACGCGGGGGACATATCACCCCAGATTTTGGAGTGGGGAGACACGGGGGACAAGGGTGGGGGGACAAAGGAATGTCCCCACTCCCTTCTGTTATTCGCACGGCCATTAGC